>NC_064614.1:431886075-433356716 GCF_023898315.1 Schistocerca nitens
TCAGCTGCTAACACAGGATTCCATAATGAATTGAGCTGATATCCCCGTTGGTGAGATTTTCATGGAACCTAATTTCTATCAATCCCACATCAGCAACTATATGCTGAAAGTATGACAAGCGTATGAGTTGGATTAACAGTGTCCACAAAGAGATTAAAACAAAGCCTCCAGTCTCGGTTCACTATCACTCCACAGCTCCCGTCCAGCAACCCTCTCGCCCACCAACCGCACAAGCCTCAGCCCATGTATCCATGGGGAGGTTGTGCTTGCCTATCTCACGTAAATACCAGGACACCTGCAATATCTCACTACTTTGCCACAAGATGATGAGTATGATAATCCATCAAAACATCAAAGTATTTTAAAACTGACCCTCAGCTAGAAATTGGCAGCCTTTCATCATTTGTTAGTGTTATTTTCAGACTACATCCATCTGCTTAGTCATGAAAGGCAGTATCTTGAAACTCTAAACAAACACTTGTGACATCAGAAGATGCTGACTAAGCAAACAATACTTTGCCCAAAATAGTTATGGAGACTGTTCTCATAATGATTTATCACCATTGTAAATTTTCTGAGCAATTTTAGATTAGGGAGATGCTCATCAAGCAAAAAACACTTTGGTGAGGACAATTGTGGAGAATGTTCTCAGAATTACTTTTCAGCACTATAAGTTTTCTGGGCACTTTTAGGTTATGTCTCCCCAGTTTATACCACGTTTTTACGTGCTTGCCTCCCACGCAGCGGGCCCGGGTTCGATTCCCGGCCGCGTTGAAGATTTTCTCAGCTCGTGGACTGGGTGTTGTGTTGTCCACATCATCATTTCATCCTCATCACTGGCAAGCGAGTCGCCCTATTTGGCGTCGACTGTAATAAGACTCGCACTCAGCGGCCGAACTTCCCTGGATGGGGCATCTCGGCCAACAATGCCATACCATCATTTCACATCACTTCATTATAACACAGGAAGTAGAGGAACCCACTGTTTGTCTGTGCTCAAGTAACTGAATTTTACAACTATGGAACCTTATCATCTGGCTACAAAATTGAAATTTGTAAGATTTCTACTGCTAATGCCTGGAGAAAGCACGAGCTCTGGAGTAATTTCGTTATTACTACTACCATTCATACTGTTATTAGCAGATTAAATTAATTTAAAATCATGTTTACTGATTTAATACTGCAGATCTACACTAAAACTTCATCTACACCTACATCTCTTATCTGAAAACCACCATGAGGTGCATGGCAGAGTCTACGTCCCATTGTACCAGTCACTTGGGTTTCCTCCTGTTCCATTCACTTATGGAGCACTGGTAGAATGACTGTCTGAATGCCTCTGTGTGTGTGTGTGTGTGTGTGTGTGTGTGTGTGTGTGTGTGTGTGTGTGTGTGTAGCAATAATTCTAATCTTATCCTCACGATCCCTATGTGAGCAGTACATAGGGAGTTGTTGTATATCCCTAGAGTAATCATTTAAAGTCAATTCTTGAAACTTTGTTAATAGACTTTCTTGGGAGAGTTTACATCTGTCTTCAAGAAGCTCCCAGTTCAGTTCCTTCTGTATCTCTCTGACACTCTTATCATGTATTGAACAAACCTGTGACCATTCATAGTGTCCTTCTCTGTATGTGTTAACAAACCTGTGACCATTTGTGCTGTCCTTCTCTGCAAACGTTCAATATCCCCTGTTAGTCCTGTCTGGTACAGGTCCAACACACTTGAGCGATGTTCTAGAATCTGTTACATGAGTGATTTGTAGGCAATTTCTTCTGTACACTGATTGCACTTCCCCAGTATTCTACCAATAAATAGAAGTCTACCACCTGCTTTACACATGAGTGAACATATGAGATCATTCCATTTCATATTCCTACAAAGTGTCACACCCAGGTATTTGAATGAGTTGGTCAATTCCAAAAGTGACTCATTGATATTATAGTCATAGGATACTACTTTTTTTTTCCTCTTTTCTTTTAGTGAAGCGCAAAATTTTACATTTCTGAACATTTGGAGCAAGTTGCCAATCTATGCACCGTGTAGAAATCTTACAGAGATCTGACTGAATATTTGTTCAGCTTCTCTCAGGTAGTACTTCATTATAGATAATTGCATCATCTGCAAAAAGCCTGATTGTCTGCAAGGTCATTAATACACAACACGAACAAAAATGGCCCCAACACACTTTCCTGGAGCACACACAAAGTTTTTCTACATCTGACAATGACTCTCCATCCATGCTGTGTTCTCCCTACCAAGAAGTCCTCAATCCAGTCGCAAATTACACTTGATACCCCATATGATTGTACTTTTGATAATAAGCATAGGTGCAGTGCTGAGTCAAATGCTTTTGAGAAATCAAGGAACACTGTATCTACCTGTTTGCCTTTATCTAAAGCTTTCAGTGTCATTGTGAGGAAATGGCGAGTTGAGTTTCACATGATCAGCATTTACGAAATTCATGATGGTTGGCACTAAGGAGGTCATTCTGTTCAAGATACCTCATTATGTTTGAGCTCAGAATATTTCTAAGATTCTACAACAAATTGATGTCAAGGATAGTTGACAATAGTTTTGTGGATCACTTCTTCTACCCTATTTGTAGACGGGTGTGACCTGTGTTTTTTCCAAGAACTGGACACTGTTTTTTGTTCAATGGACCTACGAAAGATTATGGTTAGAAGAGGGGCTAACTCAGGCAAAAATTTAGTACAGAATCTGACAGGGATTCCATGAGGGGGGGGGGGGGGGGGGCGGCCTGGAGCTTTGTTCAATTTTAATGATTTCAGCTGTTTCTCGACACAACTGGTACTATTACTTATTTCATGCATCTTTTCAGTGGTACAGCGATTAAATTGGGGCAATTCTCCTGGGTTTTCCTTTGAAAACATTGGAAAATGGAGTTAAGTATTTCAGTTTTTGCTTTGCTACCCTCAATTTCAATTCCTGTCTCATTCCCTAGGGACCAGACAATAACTTTGGTGCCCCTAACAGCCTTCAAATACAACTAGAATTTCTTTGGGTTCTGCGGAAGATCACTTGCCAATATACTGCTACGATAGTCACTTAAGGCACAATGCATTGCTCTCTTGACAGTCAAACATGTTTCATTCAGCATCTATAGGGCCCTATGCTTTGTTTTACTCCTATTTTGCAGTAGTCTCTATTTCTTCTTTACAGTGACTGTATACCATGGTGGTTCATTCCCACAGGCGTCATTGGATTCAGATGTGGAGGGGCATGTAGTCAGTACGTCACTCTCCTGGCCATTGTCAGTTTTGGTGATTGTTTACTATGAACACTTGAAAGTGACAGACCGACTTGTAGAAATAGTACATGGGTTACTGATGTGTCAGATACAGTAAACAGAATAATTTGCGTTCCATGCAGGTGTTTACAATATTTTCTGAGGGAACACTTAGAGAGTTTTCATCAACCCGAAAATATATTAACTTGATGGTGCTCCATCATTCAATAATAGGAGCATGTGGAGTACACTGTAGCCTTCAGTATTAACCTGTGTTACGAGAGAGATCTGAAGACTCTAATCTATCAACTAATATTTGCTGATCAACAAACTTGACATTACACCGCAACTTCTCAATATGACAGATATTGACCCTCTGGTACAGTTACAATGGAGCACTAATAAATTGCACTATATTCAAACTCAGATGAGTCTTCTTAACCATTATCAAGAGTGTACTAAGAATGTAATATGACTAACTGTATAGATAAAAACTAGTAAACTTTACAGTTTCAAACATATTACCTTATAATTGTAACCATGTGTTACAACAAGATGTTGATCATCTGAGCCTGAAAGGATGTATTCCCCTGTCTCATTCCAACAAATTGAATTCACACAGCCATTATGCACAGGCAGGCTCTTCAGTAAGCGAAGTCTCTGTATTAAATCGAGGCTTCCTGACAGACAAAAAACATCCATGGTATTACAATAACAGTACTCTTCTCTGATCCTCCCCTATGTACACAAATGCCCAAAACTGGAAATGAAACATTTCACAAGAAGAAGAAAACAAAAAAATTTACAGTTCCAAGTCAGAAGCAATGTTGAGTTAATTTATAGTACAACAAAGTACAAATAAATGTTGCACACAGATAAGATGTTCAGCTGTCCTTTATGAAAAACTTCTTAAACAATTTCACATTATGGCAATCATCTATTTACACCATTGGTAAGTTTCCACAAGTTTGTGTTTCTAACAATACTTTCCCTTACGCTGAAACGCTGTAATTGTTGGTTTTAAATGTTAAGCTACCAATAGGAGATAAAGAGCAGCTTTGTTCTAATTTACTTGACAATTTGAATGGCTTAAGCACATATTGCATCAACAGTAAGCCTATAGTGGTTATTTGTTGTTGACACAATATACTATTCAATTTTCTATAATTAACTTAATTACTTTCCACATCCCTGCAAGTTCTCCTTATTGATGGGACCTGCAAAGCATGATGAACGAATGACAACTGTGAGCCAGGAATATCACTGCACTGAATGATTCTGTGCATTAGATTTGTACACCAGGATTTGAATTAATAGATAACGTCCTTTCTAGCTGCATAGTCATCAGAATGAATGTAAATATCACAGCTTTGAGCATGTTAATTCATAGTAAACTTTATTTCGTTTACTGGCTTTGAATTTGCTTTCAGGGTGTCAAGAAATTTTATTGCTTCATATAGGGACTTGATAGTTTAATTTTTTTTTTTCGATCAATATATCATTTTTCATTGCTGTCCCCATGACAGCTAATCGTTTGCTAACATCAAACTTTACGTGGGTCCTTTGAAACTCACTATTTAGCAGCTGCCGATACTTACTGTCAGCAGTTACTGCGAAGAGGGGGGGGGGGGGGATTTCCCTATTCATTGGATAGCTAATTTCATTTGATACCTTTTTTTTTTGTTTAGTAAATAGCTCTATCTGCAACTAAAGTGAGTCAGATCTTACAGTGGTGTTCCTGTTGCTATCCCTATATTCGTAGTCATTTTACTAGGCTCAAAATCCAATTACTATAAGGAAATGAACACAGACCACTGCATTTACATCTAGTACTGTTGTTTCATTTTCTTCATATAGGTAGCGATGTAAAAATAGATCAACAATCAATCCATGATGACATGCCTCTTACTAGACACCAACCTTTGCTGCTGTTGTATAACTTTATTCTTGTTTTATCGTCGTATGGCTGATGAAAAACATCTCGAAACACGCTTTTCCTACCTTTCATTATTATGCTACTTTCGTTTTCTTTAAACACTTTCAGTTGTCTAAAACTGCAGTGTCAAGTTCTGAGCAACAAACATGTAGAATACCGTAAACAATTTCCTTTGCGAATTATCTTTGTTTGGAACAAACAGTTTTTACTCTCAGATTTTAGCTGGCACGCTCTCTCCCAACACATCACGACACCATTACGCTAAAAATAAATTCGCTCTGTGCGTCGCAGCGTTCAACACACGATCAGCTGTTTCTTGACACCAAATTTTGCAGGCGTCATTTGTTTTACTGCAGCCAAATATTTGTAGACAGCAACAATATCTTTATCAAGGAAAACAACCAACGTGTGCAACATAGCCCACTTGTTAAATAAACAACAGTTGTTGAGTTTTGCAGTTGAATGAATGTATTGTAAGTAATCAACACATCTCTCCGGCGCCGATTAAGAGATTCATCTTCAGTCCGTGAGAACTTTGGCTGTTTGACCGTAGGGAAGGGTTGCCTGTTTTTGTGCCAATGTTTATTATTGTTTACTGTGCAGTTTGAAATAATTTTTCGATGACCTAAAGTCGTTTACATTTCTGTTAAGCATGTCAACGGAAAGAAAGTGCTACAGAGTATATAGAATTCTTCAGCACCTGCGTTTCATAGAATAGTGAGAAAGGATTTTAGTCGCGTGCAGACTGCTGCACAGTTTTAGACAGTTTTTTAAATTACAGTACGCATCGATTACGGCCTACCAATTTAAACTAAGGCACTGTAAAATTGTTCTTTTCACCAGTTTGCGAGTTTCTTCTGCAAGGTTCAGAATTTTTGTGCTGTAGTCTGTTGATACTGAACTCTCAGGCAGTTCAAAAGATTAACCTAGCCGTGCTTATTGTTTAAAGGAAGACCGAGGTCATAGTTCTTCCTGAATCGTTTACGGGGAAATATCATCATTTCGTTAGTATTATTAAATTTACATAATGTATCAACACCTTGGGCCAGCCTATAAAATGCCTAGGACCATAAGTACTTGTACAGTGACTCTTGTTGTAACTCTTTCATTGATATTCCTTCATCCATCCACTGTGTTGTGCAGATCCCTTCAAGAATGAGAACTTTACTGATGACGAGCATTGCCATCAAAAGCGAAGCAGAACACAGAAAGTTAGTTAGTGTGTAAACTTTATTAACAATGATTATCACTGTACTGCTTAATACTATTCTTCCTTAACCTTGCTAAAAGTTACCCAAAAAATTGAAGAAAAGCTGCTACTCTGAAAAAATTGCATTTTCCTCATCTTTATTCAACAGCTACTGTTTATCATCCAGTTTCCTATATCTGTAAATACTGAATGCTGTTACGAATACACTACTATCTGTCTTGCCGCCGTACGGTGAACACTCCTGCTTACAAAGCAGGTAATGGAAAGCTTCAGTATAGATAATCATACAAACTCTAGAGAGCCTGATGTGATATGTATTTATTTATTTATTTTAATTGGGATTCTTAATTTTTTTTCATATGTTAGATGGAAGCTTATGAAATACCTTAGCACCAGAGTATTTATGGCACCAGCACAGCAAGTCATTTTTGCGTGTTTGAAAGGGCAAAATACGAACAATTGCATATCTCTGTGAGCCAGTTTTGGACCAGTTCAGAAATCATCACCTTTTAGTGAGCTGATGAATTTTGTAATCTCTTAAGGGCTTATACTTTTCAAACAAATATCAATAGTGTCTGCTGAAGTAAATCAGCATGATATGACAAGGTAAATAGCACATGAGATGTTAACCACAAGTTAATCCACAAGGCCTGTAATGGAATGAGCTGGGTTTCACATAATCATTGTTTGTTGAATCCATTTTGATACCAACAGAGGAGATTTTCAGTCTTCAAAGGGTCATAATACACAAGCATGAATCGTATCAAAATCCTACAACAGACTGACATCAGTGACACAGGACTATAGTTGAGTGCTTCTGTTAGATAACTCTTCTTGAAAAGGAATGATATTCACATTTTTCCAATCACTTTGTATGCCTAATTCTTCTGGTGACCTACGATAGATTGCTGTTAGAGAAGGAGCAAATTGATTTTCATGCTTTATGGAGATTTGTTTAGATATGTCATTAGGTCCAGTGATTCAGGCTTCTCTCATCTTCCATTTCATTGCCAGTGTGGTTACTGTGTGATGGACAAGTGGCTGTGATCTGTTTACCGATTTAACATAATACCAAATCATCTTACAATTTACTATCAGATCGGTAAATAGAATTTTACTTTTGGATTCGGGAATGCTTCATGCATAGTTCTTTTTTATTTAAGTTGGTTTTTGTTTGTCTGCTAGGCTCTCTCAGATTTAAGAGCAGCTTTCTAACACAGCCAAAAAATTGTAAGTTGATCTAAGAACCTACCGTCATGAGTTTGTTCTCTTATTAACTGCTCAGGGTAATTTTCAGATAAGACATTTATAATATCAAATAAATCCCTGCTCCAATCGCTTGGCTTTTCCAGTGCAAAAGTGGTAAGCTGAAAGATTCAAAAAAGAATTGCGTGTTTCGTTGGGGATTTGTGTAGTAAGCACGAGAGTAACATGGAGGTGGTTACTACAAGAGACACTTTTGCATCATGATGTAGTTTACGGCTGAAATAATGAGAGTGTATGTTCATAGGAGAATCAATCAATATTTTGCTTGGTCCTAGGAAAAGACCTTGAAGATTAAATTTGTTAGATTCACACTTACATGGAGACTTTACCAACAGTCATCCATTCTGTCACTGTTTGTTAACTGGAACCAGAAAGTTGGAAATGACTGTGGTACACAAGCAACGAACAACACTCCCACACACATTGTAACTTGGCTTGTCGAGTATTGGTGTAGAAGTAGTAATAGACTTTATTTTATGTGATAAATTTGTATATGCTGTGCTAGAGCCCATTACAGGTCATTACACAAATTGAAACTTACAGCAGAGAATACCATGTATTTCCCACAATGACAACAGCAACCTGTTGCTACTCATCACTACATCAACGACCTTGAGACACCTGAACCCTGTCGTAACTAAACAGCATGTACAACAGGGCATTTGTTAGCTATTCTCAATTGTATGTACCCATTAATATTCAACAACTCAAACATTGCAGATGTTCAGACAGAATAAACAGCTAATTCTTCATATATACTTATTCAGTTCACTGCAGTGTTCTTGGTGAGGTTACTTCATACTAGTATTAGCCATTTGCTCTAGTATTCCACATCCTTGAGGAGTTTCACAATGTTCGAACTATGAATACACTTGTGCAACATGCAGCATACTTCAATACCTGTTTAAAATTCCTTCACATGTTATTTCCAGTTACTTAGGACTGTTCATAACTCAAGAGGTTCTCAACAAATATAAGCCAGCGAAGTTAATTTTATTGGGTAATGTATCAAAAAAAAAAAAAAAAGAAAAGCTCTCTATAAGGGCTTTTAGTTCCTTATTTGTTTCTTAGGGTTTTTTTTTTTCCTCCAGTGCAATAAGTTCTTATTTAAGGGTCATCTGTTTACAGCTAGAATCAACCATGGATAAATCTATGGCTACCATTGCCAGTGCAGCACTCAAATCTCTTACTCCAAAACTAAAGTAATTAACTGCAGTTAGCTTGTAAAAGTCAAGCTTAGATTTCTGGGTTTACGTGATTGTCTTCTACATTTCACAAGTATACTAAAAATGTTGAGTGTGTGTTGGGGGAGGGGGGGGGGGGGGGTGATAATATGATGATTCTTCAGTCACCCAAACCTATCAATCGGTGAAGATGTGATTTCATATATAGTAGTAACCAGTCTATCCTTTAATCATTAACAGTGAGTTTTCAATCAGTGATGAATATTTTGTTCAAACTACTGTGGCATAACCAACCAGAGTTTCACTTTCCTCGTCACTACTAAAGTGTGAGGCGAGGCTGAGCAGAAGAGTGCTTATACATCAGATTCTGATGTTTCAGCAGTTCTGTGTGAGCTATATGGAGGTACTGGCCAGGTACACAGCCACTTAGCAAAGTCAGATCTGTCCAGTGCCAAGTTTTCTTCACTACGACAAAGAATGTTGAGATGCCAGCTAGTAGCCAAGGCCCTCGCAGCAGCAGCTGGTGCTGGCCATTGTGCGCACAATAGTCATTGATTTATGAATGAAAGTTATAGTTTTGCAAACAGTTACATATATAATGGATTATGCTTATCCATTACAGATATTTTAGAACCGTGACTGTATACTGCATGTAAATAAATTATACAAAACTGCAACCAGTCACTTTTTTTAATGATTATGTTTTATTCCATGAACTGGTTTTCGAACCTTTTCAGGTTCATCTTCAGATGGTTCCAGGAAGTTACATCATTATTGCTAGCATAATTCTAGGTGCTGGCTTCCGACAGTATAGGCGGCTTTTTTCGGTTAGTGTCCATCTGTGTGCCTCCATTTTGATGTTCAGTTGTTATATCACTACACATACTTCCACACAAACTATATTAATTTACACTCTGACAGCGAGACGTTTCCAGCATCCAGCATGCGCTTTACAGTTGTAAATGGATTCCTTATTAAGAACTTCTTCATTGCTCACTCAGTCGTGTCAGATCCGGTTCTCCACCAGATGCAGCAGTATATCCAGAGGGAGTTGCTGGAATTGCTTCCAGCTCGGATATCGGATACCATCCATAATTATTTTGTGCTGCTCCATAGACTGACTCTCAGGAGGTACGTCCCCCGTCTCTTGCAACGAAGGTCACCAGAGGGCTTCAAGGATGAAGATGCTGGCTTGCCAACACATCTAATGGCCACTGGTTGATCAAGAGATTGAACATTTAATTACTGCTTGTCTCGTGTGTAGATCACCAGGCTGTATCACAGCAATGTTGATCACTGTGTCCAGATCCATCACAGCCATACAAACCTTCCACCTAGATTCCACAGTCCTTTCTGGATGGATATTGGTTGAATGTAACAGATGTCTAATGCCAGTTTTCACACATTGTAAACTGCCATTTCATGACAATGGAATTGATGATGCAGGCCCTCACCCCTATCTTCTCCCTAGAATGCTTCCCCAGGCCCTGGTGATGGACAATGGCCCCCAGTTCATCTCACAGACTGTTCAAGATTTTTCTCTGGAACATCGTACCCACCACATCAGAATGGCCCTATTCCACCTTCAGCTGTATGAAAGGTAGAAATCTTTATAAGGACTTTCAAACCCCAAACGAAGAAATACATCAGAGATGGCCTGGTGCACTGGTGTTGTTTCAGTTCTTACAGGTCCATGCTGATTGGCCAGAAGAACCTGGTTGAACTTCTGCACTTGTGCCAGTCATGCATGGTGGTGCACCCCATGCTGCCTACCTCACACCTGCCTAGGTCACTTCCATCACCACACTGCATGCTGGGGACCCACATCCTGGCTCACGCTTTTCATTATGGTAAATGCTGCATTCTGCTGGTCATCGACGGCTAGTAGGTTTTGCGAGTCTTCGTGCTGCGTATGGAGGACAGACTGGTGGCCCACCATCACAACCAACTACACCCATGGATGGGGGACCACCTCCATCTCTGCTGTCCCCAGACTCACCTCCTGAGCCGTCCTCCCTCCTGGAGTCATGGTTTTGTCTTCTCCTCCATCCCATAGGGCGCCTTCCCTTTTTTACCCCCCCCCCCCCCCCCCACCTCCTGCATTGAGCCCACCTTGCCCACCACAACTCCTCTTTTGTTTTTTCCACTTCATGTTTAACACTTTGGTTAGTTATACTTTTAATGACTGGCTTCTCTGAAGTCCTTTCCATCACACTCTTCACCAGAGTCCAATCCTCATCACATGTACACTGAAAGCATGACATATTAGTGTGTCACTTTTCTTTACCAATTTGTAAGGTTCTTGACAAATCACATTGTGATATACTTGAAATAGCATACATGTTCATTGTCACTGAAGTTAACAACTAGAGCACATTTATAAAAGAAAATAAACTTACTCAGGTACTGGTCTGCCTGTAATTATTAGACAAGAATAAAAGTTGTTCTAGTTATGAACATAAGTTGTGTTTGTTTTCTATGTCATAAATTGGTATTCAAGATTTATATCTTCCACAAGTACTGAATTCTTTTTAGGTACACACAATACTTATGATTTGCATTGAAGTATGCGACATTTTGTGACAACAAAGTAACACTGAACAAGTTAGTAAAAAGAAGACAGACGAGTACATATATGGTACAAAAATGTACAGGTTGTTTCAAAATGAGTACACAGGGTTTAAGGCTTTGTAAAAAAAATTTAAATTCAATTTACAATTATAAATAATATATAAAATGAAAGAGCAACTCAAACAGTTTTCCTTACAACTGTTGTATGTGAGTACTATTTGTCAAACATCAAGTCGAAAGGTGAGTTCTTCCCAAACCTTTATCAGTGTGTTTGGAGTAATTGTTGCAACAGTGCTGTTTCCAAAGTTGGGTAGATCCGCTAGTAGTGGAGGCATACACACACGATCCTTTATGAACTCTCAAAGGTAAAATTCACATGGCATCAGATTGTGTGTGAACATGGAGTTCATGCAAAACAACTTTTCTACTAGTTGCTTGCATATCAGTGTAGAATAGCAAGTTGCAGTTATATACGAGGTGGGACCAAAAGAACTGGACTGAGAGGGTGCTGCTATTCATAGACAAAGTACAGAGTTATCCTGCTAGATGGGGTTAGTAGAGACCTTCACACACAAGTGTGCAGATGATGTCAGTGTGTAGGTGTTCTATCGTGGTAGGGGACTGATGACCTCAGATGTTAAGTCCCGTAGTGCTCAGAGCCATTTCTACCGTGTTCCTCTGCCTGTTGGTGTGTTCCATTTGCGAAGGCATTAAGGCAACTTTTAAAAGAACAAAAAGTGTGTGTGTGTGTGAAATTTTGTTTCCTGCTTAAAAAATCAACGGTGGAGATCCACCAAATCCTTGAGGCTGTGAGCTGCGCACAAGGTTTCAACTGGTTTGAGTGCTTTCAACATGTTGAGATGAGCACTAAAGACCAGCCTCAGTGTGGATGCCCTGCAATGTTGCAAAACAAGGAAAACCTTGAAAAAATCTACCAAAAAAATCGATGGGGACTGTTGTCTCATGATTGACCAAATTTTGACAGAGACAGGTATGAGGTGGAGCTTGTGCCAGTGAATTCTGAGTGGAAGTTTTAAGATGTCTGTGAGAGGATTTGCAGAGGAAATACGCATAGCTTTAGTTATCAGGTGACTAGTTAATTCATCACAACAAGGTCCCTGCACACATGGCCTTACAAGTGAGCCACTATTTGGCATCTCAGGAATGGTCTCTCATTCCCCACCCTCTGTATTTGTCAAACCGACCCCAGGTGACTTTCTCCTATTCCTGCAAATGCAAAGAATGTTTAAAGAGAAGTGCTATGATGATGTGGAGGCAGTAAAAACAGCTTTGCAAAGGGCACTATATGATTTAACTTGAAGACTTCCAGATGTGCTCCAAACAGTTGGAAAAAAGACAAATCGATTGCATCTAATAGAGAGTACTTTGAAGGTGAATGAAGGAATTTTGTAAAAAGGTTCATGAATAGATTTTTGATAACACTTTTTTTTTTTTGCCTCGTACACAGTGTTAATTGGATCTGGTTGGCTCAAATGGTTCAAATGGCTCTGAGCACTATGGGACTCAACTGCCGTGGTCATTAGTCCCCTAGAACTTAGAACTAGTTAAACCTAACTAACCTAAGGACAACACAAACATCCATGCCCGAGGCAGGATTCGAACCTGCGACCGTAGCGGTCTTGCGGTTCCAGACTGCAGCGCCTTTAACCGCACGGCCACTTCGGCCGGCCGATCTGGTTGGGTATATCCATTTATGACACTCTTTTTTTCTTGAAGTCTCATTATATTTCCTCTCATTTCCAACAATTAACTCTGACTAAAATGTTATGACTGCATCTATTGTAGTACTTATTTCTAATTGTAGATATTGGTTGCAATCATATTACTGCACTCAGCCAAAATGATGACAGAAAATTGTATTACATTTCACTAGTATTTCATTGAATTCCAATTGATATGACACTTCAGAAATAGATACATATTCTTCTAGACAGGCAAGCTCTACTCACTCATGACTTCATACATTAATAATCGATTATGCTTTGATGAACATACCATTCTACACTTGGAACACCATTCCTCTAACCAAAACTTTCCTAATTTAATTTCTTACGTAATAATAACAATAATAATCCTTAGAGACTTTACATACATCCGTTACATCTGTAGTAACATAACAATTGAGATTTCAAATAAAAATGCAATCACTCTAATGTTGAATCCATATACGCAGTCTCTAATTGTCCTTGTACACAGTCGGGTCAGTACCTTTTTGATGTACAATGATCTGAAAGTGTAGTGAAGTAAGAAAAGAACATAAATCATTACAGACTGAGACAGAAGCCACAATGCTCCAGGGTTAAATAGAATGACATTTGCTGTTTCCACGTAGTGGCACTAGGTGATGGCTGCGTGCACCGCTCTTGATGCATATCTGTCAGTACTGTATGAAAGTACCACCTCTTGGCCTGGTGACTGAGTCACCTGCCATGCTCCAGCATGGGTGGATTGAATAAGACATGAGAGGCTGGCACTCTGGATCTGCAAAATTTGACAGACAGCAAGGTGCTGGTGTGATTGAGGTGGTAACTGCAGATTATCACAGTCCTCTCCTTTTGTTAAGGTGCCTCTAAGCCAGTGCCACCTCGACATCTGTCCCGTGTAGCGTGGGATGGCATTCAGTGCTCAGGAAGGTGATGTCCGTGTCTTCTGTGGTACTGTCAGTAGATGCCCTCTGTGCCGCAAATAACTCCCTGTTGGCCTGCACAGGAGAGGGGCCAGAAGTGATCCGGACAGCGTTGGCATTGCTGCAGGTGGATGCCCACAGGTGGAATGCCAGCCGCTGGCATCACCAACACTGGAACTGTATCCATGGAGGCATTCAGGGGATCAGGGGCATGAGATGGCTCCAGCCAAAGTGGCACTTGCTGCCAATTCAGGATCTACACCTGTTGTGTATGGCCATCCGTTCCCAGGTTCTGATGAACTTGTGGAGGAGATGAAACAAGAACAGAGGATTTTGAGCAAGGCCCAGTGTCATATGGGGGCAAAACAAACAGAAGGGCTGCAGAGTGAGGAAGGAGGACCCGAAAGAGTGGGCAATCTTGTAGGCATGTGAGGAGGTGGTGGCAACCAGGCCTCCACTTTAGTGCACAGTTGATCGCAGTGGTGGGTCACTAACAATTCTGGGCTAGAAGACATGGTGGCAAGCTGGCAACTTTGTGCGTGAGACATCCCAGGAGGCGAAGAATGTTGCGCCAGAGAGATGGTGGGATAATCACCTGTGGAGCAGCATTTCCAGTGGAAAACAAAATAAAGCCATTGATGAGTGTTAGTTTGTGCCTTATCAGAAAATAATTGCAGGCAGGATCTGATGCATGAGCTGAAGGTGACTTGGACCACCCTTGCTGAATACATTATCACACAACAGAGAATGGGGTCAGCAGCTATGGCTTGAGCAACTGGTAATCGGGAATGCACCCACTGTCTGCCAACCTTCCTCGTCGAGGTAAAAACAAAGTACTTCATCGTGATTGAAACGAGTGTCAGGACCACTGGTAAATGCAAAAGAGCATGAACGTTTGAATGCTGAACCATAGGGCAGAAATGAATCTCATAATTATATCTACTAAGGAACATGGCCCACCTTTGAAATCTACTGGATATCTTGTCCAACAAGTGTGCTGCAAAGCTAAAGAGAGACGCTAATGGCTTATGATCATTCATCAAATGAAACTTTATTCCATAGAGCAACATACAAAACTTCTTGACAGGATGAATAAGAGTGAAAGCTGCCACCTCTACTTGATAGTAAGTCTTATGTGCATCACCAAGTATCTTAGACACAAAAGCAATAGGCTGTTCCGAACCCTCTGCATGATGTTGTGACAACATGGTCCACATACCATACTGCAATCCATTCACTGCGCCGGGCTTCCCGCGCCCGGGTTCGATTCCCGGCGGGGTCAGGGATTTTCTCTGCCTCGTGATGACTGGGTGTTGTGTGATGTCCTTAGGTTAGTTAGGTTTAAGTAGTTCTAAGTTCTAGGGGACTGATGACCATAGATGTTAAGTCCCATAGTGCTCAGAGCCATTCGAACCATTGCGCCGGCTGGTGTGGCGGAGCGGTTCTAGGTGCTTCAATCTGGAACTGCACGACCGCTACGGTGGCAGGTTCGAATCCTGCCTTGGGCATGGATGTGTGTGATGTTCTTAGCTTAGTTAGGTTTAAGTACTTCTAAGTTCTAGGGGACTGATGACCTCAGATGTTAAGTCCCATAGTGCTCAGAGCCATTTGCATCCATTCATTGCAACCACGAGCTGGAGCCACAGCTGAGACATAGCCAAACATGGTACAAAACACAAACCATCCTTCAACATCTTGAATGTGTAGTTGCAGGCAGAGGACCACTCAAACACTGCTCTTTTCTTAAGTAATGCATTGAGAAGATAGGAAACTGAAGCTGCCTGTGGAAGGAACTTGTCATAATATGCAACTTTGCTTAAGAATGCCTGGAGCTCATTCACTTTCGTAGGGCGCAGGAGGTCCACGATATCCTCCATGTGACTGTCGGTTGGCTAAACTCCCTGATTGGAAGTAACATGTCCCAGAAATGAAATGAAATGTCGTGTGGCTAGGGCCTCCCGTCGGGTAAACCGTTCGCCTGGTGCAGGTCTTTCAAGTTGACGCCACTTCGGCGACCTGCGCGTCGATGGGGATGAAATGATGATTAGGACAACACAACACCCAGTCCCTGAGTGGAGAAAATCTCCGACCCAGCCGGGAATCGAACCCGGGACCGTAGGATTGACATTCCGTTACGCTGACCACTCAGCTACCGGGGCCGGACGTCCCAGAAATTCTATAGAGGGTTGGAAGAAACATGACTTTCCCACATTACACTTAAGTCCTGCATCAAACAAGGTCTGAAATAAAAGAAGAAAGTTGCAAAGGTGACCCTTGGTGGTGGTACCAGTAACACTAATGTTATCGAGGTATCTGATGCAACGAGGAATTATTGGGTAAGTTGTTCCAGAGTGATGACCAGCATGCCAGCAATGCAAGAAACCAATCAGTTGCACCTCTAGAGGCCTTACAGTGTATTAACAACAAGAAGATAAAGTGATACTTCAAGTGGCAGCTGTAAATATGCTTCTGACAAATAAGTGTTTTGAAATATACTGTACTCCAGCCAGCTTCATCATGAGTTCATCCAGGTGAGGAATGGGGTAAGTATTGACCAAAGACTGTGAATTAACGTACTAGGGGCTTCACATCTCTTCTGTGAATAAGTAATTGTCCACCATGGGGGCTGGACTTTGCAGTGCTACTTCCCTTTTCATGCTGCAAGTCTATCCTTGTACTATTCTTTTTCCCTTCTGCCTTTCCATTGGATGTTGTTCTTGAAGATGATGGCACTTGGCTTTGGTTTGTGATTTTTGACATTTGTTTTCTTCCCTTCCAGCATTCTACAACTTTTCATTCATAAACATATGGTCCTCATTGTTTGGTTTGATATGCTACCTCTTCTCCAAAATTTACAGAAGTGCAGATCATGCAGGGAGTTTGCCATGGTGATGTATATTCCACCTTTTGTCACTTTCTCTCTTTGCACTCTTTCTTTCTTGCAAAGATAATATGCCCAAAACCCAACATGGTAGCCATTCAGTTGTGGGAGGGGCTCCAATACCTGCTCTATGGTAGCCCTCTGACTGTGCAGGGCTCGCACTGTTGGTGCCTGAGCTCAAAACTCCACACACATGCCAAGGGATATGTGCCCATCATAGCTGGGGCACCAGGACTCTGGGCAACAGTTTACTGGCCAGGTAACCGTTGCTGCGAACTGGTGGAGCCCATGGGGAGAGCCCTTGTTCAGAGTGGCTGGCACCACGGCAGAAGACTTACGCATGAAGCAAATTAAACTTTTCTTCACGTGGCCACATGACCTCAGCAACCTCTTCTTAAGGTAAGACTTATTGTGTGGAGAGAGATGACCCTAGCATGTTTCCTTCCTTGGCGATGCCATGGGAGGAACATAGTGCTCAGATACAATGGGAAAAATACTTCGTTTGTTCTAGGTTTAATGGGGATTCCTCTTTGGCAACAAGGCCACTGCTGTTCATTGAACACCTCAAGGACAGGTTTGGGAAACTAGCAGTGATTTCAAAAATAAAAAGTGGCTCTGCTCTGATGTAAATGGCCAACCCTGCTCAGTCAAGGGTGCTGCTTACCTCTGACAATTTGAGTGACATTTCTGTAACTAAATTCCCCATACCAGTCTCAATAGGGTGCAGGGTATGGCCTTTCAACATGATCTCCTTTTGCTGACTGATGATGAGTTGCTTGCCAATTTGGAACAATGGGGTGTACACATTACCCGTTATATCCAATGGGAACCAAAGGACAATAGGATTGATACTGGCACCTTCATCTTGGCCTCTGAAGGTGACTCGTCACCTGAGGTGGTCAAGGTGATGGTGTATTAATGCAATGTGAAGACTTATGTCCCCCCTCCCATGCAGTGTTACAAATGCATGAGATCCTGGGCACATGTCTTTGCATTGCAATTCCAGACCCCCTGTAGGGATTGTGGATGTCAGTTGCTCACATATGCTCCATGTTCCTCACCACCCTCATCAAATGAGGGAGCACCATTCCCACTGTTCACCAGAATGCACTGTCTTCCAAAGAGAAAAGAAAATCCAGGACTGACTCACACATCAAGACAATGAGATGTAATACGATTTTCTACATCTTACACTTATAACAATGATGTATTCTATGGCCATGAAAATTTTGTCCTCCAGCTACTGTACCATTGCCCTCCATTTCTTATACTTCAAGCTCTAGGGGCCACTTGACTGCATCCACTCGCCAGCCCTGGTAGTTAGGGGCTCTCCTTTTACTGCTTCCCCCATACCCCCTTTGGGGATGTCGCCCTCATTCCCCAGCCAGAGAAACAGTGCCCTCCTCCAGCACCAGCATCTCTTACCAGGAAGGGGTCCCTTGGGATGCTCAATTCCCAGGAATCTGCTGGTAATCAACCAGATGCCAGCTAGTGGCAGAAAGAGCCACAAGTTGTAGATCGTAAAACTTTGCGTCCTTCCTCTGTCTCAGAAACCTGGACAGACAAGCCCTTGCAGACATCAAAAATCATCTAAGGAAAAGAATGTCAAGGAGAAGGAGATTCTGGTGGCCCCAGTGCCACTCGGCTCTGCATGCTCTGCCTCTGATTCTGAGGCGGCATCCCTGATTGTCCCTATGGGTCTGGAGTCCCACCACACACCTTGGTTCAGAATCAATGTCTCTTGATGCAGTATCCTCACAACTGATGGCAACAGGCACCCCTGAGGAATGACCTGCCTCCTTGGTCCCTACATGCCCCCACAGGATACTGTTAGTGCGATCCTCCAGTGGAACTGCAGTGAACTTTTCTATAACCTTGGCTGAGTTACGACATCTCTTATGTGTTTCTCCTGCTTTTTGCATTGCCCTTCAGAAAACTTGGCTCCCAGAAATGCAGACAGATGATGCGCCCAATGATTCACCAGGCTTTTGTTCACTTCCAAGTCCCTGTAGACATTCTGCAATCACATATCTGTGATGCTCTCTGCTTGATATGCATCTCCATTACAGATGCCACTTAGAAGGCCATGTATAACACCGCCACCTATCTGAACTTCATGATATTATAGGGGCTGAAGCAGGAGTATTCGATAATGCCCCACAACAGACTCCACATTTTTTTCAACTGGAATTGGCCAAGAAAAAAAAAATGTTGCATTACTTATTGAACACCCCTTGTATTACAACTTTGACTTTACTGCATTATCTTTGGGTTGTAACTCAAATTTTGTAGTTTGCTGCAGATGATACTTCTTTAACTGGAAACAATACTAGTGTGTCATAATGTAAAGGTAGCACTCTAACTATAAAATAACACATGCAAAACATTATTATGAAAAGGATAGTTACTACTCACCATATAGCAAAGATGCTGAGTTGCAGACAGGCATAACAATATTTTTATAATTATTTTTGTTGTGCCCATCTGCAACTCAGCATATCCTCCATAAGGTGAGTAGCAACTATCCTTTTCATAATATTGTTACATTCCTTCCTGGATTTTCCATTGTTTGATAAGTAAACATTAAATTTTAACTTACAATTTATTAACTTTCAATATATCAACAAAACCAAAATAATTACATCAGTTTTTCCAAGTATTGTGATGACTGGTGTATTGAAAAAAAGAAAAAAATAATATTTTTTTTCTTTTCTTTTCTTACATATAAGCTACATGTAAACTGGGTGAGCTATAAACCAAAGACACCACCAAAAGTAAATTAACGAGTTGTTTTGTGGCAAGGATAATGTTTTGATACATTGTTAAATATCTGTATGAAACAAAGTAGGAAACGTGCTCTTCAGTTTATTAATTCACCTGTCTTAACCCTTTATTTTCGGGAAGTTGTAGCGTACAGACGTATGCTTGGATCCATTGTACCAGTATTGTTAAAAATGTGTACTTTAACCATTCATTAAAAGTATTATAAAAAGTTATTAGAAAAGGAATATTTTTCACACAGTTATAAGTTCAATTCCTATCTGTTCATCATTTCACTTGCCTCCGAGATCCTGCATCAAAAGGTTCAGTGCAGACAAGAATAATTAACACCATATCTGGAGGAGCGTTCCTGCATTTACATTGCCACACTCAAGACTAAACACAATGGAATTAATGTGAAGATAATGACTCAGACTTAATAGGCCCCTATTGAACTTGGATTACTTATACTAAAAATAGTGTGCTTTGTGTGTTTAAGAACTTATAGACAGATCAATAATTTCAATGGGTTCGATGACTATTTGATACCACATACTACTGGAACCAGCAGTGCATAATGAAAATTATGTTTATCAACTTTGAATGTAATGATATTCAAGGTCTGTTGTTATTGGCAGCAGCAGTTAAAGTTCACTCAAGTTTGTGCACAGATTCATAAATTACCTTCAAAATTTTCTCAACTATTCTTTCCAATCAATTTTTCCAATTACTCAAGCAGTTATTAATCCATTTCCACTTCCCTATTCACTGGCACAGATGAAATTACTTAAAAATCAAAATCAAACCTAGACCTGTTTGGTTACTAACACATTAAATACAGGGCTATTACAAATGATTGAAGCGATTTCATAAATTCACTGTAGCTCCATTCATTGACATATGGTCACGACACACTACAGATACGTAGAAAAACTCATAAAGTTTTGTTCGGCTGAAGCCGCACTTCAGGTTTCTGCCGCCAGAGCACTCGAGAACGCAGTGAGACAAAATGGCAACCAGAGCCGAGAAAGCGTGTGTCGTGCTTGAAATGCACTCACATCAGTCAGTCATAACAGTGCAACGACACTTCAGGACGAAGTTCAACAAAGATCCACCAACTGCTAACTCCATTCGGTGATGGTATGCGCAGTTTAAAGCTTCTGGATGCCTCTGTAAGGGGAAATCAACGAGTCAGCCTACAGTGAATGAAGAAACGGTTGAACGCGTGCGGGCAAGTTTCATGCGTAGCCCGTGGAAGTCGACGAATAAAGCAAGCAGGGAGCTAAACGTACCACAGCCGACAGTTTGGAAAATCTTACGGAAAAGGCTAAAGCAGAAGCCTTACCATTTACAATTGCTACAAGCCCTGACACCCGATAAAGTCAAACGCTTTGAATTTTCGGCGCGGTTGCAACAGCTCATGGAAGAGGATGCATTCAGTGCGGAACTTGTTTTCAGTGATGAAGCAACATTTTTCCTTAATGGTGAAGTGAACAGACACAATGTGCGAATCTGGGCGGTAGAGAATCCTCACGCATTCGTGCAGCAAATTCGCAATCCACCAAAAGTTAACGTGTTTTGTGCAATCTCACGGTTTAAAGTTTACGGCCCATTTTTCTTCTGCGAAAAAAACGTTACAAGACACGTGTATCTGGACATGCTGGAAAATTGGCTCATGCTACAACTGGAGACCGACAGCGCCGACTTCATCTTTCAACAGGATGGTGCTCCACCGCACTTCCATCATGATGTTCAGCATTTCTTAAACAGGAGATTGGAAAACCGATGGATCGGTCGTGGTGGAGATCATGATCAGCAATTCATGTCATGGCCTCCACGCTCTCCCGACTTAACCCCATGCGATTTCTTTCTGTGGGGTTATGTGAAAGATTCAGTGTTTAAACCTCCTCTACCAAGAAACGTGCCAGAACTGCGAGCTTGCATCAACGATGCTTTCGAACTCATTGATGGGGACATGCTGCGCCGAGTGTGGGAGGAACTTGATTATCGGCTTGATGTCTGCCGAAACACTAAAGGGGCACATATCAAACATTTGTGAATGCCTAAAAAAACTTTTTGAGTTTTTGTATGTGTGTGCAAAGCATTGTGAAAATATCTCAAATAATAAAGTTATTGTAGAGCTGTGAAATCGCTTCAATCATTTGTAATAACCCTGTAGTTCTACAATAATCACATATTAATTTCATATAATTGGACACATAGCTTTGATTGATTTACAATTAAAAGTTACAGGTTTGCAAAAAATTACACATATCATGGATTACTATATCTCATTGACTACCTTTTGTCATAATTACAATCTGGAATATATTACAGTATTCATGTGAAATTATATTGTGTTACATGTCTTAACAATGTTTCCAACTAAAGTTTTAATTACAACTTAATTACTTTGAACATTTTACGACAATCAAAATTTTGGTGTTTGTCTGTAGAGTGTGTTCTCTTGAACAGACAACTTCTGGTGTGGAGAAAAATTAAGCTTTGATTCCAGAATTATTGACATTCCAGTAATGCAAAAATATTTCTGTGATTTACTAACTTATATAAAAACACTAAACAATTAGCAAATAGTTACACAAATATGAAATAGAAGTGATAATGCAATCTTAACTGAAGTGAAAATATGGGTAAACGAAACAGTAAGCGTTCACAGTGTGCAAGAAAAATAGGCGACTGTGGTATCAAATACGTCAGTATACCTAGCATAATTCAATTGTCCATGTTGTCTTTATTATCAACTGTATGGCTTTGTAATGGTACCTGGAATTTCCTTAGCGTATGCCCCAACAAAACAATACAAACTGTTGTGTCTAGACAAGACAGCCCAGACACAATGAGAGGAAGCCGAAAGGCACGCGCTTAAACTCATGCAGGCTGGCGTGAGGTCTGAAACAGGATACGTAATGAATGCTATAAAGAAAAGTACGTAGCTTCTGGAATACTTAACTTTAATCCACATTTGTAGAACATCGTTCTTGATGATACATTCATAGAATCTCAATATCAATTGAATACGGCGCCTTGCTAGGTCGTAGCAAAAGTAGCTGAAGGCTATGCTAACTATCGTCTCGGCAAATAAGAGCGTATTTGTCAGTAATCCATCTCAGGCAAAGTCGGCTGTACAACTGGGGCGAGTGCCAGGACGTCTCTCTAGACCTGCCGTGTGGTGGTGCTCGGTCTGCAATTACTGACAGTGGCGGCACGCGGGTCCGGTGTATACTAATGGACCGCGGCCGATTTAAAGGCTACCACCTAACAAGTGTGGTGTCTGGCGGTGACACCACACAAACAATCAAGCAAAACACTGTGGACGTGTCTGTAAGTAACTAAATAATGTAGAACACCTGAATTTACTGATATGCAATCACAATACACACACAATTCTCAATTAGTCTGGCCCAAGAACTGCTGATTCTTTTACAAATCACAATTCACATTTCATTAAATCAAAACGTCCTCATTTAATTAAAAGGAAATAGCAAGGTATGCAGTCACCTTCACAGAGTGATCTCTGCAATACTAAACCAGCAAATCTCACTCAATGAAGTACCATATCAAAAAATGCAACACTTCATACAGGCATCAATCTTATTAAGAAAACAAATGTAGATAGCCAGCCTAAATTCACAAGGAGTCTTTTCATATCTAATGCAATGTTCAACATATAGTAATGTGTCCATAAGAATTGGAGAAGTACCATTCATTTTGATGCAAGACATAAACAGTATTGCGGCCACAAAGAACAAGAGTTTATTAAATCACACTCAAATACATACAAGTATAGAGACAGTACAGTAAGCAATAGAACACATCTGACAACCAAGTGCCTGCTGCACTATCCTTATATAGGGAGGATGGCACGGCAGATGCCATGCCACATTGACAAGTTGTGGATGGCCTCTGCTGGCTGGTCCAGTGCAAATGTCAAGATGGCCATTGACACATCTATATATTTGCAGCGGGTGTCACAAGTGATGACAGTGGGAATGGAAGAAGATTCTGACCTTGAATTGGTGAGTAGAGGCGGACATGGCATAGTCATGGACACATGTAGCAGCCATCCCACGTTGAAGTACCAGAAGAAAGGATGGGTGATGAGGGTGCAGGAAGCATCTCAGTGTTGGGATCTTCATCATAGTAAAACTGTACTGAGAGCAAAGGCACCATCCACTCAGACAGAGGTGCCAGGGACACAGGTGTCAAGGGAGCTGACAATGCCAGCCCAGCCTGTGGTGGAAGCGCAGATAGCTGTGGAGCCTTGCGGGAAGGGCTGACAGCAAACATCAGGGGGCTAGGGCCCAGAGGAGAGGCAAGAAATGGTGACATCCACAAGCAGGGCAGGTCTGCCCCCACAGTAGGGATGTCTTGGACAGGCACTGAGGGAGGAGGAGGAGGTGGAGGCAGAGGCAGCAGCAGCATTGGAGCCATGGCTCTTGCCATGATGCAAAGACACAGCTAATCATGGTGGCTTGCCAAGAGCTCATCACTGGTGCACACTTTACAGAGGCGACAGCCGCGGAGCTTGGCGAGAAGCCGTTTCGGTCCATGGCCAAACGCCCATGTCCAAACTGTGGAGCCAGGAGTGAACCACAACAAGGGCCCCAATGACAGATGTTGGTTGGGCAGCATGAACAGGTGGAGGAAGGTGTGATGATGGCAACCATGGAGCATCTCAGCCAGACTCCTATCAATGCAAACCTGTACGAGCTCAATAAGTACGTCACAATGTCAACTGTGGAAGAGTCCACAATGTACTTCTTCATTTGAAGCTTGAATGTGTGGATGAAACATTCAGCTTCACTGTTAGATTGGGGATAGAAATGAAGGCAAGCCACATGGGGAATGCCTCAATGTGCACAGAAATAGTGGAAGGTCTGAGACACAAACTGCGGACTATCATTTGTCACAAGTGTATACAGCAATCTTTTAATAGAAAAATTTTTGGAAGGGCCTGAACCACAGCTGTAGCTGATGTCATAGGACAACAGACAACATGTGGAAATTTAGATATTTCATTGACAACCAGCAATGAAAAAGAAGTGGTGAAGAGTCCTGTAAAATCAACACAGATGCATTCCAACAGACACTGTGCTGTGGACCACAGAGAGTGACACACATGGTGCCACCTATTGTGTAGCACACCAAGACCAAGATGCTTCATGTAACCTTTAACCTTAAATGCTGTGCCTAAACGTGTGCAGATGATCCCCCCCCCCCCCCCCCCCCAATATCTTGAAGTAGGAGCTGAAGCACATCCCACTGTAGGGTGGCCAGCATCACAACCACAGTCTGCAGCTAAGAGAACAACACCCTCCAAACACTGAAAGGTGGTGACGGAGTGCAAAAAAGTAAAGGATCAGAAACCCTGCCAGGAGGCCTGCCCAATCAATTGTTCTGAACAAGGTGAACAACTTGGCAGAAAACTGGAGTGGCAGCAACAGCAGCTGTGATCTGGGAGCCTGTAATAGGAACCCTTCCACTGTACATTGTAGCTCAACATCTAAGGATTTCTAAGGAACTCATCCTGATCAAAAGTAGGATCCAGTACCGTCAGAAGTAGGGATATGGCATTGCCCTTGGCATGCTGTATGGTAGGCAAAAATGTTTTTGATAGTTGCAGCAAGATAAAAACAAGGACCAGTGCTGGAGATGATGTGCTGCCTTGGGCAACAAAGCAGAAGGATTCAACAATGAAACCAAAGGCTTGTGGTACACAAGGAGGTGGAATATATGAAACTTTTTCAGGGCATAGATGATAGCAAGCAGTTCCTTTTCAACTTGGGAGAGCTGAGCAGAGCTAAGCGATCTTGATCCATAAGCTGTTGGTTGTTCAGAGCCATCCTCATAGTGATGTGCAAGAATGGCCCTGAGGCCATACTGGAAGGCACCCATAGCCAAGACCAGGTGGTGACCAGAAGCTAAACAAGGATCAGCAAATAATTTAGATTTCAAAACTGTAAATGCATGCTCACAGGACAGCGCCCTTGCAGAGTAATTTATGGAGAGGATAGGCTAATGTGCCCACACCCAGAATGAATTTATGATATGAGTCAATTTTTTGCGAAAAATACTTGAAGTTCTTTGATATTTGTTGCGTGAGGCATAGCTGTGACAGTTGTGACGTGATGATACAGAGGCTTTACAGTGTTCAAAGAAACTTCATACCCCAAGTAAACAATTGATGACTGAAAAAATTGGGACTTGGCTAAGATGCACTTCAACCCTGCAGTATGTATGAGACCATGAACAGTAGGTATAAGTTGCATGTGTGTTTGTCCATGGACATCATTGAGATAGTTGGTGTACCTCAGAACAGATATGGCCAATTATTCTAAAAAACTCTGAAAAATTGCAGCAGCACTTCCTCACCAAATGGGTGATATTGGTGTTGGTACAATCCAAAGGGCATGTTAACCACAATGAGCCATCTTCATCCAATGGAACCTGTAATATGTTTCAGATAAATCAGTCTTAGAAAAAAGCTGGCCTCTGGGTGAGTTTGGCCAATAACTCATCCTGATGGGGCAAAGGATACGTGCCAGTGATAGATTGATTGCTAATGGACACTTTAAAGTCACCACAGAACCAAAGATGACCATTTGGTTTTTAACAGTCATGAGGGGAGTAGACCACTCACTTGATGTAATAGGCTGCATGACCTCCAATGGTGACAGTCTGTCCATCTCAGATTTCACTTGACAATGCCACTGTAATAGGGCATACATGGAAGAAAACTGGCTGTGCCATAGGTTTCAAGTAACATGGGCTGTAAAATTAGATGGACAACTTAACCTATCTGAAAAAAGAGCACACAGAGTCTAATTGCTGATAGGGGACCTGGTAAATATGAGGTGCACTGCATTCGCAACAGAAAAACCAAAAGTACTGAAAGCATCCAGACCAAACAAATTATCAATGCCAGCATCACCCACTGCCAAAAAATCAGCAGATGAACCACTGATTTACACACAGTGAGGGCTCTAAGTTGCCCCAGAATTGGAATATATGGCTTGTAATTTACCAACCATTGAGTAACAGTAAACAATGCTGGAGATACTAAGTCCACATAATTTGTGAGTTCAGCAATGTCAAGCTGCACCCATGTCCATCACTTGCAGTTCAATAAACAGTTTTGTTAATATGTATAAGCACTGGAGATAAACAATTTACATCCTAATCCATATCTGCAGGGGAAGGCTGGGAATGACACCCAGATGCTATGTATGCAGCCCTATTGTGTTGCACAGAGCTATACGGGCAAGATGAGAATGCCCAGCACTGCCACTGCTGTGGCAGTTGATGTTATTGTTGTTTGTTTGTTTGGCATGTTGCTGCCCAGTGCAGTGCGAAGAGCACTTTGCCCCACTGCCATGTCATCCTCATCCTAGAACTAAATCATACTCAAATACTCAGAACACTAAGCCACATTCTGATTGCCAGCAGCATGAGGCATCTCAGAAGACTGGGTAATATTTAACACTTCAGCCAAAGATGTATTTTCACACTGTATTGCACATTGATGCATCTCTTTGTTGGAAGCCAACTGAATGATGATGTCACAGACCACAGAATCAGCAGAGGAATCATAATGGGCACTGGTAACAAACTGACATTTGCAACTGAGGCCATGGAGTTCAGCCACCCAAGCCTGGTGGGGCTGATCGGGCTTTTAATGACAACAAGAGAACTTGATGTGCACTGAAATGATATGCTTGCATTTATGGCGGCAATTGGACAACTTACACATTTTGTCATATGAAAGTGAGTCTGGTTCCTGGAACATGGCTAACTTGTACAACAACTGATAAATCCAAGAGTGGGGGGGGGGGGGGGAGATCCAAGAAAGAAACAAAGCCTTACGCATGTTAGCATCAATGGCCACCAAAAGCAAGGAAGTGTTGCTGAAGCCACATCTCATAAGCTTTCCAGTCTTTGGTTGCATCATTGTAAGAGGAGAAAGGTGGCAGGTACAACAATGGTATAGAAGCCTCCATAGCCAATGTGACCACCAAATTTGTAATAGCAACCATAAGAGCCTGTTGCTGCTTGAAGAGAAAACAGGGGAAACAACCAAAGAAATGTAGCACATGGAAGTGAATCCCATCCTCAACGCCAGTTGTGTCATAATGTGAGACACAAGTAATAGCGTGGCCATAAAGAACAAGAGTTTATTAACCCATATTCAGATGCACACAAGCATATAAATAGTAGGACACATCTGAGGACAAGTGCCTGCAGCACTGCCCTTGTATAAGGAAGAGCTCTGATAGATACGATGGTATGTGCCATGCCATGTGCACAAGTAGTGGGTGGCCTTTGGTGGCTGGCCCACACAGATGCCATTGGCAGAGTGTTTGAGTGTAGTGAGCCTGTGGCCATGCCCATGATTCATATCCAAATACAAGGTACAGGGTTATAGCACTCTTCATTGTGAGTACTGAACATACTGTACAACTAACTAACACCGCCACACAAAAAACATTAATCACCCAGAAGGGGAGGAGGAAATGAAATGAAACTTTATGGGCTGAGAGGGTATTTGATGTTGAGGGAGATGTTTGCGTCGGTTACACGAAACAACACTCCCATTTTGCAGTAGTTTGTTAATTCACCTAAACACATCAGAGGCTTACAGAGAACTAACATGGCGGTTTTGCCACAAAGATAATCTTAGTTTAGTTCAAAGACGATACTCAGATCGATGCTGGTGTTGACCTCATCGGCCAAACCTTCCTTCAGACATCTACCGACACAGCTCCCCAACGACGCTGTCGAACTGACTGTGATCCGGCTCCTGTGGACCACCCCTGCCAACGCCATAGTCACCCCCCCCCCCCCCCAGCCTCTCAAGAGTACTCCGAGGCTGGGGGAGGGGGGGGTGACTATGGCGTTGGCAGGGGTGGTCCACAGGAGCCGGATCACAGTCAGCTCGACAGCGTTGTTGGGGAGCTGTGTCGGTAGACGTCTGAAGGAAGGTTCAGCCACCGAACCTGAAAGTCATTGAAGCACACCAGGGGTTGTACTGGGCGTGCTGGTTGTGTGGCGATGCGGTGACAGAGAGGTCGGCAGTTTGCGTGTGGAATGGAGCGATGACGACGACGTCTCCGGTGGGCGTGGTGAACACACGAAGTATGTCCAGGTTGACGTCAGGCGATAGTATTATAGAGATGTTGTGGATTATGTCCGGGGGTGGGGGGGGGGAGAGGAACAAACACCTCAAGTGAGGGCGCATTCAAGATGGAGGGGGGGAGGGGCCTGAGAAACCTCGACAGGGTGAGGCAGTTGACAGGGGAGAGGTCGAAGGGAACGGTGAAGGGCCCGGCGGCGAGGGCATGATCGTAGGTAAACTCGATGTGGGGAGTATGTGATCACTCAATGGAGTGTGTGAGACCAGAGTAGAGGGCGAGATTGGAGAAGAGCTCGACGATTGGAGCTGGAAGTCACTCGACCGAGTGTGTAAGTCCGACATAGAGGGAGTGGTCAGAGTGTCGTGACCCACGACAGTGAGTTGCGTGGTCGTGGCCTGAAGGGGAGTAGAAGTGGGTTCGACATGAGCTGGCTTAAGTCTGTTGAGAGAGACTGTAACAGCTGAATCGTTTATCTGGATGTCATAGGTGTTGGCTGAGCGCCAGAGAACTCGGTACGGGCCGGTATATGGAGGTTGGAGGGGAGCACGGACAGTGTCATCTCGGAGCATGACATATTCGCAATTGTCCAGAGATTTCGGGACGTGAACCTTAGGGTGGAAATGTCTGGCAGGCAGAGGGATATGGAGGTTGGTGAAGTGGCGTCTGGCGCGGTCCATGAAGGAAGGTAAGTCAGACTGAGGGAGAGAAGCGGAAGGGCTCACAAGTTCGCCAGGGAGAACAATGTTCTGGCCATATACGAACTCGGCTATTGTGCCTTTGAGGTCTTTCTTATAGATCGCATGAATGCCGAGTAGCACAAGGGGAAGGGCCTCCGCCCATAGAGAGTCATGGCATCGAAGAGCCGCCTTGAAAGTGCGGTGCCACCGCTCAACTGGCCCGTTACTGTGCGGGTGATATGCTGTGG
Organism: Schistocerca nitens; assembly: GCF_023898315.1. Classification (NCBI taxonomy): domain Eukaryota; kingdom Metazoa; phylum Arthropoda; class Insecta; order Orthoptera; family Acrididae; genus Schistocerca; species Schistocerca nitens. The sequence continues at coordinate 431,915,854 of NC_064614.1, forward strand.
TATGGATGTGCCGGATGCCACAAATGTTACAAATCTCGTTGAACAAGGCCGACTCAAATTGTCTGTCCTGGTCAGTTCTGATGATAGCTGGACATCTGAAATGCGATACCCATGACTCGACGAAAGCTCGAGCAACAGTTTCTGCTGTAATATTGGGGAGGGGGACAGCCTCGACCCAGTGAGTTGTTCAGTCGATAGACGAGAGAACATAACAAAAGTCGTTAGAGGGGGGAGGGGGGGGAGAGGGCCGACAATGTCAATATGGATATGCTGGAAACGCCCAGGAGGAATCGAAAAGGCGCCGAGGGGGGGTGAAGTGTGTTTGTGTACTTTGCAGCGTTGGCACGCGACACGGGACCGTACCCATGGCTGGCAGTCCTTGTTGACTTTTCTCCACACAAAGCACTCCGCTATGAGGCGGGCGGACACAAAAACACCAGGGTAGGCTAAATTATGCAGTGCGTTAAAGACAGCTCGACGGAGCGTGGTTGGGATGAGGGGGCATAATGTGCCCATACTGTCGTTGCACCAGATATCACCAGAAATGGGAGGGAAGGTGGTGCGGACGAAGTGTAGTGAAGAGGTAGAGTCTGAAATCAGGTTTTGTGTGTCCTCGTTGGCCGGGTTGGAGGTTAGGCAGTACAGAGAGGTCTAACACCGAATGAACGGCGTCGACTCATGAAAGGAAATCAGCAACTATATTTTCAGCACCCTTTATGTGTCTGACATCGGTGGTGAACTGAGATATGAAGTCCACGTACCTGAAGTGGCGAGGAGGCGGGTCAGCTGGTGGGTTTGTAATGGCTGCAGCCAGGGGTTTATGGTCTCTTAAAACATAGAAAGTGCTTCCCTCAATGTCAGTCTTAAAATGCTTGATCATTTCGTAGACCGCGAGCAACTCCCTGTCAAACGCGGAATATTTCCATTGTGCATTGGTGAGATTGCGCGAGAAGAACTGCAGAGGTGAAGTTTGGCCGTCGACTGTCTGGCTAAGGAAAGCACCGATGGCAGTATCGCTCGTGTCTGTGGTGATGAAAAGCTGTGCACTGGGATGAGGATGCGCGATGTTGCAGGCCTCGGCAAGAAGATTTTTGAGGGCAGTGAAAGAGGCAGTCATAGCAGGGGTCCATGGAACGGGCCGAGATCCAGAAGTGTTGGTGCCTGCCATGACGTCCGTCAGTGGAGCTTGAATCTCCACAGCCCGACATAGATGTCGACGATAATAATTAACCATCCCCAGAAAGCGCCAGAGCTCTTTGAATGACAAAGGTCTGGGTAGGTTTATTATTGTTTTTACTTTCTCAGGGGGTGGTGAAATGCCGTCGGCAGGAACCCAAAAACCAAGAAAAGTGACAGCGGTTTGATGTAGCTGCAATTTGTCCTGGTTGGTCTCAATGCCTCATGCCGCGAGAGTGTTCATAACAGTTTGCACATGTCGAATTTTGTCCTCAATGGAGGAGCTGAACACAAGAACGTCATCAAGATATGCAAAGCAGAATTTTAATTCGAATAGCACTTCATTGATGAAGCGTTGCCAAGTCTGGGTTGCGTTTTTCAGACCAAAGTGCATGAATCGAAACTGAAATAATCTGATCGGGGTGGTGATTGCTGTCTTCTCGATGTCTTCAGGTGCCATGGGGATCTGGTGGTAGGCCTGTTTCCAATCAATGACAGAGAACGTGGTCGCACCTGCGAGGGAACTGGTAAAGTCGGCAATGTTGGGTATGGGGTAGGTGTCCATAATTGTTCGTGTGTTTAGTCGACGGTAGTCTCCGCACATGCGCCACGACCCATCTTTCTTGGGTGTCATGTATATGGGCATAGGCCAGCTACTGGCAGAGGGTTCAATGACACTGGAGCTTAGTAGTTCAGAAATCTGTTTTTTAAGGTCGGAGAGGCGCTCAGAACAAAGTCAATGTGGTTTACTGGAGATCAGGGGGCCTGGCGTGAGGCGAAGGTTGTGAACCGTGCCATTGGTGACGACGGAAATGTTGCCGGTGGCACGGAAGGCAGTTTGTTTACAATGTGTCGCAGGTGGGGCAGGCGAGCCATGGTCGTGGTGTTCAGAGCCACTCGGCAGATCCGACGGGAGCCGAGGCAGCGAAGTGTCCCAGGAGTCAATGTGACAAGATGGCCGCCGGCCCAAAGCAGTGGCACCATGGTCGGGTGAGCTTGGTAGAGCTCATGAAGCGTTAGTGAGTCCATTGTCCAAGGGTGCGGCCTGTGGCAGCACAGTCATGGGTGAAATGCTTGGCACAAGTGCACTGTTTGTGTTGTCAGTGGCGGTCACACGGCGGCACGCAAGACCCAAAGTTGCATTGTTTGAGGTTCTGTCCACAAGGGGCGGGGGAGGAGCTATCAGTTCAGGAACATGTGACGCTTGTCGTGCATGCACACTTGTGTCCGGCCGAGTGTCAAATGCTGCCGTGTTAGGAGGATGTGGCCCTGCGGAACTGTCAGTACACGTTATGGCAGTCTTGATAGCACAGTTGCGTGGGGTAGCAGGAGGTAAACACACGTTAGCTCGATTGCTGGGATTGCAAGCAGATTCGGCGCACTTACTGACCTTGCTGTAGTGTCTGTAATTCCTTTGCTGCATCGGAGAGTGGGAGCTGTGTTTCGTGGAGCCAGAGGGAGAGCTCGGAAGTTTTCCTTGTGTAGGCGAGCGACGTGTTCGAGCTCGACAAGGCACTTATGCGTGGTTTCCTGTAACATTGTCGACAGAGACAAGCATGTACAAATGAGATGAGCCTGGAGTTGCTCGATGGAGTGGAGAACAGGGGAAGTGAGTCTTGGACGGATGGTGAAACACAGTGTTTCGCACTAGGTCCGGTGAAAGTTCGTGGTGTCGCAAGAAGTCAATGCCTAGTATAGGTTTGTCAATTTCACACACTAAAAAAGTCTACTTGAGTTTGTAATTTGCGGAGAGTGAGACAATGTGTGAGGTTGAACCTGAGCATTGTAGTTTAGTTGAATTCACAGCTTGCAGTGAAGTATGATGAGGGCGGATGTTCGACGACGCTTAGGACGTGGGCAGCAGTGAAACATCGGCGACTGTGTCCCCTAGGAAAAGGTATCCCGACGAAATGTCTTTAATGTAAAGTCGTTCACAATTATCCGGTCGTTCCCAGACAGAATGGAGCACTCGGGGCTGCCTGTCATGTTGTGCGCAGGAGGCGGCACCCGAACCTACCTGCGATTGGCGTTTGGGAAGTAGCAGCTCCGTGCCGCCTCACCAAACCGTGTGTGGAAGTAACAGTACGGGTAGTGCAGTTGCATTTTCTGCGGAAAGTTCGTTGCCAGTGGTGGTCGTTGATGTTCGGTGGCCACATCAGGTTCAGTTGTAGGAGGGGGCGTAGCCGCGGGAAGAGCTGGTGACGTCCCAGTTGCTTGTTTACTGCTTCCCGTGGCGAGTGGAACAGTCAGCACAGTACGGCCCCAGCCGCGTCCGGCGGCAGAGCAATGAGCCTGAACCTGAGACTTGTCAGGTAGGCAGTGGCTGGCGAAATGGAGCAGTGATGCATTGTGTAGCTTGTTAGCAATCGTCATTCTTTGCTCGACAGGTTCAGGAGGCCTTTGAGCCAGAGCAAAGTGGATGTGAGGAGATGGCGAGGAGAGCTGTGTCAGAGAATAGATTGGCGCTGACCAGGGCACATAGCCATCTCCAGAGCTGGGAAGGTTTGTCGTTGCCTAGTTGCTCGACGTGGAGCACTTGCTGTATTGCTGCCTCAGTTGAGCATGCAAGCCAACATAGAACTGTCTCTTTGGCTAGAGTCTACCGGGTAGATGAGTCCCGAGCGTCGACCAGGTCAGCAATCAAGTCCTCGTGGTCGTGCAGGTGGGTGATGAGGCACAGAAACCTGGTTGACTCGTCGAGTTTGTAATGGTCGAACACTTCATCCACAATTTTGAATCAGGTTGTTGCTGTGTCGGGATTAAACGGTGACAGTGTCAGTAACCGTTGTAGAATGTTCGGAAGAACAGGTTGAGTTGAGTTCGGTGGGGCACTGCCTGAATCGAGCTGTTGTTGCTGTAATATTCCAGGAGAGTGTGCCTCCAGGGGATGTGGCAACAATGGCTGTTTGGGTGGCAGCGTGAAGGTGACACGTTGTGGTTGAGTGTGATCCGCCGCGACGTGGAAGGCCGACGCAAGTGAAACACCATAATGTGTCGGTTGCGGTTTCGGAAGCTTGACGCGTCGTGGAAGACCGATGCGGAGGAGGTACCGAGATGTGCTGAGAACGGTAGCAGAAGCTCGACTGGAGCCGGCGCGGGGGCGACAGGTGAGAAAAAGTTTAAAGTTTGAGAACGCGTGTTAGTCCGCGGAGAGCTCAATGTATGATCAGAGCCCGGGCCACCTGTGTTGCAGGGAAGCTGTGGAGGTGCAGGCTGTCCAGAAGCACAGTGTGGGAAATGATGTCGAATGTGGGATGGAATGTGTGAATGTTCACTGTTCATAGTCACTCCACTCAAAACGTTGTGCGGATAAGGTGAATGTCGTAGCACAAAACACTGAGGCGTAGCAGTAGGACGGAGGTGGAGGTCAGGCACAGATAACAAGTTATTGTTCCTGTTGCAGGCTGAGGTATCGAAGTGGCAAGGCATGTACTGATGCTGAACCGAAGCAGGCATGGGTGTGGTCAGATGCTGAGGAGGTTGACCTGTGAACAAAGCAGTTCCGGCCACGTGGCAGATATCCGCGTGGTACTGCACGGATTGCAGCATGGCAAATTGTTGTCCTGGCGGTGGTAGGTTGTCCAACAAAGCATTTGCAGAAATCGGCATTGGTCCCGCACTGCACAGAGATCTGTAAGAGGTAACTGGACAGTCGATGAGGGAGGGCACATGTGGTGGGAACAAAGGCGTTTGATAGCCAGAGTCATGCACACTCCTAATCTCACTTATTGTTGCAGGCTCGAAAACGTTTGGCCTAACCGTCGAGTGAGAGGCATCATGTTGCAGTCCTGGTGGGTGTACATTGCCCGCAACACGATGCATGTTGATCACAAAATCCGGCATTAGGCGCTGGGCCGAAGTCATTGCTCGAATGCTGTGTCGATGTAATACACGCGAAAATAACTGGCACGGAGGTCGCCGACACAGTAAAACGGCGAAAATGGAAGACGTTACAACATGGGGTCAGCAGTGAGGGAGATGTTTGGGTCAGTTACACCAAACAACACTCCCATTTTGCAGTAGTTTGTTAATTCACCTAAACACATCAAAGGCTTAAAGAGAACTAACATGGCGGTTTCGCCCCAAAGATAATCTTAGTTTAGTTCAAAGACAATACTCAGATTGGTGCTGGTGTCGACCTCATTGGCGTCACAATGTTATTTAAGTGATTACAAAACTGAGCCAAATTTACAGAAACTTGGCAGTTAGAACACATTTATCAGTATGACATTGGACCACATCTCCTCCTCCGCCCCCCTTCTCATCACCAGCATAGATCCATGTACTGATTCTGCTGGGAGTAGTGTTGTATAGTCATTGTATCCCCTTCTGGGGCAAGATGTCACTCAAACGTTATGACTGGTTGTTGATACTCTGGATACTGGCACTAGGACAAAATTGAAGTCCGAGCTGGTCCCTCACATATTCTATCAGTGACAGATTGGGGATATTACTGGCCATAGAAGTACCTCAGCACCGTAGAAACAAATCCATGTGTGCATAAGCACTGTCCTGTTGAAAAATGGTGCCACAGTATTGTTGCAAGAGAGATAACACAAGAGGATACAGATGTCCGTGTCATACCATTGTGCTCTCAGAGTTCCCTCACTCACTGTCAGCCACGACCTGAAGTTATACCTGATGGCTCCCCAGACCATGCCACCAAGTGCAACACTACTGTGCCCCTCCAAAACATTGGAGGAATGGGACCTCTCCTCAGGTTGCTGCCATACTCACTGGTGATGGTCATCTAGGTTGGTGCAGAGCAGTATTTGATCACTGAACACAATGTGATGCCATTCATCAGCAGACCCTGCTTCCCACTCATGTCACCATTCCAAATGCAGCCATTTGTGTTGACAGCAGCCTGTTCCAGCTGCCACTAGTCTCCGACCAATTGTGTATGATGACACGGAATGTTGCACCACAGAGTCCATTATTTGTTCCTGGCCACATGTGAAGATATTATGATGACCTTGGTGCACAATATGGTGTCCTCACTTGTGGTGGCCAGGTACAACTTTGAAGATGCATATTTGTGCCCTCAAGTTCCCAAACAATCTTACACTGGATCACTATTATATCTGAATGCCGTAAAAAATCTGGATTTGCATGATTTGACCAGCATTGTGGATACCCACAATGAAGCCCCTTCCAAGCTCTATCAAGTGCTGACATTGCTGCACTACATGTGTACATAGCACGTCCATGTCCTGCACAGTGACCACTCAACATCTGATGCTACCCATGCCCCTTATATATCATACCAGGCTTGGTAACAACACTAAACATGAACAATACTAATGCACTGTGGTTGCTGGCACATGTCACAGAGATCTGCAACTCTGATCGTTTACATACCCGCCAATGGCATGTTCATGTGTGAAGTTACATTGACATCTGACCATGTTTTATGGCTGCTTCACTTATTTTGTCTGGCAGTGTATTTTATATAAGCACACAGAAAATGAAGCAGCAAATTGTTCTTTATTCTTCCTTATACCTAGGCTTTGCCATAAATTTCATTCAACTTTATACGGCACAGATTAAGTACTACTGGCACTCTCCTAGAGAAGTCCGAATGTGCTATAATACACAAATCAAAAAAAGTTTTGCATCACCTTGGTTCTGAGAGTTCCGAAACCTGTACAGAAAATTGGAATAGAGATCAACATAAACATCATTTTCACCTTTTTTATTGCTTATGAAAACCACACATTGCACGTTATACCACACCATACAGCGAAACCTTCAGAGGTAGTGGTCCAAGTTGCTGTACACGCCAGTTCCTGTAATACCCAGTAGCACGTCCTCTTGCATTGACGCATGCCTGTATTCATTGTGGCATACTATCCACAAGTTCATCAAGGCACTGTTGGTCCAGCTTGTCCCGCTCCTCAATGGCGATTCAGCATAGATCCCTCAGAGTGGTTGGTGGGCCACATTGTCCATAAATAGCCCTTTTCAATCTATCCCAGGCGTGTTCAATAGGATTCATGTCTGGAGAACACGCTGGCCACTCTAGACGAGCGATGTTATCCTGAAGGAAGGCACTCACAAGATGTGCACAATGGGGCTTCAGATTGTCGCCCAGGAAGACAAATGCCTCACCAATATGCTGCCAATATGGTTGCACTGTCGGTTGGAGGATGGCATTCACGCATCGTACAACTTTTACAGCACCTTCCATGAACACCAGCGACATATGTCGGCCCCACATAATGCTACCCCAAGAAACCAGGGAACCTCCACATTGCTGCACTCGTAGGACAGTGTGTCTAAGGTTTTCAGCCGGACCAGGTTGCCTCCAAACATGTCTTTGACAATTGTCTCATTGAAGGCATATGCGACACTCATCAGTGACGAGAATGTGATGCCAATTCTGAGCGGTTTATTCAGCATGTTGTTGGGCCTTTCTGTACCAAGCTGCATGGTGTTGTGGTTGCAAAGATGGACCTCACCATGGACGTAGGAAGTGAAGTTGCGCATCATGCAGCCTATTGCACACAGTTTGAGCCATAACATGACGTTCTGTGGCTGCAGAAAAAGCATTATTCAACATGGTGACGTTGTTGTCAGGGTTCCTCCGAGCCATAATCTGTAGGTAGCAGTCATCCACTGCAGTAGTAGTCCTTGGGCAGCCTGAGCAAAGCATGCCATCGACAGTTCCTGTCTCTCTGTATCTTCTCCATGTCTGAGACGCCTGAACACTTCCCTTGTTAAGAGCCCTTAGTGGCACAAAGTAACAATGCGGACATGATCGAACTGCGGTATTAACCGTCTAGGCATAGTTGAACTACAGACAACATGAGCAGTGTACCTACTTCCTGGTGGAATGACTGGAACTGCTCGGCTGTCAGACCCCCTCCATCTAATAGGCGGTGCTCATGCATGGTTTTTTACATCTTTGTGCAGGTTTGGTGACATCTCTGAACAATCAAAGGGACTGTGTCTGTGATACAAATCCACAGTCAATGTCTGTCTTCAGGAGTTCTGAGAAATGGGTTGACGCAAAACTTTTTTTGATGTGTGTAGATTTGCATACCCATCAATGGTGTGTATGTGTGTGAAGTTACATTGACATCAGTCCATGTTTACATGATACTTCACTTATTTTCTGAGGCAGTGTATTTGATATAAGCACACAGAAAGTGAAGCAACAAATTGTTCTTTATTCTTCCTTACACCTGGGCTTTGCCATAAAGTTCATTCAAGTTCATATGACACAGATTAAGGTACTACTGGCACACTCCTAGAGTAGTCCAAATGTGCTATAATAGATTTGCCTGAATCTCCATTTTATCTACAAATCCCCTACCACAGGATATGTTTGATCTACAGTCTTTTAGTTGTAATTTACTTGCATCTGGCACATTCTCTCTTGTATGCGAGTATGACCACACTATGTCTATTCAGTGTCTTTCTTATAATGTGTATCATTTTCTCCATTTGGTCTGATAGGTTAGAATAGTTATACTTAGAAGGAGAGACAGCATTGGTCGTATTTTTTGTTTTATTAACCACAAAATCGATTTTCGGTCACTTAGTGACCATCTTCAGTGCTGTAATATATAATTTACATTGTTAGGCACTGGTGTCAAAATCTCAGTTTATGTGATCGCTCTAAGCTTGTTGACACCAGTGCCTAACAATTTAAATTATATATTACAGCACTGAGGATGGTCACTAAGTGACCAAAAATCGATTTTGTGGTTAATAAAACAAAAAATACGACCAATGCTGTCTCTCCTTCTAAGTATATCCATTATCTGGTCGTGGTGCACAGGACACTCCATGGAGTCGCCAATCAATAGAATAGTTATGATACTGTGATATTGAGTTGTGTGACTTATCAGTACTTACTGAATAGTTTTGGCATAGTGGGTGATGTGACTTATCAATACTTGCCTAAAGCTGTGCTATCACTGGTGTGTGTGTCAGGTACCAGCCACGGTATGACCACACCCATCTTCATAACGTCTATGTCATCCATTTGTTCCTGCTACACAATTGCACTTCTGGCACATATTTTGTAGGCTGGTGTGCATCTTATCTCTGATGAGCCCTCTACATGCTCACCACAAGTTCCAATAACTTTTTTGTGTTAAGTATGCTGCAGCTAGATCAAGTCAGTTGCAACCAATTGCCACAACTTGCCTGGATGACATCAGTTCTGCTGTACCTGCAGCACAGATAAAGTTCTTCTTATTTTTTTATAGGAGTAGGCTAGGCCTACCTTTGCCCCAGAAACAGAAGAAGACTGCACTTCTTTACATTCTGTTGCCTGTGGCTACTAGCTGATATCTGACCAGGAGTTGGCATTGCTCTCAGGGTTCCTCAGAGCCATAATCTGAAGGTAGCTGTCATCCACTACAGTAGTAGCCCTTGGGCAGCCTGAGTGAGGGACAATATTTGGAACAAATATTGAAGTTCAGTGCATTATGTCACTGGATGAGTTACCTTGTAGGTCATCAGACAGTGAGGAGAACATGATCGGACACCTACGTTATGCCGCTTATTTCTTACCCTTGTAGCTATCTTCCAGTGAAAATTTTCCTTCTCATGGATTCTGGTGCAGTGTTGTGCTTAATTACATCACTTTTTCTGCCTATTTTTCTGTTGTGGTTTGTTTACATCTGTATCTACATATACTCTCTGCAAACCACTGTGAGGTGCATGGCAGAGTGTACGTCCCATTGTACCAGTGATTAGGGTTTCTTGCCATTCTATTCATGTATGGAGCATGGGAAGAATTTGTGGTGTCACCGCTAGACACCACACTTGCTAGGTGGTAACTTAAATCGGCCGCGGTCCTGTAGTACATGTCGGACCCGCGTGTCGCCACTGTGTAATCGCAATCCTAGCGCCACCACATGGCAGGTCACAATACACGAACTAGACCTCGCCCCAGTTGTACGGACGACATAGCTTGCGACCAGACCTACCAAGTCTTCCTCTCATTTGCCGAGAGACTGATAGAATAGCCTTCAGCTTATTCCATAGCTACTACCTAGCAAGGCGCCATTTGTATCAGTGCTTATAGCTTACTACTATTCAAGAGATGTATTCCAACAAGAGAATAAAGTTAAGTATATTATTCCAGCTACGTACTGTTCTTCTTATTCATTAATAAGTCTCATGTTCCAGTACTTCACGCCCGTCTGCGTTAGTTTAGCGTGCACTTTCAGCCACTTCGATCTACAAGGTGTTGGCCCCGCTGCCGACACATCAGAATTATTGTCTGAATACCTCTGTGTGTGCTGTAAGTATTCTAATCTTATCCTCATAATCCCTATGTGAGCCATACATACGGGATTGTACTATATTCCTAAAGTCATCATTTAAAGCTGGTTCTTGAAACTTTGTTAACAGAATTTCTGGGGATAATTTATGTCTATTTTCAAGAGCCTCCCAGTTCAGTTCCTTCAGTATCTCTATGACACTCTGCCACAGATTAAACAAAACTGTGATCATTCGTGCTGCCCTTCTCTGTATACGTTCAATATCCCCTGTTAGTTCTATTTGGTACAGGTCCCATACACTTGAGCAATATTCTAGAATGGGTCACATAAGTGTTATATAAGTAATTTGCTTTGTCGACTGATTGCACTTCCCCAGTATTCTTCCACCAATCCTAAGCCTACCACCTCCTTTACCCGCAAGTGAGCCTAAGTGGCCATTCCATTTCATACCCTTACAAAGTGTTCAACCCAGGTACTTGCGTGAGTTGGCCAATTCCAGTAGTCACTCATGGATATTATAGTCATAATTACCACATTTTTTTTTGTTTTGCAAAGTGCACAATTTTACATTTCTGAACATTTAAAGCAAGTTACCAATTTTTGTACCACTTTGAAATATTATCAAGATCTGGCTGAATATTTATGCAGCTTCTTTCAGACAGTACTTCATCACAGATGGCTGTGTCATCTGCAAAAAGTGTTAATATTGTCTGAAATATCATTGATATACAAAATGAACAGCAAGAGCCCCAACACACTTCCCTGGGGTACACCTGATGCTGACTCACCACCCAACATAACATGCTGTGTCCTCCCTTCCAAAAAGTCCTCAATCCATCACAAATGTCTCTTGATACCTCACAGGATCACACTTTTGACAATAAGCATAGGTGTGGTACTGAGTCGAATGTTTTTTGGAAACCAAGAAATATTGCAGCTATCTGACTGCCTTGATACAAAGCGTTCAGTATGATGTGTAAGAAAAGTGTGAGTTTGGTTTCACATTATCAACATTTTCGGAATCCACAGTGATTGGCATTGAGGAGGTCATTCTGTTCAAGATACCTCATTATGTTTAAACTCAGAATACTTTCTAAGATTCTGCAATAAATTGCTGTCAAGAATATTGGATGGTTGTTTTGTGGATCACTTCTACTACCTTTCCTGTAGATGGGTGTGACCTGTGCTTTTTTTCAAGAACTGGGCATGATTTTTTGTTCGAGGGATCTATGATAAATTATAGTTAGAAGAGGGGCTATCTCAGCCACAAATTCAGTACAGAATCTGATAGGGATTCCAATCAGGGCCCGGAGCTTTGTTCAATTTCCATGATTTCAGCTGTTTCTCAACACCATGGACACTATTACTTATTTCATTCATCTTTTCAATGATTAAATTTGGACAATTCTCCTTGGTTTTCCTTCATAAAGGAACATTTGAAAATTGAGTTGAGAATTTCAGCTTTTGCTTTGCTACCCTCAATTTCAGTTCCTATCTCATTTGATAGGGACTGGACACAAACTTTGGTGTCACTAACAGCCTTTATACATGACCAGAAGTTCTTTGAGTTTTGTGAAATATCATTTGACAAGATGCTGCTACAGTAGTCATTTAAGGTATCACACATTGCTCTCTTGACAGCCAAACATGTTTCATCAGTATCTTTCTATACACTTTGTTTTAGACATATTATGTAGCAATTTCTGTTTCTTTAGAGTGATTGTATACCAAGGAGTGTCCTTCCCGTTATGAACTGTTCTACTGGATACATATCTATCCAGTGCATGGTCAACTATTCTTTTAAACTTTAGTGATAGTTCCTCTACATGTTCCTGCCCTGTGCTGAATGTTTAAAGTTGATTGTTGAGGTATGACACTACTGATTTTTCTATCCAGTTTTCTGAACACATATATCATTTTGCTTGTTTTAGTTGTCCCTTGTACTTTGATAATCATTTTTGCCCAAACTCTGTCGTGTTCACTGATACCAGTTTCAATGTGGACATCCTCAAAGAGGTCATGTCTGTTTGTTGCCTTTAGATCCAATATATTTTCACCATGAGTGGGTTCCTAACTGTGTGTTCTAGGTAGTTTTCAGAGAAGGCCTTTAGTAATGTTTCACAGGGTGTGTTATCATGCCCACCACTAACAAAACTGTAATTTAACAATTAGTTGTTGGATGATTAAAGTCTCCACTGAAGATTACTGGACGACTGGGGAACCTGCATACAAGTGTACTAAGGTTTCTTCTAAAGTTTTCAGTTACATCGGAGATAAGTCTGGTGGGTGATACAAGAATCCAGTTATCATTTTATATCTACCCTTGATACTGAGTCTTGCCCAAACAATCTCACATGCAGCTTCAATTTCTACCTCTTCAATTTCTGTCTCAGTGGATTTCAGTTTCACTTGTTTCTACAGGACGATTAGCTGGTGTCCTATTCTGGGTGGTGAAAACATCCATTGTGGCAGTTTTTTCTAGATTTATAATCAAACTGTTTGCATCAAAATACTGTACTATCTTCTCAGTGATGGTCTTAATGTCATTTTCAAAGTTTTCTTTGCTACCTCCTGTAATTGAGATGCTGTTGTCATCTGCAAATTGATATAGCTTACTGTTTTTGCTGTTTGTATGAAAATTGTTTCCTTGTACTAAGAACAGAATTGGACCCAATATGGAACCTTGGTAACACCACGATTGCCCACTAATAAATCTGACTGAGGAGTTTTGACTGTCCAATTTACTTCGTGTGTTATCTCTATGAGCTGTTTTCTTTCATGGAAGTATGATTTAATCCAGTTATGTGCTACTCCTCTAATACCCCAGTTCTGAATCTTACCTGGTAATTTATCATGACTGATGGTATCAAACACTTTTGACAAGTCTAGGAATACGCTTGAGGTATGTTCCTGCCTATCTAGGGCCTGTAAAGTTTCATACAGAAAAGAAAATGTTGCTGTTTCACTAAAGTGATTTCTCCTAAAACCATGTTGAGATGCCATTAATATATTATATTTATTTAAGAAATTTGGCAGTCTTTCATAAAAGAGTTTCTCTAGACTTTTAGAAAATGCAGACAGTAGAGAAACTGGTCTGTACTTTGACACCTCTTCCTGGCTTCCTTTTTCGTGCAGTGGTTTAACTTTAGCAATTTTTAAACAAGTTGGAAAGCTGTCAGTTGAGAAGGATGAGTTTACAAGATATGTCAGAGGTTCAGATTAAGTCTACACATTTTATTACAACAAAATCTGATATGTTATCTATTCCTGATGAATGTTTTGGTTTTAGAAGCTTGATTTCTTGCTGTGCTTCTTGTGTATTACTTGGTATGAGAAATCTTGTGTTTTCTACCTGTTAAATTTTTGATATTATTTGTGAGGGATGTTTTTTGGATGGCCCTTTGCTTCATAAGTTTTTCTGCTACATCTACGATATAATTGTTAAATGTATAAGCTAACTCCTTTGGTTTGCAAACAGTGTGCGAATTTTCATTCAACTGTATATTATTAGTTTTTGTTTGTTACTTCCTACTTCTTTCTTTAGAAAATTCCAAACAGCTTTCACTTTATTGGATACACATCCCATGTATGTCATTTTCCATCATTTTCGTAATTTTTATTACTTTCTTGAGAATTATTTTATAGTTTTTAAAATACCTATCAAATTCTGGTGTTGTGTTTTTGTATGTAGGGGAATCATTTCTCTGCACATGATTTTCTGATACCTGTAGTGATCCATTTGTTTGTATGAGTGAGTTTTGACCTCCTAATTTTAAGTAGAAATGCTACATCAAAATGATATTTAATTGTATCCATAAAGATATTAAATTTGTCAGATATATTTCCAGCACCATAAATTTGCTCCCGTGATTCTTTTTTAAAATGATTTCTAAATATGTCAATATTCTGATCATTGTAAGATCTGGTCTCATACGTACTTGTCAGTTTCTTGTCCTTATCACATTCAATAATGAAATATGATGTGTCCATAGTGGTCTCCATGTCCACTCTTTATTATTTCTGCTTTGCAGTGTTGTTGATTAGAGTTAATTACCGTATTATTTGGTCTATTGTGGATTTTAAACAGCAAGTTTCTCATGTTGGGGAATGTATTGTGATTTTCAAGTTATAAAAAACTAAGAGATTCAATAGTTCTGTTCTCATTTTATGGCGTTTTCTAAAGTCTGTATTGAAATCATTGCATATGAGGAGTGTTTGTTTATTTTTCATGGTTAGAGTTAATGTTTTATCCATATATTGAAGAAAGTTTTTTATGTCTCCATCAGGAGATCTGTAAAGGCGTACTATAGTTGTTTTGTGTGATAGTAATTCTATGGATGTTATTTGAAAATCCTTTTCCCTATTTAGTGTCTTTAGTTTTCTGTATTTTTGTAAGCTATTCCTTTTCTGACAAAGATACAGTTTCCACCACAATGAAGTTGCTTTCTGCAAGTGCCTGCCAATTTATAGTTCGTTATGTTCACTGTTTGTAATATATTCTCTCTTAACCAGTGCTCATTAAGACGTAATACAGAAGCGTCATTTACTTCATTGGAAAGCATTATTTCCAATTTTATTAATTTACTGCACAGAGACTGTACTTTGGAAGCTACCATGTTATATTTGGTGGAATTTATATTCATACTTTAGTAATACCGAAAACGCGTGTAGAGGTTGCATAACATTAAAGATTTTTCCAAATATCATTGGTTTTTGCTTGGTTTTGCTTCCTAAAGCACCAGGAAGTTCTACATTGGTGTATAAAACCTTTACTACTCAAAGGATTGGTAAGTTTTACAGCTCCAAGGGAAAGTATATTGTCACTTAACACTGCAAAAATGTACTCTCACCTGATGTATACGTATTTTCACCCAGAAAAAGATGTACTTTTAAACAGGAAATCCATATATATACACCCTGTATTGGAAGCCACAACTGAATTTTAATTGTCTTTGATGTATCCAGAATGAGATTTTCACTCTGCAGCGGAGTGTGCGCTGATATGAAACTTCCTGGCAGATTAAAACTGTGTGCCCGACCGAGACTGTGTGCCCGAGTTCGAGTCTCGGTCGGGCACACAGTTTTAATCTGCCAGGAAGTTTCATGTCTTTGATGTAACTTATAGAAAAATTAAATTTCCACAAGAACAGTGCCCACTTAGAGAACCTACTATGTAGCAACTCACTTTTCGAGAGTAATGTTAATTATGTGTAATCACTAGGGATGACTCTCTCATGTCCTGCTAATATGTATTTAAACTTCTAGCTAATGTCATGTTTTCAGTTATGCCATAATTTCTTTCAGTGTGTGTAAGCATATGGCTTGTAAATGCTATAGGTTTGTGTTCCTTTACAGCATTACAGTGTCCAATCATGTTTCTTGGCACAGCTGGGTCCAGAAACCTTAATATGAGGCATCTGTCATGAGATGAAAGAACTGGCTGAATCAAAATGCACTGATAATAGTGTGACACCTAACTGTCCCTGATAGCTAAAAACCCAGTTGTGCATTCTTGTGTCCATCACCACAATGAATATTGTTTCAATAACTTTGACATATGCAAAAAATGACAGGTCACAAAATGAAAGATGTATAAAACTAAAATGGAGTCAAGAAAGGAGTAGTTACTGTGAAGAAATGCTGAGATGGAAGGAATTACCATTAATTAAGGCCAGATGGATCGTGAGAACCAAGGACATGTTGTAGTGCTAGTTCCCACTTGCAGAGTTCTGAGAAGTTGGTGTCTGGGGGAAGAACCCAGATGGTGCATGTGGTGAAACAGGCACCAAGGTAATGAATTTCATGCTGCAGAGCATGCTCTGCAAAAGGATATTGTGTGTTGCTTGTACACAGTCTTTACATAAAAGTTGGTATATGATGTGTCATTTTACAGGTGGCTCTCCCTTTGATATTATATGTTTTGCCAGTTACAGGCTGGAATAAGTGGTTGAAGGAGGGTGCATAGGACAGGCCTTGCAGCAGGGATGGTCACAGGGGTAGGAGCCATAGGATAAGGAGACGGGTGCAGAAGGAGCACAGGGTCTGACAAGGATATTGCAGAGATTGGGATTTTGCCCACCACACCAAGAATAGCTTTTTGTTGCCCTCCCAATATCCACAATTTCTTTGACAGACCCTGTGCTCCTGCACAGGTGGTGGTGGAGGAGGAGGAGGAGAAAAAGAAGAAGAAGAGAGTTCAGATGACGATTTTCAGGGATTTTAAAGGTTAGTCGGGTTTTATAAACGAAGAATTTTTTTTAGTCTGGATTTGCAGTCTAATAATGAAAATGGTAAAAATTTAAATTAAAAAAAAAACTTTTTGAAAATTGAGGTGCACCTTTAGTCCATAGTGTCATATAGATCGTAAAATATGGTACTGGTGCAGGTATCTGTGATCAAGCTGGGTACACAGGTAACACGTCACATTTAGCGTTTTGTAAATGAATAGCATATGTACTGTATTAAGAAGTATATACCTGCAGAATAATCTGTAACTTAACACTTTCGAAGTGAGAAATATCGTTATGGATGAACTTACAGTGTAGGAAGCTTTTCTTTTAGTAAACAATTCTGCTGCCACCACCCATTCAGTAACATGAACATCTTACTTTCATCACTGAGATACTGTTCATTTATTTAAAAGTAAGGTGCAGTAGAGATAATTCTCTCTTGTAGGCATTACCCTGTTCCATGGACTACAAAAGAATCATTTAAAACCCAAACTTTTTTCCTTAGTTCCAACAGTAGCCAGTATTATGCTTTCACTTTTACAAGGTTTCCAAACAATTCCATGTCATAATCTTCCTATAAGTTTATTTTTGTGTGAAACACTGTAATGGAACTGGTGAATGCAGATATCGTCGTTTTATTACACACTGCATCCTACCTTATGGCTCCTATCCCTGTGATCATCCCCACTGCAAGACTTGCCCTATGCATCCTCCTACCACCACCTATTCGAGCCTTTTAACTGGCAAAACATAAACTATCAAAGGGAGAGCCATCTGTGAAATAACACATCATATACCAGCTTTTATGTAAACACTGTTCGGCCTTTTACATTGGCATGACTCCCACCCACTTATCAGTCAGGATGAATGGGCATAAGCATAGGATGCATACAGGAAACACACAATATCCTACAGGCAACACACAATATCCTGTTGCAGAGCATGCTCTACAACATGACAAGTCATGACCTCGTGCCTGTTTTATCACATGCACCATCTGGATTCTTCCCCCAGACACTTGTTTCTCAGAACTCTGCAGATGGAAACTAGCATTAAAACATGTCCAAGATTCTTGTCATCCAACTGGCCTTAATTTATGTTCATTTCTTCCATGACAGCATTTATTCACTGTAACTACTCCTTTATTCACTCCATTTTAGTTTTCTACATCTTTCATTTTTTGACCTGTCTATTTTTCACCGTCCCCTTGGCACCTCTGTTACATACAATGCACTTAGCTTTTCAGTCTTATTAGCTTATACATGATGTTTTAGCAGTAATCTCTGTCTTGCATATTACACTGTCTATCACCTTTAAGCTCTCAGGTTTTCAAATCTCATCCATTGCAGTCCCCAACAATCAGTCTTTGCTTCTCATCCTGTCCGTTAAGTCTTCCCTGACCTGGGGTTCTGAGTGACTTTTCTGAACTGTGCCCCTTTCCCTAAATCTCTCCAGTCCTTTTCCTTTACCCTTCTTCCTTCCGCTTCAAATATTCTGCCAGAAGGAGGAGCCACTGGCTCCGAAATCTTGTAAAAGTTAAATCCTTTTGTGTGTATTTCCCTGCTGCTGCTTGGTGAGCAGATTTTTTATCTATCCATTTAGATTAAACTAATATGCAAGTTATTTTCACAGGTGCTAAGACACACAACTATTTTTAATACTGATGTTAGCACGTCAACAATTACGCTTTCAGTCCACTATCTTGCCTATTCTTCCTCTCATCAATGTGATGCAGCTAACATCTGAAAAAAAAAAAAGCTTTCTGCAGTGTGTAATAAAATGATGATATGTGCATTCACCAGTTCCATTACAGTGTTTCACACAAAAATAAACTTATAGGAAGATTATGACATGGAATTGTTTGGAAACCTTGTAAAAGTGGAAGCATAATACTGGCTACTGTTGGAACTAAGAAAAAAAGTTTGGGTTTTAAATGACTCGATGAAACAGCATAATGCCTACAAGGGAGAATTATCTCTACCACACTTTACTTTTAAATAATTGAACGGTACCTCAATGATGAAAGTAAGATGTTCATATTACTGAACTTGGTGGTGGCAGCAGAATTGTTTACTAAAAGAAAAGCTTCCTACACTGTAAGATCAGCTATAATGATATTTCTCACTCCGAAAGTGTTATGTTGCAGCACATGGAGAGCACTCGTCTTCAATAAAACACCTTCCCTCCTCTCCCACACACTGTTAGTCCATAATTTCATACCAGCCTCATCCATCCAACCCTTGTCATGTACGTGAACAGCACCACCTGCCAGTATTTCAGAAAGTTTTGAGTTTGAAAATGATCATTGGATTAAGTTTGGTACTGTTAGCACATCACAAAAGGACAATAGTGTAGTGCATTGTTTCATGTCCATTTGTTTTTATAGCTACAGTTTTTCAGCACCTTTCATGGTGACAGTTCTGTTGCTCGACACATCAAATGTCAGAGGAGTTTCCTTCATATTCGCTATTTGGCTTAGTTCCACAATTTTATTTTTTTTTACATAAATAATAAAGCAATGGAAAGATAATATTTTCTCTTCATACTCTTGTGGCATTTTCTGAGATATTTTGCTTTTGGTTTGCATGCTAAGTCCATGATACTTCATAAACCTGTAGCACCAACCACTCCACTGTTAAAGTTTGTTACGTTCCACTGTAATGCTAGCTTACAAGCATGTATTTGAATCATTTTTGTATTAATTCCAATGCCATTTTGACGGTGTCCTTGAATCCATTTTGCATTCACTCCTCTATTTGCACATTTAGTCTTTCTCATTTTTTTGTGTTCTTCTTTACAAGGTTGCCAATTGCGAATGGCTTTTTTTCTGTTGGTAGAGGACCGAAATGCTATTACTTTCAATTTACAGCCCTCGTCATATGAATACCTTTTATATTTTCCATTATGAAACTAGCTACTAACAAAAATATTGTACTGTTACTGATACAAATCACTTTCAGCTCAACTTCACTGGCACCCGTAGACTGCAATGATGCATCATATGCTAGACCGTGTTCTGGGTGTGTGATGGCAGGGTAGGAAGGTGACAGTGCAAGCTTGTGAATCTCCACAACTCATGTTCATCACATTGGTGCACTGCTGCTGCAAGTTGAATCCAATATTACCAGACAGAGATAGGTTTCCCATTGCATTGAATATATGGCCATTTTTAAGGCTGGCAGTAATTTTAAATCAAACAGCAGAATTTTTGTATTAATTTCAAGTATAAGACACACCTGAATTTTGGAGGCAATTTTTTGAAGAAAAAGTGCACCTTATAGTCTGTGAAATATGCTAATTTAAGATAATTGTAGACAGTGTAATTGATGCCGGATAGTAGGAGAGGAGAATAGATCTATGTTAAAAGAAACATGAAGAAACACAGTGTTCAACTCGGATCCTTTAGGCACCAGTCCACAAAATTCATTAAGAATGTGAAGATCCTGAGGGCTGTTTTTTAAGTTATAATCTTTTAACAACATGTACAAGGGGCATTCAATAAGTAATGCAACACACTTTTTTCTGAAAGCAGATCGGTTTTATTTAGGACTAGCTACAGAATCCTATTTTTCATCATAATCTCCATTCAATGTGTCAGCCTTATGCCATATTACTGGGAGGGCCTGTATGCCCATATGATACAACTATATTGGTCGACATTGGTGCCAACATCTTGTTGCATCAGTAATCTCCCCACGCAGCATGTCATTCTCGATGGAGAGAAGTCTTCCAAAGTAAGGGTGATTTCAGGTGTGCCGCAGGGGAGTGTCGTAGGACTATTGCTATTCACAATATATATAAATGACCTTGTGGATAACATCAGAAGTTCACTGAGGCTTTTTGCGGATGATGCTGTAGTATATCGAGAGGTTGTAACAATGGAAAATTGTACTGAAATGCACGAGGATCTGCAACGAATTGACGCGTGGTGCAGGGAATGGCAATTGAATCTCAATGTAGACAAGTGTAATGTGCTGTGAATACACAGAAAGAAAGATCCTTTATCATTTAGCTACAATATAGTAGGTCAACAACTGGAAGCAGTTAATTCCATAAATTATCCGAGAGTAGGCATTAGGAGTGATTTAAAATGACCATATAAAATTAATCGTCAGTAAAGCAGATGCCACACTGAGATTCATTCGAAGAATCCACTGCTTGAATACTGCTCACCGGTGTGGGATCCGTACCAGATAGGGTTGATGGAAGAGGAAGAGATAGAGAAGATCCAATGGAGAGTAGCGCGCTTCGTTACAGTATCATTTAGTAGTCACGAAAGTGTTACGGAGATGATAGATAAACTCCAGTGGAAGACTCTGCAAGAGTGATGCTCAGTAGCTTGGTACGGGCTTTTGTTGAAGTTTTGAGAACATACCTTCACCGAAGAGTCAAGCAGTATATTGCTCTCTCCTACATATATCTTGCGAAGAGAACATGAGGATAAAATCAGAGAGATTAGAGCCCACACAGAGGCATACCAACAATCTTTCCTTCCACGAACAATATGAGACTGGAATAGAAGGGAGAACATATAGAGGTACTCAAGGTACCCTCCGCCACACACCGTCAGGTGGCTTGCGGAGTATGGATGTAGATGTAGATCCATTACAGCTTCCCATGAACTGCATCCTTCATTGGGCCGAACAGATGGAAGTCAGAAGGAGCGAGATCCGGGCTGGAGGGTGGATGAAGATGCACAGACTTGGGTGAGGCCTCGTGTTGTCATGAGAAGGAGAAGTTCATTTGCATTTTTATGGCGGCAAACACATTGAAGTTGTTTCTTCAATTTCCTGAGGATCAACCAGCATGAGGGAGAGCAGACAGGTTTGTGCAACCTTGTTGGAATGATGACAGATGCCTTGCCCAATGACTCACTACACTTTTATTCATTTTCAGGTCTCTGTTAACATTCTGCAAGTGCCTATCACTATCTGTGACGCTCTGGTTTTCTGCCAAATGAAACACGACAGTTCTCTGCTTGGAACGCACATCCTTTATAGATACCGTTTTGAAGGCTATGTATAGCACCATCACCTGTCAGAACCTCATGAAACTATATTGAGTGAAGCAGGAATATTCCATGATGTCCCTCAACAAATTCCATATTTTTGAACCAAAACTGGCTGAGAAAAATGGTGTGTTGCATTACTTATTGAACATCCCTCATACATTAAATGACAGCATGCTGGAAAGTAATGACTTAAAATTTTTTATGCAAAAACTCTTTAAAGTTTTTTAAATAAAACAAACATTATTAACATTTCATATCTTTATTCTTCTTGCATATATATTTGCAGCCCTCTGCCACTAGAGGGCTCTGAATGGTAGGACATAACATGACAATGTGTAATGTAAATACGCCGGTGCGTGAGAAATTGCATGCTGTAATCGAGTTTCGAATTCAAAAGATTTGTCCACACATGGAGCACCCTCTCCTTCAGCACAACAATGCCAGACTGCACACAAACACTGCGACATCTGCAACAGTCCGATACCTTGGTTTCACTGCCATTGATCATCCTTCATAAAGTCCTGTCTTAGCCCCATTTGATTTTCATGTTTCCAAAACTTAAAGAACACCTCTGAGGAGTTTACTGTGATAGTGATGAAGCAATGATAATGATGAAATGGTGCCAGTAGAGGTGAGGTTGTGGCTCCGTCAACAAAGTCAAACATTCTACAGTGACGGTATCAACAAACTGGTCTCTTTTTGGAAGAAGCTTGTCACCTGGGTGACTGTTGTTGTTGTGGTCTTCAGTCCTGAGACTGGTTTGATGCAGCTCTCCATGCTACTCTATCCTGTGTGACTATGTTGAAAAATTAAATATATAGATGTGAAGAATAAGCTTTAACCCTCGTGTGAGAACGCCACTTCTCATAACATGAGTGGGTGCGCAGTGTGCTTTGTACACATGTCAAGAATAGCTGTCGAGCTAATCATGTTTGAGCAAAGTCACAGTTTAATTAAACAGTGGTAAAACAAACTTACATTACACATGCTAAAGCACTTTTTAACTAAATAATAATAAAAAACTGCTTTATATCCACCTGCTGTCATGTACAAGTGTTACCGCACAGTAATGGCCGACTCGAAGCATTAAACAGTGCATTTGCATGAGATCCCAGCCAACCACTTATTCAATTACTAATTATCTGTTAGACAACTGCCTCGTTGTGGGTTTGTGCTACTAACTCATAATCTGGGCGATTTTCTGGCAAAAATCATAAATTTTTTTCTCACATATATAGCTGTTTCTTTTATATTACTGATGCCCACTTAGATGAATGGCAGCACAATATATCACTGTGTTAGATGAAGGAATACCGAAGGAATAGATATGTGCTTGCAATTGTATAACAACAATGGAATAGTAAAAGACAATGTTATTTATGGATGGTGCACTTTGTACATAGGCATGCCTGCTTGAGAGTTAAGAGTTTTCACATAAAAAAATTGGAGGCATTACTTTTCAACACGCACTCATATACTCCCTTATCTTTTTCATTTAACAGGTCTACCACCCTGTAAGGATTTTCACATCTATGGAAAAACTTACAAGTATCTTTATTTATATTAGAGCTTGGATGGTAAGCGTTGACTAACACCATATCATCCACCTTGAAAATAGGCATTATAAGCCTTAGGTTTATTCTGTTTTACTCTGAGTCTTTTTATTTAATCCATCATCTAAATATTAATGAATATTATGCTTATAACCCCTCTGACCATTTAAATAATTTTAATAAAGGTTTTTCAATGAACTTCTTGTTTAATACCTCCTCGGGTGAAAATGAAGTAGATAGATCAGACTTGTTTGAGGTTACTTTGAATTCAGATATAAACTGTGTCCAGGTTGATTGTTGACACAGACTATTTGTAAGACTAACTCATCCAGTTACCTTCAGTACTCTTTTTGACAGATGTCCTGTGCATGGTATTTAGAAATTGTGAAATGATATACTTCTTCACATGCTACAAATGCCTTAACTAGGTTCTCCAACATCTGTAAAACAGTATTTTTAACTATCTATTACATTGATAGTACTTGCTATCTTAACTGGATATAATTCAACATATTCTGACCAACACTCAACTATTATAAAAGGATATAACACCATCTCTACCATTTGGTAAATATTCAAATGCATCTTGAAGTGTTTTTCTTGTTGGTTTTTTAGGCTTTTATATAGCTGCTGGCTCACTCCTTGTAGTTGAAACTTGTAGTGAGACACCCTTCACTAACAATACCTTTTTTTATACATAGAAATAGGCAATACCAAAAAGCACTTTTCAATCTTGTATAGGTTAAAATTACCTAAGCTGCTACACTAAAAGAATGTATTATACTCCAAGCTAAAATGTATAAAAAGAAATTAATTTGTTACAATTGATACTGCTAAAATTCTTCTTCTTTTAGGAATATTTGAAATTATGAAATATTTGGCATACTTAAAATTCATGTTATTAATTGCACAATCTAATGCTAATTATTAAATTTATTTCTTGATTCATTTACAAAATAATGATATAACTTGGTGAAGGTTTTCCTTTTGTCAAGAAAGTTTGTAAACTCTCTGTTTCATATACTCTTTGGAATAATGTTAGTACCGCAGAATATAAGTAGGAGTGGGCAGACCTCTGATGGAATCAGACGTATTTTTATGATTGGCAATAATAATGTAATTTGTGGTACTATGGAAGTGGAAATTGTAAATATGGTGTGATATTGAAAATTTGTGACAAGAAAATAAAATTCAAGAGCAAGACAGGCAAATATTGAAACATTATTATGTCAACTGGAACCCACAAAGTTAAAGAAATTTCAGCCTCGAGAATCTACCCCTAGACGTGACTGCAGCCAAGAATGAGAAAATAAAGCTAAGTTTTTTTTGTATATCTTACGCCTCTCAAAGATTTTGAAACTAATGAAGAGACTGGAAAATTTAATGGTGACATTTGGGAGGGTAAGATTACAAGCTGAGTCAGAATACTTCACAAGATCTGTCACCCAATATAACATCAGATGTATTTACCTTTCTCTTTTAATCCGGTCACTGTAGTTGATTCTCTTGAAGTAGAGGTCCTGCTAATCAGTGCCACTGACATCCCATGTGTAGCCAAGGAAAGTCTTGACTTCTTCACATTCTGCAGCTGTTATTGAAGCAAAAGACGATAACTTCTACTCATATCATGAAAAAGCATGTCCACCACTTTCCTTTTAAAAACATATATTTCTTCAAAAAAGTGTACAGATCATTAGAGTGACTTGTGAATTTGAGTAGAAGACAACTTTACATACGAGATACACCTCAACGGCTCAACATGACATTCAAGACTACAATATTTCATTTGCCACAAAACCATCTTGTCTTTTGATTTTATTCTTGAAGAGTGTGGTTGCTCTGCGACAGCCACGCCATCGCCAAGCCATGATGTCGCAACATAAAAAGCCCCGCCCAAAGCAGTTGACGCCATTCATTTGTCATCACACCTGGCCATTTTTTTGTATTCCACACCTCCTGTTTAATGTCTGTGATTATGAAAACAAATGCCTGCACACAGTATATGCTCTACGACTTACTCCCTACTTAATATTATTCTATCATGATCATCTTTCTCTGTATTACACAAGGAATGGGAAAGAGTATGTAATACATCATTTCCCCCACTTAACAGAGAGATGTCAGGATCTCTCATAATCTCAAATAAATAAAGTACAGTAAAATAAAATAAATGGATTTCTCATTAACATGCAACTGCAAACAAGGTAATTACTTAAACATATTTGCATTGCCTTCATGTCAGTATACTCTAGTGTTTCATGTTTACCTCTTGTATCTATACATAGTTGCCTACCTTTCACTCTTCCTCGCATTATTATTACCTGAGAAGATAATTGTCAGGTACATGCCTACTATTTGTTCTCTAGCGTCAAATCTCAGTACAGGCTCAAGTCGACAAGCATGGAACATTCTTGTAGCAATCATTTTCGTATCTACTATCACCTAAGTCTATTTGATTATAGAACCAGTTTGGAGAAAACTCATATTGTGACCACCAGTCATAATACAGCTTCATACTTTTGTATTCACTCCACTTAAACTCTTTCTAAGGGCAGTCACTGTGTCAAATCTCTATACCATTATAGACGTGGGTGTATCCTTATCCCAGCCCCCCCTCAAAAAAAAAGTACAGGTTATTCTCTAAATTAATTCACCTGACCAAGGTATAGAACAACCCGTCTTTGGATCCATCTAACCTTACCTCTCTCCTACCTGTATTAAATGTACAGGTCATTCCACCTATGGATTCTCCTGACCAAGGTATAGGCCCTACACATCTGCCTACCTTTCTCCTCTCCTAGACTTTATCCACTATTTGGGTTTGCCTATCTTAACTTCATCAGTAAACACAGTTATTAGGCCCCTTATATTATCTTTTCTCACTCTAAATTAAAAGTTTCTCCATAATTGCTTTCTGCTGACATTACCAGATTGCTCAACTATCTTTTAACCCTTTTTTCCTTATTCTTGTTTATGATATCACTATGTACACATACTTCTCACTCTCTCGCTTACACTTACTGATCCATATAGCTTATCCTTTACTTTCATATAATTACTAGATTTAGACAATACAAAATATTTTATTCCAAGTATTTCTTGTGAATAGACCAGGATAGCGTTAGCACTTCATCTCCTGTTATTAAGATTTATTCCTGGTGGACCTACTCCTTGTTGAATACCAGTTATCAAACCTTCTAATTCTTTTGTTAACTCTTAAGATCTTGCTTCTTATTTGGCTACACTTGTTAGCACTCCATCAGATTGTCTTGCCTTCCATCTCCTACATGGACTCTTCTCCCCTACAACTTGTGGCGTGACTAATATGTGTCACTTACTTAACTCTAAAGAAAGATCCTGTTCATCTATTGTCATCATCATACGCGAAATATCCACCAGTGCAATACTACTGTTGTAGGTTGTAAATTCTACAACATAGACTGTGAAAAGAAGAGATCCTGTGATCTTGCATATCAACAGAGGGAAGATAGATTTGGTACTCCTAATGGAGAAGTAAGAAAAGGGAACAGAGAGACATGTGTTAGGATTGAAGAACAAAAGATGACAGTACCCCACAGATGGACTCCCTTACCACTGCCCCCGCCCACCCCAGGGACCCCATTTGCTAATGTACTTCACTGTGGAGCCAGAGAGAGAAGCTGTTCGACATTCCCTACACAACAGACTTGCCACGGCTTCACCATCATACACATCCCAAAAATTGAACCTAACTAACCCCTATGAAATGCACTGGAATAGGCAAGTATAGTCACATAAGTCATCATCAACAGTCAATATGATTTCTATTATTGGTCTATTTATTGGACACTACTCGATACAGTTGACATCACTACCCATGATTAACCTCCTCTAAAAAAATTAAAATACAAACCCAACCATTCTATTTTTCTTTCTTTAAGTCTAAAAAGTGTACAAAACAAATAACTTCTTATTCTAAATTCTAGACTATTCAGCTTACTATATTCATAGCTGATGCAAAGACAAGGTGAGTTAAAGCATTTCTCTGGAATTTTCATAGTGCCATAACTTCCTCCACTTTCTATTACTATCATATGATAATAGATCTAATAGCGTTCTTGTGCTTGGCATTTCTTGTCCTACATGCAAATCGCACAGCTTCAAAATTTCCCTTAAAATGTTAATTTATAGTTAAGTTTATTAATTAAGCTCATGGTTATCTCATGAATGAATTGATACAATTATTATTGGATAAAGTATAGACAGTATGCATAGAGGAGTTGGGGTTGTATTTTTAGTTCTATATCTAAAAGAAAGGGTGGTAGAAGGTATAATATTACTAAAAGCTAACAGAGTAGTCAAAGAAGATAGAAACTGTTCCTGAGAAAACTAAGACAGAAATACGGAAACAATTTAACTCAGACGGCCAATGGCCATCAATACACCGAATTCGCAAAAGGCGCATACTGTCTTGGTGCCTTAAGTCTTTTAATCATATCTATATTGTATAATGCTTTAGCTTGCCCTGTATCAGGGTCTCTTAGATACACTGCTTTTGGATGCAGTATATTCTGAACTTAAAAAAGTACACTAACGCTGAAAAAAATTTGCTCGTTCGCTTCTTGAAATTCAATCTGTGATGAAAACTCTGTACTAATACCAAATCATTTATTTGAAAGCTTGGTACAACAGCTTTATCATTAAAAGTTCCAACTCTCTTTTGTGACTGTGTAATCTGTTTCTCTTGTACCTTCTCTTGCAACTTTTCCAAGTCAATCGCCAGCGAATTCAGCCAGAAACAATTATAACAAGGGCTCTCCTATAAAGGTTTTATTCATTGTTTCTACAGGAGCTAGTC
This sequence comes from Schistocerca nitens, assembly GCF_023898315.1. Lineage (NCBI taxonomy): Eukaryota > Metazoa > Arthropoda > Insecta > Orthoptera > Acrididae > Schistocerca > Schistocerca nitens. Next base: position 431,943,903 of record NC_064614.1, read on the forward strand.
CTGTTGACATATGTTGCAATTCATTAAGGATTACTTGAAATTCTGACACTACTTGTGCCCAGGTTGTGTGCCTTGTAGAAGAGAACGTTTTACACAATCATCCTAATTCCTTCATAACATGTTCACAAGGATTGGTTTGTGGACTATACTTGGATATAGTTATGTGTCTTACCTCTTCCCAAGTCAAGAATTCCTTAAAATTATGGCCAATAAATTGTGAGCCATTATCAACACATCTTTTATTATAATCCATTCAGATTTTTCTGACCGGAGCAATGATAGTTCTTTACAAATGCACTTACATCCTTGTTCATGTATCTTAAACCCAAAAAATTGATGGGAAAAATCACTCCCGGTCCTTCAGTTCATTTCACATTACTCGTACCTAATGGTAATCGTGATAATGCATTGGAAACTATATTCTGTGACCCTTTCAAATAGTTAATTTTTATACGATATTCTTTTAAAAACAGCCCAGCGCATGAGTCTGTGAAGTAATAACCTGCTTTCCATCAAAAATAACAATGCTTGATGGTAACAATGTGTGATCCCCATATTGCTATCTGTTAGTTTTTAATACTCCACACTACTGCCAACAGTTCTGTCTGTGTGCCTGTGTAATTCATTTCATGCTTTGTTAAACTTCTGCTAGCAAAGGCTATTGTTCTGTGTTTCCCCACTTCAGGATTCTACTCCCCTTGCAATAATTCTGCTGCAGTTCTGTACTCCGATGCATATGTGGCCAGCTGAAATGGTTCATTCATTACAGGATGACTGAGAATAGGGGCATCTACCAGCACCTGTTTAATATTTGTAAATGCTTCTGCAGGCCTCTCACCCCATGACCATACAGACTGTACCTTTAAAAGATGCAGTAACTGTGGATCATTCAGGACTTGTCCCTGAATGTATCGATGGTAAAATCCTGCTAATCCTAAAAACGAACCCAATTTTTTTCTGATTTTTAGGTTACAGACACTCTTGTGTAGCTCTTATTCTATCTGGGTCTGGTTTTATGCCCTTAACCCTAACTAAATGTCCCAAAAAATTTAATTCTCCCCTTGCACAATGTGATTTTGACAATTTTATGGTTATCTCCTTCTCATTCAACCTTTGCAAAGATTTCTGAGTAAATGACGATGGTCTTCCCAAGTTTCTGATACTAGCAAAATGTCATCTACATAAATAATAATAATAATAATGAGCGTATGGCATTGGTGGCCGGGAGACCCCTCGCGGGGCAGTTCGGCCTCTGCTCCACAAGTTCTTTAACACCACTACGGCGACTTGCGAGTGAATGAGGATGAAATGATGATGAAAGACACACAACACCCAGTCATCTCAAGGCAGAGAAAATCCCTGACCCCGCCGGGAATCGAACCCGGGACCCTATGCGCGGGAAGCGAGAACATTACCGCAGGACCACAAGCCATGGACATCTACATAAATAATGAGTTCTTATAACAGTTATTTGTCTAATGCTTCATTGAACACCCGTGTGGACAAAGACACTGAAATATTTAACCCAAATAGTAATATCCTAAATTGGTAAGATTTTCAGCAAATAAAAATGTGGTATATGTTTTAGAGTCACTGTGTAGCTTGATCTGCCAATAACTACTTGTGAGACCCATGGAGGTGAAATATTTGGCCTGTTCGAATTTGGTTAATAATTCCTCTATACAAAGAGGTCTGTTCCTTTCGGTTTCTATACATTTATTTAATGTACGGGCATTCAACACCAAACAAACGATCCCCTGTAGCCTTTTTCACTATAAGTAATGAATTATTATATAGGCTCAAACTTCATTCGTTGAGTTGGTTACCTACCATTTTGATGATTTCCTCTTGAAATGCTGCTCTCAAGCTTATAGTTACTGGATATGGTTTACAAAAGAAAGGGTCTGAATTCTTTACCTTAAATTTACATATATAATTTTCTATGATGCCTGGTTTGTCAGAAAATACATCACTATACTTAGTCAGAATTTTATACAACTCTTGCTTTTGCTCAGTAGTTAACAATGGTGATTCATAAGCTTTGTTAAATATCAGCCTTTCACTAGTTAGTACATCATTTGCCATTTCATCTTGCAAAACTAACTGAGCAGTTGCAATTAAATGTATTTCCATGATTAAGATAAGGGTTGGATTTGTCTCCGCATCTTACTTAAATAATATTTCACTATTGCTTCCATTGAAATCACAAAATAAGGTTTTCATATCAAAATTTACAGCTGCTTTATACATTGCTGTTTTGACACTCTTTATTGTGGTGGTGGTAGGACACATTTCGCCCACTCATAGGTGTATTTCTATTTTTGTTTTCTCTTCGTACTTGCTAATGAATGGTTCATGGTGTGGGTTCCTGTAGTCATGTCCTAGTTCATGAACCACGGGCAACGTATGAGTGGCCAAGTAAGTGGTCCCGACAGTCGGGATACCAGTTACTTTGGAATAAGGCTGGGCATCTCGGACATATTCTGAGTCGTGGTCACCTTTGTGCTCATACGGCAAAGACTACCAAATCCACCGGTTAGTCCCTCAATCGTTAGGGGTAAAACCCAATGGGACTCGGGGCAAGTAAGGCTAGCAACCTGCTTCCCTGATACTTTAAATATGATGCTGGCAACAATCAGAGCAAAATGCCTCGGACCTTTGGAGGTGACGGAGTCCCACCTCTAACTGACAAACCAGGGACTCCTAAGATACGACTTGGCAAATAAATGGCAATGAGATGGGGAGCTATTAATATCAATGGGGGCTACTCTGGGAATAAGGTAGAGCTGGCAGAGGCTGCAAGTAAGAGGGGGCTGGACGTTTTAGCTTTACATCAGGAAAGAAATGGAACCCAGCGTAGTTGCAATAAGGTATGTAAACGAACGACTGATGTGGATAGATTTGACAGTGTCTAGCAAGAAAATTAAGATTGTGTCAGTACATTCGCATTGTGAAGGGACAGATCAAGATAAGATGGATAGTTTTTATGAGGCACTCAGTGATGTAGTTGTTAGAGTAAAGGACAAGGACAGTGTTCTGCTCATGGGTGATTTTAATGCCAGGATTGGAAATCAAACCGAAGGGTATGAAAAGGTTATGGGTAAATTTTGAGAGGATATGGAGGCCAACAGGAATGGGAAACAACTCTTGGATTTCTGTGCCAGTATGGGCTTAGTAATCACAAACTCCTTTTTTAAACATAAGAACATTCACCGGTATACTTGGGAAGGCAGGGGAACCAGATCTGTCATTGACTATATAATAACAGATCAGGAATTCAGGAAGGCTGAGGGGACACACGTGTATTCAGGGGATTCTTTGATGACACTGATCATTATTTAATCTGCTGTGAAATTGGGATTGTGAGGCCGAAAGTGCAGGTGGTCAGGTCCATATGTAGGAGGATAAGAGTGGAAAAACTTCAGGATAAGGAAATCAGGCACAAGTACATAACAGCGATCTCAGAAAGGTACCAGTTAGTTGAATGTAGTCAATTACAGTCATTGGAAAAGGAATGGACAAGATACAGGGACACAGTACTAGAAGTGGCTAAAGAATGTCTTGGAACAGTAGTGTGTAAAAGTAGGATGAAGCAAACAGCTTGGTGGAATGACACAGTCAAGGCAGCCTGTAAAAGGATAAAGAAGGCGTATCAAAAATGGCTACATACTAGAACTCAGGTAGACAGAGAAAGTTATGTTGAAGAAAGAAACAAAGCCAAACAGACAATTGCAGCATCCTAGAAGAAATCTTGGGAAAACTTTGGAAACAGGTTGGAGACTATGGGTCAAGCTGCTGGAAAACCATTCTGGAGTGTAATTAGCAGTCTTCGAAAGGGAGGTTAGAAGGAAATGACAAGTATTTTGGACAGGTCAGGAAAACTGCTGGTGAATCCTGTGGATGCCTTGGGCAGATGGAGTGAATATTTTGAAGAGTTGCTCAATGTAGGTGAAAATACGATCAGTAATGTTTCAGATTTGAGGTAGAATGGGATAGGAATGATGATGGAAATAGGATCACATTTGAGGAAGCGGAAAAAATGGTCAATAGATTGCAGTGCAATAAAGCAGCTGGGGTGGATGAAATTAAATCGGAACTCATCAAATACAATACCAATCTTTAAACATGGAAACAGAAAAGATTGTAACAACTACAGAGGTATCTCTTTAATCAGCGTTGTGGGTAAAATCTTCTCAGGTATTGTTGAAAGGAAAGTGCGAGTATTAGTTGAGGACAAATTGGATGAAAATCAGTGTGGGTTTAGGCCTCTTAGAGGTTGTCAGGACCAGATCTTTAGCTTACGGCAAATAATGGAGAAGTGTTATGAGTGGAACAGGGAATTGTATCTATGCTTTATAGATCTAGAAAAGGCATATGACCAGGTTCCTAGGAGGAAGTTATTGTCTGTTCTATGAGATTATGGAATAGGAGGCAAACTTTTGCAAGCGATTAAAGGTCTTTACGTTGATAGTCAGGCAGCAGTTAGAGTTGACGGTAAATTAAGTTCATGGTTCAGAGTAGTTTCAGGGGTAAGACAAGGTTGCAACCTGTCTCCACTGTTGTTCATATTATTTATGGATCATATGTTGAAAACAATAGACTGGCTGGGTGAGATTAAGATATGTGAACACAAAATAAGCAGTATTGCATATGCGGATTACTTAGTTGTGATGGCAGATTCGATTGAAAGTTTGCAAAGTAATATTTCAGAGCTAGATCAGAAATGTAAGGACGGTATGAAGATTAGCATCTCCAAAACGAAAGTAATGTCAGTGGGAAAGAAATATAAATGGATTGAGTGCCAAATAGGAGGAACAAAGTTAGAACAGGTGGACGGTTTCAAGTACTTAGGATGCATATTCTCACAGGATGGCAACATAGTGAAAGAACTGGAAGCGAGGTGTAGCAAAGCTAATGCAGTGAGCACTCAGCTACGATCTACTCTCTTCTGCAAGAAGGAAGTCAGTACCAAGACTAAGTTATCTGTTATCTTTCGACCAACTTTGTTGTATGGGAGCGAAAGCTGGGTGGATCAGGTTACCTTATCAATAAGGTTGAGATTACGGATATGAAAGTAGCTAGGATGATTGCAGGTACTAGTAGATGGGAACAATGGCAGGAGGGTGTCCACTATGAGGAAATCAAAGAAAAACTGGGAATGAACTCTATAGATGTAGCAGTCAGGGCGAACAGGCTTAGATGGTGGGGTCATGTTACACGCATGGGAGAAGCAAGGTTACCCAAGAGACTCATGGGTTCAGCAGTAGAGGGTAGGAGGAGTCGTGGCAGACCAAGGACAAGCTACCTGGATTCGGTTAAGAATGATTTTGAAGTAATAGGTTTAACATCAGAAGAGGCACCAATGTTAGCACTGAACAGGGGATCGTGGAGGAATTTTATAATGGGGCTATGCTCCAGACTGAACGCTGAAAGGCATAATCAGTCTTAAATGATGATGATGATGACTTGGCAATGAGTAATATTTTGTTTCTTAATGAACTTGACTGGGAATGTCTTATTATCCATGCTATTATGTTCCCCGTTATCCTCTAGCATATGTTCATTCCTTTCTTTGTTTAGTGTATTTATCCCCTCAACAAAAGTTAACAGATCATTAACCATTGTCATTCTTATTGTACATAATATGGTAACATTCATACCAATATTTTGACTAAATGGGACTCCTCTATTGGCTCATCTAAATATTTAGACGGAGTCAGGTGCCATTCTATGGACTTGTTAAGACTTCGTCAGGAGTTGTTACAGCATGTTGGTTCTAATAACTAACTCTAATGTCAATTTCTCTTGTGTGCTATCAGACCAATATTTTCTCCTAAATTTTCCCTTAACCCTTTGCAGCCTGTGGAGGATATAGTTCCCTCGAAACATATTTCTTTACAGTGTTTAAGGGAATATGTGTTACCACTTCTGTACGCTCCTGGCATCTAGTGGCAGTCCGCTGCACCAGATGTAGTTTCTCTTTGTTGTAAAATATAGTCTTTAGGACCATGGGAAGTATATATCCCACCAAACAACAGTGTTCTAAGTTATTAGGAAGTAGGGTTACCACAAATGTAGTTTCTGGAAGGGGCTTAGGAAGTATACTCACCACAAAATTAATCTGTCATTTGTGGTCCTTCAGAAGCTTGCTTACCATCAACGCAGTGGTATCCCAGAGCTTTTGGGAATACATTTTACCATCTCTGTCTATGACTGACATCTTGTAGTGGTCGACTGCACCAAGTGTATGAAAACTGCTACAACAATCAGTTTCTGTTTGTCATGGGATCACTACTGTTGTCGGAACACACTGATTTGCTTCTGCAATATGTGTTATTGCAGCGTGTATCAGCTCATACCTTTACTGTGTGGTAAAGTTTCAAGGATTATTTTCATGTTGTGGTAAATAAACTTTAATATCACTAACAAATATTTTTAAATAAAGTAAAAGAAAACAAAACAGTGTTAATTATTTTTTTATGTGTAATGGCAGCACACAACACCACACAAAAGGGACGTGGGAAATCCATTTGCCATCAGTTTTGATATCTCACAAAGGCGCCATGATGATATATGTACCACCATAGATTTTGGTCCTAAATCACAAAAATAAAATTATCAAAGACTAAATATAGTCAGTTGATCACATTTATAATAAGACATCAAAAAAATTATCTTCACTGAGTTGCTACAAAAAATGTACCTGTGTAAGGGTTAAAATCCTCACAAGCTAAAAATCCTCAGAATGAGCAGTACCCTATTCTGCTGCATCACTATCAAATAACTCAAGGCAAAATCTGTCTTTCTGCTATCCTCCCAGGTCTTTGATAAAGATCTACAAAATACTCTGAAAAATAGGTGGAGTGAACTTCCCTGTCTGGTTTAATTTCAGAAACTGCTTTGATAAATTCATTTTATTTCCCCACTTGTAAATCCTCAAATAAACTACTTCATAACCCACTGTTATATACATCTGCCTTGTTATTGATTTCCTCCTTAGTACTCTCAATAGCCTACCATAATCTTGTTAATTTTTTTTTTCTTCTTCACTTCCCTTGGAGTATTAGTATTAAGCAATTCTTCAATCTCTTGTAAAGTAGAATTTACAAATTCATGTAATCGTTCCTCCAAATTACATAGTGTTTCAGGTGTGTTAACTATTTCTCTAAATTCTTTGCATTGTTCTAAAACAGTTACAAGCTCATTTGCCTCTGAGGTTTGCTTTTGAACCTGGATGAATGCTAACGGCAAATTTACCTACTCTGTTGATTTTTTACATCTAATTCTTTGAATTGTTGTATTAGTTCCTTGCGAACTAAATTGCATTGTTCACTGATCTCATCCTTCAACTCCCTAGGCAATGGGGTCCAAGTACTTGCAATGCTAATTAATTTAGCTTCTATTTCCTATTTGATGTGTTCTGTTGTCTCTAGTTTCAGTTTTTCTTTCATTTTTTCTACCTTGACAGACAGTTCATTACTTTTAGACTCTACTTTTTCAGGTAGTTCCTCAATATTAAAATATATTTTGCCAGATTATTATTATTATTATTATTATTATTATTATTATTATTCTCATGTCAGAAACATACATAAAACACAGTTTATACGATTATTGACAGAGAAACACAGTTTATATGATATTTGACCAAAATTTGGCCACTTCCAGTGCATTTCTCAGTGTCCGGTGAAGGTCATCATCAGTGCAGGTAGCTGGAACAATCAACACAGAAGCATATGTTGAACAGCCTGCACAGTCACATTGGGTTTTGTTTTCTTCAACCTATCCCCATTTTGCCAGGTTAGCCCTTGATTTGCCCACTCTTGACCTCAGCCTATTCAAGGACTTCCAGAATGGCCAGTTCTCATCATGAACAGAGGGTAAAGATTCTGAAAATCTTCTCCAACCAGGAGTCTGGGGTATCTCAGCCCCTCGTAGTTGCAGCCTGGCTTCCTCATCAGTGGTTCTAAGGAAGCTTTTCCTTGACCTTAGTCGTCGTGGGTAGGGTTGTTGCCCATGCATGGTAAGCATTTTTTCCTGCTCCAGTTTCACTCTTTCCCTGCTTACTGCTATTTCTCTTCGAACAGGAGTGGTGCAATTCCTGCAAGGTGGTAGAGCCATTCAACTGGAGGTGACTACAAGCAGCGTGTTATAATTCTCCTGTGTCGTTTAGGGCAATATCCACCTGTTTAGCATGTGCTGACTCATACCAAACAGGACAGGTATACTCTGCAGCAGAGCAGCAAAGTGCCATTGCAGAAGTTCAAATGGTTCCAGCTTGGCTGCCCCAATATGATCTGCCCAGTTTTCTCAGTAGGTTGTTCCTGGTGGAGACTTTTGATTTGAAATTCAATCTTATCAGATAATTCCTTCCTAATGTCAGACAGTTTCTTATCTGTTGCGTCTACTTTGTCATATAATTTCTTAAAATCAGAATTAATTTCATCAGACATTTATTGTAATAAACCTTTAAACAACTCTAGAGCCTCCATGGCCATTTTGCTAGGAATGACTGGCATACATTGCAAATATTCTCTATTATGTACCCTCTATTACTGTAATAAATTGTTACTGCACAGTTTCCTTAAAAGTGATAACACTGAAACACGGTGTCACTGTCTAGATGAAAAGAGAAAAAAGGTTTTGAAAGTGAATTTCTGTGTTTTCTCAACAGCTTACCCTTTTTTATGAACTGCACTCTCTCTTTGTGTAGCTGATGCAACCGCGTGGATGTGGTGATGTACCACGATGATTTTCACCACCCGGCATAGCCGATGTTTCAAATAATAGTGATAGGTGGATTGCACTGTGTCATATAGCAGCACCCCTGAGCATTGTTCAGTTACTACTGTATCGATGTCACGATTTGAAATCTTCTTCTCTGAACCTGATTAAAAATTCTTTTCCTCTAAACCCACCAAGAATTACTCTGTCGTTGTCAAAAAATTCTTTTATTCATATAAAGACATTGTTTACTTGATATGTAAATTTAATTTGAAGTTAACATGATACTTGTACCACAATTGTACAAATACGGTCTGTCTTCAGATTTCATGAATTGTTCCAATATTTCCAACTGATTTCTTCTTAACAGGCTGTTACTGAGTTTAGACAATATAGTTACATCCGTTCACTTATTGTTTCTCCTTTTGTTTAATCCTTGTTGCTCTTGGCAGTGGGATGATTTATCACTTGTGGACTTTCAAGATTTTGAAAATGTATAGTTCTTTAATTTCTTCCTTTTGCTCCAATACTCCACATTCTGTATACTGGGAGCCATGTTAAGTGTTTTTATTGTTGGTTTAGGGTTTTATGTAGCTACTGGCTTGAACCTTGTAATTGAAGCTGAGTCAGAACACTTCATGAGATTTGTCACCTGATGTAACGTATGACATATTTACTTTTTTTTCCAATCAGGTCATCATAACTGATACTCTTGAAGTAGCTGTCCTGCTAATCGGTGCCTCTGAAATCCCAAATGTAGCTGAGGAAAGGCCTGACTTCTTCATGTTCTGCAGCTGTTACTGGAACCAAAGAAGGTAACTTCTACTCATATCATGAAGAAACATGTCCACTCCTTTCATTTCACAAACATATATTGCCTTGAATGAGTGTACAGATCATTAAAGTAACTCATGAATTTGAATAGAACACAACTTTTCAAACTAAATATGCCAAACTAAATAGGCTCACCATGACATTCAAGATTACAGTATATTTCATTTGTCACAAAACCATCTTGTCTTTTGTTTTCATTCTTGGAGAGCATGACTGCTTTTTGACGGTCATGCCACCATCGATCTGCAACCTCAAAATGTAAAAGGCCCCACCCGCAGTAGGTGAAGCTGTTTAATTTGTTGTCACATCTTGCCATTTTTTCGTAGTCTACACCTCCTGTTTAATGTCTGCACATACAAAAACAAACAGCCACACACACAGTATATGTTCCGTGACTTGTTTGCTACTTAATTTATTATATCACGATCATCTTTCCTTGTACTACCAAGGAGTGTGAAATGTTGTTTCCTAAACAGTATGTAACACTTCACTACATGCAGTTCGTTCTTCCTCAGACTGGTGACATCTGCCACAAGGACAATGCAATGTGTCACACAGCTGCAGCATATGTGCATGGTTCAAAGAGCACCAGGGTGAGTTTACTGTACTCTCTTGACTACCAAACACCTCAGATTTAAGCGCAAACAAAAATCTGTAGGGCCACTTTGACCGGGCTATTTGCACCATGGATCCTCTACCAAAAAACCTAGTACATCTGAACGTGGCACCGGATTCAGCATGGTTCCACATTCCTGTTGGTAACAACTAGAACCTCACTGGTTCTCTTCCTGCATATCTGGCACTGAAAAAGGTGGTTATTCAGGCCTTTTATAGGTGGTCACATTAATGTGACTGGAAGATATACTATCATTAAGGAAACATTGGCTTGATGCCGTATGGAATAATATGTTAAATGTGAAAGTTGTCATTCAAGATGACAATGCTCACTTAAGATAGAAGCTAATGCAAACAAGTGGATCCTGCTTTAAATGTGACAGAATATGAGAAGAACGTAATTACATTAGACACATACCATATTCAAATTCTAATGGAAATAAAACACAAATCTCAAATAATATTGTTTATTTATTTAAAAATGTGGTTAATAGGTACTCTTATTTTTATGATCTTTTTGGTGTGGGGAGAAAAGCAGCAACAATTTTTTCTGCTTCCATGACCCCAACCAACCTTAATCCGTGACTGCTGCTGTGGATTAGGACTCTGTCATCCAGAATAATGTGTTGCCATTTTAATGACTGACTGTAAATGTGCACAAGTATGTTAACAGTCATCCAATTTGTCCTACGCAAATACAGTGAGATTGCAAACATGTCCTCCTCCTTCAACCATACACCTACAACAGCTTTAATGTCATGCAGAATGGAGCTGTGGTTCCAAAAGTTAGGAGTATTATCTTTAGAATTTTATGGCTATCTTTTGTCTGTACTTGGTGTAGAACCACAAGAAGGTATACATGGCTGCACCATTAATAAATTTATAAAAACATACATTGAGACATACATTTTCATGCCATAACCCATTACATTTCATCACACCATAAAATTAAAATTGTGAGATAAAATAATTAAAAATGGTAAGATAAATTGTGTTACATTCCACTGCAAATATGTTGCCTCATTAACCATCTTATGTACAATAAAAAAGCAAATAAGCAATAATATACAAAATGACTGCCCTGATTTCTTCTTGTTCTTGAAGCATCTGTCCATCTCCGTACCAAGCCTTCTTATAACACAAAAACATATTTACAATGGACAAATTACAATTCCAGCAGCAAAAACTTGAAGCTGCACTGTTGTTTCTTGGTTCTGAATATAGTCTCCTCATACTGGATAAATAAAGTTCTACTTGCTGGATCCTTTACCTTGGCGGCTGGCAAATAATAATAAAATATTTCTTAATAGTAAAAACACACTTCAATTCAAATCACTTTACATTAACACTAATAATATGCATGGAATGCAAATAATGTAAAGAGCAAAGATAACCATCCATCTTACAGCTAAGACACACACACAGACATACAAAAAAGGTGAAGTGCCCTGAAGAAGTGGTTGGATAATTTTCTCTGGCAGGTTGAATGGCTACAAGAGTGCATTAGCATTGTTCATGTTTAGTGTTGTTACCAGGCCTGGTAGGGCATATAAGTTCTTCACTGCTGCCTGATGATATGAGTGTGTGGAAGTTACCAGGCCTGGTAGGGCATATAAGTTCTTCACTGCTGCCTGATGATATGAGTGTGTGGAATATCAGACCTGCTATGTGACTGGTTGAAGTGTTTCTAACAAACAGAACACAGCATGTCATTTTCAACAGAGAGAAATCTTCAGAAATAACAGTAACTTCAGGTTTACCTAAGGGAGCTTTGTATGATCATTACTCCTCACAATATATATAAATGAACAAGTGAGTAATGTAGGAAATACCATGAGGCTTTTCGTGCACGATGCTGTTGTATACAGAGAAGCCAGCATGTGAGAAAATTGTAGTGAAATGCAGAGACTGGCAATCGATCCTCAATATAAACAACTGCAATGTAACACACACAAATAGGCAGAAAGGCCCATTATTGTATGATTACAGGATTTTAGAACAATTACTGGAGGCAGTTACAAACACAAAATATCTAAGAGCATGTGTATGGAGCAATTTAAAGTAGTACAGCCATGTAAAACTAATTGGATGTAATGTGGATGACAGGCTGACAGTCACTGGATGAACCTCAGGAAACGTAGACTATCAACAAAGGAAGTAGCTTATAAACTCCCTCCACCCCCCACCCCCACCCCCCGCCCATTCGACCAAAATTGCTCATGAGTTTAGGATCCATACCAGATAAGATTGATACAGGAAATAGAGAAGATCCAAAGAAGAGTAGTGAGTTTCGTTACTGGTTAATTTAGTAAGCATGAAAGCACACCATGGAGAAGCTCAGCCAACTCCAGTGGCAGACACTGCAAGAGATAAGTTCTGCATCACGGTATTGTTTACTGTTAAAGTTCTGTCAGTGTACATTCTTAGAAGAGTCAACAAACATATTGCTTCCCCAACATAAATCTTTTAAAAAGAAGATGAAAAAAAAAATTCAGAGATTTGAGTCCACGTGGAGTACTATCAGCAATTTTTTTTCCTGCGAGACATTTGCGACTGGAAAAGGAATAGGGGAAAGTGACATTTGTACTCAAAGGATCCTCTTCAGCACAGCGTCTGTTGGCATACTAAGTATAAATGTAGAGGTAGATGTAGAAGGGGTGTAAACAGTATCAGATGTTGAGTAGTCACTGTGAAGGAAGTGAAGATGTCATGTATTTGTGAAAGACAATGTTATCAGCACCTGACGTAGTCTGAAAGTGGCCTCATTGTGCTTTTCCATGAGACCGGCTGGTCAAATAGCGCAATATACAGATTCATAAGGGTATTTGGATGTTACGGACTGCTGATGTTGGCCTGCATTGGAAAATGATGGCAGGCAAACTTTTGTCATCAACAAATATTGTCATCAATATTTGACCACCACAAGTGAGATTAGCCATATTGTGCACCAAGTACTTGGTAACACCTTCACTCCTTGCAACATTTTGTATCACCTTGCACCATTCCTCAGAGGCTACTAGTGGCAGGGCTACAGAATTATCGTCCCGTACATAGGCTGCATTTGGAGTAGCATCATGACGGAGAATCATGGACTGCTGATGAATGGCATCACATATCTTCAGCAAAGAATTACAGTTCTGCACAACCCCGGATGGCCATCACTCACAAATATAGCAGCAACCTGGGGAGAGGTCCCAATATTCAATGTTTTGGAGAGGTACAGTAATGTTCCTCCTGGTGTCATGGTGCGGGAAGCCATCAGGTATGACTTCAAGTCACAGCTGGTGGTAACCTACATCTACAGCTGTATACATACTCCGCAAGCCACTGTACAGTACTTGGCAGAGGGTATGTCATACCCTTCCTGTTCCACTCACTAGGGGAAAACAAATGTTTATATGCCTCTGTATGAGCCCTAATTTCTCTTATGTTCATGGTCCTTATGTGAAATTTATGTTGGCAGCAGTAGGTCTGTTCTGCAGTCAGCTTCAAATGCCAAACTTTTGAGAACGACTCCAAAGTGGGTCACACTTGTGTTCTATATGTGGTCTCCTTTACAGATGAACCACCCTTTTCTAAAAATCTCCCAATAAACCAAAGTTGACCATTCACCTTCCCCACTACAATCCTTGAAACACACTTGTTCTATTTCACATTACTTTGCAATGTTACATCCAAATATTTAATCAATATGACTGTGTCAAGTAGCAAATTACTAATTCTGCATTCTAACATTATGGGATTGTTTTTCCTACTCAACTGCAATAATTTATATTTTACTACATTTAGAGCTAGCTGCCATTCGTCACACCAGCTAGAGGGTATCCAGGAAGTAGTGACGAATAATAAAGTGATATAGAACACACAAAATTTATTGAAACTGTGTTTTTTTCCTTTTTTACAAACACATTAAGTAACTTCTCCCATTTATATATGCAACATTATATTCTCCATACAATCACCCAAGGCAGTGCGGCAATGAGCAATCTGTTTATTGAAGTTGTCAATGATGCATTCACAAACATCTGGTGGGATGCTGTTAATAACTCTTTTCCTTCAATTGGTGTAATGTTTGTAGTTTGTTCACATACCCTTTCAATTTCACAAATCCCCACAAAAACAAGTTACAAGGTGTAAGATCACATGATCTGGCAGGCCATTCCTCGTTGCCATGCAAAGAGAGAATTTTTTTAAGAAACTTTTCATTCAGAAGAGCAATCGTTTCACGGAACCTGTAACATGTCGCACCAAACTGCTCAAACCAAAAATTGTTATTTTCATTAATAAGAGGGAAAAACCAATCAGAAAGTATGCTTCAGTAATGGTTGCTGTTCACAATGACAGCAGCTCCCTCGTCATTTCCAAAAAAATATGGGCCAATCACTCCTCCTGCCTGGAACCCACACCACGCAGTTGTGCACTATGGACTCACAGATTTTCATTGCCCCAAATTCTGCAGTTCTGCTTACTGACATACCCACTGGCATGGAGTGCACCTCATCTGAGAAAATTATTCTTTTTGTGCAGTTCTCATTCTCCACATGTCGAGCTAAGACCCACTGAGCAATCTGTGTCTCTTTCCACGCTGCACAAGCTTCAACTCTTGTGGAAGTTGAATCTTGAAGCATGTATTTTCAGATTTTTTGAAAGTATTTCATGCAGTGAACTTGGTGATAAATTGAATTGTTGAGCTCGTCAGTGAACCAATTTTCTGGGGCTAACAGTCACACTGTCATGCACGACAGCAATGTTGTCTTGTTTTCGAACAGAATGCAGACATCCTGTTTCCTTAACATTTGAAACAGAACCCATGGTATCAAATTTCCGGATCAACTTCCAGACTAATGATTCCATTGGAGTAGCATTACATTTGAGTGTCACACGCAATTCACGAACGGCTGCCATGGGACTGTAATTGTTTCTGTAATAACTTTTTATCACTTGGATACATTGCTCAGTTCTCATCTGCTCCATGATGAAAATAAACATCAAACAACAATGCTCACCATACAAAAGGTATCAGGCTACTAATGGGGATTGCAGGTAATAAACATGAAAAAACCACGGCTGTCAACCATCATATGACAAAATGGCGCAAAATACAAATTTGTCCTTACTTCCCAGACACCCATTAGAAATTTTGTATAAGTGATTTTGTATCCACTACGGTCACTCAACAACGACACATGCCCATACACCACAGCGTCGTCAGCTAACAGCTGCAGATTGCTGCTCATACTGTCATCAGATCATTTTTTTATACAGAGAATAAAAACAGTTCTATAACACTTCCCTGTAGAACTCCTGATGATACACTTGTCTCTGATGAACATTCCCTATCAAGGACTGTATACTGGTTCCTATTACTTAAGAAGTCTTCAAGCCATTCGCATATCTGGGAACCTATTCTGTATGCTCATACCTTTGTTAATAGTCTGCAGTGGAGCACCATTTCAAATGCATTTTCGATATCTAGGAGCATGGAATCTGCTTGTTGCCCTTCATCCATATTTCACAACTTATATGTGAGTAAAGGGCAAGCTGAGGATTTCCACAAGTGATGCTTTCTAAAATCATGCCAATTTTTGGACAGAAGCTTTATCATCACAAGGAAATTTATTACATTAGAACTGAGAAATTGTTCATGAATTCTGGAGCAAACTGATGTTAAGGATGTTGGTCTGTAATTTTGTAGGTCAGTTCTTTTATTCTTATTATATACATCAGTTCTTTTACTCTTATTATATACATTTCGAGGATAATGGAATGTATTCGAATTAAGTCGGGTGATGTTGAGGGTATTAGATTAGGAAATGAGACACTTAAAGTAGTAAAGGAGTTTTGCTATTTGGGGAGCAAAATAACTGATGATGGTCGAAGTAGAGAGAATATAAAATGTAGACTGGCAATGGGAAGGAAAGCGTTTCTGAAGAAGAGAAATTTGTTAACATTAAGTGTCAGGAAGTCGTTTCTGAAAGTATTTGTATGGAGTGTAGTCATGTATGGAAGTGAAACATGGACGATAAATAGTTTAGATAAGAAGAGAATATAAGCTTTCGAAATGTGGTGCTACAGAAGAATGCTGAAGATTAGATGGGTAGATCATATAACTAATGAGGAGGTACTGAATAGGATTGGGGAGAAGAGAAGTTTGTGGCACAACTTGACTAGAAGAAGGGATCGGTTGGTAGGACATGTTCTGAGGCATCAAGGGATCACCAATTTAGCATTGGAGGGCAGTGTGGAGGGTAAAAATCGTAGAGGGAGACCAAGAGATGAATACACCAAGCAGATTCAGAAGGATGTAGGTTGCAGTAGGTACTGGGAGATGAAGAAGCTTGCACAGGATAGAGTAGCATGGAGAGCTGCATCAAACCAGTCTCAGGACTGAAGACCACAACAACAACAACAACATACATTTATGCATTTTTCCCAGTTCTTTGGGACTTTGTGCTGGGTAAGAGATTCATGACAAAATGCAAGCTAAGTAAGGGGTCAACACCACAGATTACTCTTCATCCATGCCAAGGATTGCTCTTACTATGTCCTCCATATGGGAGTCTGTGCAATGTCCAAATGATGGTGTGCCTGAATGATCCTCCTGCATGAACGATTTCTTAAACACAAGATTTAAAACTTTAGCTTTCCTTTTGCTATCTTCTATTGCAATCAGTGACTGGATAGAAGCTGTCAACCCACTTAGTGATTTTACTTTTTCTGTGGTTCCCAGCTAGGTCCCTTGCTAAGGTACGACAGTGGTGACAGATGTGTGCTTCGCACATTGATCTTTTTACTGATGCCCAAATCTCTACTAAACTTTGCCTGTCTTCATTTGTGCATTCTCTTTTGAACTGCAAGTGCAACAGTTTTTGCTTCCTCAGCATTTTCTGAATTCTTTTATTGTGTGTATGTGATTGTGGGAAGTCTGACAGCACTTGTAAATTGACTTGATTTGACAATGAGAGAGAAAACAAAGAGGGGAGGTATGTAGGAAAGGAGGTCAAAGACTACGGAAAGAAGGGGGGCAACAAGGAAATGGGATATAAGTGTGCATCAGTAAATTCACTCTGATCCAGGCAGAGGAAGTTGCATGTAGTACCTGATGAAAGACAAGGCTTGGGTTAAGGAAGTTGCATGAAAGTGGGGAGAGTGGTGGGAGGGCGGAAGAAGCAGAACAGAATGTGGGAAGATGATAACCACAAAGAGAAATACAGGTTTAGATTAATAGAGAAATAAGTTAGACATAAGTGAATAAATGAAGAGAGGATATGGTGTTGGAGAGAGGGAGGGGGGGGGGGGCAGAATACCAGAGGATATGCACAAGACTAGATGCAGAGGTGACCTCTGGGGCTAGAAGAGATGGAGGCCAGAGTGTCTGTAGGAAAGAAGAATTAGTTTATTTATTTATTTATTGGTCCAAAAATCAGTTTCGTACATTGTTTGTACATGTGATATAGGATAGTGGTAAACCTAGTTAGTTTACAATACAGTAGTCATTTTGACTACATTGTTGACATAATAAAAATGCATAATAATGTAGGTTGGTGTACTACATTGCTTCTACATGTGATAATAGCAGTTATTAAGTGAGATGATATGATAAGCACAATGTAAACTATATTATGAATTGACAATTAGTGAAATTTGGTAAATGAGGTTTACTTATTATGATGTTCCATAAACTCAGACAAAGAATAGAAGCAGTGGTCAAGCAAGAACTGTTTTAACTTTACTTTAAATGCATTTAATATTGGTATGCATTTTAGGTAAGAAGGCATATGGTTATATAATGTAGCTCCGGAATGATACACTCCTCTTTTGCATATGCTTGTATTTATTGTGTACTTGTGTAGGTTCATCTTCTGTCTAGTTTCATATGTGTGTATATCATAGTTGTGTTTGAAGAGATTTTCCTTTTTTAAGATGCTCCCTTTTGTGAAAATTAGTATTTCGTATATATACAAGCAAGGCAGTGGCAATTTTAGGGACAATTCTTGTCTTTGCAATTCTGAGAAAGCAGTGTTGTGGGGAGGATGGTAATTTGCATGGTACAATGTGGGAAATATCTCCTGCTTAGTAACATCCTCTCCCACAGGATGTTCAACTTCATTTCTGGTCAGACTTTGGTGGTGGACATCCATGTGACTGGACAGATGGTTGGTGGCCATGTCAACATAAAAAGCTGTTCAGAATCTGCAGTGGACTTGATTGATGCCTTGGCTAGTTTCATCAATGTCTGTACCCTGACAAAGAACTGAAGTAGGATGTGCTGCATTGGTGCATGGGAGTGGTTCAGCACCTGGGGCTTTCCAAAAGTTATGACTCATGTGGCAAATGGTTGGCAGTAGGTGTGGTATAAGGAAGGACAAAGAAATGCTATAGTTTTGTTGGTTACAAAATGGCACTTCAAGAAAGGTGGAAAAGATGGTTATTGGAAGGATGGACATTCCTCATTTGAGGGCATAGTGAAAGATAGTTGAAGCTATGGTATATTTGCATCTCTGCAACCATTTGCCACATGAGTCATAACTTTTTGAAAGCCCCAGGTGCTGAACCACTCCCATGCACCAATGCAGCACATCCTACGTCAGTTCTTTGTCAGGGTACAGACATTAACTAGCAAAGGCATCAATCAAGTCCACTGCAGATTCTGAACAGCTTTTTATGTTGACATGACCACCAACCATCGAGTATAGATATAAGTGTCAGGAAGTCGTTTCTGAAAGTATTTGTATGGAGTGTAGCCATGTATGGTAGTGAAACATGTACGATAAATAGTTCGGAAAAAAGGAGAATAGAAGCTTTCGAAACGTGGTGCTACAGAAGAATGCTGAAGATTAGATGGGTAGATCACATAACTAATGAGGAGGTATTGAATAGGATTGGGAGAAGAGGAGTTTGTGGGACAACTTGACTAGAAGAAGGGACCGGTTGGTAGGACATGTTCTGAGGCATCAAGGGATCACAAATTTAGCATTGGAGGGCAGCGTGGAAGGTAAAAATTGTAGAGGGAGGCCAAGAGATGAATACACTAAGCAGATTCAGAAGGATGTAGGTTGCAGTAGGTACTGGGAGATGAAGAAGCTTGCGCAGGATAGAGTAGCATGGAGAGCTGCATCAAACCAGTCTCAGGACTGAACACCACCACAACAACAACAACAACATGGAACCATCAAGGAAATGGAGATCGAAATATGAAAAATTGGTAAGCAGGGCTAAAGCAGACAAGGTGATATGTATATGAAAAATGTGATAAGTCCATATAGGAAAGGAGAGGGTGTGTGTCTTGGCCTTGGGTCCAGACCATGAAGATATTGTCAATGAACTTTAGCCAGACAAGGGGCTCTTAGATGGCTAAAGAGGATTCCTTTCAGGAGCCCATAAACAGGTTAGTATATGAGGACACCACATTAGTGTTCTTGGCTGTGACATGGATTTGTTTGTATTCCTCTCCTGCTCAAACATGGTAAGAATATAGTTGACTGTCTGTATGAGAGATGGGTTTAGTGTTTGGAGGACTTTGGGGAAAGTAGTGTTTTGTTCTATGGTGCTTTCGCTCTTCCTACCAACTCGTATCCCTTACTGTATTACACATGACTTTCCCTCCCTACACCAGATTGACCTAGCTGGTATTGTACCCCATCCTGTTTCTTTGCTGTCCCTTCCTTCCCTAGTACTCACTGTTCCTTTACATCACTACTCCTTTCCTGTCCTATCTTCATTGTTCCTCTGATCCACTCAGGCAATATTGCACCTTACCAAAGTCACACCACAATGCCTGGACAATGTAGTATTGTGTGTGTGTGTGTGTGTGTGTGTGTGTTCTTAGTTCTAAAGGACATTATTTGAAAGCTGAGGTACTAGTTCCAATCTACTGTCAACTGAATTATATGGTCAATGGTGACCTTTACTCTTTTCACAACATATTAGCCAATATATATATTATTAAAAAGTAGTTTGCTTCACACTGTTTAAAAATAACAATTCAAAATTTACAGTAAGAACTTCATTCAAGTATGTGATCCAGTAGCAGACACTCACACAGTAGAAGTAGCACAACGAAAGAAATGGAGACTCAACAAAAAATAGGTTAAAAGCAATCTAAAAATGAAATTAACATAACAAGCAAAGAACTTATAATTAGAAGGAAGTTTCACAAAAACAATTTACTTATTGAGGCATCTCAGACACACATCTAAATATTATGTCACAGTAACCCTTGCTCTCAGAGTTATAGAGGTAAGAGTAAGAAAATGTGAATTATCAGGAACTTGTTAAGAAAGAAACCTTCCCCACCTCCACCATGACCCTATCATAACGAAAGTTACAGCAAGATATGATAAGACAAAAATTAACTCTGAAATGAAACCAACAGGTAAGGCTTGCACCCCTGAAAAATAGAGATAGCTAAAAGGACCTCCAAAAAGTTGGCGATACAGAAAAGAAAGACAGGTGTAGAAATAAAGCAAAAATGTCTAGCAACAGAGAAAATGGAGAAATGACACAGCATATGTTAATGATCCAACAACCATAGAAAAAAAAAAAGACATGCTACGTTCCAAAATGTGAAAGAGGGAAAGCTGTGTCAGATACATAACATGAGAGGGATGGGAGGGGAGGGGGAGATGAGAGCAAGAGTTGGGTAATGAAAAGAACTGCTGCTTTAAGCCAAGAACAAATGCTAGAGACAGACACATACTGTAAAACAAAGGCCCCATCTGTAAAGACCTGAAGATACTCCTATCTGAAGGGAGAAACTGAAGTGCTTATATGATATAAATTGCATGAAGGTCATGCCTATTGCGCTGCAGAGAGTGTATTGTGATAGGATATTGTGTGTTAGTAGTATAGACACTGTGTCTATCACCTACATGCCGGTATGGGAAGCTAAACAGAGGTCAATAAGCAGTTGGCATGTTAGAAAGGTCCTCTATCACTCACTACTGAGGTAAGGGTTACCAACAAGGTTGCAGTATGTAGGGAAGCTGGAGCAGTCAAAAGCATAAGAACATAAGACTTACTTGAAAACAGGTTAATAAGGAACATATATTTGACTAAGATGTTGCAGAAGATGGAACAGGAAGCCAAAGCACTCAGTGAGTCAATGGCCTTATTTCTGAGCACAACTTCAAGAGACATAGCTCTGGCAGATAAGGTGGCTGATGCATTCCTGATGATGACAGTAGTGTGTGATTAGATGTAAACTTTCCTGGAGTTTTTTGAGAGGAGGCAACAGTTGTGTTATTGATGGGATTATGGAGGAACTACAGTGTGCGATCTAATGGGGTAACTGTGAAAAATAAAGGTAACAGTGAAAGTGGAACTACTGTTGTGTATTGGAGGATTTGACTGAAGTGAATTATGGAAAGGACCATCAACAAGATGAAGGCAAAGAAGGGTTGCTTGAGACTGATGCAAGGATTTGAAGGTATTGTAAAGATTTTTTATGTATCAGACCCAGACCAGCCAAGAACATTTAGACTTCAGGAAAGTTAACACTAAATGTTGGTGTAACAGAGAGAGAGACTAGTTACATTTAAGTGTCAAAATGATTAATGTGATGAAGGAGATCACAGGTTTTCTTTCAGTCAATGATTGGCAGAGGAAATTTTCAGCAGCAGATTGTCTGGCAGTGCAGTGAGTATGTAAGTATCTTTAATACATGAATGAAACTATTTACTAACAAACTGCAGATGATAATCAACCAAACCAGAGACTCAGTCAAGAAAGAGCTTAAAATCCAAGAAACGGAGCAGGCAGGATAGAATGCTGTGTGTATGGCTCTGAGCACTATGGGACTCAACTGCTGAGGTCATTAGTCCCCTAGAACTTAGAACTAGTTAAACCTAACTAACCTAAGGACATCACAAACATCCATGCCCGAGGCAGGATTCGAACCTGCGAGCGTAGCGGTCGTGCGGTTCCAGACTGCAGCGCCTTTAACCGCACGGTCACTTCGGCCGGCGCTGTGTGTATGTTTGATATAATGTAGAAGGTTATTGTATTTGGTATGGTCTATTAAGTCTACCTGGGACAATGGGATAGGTTATGAGATACCATATGATTTAAGTAAAAGGGTCAGAGAGCTGCCAAAAACTTCCTTTCTCTAAATCTTGTTGCTGAAATAGCACAATTCCTTTCCAAATGACACACAAAGTTCACTTTAACATCTCATTTATTGGAGTACTGAATGTTGCACTGTTTGCCCAAGGTGATAAAGTTTTATAGTCACGTTATTTGGACATGTTTTCAAACAGCCTGCATTTGTTGCAGTGTGCTAAGTGGAAGTGAGGCTCTCTGCTATATCAATGTAAGTTATACAGAGCGGTCAGAAACAGCCTGTAAAGCTCGTAAGGGTGTTGCAGGGCAGGTTGTGCTGAGAAATAATTGTTAAGAAATGATTCAACACATTTTACAATTTCCCAGTTAATTAGCATTGAAGTTGGCCAATCAGGCCGTTGCACACACAGATTCAAGTGGCCTGCCGGATACAATTAGTGTCAGTTCTTCTCAGAGTGTAGACAATAGTGCACAAGACTGTACAGCCTTTTGGTCAGGTTCAATCTTTACTACCGTCTTATGTTCAGTTTTAGGAAACCAAATAAAGAACACATCTGGTGACACTGCCTCTGTTGGGCTGCTTGAATTTGCATGCACAACTGTCTGATTGGCCAACTCAGAAATGGCGCAATGTATCAATTTTTTTCTTAACAATTATTACTCTGCACAATCTGCCCTGCAACAATCTTTTCGGACTCTTTCTGACCATCCTTTATATGTGACAGCCATACTACATATCTGAAGCCTCCGCAGTGTCCTTTGAACCAATCCTAAGACATTACTCATCAGTTCTTTGAAATTTCCAATCTATACTGCATACTAGTTTAACTGCTTTTGTTTGTTGTTCTTGACAGATCAAAAATTTGACACAAGTTAAACATTATGAAGCATAACTAAATTATTTGAAAGTTCGCAAAGAAAACAAAACCATGATCAAGCAAGTCTGTATGGAACAAAATAGAACTGAAAAGCAAGAAGCAGATCTAAAACAGTGAGATTAAGAAAAGCATCACACCTAATGTCTGCTATATCAACATTTTTAGGAGAGGAAGGCAAATAACCTGCCATTACTAGGTGTTTTGCCACCCTAGACAAGAACTGAAAAATAATGCCCTCTCCTTTTCACTACCATCAGTCTCTCTGATATCTCCACTCCACTACACCAACATCAAATGGCAGAACAATGCATATCTGCTATTTCAGCCAGTGCATGTGCCCCGATCCAGTACTCAACAGAAATGAATCAAGGTTATGTTTGTCTCCATTTCATACTCAGTAGTACATAGAGGCAAATCTGTTTACTTTTGTCAAAATAACTGTTCCATATGCTTTTGAAAACAATTCAATGTTTTAATTTTTCGTCTTTTTCATTTTTTCTCCTCTTTTGCTAAATTTTTTCACTGATTTGAAATTAATTTTTTCCACCCTTTCTGCACTAGGCTGTCACCTCCTAGTCTTGCCTAATGGTAGAACTGGTCCTGGTATTAAAAAAAAAAAAAAAAAAAAAAAAAAAAAAAAAAAAAAAAAAAAAAAATCCAATCCCACAAAGAGACAGAAGAACTGGTCAGAAGGCTTAACTACCAGAATCAATAAAAGACACATACAAGAATAAATGAAGCTAGTGCCCTTAACTTTCCAAACCACTATTTCCTCCTTCAGAAAAAAAAAAGTAGAAATTGTGAGGGAATTTGGAGAGAGATGGGGAGGATACAAATCACTCAGAAATCCACCTTAAGAGGGATACACCATTCTACTTAAAGAAACAAAACAAAAAAAAATGAAGGTGTCAGAGCACAGGAGGCCAGACACACTACATCAGAAAGCAATGTGTTAGATTCAATTAAAATAGCATGAGAGGTAGTTCTAGAGCAGGAAGCAATGACATATATAGAAGAGAAGAACATGGCAAGTGGAGACAATAAAACAAACTGAGCAAAACAACAGACATAAAAGGGGGGAGGGGGGGGGGACCTAAAAGAGGGCAAAGAAAAGTAGCAATGAAAATAATATAAATTCTAGCAAAAATTAATGTCGGAAGGAAGGATGAGAAGCTAAGCTGATGTAGGTCAAGTTTGGGAGAGTGGCTGGAAGAGAAGATATGTTTAGAGTAAGTTTCCATCTTCAAATTTCATGAAAACTAGTGCTGGGTGCAAGGACCCTAACAACTTGTGTGGTACTACAGGCACTCAAGGTAGGGCAACAGCATCCTTATTATCCCTAAAGTAGACAGGTCATATGCAGCCATTCATTTGATCCCTGTATAGAAACAATGCAATGAAATTTGGATGCAAACCCCCTCTCCCTCATGACCAAGAAGGTAGCTTGGGATTTGAAGAGAAATGGGATACATTTGAGTTGGAGAAAGGAGTTGAGCTGTTAAAAATGAAGCAGTAGTCCATCATGACTCCAGGACATGGAGATACCATCAACGAACATGAACCAAGACAGCAGCTCCAGCCTCTGATAGTGAAGGATGGCCTATTTTATGCAGCCCTCAAAAAAGTTGGTATATGAAGGCACCATCCTCATTCTCAGAGCCCGAAGAATTGTGTGTGAGTGTGAAGCTGCTTAGTGTGACAATGAACAAGGTTTTTGGGAGACTTTGAAGGGGACATTGGGAGAGGTAATATTTACGGATAAAAAGTCTATATATATATGTGGGATACTGTTTTAAACATAGGTCAAACTGGAAGTGACATCGATGGCTTCCAGTAAAGATGTGGGAGATTGGGGGGGGGGGGGGGGGGGCAGTCCTAGAACAGGTGGTAGCAAACTATGACCCGGGTGCCAGATACACCCCACTGCTGCTTTTCTATGGCCCACAAGCTGAGAATTGATTTTACATTTAAGGCAAATTAATACTGAATGAGATTCTAAAATTATGTGAATGTAATATATCTGTGTCTGTAAAGCTGTATTTGAATAATTTTATGTTTTTGGATGCATATCACCATTGACTGACAGTACAGTCTAATGGTCAATGTGGGAATTGAGTAGCTGGAAAAAAAAAGTGTGTGGTGCTTCTATGTACAGAAAGCTAGGTGAGCATGCTGACACTCTGTGCTGCTGCTGTGATGACACAGTTTTAAAATGGCAGTGTTACCAGTACAACATGTATCACTGTTCTGCAACATTCTGCTTTCTGAGGGGCATTCAAATGAAACCCAGTTACTAGTAACTCAAAAGTGTAGTAATACACAGTACACATACTCAAAAATAGTCGCCAAAACTGTTGGCACATTTATACCATTGCAACACTAGCTGGTCGATTCCATCCTTGAAACAGCTAGTAGGCTGCTGTCGGATCCAGGCCTGGGCCCAGTCACACACTTTGTCATCCGTTGGGAATCGAAGCCTGCAAATAGCTTGTTTTAGAGGTCGGAACATATGAAAGTGACACAGTGAAAGGTCGGGACTGTATGGTGGATGTTCCTGCATTTCCCACTGAAACCATTCAAGTATTGTGCTGTACGGTGATCAACTGGTGGGGAACCCAATGAGCACAGATTTTTCTAAAGTTCAAGTGTTGATGCATTATGGTGTGGGCTAATACCCAGTAACCAATGGATCTCGTCCATGGTGATTCTGCGGTTGCCCAAGACTAAAGCATTCACTTCCGCAACCTTTTCCGGCATGACGACATGATGAGCCTGTCCAGGACGAGCATCGTCTTCCAGTGACTCGTGCCCCTCAAGGAATTGTTTGCGCCATTCCACAACACTTGAACAACTCTGACTGTCCTCACTGTACACAGCCTTCATCCATTGATACATTTCACGGTCTCCAACTCCTTCCGCCGCCAAAAATCGAATAACTCCTCATTGTTCCTGCTTACTCGCCTGCATGTTTGGTAGTGGACGATAACTTGTGTGACCACCTTCTCTTTGTCGTGAAACCACACTGGTGCTATGCAACACCAAACAGTGCACACACGTCATACTCTCTACCAATAGATGGCGCCACCATACCAGCAGTTATGTGGCGCCACCTTACATGTGAGGCAAAGGTAGATGCACTGACCAGGTTTCACTTGGATGAACCTCATAGTTTTTAACAGAAGCATATTTCCATCACATCATGGTCGAAATCATGAAAGAAAAGTGGACATTGAATGTAGTGCTGATCCATCAGAGCTGAGAAGTGATCATTAAGAGCTTTAATCCCCATCAAAATGGGATGGTCAGGAAGGTTGCCAATGATTTTTAGATAGGAGGCAGAAGCCAGGAACACACAGATCAGATGAATTAATGAGTTGTATCGAGGTAGTTGTGAGATCTGGTGATGACAATATGGCTCCCAGGATTTTTTGTGGCACTGTATGGGTTTCTACACAGGAAATGGTAGAATGCATCACTGGTCACAGGTAATTGTTTGTATCAGGGACACCCAATACTCAGCTGAAGGGCATGCTCTATGGCATGACTGAAGAGACCTAAATGGTAGTTGTATGCCACATAGGCTATTTGAATACTCTCACCTACGGCCAGTTTTTCTGAACTCTGGCGGTGAGAACTAGCCTTTCCACAAATCATCTTATTCCGCAGCCCCCTTGAACTCTACCACTGTTAGCCTACCCTGCGCAGGATTTTTCCACTTGTGACTGTCATCACTGAAAAAAACTTCTCCATGTTTTACTCCAGTGCTGTTACAAATGAAATTTAGGTCACTAGCACACTCTTCTCCATGGCATCTACTTACACTCTGCACTTTGCTTTCCCAACATCCTTTTTTTTATTATTTATCCACTTTTTGTTTATTCTTTATTATCTTTCGTCCTTAACAATTCCTCTTTCATTCACATTTTGTATCTTCTCCAACATAGTGCGTGCATATACTTCTCTTTCTGAATTATTCAACTTTTCTCTATCCTATGACTAGATAACTGATATTCAAAACAAACTGACTTAAAAAAAAAAAAAAAAACAAAGACTGGTGGTCATGGTAAATTGCACTCTTGATCCACCTTCACTCACAGCATGTTGTCTTAAAATTTCAGTCATATCATAACAAGAATACACATTTTGTGGATACTAGAAAATTCAATTTCTGTGCTACTGTCAGCTGCTCTGTTAGTGAAGATACCCCTTCAAAACAATTATTTATAAGAATACCTCTGATTGGAGAGCAGTACAAGATTCTGGACAGCTGTCAGTGTGGAAGCTTCGTTCTGTCCAGTTACAAGGTGCCTATCCACAACCACATGCACACAATTTGGTTCTGATAGAGAGAATGTTGCTCCAGCATCTCTGACAGCATCCTCTACAAGAAGTGGCATGTCAGCAAAATCTGACCGGCGTGCTAGTTCACATATTGAAGACTGCAAATAAAAAGACAGACAAAAAATAACTTGCATGACTCACTGGCAGCACATTGTTATATGATTTAAAAACTTCAGCATTAAAATACACAACTGAAAAAAACCTCAAAGGGAAGAACATTTCATTCCCATTCAGATTTTTTAAAATTATTTCTTTTCTTTTAGGTACACACACCCACCTGTCTGCCCACCCACCCACACACATACACTACAGATGTTGAGGTGAAGTGAAAGAGAATGTGTGTGTGTGTGTGTGTGTGTGTGTGTGTGTGTGTGTGTGTGTGCGCGTACTATAGTTAGAAGAGCAAATTCATGGGGTGCAAAATTTGATATTTGAACCAAAAGTTGAATTAACACCAAGCCAACAAATCTTCCCATATCACTGTGAATGTAGGAGAATTTTTCTATTTGCTTGGAAACATTTATACCTTTAAAACTGCACATCCCAAGAGAAACATTTGAACATTTGATTTAAGGCTTAATGCTTTCTTTTTTTTTTTTTTTTTTTTTTTTTTTTTAGTAAAGTAACTGACAGATAATGAAGAATAAGACTGATAAGTTAGTGATCAATACAGCAGAATTTTTCTTTCTATGTAAAAAATATGAATATGTAACACAGAACATTAATCTAGTTCACAAGCTAAATAAAAGAAGTTCTACACACTCTCACTTAAAATTATTATTTATCATACCCCTGTGATTGAGTACGACTTGAAACCCCAGCTAGAATTTTCTTCATTCTTTGCTGACAAAAGGCCTGCTACTCCTGTCCCAATGGCACATATGAGCTCTGAAACAAACAGTCACTCAAGTATATATTCATCACTAACGGGACTCCAATATTAGTACAGAAATGCAAACATACTTTTCTCTTTTATGAAGTGCATAAGAATCTGTCCCAGATCTGCATTAGTGGCGAGGTCTGTGACTGCTCCTGGAGCATGTGGTATCAACAGGCACATGTATCTGTTAGCTGAAATCAACACAAAGTATAAGGACAACATTATGAACTATAGTTTCCACATTAATTATAGCCAATTTAATTTCTTAAGAAATCAGTAACAATCCTATATCTTCACCTCACAGTACTGTTTATCTAAATAGTGAACTAATGACTCTCAAGACATAAAACAATTACAGTAAAATGTGACAATGAAAAATTCTCTACACAGTGTTATGTACATATATCACATAAGTTTCACACCACTACACTTCACAGTTGCTACCTGCTACTATAAAATATAATGTAGTGAGACCTGCTACAAACCATGCCCAGGGAAACTTCTGTAGGAACTGAATGAACGATTTTCACCCTCTTACTGTCCAGTTTTCAGAAATTCATGGGTGTTAATCCTAATTCTGCTTCTGCTACCAATCACCCCTTTAACTCACAACAGACATTGCTTGTAGCCTTTTCTCTACAACCCCCCCCCCCTCTCGACATCTATCTTTTTTATTATTTTCTTGAGTGATCTCTCTTCTAATGCATAAAAAAAGGAAAATTGTAATTTAACATCCTGTCAATGACTACATTATTAGACATAAAGCACATGCTAGGATTAGAAAAGGAAAGAAAGGAAACTGGCCCTGTCCTTTCGACAGAGCCATCTCAGCATCTGCCCTAAACAATTTAGGGAAATCATGGAAACCCTAAATCTAGATGGCTGGACGCAGATTTGAATCACAATCCTCCTCAATGTCTGTCGTGTGTTTTACCCTGCTCTGTTCCTTCTACTGTCTTCAACTAGTTTTTACCTGGGAGATTCTCCTTCACTGACTTTGCAAGACCTCAAATATCAAATATCACCATTTGCGGTGCATTATTCAATTTAATAATAATTAATAAAAGACTTGAAAAAGTAATAGAGGAGAATCTCGGTGAGGAGCAGTTTGGCTTTAGACGGAATACGGGCACCAGAGATGCAATAGGGCTCCTACGAATCTTGGGAGAAAGGTTTATTGAAAAAGGAAGAGACCTATATATGTGCTTCATCGATTTAGAAAAGGCATTTGACAATGTGGTATGGGACAAGCTGGCGACTATTATGAGGGAAAAGAGAGTGGACTGGAAAACCAGAAGACTTATAAACTCATTATACCTTAATCAAAAAGTTTCAGTTAAAGTGAGAGGAGAAAGTACAAACTGGACCAGACTAGGGAAAGGAGTAAGACAAGGATGCTGTTTATCACCTACTCTTTTCAACCTGTACTTGGAAAATATGATTGACCAATGCTCATTAGATGACAAAGGAGTAGAAATTGGAGGAAGAAGAGTAGGATGCTTGAGATTTGCTGATGACATGGTCCTTCTAGCCACAGGGGAAAAAGAATTACAGGATTTGGTGGACACCATTGCAACTAACGGAAAAAAATATGGAATGAAAATTAACACAAATAAAACAAAAGAATTGGCAATAGGAGGAAATAAGGAAATAAAAATTGTGCTGAATGGAGAAACACTAGAACAGGTGCAAAATTTTAAGTATCTTGGAAGCAGGATAGACACCGACTGGAAGTGCACCACAGAAATTAAAACAAGGATAGCAATGGCAAAAGAGGCGTTTTATAAGAAAAGGAGAATCTTCTGCAGCGGTCTGGACAGAGAACTCAGAAAGAGACTCATAAAAGTCTTGTTTGGAGTGTTGTTCTATATGGCGCTGAAACATGGACTATGAGGAAAAAAGACAGAGAAAGGCTGGAGGCTTTTGAGATCTGGACATGGCGGAAGATGGAAAGAATAAGTTGGATGGACAGAGTAAAAAATGAAGAGGTACTGAGAAGAGTGGGAGAGAAAAGACAGTTACTAGATGTAATAAAGAGAAGAAAAAGAAATTGGATTGGGCATATATTAAGAAAGAATGACGGACTGATAAAAACAGTTTTACAAGGTTATGTAGAAGGGAAAAGGAAGCGAGGAAGGAAGAGGTTCCAGATACTGGATGACATGATGGACGGTACAACATACAGCAGCCTTAAGAAGGAAGCAATGGATCGCAGAAAATGGAGAGGCAAAGGACCTGCTAATATAGCAGATAACTGATGATGATGATTCAATTTCTATTTCTAGCCATTCCTTAGAGACATCCCTTTCATAAGTGGCACTCTTTAAGTACCAAGCAACAGAGTAATTCCTGTGGCGCTGCTTACATTTAGTGGCACCAAAAAATTCACTCTTTAATAATAAATATCTTTGGAATAAAATTATATCTACATAGTTACCAGTCCTGTGTAGCAGTGTTGTCTAAAACCAGTGGTATAACCACTGGTGAAAGTCACACAAGTTATGAATAAGCAATGAACCTAAGACAGTGCAGCAAGAATGGCTGATATCAAATTATCCTTTGAACAGTGTAAAACTATACAGGATTAATAATTGTAATACACAAAAAAGAGATACAATGAGAATGCCACAATCAGTTAGGGATCTGGCAACCAATACACCAAGAAACAGTCAGTGTTGTTCATGACACGCATAAGTGGAGAAACAGATCACCAAATGCCAATGCTAAGGTGTAGCCTCACTTTACACGAACATCATAAAAAGCTTTGAACTGATATACACGAAAAGGCAGGGTAAGCTGGTCCAGTGCACAGTGTTTTCAGAGGGTTGTAAGCTGAGAATGTACACTCTTTTACATAAAGCATGTCCGGTCACTGGCCCCCACGGAGCTTAAGTCCATGCCAATTGCAAGTTGTGACAAATAACCTTGCCACCCTGATAAATATTCTAAGCAAGGCTATCTGCAGGATCTGGCAACACTTATGCAGTGGCACTTCCTGGAGGAAGTCTTTCTTCCAATTTGAGTGAGTTTGTTCCAGTTATCGCCATTGTCTGACAATAAAGTGCATGATGTCCAAATGTGAGGTCTCACACTCGAGACTTGTCCTTGGCTATATTTTTATAGTGCCTTTTGTCTGAATGCTGAAGTCATGAAAGAAACAATAGCAAAGCTACAATTTATTTCACTTTCTGACATACTGGTAACGACGATTTCATCCAACAACAGTAACCAACTGCTTGCCTCTGAATGCCGTGGTCTTCAGTCCTGAGACTGGTTTGATGCAGCTCTCCATGCCACTCTATCCTGTGCAAGCTTCTTCATCTCCCAGTACTTACTGCAACCTACATCCTTCTGAATCTGCTTAGTGTATTCATCTCTTGGTCTCCCTCTACGATTTTTACCCTCCACGCTCCCCTCCTATGCTACATTTTTGATCCCTTGATGCCTCAGAACATGCCCTACCAACCGGTCCCTTCTTCTTGTCAAGTTTTGCCACAAACTCCTCTTCTCCCCTATTCTATTCAATACCTCCTCCACAGTATATGAGGTCCATTTACTAGTTCCTGGCAATGGCTGCAGCGATGATGCTATGTTCCCTCCCCCTTGTCAAAGGCACCTGATACGGCTAATTTCTTTGGGTGGTATAAAACGCTTTAATGTTGTTGAGTGATGCTCCCACAAAAATGTCCATGATTTATGTTTCACACTCAACAGCAATGGAGGCATACAACTGGTTTTACAATGATGACTTTTCTATTACACTAGTATAACACAAAACTATTTCTATGGTTTGTGATCCATTTAAAATATCTCACTACATTGTTTAATATTATTATTAATGCTTTATATCTACTTCGATTCCTTTTAGAGGCAATTCTTCATGCAATTATTTAACCAGGAATCCATGTATTTCTGTAAAGCCACAGTGAATACTTTGCAGCGCATGATCTACAGCAAGGAGGCACACCGCACATTTTGAGGACCATGTATGGATTCATGGAAGACTTAACACTAACAGAAAGTGATTTTTGAGGTATTCAATTAGACTTAAACCAACAAAACTGTCCATATTCAGTGCTACACTGATGGGAAGGAAACAGCTTACAGAGCCAAGAAAGTGATCTGACTTACTGTGTAAAGATTTTCTTCAGTTTTGTTAAAGAATTTCTGCTAGCAATTTTCAGCTCCATGAAGTAAAATGGAAAATAGAAGTTTCAGTGCTTTAGTACCTACTGTGATTTGAACTTACAACACAGACCACTGTCGCATCATAACACACGTGCAGGACCACTGGCCTAATGAAAAGTTGCTAGCAGCAGCCCTCTCATATCACAAGATTCGTCACTGACCCTGATAACACAGCAATAAACGTAAGAACAGAATACCTAAAGCAAAAATGAAATGATTGCTCTCAGTGTCTCATCTTACATGAAGATTATACAGCATAAGCCATCGAGGTGGAAGGCGAACGTCAAGTGAATTTAGCAGGTCTACTCTATGACAAATGCAGAAGTATATGCCCTCTCACAGGGTTGTCAGATGTTTGTGGTGATGTTGGCAATTCTTATCTGTGCTAGAAACAACTATGTAGTGAAATGCTTGACGTGTTCATCTTGTACAGTTCTAGGAGGTGAGGCACACTTGCATTTGGATTTATTCTGTCTTATTTCCTGACACTTTCTAACATTGACTTTTAGGCTATATGTATTTAAGTCAATGTATTACATCTAACCAGAATTCCTCATTTTGCAACCTGTCCAGCGTGGAAGTTATATAGTAACAATATAGGGATATCAAAGGCAGTGATATTAGTTTCGCTCATGTGAGGTATTGAGGTATATAATTTTCCATCATGAATACAATTCCTCCAAAATACAAAGGAATAAAATGCTTACATTAATAATTTGCAATGGAGGCTTACTTCCATGGAATAAAAAGATATTGGAAAATCTACCTTGTCTCACACATCATGAGACAGTAAGAAGCCAAACTCTTTACGCTTTGAAATAGACTGTCTGGGTGCACTCATATATATATATATATATATATATATATATTGGTGGGATAGAAGCAAGAAGAAACACAGTTTGCTCATTATTCAATGCCACACAGTAATCAATTCATTTGAGGATTTAGTAGAGAAGAACTGCAAATATGTTCATTAACAGAGAAACTTCACGCACGCATGCACACGCACACACGTGCACACACACACACACACACACACACACACACACACACACACACCTGCTCACTGTTTCTTAATGTCAATGTTTGGTAGAAGAGATGTTTCACAGGAGTGAAGGTGAACAACTGCTCATACCTCTTAAGATATGCACTTTAGAGCCAATGTATACTTGACATTACTACACACAACCTTCTGAAATGCCTTCGCAAAAGAAGACGAAGTAAATATCCTCGGAGTAGTGAAGCAACTTAAATCAATAAAAGCAAGTCCTCTGGTCCAGACTGTATACCAATTAGGTTCCTATCGGAGTATGCTGATGCTTTAGCTCCATACTTAACAATCATATACAACAGTTCGCTCGACGAAAGATCTGACTGCATAGTTGCACAGGTCACACCAATATTCAAGAAAGGTAGTAGGAGTAATCCACTAAGTTACAGACCCATATTGTTAACATCGATATGCAGCAGCATTCTGGAACATATATTGTGTTCAAACATCATGAATTACCTTGAAGAAAACTGTCTATTAACACACAGTCAACATAGATTTAGAAAACATCGTTCCTGTGGAAAAAAAAAAAAAAAACTAGCTCTTCATTCACATGAAGTATTGAGTGCCATTGACAAGGGATTTCAGATCAATTCCGTATTTCTGGAAGGCATTTGACACTGTACCACACAAGCGGCTTGTAGTGAAATTGTGTGCTTATGGAATATTGTCTCAGTTATGTGACTGGATTTGTGATTTCCTGTCAGAGAGATCACAGTTCGTAGTAATTGACAGAAAGTCATCGAAAACAGAAGTGATTTGTGGCATTCCCCTTTGCGGTTCCTTATCTATATAAACGATTTGGGAGACAATCTGAGCAGCTGCCTTTGGTTGTTTACAGATGAAGCTGTTGTTTATCAACTAAAAGTCATCAGAAGATCAAAACAAATTGCAAAACGATTTACAAAAAATTTCTGAATGGTGTGAAAATTGGCAGTTAACCCTAAATAACGAAAAGTGTGATGTCATCCACATGAGTGCTAAAAGGAATTCATTAAACTCCATTTACACGATAAATCAGTCTAATCTAAAAGCCATAAATTCAACTAAATACCTTGGTATTACAATTACGAACAACTTAAATTGGAAGGAACACATAGAAAATGTTGTGGGGAAGGCTAACCAAAGGCTGCATTTTATTGGCAGGACACTTAGAAAATGTAACAGATCTACTACGGGGACTATGCTTGTCTGTCCTCTTTTAGAGTACTGCAGCGTGGTGTGGGATCCTTACCAGATAGGACTGATGGAGTACACCAAAAAAGTTCAAAGAAGGGCAGCACGTTTTGTATTATCATGAAATATGGGGAGAATGTCACAGAAAGGATACAGGACATCATTAAAAGAAAGGCATTTTTCGTTGCGACGGAATCTTCTCACGAAATTCCAATCACCAACTTTCTCCTCTGAATGCGAAAATATTTTGTTGACACCAACCTACATAGGGAGAAACGATCACCATGATAAAATAAGGGAAATCAGAGCTCGTACGGAAAGATCTAGGTGTGCGTTCTTTCTGTGTGCTGTACAAAATTGGAATAATAGAGAATTGTGAAGGTGGTTCGATGAACCCTCTGCCAGGCACTTAAATGTGATTTGCAGAGTATCCATGTAGATGTAGACATTATTTTGTTTTGATTCATACAATCACCTCTCAAAATATGAGAGTACTTTTATTAACACCCTGTATTTCAAGCATATATGTAGGCACAGGACATACATGCCTTACCCATTTCCTACTTCATATTTCTCTTTTACTCAATTTATAATTATTGTATTCTTATTTATGCACAAATTGCAACTAATCGTCCATACTCATGCCAGCCTAATGTTTTTTATACTGTTCAAATTACAGATTCTAGTTGGCACCACTTCTAAATCAATGAAGGCGAGACACATCCATCAGTGTTTTTAACAAGCACCACACACAAGTCTGTATTGTTCCTACTTTAAACACACTCCCAATACACTGACTGATTTCTCCTTTTCTGTGTATTTAACGTGTTTTTATTGGGTCACTTCCTTATGTCTGCCTGTTTGGTAAAATTTTTCAATCGGTCTCAAAACACCAATCAATTTCTCCTTTTATTCATGTTTTGTAATACATTTGTATTAGGTCACCTTCTTGTGTCTGCCTGTTCTTGAAATCTGGAAGTTTCATTGCAGCTCAGAACTAGATGACAATACATTATTAACTCACTTTCCTGTGTGGTATATGATGGATGATCCTTTGTTTTTCTGTCTGTTCGGTAAAAATTTTCCAATTGACTTTAAACTAACTGCCTGATGAGCTACAGACAAGAAATTTACAACATATCTCAGAATTGGATGACAATCAAATATTAATTTGCTTTCTTGGCTGGTGCGTGTTTGAGGGTAGTATGTATACCACTATTATGTCTCCCGTTTCCCGTTCCTGTCCCGGATGTCTCGCGGTAATAACGAGTGCTGGTAAGCCTGTGTGTAAGGTGAACTCTCTCTAATTTTTACCTTCACCACCCTGTCGTAAGATATAAGTAGGATCAAGCAATACACTGGTTGACTCAGGTGAAGGGCAATTGAAATTTGACATGTCTCTGTTGTAACCTCAGTAAAATGTTTGACAGTGATTGAAATATTTCAAACACACAAGACTAAAAAATATAAAACAATTATTTAAAAAAAGCTTGACTAAGAGGAAGAATTGCTTGCATCCAACTTTTTTTGTTTTAAATTTTGGTAAGTATTTTGTCACAGCTATTGAAAATTCACTAGCTCAAAGTTTCTGGACTATCTTTATTGGGTAAGGAATTTGTATGGGTCTAGGAGAAATTATTTTGTGTCTTTTATTCCAGCCTAAAACATATTATATTAAAAATTTTATTGTTTAAATAATTATTTATGAGATTTGTGTTTCTTGAAGCTGTGGATGTATGGGTACTGGCCTGAATTTTATACTGTTAACTATCTTGTCAGATTCTGATATAGTTTTGATATAACCAATCCCAGGTCATATGTACTACCTACCACCAGCCTCTCTGACAGGGGAAGCATGTGAAGTCAGGAACTGGGATCAGAGTGGAAAGAACGGTGATCTAGTTTCAGATGCCAGATATCTCACCATATACCATTCACCCTAGTGGACATCGATCAGGAGATATTCCTCTTGGAAAGAGGTGAGATAGCATTATCAGTAATGTCCCGTTTGATTCCTGTCCTATGTGAGATTTGTGTTTCATTTATTTCTTTCTTTACTCTTGTTCTACTTTCACTTTTGGTAACAGCTATCAACCTCCTTCATTACACTGATAGTGCAGGGCTGACTGGAGCAGGCTGTGAATAGCAGTCAGGACATTCTGAGCTGGTCCTGAAGTTCTTCCTAGTGCTAACAGATGCAAGTTGAAAATACTGCTGATGATATCTGGCACCTCTGTGATCACTCGCTCACTTTCGGGATTGGTGCTAAGTATGCTAATTTCTCGAAGTCTCTTTTCATACTGATGAAGTATTCTGATTAGTCACAATTGCCTCTCTGTTTACTGTGAGAGAACAACATCGATACTTATATTTAAACAAGTCTTATATGTGCTCCAGTCTCAGTTGCACAATCATTGAAGGTGTGCAATGAGACCGGGGAATAAATAGCATCTGTTTTAAATCTTGTAGTCATATTTTTCGTCTCTTGGAAGGTCAATCTATGGTTAAGTTGCAACTGGTTCTTTATTTCATGTTGTGACTTGTCTGCATTGACTAGCACCAGAGCAATGGCAAAGAGTGTAATACAGCAGTGTCACGTTAGCACCATAATGCCAGCCGTGTTTCATAATCTCAGGCAAGGGTGGTTGTCAGTTAAAATCTCGTTGGATTACTGATGTGTAACACTTCACTTTCTTCTTCTATCTCTGCAGATAGCCAGAACAGAGTTCAATAACAAAATGTGAAGAAAAATTTGTGTTGTTCTAACTAACAATCAGCCAATTTTTATTAATTTTTATTTTAAATCAACAACCTTTCTTTGTAATGCAATAAACTCCATTCATTATCAGTTTATTATTGTTACTATGATTATTTCTTAGCTCACAAGAACTTTCGTATCCTTACTTTGTGCCAATCCGTATGACTGGTGAATCTGGAAGAATGGAATGTTGAATATTTCGCCACCCAGAATACACACATTTACCTTGTTATCTCATGTTCAGGTTAATAGGAGTAGCCCAATAATCAAAGATGACAACAGAAGGCTGATGAAGCAAGCAGAACGCCACAACTTTCATAGTATATTACTTAACAATCGAATACTCAGCGTGGTCTCTGCGCCTGCTACAGATACCTGTGAATTTGTGACCATGACCGTTCTTTACCCTTGGCAAAGCTGCTGGCTGCAGTGTAACAACTGTAATTGGAAGACGATGTTTGTGCTGCTATTCAAATGGGTTATGACAGTGGATAAATTAAAGTTTCCCACTGCTTTTGTTTACACGGCTATGTAAAGTATTATTTAAATTCCAGGTAATCAAGTGCATGTTTCACTTGTGACTTTACATTTCATCTACAGTTCATAAGCCTTCTGGCAATCTTGATCCAATATCCCATTGGGTGCAGGCATAGTGTTCTGCAACAAGCAAGCAACAACATACATAAATTTGAAAAACAACATTGTTCCACCAGGCTGTGTTTTCTATATTTTTTATTTATACTACTAGTTTTAGACACTGTCCATTCTCAAGTGCATCTGTAGTGGACACATCTTGGCATTGTTCAAAAATCATGTGCCATGCATATCTCTGCAATTATATGCATGGCACATGATATTTTTAAATAATGCCAATGATGTCTCCACATTTGTCTCTATATATGCATTTGGGAATGGGCAAGGCCAAGAAGCAGTAGTGATAATAAGAAATATTTAAAATACACAAACAAATGTCGCTTGGACGATTCAAAGTATAACTGTATGAAGGAGCTGAAATGACACACCTTGCCCATATCTGCAGTTTTGTTTCCGTGTTAATGACCATATTTCTCAGTTTCTTCTTTTCTGCATGCTGCAATTAATTTATAACAGCATGGCTTCGAATAATTAGTTAACTGTGGTTCTTCTTGCTTCCACGCCCACCAACATACATAGTTGATTTCAACGTTCAATGTGTTTGATATCATTGTTTCATGATGTGGGGTAAGTTTTATTTCCAATTACTTTTTACTCAATTGAAATAAGCTTTTGATGTAAGCTATTAGTTTTTTGACTTTTAAAATGTGTAATCGTGTTGGAATATCATATACCTCAATATTTCACATGCCATATCCCCAATGAGTCTAACTACTACTAGCTTAGATATCCCTAAGCTGATGATATACAACAGTGGGATTAACAGCCCCCTTCCAAGCTGGAAAGCTTAAAAAGTGAGAAATTTTGGATTAAATGTAATTGACTGACTTACATATAGATAGTCTAAAAACAACATTAGAACACATCAGGAGATAACAATACATGACGAGCACTTTGAGCATTTTGCTACATAGCTTCTCCTAGAACAGCTAAGAACTAGCAACATTGTCACAAATATTTGGCAACACTGAAAGAGTGCATATACTTTCATGTATGTCACTGACTAGACCCAGTAACTTCACTAGACATTCACCTTCCACCTCAATGATTTATTTTACATAATCTTCACATAAGGTGGAACACTGGGAAGTAAAATTTCATTTTTGGACTCCAAATATTCTATACTTTACAAGTCACAACCATTCTTATGTCTGATGGTGCATTACGAGGCTGCAATATGAGGATGCTGCTGCAAGCTCCACCTCATTAGCTCAGAGGTTTGCACACGTTACCATGCGTCAGTGTCGTGGGTTGTAAGTTCAAATCACGGTGGGTACAAAGGCACACAAAGTTATTTTTTTCCGTTTCACTTCATGGAGCTGAAAACTGTTGGAAGAATTTCTTTACTGAAACCAAAAGAAAACCTTTACACATTCACCCTTTTTGCACTCTCAACTCTGTAAGCTGTTTTGAAGACCATAGATGTCCACTTTGTGAATATCAAGCTCCATCAATACCCAAACATCTCTATAGAGATGTGAATCAACTG
Source organism: Schistocerca nitens (assembly GCF_023898315.1). Taxonomy (NCBI): domain Eukaryota; kingdom Metazoa; phylum Arthropoda; class Insecta; order Orthoptera; family Acrididae; genus Schistocerca; species Schistocerca nitens. The sequence continues at coordinate 431,983,551 of NC_064614.1, forward strand.
GCAACGATACTAATTTGTGTTTTGTTCATCACATAGAATCAACATGTCAAGGGGAATAGTTATAAAGAGAACATGCTGATTAATATAGTTCCTCTGTGCTAATTTTCTGTAGTAGCAGTTAGGTGTTAGTAACTTCTTTCCATTATGTGTGGCTTAAAATATGAGCAGATCTGTTGGTTTCACACTAGAACTATCAGAGTGGTCAAAATGACTGCAACACATTTTCAAAACGTTATTTTGACTGCAGTTTTTGTTGTGTTGCAATGAGCTTCAATGACTTTTGCTGGTTAAAGATCAGAATCACCCATACTAAATGTATTTATTTTTTGAAAAATGGTTAGGATGTTGTTAACAAGGATACCTAGAACCACGAGAGCGGTAATTTTGACCGCTGTATTGATTATTGTAATAAAATAGTTTACAACATGTCCTTCTTCCTCAGGTTGAGATTAAATCTGTTAACAATCAGTCTCAAAACAGCAATAATACCCACAATAATGAAACTCTTAATTTACTGAAGTCCACTGTTTGTCTCTGTGTCTCCAGTCATATTGTCATTCGTTAGCTTGTAGCAACATAGTAATCATGGCTTGTAGATCTCCATCACTTAACAATGCAGAATTGTTCGCTCTCTTACTTGATATTCCAGATAAGGCTGAAGGAGAATGTGACCTAGATGCAGAAGACCTAAGAGAAGATCAGGATGAAGATTACTGTCAACTGAACAATCACTCTGGATGCAGTGATTCAGATTATGCTGAAAACGTAGTTGTTCAGCCAGGTTAGTAATAATTATGAAATGTGTTATTTACACGTAAAAATTCAACTTTCATATAAAATTCAGGATTTAGACAATTAGTCTGAGACACTTGTAATTTGAAGTTTTCTATTGTTCTACTACAGCAGCAGAAAATGTACATAAAAGATGATGTCAGAAGGGACAGAGCAACACATGCCTCCCAGGACCATGTTATATGTTGCTGGGTACTGATGGTATCACGGAATGGACTGTAGCAGAGATAGGAAAGACCACATCTGGCACATTGGTGAATCATAACATCATGAGAGAAAATCCAGAACCTACACCAGATTCAAAGCGGTATGTTTCTGACGCCAGTGTAGTAGGTGCATCGCGTCTGTTTACTGATGAATCAATACTGATAGATATAAAACACTGTACGGAAATGGAGGCAAAACATGTTCTAGGAAATGAATTATGGAGTGTAAGTTTGGAGAACTGGAGGCTTTTATTGCTTTATTGAATGCTCGTTGTGTTCTTGGAGCCAACAGTACTGAAATTGATGAACTGTGGTCTAAAAAATGGGGCCCACCCATGTTCAGTGACACTAGGGGAGAAACTGCTTTTGAGAAATTCTAAGATTTTTGTGCTTTGACATTAGAAACACAAGATCAGAACGTTTGAAGATAGATAAATTTGCTTTAGTATCAAAAGTTTGGAACAAATTCATTGAAAATTGCCATTTGACCATGTTCCGGGTGAAAATCTGACTGCTGATGAACAGCTTTTTCTAAGCAAAATGTGTCCATTCTTACAGCATATGCCAAACAAACCAGACAAATTTGGCATAAAATTTTGGCTTCTTGTCAACATTGACTCAAAGTTTCTGTGCAATGAGTTTCCTTACTTAGGAAAAGATGGCCACAGATCATGTGACCAGACTCTTCCTGAAAGTGTAGTAATGGAGTTGATGGAGCTGTTTCAAAAGAAGGGGCAAAACATGACTACGGGCAATTTTTTTACAACAGTGAAACTGGGCGAGAAGTTGAGAACTACTTGTACTAGCGTTGTTGGAACAATTAGACTATCAAGAAGAGAAATCTCTAATGTTGTGAAGGCAATGAAGGTTAATCTTTACAACCCAGGTCTCTTCAAACATTCCAGTGGTACTACTACTACTGTATAACAAGACAAACGAAACAAGAATGTGCTTCAGTATAGCACTTTGCATTCAGAAGTTGAACTTCAAACTGTTCTGAAAAAAATTCTAGAAACAATTGATTTTTACAACAATACAAAATTGATGTGGTGGATCAAATGGCAAGAAAATACACTGTTCGAGCTGGTATTTGTAGATGGCCAGTTCATGTATTTTATAATATTCTTGACTTGGCGAGCATCAGTTCATGGATCATTTTCAAGAAAGTAACATGGATGAAGATCACTCATCAAAATTATATCCTGAAGCTAGCAGAGGAGCTTTGTATGGGGCACATGGACTCAAAAAGTAACTTGAAGGAAACAGAAGCTGAATCTGGAAACTCTTCAAATGAAGAAGTGTAGGAATAACACAATTAAATCTGCAAAAAGTGAAAATGGCGAGTGTGTGGTTCTTGTTCAAAGGACATAACTAAGGATGTGGTATGTAGTTCCTGCTGCTAAAGATATGCAATTCACACCAGTGAGTGCAAATAAACTGAAAAAAAAGTCAGGCAGTGTTTTACAAATATTTTGTGGTATGTGGATTTGGCAAACAGATTTCATGATTATAAGTGCACTACCTGAAATATTGCATGATTAATTTTAAAATAATGAGTGCACAATAAATACATCAGCTTCTTTACTAAAAGAATTTTAAGGAAAAACTGTGTTTGTTAATTAGATAAAATGTTTCTCAAAACTCATTCTTGTTCGTAATAAATGGAAAAATATTAAATTTGAAAAAAATATATAATTCATCTTATTTTAGTTTTATAAACCTAAATACACATTTGAAATGATGATAATGAGAACGAAAATAATAATTTTCATATAGCGGTCAAAATGATTGCATCGGCAGTTCTAGGTATACAATATGTTCCGGCAGTTCTAGCATTAAATATAACTGAATACCTTAAATATCAATTTCCATATGTGGTCCTCAAAATGTGCAACATGCCTGCGTTGCTCAAGACCATGCACTGCAAAGTATGCACAGAGTTTATCACAAACATTTAAAGTAAGGAATCAAAGAACAATAGCAACACACTGTGCTCCACCATTGCTCACTGCGGCTCGACAGAAGCAGATGAATTTCTGACAAAATAATTTGCATGAAGAATCGCCTCTAAAAGGAAAAAAGTGACAAATAAATCATTAATAAAATTAAACAATGTAGTGAGGCATTTTAATTAAAGTACAAATTATAAAAATTATGTTGTGCCATACTAAAATGGATCATCTGCCTCTGTTGGTATTGAGAGTGAAACGCTAATCATATGCTTTTCTGTGGAGCATCACTCAACACCAGTTAAGCATTTTATACTCTACAAAGTGATGAGCAGCGGCAGGCGCCTTTGACAAGGAGCAAAGCAGCGCAGCAGTGCCGCAGCAACCGTTAGCAGTAGGTACCTAACAAATGGGTCCCAGACAGCACTGTCACATGTAGCGTTCAGAAGCAGACAGTCCACAAAGCAATCTGTCGCAAAACCTTCATTGGGCGCAGTTGTTATTACTGGTGTGTCAGAAGATTAAACACATTGCAGCTGCATTACAATTTCATTCATGACATTAAGCAGCTAGTGGTCTCGACCGCAAGACCTCATATGCAGTCATCATATGTTTCACTGCTAGACCACAGACACAGTTGGAACAAAATCGCTCGAAGCGGAGGCATGACTTCCTCCAGGAAGTGCCGCAGCATACAGTGTTGCCAGATCATGCAGATGGCTAGACTTAGAACATTTATCTGGCCAGGTTATCTGTCCCAAATCACGAACAGCACATACTTAGGCTCTGTGGCAGCTTTCTGTCCAGGTTTTATGTCAGAAGAGTGTACACTCCATGACTAATACCTGCTATGAAAAAGGGCAACAAGGTTTGAAGATTGCAGAACTGTGCTTGGTTTGAAGTCAATGTTAGTGAGGATGAGGAGTTCACAGGGAAAGTTACCTGACCTCGTAAAGTTCTATTCGACCAGAACAGACTACATTGTTACCATGTAAGTCTACATATTTACACGGAGGAGGAAGGAAACTTGCTAGGCGTTAATGTGAATCATAACATGTTATTATTCTAAAAGGATCATCCTGGTTTATCAAAAGTACCTCAATACACCTATACAACATCAATTTCCCTGTCATTTAAGAGTTGTTGGTAGATGAGAGATTTTATCTAAAACTACAAAAATTATGTACTCTGTCATCACATTTACAACTACAGTTTACTCAGTAGTTCAGCAGGTTAGACTATACATTCACAGACGGCAATCGTATTGAGTATAGTGAGGCAAGAATGGTAATGAAATTTAATTGTTTCCCAAAGATATTAATTATCAAAGAATAATTACACTACTGGCCATTAAAATTGCTACACCACGAAGATGACGTGCTACAGACGCGAAATTTAACTGACAGGAAGAAGATGCTGTGATATGCAAATGATTAGCTTTTCAGAGCATTCACACAAGGTTGGCGCCAGTGGCGACACCTACAACGTGCTGACACGAGGAATGTTTCCAACTGACTTCTCATACACAAACAGCAGTTGTCCAGCATTGTCTGGTGAAACGTTGTTGTGATGCCTCGTGTAAGGAGGAGAAATGCATACCATCACGTTTCCGACTTTGATAAAGGTCGGATTGTAACCTATCGCGATTGCGACATTTCTGCTCGTGTTGGTCGAGATCCAATGACTGTTAGCAGAATGTGGAATCAGTGGGTTCAGGAGGGTAACGCAAAACACCGTGCTGGATCCCAACGGCCTCGTATCACTAGCACTTGAGATAACAGGTATCTTACCTGCATGGCTGTAACGGATCGTGCAGCCACGTCTCGATCCCTGGGTCAACAGGTGGGGACGTTTGCAAGATGATAACCATCTGCACGATCAGTTCGACAACGTTTGCAGCAGCATAGACTATCAGCTCGGAGACCATGGCTGCGGTTACCCTTGACGCTGCATCACAAGCAGGAGCGCCTGCGATGGTGTACTCAACGACGAACCTGGGTGCACGAATGGCAAAACATCATTTTTTTGGATGAATCCAGGTTCTGTTTACAGCGTCATGATTGTCGCATCTGCGTTTGGCGACATCGCAGTGAACGCACATTGGAAGTGTGTATTCATCATCGCCATACTGGCGTATCACCCAGCGTGATGGTATGGGGTGCCATTGGTTACACGTCTCGGTCACCTCTTGTTCGCATTGACGGCACTTTGAACAGTGGACGTTACATTTCAGATGTGTTATGACCCGTGGCTCTACCCTTCATTCGCTCCCAACAAAACCCTACATTTCAGCAGGATAATGCACGACCGCATGTTGCAGGTCCTGTACGGGCCTTTCTGGATACAGAAAATGTTCGACTGCTGCCCTGGCCAGCACATTCTCCAGCTCTCCCACCAATTGAAAACGTCTGGTCAACGGTGGCTGAGCAACTGGCTCGTCACAATACGCCAGTCACTACTCTTGATGAACTGTGGTATCATGTTGAAGCTGCATGGGCGGCTGTACCTGTACCGCCATTCAAGGTCTGTCTGACTCAATGACCAGGCGTATCAAGGCCGTTATTATGGCCAGAGGTTGTTGTTCTGGGTTCTGATTTCTCAGGATCTATGCACCCAAATTGCGTGAGAATGTATTCACATGACAGTTCTAGTATAATATATTTGTCCAATAAATACCCGTTTATCATCTGCATTTCTGCTTGGTGTAGCAATTTTAATGGCCAGTAGTGTACATTTTACATTTTTAGGATCCTCTGTATTTTGAGTTTTTCCTCTCATATTCAACTTTTCTTCGGGTGAAAGAATTTCTTATTTGCAAACCCTCTTCCCTCTTTTACTACTAGTCCCCAAGGCTTCCCTCACCTTTCTCTTTTCACCTCCTTTTCCTCCTCTTCCTCCACTACCACATACTCCAAATGATCTAGTTTTATCCTGTGCACCATCTTCAACCTCTCGCCCATCCCAATTTCAAATTCTCTGCAACCTCCAACCCACCCGTATCTCTCTCGCCTCAGTCTCACATCCTGTTGCTCCCCCATCTCATACCACTTCTGCCCACTGGTCCATCTACATCTGCATCTATTCAAATACCCTGCAAGCCACCATAAAACACATCCAAGAGAGTACCTTGTACTACTGCTAGTCATTCCCTTTCCTGTCTATTCGCTTCCATGCGAGCCCTAGTTTCTCTTGTCTTGTCTTTGCAGTTCTTTTGCAAGATTTATGCTCGTCCAAGTAGGACTGTTCAGCAGTCTGTTGCAAATTCCAGTTCTCTAAACTTTCTCAGCAGTGTTTTAGGAAAAAATTATCATCTTCCCTCCATGGATTACCATTTGAGTTCACATAACATTTCTGTAGCACTTGCATATTGACAGAATCTGTCAGTAATGAATCTACTAGCATGCCACCGAATTGCTTCCACCTCTTCCATTAACTGAAACACATGGGGAGTCCAAACACTAGAGCAGTACTCAAGAACGTGTCAAACAAGTGTAAACCAAAGTCGATCATTTGTCTTATTTACAATTTACCTTAAATGATCCATCCATTTCATATTACTTTGCAACTTTACACCTACATGTCTGTTGTCACTTATCACACCAAACAGAAATTCTATACAAGTCATCCAGTATCCTCTTATGGTCACATAGAGATGACACTGTCCTGCACACTACATCATCATCATCATCATCATCATCATCGGCAATGAGTCGCAGATTGCTGCTCACCCTATCCATCACATTTATGTATATAGAGAATAAGAGCTTCCCTATCACATTTTCCTGGGCCACTCCTAATGATACATTTGCCTGTAGCAAACACGCACCGCCCAGGACAACGTATGGATTCTATTACTTAAAGTCTTTGAGTCACTCACATATCTGAGAACCTATTCTGTAAGCTCTTGGCCTTTATTAGCAGTGTGCAATGTGACATTGTGTTAAGTATCTTCTGGTAATTGATTTTATGTATGCTCAGGCTTCTGTTAACATTCTGCAGTGTGGCACTGCATCAAATGATTTCTGTAAATCTGGAATACAGGCCCTGCCTGCTCACTATCACCCATGGTTTACATGATATCATGCAGAAAAGGGCAAACTGACTTTCACATGAGTGATGCTTTCTAAATCCTTGTTGATTTGTCAATCAATACTGTTCTCTCTCTTATTGAAATATATTATATTTGAACTTAGAATGTGATCTTGAATCCTGCAGCAAACTAATGTTTAGGATATTGATCTCTAGCTTTGTGGAGTCATTTCTTTACTCTTCTTATACACAGAAGTCACCTACACATTTTATCCAGTTGCTCAGGACTTTCCTGGGTGAGAGATTTGCAATAAATGCAATCTGAGTATGGGGTCCATGCTGAAGAACACAATGTGTAAAACCAAACTGGAATCCCATGTGGATCTGGTGAGTTACTTGTTTTAAACTCCTTCATTTGCTTTTCAATGCCAGGAATGTCTATTTCTATGTCCTCCAAACACAAGTTTGTGCAGCAATCAAATGACGATAGGTCTCTATGATTCTCTGCCATGACTGATTGTTTAAATGCAAAATTTAAAACTTCAGCTTTCCTCTTGCTGTTTTTTATTGTCACACTAGACTGGTCTCCTCCCATTTTCATTTTCAACTTCATTTCCCTTGTGTTTCCCATCACCCCCCTTCCCCCTCCTCCATCAATATGTGAATACTTGTGCATTCACTTTTTAAATGAGAGAGAGAGAGAGAGAGAGACCGACCTTTGGAATTATTGATGTGGCATGTTACCTACAGTAACATTTCTATAAGCACACAGGATTTACTCCGGTCATTATTAAAAACTTAAGGGTTGTGACCTTTTATTCATAAGTTTACAGTGAGGTAAAAGAAGAAACCATGTGGTAAAATGTTTGTCAAAACATGATGGTCAAATGGTCACATTAATATAATCTTGTAAGATAATCTAAACTTGTAAAAGAAAAAAGTTTAGAGTTCAAATGAATCAATTGCAGTAAACAAAAGAAACTGTATTGCAGCACTGCAAAGCAATATACTGAGTTCTTACAGAAGCACAGAGATTACACAGGCCAACGAAAAAATTTTTTAAAAAACGTTTTTTACTTTGATAGCTGATATTTATAAATTTTTATGAGCTGAATCCAAAACTAGCCTTAATTTTTTTTTATCACCCATAGTTTTTGAGCAATATGCTTTTAATTATATGGTATAAAAATCCTATGCTATACGGTAAATGGGGAAATTAATGAAATGCTCTGTTACAACATAAGCATGGTCCGTATTTACAGTAAGCTACTTAAAACAATGATACGTGTCAATAGAGGTTTCACTTGTCAGCTGGAATTGGTTTGTATTTTCTTTCTCTTTTTTCTTTGAAAGTTCTTGTGTAGCTTTTTCTATGCTGAGTTGCCTGCTGAACTTCTCAGTGAAGTGACCAACAGTAACCCCCCTTAATGTTGGTGTTCCAGGGGCCTTGGTAGGGTTTTTCCATCACTTTAATGTCCTGGTGGAAACGCTCTCCTTGCTCCTCACTAACATCTCCCATATTGTCCAGGAAGTAATCAAGTTGACTGTTCAAAAAGTGAACTTTCAGGCTTATTGAACATCCTAAAGTTTTAAACTTCTTCAACACTGCAGCTATAATAAACATATTCTGGTCTTTTTCATGCCCTAAGAACTTTGTAAAGGCTTGCTTGAATGATACTCATGCTCATGCTTCTTTCTCATTTAAGGTCATTGTGGATTCAAAGTTAACACCAAATGTCAATTTTATAATGTCAGTCCTACAAAGACGTCTTCTTTTAGTTTAGCTTTTGAAAGGCATGGAAACTTTTGGCAGAGATACTTAAAACATGGTTCATCTTTAGGCAAAGCCTTCACAAACTGTTTCATTAGGCCTAGCTTTATACGTAGAGGTGGTAGGAGTAAGTTTTTTGGATCTACAAGGTTTTTGCATAGAATGTTCTTCTCAACAGGTTTTAAAGGCTTCCTTCACAGGCCAGTTCTTTCTGCACCAGTGTTGAGTCCCAAGCCCTACTGTCCCATTCACACGAGGCACATGGAAATTTCGTACAGCCACCTTGCTGACCAAGGAGCATACATGTTACTTTTAGATCGCCACATATCAACCAACCATGAGCAAAATAGCCTATTTTATTTAGCACTATTTCTAGGTTTTCATAGCTTTCTTTCATATGTACAGAATGTCCAACAGGTATAGATGCATACATGTTAACATTGTGTATTAAAACAGCCTTTAAACTAGTTTTGGATAAATCAATAAACAGCCTCCAGTCTTCCTTTTTGTATTCAATACCAAACTCATTCATCAGACCAGGAATGTCTTGAGCAGTACACTAAATCACCTTCTTGTTGAAAAAGCTTGGAAAATTGCTGCTCCCTCTTTCTATACATGTATATGCTGGTTCCAACTGCCAATAAGTTCTTTTCTTTTAATCTAGAGCCAAGCAATTCAGCTTTTTCTTGCGTTAAGTCCAGATCCCTAACCAAATCGTTAAACTCAGCCTGAGCAAACAATTTGGGCTCTAGAGTTTCTGTATTGCAATGGAATTCGTCATCATCTGGTTCATCTAAGTCAGATTGTACATCAGAAAATACTTCTGTTGGAATAGAATTTAAATCATCTGGTGTTTCAGGAACCGGAAAATCTACACAATGCCCTACTGGTTGGATGGCAGACGGAAGGTTAGGGTAGCTTATTACCTTCTTGTTTTTCAAATTATGACCAATAATATCAAAACTGCAAAAGTAGCAATCATAGGAATGATTTCTCGGCTCCCTCCATATCATAGGAACAGCAAATCTAAAGGCTTTTTTTCTCCTTTTTGGACCATTTTCTCAGATCTTCAACACACACATAACACACCTTATGCGGCGCCCAAGACTTATCTTGATCACCAAGTTTAAATCCAAAGTATGATAGATAAACCTTTTTCACAAAGTCTGTAATGTTACTTTGGTGTTTTTTAATCACAAATTCACCACAAATATAACAAAAACTGTCAGGAGAATTTTTACAACCACGATTGGATATTGTACTGAGCATATTTGGATTTCCCACCCTAAAAAACATAAGTGTAATAACTTCAAGTTGAACAAATATATTTCAAGGAAGATGCAATACATGAAAGTCACAGATCAAGTAAACAGAGTAAGACGTGTGTACACTTTAACAGTCAAATCATAACTGAGGCCAAGTCTAGCGGCCGCTGGGTGGCTGGCCGCTTAGGTGGCGCTGCTGCTGCATGGCTGGCAGACAGCGCCGCATCTAGAGGATGTGCGTAACTGCACGGAGGCACTTTGAAAGATCGGTGAGTCACAACACTTTTCCCCCCTTTGAATTTTTTGCACAGGTCTTGATGAAGGTGGCCTGTAGATTGCTAACATCAAAAGGTGTTGTGTGACTGTTCATAAAGTCTTGAGGAGGAGGCTTAAGGTACAGACGGAAGTGTCCCCGATGATAACGGGTCGAGATGACAGGAGACGTGGGGGTCAAATCTGCTGGGGCCCCGTGATACCAATCTGCCCGTTGCGGCAAGTCCGGTTGTTATAACAGGGGACATGGGCAATGTGTCCGCATCCGTAGGAGAAGGAGGCAAGTAGAGTTGCTCCGACAGATGATGGTCGTCTGGTTCCTGCTTGGGCACATCTCCTGGTGGCGTCAGTTCTTGTGCTGGCACCGGTATGATGGTGAGAGGACTGCGTTGTGAGTAATGAGAGATTCCAGTATGCCAAGCGTCAGGTACAGCCGAAGGTGGTGTAGCGGCATCCGGAACAGGCATTGCCGGCACACGAGGCCGAAGCTGGTCCAAATGACGCACTGCAACACCCGGGTCCATCTGGATTTCATACAGGCGTCGACCACGGTGTCGTAAGATGCGGCCAGGACTCCATTTTGGCCACCTGCCATATCCCCATACCCATACAAGGTCGTCGGCGGTGAACCGGCCAAGCGAAGGCACCCGCGGCCGTGAGGTGGAAGGCCGCAGAAGATGAAGTAGTGTGCGGGGCTGTCGGCCATGTAAGAGCTCAGTCGGGCTGTGGTTGCCCATCGGGGTGAAACAGTAAGAAGCCAGAAATTGGAGAAGCGCATCATCAGCAGAAGAAGAAGTCAGGAGTTTCCTCATCTGAGCCTTAAATGTGCGGACCACTCATTCAGCCTCACCGTTTGACTGTGGATGGAACGGAGGGTCCGTGACATGCATGACGCCGTGACGGGCACAAAAATCCGCAAAATCAGAAGAGGCAAATTACGGACCATTATCAGTAACAAGAGTAGAGGGAAGGCCTTCCAAAGAGAAAATGCGAGCTAGAGCATTGGTGGTTGCCGCGGTGGTAGGCAATGTGCAACGGTCAATGAAAGGAAAGTTAGAGTAGGCACCAATAACGAGAAGCCAATAAGTACCTAAAAAAGGTCCCGCGAAGTCAGCATGAATATGCTCCCAGGGCTTCTCAGGCAAAGGCCACGGTGACAAAGATGACTTTGGGGCGGCGGCCTGTGTCGCACAAGGACCACAGGCAGCGGCCATGTGTGCGATTTCAGAGTCGATGCCGGGCCAGTACACATGACAGCGCGCCAGAGATTTTGTGCGAGACACACCCCAGTGCCCTTGGTGAAGGAGGTGCAAGACTGAAGCACGCAAAGACGCAGGTACCACAACACGTGGTGAAGCATTTTCGGTGGAAAGGAGGATAACACCATCCCTAGCCGTGAGGCGGTAACACAAAGCGTAGTAGTTCTGCAACGGATCAGAAGTCTTAGCAGACGGACGATCTAGCCAACCCTTCTGAATACAGCGTAAAACCCGGGAGAGAACCCGTAGCAACCGCCAGCCGGTCCCCGGTGATGGGGAACCCACCCACAACCCGCTGCTTGGCAACATCCCCACAACCCGCTGCTTGGCAACATCCACGTGGAAACACAAAAGTTTGTCCCTATCGAATGCCAGATCAGGACCCATGGGAAGGCGAGACAGTTCATCAGCATTTGCATGTTGAGCCATTGACTGGAAATGAATCTCATAATTGAAACGAGACAAGTAAAGAGCCCAACACTGGAGGCGGTGTGCAGCCTTGTCGGGAAGTGACGTTGATAGATGAAACAAGGAAACAAGTGGTTTGTGATCCGTAACAAGATGAAATTTGGATCCATAGAGAAAAACACCAAACTTATGAAAAGTATAAATAATGGCCAAAGCTTCTTTTTCAATTTGAGAATACTTTTGTTGGGCATCCGTGAGCGTTTTGGAGGCATAAGGAATGGGTTGTTCAGAACCGTCAGAAAAACGGCGCGCAAGGACTGCACCGACCCCATACTGAGAGGCATCCAAGGCAAGAACAAGATGTTGGCCAGGTCGATAAGTAGCCAGGCACGGGGCCTGTTTCAGCATAATCTTCAATTTCTGGAATGCCGTATCGCATGACATGGACCAGTGAAAAGGCACATTTTTATGCAACAGGCGATGCAAAGGCTGAGCCACCGAAGCAGCAGACGGTAAAAACTTGTGATAGTATGCTATTTTCCCCAAGAAGGCCTGCAGTTCCTTAACAGATGTAGGACGAGGCAGGGCATCGATCGCAGTGACAGTTTGCTGAAGTGGACGAATACCATCCCGAGAGAGTTGAAACCCCAAGTACGTGATAGATGCCTGAAAAAATTTTGATTTTTGAACATTACACTTAAGACCGGCAGTCTGTAAAACATGGAAAAGTGTGCGGAGATTCTGAAGATGTTCGTCAGTGGTGGAGCCAGTGACAAGAATGTTGTCCTGGTAATTTATACACCCAGGGACAGTGATCAATAATTGTTCCAAGAATCGCTGAAAGAGAGCAGGGGCACTGGCAACCCCGAATGGCAATCGTTGGTATTGATAGAGGCCAAAAGGCGTGTTAAGGACCAGAAACTGCAGGGAAGCAACATCGAGAGTAAGTTGATGATAAGCTTCTGACAGGTCAAGTTTAGAAAAATATTGGCCTCGACTTCAGGTCAAGACATAGGGTAAGTGTCGATAAGGCATTGAGCATTTACAGTGGCTTTGTAATCGCCACAGAGACGAATATCACCATTTGGCTTAGCAACGACAATGACAGGAGAGGACCACTCACTAGAAGTGACAGGAAGCAAGACCCCTGAAGCAGTGAGACAATCCAGCTCCCGTTTGACCTGATCACCAAGGGCCACAGGAATGGGCCGAGCCCGAAAAAACTTATGCCGAGCAGTGGGTTTGAGCGTGACATGAGCTTCAAAGTCGTTTGCACGGCCTAACCCAGGAGAAAAAAGGGACGAAAATGTCGTCAACAAGGAATCCAATTGATCATAAGGAATAGCATCAGAGACGATATTGACAGAGTCATCTATGGAGAACCCAAAAACAGGAAAGGCATCAAAACCAAAAAGATTCTCTGCGTTGCTATGGTCGACCACAAATACGGAAACAGTGTGAACAACAGATTTGTAAGATACATCAGCATCAAATTGTCCCAAGAGAGAAATCTTCTGTTTATTGTAAGTCCGTAATTGCCTAGTGAAAGGGAAGAAGTACAATTGACAGACAACACAGAATCAGATCAGCGTCATGTTCATGAACATCGTGTATGCGGTCGGATTTGCAAATGGATGACACATGACCCTTTTCTTTTGCATTTGTGACACACGGCCCAACGTTGTGGACAATCTTTTCGTGAATGTTTCGTATAACATCACCGACATGAAGGAAGTTGCCGTGGGTTTTGCTGCAGTTTCTTAGAGGTTTGTTTACGGTTAGGCCGAGACTGCACTTGGGAGCGTACTGCGGCCACGTCGGCCGGCGGGGACACGCCACACGCTTCATCAACATCGCACAGAGGTTGTATTTCCCCGACATCGCCCCATGCTTCTATTTGCGCTCCAGCAGAGCGAGAAATTTCAAAAGACTGAGCGATGGATAGGACTTCATCTAGAGTTGGATTTGCCACCTGAAGGGCACGTTGCCTAACTTCTTTGTCGGGAGCCGATCGGATAATAGCATCCCGTACCATGGAATCGGCGTAGGATTCTTTGTGAACTTCAGTAACAAATTGACACTTTCTACTGAGGCCGTGAAGTTCAGCAGCCCAAGCACAATAGGACTGATTCGGTTGTTTTTGACAATGATAAAAGTCAACACGAGAGGCTACCACATGTGTTTGCTTTTGAAAATAGATGGATAGAAGTGAGTACATTTCAGCAAAGGACAAAGACACAGGATCTTTCAAAGGAGCCAACTGCAACAACAACCGATACATTTGAGGTGAAATCCATGAAAGGAACAGAGACTTACATGTCTGTTCGTCCACGACATGAAATGCCAAGAAGTGCTGTCAAAGGCGTTTTTCGTAATCAGACCAGTCTTCCGCCGTCTCGTCGTAAGGAGGAAAAGTAGGTAGAGACGACGAGAGATGCCCCGCATTTGATGCCACGACGAGATCACGAATCGTATTTGTGACGAGCGTTTGCTGTTCTATGAGACCTTGCAATAGTTGTTCTAAAGTAGCCAAGGAAACATGTGGGTCAACGATGGAAAAGAAAAATCACTACCTCGTCGCCAATTGTAATAACTTCATGTTGAACAAATATATTTCAAGGAAGATGCAATACATGAAAGTCACAGATCAAGTAAACAGAGTAAGACGTGTGTACACTTTACGCGCATGTAGAGGACGCGCGTAACTGCGGGGCGGCACTTTGAAAGATCGGCGAGTCACAACAATAAGAATAAGATATTTTCAGCAAAAAAGTTTTTCATTGTTGGTCCTTGTTATGCAAAGAATAAAAACGTACACTCAAAAAATTATTGCAAACGTCAAGCAGTGACAGTCCACTCCACAAATGATAATTACTCCTCCCTTATTGACTGTTCATATTATACGTAATACACAGTATTAGGGTTCAGAATAAACATCTGAATACAGATGTAACACAATTAGAGCAAATGACTTCAACTGCAAATGCAACTGATGAAATGTAAATTTATATGTATAATTAACTGAACAAAAACCAGAGCTATCTGGCTATGGTGATTCATGCCACTCATCATCAAGGTTATTAGCGGCTATAAATATTCGTCATGGCTTAGTAAATTTTGAAATCAATATAATCTTACTTTGAATGTTTCGAAACAACAGTAATAGTCATAAGATAAAAGAACTCTCTGCATAAATATGAAATAGTAAGACATAAAAGTTTCCTGATTTGGTAGGTCTTGCAACATGTGTTGTCAGTCAATAACTATTATACTTATAACTAAAATTAATTTAACAAAATACTCTAAAACAGTCTAATATTAATTAAAGGCAACTCTCTTACTGTGGAATGATCACATGATGTGTTATTAACCTGAAGCTCACCATCAATTATTTCCAGTGAAAGTGGTACTGAAAATGGTTTTGAACGGAAATCATTCAACCATCTTCGACTCTGTTCATCTTGATTTATGAATTCTGGTGATCTGCCCTGAAGAGGAAAATCATGGCTCAACATCAATTAGAAAGTACAATGTATTCTGAAAATCTGAATCCTTGGTCACATACAAAAATTCAGAAGAAAACCAAGATGCTAGATGTTCAATAAACAAAACAGCAAAATGTATTTATTACAATTAAAATAATGAGAAATTTCAGACACTATGATTCAATAAGGTTCTCTCTCTCTCTCTCTCTCTCTCTCTCTCTCTCTCTCTCTCTCTCTCTCTACAAATAGGTTGTTTCAGTGAGATAAGTGAAAATGACAGTTTTTGATTTACTGTATGGGATTCAAAAGCAGATCTGTATGTCTTTGTAGTGCCACTGAGGCAAAGTTCAGAATGGGCCCTTGTCGATTCACAAATATTGTTAAAAGTATACTTGAAAATTTGTGAGGCACAAAATGACTGAAGGCTCCTCAAATGCAACAGTAACTATCATTAGTTTACCAAGTAAACTTTCCAATACATTTCATGCATATATCATTTTTTAAGGCTGTAGTTAACAAGGAATATTATACTCACTATTTAATACACAAATTTTGTCTGGTTAACATGGCACATTACATACAAAACACCTTTCAGTATGAGGCTTATTGTTGTTTCCTACAGTCATCTAGGTTTTTCTCTCATTTTGCATACTATTAGCATTTTAAGAAAACAGGAACTATCTTTCTGGTTGATCTGCTCACCAGAAATTAAGTTCTACATCACTTCCAAGTAGTGTACATGCAAAAAGCGACATTTTCCTAGCCCAAAGTAGTAATGGAGAAGCCGGCCAGTGTGGCCGTGCGGTTCTAGGCGCTTCAGTCTGGAACCGCGTACCGCTACAGTCGCAGGTTCGAATCCTGCCTCGGGCATGGATGTGTGTGATGTCCTTAGGTTAGTTAGGTTTAAGTAGTTCTAAGTTCTAGGGAACTGATGACCATAGATGTTAAGTCCCATAGTGCTCAGAGCCATTTTGAAGTAATGGAGAAATGTGTGTTCCTGTACACACAGGCAATTTAATTTTTGAATGCAAGAAGTGACAATTCCATGAACCAAATTGGATGGTGTACAACAAATACAGCAGTAGATGCTGAACAGATTCAGATAGAAGAACTTTGAGGAATGACCATTGTCTTGGAAGACACAGACAGTAATCCATGAAGAATCAGAAAACACTGTTGAAACAAGAAGCATATGCAATCAAAACTGCCCATCAGAAATAACTTGAGAGAGAAACTAATGTATTTTTCAGAACTGGACAGGAACTTGTTGTATCCAATGTTAGAGGAAATTCAGTATTTACCATCCACAGATTAACTCATCATGGAACTCCAACTGGAGACACATGGCCAATAGCTCAGATATCTTATCGAATCCCCTATCATTTACACTACGTTGTAGAAGAAAGTATTCAAAAGCAGTTATATGTGGGAATTATTCAGCCTCCTCCTACACTGTGAGCGTACCAGTTGTCAGAGTGCCTAAAAAAAGTATTAATGGGGAAAAATCTTATCACATCTGCGCTGATATGTGAGTAATGCAGCATTTTAAAGATGTTTTGACAAAAAATACCTCTATTAGTTTATTAGTACTTTGAAAAACTGTTTATTCTGTCACATAATGCCAGCAATTAAGCTACTGGCTTATTCTAAACCAGAAACATGACAGTGTCAATAAACCAATTGGTTATGCATCTCAACAGCTTAACAAAGCTCAAATTAACTACAGTAGTCTCAAGAAGAAACTGCTAGCTCTGATAAGTTATATCTTTATGGCATACATTTTACAGTATCCACTGACCATGCTGGACTACTGTGGCACCAAATTAAAAGACCCAAGTAGTCTATTAATGTTATGGATCCTAAAACTTAGAGAGTATGATTACAAACCCATAAGCCCACCAAATCACCAAAAAACAAATGCTCTAAGTAGAAAAGTCTGTGTGTTGCGAGTGGCGAGTGGACAAGGTCCTCACAGCTGAATTGAATGAGGCACAGGGAAAAGATGAGGAATGCCAGCAACTTGTCACACTGCTAAATTTATGTTAAGATATGATGTTTTATGCCACAAAACCCAACAGGAAAACCAAATGGTAATAGCATGACTTATATGCCATGACAGTACTCATTCTTGCCTTAACAGGATGTGGGCAAGAAATGCATATACGGCCACCAAATATTGGTGGACATAACAACAGTGTGACACAGAGAATTATACACACCTGTAGTCCTTGTGTATGACTTTCCAGCTGATTAGGCATAAAAATCGGTTGAAAACAATATCCAAAGCTTCCACACCCCTTGCAATAGCTGTTTTGGGCATTCTAGAACCACTTCCACAAACACAGCAAGAAAATAAGTATGTATTATTGGTAACCCATGTTTCCTAGTCATGGCATCGATTGTTCACGTGATGACAATCTTTCTTTCCACGAACAATACGAGACTGGAATAGAAGGGAGAACTGATAGAGGTACTCAAAGTACCCTCCGCCACACACCGTCAGGTGGCTTGCGGAGTATGGATATAGATGTAGATGTAGATGGTAGAAACTAAGGCAAAAACATTTGTTACACATTCGGTTCCACCTTTTGAATGTCCTAGTTTGATACAGATCAAAGGACAAGTTTCATATTTTCATTGTCCATTGAAGTTCGTAAACGTTTGAGAATCAACAGATAAAGGACAACATCTTTTCAACCTACAGCAAAGGAAGGAAGAAAAACTGAGTTTAATGTCCCATCAACATTGTGGTCATTCGAGATGGAGCACAGGCTCGGATTACGTCAAGCGCGGAGCAGAAAATTGGCTGTGCCCCTTCACAGGAACCATCCCAGATTTGCCTGGAGTGATTTAGGGGCTTCACAGAAAACCTCAATCTGCATGATTGGACCCAGATTTGAACCGCTATCCTCCCAAATGCAAGTCCAGTGTGCCAGCCACTGCACCACCTCAGTTGGTCGGTTGGATTAAAAGACGGGGAAAGGGACCAAACTACAAGGTCATCAGTCCCTTGTTCTGAATAAAACAAAGCCGCAAGAGTGAGAATAAAACAAAAATCGCAAGAACGATGAAGGGTAACAAACATGTAAATGAACAAAAGGGGACAAGAAAACCACAGAAACATCAGAAATGGGATGAAGAGATTAAAACAACAAAGCAGATTACCGTGGCTGGCTGACCATGAGAATAAAAAAGGAGAAGCCAGAACTATGCAACACATTAAAACCTCCACCCTAGAAGCACTAGGGCGGAGGACACAGAGGGACGAAGGATATGCGCTAAAACTTAGATCAAATGATAAAACCCACCCTCATTAATAAAACGTAAAACTAAATCAGCCGATGAGGCGTTGTCAGATAAAATTAGTGGCAATGAGTCCAGTAACCCAAGATTTCATCGCTGGGCAGTCAAAGTGGGACAGTGCACCAGAATATGGGCCACTGTCAACCGGGTGCCGCATCGACATTCAGGTGGGTCTTCACGGCGCAAGAGGTAACTGTATGTCTAGCCTGTTTGGCCAGCCTGTCGGCAAGTTTGTTGCTTGGGATGCCGACATGTCCTGGGGTTCACACAAACACCACTGAACGACGATACTGGTCCAGGGCATAGATGGATTCCTGGATGGATGCTACCAAAGTATGGTGAGGGAAGCACTGGTCGATAGCTTGTAGGCTGCTCAAGGAGTCAGTACACAGAAGAAACAATTCCCCGGGGCTTGAACGGATATACTGAAGTTCACAAGAGATGCCCACCAGCTCTGCAGTGAATACACTGCAGCCACTGGCCAAGGAATGCTGTTCAAAATGACCTCTGTGGATGTAGGTGAAGCCAACATGACCATCAGCCTTCAAGCCATCGGTGTAAGCCACTTCAGAACCCCAGAACATGTCAAGAACTGAGAGGAAGTGACAGCGGAGAGTGGCAGGAGTAACTGAGTCCTTAGGGTCATGCAAAAGGTCCAGACAAATCTGCAGCCTGGATGTACACCATGGAGGTGTATGCAGATGGGCCTAGATAGGAGGTGGTAAAGGGATGGACTCCAGTTCAGACAGAAGGGATCACACGCGAACCACAATCGTTAGCCCAGACCTGGGCTGCTGACGTGGGAGATGAACTGCCAGGGGTGAAAAAAGAAGACAGTAATTTGGATGCTCAGGAGAACTACTAATGTGTGCAACAAAACTTTCGCTGGATCTGCAATGGAGGGACTCCGGCCTCCACCAGGACACTGGTCACCAGACTCGTTCTAAAAGCTCCCAACACTAGATGAATGTCACACTGGTGCACCCCTGGGGGAAGCCCCCAACATGGAGCCAGTAGGCCACGTGACTCCAGGACCCAACCCAACCGCCAACACCACCATACATTCCAGCAGCTTACAAACAACATTGGTAAGGCTGACGGGGCGATATCTATACACATCAAGCGGGTTTTTCCCGGGTTTCAGCACTGTAATGATGGTGCTCTCCCGCCACTGCGATGGAAATGCGCCATCACAACAGATCTAGTTGAAGATGACACGGAGACAGCACTTGTAGTCAGACAAGAGATGTTTAATCATCTGATTGTTGATCTGATCCTGCCCGGAGCAGCGTCGGGGCAATGTAAAAGTACGCTGAGCTCCCACTCCTTAAATGGGGCATTATAGGGTTCACTGTGGTGTGTAGTGAACGGGAGGACTTTCCTTTCCATCCGCCGTTTGAGGGTGTGAAAGTCTGGGGGTAGTTCTCCAGTGCAGAGACTCGAGCATAGTGTTGAGCAATTGCGTTTGCGTCGGTACATAGCACACCACTGATGGTAACGCCAGGGACACATGTTAGGGTCTGGTACCCAACAAGACATCTGATCTTTGTCCAGACTTGGAAAGGTGACATATGGTACCCAATGGTCAACACATACCTCTCCCAACACTCCTGTTTCCATCATTTTATAAGCTGGCATACACAGGCACGGAGCCGCTTAAAGGTTATCAGGTGCTCTAGGGGACGGTGCCGCTTATGCTGCTGTAGAGCTCGCCGACACTCTGTAATTGCCTCAGTGACTTCCAGCGACCACCAAAGGACTGTCTTCCACCAGAGGCACCCTAAAAAGCAATGGATCACATTTTCTGCTGCAGAAACGATTGTAGTAGTCATCGACCACTGCATCGATGTTACCATGTGGGTGAGAGTCAATGGTGACATCAGAGGTGAAAGTTTCCCAGTCCACCTTGTTTAAAGCCCATCTGGGCAGGCATCTGTGGGCCTGACACCGGGGCAATGACAGGAAGATGGGAAAGTGGTCACTACCACACAGGTCGTCATGTGCTAACCAGTGGATAGATGAGGGAAGTCCTGGTACGCAAACTGATAAATCAATGGCTGAGTAACTACCTCAAGCAAGACTGAAATGTGTGGTGACCCCAGTATTTAAGAGCCAGAGGGCGAACAGTGACAGTAAAGTTTTGAAATCACTGCCTGAGCCTGTAAGCACGGTATCACCCCACAAGGGGTTATGGGCATTAAAATCTCTCAAAAGTAGGAAAAGTTTAGGGAGTTGATGAATCATTGCAGCTAATACATTCAAGGGTAATGCACCATCTGGAGGAAGATATACACTGCAGACAGTTAATGCCTGCATCGTCAGTATTCTGACAGCCACAGCTCCTAGAGGGGTTTGAAGGGGCACAGTTTCACTACAGATTGAGTTTAGGACATAAATGCAAACTCCACCCGACACTCGATTATAGTCGATACGACTCATGTAATATACCTTATGGTCTCGGAGGGCAGGGGTCCACGTTGCTGGGAACCAGGTTTCCTGGAGGACAATGCAGAAAACAGTTGCTGTAGCTCAGCCAGGTGATGGAAAAAACTGTCACAATTCCACTGGAGGACGACATCATCATGAGACTGGGAAGGCATGGAACATTCAATGAGGCAGTTTATGCCTCAGGGTCACCTGCTGCCACCGACTTATTGCCTGAGCAGTCTATATCCATTGTGTCTAAGGGTCAAGTGAGATCCACGTCATCAGTGGACGCCAGAATCTCCACCCCATCTTCAGAGGCAGAGCTTGTAGGTAGCAGTGGTGTGGGTGCCACCGCAAGTTCCTTGTTCTTGGGGGGGGGGGGGGTCTTCTTTTCTGATTTCTCGCGCTATTCCTTGAGTTTCCCTGGCTGGGAGGACTTCACTGAATCAGTCTCCAGGACTGAGGATGAGCGTGAAGCCCTACAACCAGCTGCTTTTGGGCTCTTCAGCCACTGGCAGATGTCATCTTTCCCACTAGCAGAAACCCGGCAAGAGAATGACCCAAGTGACCCCATCCTAGCGAGAAGAGCCGAAGAAGCCTTACGCTTCTCTGGCTCAGAAGTGGGGACTGAAATCCCCGATGGTCAGGGGGGGTGGGGAGGGCGGGGGGCTGTAGCTCCAGAAATAGGTGGTGCGGGGGCAACAGGGAGGGAAGTGGCCCCCCACCATCAAGGGGGCAGGTGTAGTCTCCCAGTTCTGAGAGGTGACAGGAATTCGAGGAACTGATGGGGCGACAACTGCTCTCGTAGCGCAAGCGTATGAGGTCATAACCACAGGATGCAGGTGCTCAAATTTCCTCTTAGCCTCAGTGTAGGTCAGTTGGTCCAGGGTTTTATATTCCATGATTTTCCTCTATTTCTGTAAAATCCTGCAGTCAGGCGAGCAAGGTGAATGGTGCTCTCCGCAGCTGACACAAATGGGAGGCGGGACACATGGAATATTGGGATGCGATGGATGTCCACAATATCGACAGGTGGGGCTGGAAGTACAGTAGGAAGAGATATGGCTGAATTTCCAGGACTTAAAAGCACCACATCGGGGGAGGTATATATGGCTTGACGTCACAGTGGCAGACCATCACCTTGACCTTCTCAGGCAATGTGTCACTCTCAAAGCCCAAGATGAAGGCACCGGTGGCAACGTGGTTACCCCTCGGACCCTGATGGCTGCGCTGGGTAGAATGAACACCTCGACACTCTAAATTAGCATGCAGCTTGTCGTCAGACTGCAAAAGGTCCCTGTAGAATATAATACCCTGGACCATATTTAAGCTCTTATGTGGCATGATGGTAACAGAAACATCCCCCAACTTGCCACAAGCGAGTAATGCCTGTGACTGGGCAGAGGACGTTGTTTCTAGCAAAACTGACCCAGAGCGCATTTTGAACAAGCCCTCCACCTCCCAAGACTTGTTCTCCAAATGTTCCACAAAAAACTGAGGCTTCATGGACATGAAAGATTCCCCATCAACTCTCGTACATACAAGGTACTGGGGCGAATAAGCTTAACTGCCATCCTTAGCCTGGCGCTCCTCTCATAGCGTGGCCAAGGAGGGGAATGACTTGAGGTCATATTCATTAGCATTGAATTTAGACTTTGCCCGCTTAGAGACTGCTGTATGCAGACCACCAGCAAGAGATGACGTACTACGCTTCACGGCGTGTCAACCGCCCTGATGCCACCCACTCCGACCAGGGGCCCTCCCCACGGGCGCCACCCAGCCGCAGCAAGGGCCACCTGACAGGATGGTCATTGCCGAGAGTCCCGATGCCCCAGGGTGACGGGCATCTAATCCTTGGCATACATGGGGAGTTAACAGTGCAGGCATAAGCAGAGCAATCCCTGCATTTTCAGGGGGCTACAACCAACAGGGAACATGGTGGCCTCACCACAACGGACTGGCTAACGTGCTGGATATGAGGTGCGAAGTAGTCCATGGTCATTGTCGGCACAGAAAGTGACACTGCATAGTGCATGGTTGAAAATGCACACAGGAAGGTGTCCTTCCACAAGAGATGGAGACTGGGTGGGACTGCAATGTGACAATGAGAAAGAGAGCTAAAGATCTCAATAAACAATGGACATAATGCACCATGTACGGCGCCCTTCCCCAATTGGCTTGCTCTTTGGGAAAATTTTGGAGCATGCAGGTCAAACCCTACAGGGGACCATCACATAAAGGCCGAACAGTGTGAGACTCCTTTTAGTTGCCTCTTACAACGGGCAGGAATACCTCAGAACTATTCTAACCCCCGGACCTGCAGGGGGAAAACCACCTCACTCAACATCTTGTAGTGGATGGAAATGTGGAGCACAGTCACAAAAGCATAATTATGATGCTTTCTTACTAAATTAATAAAACCTGGAATGAATGGATAGGTATTTGCCATACACTGTACCTGCCTAAAACAGATGAATCCATCAGTTGACTGGACGCACCCTCTATAATGTTATGTACAGGTGAAAAATGAGGTCTCTATTTGAATTAGAAAAATTACTAGTGGGTATTGATTCAAATGAAGTCAAAGGATTAACAAGGAGACTTAAAACTATATGGCAAAATGTCTGTCACAATAATTCATGGGCAATTGCTAGACAAATAGAGAGAGGTAATAAAGGTGCAATATTACCACCCTAACAACAGGATGACTGAGTTCTATTGAGAAATCCTGCAATTAAAACGGTGAAAAAACAAGAAATTCTTACCACATTATGGGGGACCATATCGTACTTTGCAGCTCACATCATATGTGAAGGTTGAGTTTATGGGTGGCGAGCAGGAGTAAATTTAGCAATACTCATGTTACAATGTCATATATTTATTAGACTTTGTTATGGCAGAGCAGGCAGGATGGCCACCCAATCCACTGTAAGGATCCTGGCTACAGCTGTTGGCAGTGGAGGGTGGCTTGGGGTGGAACATTTTTGCTGGTAGGCTTCCATTGCCTGGCTCATGAGGACCAGTGATGGCAGTTAGTAAGCATGAAGTGAGTAGTAGGGTTCCAATTCAACCCTCGCACCCAGCATGTTAGATGCAGGACCGTACGGCAAATGGTCCACGAATGAAGCTGGCTGATGCTGTAAGAAGCTTCTATAGACTCCATGATGGTTGGCGACTCAGCAGAAGCCTCCAGCTATATGCCCTTTGTCAGTTGGGCACCTGCTATTTACATGTGCCGGAACCAGACATGTCATCATGTAGACATCCCATGCATTATGCAGTCCTTCTGACACTACGATGGAGTGGAGTCCTGAATTTCAGTAAAACCCTGGTTGCCAATCAGTGGCCATATCAACATGCTGGGAACTGATAGGTGATGTAATGCTGAATCAATACTTGTGGCAATTGTCGACAGTGATGTAGTCATCAGGCAACAGTTGGCTAGCAGTTTTATACTTCCGTTTCCACTATTCCCTGACTCATCACTCACTACTGCCTATACCTCTGCACCATATCCCTGAAATTACTCATCCTGTACACACACCATTCCCTTCACAGTTTCCCCTCTTCCTCCGATATATTTCCCCCTCCTTATCCATTATTCCACATCATTGTGCACTGTGCACAACTACTGCTGCTTTTGGCCAAACAAGGTCACTAATGACTGTCCCATGTGCCTGCTGCCTCTCTTTATAATCGTTAGGAACCCATCTCCAACCCTCCCTCCCACTGCCTACTTTCTTTACCTTCTTCTACCCCTCCCCCCCCCCCACACCCACACCTACCTTCATGGCTACATTGCCCCAGCTGACACCTGACTACAGCAGCAATACTTGGGTGTGGGGTTGCGTCAGGCGTCAGGTAAACTTGGTGTGTGTGTGTGTGTGTGTGTGTGTGTGTGTGTGTGTGTGTGTGTGTGTGCGGGGAGCACACTATTAACCCTGAAGCCGGATTCACTTACTGAAAGATAGCAATGCTCTCATTCCATTATTTACATTTACTATGGCAACTGGTGTACTAGTAATATACAGGGCGTCCGAGGAGGATTGGTCAGTATTCACTATTCACTGGGACATGACCGGGGAGGGGGGGGGGGGGGGGGGGGAAGGCTAGAAACCATGGACTCTAAAATGCATACCTTACAAGCTTTGAGCACTTCTTCAGCAGAAGAGTTGGAGATATGTGTTTCACAGTACGGAAGATGAACAAGTGCTCATGGCTCTTAAGGAATGCATTTTAGAGCCCTTGTTTACTAGATATTTTTGCTTCGAATGATCATTCCTGTCATATCCCCGAATACTGACCATTCGTTCTGAAACACCCTGTAACTTAAGTAGGCTTTCTGAATTTGACAGATTATTTTCAACATGTACAATTTTGCAACTGTACTTACAAGAACAGGCATTTCTACTGGCACAATGTACATGTGTTTGTATCGAGGAGTCAACTTATGTTGTACTCCCTAACATCTATCACACTGCATCTCATCCTAAAAATAATTGCACTGTGAAGTCAGGAAAAGGAAATGAATTTTGTATCGTAGCAGACCTATGAGAGCAATTACTGTATGATACTACCAGCCATACATTAAGCAAATATGAAGAATAAAGATGATATGAATGTACTTCTTCCATTGTTTAAAGGTTTATCCTCTGAAATGCACCACTTACATTTCCAACCAAATGAATAATTTATGGGAGAAATAACAACAATAAGTTTAGTAAACTAATGCACTCAATAATTTATTCCCAAAATTGAATATGAAAATCTAAAGTAGTTTTCAGTACTTACACCAGGTGTAGCCAACTGGACTGTGAATGCAGAATGTGTCAGTGTGAAACACTGTATGAACGACTGTGAAGAAACACCTGCAAATCAAAGTAAGATGCTATGAAGAAAACTGTAAAGTTTCCCAGAAATAAACAGGCCACAAATCTGTTTTCAAAATAACATATTTTTGGGTGTCTCAAACAATAATCCAAATGCCTAGTGAGTACAATATACTATGAACCTCTACTTAATGCTGAAACATGCATTAGAAAGCGAATGTACCTGTTTGACAGGCTGCAAATAAACTGTATGATCTAGTGGCGTGTACTGAACTTTTCATTGAGGTAAGCAGTTACAAGAGAATAGATTGTTTTTAAACAAGAAATTACATTTTTGATGAATGTGTCACAAAACTCAGACCTCAGCTGCCCTAATAGATCCTTTTCAGCTAAGTGTCGAGTGGGTGTGCCTATGAACAAAGTGTGCCAATCACATAAAACAGTGGGTGTGCCAATGTACAAAGTGTGCCAATCACACAAAACATTTTCTTGTACCATTCCACTGTTGTTTTAAAATTGTGAGCCCATACCTTTTCCTTTATTACTGGGTTAGCTAACACACACCCCAAAGAGCATATTCTTAATTAATAGAAGGCAAGCTACTTTCAAAACATGGGCTATGCAGAATATATTTTCTATAAAGGATCAGCATATGTTCAAAGGTTTGAATCCAATTGACCACATTGTATCAAGTAAATTGAGAAATGTTGGCAAACATGTTTGACTTGGTCAAAAACAACTGAAAGTTTCTATACCACCCATCGGCTTTGACCTACATCATAACTGTGTTGCACTGTGTAACACAAGCGAAGCCGATGCTTATCGAACCAGGGAAGAGTAATGGTGGTGTGGCAAGACAATACCTCGACGTTATTAGGAGTTGTTCCTGGTTCACTACATTTCTTCTCTTTTTTTGTGTGGGAATGATGTGGCAGCCTAAATATTTTTGTCAGCTTTTATGTTTTCATTGTTCTTTATTGTAAGAAGTGTAGTGTGGTAGTACATAATTTTCTTTGAGATGTGGTTATCGAAATTTATTTTGGAGATGTTTATGATTTTGTGGTTTGGTTTCGTAGTAGTTCATATTTAGCTGTTTACAGTAGTGGCTATAGTGAAGTGTGATATATTCATTTTGGTCTGGTTTGTTTATGATGACAGTTGCTTCTGTTAGTAGTGGTTTTCTGGTATTGTGGACATTGTTTGAACAATATAGGTCAAGTGACTTGATTTTTGGGTTAAATTTCATTTTGGAATGGTGGTGTAATTCTTATTGTTGTATATTTAGTTTGTCCATGTCCAAAACCCTGCGCTTGCCTCAGTTGTCCCATTAGTATAAATCTACTGCTGCAGTTAAATATTTAGCATGTTGCTTTTGCTTGTTTGTGGGTGTAATGAGAAAGGTCAAGGTCGTCAAATTGTATATACTTGGAATAGCGGTCTTCACCATCTTCACTATTGGTAATCCCAAAAACTCTATACGGCATGTTCAAAGGGTCATTAGATTACATTAATAGTTATTCCATATATCATGAATACGACATTTCATAATTAAGTGGAATGTGTCAGTTTAACATAAGTTTTCTTTCAACAACATAATTAATTTTTTTTCTTAACATTGGCACCAAACAGACGGTTCAAATATTGTCTCTAAAGAAGCCAAGTAGTGCAGTTGCCATAGTGTAGTGGTTATGATACAAGATTGTTGCATGGAGGGTTGTGAGTCCTAAACTCACCTGAACTGTAAAATTTTAATTTCTATATTCCGTTCGAGTACATTCTAGAAGTGTCCACAAATAGCAAGAATCACTGTACTGGAATGTTCTGTAGCTGTATATATACCGTATGTGTTCTGGCCGGAGGCAGTTCGCGTTGCGCTCTTGCATGTGCAAGTGCTGAATAAACCTTCGTTAAGTGAAGTTAGTGTTCGTCATTCATCCACTTACACCTTCCTCTATGGGACAATATAATAAATTTTCTAGAGACCAAGAAGGTTATGTTAACAAATCAGCACAGGTTTGGAACGTATCATTTGTTTGAAACTCAGCTTGCCCTTTTCTCACAATACACTTGGAACTATGGACAAAGGGCAACAGACAGATTCCATATTCCTAGATTCTGAAAAGCATTTGACATGGTGCTCATGTCAGATTGTTAACAAATGTAAGAGTATATGGAATAGATTCCCAGATATGCAAGTCACTCAAAAATTTCTTTAGTAATAGAAGCCAGTGCATTGTCCTTAACGGCAGCTGTTCATTAGAGATACGGGTATCGTTTAGAGTGCCCCAGGGAAGTGTGATAGGACCACTGTAACAGTCTATGTATATAAATGATTTGGTGAACAGAGTGGACCGCAATCTATGATTGCTAATAAAGCTTGTGTATGGTAAGGCAGTGAAGTTGAATGACTATACAAGGATGCAAGGTGACTTAGATAAAAATTTCTAGTTGGTATGATGAATTGCAGCTAGCTCTAAATTTAGAAAAGTGTAAATGAATGCAGATGAGTAACAAAAAAAAAAATAATGTTCAAGTACAGCATTGGTAGTGTCCTGTTTGACACAGTCATGTCATTTAAATATCTGGGCACAATGATGCAATGTAATGCAAAATGAAAAAAGCATGTGAGGATTGTAATAGGGAAGGTGAATGGTCAACTTTGGTTTATTGGGAGAATTTTAGGAAAGTGTGATTCATCTGTAAAGGAGACAGCATATTGGGTGCTAGTGTGACCTATTCTTGAGCATTGCTCGAGGTGTGGTATCCATACCGAGCCCGATTAAAGGAAGACATCAAAGCAATTCAGAGGCAGGCTGCTAGATTTGTTACCAAAACATTCAAACAACACAGAAGCGTTATGGAGATGCTTCAAGAACTCAAATGGAAATCCCTCGAGAGAAGGCGCTGTTCTTTTCAAGGAACACTATTGAGAAAATGTAGAGAACCAGCATTTGAAGCTGATTGCAGAACGATTCTGCTGCTGCCAACATACGAGGGTCATTTTTAAAGTAAGAACCAATTTGTAATGGAGTAAGAAAAACTTTATTTATGAACATAAATTGTATCACAGACTACAGTATGCACAGTTTTTCCACTTTTAAACATAGTCACCATGAACATTTAAACATTTCTCAAATTCTGGTACCAGCTTTTGGATCCCAGCATAAAGAACTCTGCCACCTGACCATTCAACCAGTTAGTAACACTTTCTTTCAACATGCCATCATTTTCCAAGCACTTCCCACTGAGAAATTCCTTCAGTTTTGGAAACAGAAGTCTGATGGTGAATCAGGGCTGTATGGCGGAAGATCCAGTAATTCCAAAATGAAACTTGTGCAGTTGCATCTTTGCTGCAACGTGAGGCCGACGACTGTCATGAAGTGGAACAATGGTGTTAGAGAGCAGTCCCCACTAGTGATTTTGAGTAGCGCTCCTAAGTTTCACAGTACCACTTAGCATTTATTGTCGTTCCTCTTGGCAAGTAGTCAAGCAGAAGGATGTCTTTCCCGTTGAAAAAAAAACTGTGGCCATAATTTTCCGTGGTTTCGGCAGAGGGTTTGAATGATGCAACTCACTGGATTGACGTTTATTCCCTGGCGTGTAGTGCACAAGCCACACTTCATCACGTCACAACACAATGTGACTCAAGAACTTGTCACCATTCTTGTGATAGCACTCCAAAAACATTTTCGGCATCCATCTCGCACACTTTTTTTTTTAGTAAGTAACAATGAGAAACTATTGCTCTAGATATTAGTGGAAATTACTGATACACCTTGTCAATAGAGAAGCGCCTGTTTTGGCGAATTGCATCAACTTTTTGTGTCAAGTCTTCATTCATGACAGTAAGCCATCCAGATCGCTCATCATGAACATCTGTCTGCCCTTCATGAAACTGCCCACGCCATTTATGCACATTTCCATCATTCAGCAGGACCAACTTGTTTTGCATTTACGAACCAAATGTCTGAGCGCACTCCACATTCAGTGGGATTACTCATCAACATGGTGACAAACGAAACAATATAACCATACAACCAACAGCAGCAGATACATGAAACGTAATGGTGGCATAATGAGAGACTAGCCTAGAGTGGCCGACTGTGAATGGACGTCATGTGACATGATGCGCTTTCGGTACTTACTTTAAAAATGACCCTCGTACAAGTCGCGTATGGATCACAAATATAAGATACGACAAATTAGGGCCCATATGGAGGTATATAAACAGTTATATTCCCCTTGCTCTATTTGCAAGTGGAACAGGAAAGAAAATAACTACTAGTGATATAGTCTGTGCAGAATATGGTGGCAGATGTGTGGTGACCAATTTTTGTCTGAAGTGCTGGGTGAACTCATTCGTTTCTTCAGAAAGGGAGGTTGACATTGTCCACTTTCGGCCTGTTTCCAACGCACTGCAATGTGAGAATCGAGGCGCACACCCTAAAATCTTTCTCAAATGATTTTGCAGAAACTATTCAGTAAAAAAAATTCATTTTTGCGTTATGCATAGCTTTATGTGTCAGCTTGATGATCATGTGCTCATCATTTCGTTACTGGTTACAGTTATTGTAATATATGCAATTAAGTAAGACACTGTGCGACATTCGAAAAAGTTTGAAATGAAAAATAGGGGTCACTATGATTTTGCGTCTGATGCATATTACATCACACATTGCTGCACATAAAATTTAGCTCACATATTGTATTTTCGCTTAGAGTTGGGTGGAGGTCTACATAGCACCAAGCTCAAGAAAATTGATCCAATGTAACACACTAGTTTGCGATCGCGCCTGCCAGCGATGAGGCCAGAGTGAAATGTCCATAACATTTCTCATATTTCATAAATGGTTTGAGATGTCAATATGAGATTCTGGTAAATGATAGCACGCAAAGAGGAGAGTATTTTGCCGTATGGTTATAATGTGAAACTTCATTACCTACCATGTTACTCCACTAGCTACAAACTCTTTTGATGAAAGATTGAAGTTTTGAAGGGACATCAATGACTAGTGAAATGAGACATGCTGTAATTTTGGAACAGCATAAATGAAGACATTACATGTTTACTTTTATACCGTGAATATACTTCTTCATAAGCTACTGACCTTACTCGTCCTCAGTTCCTCACTTAATTTAATAAACCATTGTTACAGAATTCTCTCGAATTGCGTCTGTATAACATGTTGGTTAGGTGGAGCTGTATACATTCTGCTGTATTTTGACAAAAGAAGCAAATTTTAACACAGCAACAAGAGAAGTGTAGATGTCAATCACAATTCTCCACTCACAACACTTCTCTGAAAGTTACAAATGGTTAACAAGAGAGGCAAAACTAAATCATTGCTTTTGTTGCATTTTCAGTGGAATTCTTCTTAGATACTAACCAAAGCAGAGGTGGCACTAGATCTTTTTGGATGGTCACCGTGCGAATGTGGGCATGGAGGGGCTCCACTTAATATTACACACACACACACACACACACACACACACACACACACACACACACACACACACACACACACACAAAGAAAGTTGAACATAGGCTTCAGTTTAGAAAGGCACTTCCTCTCCAGCACACCGCATTTCCCTTACAGTATCTGACCGCAACCACCTCCATAAACCCCCGCCCCCCCTGCACACAAACACACATGTGTGTGCTGACAACTTAACGTCCACCGGCCACATTATTCTGTGGGCACTGTACTGGGTTCCCCCCATAATGCACCGCACACCAGCTTATGGAGCATGTATGTAGATGTAGACGGTCAGTTTGGTGTTCCTTAGAGAACGGCGAAAAAACATGAAAATTGAAAAATGGCACCAGTGTTTTGGCTACGCCAGGGGGGAAAAGAAAGCAAATATAATTGAAAATTTAAAATTAAGATCATCCAAAATAACCTCCAACTTGACAGGTCTTCATTTAATTAAAATTAAAATAAAAAAGAAGGCACCCTTAACCTATAAAAGAAAGCCTGAAATCTAGTGAAGTAACTGTGCCATTAGATTTTGCAAAAAATATTTTTCTTTTTTTCAGGATTCAGTGCAATGTTTTCATGGGCAAAAGAGTCAAGCTAATAAGTACTTCACAGCGATTCATTTTGTTGCAAATAAACACACATTATAGTGACAAAGCACCTGCATTGCAAGTGACAGGAGGTACAACAAAATGTGTCAACTTCATGAAACAGATGATCACTGAAATGCAAAACATTGTTCATTTTTGTGATAGATTTGCTGCCCACTACAAAAACTTCAAAAATTCTATTTGTATATGCAATTATCACTAAAATACTGGTATTAAAGCTCAACGGAACCTCTGGTACCAGCCATAGTAAATCAGCTTGTCATGAGATTGGAGGAACTCCCACACTGCTGGCTGCAAAGGCTAACTTGCAACAGCCAATGGAAATCCAAATTTGATCTATACGCATTTTATCACCTAAACTTGACAAAAACCAAATTTATTTTTGTTGACAAGTCTCAGAATTGTCTGGGACTGGGCAAGGAGGTGGTTTTCTTCTGTACTTAAAGTCACTATAACCAGACAAAAATCATATGTTTCTTCCAACTGATTCAAATTACATGAATTCCCGGAAGACTTGCTGTTTTTTGTTTGCCAACATTTAAGACTCTGTGCAGTATCAGCCAGAACTTGAAGCTACAGTTTTACAGTCGGGTCAGTATACTGCCTGCATTTATGAAAAAAAAAAAAAAAAACCTGCTGCTTTGGTAAGGTTTGTGAAATTTCACTTGAAGAACATGATGCTTTGATTAGTTTCAGCCATACTTGTGACCCTTGATGTTTATTTTTCCCGATAGGTATACCTGGATATATGAAAATTTACTCTTGAAACCTGTCAATTCCTGAAGCATTCTCTTTGGATTAACATTTTAGTTCCCCAAATGTACTCATTCAAAAGAGTGAGATAACATTTAAAATGCTAAAATTGTTATTCTGACAATATAGGTCCAGCTCTGGATTCATTAGGCAATTCATCTGTGTGGCTTGGAAACATCTTTTTAGCAACCCAGTAACAGGTTTGAGTAGCTTGGGAATGTTCCCCAACTGTGGGTGGACATGCATTGCTATCTCTCCCTTCAGAGTGCAAGGGGAAACAGCTGTAGTAGACAAATTCAAGTTGGTGCTCCTAGAGAGCTCCAGAATCATCAACAAAACCTTGCTTACGATAGATTGAGTTGAATTTACAAGCTAACACAAAATAATGGGAACAATTTTTAAGATAACCTGTTGAACAGTGTACTTTGCAATTGTGTTTAAAACTGTAACTTTTGCTCAGCAAAGTACAACAGGATTTTCTTGACATCAAAATATCATTTGCCAAATCTGGGGTAGTGAGGTGCGGATAGTTGTTAAAATTGGTCAACCTGACACTGACTGATGCACTAATTAAGCAGTTATGGTTCATGAGAGGTACTGGGTCAATGGAAGCGTCCAATTCCACCCGTCAGCTTTGACCTGTGACGTAAGGCTGTTGTGATGCGTGACGTCATGACGGCGTGGAGTTTAGTTTGTGAGAGTGGCGTGTTTGTAGGTGTAGTTTTGATGTGATCGGTGGTGCTCTCTGGTGGTGTGTTTATAGGTAGCGTGATATGTGGTGTATGGGGTTCATTTGCATGGTAGCATTGCACGTGTGTGGTATCGGTGGTGACTGTGCTTTCAGCGGAATATTTTTCAGCGATTTTGGTTTTGTTATGTCAACATTATTGTAGGTTTTTTTTCTGTTCGTCGTGTGTGAATTTTGGTAAATTGTTTTGTTTATGTCTTTGGTAGGTATGGATATGACTGACAAGGTCAACAGTTTTCGGTTGTCGACGATAATGGGGGAGAGTGCATTGCCTCTAATAAAATTTCTTCAGCTATTCGGCCTACTGGCTGAAGTTGTGAAGTGTTCAGTGTGTCATGAAGAAATGAGGCTTACTAAAGTTCCGGCGTCTCGGACCAGGGGTAGCGTAAGGATAACTTATGGCGCTCCATTAGGCGAGGTTCCTGGTTCAAGAAGTCTAGGTTGGGCATGCGATAAATTGTGTTAATGACGTATCATTTTTGTTATAAATCCTCTCACAGTTTCTCTGCGCATGAGGTGGGTGCAAGTGAGAGAACGGTGCTTGATTGGTATTCTTATTGTCGTGAGGTGTGTTCTGAACATGTTAAGTACAGGGGTACGTTGCGTGGGCCTGGTGTTGTGAAGATTGATGAGTCACAGTTTGGGAAGAGAAAGTATAGGAGGGGTAAGTCTTTGGTTGGGGGGGCTGTGGTATCGGGGGTTTTCAGAATGGGTATTTAGGGTTTTGGAGGGCCGGACAAAAAGGGAATTAGTGGGATTGATTGAGGATTTTATTAAAGAGGGTACCACTATAGTTTCCGACGCATTTTCTTCTTATAGGGGGTTGGGTCAGCAGGGGTACAATCATTTAGCAGTGAACCACAGTGTTGAGTTTAAGAATTATGTGACGGGGGCCTGTATGAATACTACAGAGGGGTTTTGGGCAGCAGTTAAGTCAGTGATTGGGAGGGGGAAGAGGCGCTCTTCTAACCTTCAGTCTCATCTAGATGAGTACTGTTGGCGGAAGAGCGTCCCTGAGGGCTATTGTATTTTTAGTGTTTTTTATCGGTGGTTAGTAGGATGTATAGGCCGAAGGTTGTGGGTTAGTTAGGTGTTGAGTGGGGGGCAGTGGCTGTGGCTTGGGGGGGGGGGGGGAGAGGTGGTTAGTTGGTGGTGAAGTTTGTAGAGGGATGTGAAGGGGGGATTTTTTGGTTTTGCATAAAGGATTTTTTTTTTGTTACAGTTGTTGTTGAGTTAGATTGAGATTTTTTTGGTTTTTCTTGGTTTCTGGGCCTTTTATTTTTGGCGGGGGGGGGGGGGGGGTTGTGTTGGGGTGGAAGTTTTATTTGGTTGTGGTCTTTCCTGTTGGTTTGTATGTTTTTGTTTGTTTGCACGCACACGGGGGGGGGGGGGGGGAGGGAGAGAGAGAGAGAGAGAGAGAGAGAGAGAGAGAGAGAGAGAGAGAGAGAGAGTGAGAGAGTGTTTGGTGGTTTTTCGATCTATTTCGTGTTTGTTGTCATGTTTACATGATGACGTCAAAGAAGCGGTATGGCAGTTGTTGTGAAAGGTTGTTTCCGCCATACTGGTGACGTCACTGGTCAAAGCAGAGGGGTGGAATCGGACGCTTCCATTACCCCGAGACATTTATCTATATTTTGTGTATATTATGAATTAATGTAATATTGTTGCTATAGATAGTGCTGTTCCATACACACATTCAGGACAGGTTGAGCAAGAACATATACACTGAACTATTAAAAGCATATGGAAAAATTATTAATGAAGTAACATCAATCAGTGTAAACAGCCACTGACAATGCCTCCATAAATTAAGGCAAAACACATCCAGTAAAACAAATATTGCCATTATTCAGTTGCAAGTGGAGATTCCTAACATAGAAGTCATTAGCCTACTGTAAAATAAATGAAGTTTTGCGTGACAGTTATACTGATCCAGACTCTAGAAGATAAAATGATGACACTGATTCTGAGCAGGAAACAGAAGATAATGATGAGAGGCACTACAAGAGGTGAAGAAGACCTAAATGTGGAAAATTCACATCACACTGACTGCTACTTTTACAGCACAGGTAACATCTGATGGAGAAACTCAGAGCAATTCCCACGATAGTGACTGCTACTCTTACAGCAGAGGTAACATCTAATGGAGAATGGCAGAGCTACTTAATATCAGAATGCAACAAAATAACATTGCACTGCAGGTTCCTGGACTGCGAATGATCAAATGCGAGTTACTCTCTCTTGAAGAAGTCAATTTTCACATAAAAATATGGTCTTCATGTGAGAACCACTATACGCTCACTCGTATTTACAGCAATCTTCAAATCTAGCAACAAATCATAATTTTTAATCTGAAATGGTCATTTTTAGTGGCACTACGATAAAGAAATTGTTGCTGTTTACTCCAGGAACAGTATAATTTGAAAACTGATCTGACAGGGGGGAAAATGCAAAATGATGCAGTCTCTAACATCAACAGTTATTTTCAAGGCTGTAGAGAGAGAGAGAGAGAGAGAGAGAGAGAGAGAGAGAGAGAGAGAGTGTGTGTGTGTGTGTGTGTGTGTGTGTGTGTTCACAAAACATTTGTACCTTTTAATAGTGTATGTAGATTTCCAGTCTTAAAAGGTATAGAATAAATGTTATATGTCAAAACTTCATACTTAAACAGTGCCTTCATTCATTCAAGGAAAGAGAGATAGACAACATTTCTCCACGTGAGAAAGTGATCTAGGCCTATCACAATCAGTAATTAAGACTAACATTGAAATATCACTGCAGACAAATGGTTCGGTTCAAATTCGCTTGTAAATGAGCTTCTCACATATTGATGTAGGAACTTTGAAGAAAAGTAAAACTGAGATCCCCTTCAGTTTTCACTTAACACAGTACATACACAGAATGTATGGTTCAACGCGAACTTTACTTTCATACAAACCAAACAAGTCAAAAGTTGTTATTTTTGATTCTTTTATATACACTTCTATGGCGGCTGATCCTTACACTGGAAATGTATCAATTTATTTTTATGATCTGACTAAAGGTGGTATCAATGGACTACATCGGAACTATGTGAACTACAAAACCTGGCAAAAAAACTCATAGATGGCCAATGGTGCATGCATCGATTGAATTTTTCACTAATTTTGATGTCTTTTTCTAAATTTATTCTATATTGTTGGCGCCGAATAAGAATAATTATTACAAGATCCACTTTTCTGGAACCCAATTTGGTTTTTCCTTCTTGAGTTTAGCTTCATGTTAAGTTTAGCTATCTTTGAATACATATTCCCTAATTAAGTTCAATGATCAATTAAAAAAGTAAGACGATATGTATTCCAATACAAATTACTGTAATCTTGCCACGCTATGCTACAGGACATACTGCAACTCATATCAACAGTTCCATTATATCGTGTAATACTTGATGGCGTTTAATATAGGTGCATAAACTATTATGTATAAGAAAACATCTGGTTTATAAACGTATATAACATAAACAAGCATATATTCGCTAAAACACCAAGTTGCAATATCACATATTGTTCAGTTCGGTTGAGCAGTAAGTTTCGCTTGAACAAATAACCAAAATATGGCAATACCTCCTGCACAACTTGGTAAAACAATTAAACAACTTATACGCCCACTCCCTGCACCTGTACTTGTCATTTTCAATTTACGGTTTTAAATTTTGTTTAGCTCCAAACCACTTCCGGCCTCCGGGGAAGATATTCTGCATCGAAATGCGTGTTGACAGCAAATCGGCAATGTGACTTCGTCCAAGGAGTGCAGACTCTGTTTATTAGGTTTCGTATGATATCCACCTGTTATGATAACCACCTATTCTGATACAGTTATCTAAAACAAAACTGAAATTATTCATTAAAGGCCAATTCACGAAGGTTGTCACGTCAGAGTGTATTCCCACTGTCCGTCGAGTCACGTCAC
Source organism: Schistocerca nitens (assembly GCF_023898315.1). Taxonomy (NCBI): domain Eukaryota; kingdom Metazoa; phylum Arthropoda; class Insecta; order Orthoptera; family Acrididae; genus Schistocerca; species Schistocerca nitens. The sequence goes on from NC_064614.1 coordinate 432,021,081, forward strand.
GTCAAGTCAATTCAGGTCACGCGATCTCAACTCGTATTGCTGTCCTCAACCGTTCTCACGCGGGAGCTGTGGTCTTCGAAATATGATTATTAACTGTTTTTGGGCGGGCAGGACACACTGATGTCACATCACACCCGTCCCGTCCATCTACGTGGTACCTTTATATAATTGGATGTTGCAGTTAATACTTACACGAAAATGATATTTATCTGACTCATATGGTTCACTGATTGCAGAAACAGCCTGTATATTACAAGAGGAAGACAGAAGTGCGAAACAACGCAAAAAAAAGAGTGTGGTTCCGGAAAATACCATTACATGGTCCAGAAGGGAATTTCACACACACTACAAGGAGCAATAGAAAGAGGAATCTGCATTAATAATTATTTTAGAAGATAGAAGCACCAACTTTTTCATTTGTTATATCAAATTGCTCCCAGAATTTCTAAGAGGAAGACAGTATTACACACTGCTATCACATCACACCCCATAAATAATGGGTTCATTTAACCCTTTCAGACCTGGTGGTCACAATTGTGTACTTAAGTTTGTTCGCTAATATTTCGCTGACATGAAATGTCAGGTGCATCCAAACCCACTGTGGACATTTGTGTACGTTTCTTTTAGCCATACACCAGCAGCTGCTGCTCTCTTACTCTCTTGTCAGTAGTCTGTGAACCACATAGTAAAATATACTCTCTGGTGTTGTCTCTCTGTGGGAAGCCATTACTAATTGACTTTATCGCTATTGCAGTCACTTTGTGAGTTTCGTCTATGAATGTTTTGTGTGGTTTCCTTCTTTTGGAAACATTAGACGTTCTTTCAGTGGAATTTTCAGCAATTTCATTCAATTCATATTTGTGTTATGTGTCAGGTAAGATTAATGTACACATTTGTGTACAACAGGTGCTTAATGTTGTAAAATAGGAAAAATAACACAAAATGTGTCTCAGCTATAGTTGCATGGCTATGGTAGTTATGTGTGGTAATTTTTCCATTAATTTCGGTACCAGCAGCAAGTAGGAGAATAAGTGACCTGTACATATGATTTTATTTTATATTGCTGGCTTTTGACTTACAAATATGGATAAGGAATATCTTTCTGTGGAAAAAGATTGGGACTTGATTATGGACATAATTGAAAATGGTGGCGTTTCTGACATTAGTTTGAGTGGAGATGAGGATAACAGTGTACCACTTATTGAAAGGCAAGCTCCACAAATAGTAAAACGTGTTGGAGCAAATAAAGTGGGCGTGAATGATGTGTGTAGCGACACCATATCTGAAGATGATGATGATGGAGAGGTGGTGGATGCTGAAATGAACTTTTTATGCAATGAAAACAACCCAGAATTGCATAACCTGTGTGACAACATAATGATGACACCTAAAGAATCCATAAAATGGAAACGAAAGCCTCTAAGTACCATTGCAGAAACATACAAATCTCCAAATTATGAAGAATCTCTCTTGTCTTCTCCAATGCAGTACTAAAAAAGATATATACCAGATTATTTGCTCACTAGCATGGCAGCACACACTCATATTTATGCATTACAACGAGGCAAATCCTCATTCAAGCAGACAACTCCTCAAGCACTAGAGATGCTATTTTGGTTGCATATATTGACTGGCACCTTGAAATTTCCCAGTTTATGAATGTATTGGGATACACGCCTGAAGGTAAATGTGTTTTGGGAAAACATGTCAAGAGACAGATTTTTAGAATTATGAACAAATTTACTCTTGATGAACAATCCGGAAAAGCCACCTGAAAATAAAGATAAATTTTACAAAGTTAGGCCAATTTACTCAGCCATTTGAAAACGCTGCAGTCAACTTCCTATAGAAGAGAATGTTAGTGTCAGTGAAGGAATTATTCCTTTCACTGGGAAGTTTTCTGCAAAGCAGTATGTCAAGCAGAAACCAAGTCCATGGGGAATCAAAGTCTTCATGTGAAAAAGAGTCGAATAGTGCATGAGTTTCTTTTGTATCAAGGTGCTACAACTGAACTAAATACGGCATACTGTAAAAAATTTGGGTTAGGTCCTGCTGTTGGTTTAGAATTTTCTGTTCCACTCTGAAAAAGTAAAGGTCATAAATTATACTTCAACAACTTCTTTTCACCTTATCACTTGTTTCAAGTTCTGAAATCTCAAGGCATCAGTGCAGCAGGTACTGTCCGTCAAAACAGATTTGGAAAGAACTTACCTTTTTTAGATGATAAAACAGTAATGAAACAAACCAGAGGTTACTGAGAATAATCACTAGTGCTGATGACATTACCATGTGTAAGTGTTTAGACTATAGGACAGTTGTATTGTGTTCAAAGTTTGTTGGTATAGGCTCAGTGGATGAAGTTGAGCGTTGTGACAAAAAACACCATAAATGGGTGAAAGTAGAAAGACCTGAAATATTGAGAAGATATAATCATGCAATGGATCGTGTGGAACTATTTGATCAATTGATAAGCTACTACAGACTCTTCATCAGATCTCGAAAATGGTCTTTCTGTGTGATTTTTCACGCTGTTGACTTTGCCAACGTGCAGAGTTGGTTGGCATACAGACGAGATGCAGACAACCTGTTTATCCCAAAGAAGAAGGAAATGGACCTTCTTTCCTTTCGTATCAGGGTAGCAGATGGATTGATACTGTGCCAGAAGAAAGTGACTGTCTGATGACATGAGAGTCATACCAAGAAAAAGAGGAGAATTATGACCAGCTACAGAGATACAGTTTGATTCCATTGACCATTTGCCTTTGCATGATGTAGGAGCTCCAAGTCACTGCAACTTTCCAAAATGTACAGGGCGTTCTAGAATTCAGTGCAGAAAATGTAAAGTACACTTATGTCTCCAAAAGGACAGAATTTTCTTTTACAGTTTCATACAAAACCTTAAAATCAGTGTTTTGATCATTGTTGTTTAAATAATAACTGTAATTTGGAATTATTTTTATTGTTTCTTCTGTTTTAAAGTGAAATAAAGAGTGGCATACTTGATCCACAGTGTTAATCTCCGTAATGTATGACATAAAGCTTGAGACTTGATGAATACAATTGTGTACATTAAATATCTAGAAAACTAGAGATCATATGAAATTTTTTCTTAGAAAAATGTTGTCAGGAGACTCACCTGAATGTAAAAATGATGTCAGATATTTTTTAATAAGCAAATAAAAAATCGGGTCTGAAAGGGTTAAGTTTAGTTGTCATTCCAGGGCAAATTTTTGTGCAGTAGATGTATCTCAACCAATATCCTTCTCCCCCCCCTTTCATGATTTCTTTATCAAACATTACAAATGCCTAACAACATGCAAATAACTGTCACTTACTAATCAATGTGTTTCTACCAAAAGTACCTTTTTCACTTAAAACGATGGCCATATTGCAATCCATTTAATTGTAAAATATTAAAATCCATTTTATAAATGTTGTAGAGGTAACGTAATTTACAAGTACTACTGAAAATCCATGTCTGACACATGATAATTACAACACTATGTGGGAAAGTTTAATATGTATGTACCACACTTCTTCTTTCCTAACAGATTTGAGTACCTCCTCTCTCTCATGTCGTACAATTCAGACTGCTTCAATTAATATTTTATTATAGATTTTAACAAAATGAATAACGAAACTAAACAATTTACAACAAATACTCGAATTGAGAAGACTCGGAAAAACAACTGATATCAAGCACGAAAAGCAAGACAAAGTGAAGTTGGAGGATGAGTGCGCGTATCGAGAGGAAATGAGCTTGGGGTCACGTGGTCAAAATTGGATAATGATATCAGCTGTCAAAACATTCTTCCCGAGAAACATTGAGAGTGCTGTGATGTAATGTGATGTGGTAGTATGTGTGGTTGTAGCTTTTTGAAATACATTCCGGAATATTTTGATGGATGGGATGTGTATGATGTGACAGTCAACATGAATTGGCCTCAATGTGATATGTCGAATCATGCACATATATAACCATTCTGGTCAAATGTACCCGAATAAAGCCAATTCAGTCTGGCTGTAACATCACGTTAAGTCCCATTAAAGCACTTCGCAATGCATTTCAAATGTCAGCATTCACACTGGCCATCACATCATGTCACAGTACTGTCAAGGATTATCGGGAAGAAAGTTTTGATGGCTGACGTTTTCATACATTGTTGATCACGTGACCCCATGCTCATTCCCTCCTGATACACAGTCTTGATCGTATCTACCCATCTTCATACTTTGTTTCATTGTGCTTTTCACGGTTGATATCAGTTGTTATTCTAATACTTCATCATTTGTTATTTTTATTATGTGTTACAAATTGTTTCATTTCATTGTTTCTTTTGTTAAAATTTATAATTTTATACTTAATGGCAGAACATTAATTGAAACTGTGAGGCAGCAGTCTGAACTGTACAGCATTAGTGTACTTTACATTTTTTAAAGTGGATTTTAGAGGATTTTTAAACACACCAGTACCATATTATATATTTTAGAGTGAAATAGATTGCAACATGGCTCCAAACTGTAGTGAAAAAAGTACCTTGGGTAGAACCAGATTGATAAGAAAATGGACCTTATCTATGTTTTCATGTATTTGTAATGCTTGATACAAAAAAGGTGACTGAAACATTCAGACATTGCAACAGTGACAAGTTATCTTTTGAAGGTATACATCATGTAACATATTGGAACTGTTTGCTTATTTGTGGCAGACTTATTTATTGTTATGCAGCTGCCTGGATTGTGTGTCAAATAGTCTTGCAAGCAACAGTGGTCAATGTTTATGAGGTTTCACCATCTAATCCCAGTACAAATAAGACACTTGAAATATCAAAAACCTAATACAAAAGGTACTAAAAACGTATATATCTTGAAGGGCAAGGTATTGAGGAAGATATGACTATCGCACAAAAATTTGCACTGGACTGGCAACTAAACTTAACCTTACAGAAAACAATTTTCTGTGAGGTGTGATAGCAGCTCATAATTCTGTGGCCAGTTTAGTAATTATGTGTGTAATTTGATGTAATATATGAAAAAACTAGTGCTATTACTTTCTAAAATATTTATACAATGCAGATTCCTCTTCCTGAAGCAGTGACATTACCTTCTGTATCATGCAATGACATTTTGTGGACCCACACTATATTTTTGCATTGTTTTGCATCCTTGTCTTCCTTCTCTCATATACAAGCTCTCCCTGCAAGCTACAAATCACAAGAGTCAGATAATTGTCGTTTTCATACAAATGTGGTCTCCAGCATCCACATATATAAGTAACAGCATTGTGTATGTGCACTGTGTGCATAAAAATAGTTAGCAGTCATTTTTCAAAGACTGCAGTAAACAAGGAAAAAAACAGTTGAGGTCAGGCATGCAAGTTGAATTGATGTAACGTGATGGACATTACGAATACATCTGATGTGGCAGTGCTGTGATAGCTAGTGTGAATTGGCCTATACTGAGCTCTGTCTCTTTGAGATATGCTCCAGTAATGTGATAAATCATTTTACCATTCATATTTAATAACACTGTAGTGGTTGTCATAAAGGAAGTCTTTACCTGGTTCAACTTTTGATATAATTTTATTTGCTGTGGCCAGTATTTGGTGCATGCCTAAATTATACTGTTTAAAGTGGCTTCTTCTTCACTGTCTTGACTGTGTGTTAAGGAATAGACAACATTAATGTTATAAAGATGACTGGAGTAATATCAATGTTCTAACTGCATTTTTACCATGGAGCTCTGGTGCCATCTGCTTATTCTGACTCCAATAAACAATGGTTTTTGTGGCAGTTTGGATTACATATGAACATAATAACAATAACTTTATTGTCTTTCGGCCATTATAGCAATACACAACATTACACACATAATATAATACAGCTGATAATTTAAAAGAAACAAGAGGCTAGTTATTATCATTACAGTTTTATGTTGGGGAGCTTGGAGGTTATGGACACTCAGTGGCGAGGTTATCAGCGCCATTACTCTCATTAAAACGAACGAACGTGAATCAAACCTCTAAAATTGTTGCACACTCATGCACTCTAATTGACCACACAACCACTCCATCTTACATGCGCTAAACCAATGGTGAAAGAGTAAAAGCAGTTATGCATAATATAAAATACAAGTAATACGACAAAGGAGTTAAAAGAAAGGCGCATGGAAATGTCACTGGCTGATCACTTACAAAAGACATGGCACTCAGATAATCGAAACAGACAAGAAGTTTATCTTTGGAAGAATGTCTCACCTGCTCCAGTGCCCAAAAGATCGCTTGTAATTCTGCATCGATGACAGTAAAGTCTTGATCTGGGAAAACAGCAGACCAACGAGCAAAGTCCACCTTTTTAGACCAATCCTGAAGAAAGCCATATAGTTTTAGTGCTCATATAAAATGTCAGAAAATATCGCATTAAAAACAGAAGAAGGAGTGCAATCTCTCCTGTAATGCACCAAATTTAAAATTACTCTGGGCCTTTGCAGAAACAAGGGCAGCAGACAGTTAAACTGTGGATTTGGGGTTGTACTTGCTCCACACCGAGTGTGTCCAGCACACACCGCTAGTGGATCCTAAATGGCATTGTGGCTCATGGACTGTTGGAGAAAAATCGTTCCAGACATGGACGATCAACAGTACAGTACGGTACATGGGTGAAGTCAGAGCCGGTTCCCCAGTCTCAGCACAGAAACTGGGTATGCGACTGGTCCTGTAAGCAATCTTAGCGAGCCTAATACCCTTAAGGGTAAGAAGGCCTCACTTCCCCGTACACTGTTCATCCATAATCCAGCTGTGAACGCACAAAAGCCCCATAAAACTGGAGAAGACGTGCCCTGTCTGCTCTCCAAGACCTGTGGAAAACGCACTTTTCGTTATTCAGCCCCTTCTGGGTTCTAGCTTTCGGATCCTTCAAGTGTGATAACCATGATAACTTGAAATGAGGCCCAGAAATCTCAATGTTTAAAAAGTAGAACGGAGTCCCTCCAATGCATGTCGGGTAAATTAGCAATACGATGAGAACGATTAAAAACGATTCAAATGAACACACACACAATTACCAGCAGAAAACTGAAAATCCGTCTTTGCAGCCCGCTTCTCTAACCTCTGCACCGCAAGTTGCGTCTGATTGGTCGCTTTTACAATATCGGAGGAGGAACAGGAAACAGCAAAACCATCCACAAACAAGGACCACCATACAGAACTCCTTACTGCAGATGTGATACTGTTTATGGTTAAAATACTGCCTTGAGGACACCATTCTCCTTTTCAAATCTATCTGATAGCATGTCACCAACTCAGGTCCTAAAAAGGGAAGAACCATATGAAGATGAGGCGGTGGCCCACAGTTGGACAAGTAAACTATGTCTCCAAGTAGTGCTGTACTGATAAAGAAGAATATGGCAATACAGTGTAGGAAAGACCGTTGAATAGCCGCCTCTAGTGGGCTCAGGTTCTCGATAGTGGACCGAAGTCTCCAGAACGCACACTGAGAGTGGCTAAGAAGTGGTCTGTTTTCCAACACCTAGACCAGACGCCAGTTAATCATTCGCTCCAGGGTCTTTCCCACACAACTCGTTAAGTCAGTATTCTGGTAACTGCTGGGATATCTGTGGTCCTTTCCAGGTCTGAGGAGAGGTATTGAAATTGCCTTTCTTCAAGAACTGGGGAAATTACCCGTTTGTCATATTAAATTAAAACATTCAAGGAGGATTTCCTTTGACACTGCTGGCAAATATCGAAGCATGCCGTACAGGATCAGATCTTGACTAGGTGCAGTATCACAAATCTCAGACAGCTCCAGTTCAAGCTCCAACATGGAGAAAGGGTAGTTGTAAGATTCGGAATTGCCCCTATCTTCAGTCGCATGGTAGCGAAGAAGCGCCAGAGCCTGGCTTTCATTGGCTGTAGTTTTTGCAAAATGACTACCCATCATCTGAGCAATGTCCCTGGGCGTTTTTTGGAAGAAACACCAGTGCCTAGCTTTCATTGTCTGTAGTTGTTGCAAAATGACCACCCAGCAACTGAACAATGTCTCTGGGCATTGATTGGAGACACCCCTGGTTCAGAATTGCAGCTATTGGTACACAACTGTGTTTACTGGAAATCCTCCAGATGACTTCCCATACTTTTGTAAAGTAAGTTCACAGCTCCTGAGACATCACGAGGTTCTCCAAGACTCGACCACTGGGGTAAGTATAGCTTGAGCACAGAAATCATTCATTAGGATAAATGGGCGGGGAAATTGTTCAATAAGGACTGCGAGTGCCTCAGAGTTTATTGGATCCGATGGAGGTAAGTACAGGGAGCAGATAGTGATCCTGTGATTCGTGTGAACTTCAATGGCTACAGTTTATAGGTCAGTAACCAAGGGCAGAGCAGAAGGTGATGTGTGGTATTGACAAACACAGCAACATCTCCCTTGGCTCTTTCGCTAGTCAGGTCATCCTTACAGTGGACAGTATTGTTGGGTAGCACAGGGGCATCAGTGCCTTTAAAACGTGTTACCTGTAAACACAATCGCAGGGCTTGTGCCTGTGCCAGAAGTTTCTCCAACATGTGAACCCTGAACCCATTCATGTTACTCTGTAGTCTGGGAGCCCTTTATCACAGCGGTTTCACCTACACCCTGTCTTCCCACTATAGTGGGCAGCCCACAACAAGTCGAGAGTTTGCGTACTGCAACATGGTTGCCCTGGCCTGACTTCGAATTCTTTTGGCTCTGAGGCAGGAACACCAGAGCAGTCGTGACATCGACAATGTCTGACAGTCTACTGCCTGTTTTGGTTTGTGGTGGAAACTTCCCATTTGCTTTCTTGGTCTGGGATGGCTTTGTGGTAACTGCTGGAGCAGTGACAGAAGTTATGGTGGATTTTTTACAAGACTCTGCCTTTGGAGATACTGGGACCTCCACAACTATGGTAACTATGGCTTTCTCTGATGTTCTCAGAGGAGCTACAGGCTCTGAAACAACTGCAGCCTGACAAGTATATTGACAAACGCAGGTTTTACTGCTGACACTTGCAACCTCCAAACCTCCATTTGCATAGAAGCATTGGCTGTAGAAATAGTCCTCTTAAAGGCCAATGCAAAAGATGTAGTGAATGCGGGAGGCCGTATGGCCTTTTAGATCTTCTTTGCCTCACCATATGGGATGCAATTTCATGTTTTAAGTTTCTGCATCTTCCCTTATTCAAGGAAGACACTTCAGTTACTCCTGCAGACACGGTCATCCCAGTGCAAACTTCCCAGGTGAGGAGCAACCAACTCCATCATGGCCAGCCTTACTACCTTTGCCAAAAGTAGCTTTACCCTTACATTCTAAGGTGGTGTAGCCCAAATGCTGGAATTTAAAACAGCACATTGAGTTGGGGACATTGGGCCAAACACTTAGGTGAAGGAAACCTGCTTTGATGTTCTACATGAGCTTTATGCAATTGAAGATAAAGATGAAGGAGTCAGATTTTACCAAATCCCCATTTACCCTTTTCAATATATTCTGCACATCGATGAGCCCTTCTTGAGTCCACTCACCTTTCAGTTTCTCCTTAGGCATGTCTACATGATCTCTACAAGAACACAACACCTTTTCTGTAATTTGAGCTGTTGTGGAGCTCATTTCGATGGCATATACTTCAAGACATTCTTTCCTTGATCCACTTCACGAATTGCTAATTTTTTTGCTGTATAAATGGAGGCTTCACAAGGAATTGAATATCTCCCCACAGTGTTTGTTATGGGCAATAGAACACATACTCTGTTCCTTCTGGTGTTTTGGTGCCATCTGCGTATATTTATACATAACTTATCCACTTATTTTCCATGACAGATAATGTTGTCTGTTTGTTCTCAGTATCATTTTCCATTGCGAACGAATAATATACCTTGTTATACAGGGAAGCTGACTAATACCGCTAGCTGTTTCCCTGTATACCACTGCCTTATATATATATATATACCTTTACTCCTGAAATGACTTTCAAGTAGTTCATATTAACAACAAACATTTACCAACTACAGACATGTATTTTGAGTGAAGACTTAATTCAAATGAATTTCTTCTAAAGTCTTTTTACAAATTGTTCTTTTCTTGGTCCTTCACTGATGACTCTTGTTGTTGCCAATTCCCTGACTCTCCATGACTCTCCTTAAACAGCCCATACAGTGTTGGGAGCTCTATGCTGCATTTGCTGTTTAACATAATGGTGTCTGCTGGCTAACTCCAACTGCCACATTCCACCCAAGGAGTACCTCAGACAAGTAAGACAGTATAAAACAAATATTCGCATTAACACATAACATCATATGTGTACAGTACATAGAAATAATACACATGCAAATGATTTAAAAATTATAATGTTTAACATAAAATGAACTGCTAATGTATGTGCTCATTTACAGATGGAGAGGATACAGAAAAATTCTCAGTCTGGCATTCAAGGGAAATATCCTGAATTTAATTCAGCAAAAATTCTGTAACCTCCCACAAGGCACGCCATATAAGTGAGTAAATATGATACTATTTTTAAGTACTCTAATTCAAATAATACATATTACAATCATTTCATGTATATACAACAATATTTGAACATAAATCATATTTGACCTTTCTTTAATTAATTAATTAATTATTCTACTCAAAACATTCATAAATTCTTGATTTTGCATTAGAAAACGACTATTTTATGAATTACATCATGTAATCATAAACATTCTTCTTTGTATTACTGTCCATAGTCATTATTATTCTTTATTTATTCAAAGTCAAATAACCATAAGGACTCCAATGAAATCAGTTCTGGTAATTAATGGAATCACTTCAGTTAATGTCAAAATATTTTTATATTGGAGTAATTTCTGTTAATATTATAATATTTCTATATATTCATGCATTGTTATTCTTGCTTCAACAGTGTTCGTTAAAGTAAGCCAATGCAACTAGGCTTCACTGAGAGGGATCTGATTTATGACACTCTTCCATTTGTTATAACAACTATGTCTACTGCCCTTTCAGTGAGCATACCATAGTGTATTTACTCGATTCACTTCATTTACATTAATGCATTATACATTTCGTTCATGTATGGTATTCAGTAAACCTCCATAATAGTTCATTTTACAGCCAAAAAGCCAAAAAAATAATGACTGGAAGCTACTTTGACATTGCTCCAAACAGTCACTCATTTAATCCCTTCTCAAATTCATTAAGTATTGCCAAATAATAATGTGCATGACGACATATATTAAGTTAAGCTAACAACCCTTAATCCATTAGTGGCCAAAACTTTATTAGTTTATTTTTTAAACTTTTTCGACATTAATGTGATACTCTGATGATAAATGAAAAAATAGTGTTTCATATAGTTTCGGTATATTAGTACTGTAACTATAGGCTGTCCCGTTTTTTGACCATTGGAAAATTTAGCTATCAAAATGCAAATATTAATGTTGGTGTAGAAAAGTATGAAACACATTACAAACAAAATAAAAGTACTATTTTAATAGTATTGAGTGTCTATTCAGTATGAAATAAAACAAAACACAGCTTTATATCTATTACACATATTGTCGTTTTTTTCTTGCAGTATGCACATCTGTTCTGTGTTGTAATTGGGACAACAGAGTGGTTTCCTGAATCTAAACATAATTATTTCCTCACTGGTACTCCCATCAGTTAGCTTCCTTGTTGTCCTCTGCATTTTGGTGTTTATCGTATTTTCTTTGAAAGGTACAAAGGGCATTCAAAAAGTTTTGCACAGTCGTTATTAATTTTTTTTGTTTTTTCCAGGAGGAGAAAGAAATGTTTTGGGAACATACTTGTAACATATAGCTATACATTGAACCCACTCGTCGCAGCTTACATCAGCTGTGACACATCTGGCCCAACGTTCTTTTCATGATGTAAATGCACTTTGATAAAATTCTGGGGATTGACTTTTACACCATCGTTTGACACAGGAAATAAGGTCTTTCTCACTATGAAATGTTTTACCACGCAGGTGGGCCTTCCGGCGAGCAAAGAGGTAAGTCAGACGGAGTCAAATCTGGACTGTAGAGAGGATGAGGAACAATTTTCCAACACATTTTCTTGATTTTCTCCGGCGTCATAAGGGATGTATGGGGTTTGGCATTTTGATGGTGTAGTCTGATGAGCTGACCCTGAAGCTGTGGTCTGTGTCCTCCCCATAAACAGGGAGCAACTTCCTATGAATGATGTGGCAGAGTCATCGCCAGCCTTGAAGAGAAACTCAATCACAGACCATTGTCGCAACCAAACATCTTCACGGTCCATTATGGCTCACCTGTTAATAAAAGAAAATACTATTATATACCAGCTTATAGCTAAATGTCCCGAGTATATTCACAAAAAATTTCATTCTCCTACTGCAAAAAATAAAAAAATTGGAGATGACTGTGCAAAATTTTTGAACGCCCTTTTTGCATCACTGTTCTCCCTTGGACATCCAAAAGTGAGAGTTTCTCATCTGAATTAGCAATCTGATATCTGTCCGATGTGTTTACTCGGCGATTATCACTCATCTGGATGAATAATGGCCACCACAACTTCTTTGATATTGTACCCAACCTATAAAGCAATATCTGATTGCCCAGTAGATCAACGTATGTTCCCAATACATACTCTTATGGGAAAGCTTATGATAACCATTCAGAAATAGTATGTCTATAAAGGATGCTAGCTCTTCTTTGGCAAGAAGAAAAGTTATGTTGTTCTGTTTGACAAGCATAGATTTTCCATTGTTCGCTAATAATATTCACTAATTGCTCAGGAAAAAATCCTCAAACTCCTGAGGTAATGTCTTATTTGCTAGACATTTTGCAACGTAATTTTCGTTGCTCTTACCTAGTTCATTAGTATCTGTGTACGTTGGTTCACATGAATAGCACTCATATTTGGGTTTTTTGGTGTGTTTTGTGTTTTCCAGTCTGTGTCCTAATGTTTTTCATTGCGTAGCATCTAGAGGTAAATCGGTGACGTTAGCTTCATCCCTTCTGGTTATAAGTTGTAAAGTACCTGCTACATCCCATACAGTACAGTCATAGTTCAGTGGATTTTCTTCAGTGTCTCCTTTGTCTGTTATTTCATCTATAATGAGTAGAACAATCACCAATTTTAAGCCATCAACATGGTCTTCACTCACTTCATAGCTCTTCAGTTCTGCTAGAACTTCGTCAGTTGTAAGTCCACACTGCATATTTTGCATCCAACTGAAATTGTAAAATGGAAATGGTATAGTCCATTCTATTACTTAAGCCTGAAGAAAGCGTCATACCACATAAAGAAAGCAGATGTTAACAATGTAAATAATAATTTTCGTATGTAAGATGTGTGCAAATAGGGGCATCTACATAGAAGTGATAATAAAACATGCCATTGTTCCATTACTGGGACGTATAAAACAAATTGATATTGCACTTACTTCAGGAAATCTGAAATACACTGGACATGGGCATCTGTACATTAATAGCAAACGCACCCAGACAATTAAATCACTGTTCATGTCATGCAGAATCTACCAGCAGGCGTACAGTGCAGCAAAGTGCGAATATAGAAAATAGGCAAATTAATTCGGTTCTTAAAGTAATCTAATTAGAGGAAAAGTGTTTCTTTACAATTTTCAGGCATTACAGCAGTCATTTCAACCTTTAGATACAACAATCGAAGCTGAAAGTTTCATTGCTTTGGCAGAAATAAATAACACATTCGTGTCCCAAATAAGGGGCAATGTTAAATAACAGGTTAATAAAAGTGACACAAACCAAACCATATCATTGGGTAAACACAAAACAGTAGATATTCCCTCCACACATAACCCACAATGTTTAGTGTTATACCAGATCACGTAAGAAACAGATTGACCGTCCTTACAGCAGAACAAGCAACCGAAAAAATAGTCCAAATGGTTCAAATGGCTCTGAGCACTATGGGACTCAACTGCTGAGGACATTAGTCCCCTAGAACTTAGAACTAGTTAAACCTAACTAACCTAAAGACATCACACACATCCATGCCCGAGGCAGGATTCGAACCTGCGACCGTAGCGGTCTCGCGGTTCCAGACTGCAGCGCCAGAACCGCGCGGCCACTTCGGCCGGCTCGAAAAAATAGTTTTCCCGTCGGTCAACAGATGTCGCAGGCGACGCTACAATGCTAACTGACCTGTCCATGTCGCGGAATTGGCAACGCTGTATCTTCTGTGACGTGAATGACGCTGATTTGCGTTCGGCTAGAGCGCTGGGCGCGAAATGCATTCGTCACACTGCTGACTGTAGTAGCTCATGATCGGCTGTGGTTTTTCCCGAGTTTTCAATCTAAGAATGTAGATTAGCTCCTGTAATTCTACAAACCAAGTCTATTTCTCACAATCATATGCGAAATGAAATAAATGAAACGTAACACACAAACATTTCTCACGAGTTACTGTTTAAATGCAGACTGTATTGCAGTCACATAGGTTTTACACTCGCCTTCCATGCCGTCTATTTCCTCTTTGCTATACAGCTCTTCTCATACGGATCGTGGTGGTAAAAAAGATCTCCATGTGCAGGTTAACACTAGAAAGTTTTCAAAATCCGCACTCCGTTATGATGCGAATTAATGCTGGACATATTTCAGTGACAGTCATTTCAAATTTAAATTCTTTTACTTTGCATGTAACTTATCGTAAATGATATATGAGTGGCACAAAACGATGAATTTTGGATTGTTGTTGAAAGGGGGCTGCAAAGGCGGTAATATACAAGTGGAAGCGTGTTTTTCGAGCATATTTTGGCGGTGTCAACTTTGAAGAGCCACAGACGGCAAACCATAATTATGTTAAAAATTTACTTTGTACAGTTTAAAGATAACCCGCAAATATTCGCAACAGAGGTACGCTTTTATCTGCAACACAGTTATTACTGGGGATATCCGCACTCGCGCAGAACTGTTACTATAAGTAGTGTTGTTTTCGAGTGAAAGCTGTGAGAGGATTATTAGCGCACAGATAAAAAAAATTAAAATAGGCAGCGTCTATAGTTTGCATGTTATGCTCGTTCTCTTCTATTCTCCTCCCTTCATTCCAGTATAAACGCTTGTTCACAAGTATAAACGAATGGCAGTGAAAATTGGCGAATTATCTATGAATACTCGTTTGTTGCAGTGTAAACGAGCTTTTACACTCGTTCACTTCGTTCGCTCTAGTATATACCAGGATTTAGAGGGACCGATGACCTAGCAGTTAGATGACGGCTATTATTCATTTATTTCACTGTTGCGATTTCAGCTCTAGAGCCATTTTCAAGTACCAAGGGAAAGGTCTTGTAAGGTAATGCTTCTTAAATTGTTTACCAAATGTTACCACACTATGCTTTGCATTTTGTTATCCATATCTTATATTTGTTTCAGTTTTCACATTGCACACAAAAATACCTCTACAGCCAAAATTACAATACTGCAGTGAATAAACAGTTTAAAAAAGTCCAAATCGCAGCAAAGATTTCATTTAAAAATTGTATGCTACGATTCTTGTACAGGAAGGGCTGCCACGTTATATCAGAATATAAGATCGACAAAATTTAGATAGGATCTTTGACTGGAAATCTGAACATTTTTAGTTCAGGATTTGTCCGTCTACTCCTTCCACAGTTGATATACTCGCACGCCCTCGACATGACGACTCGATCCACTAGCACCGGTATGTCAGAAACAGCTGTACTTCACAGACGCCAAATGGTGGAAAGCTGCATGCGTTCGGACGATGTTGCCACATATTTCACAGAACGGAGTGCCATCTAGTGGTTGGTGCCACAAGTAAGGGTGTGACGCTGTTGCCGCCTGGTGGCTGTTCCCTGACAAGGGTTGCCTGCTAGACCAAGCGATTGGGCAATCTGTTTCTTACGTGATCTGGGGTGTTATCACCATGTAAGTGCAGTATAATTCTTTACGAGATGTTGTCATTTAATAAATTAAACCTATAAAGATAAACAGAATTACGTGTCAGTAATCTCACTCTAGAATCTTTTCGTTGGATTGACTAAGTCATTAATTTAAAATAGTAATCTTAACCCAGTAAATTATTAGGGCACTGATACTCTCATTTAATTAGAGCATATCTCTCTTTGCAGAAGATTCCCAGGAAAGATTTTCTTTCATCCAGCATTGCCTGTACCTCTGCTTCTTTTTTTTTTTTTTTTTGAGTCATTGGTCTTCTGACTGGTTTGATACGGCCTGCCACGAATTCCTCTCCCATGCCAACCTCTTCTTCTGAGAGTTTCACTTGCAACGTACGTCCTCAGTTATTTGCTGGATGTATTCCAATCTCTGTCTTCTTCTATAGTTTTTGCCCTTTACAGCTCCACCTTGTACCATGGAAGTGATTCCCTAATATCTTAACAGATGTCCTATTACCTTGTCCCTTTTCCTTGTCAGTGTTTCACACATATTCCTTTTCTCTCCGATTCTGTGCAGAACCACTCATTCTTTACTTTATCAGTCCACTTAATCTTCAAAATTCGTATGTAGCAGCATATCTCAAATGTTTGATTCTCTTCTGTTCCAGTTATCCCACAGGTCATGTTTCACTACCATGCAATGCTGTGCTTCAAATGTACATTCTCAGAAATTTGTTCCTCAAATTAAGGTCTATGTTTGATACTAGTAGCCTTCTCTTGACCAGGAACGCCGTTTTTGCCATTGCTAGTCTGTTTTTGACGTCCTCCTTGCTCCATCCGTCATTGTTTATTTTTCTGCCTAGGAAGTAGGTAATGAAATTCCTTAACATCATTTACTTTGTGAGCATTAATCCTGATGTTAAGTTTCTCACTGTTCTCGTTTCTGCTGCTTCTCATTGCTATCGTCTTTCTTCGAATTATTCGCAATCCATATTCAGTGCTCATTCAGTTCAGCGTATCATGTAACTCTTCTTCACTTTCACTCAGGATAGCAATCTAATCAGCATATCGTATCATTGATATCCTTTCACCTGGAATTTTAATTCCACTCCTGAACCATTCTTTTACTAGCATCATTGCTTCTTCGATGTACAGATTGAACAGTAAGGGCGAAAGACTACATCCCTGTCTTACACTCTTTTTAATCCGAACACTTCATTCTTGGTCATCTACTCTTATTATTCCCTCTAGGTTCTTGTACATATTGTATATTACCTGCATCTCCCTATAGCTTGCCTCTATTTTTCTCAGAATTTCGAACGTCTTGCACCAGTTTACATTGTCGAATGCTTTTTCCAGGTTGACAAATACTATGACTATGACTTAGCTTTTCTTTAGTCTTGTTTCTATTATCAACCACAACATCAGAAATCCCTCTCTGGTGACTTTACTTTTCCTGTCTTTCCTAAAGCCAAATTGATCATCATCTAACTCACCCTCAATTTTCTTTTCCATTCTTCCATATATTCTGTGTATTCTTGTCAGCAACTTGGATGCTTGAGCTGTTAAGCTGGTTGTGTGATAATTCTCGTACTTTTCAGCTCTTGCAGTCTTCGGAATTGTGTGGATAATGTTTTTCCGAAAGTCAGATATGTCGCCAGACTCATACATTCTACACACCAACATGAATAGTCGTTTTGTTGCCACTTCCCCAAATAATTGTAGAAATTCTGATGGAATGTTATCTATCCCCTCTGCCGTGTTTGCTCTTAAGTCCTCCAAAGCTCTCATCAATTCTGATTCTAATATTGGGTACCATATCTCTTCTAAATTGATTTCTGTTTCCTCTGCTATCACATCAAATAAATCTTTCCCCTCACTGACGCCTTCAGTATACACTTTCCACCTATTCGCTGTCTCCTCTGCATTTAACAGTGGAATTCCTGTTGCACTTTTAATGTCACCACCGTTGCTTTTAATTTCACCAAGGGTTATTTTGACGGTCCTACATGCTAAGTCAGTCCTTCCAGCAGCCATTTCTTTTTCGATTTGTTCACATTTTTCATTCAGCCATTTCGTTTTAGCTTCCCTGCACTTCCTACTTATTTCATTCCTGAGCGACTTGTATTTCTGTATTCCTGAATTTCCCTGAACATTTTTGTACTTTCTTCTTTCATCGATTAACTGAAATTTTCTTCTGTTACCCATGCTTTCTTCGCAGTTACCTTCTTTGCACCTCCGTTTTTCTTTCCAACACTTGTGACTGCCCGTTTTCGAGATGTCCATTCCTCTTCAACTTTACTGTCCTCAGAGCTATTCCTTATTGCTGTATCTACAGCATTAGAGAACTTCAAGCGTATCTTGTCATTCCTTAGTACTTCCATATCTCACTTCTTTGTGTATTGATTCTTCCTGACTTATCTCTTAAACTTCAACCTACTTTTCATCACTATTTCATTGTGATCTGAGGCTATATGTGCTCCTAGGTACGTCTTGCAATGCAGTATTTGATTTCAGTATATCGGTCTGACAATGAAGTAATGTAACCGAAATCTTCCTGTATCACCCAGATTTTTGCAAGTATACCTCCTCCTTTTGTTATTCTCGAACATAGTATTCGCTATTACAAGCCGAAATTTATCAGAGAACTCAATTAGTCTTTCTCCTCTCTCATTCCTTGTCCCAAGCCCACATTCTCCTGTAAGCTTTTCTTCTACTCCTTCTCCTACAACTACATTCCAGTCCCCCATTACTATTTGATTTTCATCTCTCTTTACGCCCTGTATTACCATTTCAATATCCTCACATACTCTCTGTCTCTTCAACTTTAGATTGCGACGTAAACATGTATACCTAAACTACCATTGTCAGTGTTGGTTGGTTGTCGATTCTGATAAGGAGAACCCTGTTAGTGAACTGTTCACGGTAACACACTCTCTGCTCTACCTTCCTATTCATAACGAATCCTACTACCATCATAAATTTTCTGCTGCTGTTAATATTATCTTACACGGCCAGAAATCCTTGTCTTATTCCCATTTCTCTTCATTGACCCCTACTGTAGCTAGATTGAGACTTTGCATTTCCGTTTTTAGATTTTCTAGCTTTCCAACCACGTTCAAGTTACTAAGCTGTTGGCTAACTGTATTGAATTTCGTGTTCATACTTGTCAGTAATTGCTGTAACAGCGCATTGGTGATACTATTGTTGTTGTTATAAGCTGTGCTTTGCATTACCGATAGTCAGTGTCCGTACTACGTTGTCAAAATACATTGCTGTTTCACCTTCCTCTGTTTCGTACAGCAGCTCCTGAAGACAGATATTGACTGTGGATATTGTATCACAAACACAGTCCCTTGGACTGTTCAGAGATGTCAATAAACCTGGTCAAAAATGTAAACAACCATGCATGAGCAGCGCCTATTAGACGGAGGGCACCAACAGCCGATCAGTTCCATGTTCATGTAGTTCAACCGTGCCTAGACGGTCAATACCGCGGTTCGATCGCGTCCGCATTGCTACTTTGTGCCAGGAAAGGCTATCAACAAGGGAAGTGTCCAGGCGTCTCGGAGTGAACCAAAGCGATGTTGTTTGGACATGGAAGAGATACAGTGAGACAGGAACGGTAGATGACATGCCTTGCTCAGGCCACCCAAGGGCTACTCATGCAGTGGATGACAGCTACCTACGGATGATGGCTCGGAGGAACCCTGACAGCAACGCCACCATGTTGAATAATGCTTTTCGTGCAGCCACAGGACGTCGTGTTACGATTCAAACTGCGCGCAATAGGCTGCATGATGCGCAACTTCACTCCCAACGTCCGTGGCGAGGTCCATCTTTACAACCACGACACCATGCTGCAAGGTACAGATGGGCCCAACAACATGCCGAATGGACCGCTCAACATTGGCATCACGGTCTCTTTACTGATGAGTGTCGTATATGCCTTCAACCAGACAACCATTGGAGACGTGTTTGGAGGCAACCCGGTCAGGCTGAACGCCTTAGACACACGGTCAGCGAGTGCAGCAAGGTGGAGATTCCCTGCTGTTTTGAGATGGCATTATGTGGGGCCGATGTACGCCGCTGGTGGTCGTGGAAGGTACCATAACGGCTGTACGATACGTGAATGCCATCCTCCGACTGATAGTGCATTCATGTCGGCAACATATTGGTGAGTCATTCAACTTCATGGACGACAATTCGCGCCCCCATCGAGCACATCTTGTGAATGACTTCGGTCAGGATAACGACATCGCTCGACTAGAGTGGCCAGCATGTTCTCCAGACGTGAGCCCTATCGAACATGCCTGGGATGGATTGAAAAGGGCTGTTTAGGGACGATGTGATCCACCAACCACTCTGAGGGATCTACGCCAAATCGCCCGTGAGGAGTGGGACAATCTGGATCAACAGTGCCTCGATGAACTTGTGGATAGTAAGCCATGACGAATACAGGCATACATCAATGCAAGAGGACGTGCTACTGGGAATTAGATGTACCGGTGTGTACTGCAATCTGGACCACCACCTTTATTCTATGTTGATCTCTATTCCAATTTTCTGTACAGGTTCCGGAACTCTCGGAACTGAGGTGATGCAAAACTTTTTTTTACGTGTGTATAAGAGCAAATCAAAACCAAATGTGTAATACTACAAAGAAAGTGATCACTATTGTCAACGAACTACACAAGGGCTATGAAGGTTCACCATTGACTGTAGAGGAACTAACATTAAGGGTAGAAAACTTGGAATTAGAGCCTGAATGTGCCGAAAGAGAAAGAGCTCAGATAGGGAAAAATTTAGACGATATCACTAAAAAACCAAAAACAGGTACCTTAGATCAAAGAAGTACATTAGTGCAGAAGGTAGTATCTGAATACAAAGCGTATGTACACATGGTAGAAGAGACCACGAAGAAAAGGGAAAATTAATCATTAAATGAAGTAGGTCAGGTTGCTAATATTCAGTTGCTTGTGCCCAAGACAGATGCGTGTAATAGTTACTCACATCTTGTCACAAGCCCGATAGCGAGCGCAAGTGAAGATTGCAAAATTCGTAATTTACCCTCAGCAGTACCTACAACACATGCACAGTTGTCACACAGTGCTCCGCACACATGTAACAATACACCAATGCCTGATAATGCCGCATGTTTAGCATCCATCTTCATCGATGAACGCTTGCTTGGATATAGGCAGTTTCCTACGTATTTGACAGAGTGGATGAAGCAGGTAGTTTTTATCAGTGCATTCCACAATGTATTTCCGCGTAACTGGACAGAGGCTCAAAAGATAAAATTTGTTGTTGGTTACACCCAAGATGACGTTCTTTTGTGGGCCACTGAAATGGCAGAACGTTGTCACAGTTATGAGCAAAAGGAATGGGCTTTCTTAAACAAGTACTTGTCGGAAGCCATTCAAGAAAGATTAAGACGTGAAGTCTTTAATCTGGCTCCATTTCATAGCAAGCATGGAAGTTTGCAGGGTTATTTCGAAAACTATTTAAATGAGAGCAGATATTGGACCAATTCCATATCACTGGCGGATGTATTGTAGATATTAAAGAGCCGACTTTGGCCACACATAAGGGAAAAACTAGTGACCACACCAAAACACGACACTGAGTACTTTCTGCCAGTTTTGCATTCCACTGACCAGATTTATGAAGAGGCATCATGACAGCATAAAGCAGCAGATAAACAAACACATCAATCTGCCTTTGGAATCCAACCTGTAAATAATAATGTTACTACACAACATGCATGGCAACCATATCCGACACAGTACAAACAAAAAGGGAACGGATATGGCAATGTAAATGAGAAAAAAAGATTTAAGCGAGGTTATCAGAACAAGAACTATTACAACAGACAAGCGAACTACGATCCGCCAGCACATGGCAATCTGCTGCCCATAAGTAGTAACAGGCAGTAGATGCAGTGGCAAGCGGTCAGTAACAATCAAATGCCACACGCTGTGCCACATCCAATCTTTGGACAATATAATAGCGTGGAATATAATTTGGCAACTATCAACACGGATTCGCGCGAAGATAGGTCACGCCTAGCCAATGACACAAATTGGCGTAACACAACACACACTTTACAGCTAGCTGAAATTACATTGGTCACATCGAGGTCAATGCTCTTGCACTGGCGGAAAACTCCAACCAGTCACAGTGAGGCCCCACGCTGCTTGCCAGGTAGGGACAGGGGGCAATACACTTGCAAACACGTTTTACGAGATACGACGAACAAGGTGACATGCAAGATGATTTACACCGCCATGAGGAGTAAGTCCAGGAAAACGTGTATGAACAGTGGGTACAGAAAGTTATAAAGACAGTGATATTTGAAATGGAAGTACCCTTAGTTCTAGACACAGGTGCAAACGACTTAATGTCAACTGAATTTTCCCAAGAGTTAAAGAGAAGAGGTAAAATTCCCACTTTCCCAGTGCAGAATTGTAGAATACATACGGCCACGAAACAAATCAAAAGTAGTGAAGTTACAAGCACTTATTCCATTGAAAATAGGACACTTTACTGTCAAATGTAATTTCCTCATCATTGACAAATTAATAGTAAATTGTTTGATTGGGATGGACATGTTTAGAACTTATTAGGTGCAAATTGATGTAGGAAGTGTTAAATGCTACTTCAGCATAAATGAACGAGTATTATCTGTCGATTTAATAAAATCGTCAGACAAGAAGGTCAAGCAGAAGGAAGTGTCTGATGTGACAGTTCTATTTGTATTTCCTACTGTATTATTTCTGAACACTCACTATAACGAACAAGTGCCAGAATCAGATTAAACTATGAAATAGTAGAGCAAAAGGTAAGTGAGTCCAGCACCTTAAATGAGCAACAGGAACTTACAGATCTCTTATTTAAGTATGCACATCTATTTGGAAAACATCCTGGAGTTATCAGGGATTATCAGTACAAAATAGATGTTTAGCTATATGAAACTTTTTGTGTATCATCATATCCCATTCCTTGGACATAAGGAGAGATAGTACCAGAAGAAATCAATCGAATGATTAAATGGGGGAGCATTCAACCTTCCTTTTCACCTTATTGTAGCCCCATATTGCCTGTAAGTAAACCAGATGAATGAGTAAGATTGGTTCTCAATGCTCAAGGTATTAATAAGATCCTAGTACCAGTTCGAATCAGGCCTGAAAACCTGGAGAAACAACTGTTGAAGTTCCATAATACTTGGTATTTTACCATATTGGACCTTCGAATATCCTATTGGCAAATCAAACTCCACCCAGAAAATAGGAAGTGCACAGCTTTCGTATGTGGTGGTAGAAGCTTTGAATTCTGCATCCTGCCATTTGGCCTGAATATAAGTGCAGGTGTATTCATCACAGTGTTAGATAAAATATTAGGGACAGAGCTACTTTGCATGGTTACAGTCAATGTTGGCGACTTGTTAATCGCCACCCGCACTTGATTAGAACACTTTCAGCTCATTGAGAAAGTTTTACAACGCTTTCAGAATACATGGTAACAGCCAACTTTAAAAAAGTCTGACTTTGGCAGGCAGGAGATAAAATTTCTTCGTCACATTATCTCCAAACGAGGTAAATTCCTGTAGTAGTTGGTGTTAGAGCTGCACCTTTTTTAGACTGAAGTCAGCTGATAGGAATACCTGCTTAAAGGACATTCCTCTAAGGACTCGCCTTCAGAGGACATCGTCTTTCCAAGTAGAGAAGAAATCAGCATATTTCATCAAAATATAAGAGGTATTAGGGATAAAGTTAGCGAACTGCTTATAAATGTTGACTCTAAAATTATTGGTATATCAGAGCAACCCTAAAATAATTTGACAATTCAGAGGCTTCCTTTACCAGGCTATAGATCAGCTGGCTGTTTTTCAAGGAGTTCCTTGTGGGGTATGTGAGTGGCCATGTACATAAAAAACCGTATTTCATTTGAGCCCATAGATGTATCACGGCCCTGCACTGAACAGATATTTTAATGTTGTGCAGGGGTAGTGGAATTTAGTGAAACTAAACTTCTAACTGTTGAACTGTTGACTTCTAACATCTGACTTTAGAGCATTTCTGCTCAAGCTAGAGAGGGTTCTTGATTCACTTTATAGGAAGTACCAGAAATTAGTTATATGTGGTGACTTCAGTATTAATTTTGTATATTATGGTGCAAGAAAAAGGATGTTGGTAGATCTCCTAAATTCATATGATCTGATGGAGACCGTGTTTTTTTTCAACTAGGGTGCAGGAGGACAGTAGCACAGCCATAGACAATATTTTTATTCATTCATTATTACTAGATGGGCATTCTGTTAGTAAAAGGGTGAATGGCCTTTCAGACCACAATGCACAAATTTTAACACTAAATGGCTCTTATACTCAAACAAATGTCACATATAATTACAAACTATGTAGGAAAGTAAATCCAATGGCAATAGAGAGTTTTTTAAACCTTGTCAAGGAGCATGATGGCAGGATATTTATAGTGTGATAACACAGATGACAAACATGATGTTTTCCTTAACACATTTATCATGCTTTTTGAGAGTTGATTTCCATTAGAACGATCTAAATGGGGCACTAGCAGTAAAAGGCAGCCTGGATGGCTGACTAGTGGGATAAGGATATCATGTAGAACATAGTGGGAATTATATCAAAATGTTATTAGTAGTCACAATCAAGCTACAGTAGCCCATTACAAACTGTACGATAAGGTGCTTAAAAATGTTATTAGGTAGGCAAAGAGTATGTGATAGGCAAATAGAATAGCTAATTCACAGGATAAAATGAAAACCATATGGTCAGTTGTGAATGATGTGTCTGGTCAGCAGCACAAGGTTGACAATATAAAGTCAGTTCGTAGTAAAAATATTTCTGATACTGGTAAATCAGATATATACAGTGTGGTCCATTGTCCGCAGCTCGTGGTCGTGCAGTAGCGTTCTCGCTACCCACGCCCGGGTTCCCGGGTTCGATTCCCGGCGGGGTCAATGATTTTCTCTGCCTCGTGATGACTGGGTGTTTTGTGATGTCCTTAGGGTAGTTAGGTTTAAGTAGTTCTAAGTTCTAGGGGACTGATGACCATAGCTGTTAAGTCGCATAGTGCTCAGAGGCAGTGTGGTCCATTGATAGTGACTGGGCCAAATATCTCACGAAATAAGCATCAAACGAAAAAACTACAAAGAACGAAACTCGTCTCGCTTGAAGGAGGAAACCAGATGGTGCTATGGTTGGCCCGCTAGATGGCGCTGCCACAGGGCAAACGGATATCGACTGCGTTTTTAAAAAATAGGAACCCCCATTTTTTATTACATATTCCTGTAGTACATAAAGAAATATGAATGTTTTAGTTGGATCACTTTTTTCGCCTTGTGATAGATGGCGCTGTAGTAGTCATAAACGTATAAGTACGTAGTATCACAGAACATTCCGCCAGTGCGGACGGTATTATCTTCGTGATACATTACCCGTGTTAGAATGGACCGTTTACCAATTGAGGAGAAGGTCGATATCGTGTTGATGTATGGCTATTGTTATCAGAATGCCCAACGAGCGTGTGCTATGTATGCTGCTCGGTATCGACATCATCGAAGTGTCCGGACCGTTCGCCGGATAATTACGTTATTTAAGGAAACAGGAAGTGTTCAGCCATGTGTGAAACGTCAACCACGACCTGCAACAAATGATGATGCCCAAGTAGGTGTTGTAGCTGCTGTCGCGGCAAATCCGCACATCAGTAGCAGACAAACTCCGCGGGAATCGGGAATCTCAAAAATGTCGGTATTGAGAATGCTACATCAACATCGACTGCACCCATACCATATTTCTATGCACCAGGAATTGCATGGCGACGACTTTGAACGTCGTGTACAGTTCTGCCACTGGGCATAAGAGAAATTACGGGACGATGACAGATTTTTTGCAGGCGTTCTATTTATCGACGAAGCGTCATTCACCAACAGCGGTAACGTAAACCGGCATAATATGCACTATTGGGCAACAGAAAATCCACGATGGCTGCGACAAATGGAACATCAGCGACCTTGGCGGGTTGATGTATGGTGTGGCATTATGGGAGTAAGGATATTTGGCCCCCATTTCATCGATGGCAATCTAAGTGGTGCAATGTATGCTAATTTCCTACATAATGTTCTACCGATGTTACTGCAAGATGTTTCACTGCATGACAGAATGGCGATGTACTTCCAACATGATGGATGTCCAGCACATAGCTCGTGTGAGGTTGAAGTGGTACTGAATAGCATATTTCATGACAGGTGGATTGGTCGCCGAAACGCCATACCATGGCCTGCACATTCACCGGATCTGACGTCCCCGGATTTCTTTCTGTGGGGAAAGTTGAAGGATATTTGCTATCGTGATCCACCGACAATGCCTGGCCACATACGTCAGCGCATTGTCAATACATGTGCGAACATTACGGAAGGCGAACTACTCGCTGTTGAGAGGAATGTCGTGACACGTATTGCCAAATGAATTGAGGTTGACGGACATCATTCTGGGCATTTATTGCATTAATGTGGTATTTACAGGTAATCACGCTGTAACAGCATGCGTTCTCAGAAATGACAAGTTCACATTGGAACAACCGAATTAAAATTTAGCCATATTTGTAATTTTTCCTTTAGGTATGGTCGATTTCCTGAACGGTTAAAGTACTCAGTAGTAAAGCTGCTTTATAAAAATGGAGAAAGGGATAATGTGGCCAAATTTAAAGCTATTTCTATGCCATCAATATTTGCTACAGTTATAGAAAAGGCTGTGTATGTCAGGATAATTGATCATTTTATATCACACGATCTGCTATCAAATGTACAGTTCTGCTTTAGAAGTCTTTTAACAACTGAAAATCTAATATTCTCTTTCTCTGTGAGGTACTGGACGGGTTAGACAAAAGGTTTCGAACGGTAGGCATATTTTTTGATTCAACGAAGGCGTTTTATTGTGTTAATCACAAAATATTGCTCCAGAACGGGCATATGATTAGTGAAACTGAACAGTTAAAATTTCTAGGTGTTCAGATGGATAGTAAACTGTCTTGGAAAGCCCACATTCTGAATCATGTTCAAAGACTTCATGCTGTCATTCTTATTATTCGAACAGTATCTGAAGTAAGTGATAGTTCGACACGAAAATTAGATTACTTTGTTTATTTTCATTCGCTTATGTCGTATGGTATTGTATTTTGGGGTAACTATTTGCATTCTAAAAGGATATTTTTAGCTCAGAAACGGGTGGTTTGGGCAATAAGTGGTGTAAGTTTACCAACCTCTTGTCAACCCCTGTTCACGAATCTGGGTATTTTGACATTGGACTCTCAATATACATATTCCTTACTGCCATTTCTTGTTAACAATATTAAGTTATTCTGAAGAATAAGCAGCTTTCACTCAGTTAATACTCGGCAAAAATCAAACCCATATTTGGATCAGACTTCCTAAACTCTAGTGCAGAAAGGTGTGCAGTACACTGCTGCATCCATTTTCAATAAGCTACCACTAGAATTCAAAAATATTAGCTGTAATCCAAGCGCTTTCAAATCGGAACTGAAGAGTTTCCTCGTGGGTCACTCCGTCTTTTCTTCTGAGGATTTCATTAAAAACTTAAGCTACTTCTTGTTGTATTGTTGATTGTGTTTACTTATGGCTTGACTTTTATCGGGTTCATAAACATTTTATTTTATCTGTTATTACTTTTACATTGTAGTTTCATGTACTGACACGTTCCATGACCTTGGAGATTTGCTCCTCAATTTGGACCCACTGAACTTGACATGTAAAGAAATAAATTAAAAAAATGAATGCAAATATACTTAGTAACCCTGATATGGAGAAGATCTTCTGTCTGTGCACAGACGCCTCCTTGCAGGGTCTGGGGGCATGTCTGTTCCAGATGAGAGAGAAAATGACTGTAGATAGTGTACATTATAGCAATTTAATTTCCGTTTTCTTTTGAATTCTACTGTTAAGGAAACATGTTTAGACATAAGAGATTTCATTAATATATATAAGGTAGTAGGTAAGTGAAACTGAGAGAGATGTTAAACGATATTGCGCTTCGCTTAACGTGAAGAGCGGCGAAGAAGAGCAGAACTTGCGGCGCACACTGTGATGTAATCGCAACGGTGAGCTACATCAGCAGACGAGGTGAAAGCAACGGCTCGCGCCCATGCGAATGTAAACACGGCCGCAATAGGTTTAATTATTAGACAGCTGACATGATAACGACCGCCAGATAACGCAATTAAACGCAACTCACACACATGTATATTTATAAAAATTATATACATATAGGAAGAAAGAAGGAGTAACTATATTATGACCATAAACTTTAGGTGGATTACATCTAATATATAGATATTCAATGTTGAACTAAGGAAATGTACATGAGACTACGAGTAATATCTGCATAAAATGATAATGTTAACCTACTATATACAGATATATACAGGCGTTTGCAGAAAGTGAACTACAGGACGTGTAAGATACATTTAAGGATATGAACGATGACAGCTAACATGAAAGCAGGATACAGAGACAAGGAGCACAAATATCTCACGCTTTATAGAATTCTGTAGATATTCTTCTTTACAGTGTAAAGATAAGTGAAGCTGGTGACGTACTGGGCAGAACAGTAGAATAAAACAGATGCATATTGACGTAAAAGAATGACTGAATGAATGGCCACTGAGCTACTACACATTTAACACATTTAGTTCTAAGTATTTTTCTTTTCAACGGCCAGTGCATCGACATGGCGTGATAGAAGAGATGACAAGCTTTGAGAGTGGCTTGGTGCCATACAAGTTTAATGGGCCGCACCTCAAGCGAATAAAATTTAGTTGTAAGAAATATATAAGTGATATGAATGAACGATTCATGGTATAAGCAGTAACAGTCCAGTAAGTGATATCGAAAATGATACAGGTTTGATGCTACCAAACAAGAAAGGGGGTGATTTCCACACAGGGTACAGTCACTGCTTCAGTAACTCCCAACACTCCTTTTTCTCTTTCTAATATGTATATATACATATATGATCATTATGAACATGATCATTATTTCTACACATCGAATGACAACAACATTTATGGCAATTCAATACATGTTATGAGTACTTAACTTACACGTCATCTGAAGTAAAAAATGTCTATTTCACCTAGTAGGAAAATAAAAGAATCTACCATGAACAATGCTGATTGACAGCCTTCTTGTAATGTGATACATGAGTTATACATCCTTTCCTTAGTAATCCAAGGGCCTGTAGTCAAACAGATTCTTTCCTTCATTCCTAGAGGCGATGCTAAGCGTAGTTAGACAAGCAGCGAGAAATGTATTTGAAGTACATTCCAATGGTTTCCCATCTGCTCCATAAATAAATAACAAGCTCCCATGAATAATGTGAAACGAATTACGTGTAATGTTTCTTATGTAAAGATTTGTGATACCCAAACATATGGGTATATATATATATGTATATAAGGATGATCGATGTAAATGAGTGTTTATTCTATAGCACGAATGTAAATGAATCTATTATTTACAGACTAAAGTGATATGACTGTTTATGAAAATAATCAAAATGAAATTCAATATCAGGTAAGTGAGTAGAATGTCAGCAATAATATGTAATATATGAATGTATTAAAATTGTATCTGTGTACATAATGATTTGTTTAAATAGTAACAGCATAAGAAAGAAGACAATCTATGCAAAATAAGTGGTTAAAAGGGTTGGACGGCAATTCGGCAAGAACCTGTGTAAAAGTTATTTTTTGTAAGTGAAATGTGTTGATGCTTAGTATGCATGTGCAAACCTACAAAACTATTTTGTAAAACTACACTCAACTCTGAATAAATGGAGAAGTGTTTTAAATGGAACTTACCTTATCGGTTGCTGATCGACGGACTTCCTCTCCGCTGAATAAGCGTGTTACAATGGGTCTCAGGCCATAAAATTGGAGGTCTTCTGTCACAGCATCGAAATTACCACGAGCACGCACACCATTTCCAAGAAATGAACAAATATTTGTGGAGGAATCCTCACGACACTTCATGAAATTGACACCCAGGAGTTAAAAGTATTCATCAAGGACGCAATAATTAAAGTCACAGTGCCAGGCCACCAACTACTCGTACTTACCACGCTCGTGGGCGCAATAGAGAAAAAGACTTAACCAAGTGTTGTTGAATATGCTCGATATTTGATACTACCTTTGTTCGATTACTTGTTTTTCTTTTAA
The DNA here is from genome assembly GCF_023898315.1 of Schistocerca nitens. Lineage (NCBI taxonomy): Eukaryota > Metazoa > Arthropoda > Insecta > Orthoptera > Acrididae > Schistocerca > Schistocerca nitens. Next base: position 432,051,243 of record NC_064614.1, read on the forward strand.
TTATTTGTATTAGTACATCAAGATATAATAAGGTAAAACTGACATATAAACTTAAAATGACATACGTCTACCTAAAGGACCGAAAAATGAAGGACTTCGACCCCCTCCCTGCCCCAAATTGGTAGTAGATAGCAACCAATGAACCATATGATACTGCCTAACACTTTGCACCTCCATACAGTGTCAGTGTACAGTGGGGGCAATTGTGTAATACCTCTTTTTATATTTTCTCGCAATATCATACCTTTCTTTCTCGTTATTAATTCCTATGAATGTTTTCTTTTCATCATTAGTAATAAGAAATTTGTAAATTGCCAGAGAAGACGGCAAAGATAGGCTTTTCAAATTATCTTTGTAACAAAAGAACAATGTCTGGAGAATACTCAATTTTTTTAACACCTTTTGTTTCAGTTTCGCTTGAGAGTACTTGTGGTTTAGATATCACACAAAAAGGACTTGTAATTTTTACTAATGCGTCAACAATGTGGTAGTAAGTGCTATGTGTGATTAAAAAAGCAAGAAAATAGATATATTAAGAGTTGCCACAGATGCAAGAATATTTTTTATTTATTACGCCAATATTCTTTCATGAGCATGACTTTTGCCTACAATCATAAGAAGAGGCAGTAAGCTCTTCCATTCTGTAAGACATCTTTTGATATACACATGTGCTCATCATCAAGATTTATGGATGGACTGTATGATTGGCAACCATAGAAAATTAGAGGTAATTTAATAATGTCAGTGTAGCTTAATAGTGACGTCTATAAAATGCATATATGTGTAATAATCGAACAACTGACTTTTTGTTAAGCTCCAAGTTTGCTCCCAAATACAGTTTGTGTGACTTTAGAATAGGTACATTGCATTGTAGTTTTCTTACATTGCAAGAAAGACTGTTCATGGCACCAATTTCGTTTCAACAATAGTTCATGTTTTAATGGCAGTATTGCAAGTAGTAATTATATCTCATTACGTAAATTTCATGACGATTCATACTATTTGTGTTAGGTGTTGGGTTGTCTCCAAGCATGGTTATTCCTAAATCAATTAACAGACCTGACACGAACTTTAGCATGATGTGTCACTGACAAGTAATGTAACTCGATGAAAGTTAAACCTTACATAGAAAGAACTGTTACACTATAATGCAGAAGATAACTGAAAGAAATACACTATGAGACCAATAGAAATGACACTTTTATTCAAAGACATTAATTCCTCTGAAATCACTGCGATATACAGTAATCACCTGAACGTTACAAAAGGTGGGACATGTATCCTAACAGGGAATGTGATCAACGTGGATGGTAAGGCATATTCCGCAACATGCTACCAAGCTGAGCGTAACGTTGGTGTGGAATTAAAATGGTAAGATCGTCTATGTCTCCACCAGAGCGGTTGACAACTAATGGATAGTTTTAGTGCATGTAGACATGCTGCATTTAGTCGCCTCAATACATCCCACATGTGCCCGATGAGATTTAAGTCAGGGGACAGGCAGGTTGGTCCATTCACCGAACATCCTCTCATTCCAAGAGCTGCTTCACCTGTGTTGTTGGATGTCACCTACGAAAATTAATTCAGGGTGAAATTCAACCCCTGAAAAGACGCACACGTCGAAGGACTACAGTCTCACAATAACATTGACCAGCTGGTATGTCATGTACAATGGTTTGTAGGTCAGCACACCCATGTGACTTTATAACTACCTACACCATAATACTGGGACTACCAAAATGATTATATTCGAAAAAGCTGTAGGTACACTCATATGACAAGAGGTGGGAACGTATAATGCACCCAGGAACTGACTTCATTTTTATGGATGAGATGAATACATATACACTCCTGGAAATTGAAATAAGAACACCGTGAATTCATTGTCCCAGGAAGGGGAAACTTTATTGACACATTCCTGGGGTCAGATACATCACATGATCACACTGACAGAACCACAGGCACATAGACACAGGCAACAGAGCATGCACAATGTCGGCACTAGTACAGTGTATATCCACCTTTCGCAGCAATGCAGGCTGCTATTCTCCCATGGAGACGATCGTAGAGATGCTGGATGTAGTCCTGTGGAACGGCTTGCCATGCCATTTCCACCTGGCGCCTCAGTTGGACCAGCGTTCGTGCTGGACGTGCAGACCGCGTGAGACGACGCTTCATCCAGTCCCAAACATGCTCAATGGGGACAGATCCGGAGATCTTGCTGGCCAGGGTAGTTGACTTACACCTTCTAGAGCACGTTGGGTGGCACGGGATACATGCGGACGTGCATTGTCCTGTTGGAACAGCAAGTTCCCTTGCCAGTCTAGGAATGGTAGCACGATGGGTTCGATGACGGTTTGGATGTACCGTGCACTATTCAGTGTCTCCTCGACGATCACCAGTGGTGTACGGCCAGTGTAGGAGATCGCTCCCCACACCATGATGCCGGGTGTTGGCCCTGTGTGCCTCGGTCGTATGCAGTCCTGATTGTGGCGCTCACCTGCACGGCGCCAAACACGCATACGACCATCATTGGCACCAAGGCAGAAGCGACTCTCATCGCTGAAGACGACACGCCTCCATTCGTCCCTCCATTCACGCCTGTCGCGACACCACTGGAGGCGGGCTGCACGATGTTGGGGCGTGAACGGAAGACGGCCTAACGGTGTGCGGGACCGTAGCCCAGCTTCATGGAGACGGTTGCGAATGGTCCTCGCCGATACCCCAGGAGCAACAGTGTCCCTAATTTGCTGGGAAGTGGCGGTGCGGTCCCCTACGGCACTGCGTAGGATCCTACGGTCTTGGCGTGCATCCGTGCGTCGCTGCGGTCCGTCCCAGGTCGACGGGCACGTGCACCTTCCGCCGACCACTGGCGACAACATCGATGTACTGTGGAGACCTCACGCCCCACGTGTTGAGCAATTCGGCGGTACGTCCACCCGGCCTCCCGCATGCCCACTATACGCCCTCGCTCAAAGTCCGTCAACTGCACATACGGTTCACGTCCACGCTGTCGCGGCATGCTACCAGTGTTAAAGACTGCGATGGAGCTCCGTATGCCACGGCAAACTGGCTGACACTGACGGCGGCGGTGCACAAATGCTGCGCAGCTAGCGCCATTCGACGGCCAACACCGTGGTTCCTGGTGTGTCCGCTGTGCCGTGCGTGTGATCATTGTTTGTACAGCCCTCTCGCAGTGTCCGGAGCAAGTATGGTGGGTCTGACACACCGGTGTCAATGTGTTCTTTTTTCCATTTCCAGGAGTGTATGTTGTTATGTTTTCTAGCAGTCCCCTACAACTAATAGGCAATATAAATGTTGTTATATCTGAAACTTATTTATAATATACTTTCAAATCTCCACATCGCTAACGTTTTATGTCCCCAAAGTGACCAACCACATTTTGAATATCATTGAGATACTTCAATACTCATACATTTTAAAATACTGCAGGATCACATGGCAAAACTTTCTTAATAACAGTCACAATATATAAATTATATTATTGTGTTTCTGTGTCATATTCAATAATATGTGCTGCATCATATAATATTTCTTGTCATTATTGATGTATATACCACATAATTTTATGCAAATGGCCATGACACGACAGATTAATGTGGTCCACATCAATAAAATCCCTAACATCCTTTGGTATTACTTAATATAAAATATTATGTACCATAAACTGCGGTTATTTTGCCGCAATTTTCGCATGTCTTTTCATGTGTGGCAATAAAACAAAGGATAGTAACGTTGAGAAAATTTCAAATACTTTTTTCTAGCATTGTCAAAGACCTGAGCTATCATTTAATACAAATATTAAATGAAATGCATCACCTATGTAGGTGTGGTACCATAAAAAAGTGAACCAATGTTACCTGCACTCTGGGTTACTTTGACACACTCAATCAATTCTTTTGAAAAAAGGGTAAAACATTATTCGATCAAAGTAATGTTAATAAATATCTCTAGAGTAGACAAAGAGGAGCATTATGGACAAATCAAACACTTAATTTTGAAGAGAAGAACAGGAAATATTGAACATTATTCATAGTGAAATATAATAAATTTACAGCAAATATGATGGCACACAATATTTTAGCATTTTACATTCCCTTTTGAGGTTAAAAATGTTCTCCAGTGTTTACAAAGAGATTATCATATGTTTGAGCTACAGTACAGTATGTAGTTGAGACTCATGAAATAAGTAACTGAAGCTCTGGCACCTGAAAGTAACCATATTTGATTGGTCGTCATGGATTGATAATTCTCACCAAATCCTCCCATAGATAAAATAGTTCATTTTTTTGTTCTGACCACTTGTAATATGATTTTGTCTTTTCTATGCAATTTACATTAGCTCCTTCCTCACTCACTTCTGACACAATTCCAGGATATTCTTCATGATTGTACAACACTATAACATATTCCCCAACTAATAATGTACCCTTCAAAACTGTTTGTTGCTGCATGTCACCTTCCAAATCTGATAAAGTTTCAGAATCAGCATCGCCGGCTCGGGTGGTCAAGCGGTTCTAGGCACTTCAGTTTGGAACCACACCACCGCTATGGTCGCAGGTTCGAATCCTGCCTCGGGCATGGATGTGTATGATGTCCTTACGTTTGTTAGGTTTAAGTAGTTAAAAGTTCTAGGGGACTGATGACCTCATAAGTTGAGTCTCATTGTGCTCAGAGCCATTTGAACCATTTAGAATCAGCATCAGATTCTAACATGATTGCATCCTCGTTTCGGGAAGAATCTGAGTCGAAAAGACCCCTGCACGGTCTTTCGCTTTTTCTATTAATGCTATCAGCAACATCTCTGCTATGAGAGGGCGGTACAATGTCTTCTGGTGTTATACTTTTCCCTGCAATAACATCAATTTTCCTTCTGCGTTTTATTATTGACGTGCCACCTAATACACTTTTCCATTTGTCACCCAATGTCTTTAAAAATGCGTCTCCCACAAGAGAGCTGTCAACAGTATGTAATCCTGGTTGTCGGGGCAAAAGTTGAGATTTATCTATGGGATAAATGCTACACTTCTTAAAACTGGCTTCAAATTTTCTTCCTGATTTTCTTTGAGTGCACCTATGAGTTTTGAAAGCATAGTAGGAAACACACCTTTCGGAAGGACTGAGTAGGAATCGCTGTCACAGCAGTCTTTCCACGAACTGAGAATCTTTCTCCCTGCCCGTTTCATGGGAGAAAAGAATGCAACTTCAAGGGGCTGTGTCAAGTGAGTGGAATTTGGCGGAAGGCAAATAAATTTGATGTCATGTTCTTGACATAAACTTCTAACTGATGGGCTTATATGAGAAGAAAGATTGTCTCCAATTAATACTTTTGTTCCTGATAAACAACGTAAGCAAGGCAACACAAGAGAATTAATCCAGTTTACAAACACTACACTATCAAACCATCCAGATGTTGCGCGATTATACTGTGCTCCCCTAGGTCCATTCTCCACCCAGGTATTCCACAAATGTTCAGCTTTGTAGACAACATATGGAGGGAGTATCTCTCCTCCAGCACTGCCACAAAATATTAGAGAGATCGCAGATTTACTGTGGTTGCAAACAGTTTCAACATATTTCATGCACCTTTTACATAACACTTTATTAACGCCTGAGTCATCTATCAAATTAGTTTCATCAAAGGTCCATATGTTGGCAGGAGGAACATCTTTCAGTGTAGTTTCTAGGTGGGTCAAATATTTGTTCAGGTCATTTTCATTTAATGTGGCTCTAACTTTTTTAATATTTTTACTTATTCTAGTAGTAAGTTCACTATGTCTTTTCAGAAATGATTGACACGTTTCATAACCTGGAACATTGTTTTTAAGTTGTATAACATTAGCATCTTTTCTTGAAAGGTACTCCTTCACTGTTATTTGAAAGTCAAATTCAGGGATTGGGTAAGCACACTCACTCACCTGTATCAAGTGATGGACGAAACTTCGTTCCTCTGCATCATCAAATAATGTAGGATGTCCTATGTGTTTTTGATGTTGTCCTCTTAGTTTATTTCTTATTGTACTGAGAGGAATTGAGAATGCAGCAGCAGCTCTTCGTTGTTAAAGTTCACCTGACATTATAATCTCAAGGCTCTCTTCCAAAATTTTGAGACTATAAGATCTGAAACAAAAGATAAATACAACAGTATTAATTATGGGATACAGATATATACAGTATCCTTTGGGGTTATTTTGGCCTGGGCCAAAGCAACACCAAATTTTGCAAAAACGTGCACCATTTTACATAACATTTAATTATATTGTCTAAATTGTATATCACGCAAAACAACAGTTTCTCACGATATTATCTAATAAAGACAGAATGCAAAATTGCACTTACCTTATATTTAGATTAACTGGCGTGATCTCTCCAGGCAGAAGTTTTGAATATATAAAAGATGCTAAAATTTTTACAATCGATAAAAATTCCAGTGGTGCCAACACAATTTCACTTTGTGAAACTCACGCCCTTCTAGATCTTTCGTTTCACATTGTAAATGCATACAGCCCTCTTAATTTCATTTAGCTATGTTACTTTAACGGGAAAAAAGTTACACTTTTTTCGACGAGTGGGCCAAAGTTACTCACAAAGTGTCTAAGCAACCCCAGCTTACGGTATACCCAAATTAATAATTTTCACTTTCTGATACATTGATTAAGTTTTCAGTGTTTTCTTTATAATCGTATACATGATCTGAAAGTATATATGTTTCTTCATGTGCAGTACATGCTTTTTATGACCAAACTATGTATTCTCTCATTGCATGCTTATCCCATATGTGACAATCTCAAAGTTTAATTAAGTATTCATATGTGAATACTGTGTAAAAGAACTCTAATCCTCATCTTTATTTCATGAGGGTGTAGCCTCAACTTTTACAGCATTAGTGAAAGTCAGTAACCTACCAGTGGTAACTGCAAATAGGAAGTTTACTGTAATAAAACAAGATAGTAACTTATCATTAGCTACAGTAGTAAGTCAGCAATAGTAGCAGAAGATAGTAAATTCTCAGTCATAACAAATTCTCAATAGTAAAAGAAGATAGAAACTCACCATCTATTAAATTTATGTTATGAGTAATTACTCCATTACAGAGGATTCCCCCTCATTTACACTTTCTCCATTTGTGGCTTCAATTCAAAGATAAATACTGCAAGCATTTCAACCCTATTAATTGTAACTAGGTCTGGAGTAGTTGCTGTTTCTATTATTTCTGTTCCTAATATATGTTCTTTATTCACTATAGCACCCTTTAGTCAACTAAAAGCATTTAAATGTTCAACAATGACATCTAATTTTTCTTCCTTGAAGCCTAAACAGTCACCAAAATCTTGTATCTGTTTTGATCCTGAATATATTATCAGTTGTTTTAGTTTCTCTATCCTATAAATGAAATTAAATCACCAATTGACACTGAAGTGCAAAAGAAACTGGTATAAGAAACTGGAAACATTTTGCCTGGTCAGATGAGTCTAATTTCAAATTGTATCAAGTAGATGGACGTGTACAGGTATGGAGACAACCTCATGAATCCATGGACCCTGCTTGTCGGCAGGGGACTTTTTAAGCTATTGGAGTCACTGTAATGGTGTGGGGTCTGTGCAAGTGGAGTAAACCTCTGATACAGCTAGATACTACTGTTACAGGTGACACAAACGTAAGCATCCTGTCTGATCACCTGCATCCATACATGTCCATTGTGCATTCCGACAGACTTGGGCAACTCCAGCAGGACAATCCGACACCCCACGCATCAAGAATTGTTACAGAATGGTTTCAGGAACACTCTTATGAGTTTAAACACTTCTGATGGCCACCAAACACCCCAGACATGAACATTATTGAGAATATCTGGGATGCCTTGCAATGTGCTGTTCAGAAGAGATCTCCACCCCTTCGATTCTTGCGGATTTATGGACAGCCCTGTAGAATTCATTGGCGTCAGTTCCCTCCAGTACTACTTCAGATATTAATCGAGTCCATGCCATATCGTGTTGCAGGACTTCTGCATGGTCGTATGGAGCCTACACGATATTAGGCAGTTGTACCAGTTTCTTAGGCTCTTCAGCGTATATCAATATGTTTGAAATCACCTGCCTCAATTCAGTTGAAATTCATGTTATCTCCAGCCTTACTTTATTATCCATTTCGTCCATTTGTGTTGACTGCCATAAAATTGCTTGCGTAATTGTTTTTAAAGTCATATTTCCCTCTGTGAGTGTCATGGCTGTCAATCTCCACAGAAGATCTTAAAATTGATATCTAAATTAATGTAAGTACATACTAACAATAAATGATATATGTTTCCTTTGTTGCAAATTAACATAAACTCCGTAAATAAGTTCTCTTTTGAAACTGAATATCGTCTAGTAGCTCAGTTGCAGTTCTTGGTAATTACCCAACAAGTTCACTCTATCAGTTCACGAGGTTAATGTGTGAATTGTAGTTCGTTTTGTATAGGTTAATTGCAACTGGATAAAAAGAGGCGAAAAACGAAGAAGAATTCACTGTGCAATAAATCGTAATTTAAAGAAACTGAAGCTACTGGCATTCTATGGAGTGAACCAAGATGAGAGCATATGTAGCACTGACTGCATCAGATTGTCTGCAGTTACCATGTACACCCGCCTATTGTAGCTGGTAGCTGGCAACACTTCCTGGCTGCATCAGTTGCAATCTGCAAACTCTTAATCGCTCCTGAAGTGAATGAAGACGCTCACTATGCTCTTTGTCGTCGTTTTCTCCAATTATTTTACCCCTAGACGGCAGCAGAAGCGTTTCACGCAGTAAGTGCATGTCAGTTCTTTATGTGTAGCTTTTTGACTTTTCTGTGTTCACGATTATTCAAAATTCAATTCCATTTTTTTAAAATCTTACTTGCTTTGAATACTGGCTGCTAAATATTGGCTATAGCGTTTACCCCCTCGGTCTTACATTACTTGACAATGCCAAGAAAAGTCATGTTTCTTACTGGGCAATAATACCAACTGTGTTAAAATCGTGTGCAGCTCATGGTCTCGCGGGAGCATTCTCGCTTCCCGAGCATGGAGTCCCAGGTTTGGTTCCTAGAGGGGTTAGGGATTTTCACCTGCCCAGAGATGATTAGATGTTGTTGTATCGTCTTCATCATCAACAGTCATCGCTATTACGGTAAGAGGAAGGCAAAGAGAAACTACCCCCATTAGGACTTTGCCTAGTATGGCAGTGCGGTTCTCCCACATCATTCCCCTATGCTCTATCAAGAATCATCTTATTTCATTAGCATTCCCATGTTAAAATCGTTATAAGTTAAAAATATGCAGCACTTAATAACATTATGATATGTTAAATAAGTGTTTATCTCACTTTCAGTTAACATTGATCTTGATCATTAATTTCTCCCAAGTAATTATAGAACTTCAGTGTCATTATAAAATTATCTCTCAATTCACTTTACATATGGAACATAAAGTCTACTCTTTATGTCATATCCAACATGATTAATACAAAATTTTCAGTTCCTTTTTAAGTCATGCTGTTGTAGTCTTGCTCCTTACATGGCAGTGCTCATAAATGCATTGCCCTCTTTAGTTTTTCTCAGACAGTTCAGTTGATAGGAATGAAATAACCTTCAATTTAGAGTAACAACTAACAAATGGCAAAAAATATTTGCAGTACTACATAATATCACACATATAGAAATAATACACCCACATATTACTTAATTGGTGTAACTTTTATCTTAAAATCAGTTACCTACAAATTTTCTCATATGTAGATGATGAGGCTGCAGAAAACTTCACACTTCTGATGTGTATGGGGAAAATACTGTAGAATAAATACTTCTTTATTTTAGTTACACTGCCACTAAGGATTATACCCGAAGACAGTATTGAGTGAAAGTATGTTAGCAATCCCTTATACTGATCAATGTAATGACAGAGATTTTAAAGTGCAAGGCTGGCAGAATCATGTATTATAGTAAAGCCCACAACGATTTTTAAAAAAAATTATGGTTCTTTTGTTTCCTGTAGAGTTAACTTGGTCTTAACTTTCAACAAAAATATATGACTCCAACATATTCCAGTAAATTCATCCACGAGCTCCCTAAATCTCTGATTTGTGTCATTCATTGTATAAGCAAAGATAAGGAACTCTAGTCTCTAGTCCACGGTCTGACTTATGTGTGCAGATGTGATTTGCTTCTAAATATTTATGCAATTGTACCCAAATCTCCAAATCCAAATTCCAGGTTTGTGCACATCTGATATCTGCACAAATCACCTTTCTACATGTTATGATCTGTCTGTGCAGAAATAATGTGTGCAGACATTTGCCAAGACAGACCACTGCGAGTGGACTGACCCTTAGAATGCAAATCACTATATCCACTCGCAGTTCTGACCTCCATTTGCACTGCTCATTACTAAAGTCAGTTGATTGAAGGTCATAAGCAGATATTCAGCGATATACATTACTGTGTACTACACATGACAAAGCACAAATGAAGGGGCAAATGAGTAAACGTTGCAAACTGAATGCCATAGGAAAGGCAATGTTAGTCACCTTGTCAATTCTAAGCAAACTTCACAAAATTTCTTTCATGTTTAGAACACTGGACTCGCATTCAGAAGGATTATGGTTCAAACCTGCATCTGGCTATCCTGATTTAGGTTTTCCATGATTTTCCTAAATCGTTCCATGCAAATGCCAGGATGGTTCCTTTGAAAGGGCCTTCCCTAATCCAAAGAGGCCAATGACTTTGCAGTTTGGTCTCTTCCCCCAAACAATCCAACCCAGCCCTCAGTCACATATGTGGTAGCTCACTGAAATAATGAATTTTTCCAGATAGACTGAAATATGCTATTGCTAAACCATTGCATAAAAAAAGGGGATAGGTCTGATGCTACCAACCACGGCCCAATCTCATTTCTGACAGCGTTATCCAAAATTCTTGAAAAAGTAATGTATTCAATAGCAGCATCACATATTAAAAAAAATTAAATGCTAACAAGATGTCAGTTTGCTTTTCATAAAGTCTTTTCAACAGATTATGCTATATATGCTTTCACTGATCAAATATTAAATGCTCTGAATAACTGAACATCACATATTGGGATATTTTGTGCGTTTTCAAAGGTATTTGACCATGTGAGTCATGAAATTCTTCTAGATAAGCGTAAGTATTGTGGTATGAGTGTGACAGCGCACAAATGATTCCGTTCATATTTAACTGGAAGAATGAAGAAAGCTGAAATTAACACTTTGCAAAAATCATCAGAGTCCTCTAACAAGGAAGTTATCAAGAAGGGTGTCCCACAGGGTTACGTCTCGGGTCCCATACTGTTATTAATATATATTACTGACCTGCCACTCTATATTTATGAAGATGCAAAGCTAATTCTTTTAGCTGATGATACAAGTATAGTAACCACACCCAACAAGCAAGAATCAGCTGAGGAAATTGTGGTTGCAGTATACCATGTGCTTTTCTTGCTTAACTCGTACCAAACCTTTTGAATCTGTGCCTTCTGTGTGGCATTGGTGAATATTCTAAAAGGTAATGATAAAAAAATCGTGGGTTGTCACTTAATTAATTATAACTGTTGTTGAAATCTGTGTTGTTTTTGCTACAACTTACCAAGCATTTAGATGAGTAATACTAACCTATTACTTAACACAACACCAACAACAGTACAACATTGATTTAATTTGATTTATTGATCCATCCTTAAGCATTTTCCATGCAACTGAAATCGGCATTTTAGATGGCTACATACGCTTTACATGGCTACATAATAAGTCATTCATTTTTAACGTGTTCAAGGAATATGTATGATTTATGCTGGACACATTGTAATCATTAAATACAAATGTATCATGCAGAATGGCAAAACGAGAAACAGTGTGTGTAACACAGTACACATGCTGAGATAAACGTTTTAATGAACGTATATGAGGTACACTTGATACATGCTAATCATTCATTACGAAAATATAATACAACAGTATGATACAATAACATTTTCGGAATATCTCATATCATACAGCAGCTTAGAGATTAGATCACTGTTATTACATGTTTTAAAATCTTTTATTGTATAGATGGCATTTCGTTCAAGCTACCCTTTTCTAATATTTATGAAGACATGCAGTGATACACTGTGTGCTGTAGGTGGTAACATGTTAAATGATTGTATTCCTATGTACATGAAAGTATTTTGTGTTTCTTTAAATAACTGGGATATCAGTCATACCCCTTTGATGTGTGTCACGTATAGACTCACATAGTTATCAATTTCTTGGTATTTCCTTGATATACACAAAGCAGCTGAGAATAAACAGTGATGCAGCTGCCAACATTCTGAGCCATTTAATGTATTCCCTACAGGATACATGGCTTCTTACTCCAGCAACGCAGCTAATGGACATTTTCTGCCAAATAAAACATCTTTTTGCTCCATAGTAGTTGCCCCAAGAAAGCATTACATATGCAAGGTGGCTGTGGAAAAAGGCACACCAGTCCTAAGGTTAGTTAGCAGATAGATGACTTGGAGTAAATTTTACATACATAGTGAGTGTGAGTTTCCCAAGTTAATTGTGGATAAAGATGAATGCCAAGAAGTTTAACCGAGGCACTACAGTTGTCATTACATAGACTGAAAAAAATATTTACAGACTTAGAATGGTTAATTTGTGATTCATTTGCTCTGCACCATTTGGATATTCTGAGTTGTTCTGCACTTTTCTACTTGAGTGTGTCCAAGACACTATCAACGGTGACAAATGTGGTGTCATCTCCATATAGTACAGATTTACATGGTAACTTATGGTTAAAATCATTTATATAAATTATGAAAAGCACGGAAACTTGTGGGACACATCATGTTATGCTCAGAGAGCCTGATTTGTTCTTGTTAAAATGCAAAATTTTTCTCACCCTCAGTGGGTGTGCTATTATGTGTCCTGTTCTTTTAATTACAAAATTTCATAAACCATAAATGTCTTCTGCTTTTGAGCTTTTCCCATTGATTTCATGATATCATTTAAACAAACCTCTTTCCATTCACATCCAGAAGAAATGTGTTCAGAATGTTGTAGGAAAGAGAGAGCATCCTCCTCTTGGACTCATATGAAATGTCGGAAACCACCTTTATTTATATGCATCTGGAAAGTTATGAGACAATTCAGTGCTTCCTAAGGCCTTGTATGTGTGTCTTTATACATATCATTCTGTCCTACCTGATTAAAAACTTGATATTCATTGCGAAGGTGTGTGGAATGTTCTGGAAAGACGTGAGTTGTCGTAATTATCAGTGGATTGTTGTCATTGATAAAATTATGTGCATATACTAAATTAAGTAAGTAATCAAGAAATTGAATAATAAGTCCTTAGTAACAAATAACTAGAGACTGCAGAGATGTTGGCATGAAAAATCAATGCTTCTAATTAACAAAATGATAATCTAAAAATCCATCAACAGAAGACGTCACTATCTTGAGAAACAGCTTAAAAGTTATTACCAAGCGATGTATTTTTCATTTGTTATTTATTCTTATGTCTCCCTCTGTAGTTGATATTCTTTGTAATTACATCTCTCATTAGCTCTCCAATTGTTTACATCTCACAGTTTTCCAATTTCCAGAATTTGAGGCCTTATTCGTGCATTTTATGTGTTTAATGACATAAAGCAAGAGCTCTGTAATGTTACAACCGAATAAGGTATAAAATACACTATTCAATGACAATTTTTTATAGTAACAGCTTTAGTTTTCCATAAGAAAATCATTCTGAACTTTAATTACAAAAATGTCTCTCTTATTACTTTAGTTATGTAATTAATTACAGTTTTTATTTGGCTACTAATATTCCATGGTAGTACAGAGCTCTCAAGTTAACCAAGAAAAGCACATGCTATACTGCAACCACTCTGCCATCCAGGTTTTAATGACTTTCGCAACAGAACATCATACTAGGCTTACATACAGAAAATATAAAATTTCATGGCGAATCTTGAATTTGTGAGGGTTGTGGCGAAATTAATAAAAAACAGTTTATATTTTAAGTTCCACGTCCTTCTTAATTTAATCAGAGTTCTCACCTTAGACGTAGAATTAGTCCTTCTGCCACAATATTAATGCATTAGTCGCCATCGATATCCTTCTCTTTGTTGACCGTGTGTACCATCATGAGTCAGCATCGGTTCACTTCACGAAGACGGTGGAAACCAAGCAATACTATGCTACGTTGCTTTAAATGATTTTCGTAACACTTCGATACTTCTCACTATTTTTTATTCCCAATAAGACTTGCTCTGCTCGTCGCACAAACCATAATTACTAACCCTATTGCTGCCTTCCGCATACTCCAAAAATCACGTCCATCATCCACAAGGCAACCATCGAAGAAAAAAAAAATGTCCCTTAGCTCCTTGGAGTATCAAACAAAAGAGAGTCCAATGTGAACTTTACAAAGATTACAATATACATGCCTCTCAATTTATCTTTGGCGCAGCTTTTAAGATATTGTATGTCTCTGCATAGGAACGTGTCATTACAACTGCCCCCCTACTGTATACTGTCACTAGAAAAATTTATTTTATTGACAGGATACAGTAGTCGACCTTGCAACTGATAGGTTTGGGGTTCTTTTATTTACAAACTTCACTTTTATTGTCTCATTTTCATGGCACTGTGAATTCTTTGGTGTGTGTCAGTTTTTTTTTTTTTTTTTTTTTTTTTTTGTATACTTATGCTAATGTTTTCAAACCTTAATCCTAATATACAAAGTTCTGGTTAATACTGAGAAAATGACATCATGTAGTAAAGTTCGTACAATAAAATATACAATGAATACAACGTTACATACAAATGTTTCCTCCCTCATGAGAGGTGAAAATTAAGTCCTTGTATTGCTTTCTGTATTTATTCTGGGGCGACGAGCTTTGTTCGCTAGCCCGTGTTGAATATGGGCGGGCGATACGCGCGCCTGATTGTTTGGTCGTCCGTTATCGGGCGACGTTGGTTGAATGCGCACGCCTGTGCACTGAATATACACCGACATGCATGTACCGTCGAGACTTCCGAACCTCAGTATGCGTGTGCTTTTTGTAGTTCCTTCCAGTACTTAGACTGGATACGACGAGGTACATTGGAATATGTGCCCCGAAGAACACACCACACTATGTGCGAGGCGGAGGACGACCCCGTCGATGCAGCTCCTGGTAAGAAGCGTACCATGTCAAACTTGTTTGGCATTGTCTTTTCTTATTGTGACGCCATGGGTCGTTTGACAATACAAGCTTCAATTTTCGATGTCACTTGTTTAGGCTCGCTGACACTTTCAACGTAGCACTACTTTGCACAGTTTTAATTTCTATACACACCACTTTAACCGCGAGTATTGCGATCGAAACTTTCCTTTCACTTCACTTTTTTTTTTTCTTCGCATTAACCCCTTTTACCTATTGTACCGAGATTCATTCCCTCAATACTTCAGGTCAATGTACATAAGTATTCACAAAATTGTAAGTCACGGGACTTGGCATGAAATACAAGATACATCACATACAATTGAATAACAAATAACACATATAATGCATTGGTTACATTAATTACAGGAAAAAACTATCGACGAACATTGAAAAATTTTTGACCACTCGAAGTGGCTTCTTCGTCTTGGATTTTACTGACACACACCCTTTTCCATTAATCTGTTAGAAGGAACAAGTCCTTTGTTTTCCTTCTTGAACTCGAGTGTAAGTTAAGGTTTACCTCCGTTACGTCTTCTTCATACGCAACGACATGCATCAGCATGCAGAGAATACACCTGTAGCCGCTCCACTGAAGCTTGGGAAGGGAATTTTCTACCTTCTACTTAGGGTAGTGGCAACGACTACGTGTATGCTACGGTTTTTTGCGTATAAAATCTGAAAATGCACGAAATAATCTTTTATATGCAGCATCACCCTAATATGTACAGTGTTTTTGGTGTAAGCACATTCTGGTGTGCTTGTAAATCATTAACCCTAATAAAACTTCCTACATTAACATGGATATATAAACATACAATCTTGAAGTTCAGGGTGTAGCTATTATTAATATGTACAGTGTTTCATAATAGCGGCACGCCCTTGTGTGCGTGTATCATTTTCAGTTAAAGTGCGCTTATAGGCGTCTTGTGTTATCATGGGAGAAAAAGTACAGGTATTTTAATGCATCGGTTGTCATGAAAATCTATGTACACGAATAACCCGACTTTCATAGCTTCAGTGCAGCATGAAATTCTGTTTTGCTTACAGGTCGTCGATCACACTCCTTACCTGTTTCTCGTACAGCGGCGATATCATTTTCATTCTTTGTGACTGTAAATCGTGATATGTATGAAAGATATAATTTTGACATGATTTATCATTTCATGTTTCAAGTGTGTAAAGTAATTCATGTCTTCCTTCTGCATACATGAGTAAAGAATCGCTACTGTTACACTGGGTATCAGGTATTTCGTATTTTCTCGGTAACTCGTAGAGTCTTACGGTTTTAATTAAGTTGTTTCTTGACGTTAGGTATACATGCTTATACGAGGTTGTCTTAGAGTTTAATTTTCCTTAAAAACTTCTATGTTGTTTAGGTTCCGTACATGTACAGAGCTTCTTTCGTCTTCCACACATTCATACATACGTTTATACACAAAAAAATATCTACCACTACAATATACACTTTGCTGGTGGGGCCCTTTTTCGGTACCCTGCACCATTCCTTCAATATTCCAAAATAATTCAGGGTGTGCTGAGCATCGTCCCTTCATACTAATAATACTTACAACTAAATATTTCTTCTTACATACATAACAGCCTTACGGTCCATTAATGCGCAATCATTCCATATTTTCCTCCTTTACACTTTAGCTTTTGTACATGTAACCTCGTGTATAGCTTATATATTCTACAAAGTTGTTTGCTGAGTGCTTCAGGTGTTTCCTAACGTTAATGTGTGTCTCTCTCTCTATAAACCCTAGGTATTTGTTTCGAGAGCGATTCCGTTCATTACTCACGCTGCATAGATCTGTTTATTATTTTCCTATTTTAAAGCTTGTCATTCTTTTCCTTAGTCACAAAAATTAACGCGTTTGCCTTGTTATTCATTCTGAAAATCGCTCGCTACTGTGTAATGTAAATGCATGCGTTATCTCTTTTCTCTCCTCTTTGCTGCTTTTTCCCTATATGTGGTTGTGTGTTGTTCTCGCGTGTACATAGCCTTTCTTCCGGTTATCTATCTGTTTTATTTATTTGTACAAGCTAAGACTGTTTACTCAGTATAATATAATATTACAATACCGTCCATGACCAGTATGTACTTGTATGTTCACTTTTATTAAGTAGTACCAGCTTATAATTAAATTTTCTAAGTTACTATTTACAAGACTTGTGTACCCTTTCCTTTCTTGTTTTTTGAATGGCTTTCATCACCGTGTCTCATAGTAAGAGTGGTCTCAAAACTTTTAAACGTTCCGCACATGCGCGCTTACGTACCACGACTGGACTGTAGGTGCGGGGAAAACTTTGCATTGTTGATGAACATTATTCGTGATAGCCACCATCGTGTAATAGAGTCACGTGACGCCTGGACTCGACCGCGCATGCGCCTTCGCGCTTTGTATACACTCAGCTGATCGGACAGGGAAGGGGGAAGATTTCTCCCCGGCTCGCTGCCTACAGCGCGGCCAATGACCTCGTCTTGACATGCAGCTATCACGTGCTCATTCGCTGAGCGTTGGATTGCAACTTCGACGTGTGGTTTGTTGCTCGTCTCACGCGAACAAACTCTGACCTTCGCGCTAATTTGTCTTTGTTCCCCTCTCTTAAATAACTGAGTTAGACTACAAAAGTACCGTATGGTTTATTTTATAGTGTTAAGACTCACAGTAACATATGTTTCATTGGGTTTGGTTAAATATGCGTTTTTAAGCTGGCATATGCCCCCAGTTGTTCACACGTTTCCAGCAATTTTACTATGTGATCCAAGGTTGTACAATTTCAATTTTGCTAAAATAACATATAACCTTTAATGGAAAAATTCCTTGATGTCCTTGTGGGGGTATAACCCTTTCACCTTGCCCGTTCGTGTGTTACCTAACAGATAACATCCTGGGTGAGGTTTGTCTATTATAATGAAAGGGCCATCATACAACAACTGCCACTTTTTGTTTAATGCCTTAATTTTAGAGGATTTTGGGTGGGTACGTAATAGTACTTCCTGTCCAATGTTAAATTCTGTAACCTTTCTTATCTTTTTGTTGAACTGCTTTCTCCTTATTTCTGCTTGTTCTTCCATCTGTAGTAATGCTTGACGTACCTTTTCATCTAGGTTTATTTGCTTTGTGGCTAATTTAGGTAAAGGTTTAGCCCATTCGTCAAGTTCTGTGCCTTGAAACATTAACTCTGTAGGTGTAAAGCCTGTTGAAGTATGAATTAAATTATTTACAATATGCTGAAAGGGGGCTATGTATTCCACCCACTTTGTCTGTTTATTTGGTGTATAAGTTCTTATAAAGCGATTAAATTCTTTAAAATTTCTCTCAACTGGGCTCGATTCTGGGTGAAATTTGGATACCAATATATGTTTTATGTTTTGAGATTCGAGAAATGTTTTCCATTTATTACTAGTGAAGTTTGTTGCATTATCAGTTAATACAATTTTCGGTTTTCCCACTATTGGTATGTAGTCTTCTATCATGCGTTTGATTATTGATCCCGACAGTACTGCTTTTATAGCATACAATTTTAAGTACTTTGTGAAGACATCATAAAATGCGATCACATATCTGACTCCTCCCCTAGCTCGTGGATATGGTCCTGCTGCGTCCACGGAAACTAGTTCTCTTGGTCTAGTTGGAATGATAGGGTGTAATACGTCCAAACAAGATCTATTAAGATGTTTAACCTTCTGACATATCATACACTTTTTTATTATTTGTTCAATTCTGCGTCTGAGGTTCGGGAAGTAACAATACGTTGATATTTTCGCTGTACATTTTGATACCCCATAGTGCCCCCATACTCTATGTGTGTGTCTTATCAAATTGTCTATGTATTCTTCCGGGATGCAGACACACCAGGTGTTGGATTGTGTATTGCGCCTGTAGAAAAGAACATCGTTTGACATTGTGTAATATTGTTTCAATGTACTATTGTCATCTGCCTGCAGTTTTTGCATAACTTGTCTCCATCTATTGTCTTCCTTTTGTAGTTTGCTCATGTCTTTACACATCTTTCTGTAATATGGTTGAAATGTGCCGTCATGCATCAGAAAAACTCTAAAATCGGAAGTCTGTTCGATCAATTCATTGAACTCGCTCAAACCTTGTGGCAAGCGCGATAATGCGTCGGCAATTACATTCTGTTCACCCTTGATATAAACTATCTCGAAATCAAATTCCTGGAGGAATAAACACCAACGTGCAATCCGTTTGTGCAACAATTTGCATGTGAGTAAAAACGATAATGCTTGATGGTCACAAAACACTCGTGTATGCCTTCCCCAGAGATAGTACTGGAACTTGCGGAAAGCCCACACTACAGCTAACGCTTCAAGTTCAGTTGCCGAATAGGCTCTTTCACATTCCGTTAACGTTCTACTGGCAAAACTAATTATGTTTACTTTCTGTTCTCCATTGTCATTTACTAATTGGAACAGACAAGAGCCTAATCCCTGACATGAGGCGTCCGTGCTCAAACAAAAGTGGTAGTTCATGTTAGGATGCTTCAGAATGGGTGCGTTTATGAGTGCTTGCTTGATTTTTACGAAATCTTCCTCACATTTTTCTGTCCACAACCATGTGTGGTTTTTCCTTAAAAGGTTGAGTAGGGAATCACTATTCAGTAACTGTTTGGGCACGAATTTTCGAAAAAATGACGTGAGCCCCAGAAAAGCTTTCAATTGTTTACGTGTTTGTGGTGAGGGGAAATATTCTATGGCATCAAGCTTTTTCTGATCTGGTAAAATTCCACCTGGTGAAATAATGTGGCCTAAAAATTTTATTTGATCCCTTCCGAATTCGGACTTCTTAAAATTTGCTGTGACGTCATATTCTCGGAACTTTTGGAACACTTTGTGTACCAGTTCTACATGCTCTTGCCAGGTCTCCGTGGCTATCAAGAGATCGTCTACATACAACGTCACTTTGCTAATCAGTTCTGGACCCAATACTCTGTCTAAAGCCTCTATAAACACCCCAGCACTCACGTTGAGTCCAAATGGCAGTACTTGGAATTGATAGCTTCTGCCAGCATGAATGAACGCAGTATATTTTCTGCTATCAGTGTGTAGGGCTATTTGCCAATACGAAGCCTTCATGTCAACGGATGTTAAATACTTCACTCCATGAAATTTAAGCAATTGCTCATCTAAGTTCTCCGGCCTAGTGCGTATTGGTACGATGATCTTATTAATTTCCCGCGCATCAAGTACTAATCTGACTGATCCGTCAGGTTTGCTAACAGCTAGGATGGGACTGCAGTACGGTGAATGTGAAGATTCTATCACCTTCCACAGAACCATTCTATCTATTTCTTTGCGAACAGCTTCCTTCTTTGCCCATGGTATCGCATATGATTTATGGCAGTACGTTTTATGTGGGTAGACTTCCATTTTGTATTCGTAATTTTTGATTATTGTCGGCTGTTTTCTAAAAATGTCTCGGTATTCATAAATAAGATCTGCTAGTTCATTTTGTTGAGTCTCTGAAAGACAAGTGGATTTTCCTATCTTCTCGTGGGCGGCTTGTTCGTTAATTATTTCCGTGTCTAATTGTTCGGGGAAAGGAATATCTATCAATAACACTTGTGGGTGAACTAATTTTACTTCAGCTTGTTCCTGTACTTGGCCATTACGATCTATTGTTGACTTTACAAGATTGACCTTCACACTACGACTGCCCACTCGGAAATAGCAAAGTCCACTGCCTATGTCGATGTTTACTTTATGCTGCCGGAAAACTTCCATACCTAAAATACAATTGACGATTAATTTGTCAACGATTAAGAAGGTACAGTTTATCGTGACATCGCTAATGGTAACAGGTATTTGCGTCTGCCACTTAATACTTTTTGACTTGTTACCTACAGCTGTCAAGATTTTACAATTTTCCGTTGGCAACACTGGTACTTTTAATGCTTTCGAAACTTCTTTAAATAAACTGTTAGAAATAATATTCGTAGATGCGCCTGTATCTAAAATTACGTTGGTAATTATAGTTCCTATCCTTGCTGGTATTACAGCCTGCACGAGGTCACTTACCTTGTCCGGTGCTTTCACCTCTTCTTCACATAGGTCATCTTCTACGGTAGCATCCTGATCATATCTTAAAAATAATTGTTCAAGATGTAATGTGTGCTTGTTTGTGCCCCCTGTTGTCAAATCGGTCGGCCGGTGGGAGCTCATTACGACCGATTGTTGTTTACCGGGGGAGACAACGGCGTTGCTTCATTACTGTCCGTTACCTCTACGAAGTGTACTGAGTGGTTATTCTGTCGCCAATTAGTTTCCGGACCGCTGCGTGCAACATTTTCTTGCGACCGGCCGTCGCTATTCCTCCTTGGTCTGTCATTCCTATTACTGTAACTATTGTAATTTTCATGTGTGTGCCGCCTTTCATCACGCGGGCCTGACCAATCATTCACGTGATTTCTATCATTTCCATACCGGCGTGGACCGTAATCTGTACTATACCTTCGGTCTTCCCGTCTCTGTGGCGCCGAATTCCTCCGATTTCCGTAATTCCAGGTTCCATTATTTGGCCTTGTCGCATACGGATGCCAACTGTGTGGGTTTTGTCCACTGCCATTAAAATGATATCCGTTACCGTTGTTTTGATTGGTTCCGGATTGTTCATTCTGATTACTTGTGCTCGTCTCTTCTTCGTATATTAGATCAATTGAGTCAAGCACGGAAAGAAAGTATTCAAGGTCGTTCTCCGGTATGGTTACCAATTTTTCGCGTAAGTTCGCGGGTAGTCTGTTTTTCAGAATTTTGATGGCTGGCTCTGAGCACTATGGGACTCAACTGCTGTGGTCATAAGTCCCCTAGAACTTAGAACTACTTAAACCTAACTAACCTAAGGACAGCACACAACACCCAGCCATCACGAGGCAGAGAAAATCCCTGACCCCGCCGGGAATCGAACCCGGGAACCCGGGTCAGAATTTTGAGAACATCTACGTGCGGTATTGGATTGTTCCAATAGCGCGTCTTATTCAAGTACTTTTCGAAATACTTTCTCAACCCGCCGTTTTTGAGGTTGAACGGTTGTGGGTTGAATACCTCACGTCGCAGTCTTTCTTGGACCCCAGCAGACCAATATTTCTCCAAGAAAGCCCGTTCAAATTGTTCGTAGGTGACGCACTGTTCAGCCATGTCTGTGGCCCACAAAAGTGCGTCGCCTTGTGTGAAGCCTACTACATATCTAATCTTCTGTGCCTCAGTCCAGTTTCTTGGTAAGACATTTTTAAATGCTCTTGCGAATACGACTGGATGAGTTTTTCTGGATTCTGTGGAGAAAACTGGAAACTGTCTATGTTTCAACAGGCTCTCATCGACTAGAATCGTCGAGATGCAAGGCGACACGCCTACTGCCTGTTGCAGCACCGCGTTTGGCGAATAGTCATTGTTTGCCTGTGCCGGTGCGTGCACATACGCCGGACTGTGCGCCTGATGTTCTGCGTTATTGACATCGTAATCCGGCACGGGCGAATAAGTGTCGCGCTGCCTGCTGCTTGACGTAGGCAAGTCATTTGAAACATTCAGTCTACCAGCAATTTCCTTGCGTATTCTGTCCTCGGCTACTTTGATTTCATTACCTAATTTTTCAAAAAGTTTTGTTTCCCGGTCAGTTATTGATTCATTTACATTACCGTTTTCTAAAGTTTCATTTATTTTGATAATGTCCGCGTTGATACGTCGAGTCTCCTGTTTCAGAAAACCGACTTCTTCGTTAACTTTATTAACCTGGTCAGGTATTTCTTCACATGCGGACTGTACTCTTGTTAAATTTAATTGAATAGCCTGTACGTTTTCATGTATTTCTTTTTGTACGGTTTGTGTTTGATTGTGTGTTTCTACTATTTCTGACAGTTCCTGTTCCTGTTTGTTTGTAAGATCTGAGAATTTCTTTTCTAGGTCATTCGCCAATACATTGTATACACTATTGACGGTTTTGGTGACTTTGTCTTCGATCTTTTGATCGATTTCATTGGTGAGTTTATTTAAGCGTTGATCGAAATGTCTGTGCATGTTCGCCAGTTTTGTGTTCGTTGTGTTGTGGCTGATTTCCAGATTCGCCAGTTTTGTGTTCGTTGTGTTGTGACTGATCTTTAAATCAGATAATTGCTCGCTCACGTTTGACATCAGACTATATAATGCCTCAAGCGTAACTGACGAAGCTTGTATGTTTGTATTTATGTCATTATTTGTTGCCATTGTTTCTCTGCCACGGTCTGATTGAATCGAAACCGGGCTAGGTTCACTGATTTCACGCGAAATATTTTCATCTGATCTGGTAATCGATGCTTCATCGACTGTGCACAAGGTTTCATTTGCAAGTGGTTCGTTATTGTTAATCCCTGTGGAGTGCAATTGAATTGTATTTACTTCTACATTATGTTGTGCTGAAAAACTAATTGCGTCATCATTTACGTCACTATTGTCAGAATCGGTGACGTGTCCATGAACATTTGTCAAATTAAAATTCTCCGATTCCATTATGAAGATATTGTTTTTATCTGTACTTTACTGAATCTAAATCTTTAAACTCTCTCGCAGTTGAATTAATAAAAATATCTCGCGATTGTTATTTGTAGCGTGTCGGAAATTTACAAGATGGCGCACTACGTCTTCTAATTCTGCGATTGTTGAACATAAAAAAGTAATTATCAAAGTGTAATTGTGTGTTGCCACAAACACTACCAGAACTTTAATGTCTAAAGGAAAAGGTTCTGCTTTAAGTGGAGCTAAGCCAGGTGCAGCCACTGCATGCGTTTGCGCTTTCCTACCTTAATTACGGCTGAGCTGCGTCACTCACGATTACGTTAGATTTGTAAATCCTTGTCCTTGTTCCTTCTGGTTATTGTGCCATCCGTTTATACAGTTAATATTGTTTCACCATATTCGTCATTTTCCATGTGCGTCATGTAACAGAGAAACAGTAATTAGTATAAGTACATTTGTAGTACCACAATGAAGTACTTACTCTTTGTTCCACCAGCACTGTCCTGTCACAGTCGCCAGTGTGGCGAAATTAATAAAAAACAGTTTATATTTTAAGTTCCACGTCCTTCTTAATTTAATCAGAGTTCTCACCTTAGACGTAGAATTAGTCCTTCTGCCACAATATTAATGCATTAGTCGCCATCGATATCCTTCTCTTTGTTGACCGTGTGTACCATCATGAGTCAGCATCGGTTCACTTCACGAAGACGGTGGAAACCAAGCAATACTATGCTACGTTGCTTTAAATGATTTTCGTAACACTTCGATACTTCTCACTATTTTTTATTCCCAATAAGACTTGCTCTGCTCGTCGCACAAACCATAATTACTAACCCTATTGCTGCCTTCCGCATACTCCAAAAATCACGTCCATCATCCACAAGGCAACCATCGAAGAAAAAAAAAAATGTCCCTTAGCTCCTTGGAGTATCAAACAAAAGAGAGTCCAATGTGAACTTTACAAAGATTACAATATACATGCCTCTCAATTTATCTTTGGCGCAGCTTTTAAGATATTGTATGTCTCTGCATAGGAACGTGTCATTACAACTGCCCCCCTACTGTATACTGTCACTAGAAAAATTTATTTTATTGACAGGATACAGTAGTCGACCTTGCAACTGATAGGTTTG
The DNA here is from genome assembly GCF_023898315.1 of Schistocerca nitens. Taxonomy (NCBI): domain Eukaryota; kingdom Metazoa; phylum Arthropoda; class Insecta; order Orthoptera; family Acrididae; genus Schistocerca; species Schistocerca nitens. The sequence goes on from NC_064614.1 coordinate 432,076,139, forward strand.
GGGTTCTTTTATTTACAAACTTCACTTTTATTGTCTCATTTTCATGGCACTGTGAATTCTTTGGTGTGTGTCAGTTTTTTTTTTTTTTTTTTTTTTTTTTTGTATACTTATGCTAATGTTTTCAAACCTTAATCCTAATATACAAAGTTCTGGTTAATACTGAGAAAATGACATCATGTAGTAAAGTTCGTACAATAAAATATACAATGAATACAACGTTACATACAAATGTTTCCTCCCTCATGAGAGGTGAAAATTAAGTCCTTGTATTGCTTTCTGTATTTATTCTGGGGCGACGAGCTTTGTTCGCTAGCCCGTGTTGAATATGGGCGGGCGATACGCGCGCCTGATTGTTTGGTCGTCCGTTATCGGGCGACGTTGGTTGAATGCGCACGCCTGTGCACTGAATATACACCGACATGCATGTACCGTCGAGACTTCCGAACCTCAGTATGCGTGTGCTTTTTGTAGTTCCTTCCAGTACTTAGACTGGATACGACGAGGTACATTGGAATATGTGCCCCGAAGAACACACCACACTATGTGCGAGGCGGAGGACGACCCCGTCGATGCAGCTCCTGGTAAGAAGCGTACCATGTCAAACTTGTTTGGCATTGTCTTTTCTTATTGTGACGCCATGGGTCGTTTGACAATACAAGCTTCAATTTTCGATGTCACTTGTTTAGGCTCGCTGACACTTTCAACGTAGCACTACTTTGCACAGTTTTAATTTCTATACACACCACTTTAACCGCGAGTATTGCGATCGAAACTTTCCTTTCACTTCACTTTTTTTTTTTCTTCGCATTAACCCCTTTTACCTATTGTACCGAGATTCATTCCCTCAATACTTCAGGTCAATGTACATAAGTATTCACAAAATTGTAAGTCACGGGACTTGGCATGAAATACAAGATACATCACATACAATTGAATAACAAATAACACATATAATGCATTGGTTACATTAATTACAGGAAAAAACTATCGACGAACATTGAAAAATTTTTGACCACTCGAAGTGGCTTCTTCGTCTTGGATTTTACTGACACACACCCTTTTCCATTAATCTGTTAGAAGGAACAAGTCCTTTGTTTTCCTTCTTGAACTCGAGTGTAAGTTAAGGTTTACCTCCGTTACGTCTTCTTCATACGCAACGACATGCATCAGCATGCAGAGAATACACCTGTAGCCGCTCCACTGAAGCTTGGGAAGGGAATTTTCTACCTTCTACTTAGGGTAGTGGCAACGACTACGTGTATGCTACGGTTTTTTGCGTATAAAATCTGAAAATGCACGAAATAATCTTTTATATGCAGCATCACCCTAATATGTACAGTGTTTTTGGTGTAAGCACATTCTGGTGTGCTTGTAAATCATTAACCCTAATAAAACTTCCTACATTAACATGGATATATAAACATACAATCTTGAAGTTCAGGGTGTAGCTATTATTAATATGTACAGTGTTTCATAATAGCGGCACGCCCTTGTGTGCGTGTATCATTTTCAGTTAAAGTGCGCTTATAGGCGTCTTGTGTTATCATGGGAGAAAAAGTACAGGTATTTTAATGCATCGGTTGTCATGAAAATCTATGTACACGAATAACCCGACTTTCATAGCTTCAGTGCAGCATGAAATTCTGTTTTGCTTACAGGTCGTCAATCACACTCCTTACCTGTTTCTCGTACAGCGGCGATATCATTTTCATTCTTTGTGACTGTAAATCGTGATATGTATGAAAGATATAATTTTGACATGATTTATCATTTCATGTTTCAAGTGTGTAAAGTAATTCATGTCTTCCTTCTGCATACATGAGTAAAGAATCGCTACTGTTACACTGGGTATCAGGTATTTCGTATTTTCTCGGTAACTCGTAGAGTCTTACGGTTTTAATTAAGTTGTTTCTTGACGTTAGGTATACATGCTTATACGAGGTTGTCTTAGAGTTTAATTTTCCTTAAAAACTTCTATGTTGTTTAGGTTCCGTACATGTACAGAGCTTCTTTCGTCTTCCACACATTCATACATACGTTTATACACAAAAAAATATCTACCACTACAATATACACTTTGCTGGTGGGGCCCTTTTTCGGTACCCTGCACCATTCCTTCAATATTCCAAAATAATTCAGGGTGTGCTGAGCATCGTCCCTTCATACTAATAATACTTACAACTAAATATTTCTTCTTACATACATAACAGCCTTACGGTCCATTAATGCGCAATCATTCCATATTTTCCTCCTTTACACTTTAGCTTTTGTACATGTAACCTCGTGTATAGCTTATATATTCTACAAAGTTGTTTGCTGAGTGCTTCAGGTGTTTCCTAACGTTAATGTGTGTCTCTCTCTCTATAAACCCTAGGTATTTGTTTCGAGAGCGATTCCGTTCATTACTCACGCTGCATAGATCTGTTTATTATTTTCCTATTTTAAAGCTTGTCATTCTTTTCCTTAGTCACAAAAATTAACGCGTTTGCCTTGTTATTCATTCTGAAAATCGCTCGCTACTGTGTAATGTAAATGCATGCGTTATCTCTTTTCTCTCCTCTTTGCTGCTTTTTCCCTATATGTGGTTGTGTGTTGTTCTCGCGTGTACATAGCCTTTCTTCCGGTTATCTATCTGTTTTATTTATTTGTACAAGCTAAGACTGTTTACTCAGTATAATATAATATTACAATACCGTCCATGACCAGTATGTACTTGTATGTTCACTTTTATTAAGTAGTACCAGCTTATAATTAAATTTTCTAAGTTACTATTTACAAGACTTGTGTACCCTTTCCTTTCTTGTTTTTTGAATGGCTTTCATCACCGTGTCTCATAGTAAGAGTGGTCTCAAAACTTTTAAACGTTCCGCACATGCGCGCTTACGTACCACGACTGGACTGTAGGTGCGGGGAAAACTTTGCATTGTTGATGAACATTATTCGTGATAGCCACCATCGTGTAATAGAGTCACGTGACGCCTGGACTCGACCGCGCATGCGCCTTCGCGCTTTGTATACACTCAGCTGATCGGACAGGGAAGGGGGAAGATTTCTCCCCGGCTCGCTGCCTACAGCGCGGCCAATGACCTCGTCTTGACATGCAGCTATCACGTGCTCATTCGCTGAGCGTTGGATTGCAACTTCGACGTGTGGTTTGTTGCTCGTCTCACGCGAACAAACTCTGACCTTCGCGCTAATTTGTCTTTGTTCCCCTCTCTTAAATAACTGAGTTAGACTACAAAAGTACCGTATGGTTTATTTTATAGTGTTAAGACTCACAGTAACATATGTTTCATTGGGTTTGGTTAAATATGCGTTTTTAAGCTGGCATATGCCCCCAGTTGTTCACACGTTTCCAGCAATTTTACTATGTGATCCAAGGTTGTACAATTTCAATTTTGCTAAAATAACATATAACCTTTAATGGAAAAATTCCTTGATGTCCTTGTGGGGGTATAACCCTTTCACCTTGCCCGTTCGTGTGTTACCTAACAGATAACATCCTGGGTGAGGTTTGTCTATTATAATGAAAGGGCCATCATACAACAACTGCCACTTTTTGTTTAATGCCTTAATTTTAGAGGATTTTGGGTGGGTACGTAATAGTACTTCCTGTCCAATGTTAAATTCTGTAACCTTTCTTATCTTTTTGTTGAACTGCTTTCTCCTTATTTCTGCTTGTTCTTCCATCTGTAGTAATGCTTGACGTACCTTTTCATCTAGGTTTATTTGCTTTGTGGCTAATTTAGGTAAAGGTTTAGCCCATTCGTCAAGTTCTGTGCCTTGAAACATTAACTCTGTAGGTGTAAAGCCTGTTGAAGTATGAATTAAATTATTTACAATATGCTGAAAGGGGGCTATGTATTCCACCCACTTTGTCTGTTTATTTGGTGTATAAGTTCTTATAAAGCGATTAAATTCTTTAAAATTTCTCTCAACTGGGCTCGATTCTGGGTGAAATTTGGATACCAATATATGTTTTATGTTTTGAGATTCGAGAAATGTTTTCCATTTATTACTAGTGAAGTTTGTTGCATTATCAGTTAATACAATTTTCGGTTTTCCCACTATTGGTATGTAGTCTTCTATCATGCGTTTGATTATTGATCCCGACAGTACTGCTTTTATAGCATACAATTTTAAGTACTTTGTGAAGACATCATAAAATGCGATCACATATCTGACTCCTCCCCTAGCTCGTGGATATGGTCCTGCTGCGTCCACGGAAACTAGTTCTCTTGGTCTAGTTGGAATGATAGGGTGTAATACGTCCAAACAAGATCTATTAAGATGTTTAACCTTCTGACATATCATACACTTTTTTATTATTTGTTCAATTCTGCGTCTGAGGTTCGGGAAGTAACAATACGTTGATATTTTCGCTGTACATTTTGATACCCCATAGTGCCCCCATACTCTATGTGTGTGTCTTATCAAATTGTCTATGTATTCTTCCGGGATGCAGACACACCAGGTGTTGGATTGTGTATTGCGCCTGTAGAAAAGAACATCGTTTGACATTGTGTAATATTGTTTCAATGTACTATTGTCATCTGCCTGCAGTTTTTGCATAACTTGTCTCCATCTATTGTCTTCCTTTTGTAGTTTGCTCATGTCTTTACACATCTTTCTGTAATATGGTTGAAATGTGCCGTCATGCATCAGAAAAACTCTAAAATCGGAAGTCTGTTCGATCAATTCATTGAACTCGCTCAAACCTTGTGGCAAGCGCGATAATGCGTCGGCAATTACATTCTGTTCACCCTTGATATAAACTATCTCGAAATCAAATTCCTGGAGGAATAAACACCAACGTGCAATCCGTTTGTGCAACAATTTGCATGTGAGTAAAAACGATAATGCTTGATGGTCACAAAACACTCGTGTATGCCTTCCCCAGAGATAGTACTGGAACTTGCGGAAAGCCCACACTACAGCTAACGCTTCAAGTTCAGTTGCCGAATAGGCTTTTTCACATTCCGTTAACGTTCTACTGGCAAAACTAATTATGTTTACTTTCTGTTCTCCATTGTCATTTACTAATTGGAACAGACAAGAGCCTAATCCCTGACATGAGGCGTCCGTGCTCAAACAAAAGTGGTAGTTCATGTTAGGATGCTTCAGAATGGGTGCGTTTATGAGTGCTTGCTTGATTTTTACGAAATCTTCCTCACATTTTTCTGTCCACAACCATGTGTGGTTTTTCCTTAAAAGGTTGAGTAGGGAATCACTATTCAGTAACTGTTTGGGCACGAATTTTCGAAAAAATGACGTGAGCCCCAGAAAAGCTTTCAATTGTTTACGTGTTTGTGGTGAGGGGAAATATTCTATGGCATCAAGCTTTTTCTGATCTGGTAAAATTCCACCTGGTGAAATAATGTGGCCTAAAAATTTTATTTGATCCCTTCCGAATTCGGACTTCTTAAAATTTGCTGTGACGTCATATTCTCGGAACTTTTGGAACACTTTGTGTACCAGTTCTACATGCTCTTGCCAGGTCTCCGTGGCTATCAAGAGATCGTCTACATACAACGTCACTTTGCTAATCAGTTCTGGACCCAATACTCGGTCTAAAGCCTCTATAAACACCCCAGCACTCACGTTGAGTCCAAATGGCAGTACTTGGAATTGATAGCTTCTGCCAGCATGAATGAACGCAGTATATTTTCTGCTATCAGTGTGTAGGGCTATTTGCCAATACGAAGCCTTCATGTCAACGGATGTTAAATACTTCACTCCATGAAATTTAAGCAATTGCTCATCTAAGTTCTCCGGCCTAGTGCGTATTGGTACGATGATCTTATTAATTTCCCGCGCATCAAGTACTAATCTGACTGATCCGTCAGGTTTGCTAACAGCTAGGATGGGACTGCAGTACGGTGAATGTGAAGATTCTATCACCTTCCACAGAACCATTCTATCTATTTCTTTGCGAACAGCTTCCTTCTTTGCCCATGGTATCGCATATGATTTATGGCAGTACGTTTTATGTGGGTAGACTTCCATTTTGTATTCGTAATTTTTGATTATTGTCGGCTGTTTTCTAAAAATGTCTCGGTATTCATAAATAAGATCTGCTAGTTCATTTTGTTGAGTCTCTGAAAGACAAGTGGATTTTCCTATCTTCTCGTGGGCGGCTTGTTCGTTAATTATTTCCGTGTCTAATTGTTCGGGGAAAGGAATATCTATCAATAACACTTGTGGGTGAACTAATTTTACTTCAGCTTGTTCCTGTACTTGGCCATTACGATCTATTGTTGACTTTACAAGATTGACCTTCACACTACGACTGCCCACTCGGAAATAGCAAAGTCCACTGCCTATGTCGATGTTTACTTTATGCTGCCGGAAAACTTCCATACCTAAAATACAATTGACGATTAATTTGTCAACGATTAAGAAGGTACAGTTTATCGTGACATCGCTAATGGTAACAGGTATTTGCGTCTGCCACTTAATACTTTTTGACTTGTTACCTACAGCTGTCAAGATTTTACAATTTTCCGTTGGCAACACTGGTACTTTTAATGCTTTCGAAACTTCTTTAAATAAACTGTTAGAAATAATATTCGTAGATGCGCCTGTATCTAAAATTACGTTGGTAATTATAGTTCCTATCCTTGCTGGTATTACAGCCTGCACGAGGTCACTTACCTTGTCCGGTGCTTTCACCTCTTCTTCACATAGGTCATCTTCTACGGTAGCATCCTGATCATATCTTAAAAATAATTGTTCAAGATGTAATGTGTGCTTGTTTGTGCCCCCTGTTGTCAAATCGGTCGGCCGGTGGGAGCTCATTACGACCGATTGTTGTTTACCGGGGGAGACAACGGCGTTGCTTCATTACTGTCCGTTACCTCTACGAAGTGTACTGAGTGGTTATTCTGTCGCCAATTAGTTTCCGGACCGCTGCGTGCAACATTTTCTTGCGACCGGCCGTCGCTATTCCTCCTTGGTCTGTCATTCCTATTACTGTAACTATTGTAATTTTCATGTGTGTGCCGCCTTTCATCACGCGGGCCTGACCAATCATTCACGTGATTTCTATCATTTCCATACCGGCGTGGACCGTAATCTGTACTATACCTTCGGTCTTCCCGTCTCTGTGGCGCCGAATTCCTCCGATTTCCGTAATTCCAGGTTCCATTATTTGGCCTTGTCGCATACGGATGCCAACTGTGTGGGTTTTGTCCACTGCCATTAAAATGATATCCGTTACCGTTGTTTTGATTGGTTCCGGATTGTTCATTCCGATTACTTGTGCTCGTCTCTTCTTCGTATATTAGATCAATTGAGTCAAGCACGGAAAGAAAGTATTCAAGGTCGTTCTCCGGTATGGTTACCAATTTTTCGCGTAAGTTCGCGGGTAGTCTGTTTTTCAGAATTTTGAGAACATCTACGTGCGGTATTGGATTGTTCCAATAGCGCGTCTTATTCAAGTACTTTTCGAAATACTTTCTCAACCCGCCGTTTTTGAGGTTGAACGGTTGTGGGTTGAATACCTCACGTCGCAGTCTTTCTTGGACCCCAGCAGACCAATATTTCTCCAAGAAAGCCCGTTCAAATTGTTCGTAGGTGACGCACTGTTCAGCCATGTCTGTGGCCCACAAAAGTGCGTCGCCTTGTGTGAAGCCTACTACATATCTAATCTTCTGTGCCTCAGTCCAGTTTCTTGGTAAGACATTTTTAAATGCTCTTGCGAATACGACTGGATGAGTTTTTCTGGATTCTGTGGAGAAAACTGGAAACTGTCTATGTTTCAACAGGCTCTCATCGACTAGAATCGTCGAGATGCAAGGCGACACGCCTACTGCCTGTTGCAGCACCGCGTTTGGCGAATAGCCATTGTTTGCCTGTGCCGGTGCGTGCACATACGCCGGACTGTGCGCCTGATGTTCTGCGTTATTGACATCGTAATCCGGCACGGGCGAATAAGTGTCGCGCTGCCTGCTGCTTGACGTAGGCAAGTCATTTGAAACATTCAGTCTACCAGCAATTTCCTTGCGTATTCTGTCCTCGGCTACTTTGATTTCATTACCTAATTTTTCAAAAAGTTTTGTTTCCCGGTCAGTTATTGATTCATTTACATTACCGTTTTCTAAAGTTTCATTTATTTTGATAATGTCCGCGTTGATACGTCGAGTCTCCTGTTTCAGAAAACCGACTTCTTCGTTAACTTTATTAACCTGGTCAGGTATTTCTTCACATGCGGACTGTACTCTTGTTAAATTTAATTGAATAGCCTGTACGTTTTCATGTATTTCTTTTTGTACGGTTTGTGTTTGATTGTGTGTTTCTACTATTTCTGACAGTTCCTGTTCCTGTTTGTTTGTAAGATCTGAGAATTTCTTTTCTAGGTCATTCGCCAATACATTGTATACACTATTGACGGTTTTGGTGACTTTGTCTTCGATCTTTTGATCGATTTCATTGGTGAGTTTATTTAAGCGTTGATCGAAATGTCTGTGCATGTTCGCCAGTTTTGTGTTCGTTGTGTTGTGGCTGATTTCCAGATTCGCCAGTTTTGTGTTCGTTGTGTTGTGACTGATCTTTAAATCAGATAATTGCTCGCTCACGTTTGACATCAGACTATATAATGCCTCAAGCGTAACTGACGAAGCTTGTATGTTTGTATTTATGTCATTATTTGTTGCCATTGTTTCTCTGCCACGGTCTGATTGAATCGAAACCGGGCTAGGTTCACTGATTTCACGCGAAATATTTTCATCTGATCTGGTAATCGATGCTTCATCGACTGTGCACAAGGTTTCATTTGCAAGTGGTTCGTTATTGTTAATCCCTGTGGAGTGCAATTGAATTGTATTTACTTCTACATTATGTTGTGCTGAAAAACTAATTGCGTCATCATTTACGTCACTATTGTCAGAATCGGTGACGTGTCCATGAACATTTGTCAAATTAAAATTCTCCGATTCCATTATGAAGATATTGTTTTTATCTGTACTTTACTGAATCTAAATCTTTAAACTCTCTCGCAGTTGAATTAATAAAAATATCTCGCGATTGTTATTTGTAGCGCGTCGGAAATTTACAAGATGGCGCACTACGTCTTCTAATTCTGCGATTGTTGAACATAAAAAAGTAATTATCAAAGTGTAATTGTGTGTTGCCACAAACACTACCAGAACTTTAATGTCTAAAGGAAAAGGTTCTGCTTTAAGTGGAGCTAAGCCAGGTGCAGCCACTGCATGCGTTTGCGCTTTCCTACCTTAATTACGGCTGAGCTGCGTCACTCACGATTACGTTAGATTTGTAAATCCTTGTCCTTGTTCCTTCTGGTTATTGTGCCATCCGTTTATACAGTTAATATTGTTTCACCATATTCGTCATTTTCCATGTGCGTCATGTAACAGAGAAACAGTAATTAGTATAAGTACATTTGTAGTACCACAATGAAGTACTTACTCTTTGTTCCACCAGCACTGTCCTGTCACAGTCGCCAGTGTGGCGAAATTAATAAAAAACAGTTTATATTTTAAGTTCCACGTCCTTCTTAATTTAATCAGAGTTCTCACCTTAGACGTAGAATTAGTCCTTCTGCCACAATATTAATGCATTAGTCGCCATCGATATCCTTCTCTTTGTTGACCGTGTGTACCATCATGAGTCAGCATCGGTTCACTTCACGAAGACGGTGGAAACCAAGCAATACTATGCTACGTTGCTTTAAATGATTTTCGTAACACTTCGATACTTCTCACTATTTTTTATTCCCAATAAGACTTGCTCTGCTCGTCGCACAAACCATAATTACTAACCCTATTGCTGCCTTCCGCATACTCCAAAAATCACGTCCATCATCCACAAGGCAACCATCGAAGAAAAAAAAAAATGTCCCTTAGCTCCTTGGAGTATCAAACAAAAGAGAGTCCAATGTGAACTTTACAAAGATTACAATATACATGCCTCTCAATTTATCTTTGGCGCAGCTTTTAAGATATTGTATGTCTCTGCATAGGAACGTGTCATTACAGGGTATGAATACTCATATCGTATTTCACTAATGCACAATGTTTACGCTGTCATAGACTTCATATTCACGGATTCAATGAATTCCATATTACAAAATTAACAAACATGAAATATTAAATGCTATTACATTACATTAATACTTATTCCATAGATCATGAACATGACATTTCGTAATTACGTGGAATGCGTCAGTTTAACATATTTTCTTTACAAAATATAGTTCTTTTTTTCAGTTACTATTTCATATCTAAATGTTCATCTGTTGAGTAGAAGGAGCAGTCACTTAGAAATTCTTTTAACTTGTTGTTAAATGTTGGTTAGCTATACATCAATCTTTTAAAGCTATTTGGCAGATGACCAAAGATTTCTGTGTCAACAAAATTCACCCCTTTCTGTGCCAAATTCAAATTTAACCTAGAATAGTGAAGCTCATCCATTCTTCTAGTGTTGTAGCTATGCACTTCACTATTATTTTTGAATTGAGATGGGTTATTAAAAAATTTCTTAAGTGAATGCATGTATTGTGAAGATCCTGTGAATATCCCAAGTTCCTTAAATAAATGTCTGCAAGGTGATCTTGGATGTGCTCTAGCTATTATTCTGATTACACGAATTTGTACAATGAATACTTTTTCTCTTAATGACAAATTACCTCAATATATGATGCCATATAAAATCAGTGATGAAAATAGGCACAGTAGGCTGATTAACTGATATGTTTATCAGCAAAATTTTCAATAACCCTAAGAGCATATGTAGCTGAACTTAATCATTTTAGCAGATCATCGATGTGCTTCTTCTAATTCAATTTCGCATCAATGTACACACCCAGAAATTTTGAATATTCTGCCTTCACAACAGGCTTCTAGTCAAAGTCTATGTTTATCAATGGCGTTATGCCATTTACTGTACAGAATTGTATGTACTGCGTTTTCACAAAATTTATTGAGAGTCCATTAGCAGAGAATTACTTAATAATATTCTGAAAGACATTATTTACAATTTTCTCGGCTGATTCTTGCTTGTTGGGTGTGATTACTATATTTGTATCATCAGCAAAAAGAATTAGCTTTTTCACCTTCATAAATATAGAGTGGCAGGTCAGTAATGTATATTAAGAACAGTATGGGACCCAAGGCTTAATCCTGTGGGACACCATTCTTGATACCTCCCTTGTTAGAGAACTCTGCTGATTTTTGCAAACTCTTAATTTCAACTTTCTTGCAGTTAAATATGAATGAAATTATTTGTGCACTGTCCCACTCATACCACAATACTTACGCTTATGTAGAAGAATTTCATGATTCACACAGTCAAACACCTTTGAGAAATCACATAATATCCCAATATGTGATGTTCGGCTATTCAGAGCATATAATATTTGTTCATTGGAAGCATATATACCATTTTGTGTAGAAAGGGCTTTATGAAAAGCAAACTGACATATTGTTAGTACTTAATTTTTATAAATATGAGATGCTGCTCTTGAATATATTACTTTCTCAAGAATTTTGGATAACGCTGTGAAAAGTGAGATTGGTCTGTGGTTGGTAGCACCAGACCTATCCCCTTTTTTATGCAATGGTTTAGCAATAGCATATTTCAGTCTATCTGGAAAAATGCATCATTTCAGTGAGGTACTACATATATGGCTGAGAATCCTTCTTATTTGTTAGGAACAAGCTTTTAGTACTCTGTTGGAAATACCATCAATTAAATGCAAGCTTTTACTTTTGAGTTTTAATGTTTTCCTAATTTCATAAGGAAAGTTGGTTGAATTTCAGTTTTATCAAATTGCATAGGTATTGCTCTTTTGTATACTCCCTTGCATTTTCTAATGAATAGCTGGATCCTATTTTCTCTTCAACACTTAAAATGATTAATCGAAATGTTTTCTAATTCTTTTTGTTAACAAACTTTCCATTGTATTTGATACAGATACAGTCTTTGTGTGCACTCAGTTGTTCTAATTTTATTATCAGAGGTTCTAATCTCTGACTTAATCCACATACGTCTGGAGTTTTTAATATCTTTTCTTAACACAGTGAAGTAGTTTTTATAATGTTTCTCTGTTTCTGGGATATTACTCCTTCTAGCTATAAGATATACTTCCTTCTTCCAATGGCAAGATATTTTTACCCCTTTAGTAAGCCATGGCTTTTTACATGGTTTCTTACATTTCTAATTCTGTGTTTTTTTAGGGAAACTGTTTTCAAATATACTCACAAAGGTGTCATGAAATAGGTTAAATTTGAAATTAGTATCAGGTTCTCATTACACCTCATCGCAGCCCAACTGTTGCAAGCTTTCCCTAAATTTTTCTATTGTTAAATTGTTAATTGAATGTACTATTTTGGAGTACTGTTTTCCATTACTGTATGGAACTATGGCATTTACTATAACCAGTTGTTCATCATAATCAGACAGACCATTCTTAATAGGAAAAGTTTTCATCTGATTAAATTTTTCTTGATCTATAAAAACTTTACGTATCAGTGTGCTGCTTTCCCTTACTACCCAAGTAGTAAAATCAATAACTGATGACAAACTGAAAGAACCAAGTAATACCTTAAGGTCATGCTTTCTATCGGACTCTTTCAGAAAATTTACATTGAAATCCACACAAATAATAATATGCTTCCCTCTGTCTGACACATAGCACAACAAAGTATCCAAGTTTTTCAAAAATAGCTGAAAATTTCCCATCGAGGATCTATGCACAGCTACAATTACGAAAGCGCCATTATTTAGTTTAAACTCTCATGCCCATGCTTCTATATGGCATCCAAGATATGCTCAATAATGTTCATGTCTAGGGAGCTTGGTGGCAGGCGAAAGTGTATAAACTCAAAAGAGTCTTCCTGGAGCCACTCAGTCGCAATTCCGGACTGTGAGGTGCCGCATTGTCCTGCTAGAATTGCCAAAGTTCCTCGGAATGCACAATGTACATGAATGGATGCAGGTGATCAGACAGGTTGCTTATGTACATGTCACCTATCAGAGTCGTATCTAGACATATCAGGGGTCTAATATCACTCCAACTGCACCCACCCCACAGCATTACAGAGCCTCCAGCAGCATTAACAGGCCACTGCTGACATGAGGTTGTCTCCATACCTATACACGTCCATCTGCTTGATACAATTTGAAACGGGACTTGTCCGACCATGGAAACATGTTTCCAGTCATCGACAGTCCAATGTCGGTGCTGAGGCGTAAAGCTTTGTGTCGTGCGGTCGTCAAGGGTACACTGATGTTTCGTTGAATGGTTTGCACGCTGCCACTTGTTGATGGCCCAGCATTGAAATCTGCAGCAATTTGCGGAAGGGTTGCACTTCTGTTACAGTGAATGATTCTCTTCAGTCACTGTTGGTCCTGTTTTTGAAGGGGTTTTTTCCGGCCTGAGCGATGTCGGAGACTTGATGTTTTACCAGTTCCTGATATTCGCAATACACACGTGAAACGGTCTTATGAGAAAATCCCTACTTTATCGCTTCCTCGTAGAAGCTGTGTCCCATCGTTCGTGCGCTGACTGTAACACCCCGTTGAAACTCACTTAAAACTTGTTAACTTGCCACTGTAGCAGCAGTAACCGATCTAACAATTGCGCCAGACACTTGTTGTCTTATATAGGCGTTGCCGACCACAGCGCTGTATTCTGCCTGATTACATACCTCTGCATTTGAATACCACATGCCTTTGGAGTTTCATTGTAGTTTACACCACTCTAACACAAACCCTGTGTCTGAGGTCGGTTTCCTAGCATATCTAGGGTCACAGCAGGCAGCGTATATTCATCAGATCCACAAACCATGTCCAGTAGATCTATCCCATGACATAGCTGTATGCTGTGGAGTACATACATCCGCAGTGTGTGCACTGTCAATGAAGTCTTTGAAAGTGATCCGAACTTCAGATACTAGGCCCTTTACTACCACTGGAAGCCTGTGGTAACAACTTTGGAAACATACTATGTAAGTGGAGAAGAGGCGAATTTATAATTTTTGTATTAGTTTTATGGGTTGTAAAAGGAGTCATTCACTTAAACAAGAGACTATATAGATATAGCTCGCTGTCTGGGATGAGCATCTCCAAAGCGGTTGACTGATGCCTGCTGCAACCACATCGAACTAAGAACAATGAAGCCCCTAGTAAGCAAACAGTTTTAGACGTTTACGAGTCAATGCATGATGCAAAGGACAGGACTTAGGCGTTCTGAAAAGCAAGACTGGAGGTGTATTTGACAATAGAGTAAAATGATAGCGAGACGGAAGTAAGCACATGAAGTAGCTATCAAGTCCGTATTTACTTATGCAAATGCGCTATCATTTCAAGTTCCCTGTTTATCCAATATATTTCACACATAAAAGCAGCCAGAATTCCTACAAGCCCAACCCAATAAATTTTGCCATCGAACAGTCACTGACCCACCACTATTAGCGAGTTGAACATTCGGTCATTTCAGTGGTCTTCTATGTTAGAAGTGATCGCCAAAGTGTGATATTTAGTTGAAGTTTTATGCTGGTCACAGTGGCTGAGCAGTTCTAGGCACTTCAGTCTGGAGCCGCACTACTGCTACGGTCGCAGGTTCGAATCCTGCCTCAGGCATGGATGTGTGTGATGTCCTTAGGTTAGTTAGGTTTAAGTAGTTCTATGTTCTAGGGGACTGATGAACTCAGATGTCAAGTCCCATAGTGTTCAGAGTCATTTGAACCATTTTTGTACACAAACCAAAAAAATGGACCACAACAGGAATAAAAATATCATGCTAGAATAAAGGGAACTTACATGAATACTCAAAACAAACCACAAATAATGTATTTATCAGCTACTTTAAACAATTAAACAAATACTTACACAAGTTATAACAAAAGCAAAGAAAATGGAAAATGACATACAAATAAAAAGTTCCAGGAATAAGACTAAAGCAACCTGGAGTATCATAAAAAGAGAAACAGATACTACATCATTAGCCCACAAAAATATAGCACTTCATGAAAACAACAATAAAATAATCAACCCCACAGTAATACATTTAACAGGTACTTTCCTAACATAGCGCACAACCTGATTACCAAACATTACAACTCACAACCAGACAGCAATACACTCCAGTCAGATACAAAAATTCATAGAAGAACCCTATTTATGTCTCCTATAACACCTGTAGAATTATCTGTCATTATAAAAAGGTTGCCCAGTAAGTATCCAGCAGGTACTGATGAAATACCAGGTATTATCATCAAATAAAATGTAACATCGATTGTAGAAACATTAGCGGATATTTTCAATTCATCATTCATGAGTGGTATATTCCCAAAAAATCTGAAAATGGCGAAAGCGACACCACTGTACAAGAAAGGGGACAAACATGAAGCTGCAAACTATAGACCTGTATCAGTATTGTCAGGCTTTGGCAAAATTCTTGAAAAACTATTTCTTAGAAGGCTGACAGCCTTTCTAAATAAAGAAAAATAATAAGTGATGCAAAACATGAATTCAGATCTGGCAGATCAACACAGTCAGCTATTTACACTTTCTTAAATGAAATTCTAACTGCAGTAGATAATAAGCAACATGTGTCTGGCATATTTCTCTACCTTAGCAAAGCCTTCGATGTAACTGATCATAATACTCTGTTGCAGAAGATAGGTAATTATAGGATACGAGGCCTGCCAAACAAATGGATACATTCCTACCTTCATGACCGTCAACAAATCACTCAAATAAAATTCAAAGGCATAAAAACACAGAATTTGTAATTTTTACACTAATGTGCAAAACATGATATATGGAATGCCTCAAGGGACAGTCCTTGGGCCAATTCCTTTCATTCTTTATGTTAATTATTTGTCAGAAAATATAACTAAAGGGACAACAGTACTTTTTGCAGATGACACAAATATCAGAATGAAATCATGTGATGAGGAAAGCCTACAAAAAACAGCTACAGGTATAATACAAAATTTAACACAGTTATTCAGAACAAACAAGCTAATAATAAATAATGAAAAAACAGTGACACCCAATTTCCACAATTTACACAAACTACATCCTGCAAGACCAATTTGTAAAATTGATGTAAAAACTGTCTCATCAGTGAGAGACACAAAATTTTTAGGTATACATATTCGGCAAAACCTAAATTGGGAGACACATCTTAATCATGTAAATAAAAAGTTAAACACATGTATGCAGTAAGAATCCTCTCACAAAATACAAGCCGTGTGTCAGTGATCACAATGTACCATGGAAGTATTCAGTCACTGCTGATGTACAGCATTATCTTTTGGGGAACTATGTAGGTACAAACAAAACATTTAAGCTACAGAAAAAAATTGTTGGAAGAATAAACCATGTTAAGTACAGAGACTCTTGTAGAGCAATATTTCAAAATCTCCATATACTGCCTCATCCTTGCTTATATATGTATGAAATACTAAATTTCACAAAAGGAAGTATTTTAAAACATGGTAATATCTTCAAGTATAACTGTGATTTTCATCCTCATGATACTAGGCAGAAGCATTATTTGCATGTCAATACAGTAAGTACAAACATTTATAAGAGAGGAGTGTATCATACTGTCATAATGCTGTACAATTAGATGCCATCCTATATGAAACAGATGCAAAATTTACAAAACTTTAAAGTGAAACAGAAAGAGTACTTGTTTGACCACTGCTTCTATTCTGTTTCCGAGTGTTTAGAGTACCAGAAAAGTATCGTGTAACTGCTCAAATATTCTTAACCAATTTATCATTTTATTTCATTCTGTTAATTTTGTCATCAATAGTCACATGTATTGAATAATTTGTAATTAATCTTTTCAAAATAACAATGTGTATGATGTGTATACTGTACCAACTTGTCCTACATCGTTTGTGCAAAATATGTACCTAAACACAATTTACAGGACCAATAAAGAAATACAAATACAATATAATCAAAGTAAGGTCCCAGCTTCTGTTAATGTCTACATACATAACAAAATCTTGGTGCAATGTAATTGATATAGTTTACAGTAACAGAGACATAATTGTATAATTGAAAATGGTTTCAGATGAAAAATAAATTTTAACCTAATGCGTTCAAGTTCAAAAGGAACTGATTATGATTACATCGATATGCTTGACACATACTTTCCGATACTTTGTACCGATTGTCATTCGTTTGACGAGTTTCTTTGCGGATTTCAGGCCCATTTTAAAGCATTCAAAAATAGGTACAAGTTTTACATTTGTAGAGATCAGCTTTTACTGCCTATTAACAACCTTTTCGTCTTGTCCTTGCTTCTATGTATTCTGCATACCTATCGTGTTTATCTATTGGGTTAGGTTGGGTTGTTTTTGGGGGAAGAGACCAAACTGCAAGGCCATCGGTCTCATCGGTTTTAGGAAAGGACAGGGAAGGAAGTCGGTCATGCTCTTTCAAAGGAACCATCCCGGCATTTGCCTGGAGCAATTTAGGGAAATCACAGAAAACCTAAATCAGGATGGGCAGACGCTGGATTGAACCATCGTCCTCCAGAGTGCGAGTCCAGTGTGCTAACCACTGCGCCACCTCGCTCGATGTTTATCTATTCTTCTTCTGGTATGAAAGATGATGCTCTTTCCTGGCAGTAAACATTTAGTACTACAGTATGTCTACCAGTGACATCTTCTCCTCAAGTGTATATCTTAACGTACAGTTAGTACATGTTCCATTACATTTAGCTCAAAACGCAATTCCAATTCACTTTCAACCATCACTGCTGTATCATCAGTTAACTATACTGTGCTAATTTTATGTCCTTGGTAAAGGATAACAGTCCTTCACCCATGCCAAATCCCACTAAAGCTGCTACAATTTGCAGCACTACAATAAACTCCGAAATACGAACTCATCTGCATTTTGAATAAGCTTCTCCACTCAATATGGACCATAAATAATAATTTCCAGTGTATTTATATATGCCAGCTGCTTGGCGACACTCCAAGACTGGAGTTGCAGGAGACCTGTGGGGTTTCCGTGACTCATTATCTTGGACTCTCACTAAATCAGATGAGAAGATGAACAGAAACATAGGGTGCAAATATAATTCTACTCAATGAACAGAAACAAATATATCAAACACTACTCTTGCTTAGAGATTGTCTTCAGTCTTCTGATTAATTGTGTCCCACTGGTCGTCAAAAATCTATAGAGTAGGAAGAACTTATCGCTTTTTTCTCGCCTTTAATTTCCTGAGAGAAAGAAAAACCGCGTTTCATATCAGTAATAACCTGTTTCGAAAATGAAATAATAACAAATCTAAACAGCTACAATGACGTAATAGTAGCCATGATATAGTAACAACGAATACTGTTACAAACGACATGGATGGTCAGCTGAAGTCAGTTTCAGGTCAAAGCCAATTCATACTTGCTGTCATGTCATGTCATGTCACTTCTTATCAAAACATTCCACAATGTATATCAAATGATGATATTCATATGTGCTGAGAAAGTAACCATCACATCACATCACGATATAGTCAAGGTTTCCCATGAAGAAAGTTTTGATGGGATCTTCATCTGCTAACATCGGAAGTTAGCCTATTTTCCACATGCTCACTCATGTTATATCAGTTGATTTAATGCTTTTGTTTCTTCCTAATTTTGATTTGACTATTTTGCTTTATAATATAAATATCCTGTGACGACTTAGGCATTTTTCCTTTGAATGTTCTTCCATAACTGACATCAGATGTCTGAAAGCTGTGAGTTGTTTTCTCTGTGGTGTAGACGCAAAATGACACAGTGATACACGGAGACAAAGAATCTCAACATGTATAATTTATTTTACATAACACAATATATTGGCTCAAATGGCCGGAGTACTTTGGGACTTAACATCTGAGGTCATCAGTCATAACACAATTTACAAACATCTTACAATCGCAGTCACTTGGTCTGAACTAACTGTTTTGAATGCAGACATGTCACTCTGTGCTGTTATCACTTGTCAGTGGTAGCCTTTGGGGCACTGTAGTGATAGATCACCCCTCCTCCCTGCAGTCTGCATAATACTGAAAAAGGAAGGAGGATTTGTCGACAACTAATGGGTGACGCTTATAGCAGTGGGTGCTGTGTGAGATCACATGACCAGCTGTACCATGGCTTGCACTGTTGTAAGACATGACTGAATCATATCTCATTGCTTGGAGTACTGCAGATGTTGTCAGTAAGAGAGGAGTGTTCCACTTATTTGATGGTTGGTGATAGGGAGCGAGCCATAGTGGATGGTATACCTGTTGGCTATGACATGATGTGGTGGACATTAATGATGCTTCCTCAGCTGCCAAAGACTGAAGTATCGGCTGTGTGCGAAAACTGCAGCTTTTTTTGGGCCGTGTCTGTATTCCTGATCGTGACATAGTTGATGGGAAGACTATCTGTGCGAGACATAGCAACACCAACATGAAGTCCACTGTCTTTGGATACGTTTTGTATCGGTGTGTGTAGTCATATAATTTGGCGCTGTGTTTTTGACTCCTATAGAGAGGTGGCATCAATCAGTTTTACTGTTATTTCTGTGGGCTTACTTACTTTACTGTGGACTGAAAATCTCTAATACCTATGGTGACATCTGCAGGTTGTGCCAGCAGAGAGCCAGTGGTAGGCATGTCACCTGAAGTGTTATCTTGTTGGAGATGAATCATGTTGTCCAAGGAGTGAAGGGTCTATGCGGGCCTTAGTCTGTTGATAGTCACTGTTCTTATTTAGTTGTTTAAGTCTATGTCAACCATGTGGTTACACCACTGCAGAAGTTGTCCATTATAAGGCGGCTGCAGCACTAGCTGTACAGTATTGACACGAACCTTTGCATAATCAAAGTCAATGAGTACTTTAAAAATGAAGAGTGTCTGTGCCATGGATGGCGATGGAAGAAGTAAACGTGAGTAGTGTATATTTCTTTTGATCCTCTGTACAATATCCAGTAGGTCAGATGAGCTGGAGGGTGGGTGTAGGTAGCACAAATTCCACAGGCAATGTCAGCATCTCCCATATAGAATCTCTGCTAGCGATGCTTTTAAATCAACTTTTTGTGCCATGCCGACTCTGAGTAGCACCTGTGGGAGAGCCTCCATTCATTCATCCACACAGCACATGATTGGGGATTTCATTGTTTGGTGCCATTGTTCCACCAGGCGATTGATTTTGGGATGATAAACCGTGGAATGATGGTGATTCATTCCGCACAAGTTGCATAATACATTGGAAAGTGAAGACTTGAATTGGCGATCCTGATCTGTGGTAACTGTGTCAGGACAGCTAAACCAGTCTACCGGTGCATCACAAAAGCGCGAGCTGCACGTTCTACTGTAATATCAGCAATCAGGATGGTCTCCACCCAGTGGGTTACTCAGTTGATCGTTGACAATCGTTCAGATTCTGGTAAGTGTCCCACTAGATGGATGTGTACATGTTAAACCGCCCAAATGGAATTTTGAACTTGCTGAGATGAGACTGTGCATTTCAGCCCACGTTGTGGGTTGATAGTCCAGGCCCACCTTTGTACATTTTCGACTCTCATGCTTAACACCTGGCCAAACAAAATGTTCAGTAACAATCCGAGTGATTGGTCATACATCTGGGTGGCTGAGATTAATGCCTCGAAGATATGTACCATGTTGACAAAGATATTATAGCCCAAATATGTTGTGGCATGTCAGTCCATTCTCAGAATCAGCTTCCATCTTGAGGTTAGTTGATGCATCCTTGAGCAATATACCAATCATCTGATCACATTCATGTTCTTACGCAGCTTTGTTGAACTTGAGGGTGAGGATGATGGTGCTGATCCATGAAAAGTAATCACCCACAATGATGTATTCTACCTGACAGAGGAGGTGGACATCTGTAATATTCTGTATGATCAGATCAAGGTGTTAAAATTGTCCCAGGTTGGTTGTAAATGATGGATGTTGAATGGCATGATCCACAGATTTACGGTCTCTATATATAAGCAAGCGATGGCTCTCAATATCATCACGCAAATAGTATATGATTTCTAAAACCACGAGTAGTTCACACTCAAAAGCAGACTATTTTTTCTGTGAGGCTGTATAGTTTCTGGAGAAAAATCTAGATGTTGTGTATCAACTACTACTCCCTGCTGAATGGCACCTACAGCTGTGTCGGTTGCGTCCAACATAATTGTAAGGTGTGTGTCCAGTGCTGGGTGTGCCAGAGCAATTGCATGTGCTAGACACTTCTTCACATGGTCAAATGTTGCATTTCTGGTCTCCTTAATAGTTTACACTTGCCTAGCGTGTGAGAGCCCACAAGGGTTTTCATGTGTTGTTTAAACTTGTGCAGCATATGGGAGATTACCAAGAATCATTAAAGAATGTGATACGTGTGAGGAAATTGCAGGTGCCAAACCACTTGAGTATGATCCAGTGTGGATTTCCCCTTTGCATTGAATGTATGTATGAAAAACTTGACCTCCTTTTTATGTAGTTGTTACTTGTCTCTGTTTATAGTCACCACTGCATCACGTAGGTCAGTGGAAACACGTTCAAGATGAACTTCATGGTTCTGATGATCGTAGGAAAAAATCTGAATGCATCTAAATATGTATAGTGGCAGTTCCGTTTAGACGTTATCCAGTAAATGAGCCATTTCCAGATCTGAGACGCATTTTTGAGACCATATGGCTTCCCCAGAAACTCGAATAAACCGAACAGGGTGATGATAGCCAGTTTAGCAACATTATCTGAATGCATATAGACCTTTCAGTAAGTCTTTTTACAGTCAGTCATGGATGAAACAGTTGCCCCTGTGATTGCATGGATAAAGTCACATATGGTCGGTCCAGATAACTGTCATAAATCGTGTGTGAGCTAAGTATTCTGTAGTCTCCACATAGACAAGTAGAACCATCTTTCTCAGCTACTAATTTAATGGGCTCTGCCCATGCATTGTCTGGTGGCCATGTGATGCCTGCATGCAATGTGTCATTCGCTGACATCTTAGGTGCCTGCAGGAGAGCCAGGGAGAAGCAGTGTACTTTGTGCCAAATGGATGGCCCCATTGTATTTATATGGTATTTGTACACATTTAACCATATACTGACAAAGTAGAACCCTTCGTGCAACACTAATGGGATCAGAGAGTTCTTGGGAAGACTGAAGAGATGACATGAGATGCACCTTACTAACCTGAGAGAGTTCTTTATGTAGGGTTTCAGGCAGTGTAGCTACCTCTGCATGTGATGGAAGGGTGTAGATGTCTGTTGGAGACATGGCTGCATCATTTGCCGCTGCTGTGGTGTGTCTTTGTTGGTGTTGAGCAGGTCAGGCTGTGCAGCCCCCATAGTGTGTTGTGAATAGGCACAGTTGGCCATTGTAGGCGTGACTGCGTCATTCAGGACCGCTGCTGCCTGTGTTTTTTGTTGTAACAGGTCAGGATGTGCGTTGGAGAAAGGTTGCCTATTGGGGACCTTCCTGCATTATTGACAGCCTTCACAGCATATGTAGATGTAGATTTAGATGTTCGTTTTGTTGGAGGACGTCTGGCTGCATGGTATCCTAGGCATATAGGGGAGGGGCATGATTGCCGGTCGGGGGCACGTCTGGATCTTTCACAGCTGTCGTGACATGTGTTAGGTGTCGTAATTGCTCCTGCACGTTAGCATGGCCAATCGACTTCTCATTTATTTGCTAACATGATCTATTGTTGTTGTAATGTAGGGAATAAGTCATCACAGGCGCGGAGAGATGTGCCTGGGTAGTGGGAACAATATGTGTTGCCTCGGTACATTCGAGTAGTGTTGAAGTTAAGTCGTCAGCTTCTGTGCTGCCAGTCACAAGCAGACATGATTGTTGTCTTACGACCTGTAAACAGATTCGAGGCGAAGAGCCCCAGGATGAATGGTGTATCACATGATGGAACATGGCAGCCCAGTCGATGTGAAGGGAGAGATGGAACTTTCTGGGGAACATTTGAATCAAAAACCAATTCCAATGGATCCCATTGCTCGCCTGTGTGCACCTTTATGTTCCTGCCATGAAATTATGGCAGCATAATTGTGTATTATGTTTAAATGTGTACACTTTTTTGTGAGTGTGGTATTACCATTGCACCATTCAGACCATTGCACCATTCAGATTGCTGGTACGACTTTATTAAGATCTCCGTGGGTTCATCTGATTCGACGTGTGCTTCAGTCTAGCTCAGAGCTGTTTTATGGTTTTTAAAATGTTGTATAAGGAAAAGATCTCTGCAGATCCATCTGATTTGATGCATGCCTCGGTCTAGCACAGATGCATTTTATGTTTTTTTAAATGTTGTAAAAGAAAAAAATTTACAGCAATCTAAATATGCCCCACAAAGGTAAAACGCATTGTTAATAAAAGAATAAGTTGCAACCAAGACTGTTTATAATTCAAATATTCTATATGTGGTTGCTGTACCAGACAGCCAAATGGAGCTGAAGAAATTTTAATTTCTGAGGAAATAAATCCTCAGAACCAGTTTTACAACATCGTCATTGTAGAACGTCCAAGTACAACATAACTCGTTCATGAGTAGTGCAGTATGTTCTGCTTTCCCATGCATGTGGATGTAGCCCTTGTTTGCCACACACTGTTGCAAACTTGGAGCCTCATAGCAACAGTCAAGTATGTGTTGCAGTACTGTACATACTTCTGAGCCTACATCGATCAGGAAGAATGGATTCGTGGACTCACCCTGGATATACATATGGCCTCCAGTGTGTATCGTCATAGTGGAGGAGAGTCGACTCGTCAATGAAGGACAAATCAGTGTGCCTTTATCGGGATGCATTACAAGTTTGAATGTAAGCAGGGCTGGTGGCAGGTGAGAGCAGCAGTGCCGAAATGTGCATGTTAACAGCAGGTGAGAAGTGGCAGGGTGAAGGAATCAGCTGGCTTGAAGATGTCAATCAGTGGTGCCGTGCCATGCCAAGTACACTTGGAAAACCAGTATAGGGCAGGGGGTTGTGATGTCAGCTTCGATCGTCGTTGGACGATATTGCCTTCGTTTGGTTCAAATGGTTCAAATGGCTCTGAGCACTATGGGACTTAACATCTGAGGTCATCAGTCCCCTAGACTTAGAACTACTTAAACCTAACTACCCTAAGGACATCACACACACCCATGCCCGAGGCAGGATTCGAACCTGCGAACGTAGCAGCAGCGCGGTTCCGAACTGAAGCGCCTAGAACGGCTCGGCCACAACGGCCGGCCTCGTTTGGTGCTCTGGCCAGTAAGCGTGATAGTGTTACAGAGATGTTTAGCAAACTCAAGTGGCAGACTCTGCAAGAGAGGCGCTCTGCATCGCGGTGTAGCTTGCTCGCCAGGTTTCGAGAGGGTGCGTTTCTGGATGAGGTATCGAATATATTGCTTCCCCCTACTTATACCTCCTGAGGAGATCACGAATGTAAAATTAGAGAGATTCGAACGCGCACAGAGCCTTTCCGGCAATCGTTCTTCCCGCGAACCATACGCGACTGGAGCAGGAAAGGGAGGCAATGACAATGGCACGTAAACTGCCCTCCGCCACACACCGTTGGGTGGCTTGCGGAGTATAATTATAGATGTAGATGTAGACCAGAAGAGGGAGTACGTTGGCTTGCATTGATCCACCATGCATGTTGTATGACTGTCAAACATTTGTCTTTCACGGCCAGTTTCTGTCTAAACAATCGTTTTTGTGTGCATTCATTGTCAGCTTCAGCTGCTGAGTAATAGGTCACTGATTAACTCTGTATGCTCAGCGAGATAGCGCATTAGCATGACAAATTTCAAGTAATCGTCCACAATACCTATCGTTTGCGGCTGAACCCCCAAGATCTATTACTATTGGCTTGAATCACGGTTTTTAATTAACGACAAATCGCATTAAAATCGCATCAAATACTCATCCTAACAGTATTACAATGACTTTTGATTGTCGATCAAGAGCTCTTATATTTTGTTTATTCTTTCAGTTAATACCGTTTCGTTAACCAGGCCGGTTTAGAATTACTGTTTTTTTATGATGACTAGCCACATTCTGTGCACCCAGTCGCTGCAACTTGTTTTTTATATCTTTTACCATTATCCTGAACTATAGTGATGTGAAACCTTGCCCTCGGTAGCACTGTGTCCCTAAAACTGTTATACCGGGCGCCACTGCAAGGTCTCTGATGCTATTCATATCTAGCGAATAGTGATATCAACTTTGCCATGTTTCGATTGACCCATGTGTGTCCTATTTGGACTGTTTCAAGCTTAATAAAGGCCATTGACTACTTATTCATGAGCGACTGGTGGATATAGGAATTAGATTCTCAACTACACTCACTACGCATACAAAGCACAGTCTAATGTTAACACTGCCTACTTTTGATATCGTTTTGGTATCACAAACATATCCACCACTCCACAGTCGAAGATTTCAGTTGAGGTTAAAAGTATGTGACTCATCTTGTATTACCCTCCTGCAATAAATACTATTAAAAAGTATTCTCTTGTTTTCTTTATGGCCGCCAAGCACTAATGGAGCTAATTTACTTTGCTTTAAGTTTGAATCGAATTTTGGATGGTTGTTAGATTGTAATTCCAGTTATTGTTAATTACTTTTTTCAGTATAGAAACCAGCATTCTGATTCATTCACATTCTGTGACGCAGCCATCTTTGATTTACATATCAATTTATGGAAATCAAATTTCTTTAACAAGAATTTAGTTTTCGGTAGAACTTTGAAGTTATTACAGCTAAATATTTACGTCAAAATAACTGGATCACAAAGCGACCAAAGCACTCATTTAAAAGTTCCATTCTCTCTGTGAGAATGATCAAAATTACTTCAGCAGTCTTAATTTAGAGATTTTCCAATCTTTTAGGTTATGAAACACTATGATTTGGTGAAACAAAACATTTCGAGTAATTTTGAAATTGTCTTGGAATTGGGAGTGTGAAATATTTTAGATTGAAATTAACACTGTATTTAAGAATTATTTACATATAGTTCACCACACATCATACAAAATTGCGATAAGCTCCTGTACAGTTCTAGTCTTTAAGAAAATTATCTGTGCCATGTCTTATCATGTTGTGACGTTTATTGTTGCGTACATCATTTAACTGAGAAGTGGAAAACCAAGATTGCACTGTTTCTTCACATCTCTCATACATTAATTACTTTTCGACCAATAGTGCGACATGTACACAGACTTTCAGTACAACTGCTCCATACTAACGAGCATTCTGCGACACTGATGCTATATGCAGCAAAATTACAAATTTTGTGTTTGCAACGACAAATGACATTCCAACTGTGCATCCTGTATCTGCTTCAATGTACATGCCTACTATGCCGCAAATACGAACTTTAGACAATCATCATACAGCAACAACCCTAGGACAATAGTTCCACCATATCTTATCGGAAAACTACACCGTGTGTACCAACAGATGCTCACAGGGCAGAAACCACTGGACTATGCCATGGAATGACAAGTAGCAACATAACCTAAAATTCCTCCATTCAAATCAGACCAGGTGACTTTATGGCTTACAATAAAGGAGTGCATGTTTATGATGTGTAATGGAACTACTATAGTTGGCAACAAAATGTAATAATATTAAAAAAGTTTCCATAAATGTTTTCGATATAGTATTTTGAACGATCGATAAATTTCGATACTTACCTATACCACTTAAATGGAACAGATATCTTTGTAGCTTGGAAAAATAACGAATTTCTGGATATGTATTAGTTAATATGGAGAAAGAGTTGTAGTCATCTTTGTAAATGTATTCCTCGGGTTTATAAAATCACTACTTGAATTTAAAAGTAATAATAACGGTTGTCTCAAGTTGTAATTGGCTGCACAGCTCGGTGTGCAGCGGTTTCATGTGCAGTAGAAAGAAGGAGGGAGGATAGTGAGGAATTGAACTGAGCAGCCTCATCTATGGCTGGTGATGTAAAAATTTATTTTGTGCTAAAATGTGCGTTTTAACAATTATAATGTGGTGTGGCGCTAACGTGCATGCAGTTAAATCGTCTCTGAAATTGTAAAACAGAGATGAAATAATTTGCACAGTAGTGATGCTGCAAAGTTTTGGAGCTGTGGCCACTGAAGTAACAATGGTTCAGTTCATTGCATGACTTAGTCCACTGATTACTGTAGTGTGAGCATCTATTGATAGACACAGTGTAGTTTTACAATAAGATATGGTGGAACTATTGTCATTGGGTTGTTATTGTGTAATGAACATGTCCAAAGCTCGTATTTTCGACATAGTAGGCATGTACAGTACACTGTGTCCTGTGCAGAAATAATAGCAGTCACGTCCTGTTCCAATTTGCACACTGTTTGTTGTTGCAAGTACTGTGGGCAATTGCAGGATTAATACAGTACCTGATGTAATTGTAGTTGTTGAATCTCATAAATCGTCCAGTGGACACGAAGTTGTGTATGCTGATTGCATTACATGCACTAAAAAATATAGAATGTCATTGTAATCGTGGTGTTTTCGCAGTTGGGGTCACTAATCTATGTAGTTTTCACCGTGACATAGACAAAAAAATCACCAATGATACTTAAAGATGTAGAATCTCAACACATATAATTTATTTTACTCAGCACGATACACGAACAACTTACATTCGCAGTCGTTCGGTCTGAACTAACTGTTTCTGGTGCAGAGACTTCACCCTGCACTCCCATCGCTGGTCAGTAATAGTCTTTGGGGCACTGTCCCCAAAACACGAAATATTATTTAGGTTTTGCAGTAACAGAACAGAGCTGATGTCTATACTGTGTGTAGATAAGAGCATATGTTGATGAAACAATTTTCATTAAACAACATTTTAAGTGAAAAAATCGGCGCCAAAGCAGGAGGAAAGTACAGTTGTTTATAATGTTATTCGTTACATGAGGAAAAAAGTAACAGAAAGGTAAACATGCTTTATTTATTCCCTTGTAAATATTTCCGAAGTGTTTGTATGGATTTATTTTCGCTAGCAAATAAATGTCGATGTTTTGAAATGTCGTTTCACTTGTCAGCACTTTATCACATCAAATTGATCAAGAACATATAATACAAAGTTTACTTTTTGTCTTTAATAAGCACACTGGGTATCATGTCACACCACATCAGGCTCTGTCAGAACATACTGCAATGCATTTCAAAAGTGGCATCCAAACTTGTCATCATGTCATCTCACATCATGTTGCATCAGGTCACAGTATTATCAAGATATCTTGGGCATGAACGTTTGACGGCTCACGTCATTATTTGTTGAGACGTTCAAGTGATTGGAATCTTCATGTGACCCCCAAGGTCATTTCCTCCCATGCACAGCCATATGCCCATCTCCATATTTCATTTTGTTGTAGTTTTCTTTATTTGTTATAAATTGTTTCATTTCGTCATTTTTTCGTTAAAATTTATAACTTTAAAATGAATGACTAAAGATCAACTGAAGCAGTAAGGCAGTAGTCTGAATTATACAACATGAGTGTACTAAATTACTTGCTGTCTATCACATTTATAAAGTGGATTTTTATGGACACTGGTACCTTATTTAATATTTCACAATTAAATGGATTGCAATATGGCTGCAATTTGCACTACAAATAATAATAAAGTAATGGACTGAACCTTCAGACACTGCACAAGTGGCAAAATGCTTTTTTTGTTAATTATACATAAAATAATGTATTAGAGTAGTTTGTTTAAAAATGTGTATTTGTAGCATGCTTATTTATTGTTATGTAGGTCTCTGGGTTGTGTGTGAAATAGTTTTGCAAGCATCAATGGTCAATATTTACGTGGCATTACTAGCTAACCACAGTATAAATTAGGTACCTGAACTGTTGAAGGTGTAATGCAAGATGTAAAGAAAAACCCATAAATCTTGAATGGGAAGGAATTCAGGGAGATATGACTATTGTACAAAAATTTGCGCTGCAGTCGCAACTAAACTAAATGAACAAAATTTTCAAAGGGTGTGATGGCACTTCGTAATGCCTTGTTCCTCTTCGTAATTCTGGGTGTAATTGGAGGAACAAATGAAAAAAAAACTGACGCTTCGACTTTCTAAAATATTTATAAAATAAATATTCCTCTTCCTTGAGCTGCTTGTATAGTGTGTGAAATGCGCCTTCTGTACCATGTAATGAAATTTTCGGACCCACACTCTTTTTTGTGTTGTTCTCGACTTACATCTTCCTTCTCCAATGCATAAGCTATCCCTGCAAAGTGTAAACCATTTGAAGACCATTTTCGTACAAGTGTGGACCCCAGCATCCATGTGTATAAAGCCCGTGTTACATGACAGGCCTAACATAAACAGGTTTACCCCAAGTGAATAAGTCTGGAACTGCCAACTTTTTCGTTGGATCTATCACAGGATACACCTAACGTGTAAGTCCACACCCGGACTCCAAGAGAACATATTCAGGACTACAGGTATGTTTACTTCAATTACTTTGCTGAGTGTGAAAGCTGATATTTTTGTAAAGCTGCGCTTTATTCATACTGAAACTTCTGAGAAGTCTAACTTCGTAATTTATATGCACTCATTGTTATTTTGTGCAGCTATAACAAAATTACACTATGATGGTACATAATTATGGACGACATGTTCGTTTTATGTAATGCTGGTACATGCAAATGATTACCTGTATTCACATTTCACAGCATTTTAGACATGGGCGACGCAGTTATCTACACAACATGTGCCGTGACAGTGTCCGCATCAACTGTTAGGAGAAGGGCAGAATGAGGACTTAATGTCAGGTGCAGGAATTGAGTTCGACTCTGACTGGGAAGAAGGGGTGAAGGCAGGACATATACCCCCTGTTAACGGAGGAGTTAAGGGCCAGATATCCATAGGAATTTAGGCACTTCGCCAGAATGGATGTGCCTTGTCAATGATACATGATAGGCTCCGCGTAAGGGACAGAGCAATCTGGGACTCTATTGCATAACAGTGCGACCGTGAAGATGCAAAATGATGTTTAGAGTCCTCACTGGTCGCGGCTGGCACAACTGCTCTAACTTCTGCGACTATTCTCACAACACTACTCTTCCTTGCACGCTCAAATTATACAAAAGATGCAATAAAGTAAAATAAATGCTGTACTTTCACCAATTAAGGCGATACATACACATCTAAAATAAATTAGATGCATATGTACGTAAAATGTGTAAATTCAGAGTTAAACATGTGTAGATGTACTTTATTATCGTACAGCATATCTAGAGGATCACACAGACACCTTTTCTTACCATATACCCCTACAGGCACACATAAATTTCTTCGATTCATTCCATTTCTACAGTAAGAAGCTTTTGTCTACATCTACATGGATACTCTGCAAATCACATTTAATTGTGTGGCAGAGGGTTCATCGAACCACATCCACAGTTCTCTATTATTCCAATCTCGTATAGTGCGTATAGTGTACAGAAAGAAGAAAGAACGAACACCTATATTTTTCGATACGAGTTCTAGTTTCCCTTAATTTAGCATGGTGATAGTTTCTCCCCATGTAGGTCTGCTTTAACAAAATATTTTCGCACTTGGAGGAGAAAGTTGGTGATTGGAATTTCAGGAGAAGATTGCACCGCAAATAAAAACACCTTTCTTTTCATGATATCCATCCCAATTCCTGTATCTTTTCAGTGACACTTTCTCCCATATTTCCCGATAATTCAAAACGTGCTGCCCTTCTTTGAACTTTTTCGATGTACTCTGTCAATCCTATCTGGTAAATATCCCACACCGTGCAGCAGTATTCTAAAGGAGGATGGACAAGCGTAGTGTGGCTGCCTCCTTAGTAGATCTGTTACATTTTCTATGTGTCCTGCCAATAAAATGCAGTTTTTGGTTAGCTTTCCCCACAACATTTTCTGTGTGTTCCTTCCATTTAAGTTGTTCGTAATTAGAATTCCTATGTATTTCGTTGAATTTACGGCCTTTAGATTTGACTGATTAATTGTGTTTTAACCAAAGTTTAATGGATTCCTTTCAGCACTTTTGTGAATAAGCTCATGCTTTTCGTTATTTAGGGTGAGTTGCCAATAGTCGCACCATATAGATATCTTTTCTAAATCGTTTTGCAATTTGTTTGATCTTGTGATGACTTTACTAGTCGATAAACGACAGTGTCATCTGCAAACAATGTACGATGGCTGCTCAGATTGTCTCCCAAATCGTTTATATAGATAAGAAACAGCAAATGGCCTATAACACTGCCTTTGGGAACGCCAGAAATCACTTCTGTCTTACTCGAAGGCTTTCCATCAGTTACTACGAACTGTGACCTCTCTGACATGAATCCAGTCACATAACTGAGACGATATTCAATAAGCATGTGATTTCACTATAGGTCGCTTTTGTGGTACAGTGTCAAAAGCCTTCTGGAAATCCAGAAATTTGGAATTAATTTGAAACCCCTTTCAACAGCACTCAACACTTCATGTAAGTAAAGAGCTAGTTGTGTGTCACAAGAACGACGTTTTCTAAATCCGTGTTGACAGTGTGTCAATAGACTGTTTTCTTCGAGATAATTCATAATGTTCGAACACAAGGTATGTTCCAAAATCCTGCAGCATATCGGCGTAAATGATATGGGCCTGTAATTTAGTGGATTATTTCTACTACCTTTCTTGAATATTTATGTGGCCAGTGCAACATTTCAGTCTTTGGGCACAGATCTTTCGTAGAGCGAACGGTCGTATATGATTGTTAAGTATGGAGCTATTGCATCAGCAGGCTCTGAAAGGAATCTATGTGGTATACGTTCTGGGCCAGAAGACATGCTTTTATTAAGTGATTTAAGTTGTTTCACTACTTCGAGGGTATCTACTTCTACGTTACTCATTTTGGCAACTGTTCTTGATTCGAATTCTGGAATATTTACTTTGTCTTCTTTTGTGAAGTCATTTCGGAAGGCTGTGTTTAATAACTCTGCTGTGGCAGCACAGTCTTCGGTAGTATCTCCATTGGCGCTAACGTACTTCTCATACGACCGGAATCTCTCTGGATTTTCTGCCAGTTTCCGAGACAAAGTTTCGTTGTGGAAACTATTATAAGCATCTCACATTGAAGTCCGCACTAAATTTCGAGCTTCTGTAAGAGATCGCCAGTCTTGGAGATTTTGCGTCTGCTTAGATTTGGCATGTATTTTTCGTTGTTTCTGCAACAGTGTTCTGATCCGTTTTTTTAGCACGGAGGATCAGCTCCGTCTCTTCTTAATTTATTTGGTATAAATCTGTCAGTTGCTGCCGATACTATTTCTTTGAATTCATGCCACATCTGGTCTACACTTATATTAATTTGGAAGAAGTGAAGATTGTCGCTCAGGAAGGCGTCAAATGAACTTGTATCTGTTTTTTTTTGAATAGGTATATTTTTCGTTGTCAATGGAAATTTTTTTAAAAAAGGAAAATACTCATTTATTTTATTACTCTGTTAATTACTCGGTGAAAAATGTGTTGAATATTTCCCGCAATAGACAAAAGAGTCCTTAAGAGCTCACGTATTTCTCGACTGTTGACCACCTGTGAAAACAATAACGTGCAAAAAGCGCGCTGGGAATGCTGCGTTCTGCGCATCGGCGGAAACATCGACTCTTCTGCTCTTGCGCGGACACACGGCAGAATAGAACCGCTGCTATTTCTTCCCGGAAGATGAACCGCCTGCTAAAATCGTAGCTTCACCCGTTCTGTCTCTAGGCGGCAGGCCGGCTACACCTAACTCAGGGAGTCTATATAGGCTCTCCAACATAACTTGTACATGTTGTGTCGAGTAAAAATGGCTACAACATTTGTACGTGCACTTCGCACATAAAACAGCTGAAAATCATCTTATGAAGGTCACAATTCGCGCTAAGAAACAGTTGAGGACAGCCATACGAGTTGAGCTCACGTGACTGGAATTGACTTGAAGTGCTGTGATGTGACGGGTGGTGTGAATACACTTCGACGTAATGGTGCCATGGTGGCCAGGACCTGAATTCTCCCTCTACTTTTCTTCACTGCAAACCACCATGAGGTACATGGCACATGGTACCTCCCATTGTACGAGTTATTAGGGTTTCTTCCTGTTCCATTCACGTATGGAGCACAAGGAGAATGATTATCCGAATGCCTCTATGCGTGCAGTGATTAATCTAATCTTATCCTCATGTAGTATATTTCTCACTATTTAAAGCCGGTTTTTGAAAATTTCTTAATAGAGTTTCTCGGGATAGTTTACATCCTTCTTCAAAAGTCTTCCAGTGCATTTCCTTCAGTATCTCTGTGACATTCGTCCCCTGATTAAACTGACCTGCGACCATTCGTGCTGCCCTTTTCTGTATACGTTCAATATCCTCTGTTAGTCCTATTTGGTATGAATCCCACACACTTGAGAAATATTCTAGAACTGGTTGCACGAGAGACTTGTAAACAATCCACTTTGTAGACTGATTGCACTTTCCCAGTATTGTGATTATCCCACGTCGTATCCCTGGCCGATTTCAACAGTGACTCATGAATTCTGATGCTATTACTCCGACTTTTTATATGGACGTATGGTATCAGATAATCTGCCTTTCATCTGTCAGTAGCTACTGGGTTTCAGCAAATTGTTGTGACATGACATAACGTCGAATGTGAATGCACACCGATGTGATGTAACCAACGAGTTTACTTCGAATGTTTGTTTTTAAACCAAAGTTGTTAGAAAGAGCGTGTGTGTGCCTGAAGCTTGTTGTTATATATTTATTGTGTAGCTGAGGTGTATGAAGTAGTGATTGTGAGGATTGTAGTAATACAAAGTGGGATAATGCAATGGTCCGAGAAAGAATTTCAGGACAAAAAGAAACGGATACTCAACAGTACCGATTTAAGTCGCAAAGGTAGTGTGGACAGTGACATTGTTGAACTTGTTGATTTTATCAACTCTCACAACCAATATGTTACAACAAGTTCGTGTTCAGGCCGCTTGATCGTGTTTTGTGAGGTATTTTGTTTTCTGACGTTGTGATTTATCCTTCTTACGAAAAATGGCGTTATTTTTTGTATAATTATCGAAGGGCATGTATGAAAGCAAAGAAATCTACATGTGTAGGTGCCGTCAATGGGAAACAGTAAAGAAGGATGCAAGTGGTTGTACACAACCCATGATGACATCGATATGGAGGATATGATGAGTAAGCTTGACCCAACTGTGGGAGATCTCGTCCTGAAATTTGAACCTATGATTCTTCACGTACAATGTCATACAATAGAAGACGCAAAACATTTGGTTTGTTGTGGACTTTTTTATTGTTTTTAATCTTAAGGATAATTGTTTACCAGTTGCATGTGTGATCTGTAATACTGTGTATGACTCCCAGATTTCTTTGCAGGTAATATAAATCTAATGTGCGTACTTCGGAGGTTTCATGTGTGTCATTCCTGCAAATCCAATGGTCTGAGGTTCAATGTGTGTTTAGTCGTAGGGTTTGTTTTTATCACTTGTCCGTTTCACACCATGCAATAATTTGTTGGAATGAAAAAGTTGATCTGTGGTCTGTAGGGTACACTGATGTATGGGGATCCAACAACTGATTAGGTAAATCGGTTCAGAAGTATAAAGAAGGCGAGGGCATGTTATCTCCATTAGTATTATCCCAATTTAAGGATAATAGTGTTCACACCAACCATAGCACTTTCAATAGTAGCATTCTCAATGAAGGACAATAGTGTTCAAACCATCCATGCCACCTCCAATAGGGCTATGCCTATTGCAGGACAGCAGTGTTAACTACATATCTCAAAAATGGCTCTGAGCTCTATGGGACTTAACTTCTGAGGTCATCAGTCCCCTAGAACTTAGAACTACTTAAACCTAACGACATCACACACATCCATGCCCGAGGCAGGATTCGAACCTGCGACCGTAGTGGTCGTGCGGTTCCAGACTGTAGCGCCTAGAACTGCTCGGCCACCCCGGCCAGCGTACGTATCTCATTTCCGATGTATTATGTATTTCATTACTTGGCTGAAGAGTTACATTTTGTTGTTTGCTTGTTCCATGTATAATAAATGGTTCATTCTCTGTCAAGTGGCCTAAATTTAAACAAGGTGTCCACTTGACCCTCTCCAATTTTGATCAAGTTTTCACAAGAGGTATGTATTGGAATTAATCCAATAATGCCAAATTAGACAAGTGCAGCGATCAGCAGATGATGTGCAAAGACTTCTGTAATATTCTGTTGCGTTTAATGTACCATTTCTTTTACAAGGATTGGACTGGATTGTCTAGTACTATTTCATAGGCTAATTTCTTATACTAAAGATATGTCAGTTAAAATTAAAAAAAAAGAAAATCGCCAAAAACACATTGTCGGGTGTGTATACCATTTCCAGCTCCAAGACCAAAATTTTAGGCAACCTGTAATTTTGAAAACCCAGAGTCATCACATCACGTGGCAGTGCCAGAAAATTTAAGTAGGCTTAGGTTAGACTGTCTGGACCATAGAAGAAAGATCTACAGAGCACAGATGCCACACAGATAAACAACAACCAGGAATGCCAGCTGTTGTTAACACTGTCTCTATATGGGAGATAGCGTGAAGTATCAACAAGGGTAATGTCATGTAGTCAAATTATGTCAAGAGATGCTGGGGGAATTAGATTAAGAAATGAGACACTAAAGTTACTTGAGGAGATTTGACACTTCGGAAGTAAAGTAACTAACATTGACTGAAATTTAAAGGATATAAAATTCAAACTGCCAATAACAAGAAAATCTTTTCTGAAGAAGATAATTTTGTTAAGGTCTAATAGGAATCCAAGTGTTGGGAAGTTGCTTTTGAAGTATTATCTGGAGTATAGTCTTAGACCGAAGTAATTGTGAATAAGTACTAAAGATGAGAAAATATTTCCGGCATTCTTTTTCATTGTGCTTGTCTGCAACTCAACGCGTCTTCTGTGTGGTGAGTAGCAATCTGTATCCTTTCCATATTTTTGTTGTTGTTGCATGCTGGACTGTCCATCGTTTGTAAGTGTATTAAGTGGTTCAGTTCTATTTTTAAGTGTTTAATATGGTTGCCATGTAGGATAATTTTGGCGTTGTCATAAGAGACAACCTTTCAAGTCACATCTCACTGCGAGTAATTGATGAATGCGAGAAAAATAAAATCTGTCTTATTTTGTTGCTGCAAAACAGTACTCATATTTTACAGCCATTAGATGTAGGTTTCTTCACGTCTTTAAAAGCCGATTGACGGGCAGTGCGTACACAATGGGAGAAAAGCTCCTGTTGGCCAATATTGAAAGATGCTTTTACCTCATTTTTGAAGGAAACTCTTACAAAAGTGTCAGCAACTGAGGAAGACAATATAAGAAATGCATTTCGTGCAGTGGGATTAATTCCATTTGACCCTGAAAGAGTCCTTAAAAATTGCCCGTTGGAGATAATTCTCAGAACAGTTCTTTAGAAGCCTGTTTTTCGGGCTTTGATGATATGCCTGAGAATGTTTGCTGTGGAATGAAAAATAACAAACTTGCCCAATGAAAGCGAAAATTAGGTGTTGCCCCAGGAAAATCCGTTTTAGGCAACAATATGAGAGGGAGAGATAATGCTGACTTGGTGTCTCAGTTGCTTGTGAATAATGATGCAATACCCAATGGTGACAAAAGCAGCAGAGCAGAGGAAGCAGTTCTGCAAGTGGAGGCTTTTGTTCTTGTGGATTATCCACACAATTGGAGGGGGGGGGGGGGGACAGCGAAATAGGCAGTTTGTCAGAATTGCAATAAAAGTGGAAGTCAGATTTCTGTGTCCATATCAAGGCAGCAAATGTGCGTTTATATTTCCTGCCATTCAGGACAATGATACTGTAGACAAAGGCCACATTTTCTTTCACTGAAAACATATTGTAGATTATTAATGATTTATTGTATGAGTTTAGTGCCTTTATTAATGAAATATTTTGTAAATGTGTCTGTGAAAGTTTTCTAAATATGTGTCAGTGTTTACTGAAGATGTGTAGAGTATTTTGTAACAGCCTGTAAAAAATGTTTTCTAAACATGTAACACATGCAAGTGTATGTATTTTTTTAAAGGTGATCACTGTCCGAAATCATTCCATTAGAGTGTGATATGGACCTTTATGTGGAAATTCATTGACTGTCTGCAATTACCCCGTCAAAGGGGGTAACATCAGACAGTTTTATGTTAGATTCTGACTAACTAAAAAATATTTTTGACTAAAGTTATGTGCTCATATTATTCTCCAATGTCATCCAATATACCTCACACTTTTTGTCGCGCGAATTTAATGTTCTTTACGAAGTTACCTTAAAGAATTTGAAAATTTCATCTGATATTACCCCACCTTTCGGTGTTTAATAAGTTTGACATGTTACCCGAAGTTCCTACTTCAGCTTCATCCAGCTACAGGTTACAGTAGGGTAGAGTGCAGCATACTTCTAGCAAAGAAACTGAGTGTTGGTCGGTAACAGAAGAGATCAGAAAGAAGAGTCTTGCTTATAGGTAGTAGCCATGCCAGGGGTGTAGATGTAATGGTGCTGGACGGAAAAGGATCAGGGTACAGGGTTGTAATTTTTGT
Organism: Schistocerca nitens; assembly: GCF_023898315.1. NCBI lineage: Eukaryota > Metazoa > Arthropoda > Insecta > Orthoptera > Acrididae > Schistocerca > Schistocerca nitens. The sequence continues at coordinate 432,113,725 of NC_064614.1, forward strand.
GAAGCCAAGTGCTAGCCCCAGCCAAGTGACAGAGGGGATATGGAATTTGTGCAAGTATTTTGAGAAAGAGAATCAGGTGGTCATACTAGTTGGGGAAAGGGAATATTGAAATTCCAGCACTAGGGCTGACCTGGATTTAGTAGGAATAACAAGTTCACACAAAGTGTGAGTATTGTGGAGGTCCTGCAGCACTGTAACAAGCCCTGAGTTAACATTGTGAGCTTTTTAAACATGGAGCTGGTTCCACTTGACTGAAATGAAATCTCACATGAGTGCAGTGCCTGTTGCTACAATTGGGAGATGGGTATATGCTACACGCAGCCTATGCCTGAATAAGAGAGTGAAAGATAGATTGGCTGAGTTTCTCACAGAAAATGTACAGGGGGCCACCATCACACAGAGCAAGGTTACTGATGTCAGAGGGGAACCCTTTATAATTTAGTCAGTAATCAGGCACCCTGTTATGAAAGAAGTTGTGTCAATAGAGGAGCCCCACAAAATGCTAAGAATGCACAAAAAAATGACAGCTTATTTCTTCATAACATTAGAGGACTTAGTAATAAAATAAAAGAGCTATTTGTTAGTTTAGAAAATATAGATAGCTCAGAAAAGATAGACATTCTGTGCGTTTCTGAGCACTACCTAACTATAGGGATGAGGGAAGCAGTGTGTGTGTGTGTGTGTGTGTGTGTGTGTGTGTGTGTGTCAGAAAGTAGCTTGCTGCTGGATCCTATTGCCACAAGGGGAGTCGATGCTCCAAGGAACAGTATGCAGTCAGGAAACATGTAACCAGAAGTCCATCTTGCCTCCGTAGCTGGACGGAGCTATGTCATGGTTGGGCAAGAGATTTCAACAGCTGCAACTGTTATCTTGCACTCTCAGCCACTCGTTCTCCAACTGATGCGTGGTAGGGTACTCATCATTTATTACTGTACAGGATCATATGTAGCTTACTGAATGCTATTATATTAATGAAAATAACCAATTTTTGTAAATATAATTGTATGGATAAAAAAATCTACTCCCCAAGTAGTGGCCGGATGAAAAACATTAAAATTTAAGGAACTCGCAAGCTTTCAGATCCAGTGGCCACCTTCTTCTAAAGAAGCCATTGGCTCTGAAAGCTTGGTGAGTAGATTTTTTGTCTATCCAATTATATTATATTACCGAATATTACATGTGAGACAAGCTTTACATCCTAGTTTCTTCATTGTGCCTGTTTCCAGTTCTTAACTGTTAGACACTACCTGCCTAGGAACCAACATTCTAAAGCACAGTGACATTATTCCATGCACACACAAAAAGACAAATAATTTACAATTTTTTCTCAGCTGTTCTCAACAACTGTGTATTATTATAAACCAAAAATACCAGGAACTGGCCACCTACCATTGAGCAGCTACTCACATGGTGATTCCATTCATATCACCTGTCAAGCTTCTACTAGAACTATCTCCTGCCAGGGCACCGAAGGGCAGTGGGAATCAACAGTGCCCGCCTCCTGTGTCGATGTGAATCCCTAAACACTGAGGGCTGAATGCGTATCATCTGGTATTCCAATATCATTGATACCAGTTCTCTTGGACAGCTATGTGGGAGCCAATATGTGGCCAGATCTGGTCATCAACGCACAGACAATACATTTGATTCGCTACCACTAAACTGTGGGCATTCACTGGCATAAATCCAGGTGTTTCTGCCCATGTACATTCCGTTTGAGAAGGGGAAGTATAGCATCCTTATCTGGTTCGTGAAGTCACAGAACCATTGGGAATATGCAAGCTACAAAATGTACTTCCATCACCATGACCATTGTTCATGACTCAGCCAGCAGACCACTCATGTCACGTAGGGAGATCCAGCGGCCAGCACAGTGGCATATAGGAGTGACTTCACACTATTGTAATATGATGTGCTGTGTGGACAGTTGCAATCATTATTATCCACCCAGTTTTCTAGTTTAGTTTTTGTTTCTTATCACAGGAGCTCTGGTTACATGAACTTTTATGGATTCTCATTTGTGGTAAATCATTATATTTGCTCCTTGAAAATACACTTTGTTGAGTTGCTTCAGTGTCTCCAGCAATGACAGCAGTGGCTCAACAGTAACACATGAAATTACTGCAACAGGATAAACATCACTGGCAGCAGTTGTAGGAAAAACAATGTCGCCTAAAGCTGTAGCAACATCAGACCCAGATGATGCAGTAACAAAATTCAACGATTAAACCTGTTTCAGCCTCACCAATCCCATTATTAAGCAAAATGGGGGAAGCTTTAAAAACGTATCCCCTTTCTATATTAACGAGGCATTAGAAGGTATTGCTGGGTCTCTGATAATTCCAGCCAAATATCTAAGCTTCTGGGATGTAAGGCCTTAGGTGACTATCCAATCGAGGCTGAATTGCATAACACCCTTAACTTTAGTAAGGGCATGGTTACCTGCTCCGATATAAGGGAGATGGACCCTGCAGAGTTGCATGAAGATTGGAAGAATGTGGGTGTCACAGAGGTGCAGAATTATATGAGGAGAGTCAATGGTAAATTGGAAAAATTGGCAACATTTATTCTAACATTTAGTACTCCCGAATTACCGGAACATATCCTTGCTGGCTATATCTGCCTTAAGGTTCGCCCATTTGTTCCTAACCCCCATGCGATGCTATAAATATCAAAGATATGGCCATACCACTATGAGATGTAATGGGAGGGCTACGTGTGGCAGTTGTGGAGGCTCCACTCAAGAGTCAGGGACTTCTTGCACACTTCCTCCGAAATGTGTTAACTGCTCTGGGGATCACCCAGTGTGGAGCAGAAAGTGTGGGGTTTACGAGGAGAAGAACATTCAAAGGTTGAAATTACAGAGACATATGGTCTGTGGTGAAGCTAAAAAGGCTTACAAAGCCATGCAACCACCAGTTTTTGCAACTTCTTTTGCATCGGCCCTTAAAACACCAGTAGCTAAGTGTGAAACTTTCACCAAAATCAGACCACAGATTCAAGTACGAGCACATGCACTTGTCACTGTTCCTGTGGGGGGAAATGCTCCACTTGCAACTGATGTCGCTCGGAAGCCATCTGCAGTAGACTTACCACTTAAGCCACATACCACTTCCTAACTTCAGAAGCCACCTAAGCCATCCCAGCAACCCAGGCAGCGTCCTCCTCCTGTCATTATAGAAAAACGTTCTTCTAAAAGTCGTTCTAAGTCCAAGAATGTGGTAGGTAAGTCTTCGGATTGACGAACGCTTTTCCTTTCTGATGGCGACTATGCTCTTGAAGATATGGACTTCCAGTCGGAGGAACTAGAGAACGCGGAACCGGCTAACATTCCCCCTGACCTCCCCGGTAAGTCACTGCCTCCGAGGGAGAAAGGAAAGAACCACCATCACTAACCAATGGCTTCCATAGGGACTTCTGTGTTGCAGTGGAATTTGAATGGATATCACTCACATTTGGAAGAATTGCAGCTGCTGGTCCAGGATAAACCTTTCTTCATCTGCTTACAAGAAATACATCTTAAAATCACAGACACACCTACATTTCAGGCTACCACATATACGGGAAAGACAATACTACTCTAGGCAGGGCTAAAGGTGGAATGGCTATTTTTCGTGATGACAGATACAACTCCTTTCCTGTCCCCCTTACCACCACCATCCAAGCAATTGCTGTAAAAGTTCTCTCACTGTTTACTATCACAGTGTGTTCTTTGTACCTGCCACACCATGACGCTTTGGATGCGGACGCACTGGCAGATCTCTTCCAGGCACTCCCGCTCCCATTCCTTCTTGTGGGGGACGTCAATGCCCACAATGTGCTGTGGGGCTCGGCTACTACTTGCTCCAGGGGTCAGCTGATCAAGCAACTCGTCCATTCTGAGGATATCTGCCTTCTGAACGCGGGGCAGATGACTCAGTTTTCCACATCTACAGGGTCTTTTTCAGCTAGTGATCTTTGCTTTTGTTCCTCAGCTATTGTAGATTCAGTTCAGTGGAAAGCGGCTCCAGATTTACATTCTAGTGACCACTTCCCAGTGTGGATTTGTCTGCCGCCTATGACAGTGACCAGCAGGAGACCACGCAGGTGGATGATACAAAGGGCAAATTGGTTACAGTACAGTCGACAGGCTATTTTTGTTCAATAAAAACACGGGAGAACTGCCGGATATCAGTAACGTCCTGCCACCATATTTCGGCGCAGTCTTCTGGCCATCTTCAGGTGAGTGCCACTGAAGTAGTGCTGGCGAGTACGTGCTGAGCTCCGCTATTTAAAGCCATACTGAGGTGACATTGCGCATGCACTGCTCAGCGTGCGCATTCATAACAACTCTGTGCTCTGCGCCTCGCGCCCTCCATGGTAAAAGCTTGGCGTATCGATATCAGGTCAATTTTCATCTTTATGCAAATAACTAGTCTACTGCGAAGTTTCTCTATAACAGGATTCCAAGCAGAGTTTAGCTGATACCGCTATCTCGATTGAGGAGGGTCTCATTGTCAGACAATCTTATTTCCACAGATTCATTGATAATTGAGCTCCAAAAGTTTGATGTATAGGCCAAAATTTTTGTGTTGTCGTAATTCATTCTGTTGAAATACAATGTTCGACGATTGCGGACTTGGTGGGTTGGAGAATGCGAGTATGTCGTTGGTGTTCCACAATGCGTTCCTGCACAGTTCATGTTATTTGCCCTATATATGATTTGCCGCATTCACATGGGATTTTGTAAACACCTGATTTACGCAGGACCAGGTCATCTTTAACGAATCCCACCAGTGATGAAATTTTGGAAGGAGGGCGAAAGATGACTCTCACTTGATACTTTCTCAATATTATGCCTATCTTTGAAGAAATATTCCCAATAAATGGTAGATAAGCAGTCGACTTGAAGGCCTCTTCCTCTTCCATGTTCCGTCGTTTGTAGGCCTTCATCACTCTGTTCACTTGCCTAGGTGAAAAGCCATTCTTCAGTAATACTTTTTGCAGGTGTTCCAGTTCCGCTTGAAGACTGTCAGTGTCAGAGATGGTATGGGCACGGTGGATCAAGGTTTTGAGAATGCCCATTGTTTGTGCTGGATGGTGGCAACTAGTAGCTTGTAGATACAGATCTGTATGAGTGGGCTTTCTGTACACCGAGTGACCAAGTGTGCCATCACTCTTCCGTCGCACCAAGACGTCTAAAAATGGCAGACAACCATCTTTCTCTACCTCCATGGTAAACTTTGTTTTCATGTATGGAGTTCATGTGACGTAAAAATTCTTGGAGACGGTACAGACCATGAGGCCACACTATAAAAGTGTCATCAACGTATCGTCAAAATACTGTCGGTTTAAAAGTGGCAGAGTCGAGTGCTCTCTCCTCAAAATCTTCCATAAAAAGATTGGCAACCAGGGGAGACAAAGGAATCCCCATGGCGACACAGTCAGATTGTTCGTAAAATTCATTGTTAAATATAAAATATGTAGAGGAGAGAGTGTGTTCAAACAACGCTGTAATGTCCGCACCAAACATATTGCCAATGAGGTGTAGTGGAAATAAGATTGTCTGATAACGAGACTCTCATCAATTGAGATAGCGGTTATCAGCTAAACTCTGCTGGGAATCCTGTTATAGAGAAACTTCGTAGTAGACATAGTTATTTGCATAACGATGAAAATCGACCTGATATTGATACACCAAGCTTTCACTGTGGAGGGCACGAGGCGCAGAGCACAGAGTTGTTATGAATGTGCACGCTGAGCAGCGCATGCGCAATGTCACCTCAGTACGGCTTTAAATAGCGGAGCTCAGCGCGTACTCGCCAGTACTACTACAGTGGCACTCACCTGAAGATGGCCAGAAGACTCTGCGCCAAAATATGGTGGCAGGACGTTACTGATATCGGGCAGTTCTCCCGTGTTTTTATGGAACAATCAGTACGCTGGGAAAGCTTTAAACATCACATCAGGCTATTTTTGAACGAAAGGATTGTGCACAAGAGGTGGTGGCCCATATCACTCATGAGATCCAAAGGGCTGCCGCAGAGTCCATCCCCAGGTCTAATAACCACCCCGGATGACGGCCTGTACCTTGATGGAATGACGACTGTCGATTGGCAATCAGGGCCAGACAGACAGCTCTTTGGATATTCAAATGGTGTCCAACTACAGACAATCTTCAGGTTTGTGAGAGGACATGCAAGGCGAGTGATCAAAGAACAGAAGAGGGCTTCCTGGAGAGAATTCACGACTTCCATTAATCGGTCCACTTCTGCTGCGCATGTTTGGGAATCAATAAGACAGATTTCAGGCAAGGGTAGTCCACATCCCCTTACAGCCTTGTCAAATAACGGGGTTTTGGTGGACATGCCAGAAGAGATGGCTCACGTTTTAGCAGAACACTTCTTTACTGTTACTAAGTCATCCAGACAAGCTCCTGCTGTTCAGGTATTCCATCGGAGTGCAGAGATGAGGAAGCTCTATTTTTTTCTCATGTAATGAGGAAGTCTACAACCTTTCATTCTCCATCTGGGAACTGGAATCGGCTTTATCTGCAGCCAGAGACACTGCTCCAGGACCTGATGAGATCCATTATTCCATGCTTAGTCATCTCTGCCCTGATGCAAAAGGTCAGCTCCTCTCTTGTTTCAGTCAGATTTGGTTTGATGGACTTGGAAGGAGGTAATCTTAATTCCATTCTGGAAACCAGGCAAGGACCGTAGCACCGCTAACAGTTATTGGGGTGTCACCCTTACTAGTTGTATGGGTAAGACTCTTGAGCACATGGTCAAACATCGTCTCATCCCTAAACTGGTGGGGAAGGGCAGCAACTTTAGTATGTTATAAACTGCTCTGCATGTGGGGACAACCTTCGTCCCCACTCATGATATTTCATGTTGATATTTTGTCAGGGCGCTGATGACCGTGATGTCGAGCGACCCCTCAACCCAACTCAGCATCACCCTTCATTTAGGCAGGTTGTAGCATAAATCTCTCTTCTCCCCAGGTCCATCCAGTCCTCCTCATTAATTACATGATTACCCATCTTCAGCATTCTTCTGCAGAACAACATTTCAAAAGCTTCTATTCTCTTCTTGTCTAAACTATTTATCATCCATGTTTCTCTTCTGTATAAATACATTTAGGAAAGAATTCCTAACACTTAAATCTGTATTTGATGTCGACATAGTTGTCTTCTTCAGAAACGCTTTTATTGCCATTGTCAGTCTGCATTTTATATCCTCCCTACTTCGATAATCATCAGTTATTTTGCTTCCCAAATAACAAAACTCATTTTCTACTTTAAGTGTCTCATTTCCTAATCTAATTCCCTCAGCATCACCTGATTTAATTCAACCACATTCCGTTATCCTCTTTTTGCTTTTGTTGATGTTCATCTTATATCTTCCTTTCGAGATACTGTCCATTCCATTCAGCTGCTCTTCCAAGTCCTTTGCTGTCTCTGACAGAATTACAGTGTCATAGGCAAACCTCTGAAGTTTTTATTTCTTCTCCCTGGACTTCAATTCCTACTCAAAATTTTCCCTTTGTTTCCTTTACTGGTTGCTCAATATACAGGTTGAATAACGCCGGGGATAGGCCTGTCTCACTCCCTTCTCAACCACTCCTTCCCTTTTGTGCCCGTTGACTCTTAAACTGACATCTAGTTTCTGCACATATTGTAAATAGCCTTTCGCTCCCTGTATTTTACTTCGCTCCCTGTATTTTACTTTGCCACCTTTAGAATTTGAAAGAAAGTATTCCAGTCAACATTGTCAAAAGCTTTCTCTAAGTCTACAAATGCTATAAACGTAGGTTTGTCTTTCCTTAACCTGCCTCCTATATGAAGTTTTAGGGTCACTACTGCCTCGCGTATTCCTGCATTTCTCCAGAATCCAAACTGGTCCTCCCTGAGGTCGGCCTGTATCATTTCTCTATTCTTCTGTAAAGGATTTGTGTTAGTATGTGGCAGCTGTGACTTATTAAACTGATAGTTCAGTAATTTTCACACCTACCAGCACCTGCTTTCTTTGGAATTGGGATTATTATATTTTTCTTGAAGTCTGAGGGTATTTTGCCTTTCTCATACATCTTGCTCACCAGATGGAAGAGTTTTGTTGTGGCTGGCTCTTCCAAGGCTATCAGTGGCTGTAACGGAATGTTGTCTACTTCCGGGCCCTTGTTTCAACTTAAATGTTTCAGTGCTTTGTTAAATTCTTCATGAAGTATCATATCTCGCTTCTCAACTTCCTCTACGTCCTCTTCCCTTTCCATAATATTGCACTCAAATACATCTCCCTTGTACAGACCCTCTGTATACTCTTTCCACCTTTCTGCTTTCCCTTCTGTGCTTAAGACTGGTTTTTCATCTGAACTCTTCATATTCATATAGGTGGTTCTCGATTCTCCAAAGTTCTCTTTAATTTTCCTGTAGACAGTATCTATCTTACCACTAGTGATACATGCTTGTACGTCCTTACATTTGTCCTCTAGCTATTCCTTCTTAGCCATTTTGCACTTCCTGTCGATCTCATTTCTGAGACAGTTGTATTCTCTTTTGCCTGATTCATTTATTGCATTTTAATGTTTTCTCCTTTCATTGATTAAATTCAATATCTGTTGTGTTACCCATGGATTTCTACTAGCCATCATCGTTTTACATACTTGATCCTCTGCTGCCTTCACTATTTCACCTCTCAAAGCTACCCATTCTTCTTCTACTGTATTCCTTTCCCCTGTTCTTGTCAGTCGTCTTTAATGCTCCCTCTGAAACCCTCTACAACTTCTGGTTCTTTCAGTTAATCCAAGTCCCATCTCCTTGTATTCCTGCCTTTTTGCAGTCTCTTCAGTTTTCATTTGCAGTTCATAGCCAATAAATTGTGGTCAGAGTAGACATCTGCCCCTGGAAATATCTAAAATTTAAAATATGGTTCCTAAATCTCTGCCTAACCATTATATAATCAAACTGAAATCTTCCGGTGTTTCCAGGTATCTTCCAAGTATACAACCTTCTTTCATGATTCTTAAACCAGTTGTTAGCTATGAGTAAATTATGCTCTGTGAAAGATTCTACCAGGCAGCTTCCTCTTTCATTCCTTTCCCCCAGTCCGTATTCACCTACTACTTTTCCTTCTCTTCCTTTCCCCCCTGTCGAATTCCAGTCCCCCGTGATATTAAATTTTTGGCTCCTTTAACTATCTGAATAATTTCTTTTATCTCATTACACTTTTACTTAATCTCCTCCTCATCTGCAGAACTGGTTGGCATATGAAACTGTACTACTGTGGTGGATGTGGGCTTCGTGTCTATCTTTGCTACAATAGTGTGTTCACTACGCCGTTCATAGCAGCTTATCTGCATTCCCCGTTTTTTACTCATTATTAAACCCACTCCTGCATTAGCCCTATTTGATTTTACAAAATCAAATAGGGTAATGCAGGAGTAGGTCTAATAATAAATAAGAAAATAGGAATGCGGGTAAGCTACTATGAACAGCATAGTGAATGCATTAGTCCAACCAAGATAGACACAAAGGCAACACCAACTATTGGTTCTGCAGATGATGAGAAAATGTATGAAGAGAGGAAAGAAATTATTATTCAGGTAGTTATGGGAGAAGAAAATTTTATTGTAATGGGGGACTGGAATTTGATAGTTGGGAAGGGAACTGAAGGGAAAATTGTAGGTAGATGTACACTGGGGGAAAAGGAAGGAAAGTGGAAGCTGCCTGGTAGGATTTTGCAAAAAGCATAATTTTATCATTGCTAAGGCTTGGCTTGAGAATCACGAATGAAAGTTGTATTTCTGGAAGAGACCTAGAGATACTGTAATGTTTCAGATTGATTATATAATGGTAAGACAGATTTTAGACTGTAAGACACTACCAGAGGTAGATGTGGATGCTAACCACAATTTGTTGGTTACAAACTGCAGATTGAAACTGAAGAAATTGCAAAAAAGGCAGGAAATTAAGGAGATGGGACCTGTATAAGTTGATAAAACCAGAGGTTGAGGGTTTCAGAGAAATATTTGGGCAACAGTTGTCTGAAATGTGGAAGAGGAATGCAGTATTACGCGAATGGGTAATTTTGAGAGATAAAATAGTGAAAGCAGCAGATGATCAAATAGGAAAAAAAGACATGGCCTACTAGAAATCCTTGGATGTCACAGGAGTTACTGAATTTAATTAACAGAAGGAGAAAATATAAAAATGCAGCCAGTGAATATGAGTGTGACAGGAAATGCAAAATGACTAAGGAGGAATGGCTAGAGGGCAAATGTAAGGACATAGAAGCATATATATATCTATGAGAATGTTAGGTACTGCCTATAGGAAACTTAATGAGCCCTTTTGAGAAAAGAGAAGCAGTTGTATGAATATCAAGAGCTCAGATGGTAAACTGGTAATAAACAAAGGAAGGGAAAGCTGGAAGGTGGAAGGACTTTATAGAAGAGCTATAAAGGGGAAATGGACTTGAATATTATATAAGGGGCGTTCAAAAAGAAACGAGCTGGAGGCATCATTACAGAAACTAGTACTTTTATGTTAGAAGTATTGACCCTGGCTGTTAAGACACTTGTCCCTCTGTGACACAAGGCAGTGAATGGCTGTCTCATAAAATTCCCGGGGCTGTGATGTTAACCATTTCCACACTTACAGCTGGACGTCATTGTCCGAGGTGAATCGTTTGCCCCTCAGAGCTGATGTTCTTCTTTGACCAAGATGGCCCCCTTCTGATTCACTTCCTGCAGCACAGAACAACAGGCCAGCGTTACTCGCAAACCTTGACCACCCTTCGCTGAGCGATCAAATCAAAATGACCAGGCAATCTCAGTGGCACTCCTGCAGAAATTCAAATGGGAGGTTCTCTGCCACCCTCCATACAGTCCGGACCTCTCTCCCTGTGATTACGCCATTTTTGGTACCCTTAAAAAGGCTCTGATTTCTATAATTATGCCTCCAACTTGTTTCTTTTTGAATTCCTCTTAAAGAATGGAAGAGGACAAAAAAGAAAATGAGATAGGAGATAAGATACTGTGAGAAGAATTTGACAGAGCAATTGGAGTGGATGACATTCTGTCAAAACTGCCGAGATCCTTGAGAGAGCCAGCCATGACAAACATTTTCCACCTGGTGTCCAAGATGTGTGAGGCAGGCAAAATACCCTCAGACCTCAAGAACAGTGTAATAATTCGAATCAAAAAGAAAATGGGGGCTGACAGGTTTGAATATTATCATACTATCTGTTCAATAAGTCATGGTTGCAAAATACTAACGTGAATTCTTTACAGAAGAAATGAAAAGCTGGTAGAGGCTGACATCAGGAACAATCAGTTTGGGTTCTGTAGAAATGTAGGAATACGCAAGGCAGTACTGACCCTATGATTTCTCTTAGAAGATAAGGAAAGACAAACTTACATTTACAGCATTTGTGGACTTAAAAAAAGTATGTCAGCTGAAAGACATTATTTGAAATTATAAAGGTAGCAGGTGTAAAATACAGGGAGCAAAAGGCTATTTTGAACAGAATGGACAGTGTCTTGAAAGTAGGTTGTAAGATGAACATCAACAAAAGCAAAATGAGGATAATGGAATGTAGTCAAATTAAATCATGCAATACCGAGGGCATCAAATTAGGAAACAAGACACTAGTAGTAGTAGATGGGTATTGCTATTTGGGCAGTAAAATAACTGATGATGGCTGAATTAGAGAGGATATAAAATGTAGACTGACAATGGCAGGAAAAGCATTTCTGAAGAAGAGAAATTTGTTAATATCAGATATTGATTTAACTGTTAGGAAGTGTTTTTTCAGTGTATTTGTCTGGAGTGTAACCTTGTAAAGAAGTGTAATGTGGACAATAAACAGTTTAGACAAGAAGTAAGTAGGAGCTTTTGAAATTTGGTGCTACAGAAGGATGCTGAAGTTTGGATTGGTAGACCATTTAACTAATGAGAAGGTACTGAACAAAATTGGGGAAAAAAGAAATTTGTTGCACAACTTGAATAAAAGAAGGGATTGGTTGATAGGGCACATTCTGAGACATTAAGGAATCAGTATAGTATAGGTGGGAAATTGGGAAGTGTAGGCATAAAAATATTCAGGGGAGACCAAGTGATGAAAATGGTTAGCGGGTTCAAAGGGATGTACTGGTAGAGTAGCGTGGGTAGCACATCAAACCAGTCTTCAGACTAAAGACCACAGCAACAACAGCCATGGTAAAAAATATTTTCCAGTGGTCATAATTCTTCACTGTTTTTTAAATTTTGGTTAGTCTTCCAGCACTGTAACAAGCCTGTTGTTGTTGCATGTTGCATTAGTTGTTATTACAATTTCCATTGAGTTTTTAATCTACCAGAACATTTTAAATATTAAGACTTGGTGGAGTTTCCAGGCCTTTCAATCAGAAACTTAGGTGCACCACCCCTGAGTGACCTGAAAACTGTACCTCAAAAAACTCATTATTTTTAAGTGCAATGCATGTAGGACATGGTGTAACAAGCTGCACTTTATGTGCTTTGGTTTTACAGGATTTGTGTACATTCCCAACTTGATTATGAATGCACAGTCTATGTATGTGCCTGATCATCATACATACGTGCATCAGACTGTGTTTGCCATAAGGGAATTAGGCTGACAGTAGGGGCACTTAGGGCCAATCCCATTCACAGACTTTCAGTTGCTATCTTGTTAGAAATGAGGCCCTTTGGGATTAATGTGAAGAGCTGTCTTTTGAAAATGGTTAGGACAAATAGGAGGGGAAGTCAAAAAGTAAAGGGACTTTCATAATTTCTTGCCTTAGGCATTGGTAACACTGCTAGTACCCAGGGGTGAAATATTGTCATCAGCAACAATTCTATACAACGTGGCACTCTTATTCCTGTGTTAGTTGTTGTGTTGTAGCAGATCACGAAAAATGGCAGCTCCATTGTCAATCTGCACCAAGGAGTAAATGAGAGCAATGATTCGCATTTTGTTTGTGGAAGGTGTTATATCTGCAGGTTTTATTTGTTGAAGGCAAGCACAGTATGGTGACAGCTGTTTATAACGAAACAAGGTCTACTAATGGATAGAGTGCTTCAAACAGGGAAGAACTTCTCTTTGAGATGAGGAAAGATCAGGCAGGCCATTGACGTCAATGCTGAGGACAGTTTGGAAATCATTGAGGGTATGGTGATGGAAAACACAAATCACAGTGGACAAAATCACCAATACTTTACATACCCAGGGTTGCCACAGGTTATGGAAATCAGGGAATTTCAAACACATAAGGGGAATTTGGAAAAAAAAAAACCACAGTAAAAATCTCGGTTTTGTCTCAGTAGATGAAATGTTTTGTTTACTGAGGTGTCATGCATCGTTGCTGGCTGGGTGCAGCTAAGTACGTGCACTGCTTCTCTACTCCCTCATTCTTACTGCTTCTCCCCTTGATATCACTTCCCTCAGCTTGCAGTCAGTCCTGCCACCACTTCTTGCCACTAGGCTAGCAGCTGCCCCAATGAGAGGCAAGGATGTGTGAGGAGTGGTTTGTCTGGATCTGATTCCCAGAGACTGTAGTCGCAGTGGCTGGGGGCGGCAGTCGTCTGCATGAGTTCTGTCTGAGTGATTGTGTGAATGTGTGTGCTCTCATTTCCTGACAAAAGCTATGGTTGAAAATTTAGTTGTGAGAGTGTAACTGTCCTTTCTACTTGTCTGCCTGTGGCTCAGCAATCATCTTCACGGTGTGTTGCCACCTTCCCTCATTATTATTGATTCTCAGAGTATTTGAACACATCTGTTGCATGGATCGATCACTGTGGTCTCATTTCATCAACATGCTGTCTGGCTCGTGAATAGCTGGCCACACGAGTGGATTTCCGCTACGAGCCAAAACCGCAGGCTATTTCCGTGGTTATCTGTAATGGATTGGGCCTGTCGATCTGAAGCCATTCCATTTCCACTAATGTGCAGGCGCTGCCCCTTGGATCTAGTCTCACCTATTTGCCTACAGGCTGGGTCTGTTTGTGTGTGGTGTAAAGCAGCAGATTTTCATGGTTTATCTATGGACCCAGGACTGGTGCTCTTCGGCAGGCTAGAGGTCATGACTGATGGATTTCAGGAATTGCAACTGTCTCACTGCAATTACATTGTACAGTCTGGCATTTTATAGAGTTTTATTAGTTCTCGTACGTTTTGGCACTTCAAAAGTAGTTTATATGTTAGAAAGTATGGATGATAAGGAGAAGAAAATTGTCAGTTGCTGGCAGTTTGTACGCTATGTATTCATATATTTCTTGAAAGAAAAATCACACAATACCTGTAAAATAATAGTTATAACACAGTGGGTAATAACCAACAATAATGAACATAGTAGAACCAACATTTTATTGGTGGTCACCTACAGCGTTAATTTACACAATTCTTCCTCGCCTTATGCACTTATTTAAAGAGGCCTACTTTTTTCTGAAGTTGTTACTGAAATCAGTGAAGGAATTTTAAATCTGCCTTATGACTGCAAGGAAATGTATATTTTTGTCACCAAATGTGTTTTATTGAAATAAAATAACATCAGTGGTCTTAATGCAACACACACATCATTTGGGTTGCTTTCTCCATCTACAAACAATTTGTTAGAAAAGACATTGATGTTAGTGCTAAATATTTTTGCTCCCATCAGGAAACACCATCTGCTTGCAAATTTGTTTTAGATATTTCCTTGTTTGCACTATTGTTTCTTGTATCATAGCTACAAAAGACATATTGTCAATTTACGTCTTAACTTACCCTTGAGATCTCAACATTTGCCAGGGAAAAATGCTAAAACTTGTCTGGAAAGGAGGGAAATATCAGGGAATTTCACTGGGGGAACCTTGTGGCAATCCTGATACCAGTCATGGTTCAGCACATTCCATCTTACACAACAGGCTAAATTTTGAGGAAGTGTGTGCAAGATGGTTACCAAAAGAATTGTCAGCACAGCATAAGGCGCAAAGGATGGACGTCTCTCGTAAACTTTTGACATGTTATCACTGCGAGGGAGATGGATTTTTGCAGCAAATCATTACTGTAGATGAAATGTGGGTGCATTATCACGAACCGGAAAGTAAGACTGAACATGGTTTGGAAACACCCATCATCACCAGAAGTTAAGAAATTTGAATATCAACCATCAGCTGGTAAGCTTATGGTAACACTATTCTGGGACATTGAAGATGTGGTAGCTGTTCATTTCACCCCAAGAGGCAAAACTGTGAACATTGAGAAACTTTGTGATATGTTGGAAACTAAACTGAAACCTGTAGTCAGATCCAAATATTTCATGGATAACTGCAAAAAGGTGTTGTCCTTCAGCAAGATAAAACTCAGTGAAATTCTACCAAACAGATGGCCAAAAATATAAAGTAGTTGGGGTTCAAATAACTGAAACTCTCATGATGCAGCACAGACCTAGCTCCAAGTGATTACCATATATTTGTTCCATTGAAGGAAATGCTCAGGGGAAGAAGATCTGCAACCAATGCAGAAGTCATTAATGTGGTGCAAAATTGGTCACAGATGCAACCAAAAAACTTTTTTTCCGATAGAATCAAAACACTTGTGAAATGATGGACAAAGTGCATTGAATTGCAGGGAGGTTACTGTAGAAAAATAATGTATGTTTCAGCTTTCTGTCATTAGAATAAATATTTTGTTTTTCGAAAGTCTCTTTACTTTTTGACTTCCCATTGTATAAACCAATAATGGCTTTTAAATTTAACGTAATCAAATTTTTAGATTTAATGTTTTAGATGACCACTACAATTTTACTGTTATATTCATTGTTCAGCTGTATAAAACTTTACAAGATTTAGCCTCTTTAATCTTCAGCTAACAAATACAGTTTCAATAGCTGCTTCCATGTTTCTCTGTTAATTGCTTTCTTCTGTGAGTGAAAGCCTGTGAATTTCTTCAAGTCTTGATTTCAGTGGTTAGGTAGTCTGCATGTGGCCTTCATATTTCTTTGAGACTCTACTCTAGTAGTGCCATGGTCCATATTTGTCATCTCTTCATGCATTCTGTCCATTTCCATTTTAGAGCCTTTACCCTCTCCAGACTGTCCTAGATTCCTGTTAATACTCGTGTCATTACTTCTTTTCTGATCTTTCTAGGTGAGACTTAGGAGTGACCTTGACATAGCTCTCTGAGCCATTCATAGTTTTCATTTGAAAGTTGTTTAAAATCCTAGTTCATAACCATATGTTGTACAGTAAACACACTCTTCAAGACTACCTTTTTTAAGTTTATTAGGGAAATGGATAGGTTAAAGTTAGATATAGTGGGAATTAGTGAAGTTCGGTGGCAGGAGGAACAAGACTTTTGGTCAGGTGATTACAGGGTTATAAATACAAAATCAAATAGGGGTAATGCAGGAGTAGGTTTAATAATGAATAAAAAAATAGGAGTGCGGGTTAGCTACTACAAACAGCATAGTGAACGCATTATTGTGGCCAAGATAGACACGAAGCCCACGCCTACTACAGTAGTACAAGTTTATATGCCAACTAGCTCTGCAGATGATGAAGAAATTGATGAAATGTATGACGAGATAAAAGAAATTATTCAGGTAGTGAAGGGAGATGAAAATTTAATAACTGCAATTCGTCAGTAGGAAAAGGGAGAGAAGGAAACATAGTAGGTGAATATGGATTGGGGGGAAGAAATGAAAGAGGAAGCCGCCTTGTAGAATTTTGCACAGAGCATAACTTAATCATAGCTAACACTTGGTTCAAGAATCATAAAAGAAGGTTGTATACCTGGAAGAATCCTGGAGATACTAAAAGGTATCAGATAGATTATATAATGGTAAGACAGAGATTTAGGAACCAGGTTTTAAATTGTAAGAACTTTCCAGGGGCAGATGTGGATTCTGACCACAATCTATTGGTTATGAACTGCAGATTGAAACTGAAGAAACTGCAAAAAGGTGGGAATTTAAGGAGATGGGACCTGGATAAACTGAAAGAACCAGAGGCTGTAGAGAGTTTCAGGGAGAGCATAAGGGAACAATTGACAGGAATGGGGGAAAGAAATACAGTAGAAGAAGAATGGGTAGCTCTGAGGGATGAAGTAGTGAAGGCAGCAGAGGATCAAGTAGGTAAAAAGATGAGGGCTAATAGAAATCCTTGGGTAACAGAAGAAATATTGAATTTAATTGATGAAAGGAGAAAATATAAAAATGCAGTAAATGAAGCAGGCAAAAGGGAATACAAACGTCTCAAAAATGAGATTGACAGAAAGTGCAAAATGGCTAAGCAGGGATGGCTAGAGGACAAATGTAAGGATGTAGAGGCTTGTCTCACTAGGGGTAAGATAGATACTGCCTACAGGAAAATTAAAGAGACCTTTGGAGAGAAGAAAACCACTTGTATGAATATCAAGAGCTCAGATGGCAACCCAGTTCTAAGCAAAGAAGGGAAGGCAGAAAGGTGGAAGGAGTATATAGAGGGTTTATACAAGGGCGATGTACTTGAGGACAATATTATGGAAATGGAAGAGGATGTAGATGAAGATGAAATCGGAGATAAGATACTGTGTGAAGAGTTTGACAGAGCACTGAAAGACCTGAGTCGAAACAAGGCCCCGGGAGTAGACAACAATCCATTAGAACTACTGATGGCCTTGGGAGAGCCAGTCATGACAAAACTCTACCATCTGGTGAACAAGATGTATGAGACAGGCGAAATACCCACAGACTTCAAGAAGAATATAATAATTCCAATACCAAAGAAAGCAGGTGTTGACAGATGTGAAAATTACCGAACTCTCAGTTTAATAAGTCACAGCTGCAAAATACTAACGCGAATTCTTTACAGACGAATGGAAAAACTGGTAGAAGCGGACCTCGGGGAAGATCAGTTTGGATTCCGTAGAAATGTTGGAACACGTGAGGCAATACTAACCTTACGACTTATCTTAGAAGAAAGATTAAGAAAAGGCAAACCTACGTTTCTAGCATTTGTAGACTTAGAGAAAGCTTTTGACAACGTTAACTGGAATACTCTCTTTCAAATTCTGAAGGTGGCAGGGGTAAAATACTGGGAGCGAAAGGCTATTTACCATTTGTACAGAAACCAGATGGCAGTTATAAGAGTCGAGGGTCATGAAAGGGTAGCAGTGGTTGGGAAGGGAGTGAGACAGGGTTGTAGCCTCTCCCCGATGTTATTGAATCTGTATATTGAGCAAGCAGTAAAGGAAACAAAAGAAAAATTCGGAGTAGGTATTAAAATTCATGGAGAAGAAGTAAAAACTTTGAGGTTCGCCGATGACATTGTAATTCTGTCAGAGACAGCAAAGGACTTGGAAGAGTCTTGAAAGGAGGATATAAGATGAACATCAACAAAAGCAAAACGAGGATAATGGAATGTAGTCAAATTAAATCGGGTGATGCTGAGGGGATTAGATTAGGAAATGAGACACCTAAAGTAGTAAAGGAGTTTTGCTATTTAGGGAGTAAAATAACTGATGATGGTCGAAGTAGAGAGGATATAAAATGTAGACTGGCAATGGCAAGGAAATCGTTTCTCAAGAAGAGAAATTTGTTAACTTCGAGTATAGATTTAAGTGTCAGGAAGTCGTTTCTGAAAGTATTTGTATGGAGTGTAGCCATGTATGGAAGTGAAACATGGACGATAACCAGTTTGGACAA
This sequence comes from Schistocerca nitens, assembly GCF_023898315.1. NCBI lineage: Eukaryota > Metazoa > Arthropoda > Insecta > Orthoptera > Acrididae > Schistocerca > Schistocerca nitens. The sequence goes on from NC_064614.1 coordinate 432,132,370, forward strand.
GAAGAGAATAGAAGCTTTCGAAATGTGGTGCTACAGAAGAATGCTGAAGATAAGGTGGGTAGATCACGTAACTAATGAGGAGGTATTGAATAGGATTGGGGAGAAGAGAAGTTTGTGGCACAACTTGACTAGAAGAAGGGATCGGTTGGTCGGACATGTTTTGAGGCATCAAGGGATCACAAATTTAGCATTGGAGGGCATCGTGGAGGGTAAAAATTGTAGAGGGAGACCAAGAGATGAATACACTAAGCAGATTCAGAAGGATATAGGTTGCAGTAGGTACTGGGAGATGAAGAAGCTTGCACAGGATAGAGTAGCATGGAGAGCTGCATCAAACCAGTCTCAGGACTGAAGACCACAACAACAACAACAGTGTATTAAATTTAAAAACAGTTGGATTTTTTCCATAAGCCCTCCAACCTTGCTTGATTCGGTGATGAATTCAGGGTTGAAGTCTCATTGGATGTCAGTTAACTGTCTTAGATGTATGGATTAACTTTTTTAGACAGCTATTGTACAGTATTATTTTTGTTGCAGTTATCCTCTTGTTGTGCATAGTGCTGGTTTTGGACAGATTTATCTGAGAGAGAGAGAGAGAGAGAGAGCGGGGGGGGGGGGGGGCTGTTCAGTGGTTTTTCCATGGTTGTGTTGTCAGGGTCTGACTGCCAGATAGGTTCACAGTGTGCAACATGAGTTGTGTGCATTGCTGAATGCACTGGAGCAAATGCGACATGACAAAAAACTTTGTCTGCTCTGATGCCTACAGCGCACTCATGTCCTCCCGCAAATGTACCCAGCTGAGAAAATTGTCCAGAACATACAGGACTCCTATCTCCCACTACAACAGAATTTGAAGGTGTTGTCATTCTGCTCAGTTCCAGAGCCCATGGGAATAAGGGAGAGAAACAAGATTACAGCAGCCAGAGTTTTGTAAGGGTGAAAGATTTTAACAAAGTATCACTAACCTAGAGGCTGCAAACTCACTCTTGAGCCAAAAGAACATTCATCAAGGAGAGGAAATATGGCTGAAGATAAAAAAAGACCACAAACTGTGGCATTCTTCATTCCATTCATAGGGAATAGATCAAGTCTCACACGCATTAGTTTCCATGTAGTGGATACCGCACTTGTATGTGGCTCTACTCTGGTGGAGGCAGACACTTGTTTTTGGTGTACACATTTCAGTATGTTTCATTTTAACTGTGTGTCGGATATTCTGAATGCTGAAGCGCAGTTATTACAATGAAAAATTTTAGCATTTGACAGCTATGAAGATCACTTACTTGTATGTATTTTAGTGTGTATGGTGAAAATCATGGTGTTGAGGGTTCTAAAATCCATCATCATAAACATCAGGTGCCACTCTCTTCCATGTTAGATAGGAACTGAGGCAAATCAATTAACAATATGAACAGAAAATCCCAGGGGGCACTGTGCTATCTGCCTGTATGCTGTAATATTGCTATTGAGGTATAGACTCATAGATGAGTGGGAAGAAAAATGGTTGAAGTGACGAGTGTTAAGTAACAGTTACTGACGGCAGCTAGTCATCTGTGACATAACTCATCTTGGACATACCTGCAATCTGAAGATGCTTCTGCAGTTAGAGGTGCATGTGGTATGTAGATTTCAGTTCACAACGAGACAACAGGACAGAAGGTTGTGTACCAACTGATCGGCCATCTATTTTAATGTTCCATGAAGGGAATGTGATATGAATTACAATATTTTATGAAATGTATTAAGATTTTACTCCCCGAATTATTAGGGTAGAGATTTTAATGTGTCATCCAGTTCTTTTATATTATCAACCAGACGATTCTCTTTAATTATAATTGCTTCAACTGTTAATCTAAGTTATTTAATTTTTAATGCCTCATTATTATGCCAATAATTTTACATTTTCTGTGATTAGACATTATTGAACAAGCATTTGACAGAGGTGGTACAGTGCTGTTTATGTTCTTTCAAACCTTTTATTCTAGCAAGGCCACTAATAATCTTATTAATGAGCACTTTATACCTCATCATCATAATTACTATCAGTGAAGAATGAGATGTAAGATCTGTAAACTGTAATGTGAAGAGCTAGGTTTTATATGAGATGCAATTCAACAAAGACAGGGGTTTTTTTTTTTCTCTCCAAGTATCTTAATCTGGGGAAAGACGCAAACTGTTGGGACAGTTAGAAGAGAGCTGAAGTCGGGTAAAGATTTTCAAATGAAATCATTGTTCGAGATATAGAGGTCATTCTGAGCTGCTTAGTTGCATCACCTTCGTATCGATGGCAGGCAATGAAAGCCTTGTAACTCCATCTGTCTGTAGAAACTCATAATTCCAGTAACTTCACAAAAAAAGAGTTGAGTTAAGTCAATAACTAGGCTTCTGCTATACAGTTATATGTTAAATAAACAATAGAATATATTGTTTGGTTAACTGCGGTAGTTAATTATTATGTAAATATGTCAACTGTACCAAGGGGCTGTGTATTTGATACAACATACTTGTTGATTTTTTAACTTCTATATGCATATATAAAGAACACACTGGTTTCTCTCTGTTTTCAAATCAGCATACTTGTGCCCTGGAATCAGGCTTCCGCAACACTGGAGTCACAATTGGTCACAGAGGAAAAGTCATGCTGGCAATACGTAGCTGCTTAAACTTAGAAGTTCCACTTTCTCATGCTGGGAAGCTATTAGTCTCTGAAGAGGTGAGGTATTTTATTATTATTATTATTATTATTATATATGCAGTGTAGGCTGTGTACTGTTAGCAACTATAGCAATGTAAAGATTAGTTGCTTTGTGAGATGCAGGGATTGATGTTCATTGGCTGGTTGTTGTGTTGTTTGCCTTGGACATGGACAAGAAAATTGCAAATCAGTCCATGTAAACTGTACACTGTTATCTGCTCCCTAATGTCAAATGAGTGTTACAGTATGACATCCATAAATATTGGTGGCTAATGATGAATTGTCAGTGCAGTAGAAGTACTAAAAGTTTGCAAATAATTGGTAGAATACCCACAAAGATGAATGAACAAGTTCCCCATTAATCACAAACAAACATGTCGTGTAGATTGTTGATGCATTATTCTAGGTTGTCCAGTGGTGCACGCCCAATTCTGTTTATGCAAAATTACCTTATGCTGAGGTAAATTTTGCTCATCATCATTTGAGGCAACCTCAGTTATCAAAAACTTATGAACAGTGGGTGCCATGGACACTTGTGGAAGGTTACATGAAAAACTTTGAAGCAGTACAACTGTAATAAAGATATTTTCGTCATCTTTGTTGTTATGTTTCAGAAACAAGGGTACAATAGAACACTCATGAAAATGTCTGCCCCTGGAAAGGCGTAACTACCAAGTTCACAACTTATGTACCGGGGGATAAAAAAGTCAGTATAAATTTGAAAACTGGATAAATCACGGAATAATGTGGATAGAGAGGTACAAATTGACACACATGCTTGGAATGACATGGGGTTTTATTAGACCCAAAAAATACAAAAGTTCAAAAAATGTCGGACAGATGGCGCTTCATCTGATCAGAATAGCAATAATTAGCATAACAAAGTAAGACAAAGCAAAGATGATGTTCTTTACAGGAAATGCTCACTATGTCCACCATCATTCCTCAACAATAGCTGTAGTCGAGGAGACGTCAGTCGATCACGATACAGTTGTGACTTCAGGTAACTCCAAAGCCAATAATCGCACGGACTGAGGTCTGGGGACCTGGGAGGTCAAGCATGATGAAAGTGGCGGCTGAGCATACGATCATCACCAAATGACGTGCGCAAGAGATCTTTCACGCGTCTAGCAATATGGGGTGGAGCGCCATCCTGCATAAACATCGTACGTTCCAGCAGGTGTTTATCAGCCAGGCTGCGGATGATGCAATTCTGTAACATATCGGCATACCTCTCGCCCGTCTTGGTAGCAGTTGCAAAACCAGAATAACGCATTTCTTCGAAGAAAAAAGGCCCGATAACAGTAGATGTGGTAAATCCAACCCATACCGTGACTTTCTTGTCGTGCAATGGGGTTTCCACGAGAGTTCTAGGATTTTCGGTAGCCCAAATTCTGCAGTTGTGGGCATTGACAGACTCTCAGAGCATGAAATGAGCTTCGTCGGTCCACAACATGTTACTCAACCAATCGTCATCTTCTGCCATCTTTTGAAACGCCCACACCGCAAATGCCCTCCACTTCACTAAATCGGCAGGTAACAGTTCATCATGCCGATGGATTTTGTAAGGATAGCATTGGAGGGTACGCCTCAGTGCCAACCAAACAGTAGTGTATTGAATGAATGCCGGTGCGACGTGCAACTGCACGAGCGCTGACTTCCCCGTGCATACACGAACTTGCTACAGTCTCCATTTCTTCCTGAACTGTCTCAGCAGCATTACGCCTTGTGCTTGATTGGCCACTACATGGTCTATCGTCTACACAACCCGTGGCTTCGAACTTTGAAATCATTCTCACCACAGCTGCATCTGTCAACGAATCTTTGCCCGTTCGAATCCCCTTCCTATGGCGATAGGATCGTAACGCTGAACTAGCACATTCCCCATTCTGATAATACAGCTTCACTAAAAGCGCCTATTCAGGTAACGTCAACATGCTGCGACTGCTGGCGCATCTGATTCTCTCTCTCATTACAGCTCCTTTTATACACAATTGTCATGCGCAGTCACTGACGTTTTGCTGTCCAGTGCCATCTGTCGGACATTTTGTGAACTTTTCTTTTTTTTGTTCTAATAAAACCCCATGTCATTCCAAGCATGTGTGTCAATTTTTACCTCTCTGTCTACATTATTCCATGGTTTATTAAGTTTTCAAATTTATACTGACTTTTTGATCACCCGGTACTTTAATGTAAAAAGGCTGTAACAGTGAATAGAATCATGTGACTGTTCCTGAGAAATAATCACTTCTATAAATTTCTGGCGTAAGATACCACACCACTGCCATAGTATATTCAGCAACACTGCAGACTCACTGTTGACCATTGGTGTGGTACTCTACAATGTCAGCACTTATCTCACACTACCAACCTCATGTACAATTACCATCATATTTTGAGAAAACTTGGACTTCTTGTGATAGATAAGCTTTGAATTTGACGTGGAGTTGTAGAATACAGTGATGACCCTTTTGTATGGACTGATGGCTGAGGTATATGATATGAGCATGCAGTAGATGTAAGCATTGCGGTTTATGCTAATGCTTTCAGGATACTGGTCCACTTTTCTGTTGAAATTAACATGGATTTCTGTATAATACTGAGTTTGTTCTGTTCACAATATTTGTAAGGCTGTGGATAGCAGAGCCCCGGTTGATGCCATTTTTCTTAACTTCTGGAAAACCTTTGAGTATGGGCCACTTCATTGTACTCCCTTGCTGTTGCTGCCATGGCACTAGAGACATTTCAGAAAGTGGGGGCTTGTTTAGCATGACAGGTGTTCTGTTTTTATCATCATTTCTTTTGGCGTGGCAGCTCTTCAGGTGATACCAGGCTCTGAGCGTATAAATATAAGTTCACCCTGTATGCTTTGGAGTGTTACCACTGGTATTCACTGCTGGAGAGTACTTAATAACCAGGGTACCAATTCAGTGAATGTGATCTGTCTGTTTTGTGCTCAAAATTACCTTTACCTTTAAAGCTTCTCTTTCTACACTCATGTCGCTCCTCCTTGAAGTTGTGGTCCTGCTGTGGAGTGACACTTGCAGTTATATTGACCTTCTTCAATGTCTGCAGGAAAACGCTGTGATAATGGAACATTATGTTTGCTACCCACTAGCTACGAAATCATGTAACCACTTCTTTTCATAATCCTTCTGTATTTAACAGTCCCCATAACACTTTCAACATATCAATTAAACATTCACATTTAAGCTCTTAATAACCAAACTCAACAACAGATAGATCATTAGTATCCAAAAATCAACAAGTAATTAAGTAATTCCAATCTTCTTTTGTTTTTTCTTTCGAAACGACAGCCATTATCACACCGACCTCTTCTTCTTTGGCATCTATGGCCCTCCAAGTTGCAACATCAAAGTGTAAATGGCTCCTTTCCCACCAGTAAAACACTTGCGCTCCAATGTGTCTCATGTTTTTACCTTGCTTATATTTGTGTATCATACCTGTACATGAATAAAAAATGCACACACAGTATGCTGTTTCCTTTTAGCATTAGTATCAAAACTTAAGGTTTCTACACAACCCTCTTTCATTGGAACAGTAGAAGGGAAGTGGAACATGTTGCTACTTTGAATAGCAGTATGTACCACCACAGTTGGGTTACCATGTATGCTCTTTAACTGAATAGTGATGGCTTCATCTACATCTGTGTACATAAGCTACAAGATATGGTGTACCACATACCATCAGCAGTCATTTCCTTTCCACTTTGCAATTGGAGTGAGGAAAAAAGATTGTCTATGTCTCTGTATGAGCCTTAATTTCTTTTATGTTGTCTTCACAGTCTTACACACAATGTACACTCTTTGACATAAAACTCGACCGGCGGCCGGCCGCTGCAGAGGCTAAGTCCGTGCCGATCGCGACATGGGACAAATAAACTGGCCAACTCCCCAATTCTCTAAGTCCGGCAAACTGCACAATCTGGCAACACTGTAGACTGCAGCACTTCCTGGAGGAAGTCTTGTCCCATATAAGAGAAACCATATAATGTTTACACCCGTGGTATAGCGGTAACGTGCGTTGTTTCTGTCTACAATGTCTGTGGATCGAAAATAGCTGGCGCAAAAAATTTTTATAGCCTATTCCAACTTAATGCTGAAGATGTGAATGTAATGGTAATGCAGATTCAATCTATTTCACTTTCGATCACACCGATAAACTTTTATCCAGTAACCATTTTGCGGCAGATTTCTTGCAGAGTGTCCTCCTCTGGACGTCGCATGCCGCAAAGCTCCGGGATCCATTTGCTGGCTACTGGCAGCGGCCGTGGCGACAGCAGCGGCGCAGCACTCCCCCATTCTTTATTGAAAGCGCCTGCTACCGCTCATTGCTTTTGATAATTTAAAACGCTTTATTATTATTAAATGTCGCTCCATAGAAGATTTCTACGATTTCCATTCACGCTCGAAAGCAACATAGACCGACACCCTGATTGGTAGATTGGTACTGTATTACATTCAAAAATGTTCAAATGTGTGTGAAATCTTATGGGACTTAGCTGCTAAGGTCATCAGTCCCTAAGCTTACACACTACGTAATCTAAATTATCCTAGGGACAAACACACACACCCATGTCCGAGGGAGGACTCGAACCTCCGCCGGGACCAGCCGCACAGTCCATGACTGTATTACATTATTCGGCAAGAGCTGCATATGGTCCGAAATTAATTTGACAGACTTAGACGAAATTAAACCACCTCACTACATTCGATGAATTTATAAATGCTTCATACCTCTTTCTTTTCCTTTCAAAGCCCATTATTTATGCAACTTTTGGCCAATATTCGGATGTTTTCATCAAGTCAGAGTGAGCTACTGTGGTGTAAAGTGTATTACAGTTTTTGTTTCATTCCTTATGGTAAGTCTGTGAAATAAACTGTGTGAATACCTTGCAATGCATGCTCTGTAGCAGTGCAGGAACACCGCACATTTTGAGTTCCATGTATGGATTCATGAAGTGATAGTTAAGGTCATCAGACTTAAACCAGAAAAAGTTATCGATTTTGAGGTTTCGTAGAATGGAAAGGAATTGCTAACGCCGGTGTCAGCAAACGTCTACAGTTAAATGCTATTGCAAAATTTAGAAGAGAGGAACTATATTTATCTACGTGTTCACTTCATAAACAACCTCCTGACATGTTAAACCTATATGACAAACAAAGCTCAAATTCGAATCGTTGACAGTAGGTTTGAATCTTTTCGGAAACTATTTTACAGTGAAGCACCTTGGCATTTGCAAAACAGACATTCATGATATTAACATAATTTACTAAGTCGAAATTGCAAGAAGATTTATGTGTAAAGGCATTCTTCAGATTTAGCAGTTTGCAACTCCATTAGTTAAAATGGAAAATAAAACGTTGTGTTCAGCGGCCTTCACCGAGATTGGAACTGCCATTTCATATAGCACCAGCATCACAATGCATAAGGGAATCGCTGAGCTAACGACACACTGGCGGCAACAGGCGGACTATAGTCATTGCGATATTGCCTGAGCCTCAAAAGGCAACATTAAACACACAAACAGGTGTTACTGATGTGAAGAAAGCCGTTCTTGGAGTCCAGAAATTAAATATACTTTCTAAGTGTCTCATCTTACAGTGGATTATATCGTATGGGTCTTCGATGTGAAAAACGAATTTCAAGTGAATTTAGCGACGTAATGCCGGCCTACACCTGGAAGTAAATGCACTCTCACAGCGTTGACAAATACTTGCTATGACGCTGCCAATTCTCAGCGCTCTTACGAGACAGCTCTTTAGCGAAATGCTTGTCGTGATTGTCCAATACGGTTCTTTGGAGGGGAGACGAGCGCGCACGTTTGGTTTTTATGCGGCGTTCTCCCTTGATAGTTTCTGACGTTGTCTTGTGTATACATTTGAGGTATTCAATCATCATTAATCCAGAATGATGTAAGTGTCAGCTTCCGGCGTGTAAGAAGGCTGTTGACTCCGACATTTTATCATTACAATGCAGGGAAAGCAAAAGGGATGATTCAGTGTTTCTCATTCAGCATAAAGCATGTGAGATAATTTTCCGTAACGTTCATTATCATCTCAAAATACGAAGTAAAAATACTTCGAAAGCTTCTTTGAATTGAATATAATGTAAGATATCAAACACTTTGCACCTCGATGTCGCATGTGTCCACGTGCAGTCTTTTGCAGCATACATATAGAATGCCACGATTACCACGAGAATGAAGAAATATGTTGGTAGGGATGGAAGCAAGAAGAGAAGCAATCAACAAATATTCGATTCCACATGGCATTCATTTCACTTGAGATTCAGGAAGAGGTAAAGCAGGATATTACTTTTGTTAACACGAAAGATATGCCGCACTTATGGACAACGAGGAAGTCTGTCTCTTCATAAGTTTCCTCCTTGAATTGTATATGCCCTATTATATACTAAGTAGCCTGATCATTGTTTCCATGATGTTATCCTCTTGTTTGGCTCCTAAACGATGAACAGATTCCAAATGCATGTCTGTGCATGAAAGTAGTTGTTTGAACCCTTTTTGAGTTGTTTTTTGTGTATTTGCTTGGAATTCATGATGCAGACCACTGTGCCTCCCCCCCTCGAGGGTTAGGTCTCCAAACTAAACAGTTTTTTATCTACTGGCATAATTTATTCAGACAGCATCAGCACAAGACTATCAAACAAAGCCTTTGTTTAATATCTTGCCTATTGACTGTCGTTTCTTTCTTAACAGTGATCCTTGACAAAGCATTTTAACGAAGTTTATATTTGTGTGTGACAGATAACTGAAAAAAATATTCTTTTATTTTGTCAGTCTTCCTTTCTGACTGAGTTGTAAATGGTTCTCTTTATAAAATGCGTAGTAGTGTCACAAGGGCAACTGTCGCAATGCAGTCATAGTGGAATCGAGATAGTAGGGTGCGTTTGGTTGCACTGATTGAGCATGGCGGCTACTCAACATCAGAACCTGGAGAAAAGTGTGGAGTACCGGCAAGAACAGCTAGATGCTGGTGGAAAGGATACAAGGAAAGGGGCTATATAGGGCGGAAAAGAGGAAGTGCACGGCTCCGTGTGTCTACCGCAGCAGAAAATTAACGTGTTTTGGCGAATATATGTGCTTATCCATTCCTCAGTAGCCGTCCCCTGAAAGAGCTATCTCAGTTTCCCGGCAGCAGAAAGACTGTTACGAGGAGACTGAAAGGCGTCGGATTATATTGTCGGAGAGCTGTTATAAAGCAGCAATTAACCGATTATCAGAGGGCTGACCGCATGGCTTTTTCAGCAGAATATATCGACTTTGACTGGAGTAGAGTAATCTTTTCAGATGATAAAATATTTTCTTCCTGTAGTGACGTCCCTGTTCAAGTGAGACACGAAATTTTCTCCATAGAGTTATCAGTTTATGCTGTTAGTGGCTTTATATTTGTAGTAGGCACAAAATAATAAATATAATCATGATTATATCATGATTTTAATAGTTCATCCCTCATCTGATAAATAAATGTGACCCTTCAATTTATGAATATTTGCATTAACACGCAAATGTTTTTAGTGTTTGTTATACCGCCCACGAGGGCAATGCTTCCAGCCATTACATTTTCTCTTCTTAGGCATCTCTCCACAGTTAATTCTTATACGACTGCGATTCATTTCTATCTCCTTTTACCTTGTTTTGGTCATTTTCTCCTACATTCAGTATCCTGTGACCTGTAGGCGGACCATACTTTATTTTTTCAGATCCCATCTTTCACTTCCAAAGAAAAGAGTACTCCACATCATCCATTTTGCATTGTGTTTCTGTATTTCTATCACTTGTATGTTTACTTCAAAGAATATTATTCGTAAACATAAATGGTTTGTTATCGCTGTTCTTTGCTTTACGTACTTTTGTTAAGCATCTATTTCTCTCTCATTCTGGTCCTGAAGTGCTGTACTTTTAATGCCATCAGTTTTTATTGCTGTGTTCATATGTTTATTACTTTTTCTCATTGCCATTACCATTTGTTGTTGTTCTCACATTCCAATGTTATTCTTGATTTTCGGATAATACCTGCAAATTGTTGTTTATTCTGTCTAAATCTGGAACTATTAGGAAATTTGTAACAAATGTGATGCAGCGTGTCTTTTCACAATTGAATTTAACTGTTAATATTTCCTTTTCCGTCGCTTGTATTGCTTCTGTAAAATTATGAAGATGAATGTCTGTTATTCTCTTGTCCCAGTGTGAGAATCACGATTGCGAGATTGCTGTAGATGCAAATACGTCTGAACAGTATATGTGAAGCTACGATGATTAGTAATCAATCTCTCTCTCTCTCTCTCTCTCTCTCTCTCTCTCTCTCTATATATATATATATATATATATATATATATATATATATATATATATATATATAGAGAGAGAGAGAGAGAGAGAGAGAGAGAGTCTGTATATGTGTGTGTGTGTGTGTGTGTGTGTGTGTATACCCGTCCTTTTTTCCCCCTAAGGTAAGTCTTTCCGCTCCCGGGATTGGAATGACTCCTTACCCTCTCCCTTAAAACCCACATCCTTGCGTCCTTCCTTCTCCTTCCCTCTTTCCTAATGAGGCAACAGTTTGTTGCGAAAGCTTGAATTTTGTGTGTATGTTTGTGTTTGTTTGTGTGTCTGTCGACCTGCCAGCACTTTCATTTGGTAAGTCACATCATCTTTGTATATATATATATATATATCACACACGGCGTTAAGGAAAGCAGTATTCCATACTTTGTGAGTCGGTAGTATGGACTAAAAGAAGACAACCTGCATATTGTAGGAGCTACACACACTTCTTCAGTACAAGGTAAGTGTTTTAAGTAGAACAACAGATGTGTTTCACAGTAGTAAAAGTGAAGAAGTGCTCATTGCTCTTAAGATATTGATTTCAGACTCATTTCTCTTGTTTAGTGGATATGTTTGTCTTGTTTCTGTCCATCCTATCAGCTCTCGAAATGTGGATTACTTGTTTATAATACCCTGTATTCGAAGCAGATATGTAGACAAAGGACGTCCATACTCATTTCCAGACTTTATATTCCTATTTTATTCCATTTGTATTTGTTATTGGGCTCTAATGTATTCAAAAATTGGAACCAATCAACTCAGTCCAGGCCATTTTTTTATAATAGTAAAATTATACCTTCCATTACGAACCATTCCTGTATCAATGAAGGAATTATTTCTTTATCGGTTCATTTCTTCTCTTTTAACTTGCAGCACATACAAACCTGTAATTGATTTAGTTATTATTATTTTTTCCCTAATAGGCCTGCCCCAATAAACCGATCTATATTTCCTTTTATTAAAGTTGTACGATATTTGTATGTTTCTTGGAGGCATGCTGCACTTTTCACTGTTGAATGCCTTGGCTGATTTTTCTTTTAAAGTTAAGCATAAGATAAAATATACTTTACAGTACTTTACTAACATTACAATCATTAACTATAACATATCCCCCAAGGTATACACTCTTTTTCTCCAGGTCACTTCTCGAAACTTAGAATATAATTGTACAGTAATGTCCACATGTAAAATTAAAATGTGTTCAATGTTTCGTAAGTGTATTTCCTCACCTCCTGGCATGGGTGAATGATAACACATCTGACAAACAGGAGAGGCGAGGTCTGTATCACCTAATCCCAGGTCGTTCGCGCTCGTTTCTGCCATCCACTTTGACATGTGCAGTGCCTGATGACGGGGCTAGGAATCGGAGAGTGAACGTACTGGTGACGTTGTTTGTGGTTCCTGGTGTCTCAACCTAAAGCCGTACACACGAGTGTGCTTTCTGTCAGGAAATATCTTTCTCGGAAAGTGGACAGGATGGTTTTCTCTTCCTTTGAAATTGTGAGATAGCCGCATCAGAACGTTTCCAAGATAGTATACAGTTGTTCACGAGATTTGTTTCTCGTAAATCTTTTTCTTTATTCCTCCTTTTCATTCAATTTTGATATCAGCTGAAAACTGCCTGCATTGTCTTAATTAAAAATTATATGACAAAGAAACAAATTGTTTTCATGTTTAATATTCCGTAGGCGCATGCAAATATATGAATTGCTTTACGATTTGCAAATTTTATGATCTTAGTCATAACAGCAACGCTGCATACATGAATTGTTCTTGAGCAATGAGTATTATATAAAGATATGCACTGGTAGTGGTGTTTACTTCTCAATAATATGAAGGGATGACTTATTTCACTAACATTCATGAAATCAGCTGTTTATCTCAACTGTCGGCGTTTACTCCGAGCGCGGACCGCGTTGACACGCAGTGTGAACAGGCGACGTCAGCGGCCACGGTCTCCTTCAGTAAATGCAACACATTGAACGAGCACGTGTAAAGTTCGTAGAGAATATCTCGCTATAAAACAGATTTCTTTCTTCTTTATATCTTTGTCAGTGGAAAGATAGAAAAAAGAATTGTATAGTGAAGGCTAGCAATCATTTTGAATAAGCAAAGCAGATTAGATTTACAACTATGCAACAGAGTCCAACAGTTCAACAGACTGCTGCACTGTATTGAACAACTTACACCCCACCTCATCATTACCAAAGCATAGGAGGGCGGTATATTGTGAAAGAAGTCCTACCTGCGTCTTATAACTGACGCCTAAAACTATATTCTGATCCCCGTCCCAGCACCGTCCCCTTGTCAATGTAGGTTCTTGTCAACAGCATCAGCAAACGAGCAATGTGGAATCCTCCGAATAATTTATAAACCTGTAGCTTAGACTACACAGCCAATTCAGTTGTCGAATTTTTTCACAGTATGGAAATTCATAGTATTAGTCAGAAATATTTAATTTCTAAGTTAATGGATGATCATTTCTTTACAGGACCATAGCCCGATTCATTATAGCAGAGCCGTCCAGAACTGGTTTCAAGGTCAGCAGAGAATAAAACTTCTTCCTTTCGTGCCAAAATCACCAGACCTCAGCCCCACTGAAAATGGTTCAAAAATGGCTCTGAGCACTATGGGGCTTAACATCTGAGGTCATCAATCCCCTAGAACTTGGAACTACTTAAACCTAACTAACCTAAGGACATCATAAACATCCATACCCGAGGCAGGATTCGAACCTGTGACCGTAGCGGTCACGCAATTTCAGACCGAAGCACCTAGAACCGCTTGGCCACAACGGCCGGCGGAAATATGTGGGCGGAGGTTACGAGGTCGTTACCACCTGGGTCAAGGAATTCAGAAACTCTGTGAGAAAATATAGAGAATACATGGTGGGAGATAAACGATCATCACAGTCTCTCGATGAATTTAGCCTTATCATTTCCCCGACTCCTTCGAGCAATCCAGTTGCGAGGTCCTAAAGTGTTCCGGAAACCTACTAATGCTAAATGGTCCATGTGTATTCTCATTAAATGTGTCACTATGTGATTCTTACACATAACAATTACTAATTAAATTGTTTACTCAAAGAAATAAATAAACAAACAAATGTACGCGCAACAGATAAATGTTTAATTTTGTAGTATTAACCCCAAATTTGGTACACTGTTAATCACCCGACTGTGTTTAAAGAAAATACGTAAGTAATAGGAATCGTAACTGGGCCTGCATAATAACTCTTCCTCCGTTCTGTAAGCTGTTTCTTTTCATTCTGTCTTACTTTCATCTCTCAAAACATAATAACGGTATTGCCAGTAACATGCAGGATAAAATTTCCTAACAGCTGATCTTGTAACAGCACATATAAAGATATTTTACTTCCTATGGTTTCTCACCCACGGGAAGGAATGGAGGAGAGCCCACAATGCTTGATTCACAACGTCACAGCAACAGACTATCACTCCTATTACCATTGGGCAAAGCAGTGATCGTATCTCCACGCGGGCCAGTACTAAAAAAAGTCTAACTCCTTCAATCAAACCTCTCATTTATTGACGTGCCTCGATGTTAACTAAGTCCCGCGTGGCTGGAAAGTTCACGCGGTCACGATTCCGAAATTTACGTTCCCCTTATATTCGTGCGCGGCACGTTATTTCAACTGAAAAAATGCCCTCCACAAGTTACCTAGACTGATTTCCTAATTATATGTCGGCACCATTAAATAATATACCATCCAAAGCCTCCCCTCCAAAAGATACATAAATACACACACAGAACTTTTCACAGTACTTACAGTTCATGTATAGCGTGGACAGCATGGCAACACGAATTACTATTATGCTGTTTCCCCTTTTTTTAATTCAGGAAAGCGATCTCAGTGATTCCCACGTGTCGTTCAAATCCAGTTGTTCTAAAAATCAGCTTCACACGTAAATTTCTACTGACTCATTCCACAAAAGGTGACTTCTTATTCTTTCATATTAAATTAGCAACCTTGCCTTTATCCATGAATTTCAGAAACTCTTCAAATTACAAATTAAAACACATGCAAGCTACAAATGGCTTCTTTGAAAACTAATTCTTTCAGATCAAAATTAAGAGCATTACTTTCTACCATGAATTTCTGTTAGCAGCTTGATTAGTTAAAGCCACGAGATAATATTTTCCTACTCTTCCAGATCAGATTTTTAAACAAACTAACCAGAACCATCAATTTAAATTGACCATTACTAAAAAGAATTATGGTAAATCAACACATTCCTACTTATAAACTAATGGTTCCTAGCACTCAGTCATCCACTCTTCATAATTTTCTTCATCAGCCCCATGTGGTGAGGGCCAGGTCTTTAGACTATAATAGCTCATCACATGTATCTTATTTGTGTCGTACCTGCTTTACAATTGAATTCTAACACTTTACTGTTCACCGAATTACTCAATCGAAATATCAAATTCCGTTAACTTTCAAGTTACTCTTCGCGGTCGCGACATAGTAATCTCACATTTGCCTATCTTTTACCTGTCTATAAACAATTTGGTTCCCTCAAAAATATTATATTAAATTAAATATACTCTGAAAGATAATGTTACCACGTAAGGTGGAACATTAGAGCCTTAAATAACTCATTTCCTTTCCCTTTGCTGAGAGCATTTTGCTCCGCCACTTCCTCAGTCCATCCGGCTGCTTCAGTCGTCCCGAGGCAAGTGCCTTACTCTTACCAAGCTACCACTCTCCCCCTGCCTACGGCGAGGGTGGTGTGCACCCTGGCCAATCAAGGCTCCAGAATTTCAAGCATTTAAAACTCCCGGCTGTCTTCTTCCCAGCACACAATGAAATCTGCCTGCGCTTTTCTACTCAGTGAGCTTAACGTAAGAATACAGACAAACCTAGCCCCCTTCTCTCCAATGTCAGAGACAGACCTTTACCTCAGAAAACTCTCATGTCACTGCATATCGATACATCATTGCCTTCCCATGATTCTAATAATTTCGTTTCAATATTCACTCTCATTCTATCTATAATGCATACTATTTACCTTGCTCTCAATCCAATCATGGACTATTTAGGATAAGTGGGAAAAGTGGATTTTCATACATTATACCAAAATAATAAACTCATCCAGTTGTTCTGATCAATTTCCTATACACAGCAAGTTGGTTCAATAAAAATCAACAGCTCAGATTTAGCGTCTGATAACAGATACCTGATACCTGACGTAGCAAGATATTCTAGCAATTACATGTGGATAGTAATTCCCATGCGAATAGGTTGATATTTTTGAAGTACAGCGCCTTTGGGCTATCAGGAAGTAAATTCGGAGGAATAGGCCAAGTTCATGGCGCTGCGTTGACGGTGCCCACACTCGATATGATGAGCCTGCTGCTCTTACTGTTATTTTGTTTCTTTCGTTCTGAGGTGTACCACGAAATAAAATCCTCATCCACTAAATGATTTTCACTTCTATTCGAAAAGCTTCTTGAGTAAGCTGGCAGTGAACATTACCTAGAGATGACACATGTAGTTTTTGAAGTAAAGGCATATGTTTAAGGATAATGAACTATAGTCGAAGTTAAACCAGATGATACTGAAGGAATTAGGTTATGACATGTGACAGCGAGAAGTGGTAGCCATTTTTTGCTATGTGGATAGCAAGAAACCTGAGGCCTTCAGTAGTAAAATGTATGTAAAATTCAATAACAATAAATCCTTTTTGATGGGGTAAGGATGCTAATATCATATAGATCTGACACTCAGGAAACCATATCTAAAGGTATATGACAGGCTTCCTGCTATTATGTTATGTCGCTTGCTTTCAGTAGACATATAGATAACCCATGGTAGAGCTTTCTCGTCATCAGAATCACATAAATGGGAATAACAGTCAGAGGGTTATTACTAAATTGTAGGCACATGGCCACACCACATATCTAAAATTTGGAGAGCAGACTCTCTCGCGATAAATTGGATGTCTGGATGCTATCATGAAATATTCAGGCTACGAAAACACGTTCTTCTTGCTGTCAGCGTGGTCCAGACTGCAATGTTGTAGGCATCCTTTGGCAACGCTGTTGGCATAACAATGATTTGCAGCTGTAGGACTGATTTATCCTGCTAAATTCGCCTGGCATTTTCTTGTCATCTGTATGAAATACTGTGAATATTCCCTCTGATGATATTCATTTAGTAATATTTTGTGAATACAAGGTCATTTCATGCAGAATCTATCCCTTGTCTCATCCTTCACATTGTGAGTTATCAGTTATCTACTGCAGCCGCGATTATGACAATGAGTGAGTTTATGCAGGAATTCCTTGGCATCATAGTTGTAAAGTAGTGACTTTATAAAACGGTAGTTGCCTCCGAAAGCAGTTCCAGGTTTGCTGCAAAAGATGTCTTATCAATTCCTTTCGGTAAGTTTTAAATCAGGTGCTACCTGTCACATGTAAGTGTGTCCTAGCAAACTGGCAGGTGTTGCCATGATCGTAGACCTCACTAATCTTGAGTCACATCAAAATTACTGATAAAATTACTGAACAGATTCGAAACATCTATGAGAGTCACGAATTATACTTTGTTCATCAACTCGCTCTGAAATAAGAGGGCAAAAATTACAGGGACAATGACCAAGTTTGTTAGTATGCATTTTCTGTGGTAGATCTGGAGGTGAAAATGCACAACTGCACTTTTGCGAACTTGTGTTTTATTTTTGCACCAATATTGTTGCGAACCCACCATCTGGTATTAACGCTTTACATCAGCAACCATTATATCTAATCATTTTGATAGTACCCCTGATAATATAGATGAGTAGGACGCAAGACAGTACGTAGATAATGTCTGTCTGACGTCAACAGTGTGTAACATTTTACTTTTTTGAATAGGACAATCATTTGAGGTTTAGTTAAAATAAGCTTATGCTGCAAGAGAATTCGCTTGTATTTTTCAATCCGTGGTCTGTTGTCGGTTTGAAGGCCTTCAGTTACATCGGCAACTTAGTGCAGCTCCACCAAGGGCTGTCTGGAGTGGGGTGGAGATAGCAATGCGAAAGTGATGAGCTGTCGAAGACGATCTTCATGTTATTAGTGCGATTGAGACTTCGTATATTCTTGACGACGTTTAGCACCTTTGCGGTCAGTCACCCAATTTCAGAATTCATGTTGAGTAATCCTGCTAAATTGTCATAATATTGTCTTTTTATATTGATGAGTCATCTGGTTAGTCATCATGTTCAAGTGCCATCTACAACGCAAATTTAATATTACGATCCTAGGAACTAACCTGCAATATGTTTTGTATTTCATAATCAGAACTATCTACATTAACCGTCATCAGAACAATGTCAGGGAGCAGAATGCAGCAGTGCCTTGGTAGCTACTTGGGGACCTGCTTGAGTCGTGTTCTAAAAAAAGGGTAGTTGCTGGTTCACATTATATTACACTAGCGAGAAGTACCGATATTTCCTTTTTCTCTGCAAACATCCAGAACTAAATTCAGTAACAAAATGCTAAGAAGATATTTGCATTGTGCCAGCTCAAGAATCAGCCTATTTTTATAGATTTTTGTTTTCACAGCTATTCTCGTTCTCCATTGCAATAATCTTCATACATTACTTGCTTGTTCTTGTTACGATTATTATTGTCATTCTCTCACTCCCAAGAGTTTTCACATCCCTATTTGGTATCGATGCACATGAAGAGTGGCTATGAAAGAAGGCAATAATGAATGTTACGTCATGCAGAATACACTCATTTACTTCGGCACCTCGTGATCAACGCTTCAGGAGAAGTGAGATACATGAAGATGTCAATAGGAGGACAGATAAGCTAGCACAACTCTGCAACTACTCCTGTTGATTTAACAGTGTTACCAGATAAACTGGTGCTGAGGAATCAAAATTGTAGTACAGACTATGACACAGTAGCAGAGAGCTGCTAATTTCGGACCATGACTGTGAATTACTCTTGGGTCAGCTACTGGTTAGAGTGTTGCATCTGTAAATGGAAGGCTTTGTTTGATGTCTTGTGCTGATGCTGTCTGAATAAATTATGCCAGTAGATAAAAAACAGTTTAGATTTAGACCTAACCCTCGAGGGGGTCAGCTTAATGAATTCCAAGCAAATACACAAAAAACAACTCAAAAAGGGTTCGTTTTTCACATCGAAGACCCATACGATATAATCCACTGTAAGATGAGACACTTAGAAAGTATATTTAATTTCTGGACTCCAAGAACGGCTTTCTTCACATCAGTAACACCTGTTTGTGTGTTTAATGTTGCGTTTTGAAGCTCAGGCAATATCGCAATGACTATAGTCCGCCTGTTGCTGCCAGTGTGTTGTTAGCTCAGCGATTCCCTTATGCGTTGTGATGCTGGTGCTATATGAAATGGCAGTTCCAATCTCGGTGAAGGCCGCTGAACACAACGTTTTATTTTCCATTTTAACTAATGGAGTTGCAAACTGCTAAATCTGAAGAATGCCTTTACACATAAATCTTCTTGCAATTTCGACTTAGTAAATTATGTTAATATCATGAATGTCTGTTTTGCAAATGCCAAGGTGCTTCACTGTAAAATAGTTTCCGAAAAGATTCAAACCTACTGTCAACGATTCGAATTTGAGCTTTGTTTGTCATATAGGTTTAACATGTCAGGAGGTTGTTTATGAAGTGAACACGTAGATAAATATAGTTCCTCTCTTCTAAATTTTGCAATAGCATTTAACTGTAGACGTTTGCTGACACCGGCGTTAGCAATTCCTTTCCATTCTACGAAACCTCAAAATCGATAACTTTTTCTGGTTTAAGTCTGATGACCTTAACTATCACTTCATGAATCCATACATGGAACTTAAAATGTGCAGTGTTCCTGCACTGCTACAGAGCATGCATTGCAAGGTATTCACACAGTTTATTTCACAGACTTACCATAAGGAATGAAACAAAAACTGTAATACACTTTACACCACAGTAGCTCACTCTGACTTGATGAAAATATCCGAATATTGGCCAAAAGTTGCACAAATAATGGGCTTTGAAAGGAAAAGAAAGAGGTATGAAGCATTTATAAATTCATCGAATGTAGTGAGGTGGTTTAATTTCGTCTAAGTCTGTCAAATTAATTTCGGACCATATGCAGCTCTTGCCGAATAATGTAATACAGTCATGGACTGTGTGGCTGGTCCCGGCGGAGGTTCGAGTCCTCCCTCGGACATGGGTGTGTGTGTGTTTGTCCCTAGGATAATTTAGATTACGTAGTGTGTAAGCTTAGGGACTGATGACCTTAGCAGCTAAGTCCCATAAGATTTCACACACATTTGAACATTTTTGAATGTAATACAGTACCAATCTACTAATCAGGGTGTCGGTCTATGTTGCTTTCGAGCGTGAATGGAAATCGTAGAAATCTTCTATGGAGTGACATTTAATAATAATAAAGCGTTTTAAATTATCAAAAGCGATGAGCGGTAGCAGGCGCTTTCGATAAAGAATGGGGGAGTGCTGCGCCGCTGCTGTCGCCACGGCCGCTGCCAGTAGCCAGCAAATGGATCC
This sequence comes from Schistocerca nitens, assembly GCF_023898315.1. Classification (NCBI taxonomy): domain Eukaryota; kingdom Metazoa; phylum Arthropoda; class Insecta; order Orthoptera; family Acrididae; genus Schistocerca; species Schistocerca nitens. Next base: position 432,152,977 of record NC_064614.1, read on the forward strand.
CGGAGCTTTGCGGCATGTGACGTCCAGAGGAGGACACTCTGCAAGAAATCTGCCGCAAAATGGTTACTGGATAAAAGTTTATTGGTGTGATCGAAAGTGAAATAGATTGAATCTGCATTACCATTACATTCACATCTTCAGCATTAAGTTGGAATAGGCTATAAAAATTTTTTGCGCCAGCTATTTTCGATCCACAGACATTGTAGACAGAAACAATGCACGGTACCGCTATACCACAGGTGTAAACAGTGTATGGTTTCTCTTATATGGGACAAGACTTCCTCCAGGAAGTGCTGCAGTCTACAGTGTTGCCAGATTGTGCAGTTTGCCGGACTTAGAGAATTAGGGAGTTGGCCAGTTTATTTGTCCCAAGTCGTGATTGGCACGGACTTAGCCCTTGCAGCGGCCGGCCGCCGGTCGCGTTTTATGTCAAAGAGTGTACATTGGCGGCAATAGAATCAACATGCAGTTAGCTGCAAATACCTGTTCTCTAAAATTTCTCAACAGTGTTTCTCAAAAATCCCTCTAGGGATTCCCATTTGAGTAGATGAAGCATCTCCATAACAGTCGTGTGCTGATTTAACATCTCAGAAACAAATATAGCAGCACACTTATGAATTGCTTAGCTGTCATCCTTTAGTCACCACTGCCTTAGGGTTGGCTTACACACACATATATTTGTATGTCTTCTTGCCAATAGATCTGTGTAATCTGCAAATTAATGTACTTTGTTCGTGAGATCTGTTATACAAGCAATAGTCCACAACTTGTAAATGCAGGCAGAGCACAGTATGAGTAGCTGGACCAAGTAAAGTCATTTAATTCGTTAACTGTATAATTGGGAACAATGCTGGCCTGTTAAATGTTACAAAATTACACCTCGTTGAAAGCCCGCAAATAGTAGTTTGGTCAAATTATGGCAAACTCTGCCTCCACCAACTGATTCTAAAATTCATAGTGAGAATAGGTTTCATAACACAGCATTAAGTTTCTAATGTGGTTACAGACCAGAGATTAATATGTAGTATTGTACAAGTCCCCTACACCAGTCTTTATAAATTGCAGTATACTAGCACCTAAAAAGCCATGTTAACATTAACCTCGGAGTCCATCCTGACTTGGAAGATGTTGAAATATCACAAGAAACTGAAGTTGAGTTGTTTCCAGGTTGTGAATCTGATGAAGTCAAAATTAGCCTTACAGAGTATGAATTCCCTGCACATAATTACAGATAGGCCCTGAGGCATTGGATGTGCTGCCTTGGATATGCTTGCTTCCATCCCATTACATACTTGCTTCACGCAGCCATTGTAAACTTTAGAAAAACACTATTTTCTTACATGTAAACAGTAATTATGTTAAGCATATTAAAACTTTTTTTGTGCTGCTCATTTAGAGACCTTACTGTTAGCTCTTCATCTGCTGATTCTCTCATAATAATAAAAATGATAAATCTGTCAGTCTGTCAAAAATACATCAAACAACAAAGATAGATCTAAATTCTGCTGATTAATACAGCTTGTCACTTTGGAAGTAGTGTTTTGTGTGTGCTTTTCATTGGTGATGTCAGAAGTTCCATATTTTGTGCCTTTTTGAATAACAGCTTTAATAAGTGCCTTTTGAGTTACATGCAGATTTTATAGAAACAGATGTACATCATGAAAGTGGCCATGTGTGGAAATCACTGGTGACTTGCAACCTTGTGCAGTGAGTTTATCAAGTTGTTTCAGAGACACACAAGTTTACAATTTTTGAACTCACAAATTAACTTCAAAATAATTTCAGCTTGTCACTCTAAGGCCTGGAAAGAATGATCTGTGTAACTGCATATTATAATAATTGGTTACTATCAGTGACATTGGGTTGAAACACCCCCAATTTAAATTTCTAGAGTGATCTAGTAGCGTAACCTTGTATTTTAATGACCATTACCTAATGGATAAGAGTTGATTGGTTTTACAAAGTGTACAACTTTGCTTCTGCCGTTTTTTGCACAACATTTGAGGCTTTAATGAAACAAATTGGTTACATATGTATCATTCAAAGTATTTTCCATCGCTGGCCTTTACTTTCTCCCATCTTTCTGGCAGTGTATGAATCCTGTGTCGAAAAAATTGTTCATCTTTTGAAGTGATCCATGAATCGATCCAATTTGTGACTTCTTCATAAGATCATAACTGTTGGTCAGCCAGGACATTCAGCATTCATTTAAACAGGTGATAGTCAGAGGGAGCAATGTCTGGAGAATATGGTGCATGGTATAGGAATTCCCATTTTAACATTTCCAAGTACATTTTGGCTCTTTTGCAATGTGGGGTCGAGCATTGTAGTGCTGCAAAATCACTTTATTGTGCCTCTCGCCGTATTATGACCACTTGTCTTTTAATGCTCTGCTCAAACACATTAATTGCATTCGATAACGAGCACCTGTGATTGTTTCGCTTGGTTTTAATACCTCATAGTACATGATGCCAAGCTCATCCCACCAAATGCAGAGCACGATCTTGGAGCTGTGAATATTCGGTTTGGCCATAGATGTGGAAGTATGGCTGGGATATCCCCATGATTTTTTGCATTTAGGGTTATCGTAAAGAACCCATTCTTTTTCCCCAGTCACAATGCGATGCAGAAATCCCTTCCATTTTCACTTCTGAAGCAACTGTTCACAAACACACAAACGCCGTTCAATGTCTCTTGGTTTCAGCTCACACAGGACCCAAGTTCATTCTTTCTGAATCATGCCCATAGCCTTGAGACATTTTGAAATGGCTTGCTGTGTCACCCCCACTAATCGTGCCAATCCTTCTTGAGTTTGACACAAGTCTTCTCTCAGCGATGTCTCCAATTCTGTATCTTCGAAAACATTCTCTCTTCCTCCACTATGCCGGTGTAAGACATTAAAATCACTGTTCTTGAAACCACTCACAACATGTTCTTTCACTAATAGCATCCTTACCATACGTACTTGAGAGCATGTGATGAGACTCAGCTGCTTTTTTCTTCATATTGATACAAACAGTAACACCTCCCGCAAATGACGAGAATTAGGCTCGTAAACTGACATTTTCAATCAAGAACAGCTATATGATGCAGACCCAAATAGACTAATGTTAGAATGAGGTTATGTTGAACAAGGTCCAAGCTAACTGCCTGACGTCTGCGATCTGTTTCTTTTGACCACTACGTACCGTTGTCACCACCTATTGACAAACTGCGGAAGCAAAGTTGTACACCTTGTAACTATTACAGGAGATGTTTCAATCAGATTTTGGATGCTCAATAATACTATTTTAAGGAATAAATATTTTGTGTTAACAAAGTTCATATGTCGATAAATCATCACATGCTGTTATAATAATCTGCACACATTAGCCTCACTGGAACCCATTGACCACCATGGTAGACATATAATATTGGCACTCTCTAACTTTGTAATCACTTTTTGCTAAAACAAATACTTTGTCACTATCCTTTATAATTCTTACGGTTTGATGAGGGTCAACTGACAGTGATGAGGTCATACTCAGCCAGTACAATATTTGCAGCACATCTCCTGCTGCTACAACACAGTATCATTCACTGGGTGCACATGGCATGTTAGCCAACACAAAACTCCCTCAATTAAATTTTCTGTTGTTAGTGATTGAATGATCTAGCAGCCTAACCTTTTATTTTAATGATCATTACCTAATGGATGAGCTGATCAGTTTTTACTACTACAGGAAGATGTTTCAGTCTGATATTGACTTCTCAGTAATACTTTATTGAAGGAATAGAGGTTTTGCAGTAACCAAAGTTTTGTAAGTTTGCACTATATGTAAAGCTATGTATTCTGGTTAAACACAGTAGGAGACATTCTTGGCCTAACTTGACCTGTGTAATGGACCGTGGATCCCTTACAGAGTGGTAATTCATCCACAAAGCTTTCTATGCAGATTCATTCAACATACAGATTTCTTTATTGATGCAAGAGGGGGGGGGGGGGGGGATCCTAGGTCATCTGCCAGCAATCATGATGTTTCAAACATCCACCTAATTTGGTGAATTACATGATGACGTGATGGAATAAGGTAGTAGAAAGCTATTGCAGTTGTCCCAGTTGCCATGGTGATTGTGTAGGAAATAATTTTGTTTTAGTTTTTTTTCTCATCATGCAATACCATTGAAAGAAAGGGCACAGTTATGTACACAGGGGTGAAATTATTGGAAAAAATCAGGAATTTAGGGAGCTGTACAGAATACATGCACCCAGTATAATTTGAAAATATGATCAGTCATCAGTCACAACCATCAAGCTATTTTAGGAGTGTGCGCCCAGAATGATTTATGAAGAAACACTCACACAAATTTAGCTGTGGAGAGGGAAGAAGCCAGAGAAGAATTCAAAGGAAGAGTTATTTACCCACCATAAATGTGTAACTTTGTGACAGTGGCATTGCAACACATTTAAAATTTCACTCCATCCCATCCTCGACTTTCTGAACCTTACTGTTAGCTGTGGAAGAGTCTTAGAATGTGTTGCAATCTGGTTGTGGGAATTTTAGGTATTTGCACTTCGAGCCTGTAGAAGGTGTTGCTCCTTGCGGAGATCAGATTCCAGCAACATTGTGGATTAAGCTGACACTTCCATGTGCAGAAAGGCATATAGGAGCAATAGTGCAAAGACAAGTAAACATTATATGTACAACATATTATGCATCTGTTTGACTGAATACAAGATATTTGTGTTATAGTTCTTGATACATACAAAGTCACTTACCGTGGATTTGTGGGAGCAATATTGTAACAGCAAAATGCAGTTTTTTTTTTTAGTCATTTTCTAGAGTCCTGTCTACTTATTGCCTCCTCCATTTAATTTATAAATTATGTCAGGTGGGGAAATCCATTAAATTTCAAGAGCGCAGCCACATATAGTTTATATCTTCTTTCTCTTATATTTTATGCCGCATCTCTTTTGGGCATCTTCAGAGTGAGCTAACACGCTACAGTTCTTGTTCCGCTGTTTTAAGCACGGAAAATACAAGCACTAGAGACACTGATCAGCTGCAATGAATCTGTGGCTACACAGTCGATCCATTCTGGGATATTGATGTGTCATTATTAGCTGCACTGCAGTGATGTCTTTGAGAGTTTATTTAAAAAAGAAAAATGCCCAAATCCATGGTCTGTATAGGTTGAAACTTCTATCTTTGTAGATTAAGTTCTTCACTAAAAAAATTTCAGCTGCTTCTTTCACAACTGAGTCCCAAAAAGATGAAGTTGATGCTGGAATTGGACATATTTATACCTCATAGAGTGTTTGGTATTGGTGCAGTGCTCTGCCACAGATGATTTATTGGGCTGTGTCAGGTGTATCTATGGTGTTCCATGTATCTTTCCTGGATTGTGCGAGTCGTCTACCTGATATATGAAAGGCTACACTCACAGCAGATCTTGTAAACCCCAGCTTTGTGGAGCATCAAGTCATTTGTGACAGAGCACAAAAGGCTGCTGCTTTCACTGGAGACTTTGAGTTTGATCAGGATCCGGCCTATTTTTAATGACAAGTTCTCCAAATGTGGCAAGAAAGTCAGGGATTTAAATCTTTCTATGTTGTCATTTTTGTTGCTTATGCCCACCTTACGTTTTATTTGTAGTGTGATGCACTTGCTGCAGAGAATACATCTTTGCTTTGAAAACTCTCTTTAATTGTTTAAGCACAACTTGTAGACTGTTCTCATAGGAGAAGAAAGAAATGCAGTTCTCCAACAATCTTGCAGGAAGAGAGTCGGAGGATTAGGGGTGAGTCATTCCTTAACCATCACAACAAAGTTCTTTCTCAATGTCCAGCAAAACATTTTACATGTAGTTGTGCAGCTATTGATGGGGAAATTGTGAACAAATTTTTTGATCTTGTTGAAACAGAACTGGAAAATATTTCCCCTTAGAATACTTAGAATTAAGATGAGACCAGTCTGGTGAATGATCCAAGATGAAAGCTCTTGACAAGGAGAAGTACAAAATACCTGTACCAAATCAGGAATTCATCAAAAATGTGCACTTCACTTATGGTTTGTGAGAATTCTGAGGGCAAGCTGTTACTGCTTCATGTGAATTATAAATGTGATAAATTGTTGACAATTTGGACTTGAAATGAAATGCCCCCAAAGGAACCTGGTTCAGTAGAACAGAATCTGTTTGGTTTCACCACAATACTTTCAAGGAATGGTTCACATCACTGCTACTTCCAGTACTGAAGAAATTACCAGGGAAAAAGCACTCATTGGTGACAGTTTTAAGTTCACGCATTGCTATAGAAAATCTGGAAGTGTGTGAAGGAAATTCTATAAAATTCATTGCCTGGCTTCCAAATTCAATTCGTTAGCTACAATCTTTGGATGTTGGTTACTTCTGGTCAACAAAAGATGGAGACAGATAGATAAATTCTACACGATTGTAAGGAAACAGCAGCTGGGAATACATGCATTTCCATTCCAAAAGATCAGTTTCCAGATCTGAAAAAGCTTCTTTCAACCCTTGAAATAAAAGCTGGTGACTGAGTGCTAGTTTCAAAAAGAATATACTACAGTGCCCAATAAGGTGCCATGCAATAGATAAGAAAAACAGTAATGTATGTAGTGTTGTTGGCGAGAATTTACATGAGCATCTTAACAGCAAAAAAGTAATTTAACAGCAAAAAAGTAATTTATTCTAAAGAGGATCAATATGTTCCTAAGTAAGGGTAATTTGAGAACAACATCTTTATTCATGGAGAAAAATAATATAAAAGTATAAAGGGTAAAACTGCCACAAATTTACCTCCACTTACAAAATCCTCACTCCAGTAATTCTTGGATACTGTGCCTACAAAATCCTGCATTCCAGTGTGAATCCACAAATATATTACTTCAGATATACACATTACATAAATCACATAATGAGAAATCCATGAAACAGATTGTTGTGCGTACTCAGCAACAGTGGTCATTAAAATACAGCACACCCAAGCAACAATGCAGTACACATTTTACAACATTAGCTGACCATTGTTGTATGTGCTGTAGCTGGTTGTATAGTAACACGTATTGAGCCCACCTGTGTCATGTTAATTTTAAAGTTTTGTATGTATGTACAGTATAATGTACATGTGTAACTGTGTGTTTCTTAATGTTTTAATTCATACATTACAATGAGTAGTGGGAGTAAGAGAAAATTTGTGTCATTGAATGTGAAACTGAAGGCTTTGAAAAAACTAAACAAAGGAGAAACATTAAGAAAAATTGTTGCTGGTAGAGAGTAAGTGAAATGACAGTTGGAGATTGACATAGAAACAGAGACAAAATAGAGAAGTTTTCATCAAATAGCTGTTCTATATCGTCATTTGAATGGAAGTTAGTGAAGAAATCAGAGTATGAAAAAACGAGTGAAGCTTTGTTCGTTTGGTTCACTCAGCAAAGACAAAAAGGAAATCCAGTTTCAGTCCCTATTCTGCATGGAGAAGCTGTATTTGTTAGATATGAGTTAAAGGATGGTGAGGATGGTATTACTGCAAGTTCAGGATGGTTGGATAGGTGGAAGAAGTGATACAGCAAAAGGCAGATTCAAATTTGTGGTGAAAAGACTTCTGTGGACCTCAGATTGTTACAAAACTCTCTAAGAAATTAAGAAAAATTATACAAGGAGAAAAATCTTATTCCTGATCAATTGTGTAACTGTGATGAAAACAGGACTAAATTATAGAATGCTTCCATCTAAAACTCTAGCCTTAAAAGAAGAAAAGGAGTGGTTAATAGTTTTTGCTGCATTGAATGCAAGTGGGGACCATAAACTGAAGCTGCTGGTAATAGGCAAGTCTGCTAAGCCTAGAGCTCTAAAAAATATCACTGCTTCTGCACTGCCTTTTTTTTTCCAGAGACCAAAAGATACCTAAAAAAAGTGCTTGCCTTCCAAAGAAATCTTAACACTTGGTAAAACTGGTTCACACAGCCTATGGACCAATGTGTTTTACGATGGCTGAAAAAAGGTATTATTGTTGTTTGCTTCAGATACTTCTACAAACAGAAGGTGAAGGTACAATTGAAGAATTTCTAAAAAAAAAAGAAACAGAAAAAAATGTTAAAGACGTAGTTTATTGGATAGCCAATTCATGGTCTGAAATAAAAGCGGAGACCCTGAAAAGATCTTGGAACCAGATTTTACAGAATGAAACAGATATGTACAGTGCAGACAAACATGACCTACTATTGGCAGAACTGATGAAAAAGCATGGTGGATGTGGGGAATTGCCGGAAGAAACCGTGCCATTGATCACTCACACCGAGAGTTTGGCAGCACTAGGTGTATCATTGCATTGTATTGAGCAGAAAGCAGAAGCTACTTCTTGCTTCTTAGAAGATGGCACAACATTGCTGCTAAAAAATGTTCTATTTTAAAACAAAGGACTATGGACAACTTCTTTAAAATGTAACTTATATTTTTGTAAATGTGTACCCATATATCTACATACAATACATGTATGTACTATATTGTTTTTTTATTTATTTTTAATCATCATTGTGCTTATTAACCATTTATTCATGATTTACCTATTGATATAGTGATATTTCCATATTATCCAAGTTTTTTTGTAATTTGAGGTAGCCATCAGCCCAAATTAACTGGACTCTGGAGTACCACCTCTGGTGCAATCATTGCACAGCTTTTTATATTGGTATGACTACCATCTAACTGTCCACCAGGCTGAGTGGCCAAGAGCAAAGTAGACCACCGTGTGGCACAACCTGTAGCTGAACATAACATGTTTGATTTCAATGGTGGCTGCTTCACAACCCAGGCATTTGGATCCTCCCCTCCACCACCAGCGTTTCTGAACTGAAATGATGAGAGTTATCCTTACAACACATTCCCTGCTCCTGAAATTATCCCAGCCTCAACCTGCGGTAACCTATTGTCCCCCCATCCTCCATCTAACAATTTCTGCCCCCTTGGTCTTATCACCTTCTCTCTATTTTCATCCCCTCATCCTCTTTGTGCGCTCCCTCTGCCAATGCACCTGCCCAGCTTTTCCTGCCATGCTCCTCTCTTTTTTTGCTTCATGCCCCACAGCCTCCCAATGCTGAGCCTGTTGACACACTAGCCCCTGCATGCTCCGCCAATGCAGTGCTCTTCTCTCGCCCTACCCGTATCCTGCTACCCCTTCCCTGCCCTCTCCAGATTGCTGCTTCTGTTTCATGTGAGAGTTGTATTCTGTTCCTTGCTGTCGGAGATGGCAGTTTGTGTGTGTGTGTGGGTGTGTGGTTTTTTTCCCTTTTCTGAAGAAGGCATTGGCCAAAAGCTAAATATGTAACTTGTCTTTTTGTTGTTCTCATCATCTGTGCAGTGAGTAATGATCTATCTTTTCCTTATATTGCTAAAATCACTTCTACTCCACTATCCTGTGGATGAATTTTTATTTGAAATGCTGAGGAAGCAAAGGCTGTTGCACCCTCAGTTCAAAGGAGGCTGCACAAATGAGGACAGGCAAAGATTAGTGGAGACTTGTGCGTCTGTGAAAAGATGTATGTGCAAAGCATACAACAGTTACCTCCATCATACCCTGGCTAAAGATCTGGCAGAAAAATTGTGGTCGTATGTAAAATCACTAAGAGGGTCTAAGGTTTCCATTCAGTCACTCATTGACCAGTATAGTTTGGCAGTAGAAGATAGCACAAGGAAGGCCGAAGTTTTAAATTTTAAGAAATCTTTCATGCAGGTGAATTGTACAAATGGACCATTGCACAGAAACCTGTAGATGACATAGTAGTAAGAATCTCTGGTGTAGAGAAACAACTGAAAGAGTTGAAAACAAATAAGTCACCAGGTCCGGATGGAATCCCAATTCAGTTTTACAAAGAGTACTCTATGTCATTGCCCCCTTACCTAGTTTTCATTTATCGCGAATCTCGCGACTGGAAAAAAGCGCAAGTGACACCTGTATAAGAAGGGTAAAAGAACAGACTCGCAAAATTACAGACCAATATCCTGAACATTGGTTTGCTGCAGAATTCTAGAGCATATTCAGAGTTCAAATATAATAAGTTTCCCAGAGACCAAAAAGCTCATGTCCACGAATCTGCACAGCTTTAGAAAGCATCAATCGTGCAAACCCAGCTTGTTCTTTTCTCTCCAAACTGTGGATGAAGGACAACAGGTAGATTCCATATCTCTAGATTTTCGAAAAGCATTCGACACTGAACCCCACTGCAGACTGTTAACGAAGCTACATGCATATGGATATGCGACTTGGCTTGAAGACTTCTTAGGTAATAGAACCCGTTATGTTGTCATTGACAAAGAGTGTTTGTCAGAGACAGCAGTAACATCAGGAGTGCCCCAGAGAAGTGTGATAGGAGGCTCATTCTATACTAAGTCATCCACCTGCCACAGATGTTTATGAAAATGTCTATTTGAATTGTATGCATAAAGACAAGAAAATATTCCAAGTCTCATCCAGTTCTAACAAGTAGTTTCTGAGCTATCACTGTTTAAAGTTTTAGGCTAATTGTATTTCCGAGGGTGATTAAGATGTAACTAATGTGTACATTCTTTTACAGAATTTGAAGCAAAATTGTTAGTTTTGCAGCTGTAGCCTTGAAATTTTCAATGTTTTGTTCTAAATTAAACATTGAAACTGATACATCTAAAAGAATTCCTATTTATAATGTTCATTCATACAATAATACAACTGTGAAAATAACGGATAAACTCAAGTTTTATCTATCAGTTATTTTAAAATAAAAGATACATACATTGAGAATTTTACAAAATAGGTTTACTTACATTTGAATACACGAGTTGGCAATTATTCATTTTCAAACAAATCTTTTGTACAAAGAGTTTTTGATGACTTTAAAGTTTAATAATTATTCAGTTGAAGTATTATACCAAGTTTATATGAAGCAGTATGTACAATAATTACATTGAAATGACCATTAAGGGTTATTTCCCCCAACGAAGCATTGAAATTCATGTCCCGACTTGAATTTCATATCTTGATGGAAGACAGCAGGCAGACTGCTTATCTGAACTTTAACACACTTCTCATAACTCCAAAAGTGTTTTATGTTTCTTGACTTTAAATAAAATAAAAAAGATAAAACTACAACTACAGGAAAATCTTTGTCCCAGTATAAAAATAAATAATAAAAAATGTACTAATAAATTACGTTTTAAGCAGCTGATCTTCCAAGTTATAGTTTTAAAAGCTTTTACTTCTATATAACCAATTTGAATTTTAAAACAGCCGTACTACATGTTTTGAATAGATAAAACTTGTTTTGATTTGAGTATAAGATAAAATTGTTACAACTCAGAACCCCACCAATTTTTTGCACCATTAAAAAGGTAGTTTAATGCTGTTTTCAAAAATATATGGTTGTATTGGGTTGTTTGGAGAGATTTTTGCTATTCATAATTTTCTACGCCTACGTCACAATTGTGAAATAAACAATATTTCGAGTTTCAGTACAGTTTTTCAATATGAATGAACATTATAAATAGGAATTTTGTATATCTACCAGTTTCAGTGTTTAATTTAGAACAAAACTGTGAAAATTTCAAGGCTATAGCTTCAAAACTAACTATTCTGCTTCAAATTCTGTAAAAGCATGCACACTTTAGGTACATCTTAATCACCCTCAGAAATACAATTAGCCTAAAACTTTAAACGGTAATAACTCAGAAACTACTTGTTAGCATTTCACATTTAAATTTTGGAACAAATCCAAAACCCTTGGGTGTAATCTCTACTTTTGACTGGATGATTTGGCATGGAATGGTCCCAGGACTGTTGCTATTTTCTATATACATAAATGATCTGGCTGACAGGGTGGGCAGCAATCTGCAGTTGTTCACTGGTGATGCTGTGGTCTACAGGAATGTGTCGAAGATAAGTGGCTGTGGGTGGATACAAGACGACCTAGACAAAATTTCTAGTTGATGTGATGAATGTCAGCTGGCTCTGAATGTAGAAAAATGTAAGGTAATGCGGATGAATAGGAAAAACAAACCTGTAGTGTCCTGCTTGACACTGTCAGTTCATATTGAAAGAAGACACTGAAGCAATTCAGAGGCGAGCTGCTAGGTTTGTTACCAGTAGGTTTGATCAGCATGCAAGTGTTACAGATGTCCTTTGGGAATCCCAGGAGGGAAGAAGACATTCATTTTGAAAAACACTGCGGAGAAAGTTTAGAAAACCGACATTTGAAGCGTTTCTCGTAGGGACTAAGAAGATAACATATGAGAAATTAGGGCTCATACAGAGGCATATAGACAGTCGTTTTTCCCTCACTCTATCTGCGAGTGGAACAGGAAAGGAAATGAAACAACTAGTTGTGGTACAAGATATCCTCCACCACGCACTATATAGTGGCTTGTGGAGTATGGATGTTCATTGGATTTAATGTTAATGACGTAAGCCGACTTGTTCCACATCATTTTGATAAAAATTAAAATGATTCTAAGGATTGTGTAACTAATTTTCCTTCATATTATTATTATTATTATTATTATTTTCAGTTATCTTTCAAGCGATGAGAAAAGATATTTCCAAAAGGTCTGTTTGATTCAATACATTTTATGATGATCCTGTTGTCCTTTGCTTGATACTCACCCATTTTCTTTAGCGGTTGCTTTTTGTTGTTTTCCTTGTAAAATAGTTTCTCCTTCCCCCTGCACAATATTCTTTTCCTAAAATTTTGAGCAAAAACTGGTAATTGAGTGTTTTGTTGTCTATTTCGTCTAGTGCACATGAAAACTGACCTACAGTAAACATAAACAGTGTATCAGATTAAGTGATATTGTTGTTGTTTAATATATCATTATGAGTGGACTTTGATAGACATAAAAAAATAAAACCTTTCATTAACAGTCAGTTCCCTATGAAACTGAAGGTAAATACCGAATATTGGCTATATCATGTTGGAAGAGTTTTTAATTAATTGGCTTACGGGACGTACCCATACAGCCATCTCTGTAGTGGAATGTCAAGTATGACAATAAGAATGTAAGGACAACACAACACCCAGTACCCGTGCGGAGAAAATCTCAGAACCAGCTGAAAATCGAACCCGGGTACCTTTGGTTAGCAGTACACTGCACTGAACACGCAGCTACCAAGGTGGACATTGTTGAAAGGTCACTCACCCAATTTTTAACACTCTCCCCTGCAAATTCACTCTCAGATATAGCTTGAAAACAAAAAGCCAAATGATACTACAAAATACATTTTAATACCCTGTAGTCTGTATTTTTTATTTGTTCGAATAATTTTTTAATCTTATGTAACTACACGATACATTTTAAATGTTTTATTACAAAACTTTTGGCACTAATTTCTTTTCAGTATCTAAAATTCCTTACTAGTAAAGCCAGTGAAAAGATGAAGGAAAATAAACGAAGAACCATGAATTTCTTCTCAAAAATTAAAAACATTAAAGAGAAAGAAATTGTGAGAACAGAAGTACTGAATTTCTAACTACAATTTGCTTCTCTGAAACCCAGCTGGTTACTTCAGCTGCAGACCTTGCCTTGGAAACAGGTACAAATATAACAGTACAATTAAAAAAAGGAAAGTAGCTGCATAAACACATTTTTTCAGAAATACTTGTGTTGTACCTTTTACACTTCTAATAATTAGATTATTCATTCGAAATACATTTTTGCTCTCCACAATTAATTTCTCACGCATGTCTGCTGTTAAACCATTAGCAAATTCTTCCATTGCAGTAGCTAACATCTTTTTTAGTGCCGAGGGCTTTTGTGGATGGAAATCTGTTACAGAGTCTGAGTCTGCATCATGCCACCAGCCTGCAGGTAGTAATTTTTCCCGAAAAGCACGTTTACGTCTTAGAATCTGACCACCAGACAATAATCCCATGTAAAGATGGTATATATAAGCTGAAAGCAGAACGGGATCTTCTTTCTCAAGTTTTTCAAGATGATGTATATATGTTGCTACACTGGCTCGTGGTTGGTAGTTTGGTCCACACCATCCTTCCCCAAGGTAACGTGCAAGATCACGTTCGAATGCTTCTCGGCGTCGTAATCCCGGCACTTCTAATTGTGCCAATACCGAATGACGATCCATTGCACCTTCCAGGAATCTAAACACTTCGTAGAAAACAAGGAGTCCATCCGCCCAGACTGTGTTGTCAGACAGTGCTGTGAAATAAAAAATAACAGACTAAATTCAACATACTGTGGATTTATATTCAGTTACTACACGATTTTTTTCTTTTTAAATAAGAAAAAGGAAGGTTGACTCACATTGAGGTTTTTTTATGGGATTGCATCCTTCTCTTACATATTTGGAAGAAAAAAAAAGAGCAACACACTCTTGTGAGCTTAAATACCAAAAAAATGAAAACCATTATTCAAAGATTCTTTATAATAGCTGAAAATAAGAAGGGGATCCTCCTAAATTTACTGCCTGCACTTCATATAATTATCTTTGCATTGAAAACCTATGTGCACACTTTTAGTTTGTGGCCCAAGGTTTGTGAGAAATCGGATGTTATTTCTTTATCAAAAGCCGTAGTAGATGCAGACAGTGATAATATTATTAGTTGGCATTCTAAAAATGTTGAGTCAAGGTCATATTGGAATGAGGCATAATTATCTGCAGTGGTGTTATCACCTATGAAAAAAGGCCCACTTCATTTCTTTGTCTATCAGATGGTGGTGTAGGCATCATATATACTGAGATGTTAGTGACAAGACAATACCAACAAAGTTTGAGGTATTGTGGAAGGAACCTATGAGTGGAAACCCCTAATGACACCACAGAGTGTGTAAGTCATAAGGGCTACCCTTGGCAGTAAACTTGAAATGAACTGGCTTCAAGCGGAACATATTGTAATGGCATTTTATTATTCATTACTCACTGGTAATGACAGATTACCAAAATCTCCAGTGGAGAAAATGGATGTAGGTACCAAGTAAAAAAGGTAATTCAGCAGTTTGTAATGTAGTTGGTGGACAGTTTTCGACATGGATTCTTATTGTGACATAGTTACAAAACGTGTAATCCGCTGTAGTTCATTATAAATTTCTTTGCCTTGCTTTAAGCAGCAGTTGGGCAACTAGTTTCAGCTGTTTAACAACCATCTTCAAATTTGTGAAAAGTACATGGAAATTGTTTTTGTGTCAATAAAGGAGATTACTTTAAATGTTTTTTTTATAATTCTTATCGCAATGTCTCTATAATACTAGTTACACATCTTGTGACATAACACACAAATTTGCTAGTTAATGGAACAGATTGCTCTTGTAACCCACACATTCATTCAGATCTGAAGATGGTTCGTGTGGAAGCAAAACTAGTCACATAAAAATGAGTGCAGTCTTCATGGACAATAAATCTGTCGTAAGAAATATTTTGCTTACCAAATGCAAGTTTTGCATTCACTAGTGCATCACTGACTGCATGAACATCTCTTGTTGCAGTGCGCATCTGCTTGCAGAAAGATAAAGCAATGTCACCCATGGTGGTCTCCCTGCGACAAGAAAACAAAAAATTATTTGACAAGAAAATTCAACAAATTGCAGAATATCATCTTTAATTAGAATGCAGTATGTTAACAATGAAAAACAGACATGATAACAATAAAGTGTTCGTCTTAGTAGCACATTTTAGTCGAATCAGTGTGTCATAAATTGGATAGATAAAGATACAGTGAAGTTCATCAAACCTTCATGGTTGAGACATGTAAAATGTGGTGAAATAAACATCATTTTTACATTTATCTTCACATCTCACACTATTTTATTATAACGGCATATAGATACCAGATCGGATTTTTGATAAATGCCAAGCTTACTTTCCCATGTGCAAAAATCATAGCGGTTAAATTTAATTAAAGAAGTAAAAATAAACCTGTTGTTTGAATATTACAGTTACAAAATTGTTGAGGCTTTCGTGGCCACTTGTTGACAAACTGCCTATTGGCTTCTGTCTCGGGTTCTTCGGCCGACGTTCATCTAATGATTTTTCTGACGTTTCGCCAGCACGAGTGGCTGGCATTGTCAAAGCTTCACCCTCCATTGCCGGTGGTGAACTGGAGCCGAGCTCGCGGGCGCAGACTATATGTACCTGGCGCGCCAACGTCCGAGGGCTTCTCCGCGGTCATTTCCGGTGCGGTTCTCCTCTTGCTACCTGCGACGGTCGTTCGCTGCAGTACGGGAAGCCAGGATCCGTTGACCTTAAGGCTTTCCTCTTTCTTGTTCAAACTGTTCGCGTGTTTTTGTATTTCTACAGCTTCTCTGAACAAGCGCGTGTGATAGTGGTTCTCTACAGCCAGAACTTCCGTGTCGGCGAATTTTATTACGTGGTCGGTCTCATACAATGCGTGTTCTGCCACGGCCGATTTCTCCACCTGCCCCAACCTGCAATGTCGCTTATGCTCCTTGATCCTGGTGTTAATGGATCGTCCAGTCATCCCGACATAAACTTTTCCGCATGTGCATGGTATGCGGTATATTCCCGACATTGCAAGTGGGTCTCTTTTCTCCTTCGCCGATCTAAGACACTCTTTGATCTTCCTTGTCGGCTTGAAGATCGTCTTTACGCCATGTTTGCGCAATATACGGCCGATTCTGTCCGTCACTCTGGGAATGTATGGCAGAAAGGCCGTACCCGACATTTCTTTTTCTGGTTCCTTACTTCGCCGAGTGTTTGGCTCAGTTACACTTCTAATATAATTTGTGGAGTACCACAAATTATGTTAGAAGTGTAACTGAGCCAAACACTCGGCGAAGTAAGGAACCAGAAAAAGAAATGTCGGGTACGGCCTTTCTGCCATACATTCCCAGAGTGACGGACAGAATCGGCCGTATATTGCGCAAACATGGCGTAAAGACGATCTTCAAGCCGACAAGGAAGATCAAAGAGTGTCTTAGATCGGCGAAGGAGAAAAGAGACCCACTTGCAATGTCGGGAATATACCGCATACCATGCACATGCAGAAAAGTTTATGTCGGGATGACTGGACGATCCATTAACACCAGGATCAAGGAGCATAAGCGACATTGCAGGTTGGGGCAGGTGGAGAAATCGGCCGTGGCAGAACACGCATTGAATGAGACCGACCACGTAATAAAATTCGCCAACACGGAAGTTCTGGCTGTAGAGAACCACTATCACACGCGCTTGTTCAGAGAAGCTGTAGAAATACAAAAACACGCGAACAGTTTGAACAAGAAAGAGGAAAGCCTTAAGGTCAACGGATCCTGGCTTCCCGTACTGCAGCGAACGACCGTCGCAGGTAGCAAGAGGAGAACCGCACCGGAAATGACCGCGGAGAAGCCCTCGGCTCCAGTTCACCACCGGCAATGGAGGGTGAAGCTTTGACAATGCCAGCCACTCGTGCTGGCGAAACGTCAGAAAAATCATTAGATGAACGTCGGCCGAAGAACCCGAGACAGAAGCCAATAGGCAGTTTGTCAATATTACAGTTATTTACCAGGCTTGTTCCTAGGAGAGATTGTACGTATTTGCCTTCCTCCAGCCTTTGAACTGGCACTCAATCAGCCAGTTACACAACTGGGACGGGCAGTTTAATGCAGACTCCAAATCATGGTGCAACTTGGAATTGTTCACACTGATGAATCCAAAGGTGAAAGAACATTAAGGGAATCATAAAGATTGGATTTTTTGAAATTCATGTGTGCACATTATAAAATTAGTTTTGTCATCCAACACCAGTGGGAAGTGATTACTGGTGTCTTGAACAGCCACAGTGTTCATAACATAACTATTTATTAACGAAGGTAACACAAGGCAGGAACACATGTCAAGATAAGACTAACAGTTGATAGCAGCTTAAGAAATTTTTAAAGTGTGTTCATCATGATACAGAAAACAAAAAAAATGTACTATAGACAGGTCCTGATGGACTTGTTTAGAATTCCTGCCATAAAATGTACTGTTGTTACTAAGTTAGAGGTAATTATGACTCTCTGAATCCAAAGTGATGAGTGCTATCTCTTATGTATAATGCACACATCTCTAATTTTTCCCTCTATGGATGAGCTCGACAAATTTGTAACACTTAAAATCCATTGCTGTATATGCATAGTGAGAATTATTTTCTTGCAGTCATCATTCACAGTAAATTCATTATGATTCAGACTAAAAGTATGGGATATTACAGTGCTCTATGAGAATTTCTTCAGCCACCGGAACAGCTGCATCTCGGAAGTTTGGCATGGATGCAGGTGTGTCATCTGTTGATATTTATTATTGCTGATCTTGGAAAATGGAACTGATCAACTTTAAATAAATATTACGTGATGGAGGAAATTTGGAAATATATCTGGATAAAAAGATGATTACAGTTAGACATTGTTCTTAGAACTTCTGAGCATAGTTTTTGAAAATTACAAATTTGTTAACTTCAGCTTTTGCAGGTGAATTTTAGGTAATGACTCCTGCAGTATTTTATGGAAAGAGGGGGAGTTTTGTTTGTGCCTCCTCTAGTAGTACCACATAAGTAAGGTGCACTGATTGGATACAAAACACTTGAAATTGACTGTCCATCAATTATTCTTCTCTCCAAGTTTATTGGAGGAGTTGATGTTTCAGAGTCACTAACTTAATCATACAGAATTGAAATAAGATTGGAGAAGTACTACCATGGCTATTTTTCACTTCTTTGATATGGTACTAAACACAAAGAGGGGATGACCTCAAAGTGTGGATACTGAATGTGCAAAGAAGTAAAATATAGGGCCTGCATCAAAGCTAATTCCCCAAAAAGGTTGGTTGTCCAGTGAGTGTTGGGCATTGGCCAAAAGTCCGTCAGTTATCTGCCAGATGTGTAATGTTAATTTGTGCATTGAGAAGAAGCCACTACATAACAAATATGTAACACTACAAAATATACTATACAAACATGACGTAATGCATTTATTATCAGTATATGTTTATTGTGACCCTTAAGTATAACAAATCACCATTTACATTTTTTAAAATTTTTTTGTCTTTTATTGATTTGTAATTCTATCCATAGAGGTTTAATTGTTTGCCAGTGGTGTTCAGATCTGAGATCTGGCACTAGTTGGAGCTGTCTAGTTATTTTTAAGAACATTTCTTTATATCTGACCTGAGACATAATTGTTGTTTCTAGATATAATGCAGGCAACTAATAGACTTTTTAATGCTTCAGATTTCCACAATTATTGGTATATAGAGGTATGTAGTTACTGGGTTAGGGGCTACTGAATCTGCTGTAGAAATATGGTCATGAAAGTGTAAATAGTTAAAACAATCCTAAGAATAATATACTCTTTACAGGATGAATAAATCCACTGCAGTTACACTTGGCAAATCATTTATTTGTATAAAATCATACACATGACTCAGGTTTCAAGATGTAAATCCTATCTTCAAGCACTCTCCCCCCCCCCCCCCACACCACACACACACACACACACACACACACACACACACACACACACACACACAAAGAGATTCTTCATAAAATTGATTGACATTAAAAGGGCCCATACAATTGTGAACATCAGGTTATACCTTCATTGTGTACGAGAAAGCTGTAGCAGTTATGTGAAAAAAATCCAGCAAATTTATCAAGGAGCATACGTGATCTCGTGACATAAAAGCTGTAGAATGTGAACCTCAAAAGTAGCTTACCGTGTAAGTGTCCAGCATGACACATATCGTTGAAGCCCAGCAAGACCAGTCAACAGACTGCTGCGTGAACTGCAGTGAGACTTCCGTGTACACGTATGTTTCGGAGAGAGGCCACCCGGAACTAAAACCAATGGCGGGAGGGACCTCCAAAGAAAAATCATAGCTAACAACATGGTCACGCCCCCTGTTTCCTCCTAAACACCACCCACTACTAATAGCACTAAAACCACCTTAGCATTAGGTAAGATAGGCCTAGTACAGAGCAGACAAAAAAGCAAGACATGCAATGTAGATGCAATTGTCAAGAAATAAAAATAATGAAACTGTTCGACAAAATATAAAATTAATAAAACCATAGTATAAAATATAAAAGGAGGCCAAACCAATATATGATTTTATCCAAATAAAGGATTTGTCAAGTACAACTTAAGTGGATTTATTCATCATGAAAAATCCTAAACAGAACTATAGCATTATTCTTAATAAAGTAAGAATGGTTGTTTCCATTACTTATATTTAATTTGTTGCTTATTGTATGGATTAAGCTTGTGATGTGGAATGTATCACACAGTTTACAATGCTGATACAGTCTACAGTAAAAATAAGGCTACAACTAATCATATACTGTAGCATTATGTAAATATAATTTAAAAACGGTCATGTAGTTGTTGCGGCACACAAATTTTAATTTGTAAAGGAAGCAAGTGCAAAGAATCTTACTCGTATTCCCTGAAGCAGGATATGCTCTTACAATTAATTAAGCTGCCCTTACAATTAACTAAGCTGTGTAAATTTAGCAGCTTTTTTCATGTTGCTTTCTTAAAAAGATGACCAAATGCAGTAAAAAAAAAAATTTAAAATTCATTTCATCAGTTGATGACCACCTTTCTGCTTTAGTGATGCTAGTCACTTTGACATGGAAGTCTCTATTTTGACTCTGTAACCATTTCAGATTTTTTTGAAGACGTAGCGACAGGAATTCCATCTACTCAGCCACAATAAGACAACTGAGCTCCAATAAATAAGCAGTGGCATTGATGCACAAGTAACTGAAGTAATGTCAAGTCAGAAGATTTGATTGAGACTGTGATCTATGCATAATGTATCTATTTTATAATGAGTTAAAAATGTTACTCCAGGAATTCTTACAATGTGCTTTGAGAGAACTAATCATTCCATCTTATTTTCTGCTAAATCCTATATATTACTTCCTACTTTCCTTCAGGGGAAGCATATAAATTAAAAAAAATGGCTGGTAACTAGATAATAGAACTAGACTGGTTTGTGATTCTACACATTAGCAGAAATGTTACTTTATTCTGTGTGCAGAATCTTTATATTATAGTTTTCTGATTATCAAAGTAATAGTCCAGGGAAATACACGGATGAAACTATTTTCTTGACAGATAAGGAGGGAAATGCTGTAATAGCAAGTTATCAAGAAAATGTCTCTATGACATTACAAGGGCAAGTTTTCACAACAAGGATTACATTTTTAGGATTGAAATAATGCAGCACAGCTCATTTATGGCCTCAGATAACGAAGGAAACCCCATGAAGAAGAAACTGTCCCATTACTGTAGTGATGGTTGTCAGAGTAATTAAAATATCTGCCTATAGCTTCTTATATTTGAAATGTGTATTTTGTGTAATAAAACACCAGTTTTTGTTCAGCTCTTCATTATTGATTAGTACCTGAATTTAACACATTCAACACTATGCATGTGTGCCATACGGGCGCGCACGTTTGGGCCGTATGGACGGCGCCTGTATCCCGTATGGGCGTGCCACTTTTGCATTTGCTGAAATGTGTTTTTCACCGTGCTATATGGCTGGTGGCTGTAAGATAACTGCAGTCTGTGTATCAGTTGTATGAGAAGAATATCTGTCATTATAGCTATCAGTTCTTTGACGACATTTTCACTTGGCGCGCAACCATAAATTTATGCTTATGTATGAGCGTTTTGAGTGAAATTAACGGTAGAGACCTGTGGGAAAGTGAAGTTCTTGACATTTTATTCGGACGACAGAAATTACGAGCCAGAAAGTGTTTCAAGTGACGAATCAGGTAAAGTTTTTATTTATTTATTTATTTTTTTTTTTCCTCTCTCTTTTGGTTACTAATGTACACGGAAAATTTGTAAAGAAAACACACTGTCTTTTCTTTTTCTTTTTATCTAATTTGAATTATGGTTTTCCATTAGAAGAGGAGCTACAAATGTTACAGCAACAAATGCAGCAGTAGGTCTTCCTCAACACAATGCTGACAATTTGGCAGGAGCACAACCTCAGCTTCCAATATTTCAGTTGGAGTCTGCAGCCACTTGTTTGTGAAAAGGGACTGATGTTTACAACTGTTTTTTTAACTTTTTAGTGATGGTGTTAAGTGAAACAAAGACTGAGACAGACAAGCATGTAGGTACAAAAACTGGCAAAATTAAATAAAAAAGAACTCTATGTGGCACAAATGGGATCCAGTACACGAAATATATGTTTTTTTTTTTTTTGCAACTGTTTTGCATATGTGTGTCGTGAAGTTACCAAAGCTTAGTGACTATTGGTCAACTGATCCATTTTTACAAACAGGTGTTGCGAGTCAATTGTTGAGCTGTGATAGGTTTTCCAGTATTATGTTCACGCAGCATGCCAATGATAACTCAACATACATAAAAAAGGAGGAAAACGACGGTCCTCTTGATAAAATTAGACCTGTGTTCAACTTCTTTGTCGACATATGTAGATCCAGTTTCATGTCATACGAAAATTTGACTATAGATGAAGGTATTTGTCCATTTAGTGGACATGGTGGCTTTAGGGTTTACATGAAAAATAAACCCAATAAATATGGCATGAAGCTTTATGTACTTCATAATGCTGCAACAGGCTACATCATGGACTTCGATGTCTACAGAGGATCATCAAGGAGTACTGACAACCGTATTCCAGCATTAGTAGACAGACTGTTCTCCATATTACGGTAAAGGCCGCTGTATTTAATGGGCAGGTATTACATTAATGTTCCTCTGCTGAAGATGATGTGGGAGAAGAATACATTAGCTGTTGAAACTGTAATGAAAAACAGAAAAGGCTTACCAAAACAAAGAATCTGAAGCAAAATGAAATGATATTTTGGAGGAATGGGCCCATTCTACCGCTGTGGAAAAATAAGTGTGATGCACATCGGGTTACCACCAAAGATGTTCCAGTACATTCAAAAGGTGTTATTACAACAATAATGAAACCAGACGTTCTAATTGACTACAATATGAACAAGACTGGTGTAAATCATGGGGATCAGCTGTACAGTTACTACCCATTTGCATGAAAAACAATGAAGCGGTGGAAAAAACTTTTCTTTCATTTTTTTGTAATGTCTCTTCATTTTGTACAGAGACGTCAGTAAACAGAAAATCTCTCTTACGGACCTCATAAAAAATAAAAAGTTAGCTTGAAATTGGTAACAGGAGGCGGCTTCCGATCTTTAGAACCAACACCAAGCACTAGCCTTGACAGAAATTTTGGTTGTCACTTTCCAGAAAAAGTACCTCCCATGCCAACAAAGTAAATACTATGCGTTATTGCAAAGTTTGCTCCAACAAAGGGAAGAAAGACACCAGCAAGTGGATAAGAAAAGAAAGCAGATGGTGGTGCAAAGACAGCAGTGTAGGACTCTGTGTAACTCAGTGCTTTCAGGATTGCCACCTGAAAGTAAATTATGTATAAAATATATGTAATCATTTTATATTGTAAAATATTACATGAAAACCACCTGTGAACCAAATCTTTTTATTACAAACACCAGGAATCATGTTAGGAAATTTAAAAATTTTTCCTTGTGAAGGTTTCTCATGTTGTTGGGAATGTTGGTACACCTCTACCATACAAGCATATATATAAGCTTACAGTTTTCCTAATCTATAAAGTATAGAGTTTCAAATGATGCTAGAAATGCACCTTTGAGAACCTTAGTTATTGTACACTTATCTATTAAAGTAGCTTCAAAATTGCCAGTGCACCTGCACAGTAGAGGTGAGGTGCATACATAGCAGTGTGGAATGTGTTAATTGATAACTAACATGTTCTCTGCAGATCTATAAATACAACAGTTGAAATACAAGAAGATTATACTACATAAGTTACTTGAACACTGGCTTCATACACAAAATTGGGGGATATTTGCCTCTTGAAGCAGAATGGATTCAGTATTATTTGGGAAAAAATATTACATGATAATCAACATGAATACTCTCATCCGGCACATTTGCCATCCATACTGCAAAATACTTCCTACTTTTCCACTGCATGCAGTCATAAGTTTTAGAGAATCTAGTTCCCAGAATACAAAACTTTGTCTACCCTCGCCCTCTCTGTAAGTGGGTCACTCTCATCTTGGGATTTAATTTACCTGCTCTTTCTTTTTAATCTTTCCCCAGCCTATCTTTTTGTCCTGTTGAAACAATTGTTCAGTTGCAGTGGTTAAGTAGTGTGACCCTTTTACTTTTATATGTCTTTTATCCACATCACTACAATTTTTGTCTCCCGAAGGTAAGTGCTACAGGCCAGCAGTTCTGTGTCATAATTTATTAGTTTTCTCAACTGGATTTTAGTTTGGTACAACATGAAATTTTACACACAGCACTTTCAACACTACTCGTACTATCATGATCACATATCTGTAAGACAGTAAAACTTCATTTATACGTTTTTCACTTACATGTTATTCTCACTTATACTTTTTTTTGTGTCCCAGCGAAATATCCAGTGTGCACAAGTTATGATGCAGTGTTTCAGAGTTGGTTGGGGGGGGGGGGGGGGGGAGATTGGTAAGGCCAATATTAGATTATAATAAAATTTGATGGTGTAATAAGGAACTTTGCGTCGCACATGTAACAAAATTTATACAAATATTCAAGACAGATGAAGCACTGTGTAGCTTACAACATCCCGAATACAAAAACAGAATAAAAATTCCTCCTTCAGTACGTTATAAATAGCTTCAAACATTTCTGGTATTATTTTTGTCAATGTGCACTGCAGCATTAGAGCACTATACCGGTACTGTAAACTACAGTAGTCAGAAATCGTAGTCTTTTGCGGATATAGCATTTCTGAGGAGAGTGTTCAGCTTCATAATATGAGGAGCCACATTGTTGAGCACATATTGAAATGTACTCTCCTCCATTCCCAAAGAGATTTTCATGCAACTTTACGTCCTCGACTTGCAGCTCCCGTAACAAAATTTTGTTGTATGTCTTTCGCATCTGAAGTCCACAGCTTCACCCAAGTATGTTTCCTTTCCTTCTGCTTCTCTTGCACGCAACTGCAGACCAGGTATAATTTTACTTATGGCATTGGTAGCATAGTGTGTTGATGTTGGCAACAACCATTCACTGCTGGGAATTCATTTCACCATGAAGTAAATAATTAAATCTGTCCTTGCTCTATGGTTGACAGATTCTTGTATGCGCCCTTGTCAGCTCAGTAAATTAGTTATATTCGTAAAATGAAAATTTCACAACAAAACATTTGCATTATATGAAGATGCACACTACACTGCCGATGCCGTAAGTAAAATTGAACTGCAGAGACTAGTATTAAGTCATTGTCGGCCATTATGAAGGAACTTTGACGAAATATTCGATGACAGTGTAATACCCCATTTTGCACCACATCAAAGATCATTGTCAAAGAAAATCTGATAGTATAATACCGGCCTAAGCTCCATTTATTAACACTGCACTGAGGTTGCCAACTAGAAAACCACAAACCACTTTGTTGCAAGCATCCGAATCCAACTAACACTTAATTTTTAATGTTACAAACTTGAGATTGTTTTATAGATTGACAGATATGCAACAACAGTATAAACTGCAGTAACAAGAGTCGCCACGAAACCCAGATGTTATACAAAGACTGTACAGTTTTGGAAAGTACAGTGTAACATATGAAGCTTACTATTACAGCAATGGTGATAGCCATAGGGAAGGTTGGTAGTATATGTAGCACTCATTTGTTTTCCTGAAATTACACGGCTTCTGCTGAACTAGGGCACAACTGGACAAGAATTGTTGCATGTCACTCAGGAATCATGAAACACATCAGACCTCATACTGTATAGTCTATAGTACCATATTATTGTATTTCTAATTATTTTGAGAACTGGTAACATGAGTGGAAGAAAAAAGAAAAGCATTATTATCACTGAAAAGCTACAAATTTTGAGAGTTGTGAAGGAAAACAGTAATCAAAAGCGAGTGGATATTGCCAAGGAATTAGGAATTTCTGTGTCTACTTTAAATTCTATAGTTGCAAAGGCAAAGGAAATTGAAGATAGTGCATGTGTGTTTGGAATTTCTACTAGTAAGCGGACACGCATTCTGGGCGGGAAATATGACGACATGGAAGATTGTTTGTTGCAGTGGTTCAGGCAACAAAGAGCAGAAGGCATTCCTATAGCGGCCCAGATGGCATTCCTATAGAGGCCCAGTGCTTTGTGAAGCAAATGAATTTGCAGTTTGACTCAGTGTGGAAAATTCCAGTGCTTCATCAGTTTGGCTGCACAAATTTAAGGTAAGACATGGCATCAGCTGTCAGAATGTATGTGTCAAAAGCAAAAGTGTTGATCTGTGCGAGATTGGAAGGAAACCCGTATGAAAGAACTATGTTCCTAAAAACATTTTCAATGCAGATGAGATGGGCTTATTTTACAGTGTAATGCCTGACCCCACAATGGCATTCAAAGGTGAGAACTGACACCAAGGTAAACAACATGTAACACTGCTGTTATGTGCTAACAGTGATGGGAGTGAGAAGCCCCTCCTACTTACAATCAAGAAATTTACCAAGCCCCGTTGTTTTATGAACATTGACACATTTCCCACAAAATACACGTAAACAAGAAATCGTGGATTGGCGAAACAAAAGTTTTCGAACGGTGGCTTCGAAGTGTCGACGCGAAAATGGGTGCAGCAGGCCGGAAGATCTTATTGCTCATAGACAGGTGTGCAACACATCCTCCCCTTACTTCCTATTTGAGAAATATGACCGTGGAATTCTTTCCAGCAAAACTGCACGAGTGAGCTCCAGCCACTTGACCTTGGAGTAATACATAATTTCAAGTTGCATTATCGCAAAATGCTGCAGCATGCCATCAGGTGTGTAAACATTGGGAAAAAAAGGAAGAAATGAAACTAAACATTTTACAGGTAAGATTTTTACTTGCCATTTATTTCATGTTGTGCTACCGGAGCCAAAGAACACCACGAGAAATTATTAATGAATTTGTTTCTTCTGATAGGCAATGCAATAAATTGTAGCTTCATGGCACAGAGTTTCAGACAATACCATTCGTAACTGTTTCCAAAAAGTCGGATTTGGAAGTGAAGTCCATGATCATGGTGGAAATGATAATACTGACGATATTTCACCTAGTGATAAAGAGAGTGCATCATTTGTGGATTACATGAAAGTTTATGAAAACCTCGTCACTACAGAACCTGTGACTGTGGCTGAAATAGTTCAATGTGCATCACGGGATCTGGCCGAGGAAGAAACTGACGATGTGGATGATACAGAAGAGTCTCAGCGTTCCTCAGTGACGGATAAAATAATTAAACAATTTGTGACACGCCACAGTGTTTCTGATGAAACAATGACAGAGTTACACTGCATCAAAGAAAAAAACAAGCCAAAATTACCGACTTTTTTACAAAATGACTTTTCTCCTGTGTAGAGGTTTACATTTTTCTTTATATCCATGTTATGTATGGTACCTAGTAAGCCTATATAACGTTTTGTAGAATGTAACATTTTATTTACTGGATTTTTCATTTGTGTTTACCAATTAATATGATAATCTGCCAGACACTTCACATATATATTTCATACATATGTTTTTCATACTTATACGTTTTTCTTCTGTAGTCCGCTGAAAAACGTATAATTGGCGTTTTACTGTATTGTGTTTACATTGATCCTCTTACTCCCATTTTCAGTCTTCTCGCCCATTGCCTTTTCTATCTTTCCTGGCTTTTGTTCCACTATTTTCTCTCTTCCTTATTTTCTTTCTAATCATTAATTAATTTTTCTGTCTTCAACGTTTTCTCCCCAGCAGTCATTTTATTAACTTTCATCAGTAATATGTTAACTGTTCCATCCTGTATATTTTTTATCTGTGTTACTTATCTACTAACTAACAAGTATTCATCTGGCTAATCAGTTGCTCTCTCATTTACACAGCATTATCAATAGTTTCGCTTCAGCTGACTGTACCTACAACTCCACAGAAGAAACCTCCAATTCATAGCACTGAATCTCATGTTGCTGTAGCAACACATCATCTCATCATCATTTTTATCATTAAATGTTCTTTGCAATCTACACTTCTGAGTTTTGCTGATGCATATGGTGAAATCAATAACAAGTTGCTTTAGCTGTTAACCAAGTAACAGCACCCTCTGCCAGACACTTCACTGTAGTTTGCAGAGTACAGATGTAGATGTAAAGTATACAAAAGTTAGTTTATATACATCTACGACCAAATGTAAACAGTTAAAACTTCAAACTACTAGCCAGCAGTAGGCTGATGAACAAAAAGGGAAGAAAGTAAGATGAGAGTGAACATGCCACTGCTGCCACCAATGTCAAGTGAGATGGAGCACAAGCTGAAGTAGGATAAGGATGAGGTAAGATGTGCCTTGGCCTTTCCATAGGAACTGTCTTGGCATTAGCTTTGAAGAAAACAAGGAAACCATAAAAGAAACCTAAATGTAGATAAACAGACAGAAATTTGGATCCTACTCTTCCCAAATAAAGGATTATTCATAATTACTACCAGGATTTAAAAGATGATTATGCAAAAACTTCAAAACATACAGAAAGTAGACTCTGGATGGAGTATTCGAAAGAAAACCAAATAATGTTCTAATTTAGAGTCACAAAACAGAAGAATATTGAATAGTAATTTGCAAGAATAGAATGTCATCCAAGACTGAAACATTCATAGCATGATTTTGTTATTTTAACCGAATGATGCCTTTCGACAAAGGATTTAATAAAGTGATAGTGGCATCTCAATCCACTGTGCTCAATGAACTTCACCCAACCAGTCATCAAATAATGCTAATGATGACACAGTTCATTACTGGAAGGAGATAAGTAAATTATCATTGAAGTGAGCAATGAAGAGAAACCTCACAATAGGAGACTTGTGTTTCAGATGATGACTTCATCAGAATCTTCGGAGATGGATGATGCATCAGAATTACAGTAAATTGTGAGTGTCCAGCATTCCAGTCCCTCATTATGCTAAAAACAACATTGAGAGGGTATGATAATTTGTGAACAATAAACTGTAAATATGTGTGACTTTTAGATACCATAAGCCATGTGCTATGCTAAACAACAAATGCTAAGAGTGAAGATACTGCCATGAATCTTGAGTCTAGAAATGATAAACAATTTTTGTTAAATTCTAATAGTAATTTGCTCGAGGAACTGGTATTCAGCTCAATTATGGGGGTTACCACACCAGTGATTAGCCATGAACAGTTGGACTATGTGAATTTTTTGAGAACATGAATAACACTATTAAACAACAATCTAAAACATAAATTGATGATCTTAAACACATTAAATTGTTTGGAGTATGGAGTCAAAAACAATACTTGAAAAACACTCAGAAAGTTGCAGAAGGGGCTTATCAATATGGTCGTGGGAAAACGAAATGGATTACTGACGAAGTTATGACAGAACAATCCAATCTCAACTCAGAAGATGGCACATTAAAATCTAAGCAAGATAAAGATCGTGTGTACAACAATATTGCACTCAATCAGGTGGAAGACAAAATCACTGATCACAGTGTGGATATCGCTGACTGACTCTTCACACCATGGACACTTGCACATTAAAATAGTAGTTGGTGCACAGGAACAATACAGGGATGTGACCACTAAATTGAACACAAGCAACAACCCACTTTGGGACAGACATATGTTGGAAGGAAAAAATTAATCATACAGTAAACCACCTTTTTAACAAATCTCTGAGCACCAAAATATTTTTCCTTGAATAGGAGATGCTGAGTCGCTATATGGTGAGTTGAAACTTCATAATATTGTTACATTCCATCCAGGATTTTCCATTGTTTGATTTCCTTAAATAGGGGTTTTCCTTGAATGGGGGTTTTGCCAGAGTACGTGGAAAAAGCAAAGCAGAATCATAATTCAAGCACGTTTACTTGCTATAAAATTACAAAACTGACAATATCCTGTGCTACAAATTTAAAAGCAGTCTCCAGCATATTGTAGTGAAAGAAGTTAGTGTTCCAGTTACATACTGGCCATTAAAATTGCTACACCACGAAGATGACGTGTTACAGGTGCGAAATTTAACCGACAGGAAGAAGATGCTGTGATATGCAAATGATTAGCTTTTCAGAGCATTCACACAAGGGTTGGCGCCGGTGGCATCACCTACAACGTGCTGACATGATGAAAGTTTCAAACAGATTTCTCATACGCAACCACCAATTGACTGGTGTTACCTGGTAAAACGTTGTGATGCCTTGTGTAAGGAGGTGAAATGTGTACCGTCATGTTTCCGACTTTGATAAAGGTCGGATTGTAGCCTATCGCAATTGTGGTTTATTGTATCACGACATTGCTGCTCGCGTTGGTTGAGATCCAATGACTGTTAGCATGATATGGAATCTGTGGGTTCCGGAGGGTAATACAAAACGCCGTGCTGGATCCCAACGGCCTTGTATCACTAGCAGTCGAGATGACAGGCATCTTATCCGCATGGCTGGAACGGTTCGTGCAGCCATGTCACGATCCCTGAGTCAACAGATGAGGACGTTTGCAAGGCAACAACCATCTGCACGAACAGTTCGACGACGTTTGCAGCAGCATGGACTATCAGCTCTGAGACCATGGCTGGGGTTACCCTTGACGCTGCATCACAGACAGGAGCGCCTGCGATGGTGCACTCAACGATGAACCTGGGTGCACGAATGGCAAAATGTCATTTTTTCGGATAAATCCAGGTTCCGTTTACAGCATCATGATGGTCGCATCCGTGTTTGTCGTCATCGCGGTGAACGCACATTGGAAGCGTGTATTCGTCATCGCCATACTGGCATATCACCTGGCGTGATGGTATGGGGTGCCATTGGTTACACGTCTCGGTCACCTCTTGTTCGCAATGACGGCACTTTGAACAGTGGACGTTACATTTCAAATGTGTTACGACCCATGGCTCTAACCTTCATTTCAGCTCTGTGAAACCCTACATTTCAGTAGGATAATGCACGACCACATGTTGCAGGTCCTGTGTGGGCCTTTCTGGATACAGAAGATGTTCGACTGCTGCCCTGGCCAGCACATTCTCCAGATCTCTCACCAATTGAAAACATCTGGTCAATGGCGGCCGAGCAACTGGCTTGTCACAATACACCAGTCACTACTCTTGATGATCTGTGGTATCGTGTTGAAGCTGCATGGGCAGCTGTAGCTGTACACACCATCCAAGCTCTGTTTGACTCAATGCCCAGGCGTATCAAGGCCGTTATTACGGCCAGAGGTCGTTGTTCTGGGTACTGATTTCTCAGGATCTACACACCCAAATTGCGTGAAAATGTAATCACATGTCAGTTCTAGTATAATATATTTGTCCAATAAATACCCATTTATCATCTGCATTTCTTCTTGGTGTAGCAATTTTAATGGCCAGTAGTGTAGTAGTTGCAAATTAGAACTTATTCATTTACATTAAAAGAGGAAAAGAAATTACTGACAACCAATTCCTTGCACAGCAGCAGTAAAACTTGACGCAACATCCTCCTTTATTCCTTCTTCTTTCTCAATCACCACCAGCTTCTACGTATGTTCCTTCATAAGCCTTTCACCTGCATCAATCTCAGGTACAGTATGGAAGTCAAGACATCGTGACAACAATGTCCTGGAATCTTGCATTTTCAGAAGTATCTCTTCTGGAACAATGTCATCTTCGGTTGCAACTGATGTGCCACAGCCACCCTTTGTGAAACAATTTAACACACTCTGTTGTGTTACAGGGTTCCAGGCAGCAACAAACATATGCATAAGAAACTTCCTGGCAGATTAAAACTGTGTGCCAGACCGAGACTCGAACTCGGGACCTTTGCCTTCTGCGGGCAAGTGCTCTGCAAGGTTCACAGGAGAGCTTCTGTAAAGTTTGGAACGTAGGTGGCGAGGTACTGGCAGAAATAGAGCTGTGAGGAAGGGGCGTGAGTCATGCTTGGATAGCTCAGTTGGTAGAGCACTTGCCCACGAAAGGCAAAGGTCCCGAGTTTGAGTCTTGGTCCGGCACACAGTTTTAATCTGCCAGGAAGTTTCATATCAGCGCACATTCTGCTGCAGAGTGCAAGTATCATTCTGGAAACATATGCATAGCCTGTACAAGTCAGTCTCATCACTACCTTCCTCTCAAAGAATGAAATTGGCTTCTGCACAACTGCTGCTCTACATTTGGCTTTAACAGAGTTATTATGCCTAGGACCAGAGGCTACAGATGAGTCGTGCAGTTCGGAGGAAGAATGGCATCCCTCTGAAATTGTTTTTCGCTGAGATGTAGATGGCATAGGTTAACAGTTAAGTTCAATTCCTTCCTGCTGCACTCATCTTGGCATCTAAATGTCTGGAAGTTGTAAATATTTCTGACGTTTCGAGGGTCTGCTGTTGTACTCTTAAGTTCAAATCAGTGTTTTTCTGTTTTGGAAACACTTGGGAATTAATAGTGGGGGAAACTTTTCACTTCCATCACTATTTATGCAACATAGCATCATCACCTGTTCTTTACTTTTTTTACCTCTGTGGCATTTTTTTCCGTAACAGAACATAATTTTTGCAGGAAGTAAATTATAAAAGATGCAAATTTCATCACCTTTGAAAATGTATCTGGACTCAAAGCCCAGTATTAATTGTGGCATTGCAATGTTCTTCCAATAATTTATGCTTTCTATGATCAAGAGCTCAGATGGCAACCCAGTTCTAAGCAAAGAAGGGAAGGCAGAAAGGTGGAAGGAGTATATAGAGGGTTTATACAAGGGCGATGTACTTGAGGACAATATTATGGAAATGGAAGAGGATGTAGATGAAGATGAAATGGGAGATAAGATACTGCGTGAAGAGTTTGACAGAGCACTGAAAGACCTGAGTCGAAACAAGGCCCCGGGAGTAGACAACATTCCATTAGAACTACTGATGGCCTTGGGAGAGCCAGTCATGACAAAACTCTACCATCTGGTGAACAAGATGTATGAGACAGGCGAAATACCCACAGACTTCAAGAAGAATATAATAATTCCAATACCAAAGAAAGCAGGTGTTGACAGATGTGAAAATTACCGAACTATCAGTTTAATAAGTCACAGCTGCAAAATACTAACGCGAATTCTTCACAGACGAATGGAAAAACTGGTAGAAGCGGACCTCGGGGAAGATCAGTTTGGATTCCGTAGAAATGTTGGAACACGTGAGGCAATACTAACCTTACGACTTATCTTAGAAGAAAGATTAAGAAAAGGCAAACCTACATTTCTAGCATTTGTAGACTTAGAGAAAGCTGTTGACAACGTTAACGGGAATACTCTCTTTCAAATTCTGAAGGTGGCAGGGGTAAAATACAGGGAGCGAAAGGCTATTTACGATTTGTACAGAAACCAGATGGCAGTTATAAGAGTCGAGGGGCATGAAAGGGAAGCAGTGGTTGGGAAAGGAGCGAGAGAGGGTTGTAGCCTCTCCCCGATGTTATTCAATCTCTATATTGAGCAAGCAGTAAAGGAAACAAAAGAAAAATTCGGAGTAGGTATTAAAATTCATGGAGAAGAAGTAAAAACTTTGAGGTTCGCCGATGACATTGTAATTCTGTCAGAGACAGCAAAGGACTTGGAAGAGCAGTTGAACAGAATGGACAGTGTCTTGAAAGGAGGATATAAGATGAACATCAACAAAAGCAAAACGAGGATAATGGAATGTAGTCAAATTAAATCGGGTGATGCTGAGGGGATTAGATTAGGAAATGAGACACTTAAAGTAGTAAAGGAGTTTTGCTATTTAGGGAGTAAAATAACTGATGATGGTCGAAGTAGAGAGGATATAAAATGTAGACTGGCAATGGCAAGGAAATCGTTTCTGAAGAAGAGAAATTTGTTAACATCGAGTATAGATTTAAGTGTCAGGAAGTCGTTTCTGAAAGTATTTGTATGGAGTGTAGCCATGTATGGAAGTGAAACATGGACGATAACCAGTTTGGACAAGAAGAGAATAGAAGCTTTCGAAATGTGGTGCTACAGAAGAATGCTGAAGATAAGGTGGGTAGATCACGTAACTAATGAGGAGGTATTGAATAGGATTGGGGAGAAGAGAAGTTTGTGGCACAACTTGACTAGAAGAAGGGATCGGTTGGTAGGACATGTTTTGAGGCATCAAGGGATCACAAATTTAGCATTGGAGGGCATCGTGGAGGGTAAAAATCGTAGAGGGAGACCAAGAGATGAATACACTAAGCAGATTCAGAAGGATGTAGGTTGCAGTAGGTACTGGGAGATGAAGAAGCTTGCACAGGATAGAGTAGCATGGAGAGCTGCATCAAACCAGTCTCAGGACTGAAGACCACAACAACAACAACATGATCAGAGCCTCACTTTCTCCATTTACACTTTAAAACAGAGGATTATGATGTTTTTTAAAACAATTCAACCAGCCATCTAATGCACTGACATTTTCAATGTCTTATCTTCAGAGCAATTTTATGAACCTCTTCTTCTGTATGTTTCCTTGTATAAGAATTCTTTTACTTGTCAGTCATTGAAACTACACTAGAAGAATATCTTCCACATAACTGATATGGAAAACATGGATGATAAGTAGTTTGGACAAGAAGAGAATAGAAGCTTTCAAAATGTGGTGCTACAGAAGAATGCTGAAGATTAGATGGGTAGATCATATAACTAATGAGGAACTGTGAGATGAAGAAGCTTGCACAGGATAGAGTAGCATGGAGAGCTGCATCAAACCAGTTCAAATGGCTCTGAGCACTATGGGACTCAACTGCTGAGGTCATTAGTCCCCTAGAACTTAGAACTAGTTAAACCTAACTAACCTAAGGACATCACAAACATCCATGCCCGAGGCAGGATTCGAACCTGCGACCGTAGCGGTCTTGCGGTTCCAGACTGCAGCGCCTTTAACCGCACGGCCACTTCGGCCGGCTATCAAACCAGTCTCAGGACTGAAGTCCACCACAACAACAACAACAACAACTGATATGGACACACCAATTTCCCTCCATTTCGGATCTGTAGGAACCGTTAGCTTCGGCATTTGAGAACACTTTCTGATTTTTGAATATGTTGCACATGTAGACAGCACATATCATATTTCGTTGCCATGTCGGAAATATTTATGTTCATAATGTCATCGATGTTGCAGAGGATCGTTAGCTCTATCTGAACTGTAAGCTTTCAATGTTTGCAGACCATAAATCCCACAATGAAAAATTAATAACTTCAACAATTCAGTAAGCAAAACAATTACTTGTTTCACACTTCGTAGACACAGTGACTGTGGGATCACATCACATGACATAAGTTGCATGGAAATTGATTTCCAATTCTATCGATGCAATCAGACGATATCACTACAAGGGAATTCGAGTTAGTGACTACGTGCTGACTGGTTGAATCAATTAATGTTACGCAACAATAAACACGACCCGTGGAAAGAAACCACAAACTCACTTGATCATGTTAGGAATTATGTAAAAACTGGGTTTCACTTTAAAAAATGTTTCATGTTTATTCCTTAAAAGCAGACTTTCTTAAAACAGGGAGAAATAAAATTGTACTTGGAGGAGTTTTGCTGGGGCCAATGGAAATTTTTGTTAAATGCAGGGTTTCCTTAATTTGGGATTTTACTGTGTGGTACAAGAGAATTGTCATGGTCAGTGGCGGCTGTTGTGTAAGAGCACCACGAGTGCACCTCCGGTTGTGCACATTTTAAGGAGCTTTTCCGCATGCGCAACTCACACGACATAATTGCCGTATGGGCCAAATTCACATGGGTTTGATAAACAATGTGCACAGCTCACGACATCTAGCCCTTGCAGTGGCATCATGTTATAGCACACTATGGCAGACTTTTATCCCCACTGGCTCAGCATAAATTCTGCTAGATGATAGCGACTCCTCAGTCATGATAGTAAACCTATTTTGTGACTTTCTGGATGAACATGAACTGTGTTGAATCTGTTTTAAATGCTGACAGCAGAGTAAAGATGTGAGGGCAGGTCATAAGTCATGTTTGGATAGCTCAGTCGCTAGAGTACTTGCCCATGAAAGGCAAAGGTCCCAAGTTTAAGTCTCGGTCCAGCACACAGCTTTAATCTGCCAGTAAGTTTCATGTCAGTGCACAGTCCGCTGCATGTTGAAGATCTCATTTTCGGAACAGAAAGATAAATTACCACGAAAAGTTAGCCACAAAGGAACTAGGGCCTCCAAGAATAAAAGTTTTTTCCATCACTGGCCACTACTTTCTCCCACCTTTTGGGCAGTGTACGAATACCGCGTCCAAAAAATTGTTCATCTTTCCAAGTATGTTTTGACCTCTTTTGCAACATGGGGTCGAGCATTGTAGTGCTGCAAAATCACTTTGTCGTGCCTCTTGCTGTATTGTGGCTGTTTGTCTTTTAATGCTCTGCTCAAACACATTAATTGCATTCGATAATGAGCCCGTGATTGTTTCACTTGGTTTTAACACCTCATAGTACATGATGCCGAGCTGGTCCCACTAAATGCAGAACATGATCTTGGAGCCGTGAATATTCGGTTTGCCGGTCGACATGGAAGCATGGCCAGGATATCCCCATGATTTTTTGCGTTTAGGGTTATTGTAATGAAGCCATTTTTGTCCCCGGTCACAATGCAATGCAGAAATCCCTTCCATTTTTGCTTCTGAAGCAACTGTTCACAAACAACACACAAACACTGTTCAACCTCTCTTGGTTTCAGCTCACACGGGACCCAAGTTCCTTCTTTCTGAATCATGCCCATAGCCTTGAGACATTTTGAAATGGTTTGCTGTGTTACTCCCACTAACCGTGCCAATTCTTCTTGAGTTTGACGCTCGAGTCTTCTCTCACGAATGTCTCAAAATCTGCATCTTCGAAAACATTCTCTCTTTCACCACTGTACCAGTCTACGACGTTAAAATCACCGTTCTTGAAGTGTTGAGACCACTCACAACACATTCTTTCACTAGTAGCATCCTTACCATACGCACTTGAGAGCATTCGATGAGACTCTGCTTCTGTTTTCTTTGTACTTAAACAAAACAGTAACATCTCCCGCAAATGACGAGAATTAGGCTCGTAAACTGACATTTTTAATCAAGAACAACTTTATGATGCATACACAATTCGACTAATGTTTGAATGAGGTTATGTTGACTGAGGTCCCAGCTAACTGCCTGACGCCTGTGATCTGTTTCTGTCGACCGCTACTTACCGTTGTCACCACCTATCAGCAAACTGCGGAAGCAAAGTCGTACACCTTTTACATCTCTTGGGGGGATCTTTAACATTTGTCCAAAAATATAGAAAAGCACAAAAACTCCCACTTACAGAAAAATGCGAAATAGAGAGTTGCAAAAGCTTACATGTTTTTATTCTTGCCCTAAACTGTACTTAATTATGCACAAAACAACAAAATTCTACACAAAAAATTCCTTTTTTTGTCAGATAAGTTATGCATGATATTATTATTATTATTGTTGTTGTTGTTGGCAGTGGATGTAGTTGTCTAAATTTGTTGGTAAGCATAGCTGTTAAACAGCAGATGCTATTAATTTCACACTCTCACATTTATCTGAATCTAAAAATTTGTGAACACCCAGAATGTGTACTCACAATCCGCCACTGGTCATGGTATGCTGAGTGCAATGTCAAACTTGATTGTTGATACCAGTCGAATTAAGGGAATTAGATTAGGAAATGAGACGCTTAAAATAGTAAAGGAGTTTTGCTATTTGGGGAGCAAAATAACTGATGATGGTCGAAGTAGAGAGGATATAAAATGTAGACTGGCAATGGCAAGAGATGCGTTTCTAAAGAAGAAAAATTTGTTAACATCGAGTATTGATTTAAGTGTCAGGAAGTCGTTTCTGAAAGTATTTGTATGGAGTGTAGCCATGTATGGAAGTGAAACATGGACGATAAATAGTTTAGACAGGAAGAGAATAGAAGCTTTCGAAATGTGGTGCTACAGAAGAATGCTGAAGATTAGATGGGTAGATCACATAACTAAGGAGTAGGTGTTGAATAGGATTGGGGAGAAGAGAAGTTTGTGGCACAACTTGACTAGAAGAAGGGATCGGTTGGTAGGACATGTTCTGAGGCATCAAGGGTTCACCAATTTAGTACTGGAGGGCAGCGGAGAGGGTAAAAATCGTAGAGGGAGACCAAGAGATGAATACACTAAGCAGATTCAGAAGGATGTAGGTTGCAGTAGGTACTGGGAGATGAAGAAGCTTGCACAGGATAGAGTAGGATGGAGAGATATCAAACCAGTCTCAGGACTTTAGACCACAACAACAACGTCAGAAGATAATGAAAGTAAGCAAAGTCTAATGAAATCTGCAATAGAAACTGGCAGTAGCCAGAAACTTTGACTTTAATTATTGCATAAGATAATTAGTTTCGAGTATTTAAAATAATTTACAGGAAAATCAGATTGTGTAACCTTAAAAATAATGTCTCTCTATGGGATTATACTGATAAGCTCACAAAGTTGTACACATCACAAACTACAGCACTAACTTCAATTAACTGTAACTTTTAATTAACAGTGCTCGAACGTCTAATGAAACCTAATTACTAGATTGAATCATAACACTAGAAATGAGAACCTGAATAATGAATTTAAGCAACATTAAGTCTAAACAGAGTCTTGAGATTTTAAAATAAGTGCGACAAACTGACCAGTAAATGTGCTGCAAATTAGGAAAAAAGTTGGTTATTTTTGGGAGTAGAAAAACATATAAGATGGAAAGAATCCACCTGATTTGTCACAATCCTGACTGACTCGTTCCGCTGTTACTGCCTCCTGACCAACTTGTTCTGCTGTTACTGTTTGTCTACTGACATCAACATACCCCCCACAACTTTTTATACTGGCAGGTCAGATAGTGTACATAGTGTAATAGTACCTTTTTAAGTCACATGTAATCTTGACATCATGGCTTTGATAAAGTGTAGTGACTCACATTGCACCATGGCAATAAATAATTCTAGCATCCCTAAAAATTAAAAAATAATTCCGCAGATTTATAGAATCCTAGATCCATATTACTGTCGTGCCAGGTGTACTCAGCCTGTGCAAGGTATTCTGCAAGAGGGACACAGCAAATACAAGATGAAGGGTGAGTGGACAGAACTTTGATGATGTGTTGATGTTCTACCATGACTCCCACTTGAAATGTTGCGCTGTAATAACCAGTCCACATTTTCATGTCTTCTAAAGCAATTTACAGTGAAGATGACAATGTAAGGTTGCTGCTGATGCAT
Source organism: Schistocerca nitens (assembly GCF_023898315.1). Lineage (NCBI taxonomy): Eukaryota > Metazoa > Arthropoda > Insecta > Orthoptera > Acrididae > Schistocerca > Schistocerca nitens. The sequence continues at coordinate 432,192,245 of NC_064614.1, forward strand.
TTCAGCTGGTATGAAAACAAATGCAACCTCTGTGTGGTGCAACATTGTGTCGTTATGCATGTCCGGTCTCAAATGAGTTTTACAGCTGCTTGGTTTTGAGAACATGCTAGTTTGGTAGTCATTAAAGTGTGTCTATAAATGTTGTTGGTGCAAACACCCGGTCAGAGGAAGTATTTGAAACAAAGCCATGTAGTGTACTGAATTTTACAGTTGGATGTCTGAAGATTATTGATCAGTAATTTATAAGTAGGGAATGTCATCCAGGATTGACACACATTCATGGAAGTTGAACATTTATTCAAATCTCATGGTATGCTTTTATTACAATAATATAATTAACAGTATATAATAATATTATACCGTAACACCTTTTGACAAAGGATTTAATGAACTAATAGTAGCATCTTAATCCATTGTGCTCAGTGAACTTCACCCAACTTATCCTAAGATAATACTAATGATGTAACAAGGAGAGGAGAGAGCAACAAAGAGGAACCTCACAGATTCACTGACATTGCTGCTGCTGCTGTGAGAGCAGCCCACTTTGAAATATATTCATTGGGTTGCCTAACTGCAGACATGTACTAATGTGATGTGACAATACGGAGCAATTGTTGTAGGAAAGTTCCTGTAGAATGTGAGTAGTTTAGGATTAAAGGAGAGCACTCACCGAAAAAGCAGTAGTGTTGAGTCGTCAATATGCACACACAAAAGAAAGAAAACTCACTAGCTTTCAGACTTGCCCTTTGACAAACTAGAGTACACGTACACACACACACACACACACACACACACACACACACACACACACACACAGAGTCGCCTATGCCCCTACATGGTGCCATTAGACTGACAGTGCCAATGCTATTTTGCAGCAGGTGGGCTGGTTTTGGTGGGGATAGTGTCAGGTGGGGTGGATAGAGGGAGAAGGAAGCAGGAGGTAAAGAGAGGGATTGGGGGTGAGTGGTTATTAGCTCAGAGTGAAGCCAGTTCACTGGCTATGAATGCAGGAGGGAGTGGTGGCAGGCTACATGGGAACATAAATTGGGAGGGGATTACAGAGCAGAAGAAGGGGAAACTGTCAGGTGGAAGGTGTGGGGATAGTGAGTAACCTAAGATTCAGGCCATTACGACTATGGAAGGGTTGTGTGTTGTAAGGATCATTTCCATCTGCATAGTTCAGAGAAGCACGTGATGGAGAGAAGGTTCCAGATGGCTCGGGTACTAATGACATAACAATCCATTATTGACAAGGAGACGAGTGAGTGAAGTGAGCAACAAAGCTGAACCTCACAGCGTTGTTGAAGTTGCTGCTGCGAGGGCACTCGACTTTGAAATCTGTTCATTGGGTTGCCTCAGACATGACCTGCGGAAGGCTGGTGAGGCCATGTTGGAAGTACGGAATTCCTGGAAGCAGATGGGGTGGTGGTTGGATGGGAGGTTGTGTGTGTGTGTGTGTGTGTGTGTGTGTGTGTGTGTGTGACGGTTAGATGGTGGTATGAACTGGAAGCGGCAGGATTCAGTATCGGTCTTAGGTTGGAGGGATTGGTGGCAAAGTAGTGTAGGAATTGGGAGAAGGGGAGTAGGTCTTCGGCAAATCGAACATAGTTAAATTTCAAGGTACGGCCAGAAGTTAGGCCTTTGGAGAGGACTGAAACATCTGTGGGACTGAGGTTTTTGGTGAACAGGTTAACAACAGTGTTTTGGGTTACCTTGGGTGCTGGGTTTTGTGGGGTGCTGGGAGTGAGTTTTGGAGGGTGTGATAAACTGAAGAGGTTCACACCAACATCCAACCATGACCTTCCCCCTCTCCCACCGAACCACCCCCTAGTCAGCTTCCAAGAATTCCTTACTACCAATCTGGCCTCACCGTCCTTGCCCAGGTCCCTTCCTAAGATCAATCTTTTGACAAAAGAAAAGACTGGCATACAAAATCTGAAAACAGATCCAGACCTTATCATTGTACCTGCAAAAAATGGCTCCATCACTGTTGTACTGAGTCACAGTGACTACCTGATGGAAGGCCTCTACCAACTGTCTGACTGCTCCACCTACAAGCTCTTCCAGAGTGATCTCATCCGTGAAGTCCAACGTGACCTCAAATCCCTACTGAAATCCATTGGCCCTTCCCAGAACCTCTCATCTGAGTGCATCTCACTCCACAAACACACCTTCTACATGCTCCCCAAACTAAACAAAACCAATTCTAAACACCCCATTATAGCTGGCTTTTGTGCTACCACTGAAAAAATTTCCACTCTTGTTGACCAACACCTCCAACCAATTGCCCAAAACCTAGCCTCCCACATCCTTCCTTCAACGACTCTCCACCATCCCCACATCTTTACCTCCTGGATCCCTACTCGTCACTGCTGATGCCTCGTCCCTATACACCATCTCATTTGCTCAAGCTCTTACCAATATTGAACAATATCTCTCCCAAAGTCCTTCAAACTCCAAACCCACTACCTCATTCCTTATACACCTTACCAAATATATCCTGTCCCACAACTATCAAACAATGGAAAATAGTTGCTACTCATCATATAGCGGAAATGCTGAGTTGTGATAGGCACAACAAAAAGATTCACACAATTATAGCTTTCAGCCATTAAGGCCTTTGTCAGCAGTAGACACACACGCACACTCACACTAACGCAACTTGCACACACGTCTGTGGTCTCAGAGAACTGAAACCACACTGCGAGCAGCAGCACCAGTGCATGATGGGAGTGGCGACTGGGTGGGGGTAAGGAGGAGGCTGGGGCGGGGAGGAGACGGATAGTATGGTGGGAGTGGCAGACAGTGAAGTATTGCAGTTTAGATGGAGGGATTCCGTAAACAGCGATCGTGTGAGACCCAACTCGCTTTATTTGTTCACGAGACCCAGAAAATATTAGATACCGGCTCCCAGGTAGATGCTATTTTTCTTGACTTCCAGCAGGCATTCGATACAGTTCCGCACTGTCGCCTGATAAACAAAGTAAGAGCCTACGGAATATCAGACCAGCTGTGTGGCTGGATTGAAGAGTTTTTAGCAAACAGAACACAGCATGTTGTTATCAATGGAGAGACGTCTACAGACATTAAAGTAACCTCTGGCGTGCCACAGGGGAGTGTTATGGGACCATTGCTTTTCACAATATATATAAATGACCTAGTAGATAGTGTCGGAAGTTCCATGCGGCTTTTTGCGGATGATGCTGTAGTATACAGAGAAGTTGCAGCGTTAGACAATTGTAGCGAAATGCAGGAAGATCTGCTGCGGATAGGCACTTGGTGCAGGGAGTGGCAACTGTCCCTTAACATAGACAAATGTAATGTATTGCGAATACATAGAAAGAAGGATCCTTTATTGTATGATTATATGATATCGGAACAAACACTGGTAGCAGTTACTTCTGTAAAATATCTGGGAGTATGCGTGCGGAACGATTTGAAGTGGAATGATCATATAAAATTAATTGTCGGTAAGGCGGGTACCAGGTTGAGATTCATTGGGAGAGTGCTTAGAAAATGTAGTCCATCAACAAAGGAGGTGGCTTACAAAACACTCGTTCGACCTATACTTGAGTATTGCTCATCAGTGTGGGATCCGTACCAGATCGGGTTGACGGAGGAGATAGAGAAGATCCAAAGAAGAGCGGCGCGTTTCGTCACAGGGTTATTTGGTAACCGTGATAGCGTTACGGAGATATTTAATAAACTCAAGTGGCAGACTCTGCAAGAGAGGCGCTCTGCATCGCGGTGTAGCTTGTTGTCCAGGTTTCGAGAGGGTGCGTTTCTGGATGAGGTATCGAATATATTGCTTCCTCCTACTTATACCTCCCGAGGAGATCACGAATGTAAAATTAGAGAGATTCGAGCGCACACGGAGGCTTTCCAGCAGTTGTTCTTTCCGCGAACCGTACGCGACTGGAACAGAAAAGGGAGGTAATGACAGTGGCACGTAAAGTGCCCTCCGCCACACACCGTTGGGTGGCTTGCGGAGTATAAATGTAGATGTAGATGTAGAGAAGATGCAGAGGGGGGAAGGGGTAAGTAGCGGAAAGGAGAGAAATAAAAACAAATTAAAAGATTGGGTGTGGCGGTGAAATGACGGCTGTGTAGTGCTGGAATGGGAACAGGGAGGGGGCTGGATGTGTGAGGACAGTGATTAACGAAGGTTGAGTCCAGGAGGGTTACGGGAACATAGAATGTATTGCAGGGAAAGTTCCCAGCTGCGCAGTTCAGAAAAGCTGGTGTTGGTGGGAAGGATCCATATGGCACAGGCTGTGAAGCTGTCATTGAGATGACGAATATCATGTTTGGCAGCGTGTTCAGCAACAGGGTGGTCCACTTGTTTTTTGGCCACAGTTTGTCAGTGTCCATTCATGCGGACAGACAGCTTGTTGGTTGTCATGCCTATATAGAATGCAGCACAGTGGTTGCAGCTTAGCTTGTAAATCACATGACTGGTTTCACAGATAGCCCTGCCTTTGATGGGATAGGTGATGTTAGTGACCTGACTGGAGTAGGTGGTGGTAGGAGGATGGATGGGACAGGTCTTGCATCTAGGTCTATTACAGAGGTATGAGCCATGAGGTAAGGAATTGGGAGCAGGGGTTGTGAAGGACGGACGAGTATATTGTGTAGGTTTGGTGGACAGTGGAATACCACGGTAGGAGGGGTGGGAAGGACAGTGGGCAGGACATTTCTCATTTCAGGGCACAACGATAGGTAATGGAAACCCTGGCGGAGAATGTAATTCAGCTGCTCCAGTCCCAGATGGTATTGAGTTACAAGGGGAATGATCCTCTGTGGCAAGACTGTGGGACTTTGGGAGGTGGTGGAAGACTGGAAAGATAAGGCACGGGAGATTTGTTTTTGTACAAGGGTGGGAGGATAATTATGTCAGTGAAAGCTTCAGTGAGACCCTCAGTATATTTAGAGAGGGACTGCTTGTCACTGCAGATGCAATGACCATGGGTGGCTAGGCTGTATGGAAGGGACTTCTTGGTATGGAATGGGTGGCAGCTGTTGAAGTGGAGGCATAGCTGGTGGTTAGTAGGTTTGATATTGACAGAAGTACAGATGTAGCCATTTCTGAGGTGAAGGTCAACATCTGGGAAGGTGGCTTGTTGGGTTGAGTAGGACCAGGTGAAGCAAATGGGGGAGAAGTTATTGAGGTTCTGGAGGAATGTGAATAAGGTGTCCTCACCTTCAGAATGTGAATAAGATGTCTTCACCTTCAATCAAGATAGCAAACATGTCATCAATGAATCAGAACCAGGTGAGGGGTTTAGGATTCTGGGTTTTTAGGAAGGATTCCTCTAGATGGCCCATGAATAGGTTAGCATAGGATGGTGCCATGCGGATACCCATAGCCGTACTGCAGATTTGTTTGTAGGTAATACCTTCAAAGGAGAAGTAATTGTGGGTGAGGATATAGTTGGTCATGGAGACTAGGAAGGAGGTTGTTGGTTTCGAATCCATAGGGCGCCTGGAAAGGTAGTGTTCAATAACAGTAAGGCCATTGGCATTAGGAATGTTAGTGTACAGGAAGGTGGCACCAATAGTGACAAGCAGGGCAGCAATTTGGTAAAGGGAGAACTGTTTGCAGCAGCATGGACTATTAGCTCGGAGACCATGGCGGTTACCCTTGACGCTGCATCACGGACAGGAGCGCCTGCGATTGTGTACCCAATGACAAACCTGGGTGCACGAATGGGAAAACGTCATTTTTTTGGATGAATCCAGGTTCTGTTTACAGCATCATGATGGTCGCATCTGTGTTTGGCGACATCGCGGTGAGCGCACATTGGAAGCGTGTATTCGTCATCGCCATACTGGCGTATCACCCAGCGTGATGGTACAGGGTGCCATTGGTTACATGTCTCGGTCACCTCTTGTTCGCAATGACGGCACTTTTAACAGTGGGTGTTACATTTCATATGTGTTACGACCCGTGGCTCTACCCTTCAGTCGATCCCTGCGAAACCCTACATTCAGCAGGATAATGCACGACCGCATGTTGCAGGTCCTGTGTGGGCCTTTCTGGATACAGAAAATGTTCGATTGCTGCCCTGGCCAGCACATTCTCCAGATCTCTCACCAATTGAAAACGTCTGGTCAATGGTGGCTCGTGACAATACACCATTCACTACTCCTGATGAACTGTGGTATTGTGTTGAAGCTGCATGGGCAGCTGTACCTGTACACGCCATCCAAGCTCTGTTTGACTCAATGCCCAGGCGTATCAAGGCCGTTATTATAGCCAGAAGTGGTTGTCCTGGGTACTGATTTCTTACGATCTATGCACCCAAATTGCATGAAAATGTAATCACTTGTAAGTTCTAGTATAATATATTTGTCCAATGAATACCCATTTATCATCTATTTCTTCTTGGTGTAGCAATTTTAATGGCCAGCAGTGTATTTCAAAATTAAAGCCAAGATAAATTAAAGCTGTCAAGGGTCCAAAGTTTGGTTTCAACACTGCAGTGCTTTACTAGGCTTTGTTCTATTGGAGTGGTATGTCCTTGCCTTCCTCTGAGCTCTGAACTGACTTACCAAGCCAGTTACAGGTGAACATGGACTCATAACCACTATGCAATTTGGCCTTTGCATTATAAAAATATACCACTTGACAAATAAGCATAAAGAGATAGAAAAAAGCTCTAGAATCAATGGGGATTGAGAACCCCAGCCCTCTGAATTTAAAGTTTGGTTTTTACCCACACAAAAGCAATGTTCACCACATATGAGAACACAACTGTGTGTGTATGCAGTGTAACTGGTCCTTCCATTCTGAAAGCACAGATTGTAGCATGTGCTAACATGCAGATTACTCGGCATCTATAGTAAGAGTTGTGCTATTTGGAAAAATATCCAATGTTTTTACACAGTTTCAAGAACTCTACATTGTAAACTGTTCTATTTGGAACCAAGCATTAAGAAAGTACTATATAACCTCTAAAAACCAGATTTGCAATGAATAGCATATTCGACCACACACCAAATACTGCATATTCTGTGGGCTTTGTAGCTGAGTATAGGGCAAAAGTATTTAGCCAGTGTGTGGATGGAAAACTTGTATCAAAATGTTCGTTTCTTGCTCATTTGTTCAAATGTACTTACCTCTCTTTCATGCCGCGCTGTCCCACTTGTTGAGTTGTTACAGTGCTTCGGGTCTTGTCGATAAGTTTACTTTGATACACATCATCAATATGTAAGCACAGTTTATTGTGCTCTGTACATTTTGATTTGTTTGAAAATGAAATTGTCTAAGTAATAATAATTGATTATGACTTCTAAAACAATAATAATAAAATAAAAAAATAAAAAATGTCGCCTACATGGACATACTTCAAGGACAATGAAAATAATCTGAAAAACGTTGTGTAAATTGTGCAAAACAAAAATTTCTCTTGGTGGCATTGGAAAGAAGGTGACTACATCAGGAATGATAACTCATTTGGAAAATAAACACAATTATGAACATCGTAAGTTGCAGCCTATGCGCTTCGTAAAGGGCAAGAAATTAGAGAGACAGCAAAAAAGTAATTGAGTCTTGAAGAATGCTCTGAAATGCGTAAACCATAGGATATTAATGATCTGAAGTCTAAATAATACCATATCTTAATTGCCAAAATGATGACAATGAGGCAGTAAATATAGTAGAAAGGGATGGTATTAGAAGACTGATTAAGGACAGACTTAGAGCAAAATGCTTTCCTGTACTTAAAGGCACACACAGCTACAAAAATATTACATTTAAAATAGTAACAGTCCATTAAATTTCGGGCATGCAGTCGCGCAAATAAAATTTCCTCCACTGATATTTCGGGCGCGTATCATCCGGCCATCCTCAGAGTGAGTCATAAGACTGACGACAAAATGCCAATTGCGGCCTTATATGCTCCACCACGGTGGGTAGGTATCAGATTAGATTAGCTAATAATTTAATAAATAGAGATAATGGTTTTAATTTGTACAAAGCATGGAATCCGGCTCTTGGGGTAATTCAACTGCAGAGAAGTCGTTATGGTGTCACCGCCGCCATCATATTTCGGTAAGCGAATCAAATGTCTGTACGCCTTCACAACAGGCAGCGCATATGTAAGTGTATTTCTTTGCCGCCGACCAGCATCTGTGACCCGCATGCACAGTACTGCCGCGGTGGAGCATCTAAGGCCATGCTCGACATCTTGTCGTCAGTGTTGTCAAATCTGAGGATGGCCGGATGATATGTGGCCGAAATATCAGTGGAGGAAATTTTATTTGCGTGGCTGTGTGCCCAAAATTTAATGGACTATTCTCACGCCGCGAGAAGTTGAAACTGCACAAAAATAGTAACACTTAAGACTATTAAATACAGCATAAAGCTTGATATTCTGTGCAATTTTCGTTTTAAACACATTACGGGTTTTTAATTTTTATATTGTGAGCCATAAGGATTGCTCTCTGAAACAGTCTTAAAAACACTGGTATCTCCATCACCCAGATACCTCACACTAAATTGTTCAAATGAACTTTGAAATATTAGTTTCATCCCAGCTGCTTCTGTCCCACCACTTAACCCCTGGTAATTCTTGCTTCACACTTTATTGTGTTCCTGCTGCCACCTTTCTTCTTCACTGCCATCACTGTTCTTTCTTGGGTCACACCACAGCGAGGTCATCGGTCCCATCGAATTAGGGAAAGAAGTCTGCTGTGTCCTTTCAAAGGAACCATCTTGGCATTTATCTGAAGCAATTTAGGAAAATCATGAAAAACCTACATCAAGATGGCCAGATGTTTGGTCCATCGTCCTCCCGAATACGAGTCCAGTGTGCTAACCACTTCGCCGCCTCGCTCAGTAAGATTTTTCCTGTATCCACACTAATGACAGATGATACACCATGAAGTGATGTATGGCCCCTCTTCACCCAGGTTCCATCACTACGAATTGTCCTGTTCCCCTTTCACTGTTAACATCTACAGCTTCCTCAACAGCTGCTTTCATGTCCTCCTTGCACTCAACTTCAAGAGCACTAAGGAGTGCTCTGTTTTAATCACTGAATCTAGTTACTGGCGCAGGCATGTTCATCAAGGAACAAAACAAGCTTGTGCCTTACCTGCCTACACCTAAGTATCTAACGGTGTAACACAATCTTGTATTCGCCTCGTACATGTTCCCATGGAGAGCAGAAGTCATGAACTGAACATCATATTTAGAAACTTTACACAAAATATGTATATTACTTACAATGCCAATTCTGTCACTGTCATCATACAGTCTGAGGCTCTTTGACTCACAGTTACCACTTCCACATGAAACATTAATCATATGGGCAAGTATTTCTAAGTCAATTGTCCTAAATCTACTGGAATAATCGTCTGGAAAAATTCCATCACTAGTTTTCTTCTTTGATGAACTTGGTGACTTTGTCGAAAATTGTTCTTCAGATTTAAGAGCACCATCTGTAGCGCTGTTATTTAAATTTCCTGTACTTTTTACATGTGAAAATCGATGTTTCCTCACTTTTTTGAATAAGTATCCACTGTTACAGCCCATTTTGAGCAAACCACGTTGATATATGCAAAACTAAAAACTGAAATAAGTTTGTAGAACATACTATTAAAAAAGTCACACTGAACAAAGGAACAAGATAATCTTTCCTCACAGCCTTCTACACTTATCTGCAGTTCATTCTGATAGTGTGAATGAAAAATTAACCGGAAAAAAATTTCTAGCATAGAGAAGGTGTGGATCACAGCATAGAAAGAGGGGGCATGGCAGGCACAGACGCCCAAACAACCTAAAAAACATATTTCTAGATGAAATTCGGTTATGAAACTTTGTGATGTTATTCTTAAAGAATCAGTCTAATAAATTATGCAATAAAACAATTCGAATTTTTTTGCAATTTTGCAGTACACCTGCCCCTAGTAGCACTTTGCCATGGTATAAAACACCGAGCCACCTTTACTTTTCAGACAAAATAATTCCAGAAATACACACATCAAGAAAAGGTTTGCGTCACCTCAATTCCAAAACCTGTACAGAAAATTGGAATACAGATCAACATAAACATCATTTCTGCCCTTTTTATTGCTCGTGAGAACCATACATTGCATGTTGTGCCACCATACAGTGGGACCTTCGGAGATGGTGGTCCAGATTGCTGTACACATCGGTATCTCGTAATACCTGGTAGTATGTCCCCTTGCATTGATGCATGCCTGTATTCGTCGTGGCATACTATCCACAAGTTCATCAAGGCACTGTTGGTCCAGATTGTCCCACTCCTCAATGGCGATTTGGCATAGATCCCTCCGAGTGGTTGGTGGGTCACATTATCCATAAACAGCCCTTTTCAATCTATCCCAGGCATGTTCGATAGGGTTCATCTCATGAGAACATGCTGGCCACTCTAGTTGAGCAATACCGTGTGTCTAAGGCGTTCAGCCTGACCGGGTTACCTCCAACCACTTCTCCGACAATTGTCTGGTTGAAGGCAAATGTGACACTTATCGGTGAAGAGAACGTGATGCCAATCCTGAACGGTCCACTTGGCATGTTGTTAGGTCCATCTGTACCGCGCTGCATGGTGTTGTGGTGGCAAAGATGGACCTTGTCATGGACATCGGGAGTGAAGTTGCGCATCATGCAGCCTCTTGCACACAGTTTGAGCCATAACATGACGTCCTGTGGCTTCACAAAAAGCATTATTCGACATGGTGGCATTGCTGTCAGGGTTCCTCCAAGCCATAATCCGTAGGTAGCGGTCATCCACTGCAGTAGTAGCCCTTGGGCGGCCTGAGCGAGGCATGTCATCGACAGTTCCTGTCTCTCTCTGTATCTCCTCCATGTCCAAACAACATCGCTTTGGTTCACTCCGAGACGCCTGGACACTTCCCTTGTTGAGAGCTCTTCCTGGCACAAAGAAACAATGCAGACGTGATCGAACCATGGTATTGACTGTCTAGACATGGTTGAACTACAGACAACATGAGCCGTATACCTCCTTCCTGGTGGAATGACTGGAACTGATGGGCTGTCGGACCCCCTCCGTCTAATAGGCACTGCTCATGCATGGTTGTTTACATCTTTGGGCTGATTTAGTGACATCTCTGAACAGTCAAAGGGACTGTGTCTGTGATACAATATCCACAGTCAACATCTACCTTCAGGAGTTCTGGGAACCAGGGTGATGTAAAACTTTTTTTGATGTGTGTATATTATAAGGTGGTTGAAATAATTAAAAGATTACTTTCAGAGAATAATTATACTTCCAAGACATGCGACATGTGGACATGCTTGCATAATCAAAACAGTTTTTTAAGTTTTACTGTGTCTTTTAATGATTGTAAACTCAATGTCAAACATGTAGTATTGAGCAAATCAAGCACTTTGAGAGAGAACACACAGCAGAAAACACAGCAATTAGTTTACAGGAAATTGCAAGTTTCTGGTATATCCAGCTGTCAAAAATTCATGTTATTCACAATAATGGACAAAACATAGTAAAGGCTGTTAGTAATGCAGAGTTGGCCTCAGTGCTTCGTTTCATTCATACTCTTCAATTAGTTGTTACCTACTGTCTGAGGACTCAGTCAAATATGACTCAAATCATAGCAACAGGTAGGAGGATTGTAACTCATTTTAATCATTCCGGCATTGTACAGGAAAAACTGCAGTCTATCCAAGAAGATTTGGATCTCCCTCAGCATGAATTGGTGTCAGTATGCAGTAGAATTCCACCTATTATATGCTTGCAGGTATAATTGGGAAAAAAAGAAGAAGAAAAAAAAACACCACAGGCCATTTCACTCTATCTTACAGACTGTGATGTCACCAATCTGACTGCTGCACAATGGGGGCTTATAGAGCAACTTATGAAATTATTACAACCACTTGAGAGAATAACAAAAATTACAAGTTCCAGATACACTTGCATATGTGAAATTATTCTGTATGTTGTTACATTAATGTGATATTGTGACAGAATGAGCACATTAGATCTAACAACGGTTGCATGAACAATCTGAAGACCTCACAATAAGTAAAAATTATTTGGTGGCTACTGCTTTAGACCCATGCTTTAAAACAAATGTTTTCACCAGTCAACTGCAAAGAGAAAAAAAGTATGACAGTATATTTTGATTGATAGCCTAAATATGAACTGTGAGACAAGCAGCAACAATAGTGTGAATTAATCCCCTATTTGGGCCAAGATGAGAACCAAAGACCAGAGTCTAAGCCAAAGTTTTAACTCATCTTCTATGGATTGCTTCAAAGAGGTGGTTGCAGAACAAACACAGCTCATACCAGGACATCAACTGAAACGGGCCTTTATTGATGTATTAAGAACTTACTAAGCCATGATGATCCACACACATGGTGGCAAGCAAGAAAAACTAAATTTCCCCATTTGCTAAATGCTGCAGCAAAAATTTGTCAGCACTAGGAAGCAGTGTTTATTCAGACGCTCTTTTCTCTGACACTGGGAATGTCAGCAAGAAGAAAAGGACTAAACTACTGACAAAAAATACAGAAAAATCTATCTTTCTGCACCATAATCTTCCAGTCCTAAATTTTAATTCAATGCTCAGACATTTATTAATTTATTATTTTTAAAAAACTGTGTGTACAGAATGTTGTTGTTGTTGTTGTCTTCAGTCCTGAGACTGGTTTGATGCAGCTCTCCACGCTACTCTATCCTGTGCAAGCTTCTTCATCTCCCAGTACTTACTGCAACCTACATCCTTCTGAATATGCTTAGTGTATTCATCTCTTGGTCTCCCTCTACGATTTTTACCCTCCAATGCTAAATTTCTGATCCCTTGATGCCTCAGAACATGTCCTACCAAACGGTCCCTTCTTCTTGGCAAGTTGTGCCACAAACTCCTCCCCAATTCTATTCAATACCTCCTCATTAGTTATGTGATCTACCCATTTAATCTTCAGCATTCTTCTGTAACACCACATTTCGATAGCTTCTATTCTCTTCTTGTCCAAACTATTTATCGTCCATGTTTCACTTCCATACATGGCTACACTCCATACAAATACTTTCAGAAGCGACTTCCTGACACTTAAATCTATACTCTACGTTAACAAATTTCTCTTCTTCAGAAACGCTTTCCTTGCCATTGCCAGTCTACATTTTATATCCTCTCTACTTCGACCATCATCAGTTATTTTGCTCCCCAAATAGCAAAACTCCTTTACTACTTTAAGTGTCTCATTTCCTAATCTAATACCCTCAACATCACCCGACTTAATTCGACTACATTCCATTATCCTCATTTTGCTTTTGTTGATGTTCATCTTATATCCACCTTTCAAGACACTATCCATTCTGTTCAACTCCACTTCGAAGTCCTTTGCTGTCTCTGACAGAATTACCAGAATTACATTGTCATCGGCAAACCTCAACGTTTTTATTTCTTCTCCATGGACTTTAATACCTACTCCGAATTTTTCTTTTGTTTCCTTTACTGCTTGCTCAATATATAGATTGAATAACATCGGGGGCAGGCTACAACCCTGTCTCACTTCCTTCCCAACCGCTGCTTCCCTTTCATGCCCCTCAACTCTTATAACTGCCATCTGGTTTCTGTACAAATTGTGAACAGCCTTTCGCTCCCTGTATTTTACCCCTGCCACCTTTAGAATTTGAAAGAGAGTATTCCAGTCAATATTGTCAAAAGCTTTCTCTAAGTCTACAAATGCTAGAAATGTCGGTTTGCCTTTCCTTAATCTATTTTCTAAGATAAGTTGTAGGGTCAGTATTGTCAACATTTCTGCGGAATCCAAACTGATCTTCGCCGAGGTCGGCTTCTACTAGTTTTTCCATTCTTCTGTAAAGAATTCGCATTAGTATTTTGCAACTGTGACTTATTAAACTGAGAGTTCGGTAATTTTCACATCTGTCAACACCTGCTTTCTTTGGTATTTGAATTATTATATTCTTCTTGAAGTCTGAGGATATTTCGCCTGTCTCATACATCTTGTTCACCAGATGGTAGAGTTTTGTCAGGACTGGCTCTCCCAAGGCCGTCAGTAGTTCCAATAGAATGTTGTCTACCCCCGGGGCCTTGTTTCGACTCAGGTCTTTCAGTGCTCTGTCAAACTCTTCACACAGTATCGTATCTCCCATTTCATCTTCATCTACATCCTCTTCCATTTCCATAATATTGTCCTCAAGTACATTGCCCTTGTATAGACCCCCAATATACTCCTTCCACCTTTCTGCTTTACCTTCTTTGTTTAGAACTGGGTTTCCATCTGAGCTCTTGAATATTCATACAAGTGGCTCTCTTTTCTCCAAAGGTCTCTTTAATTTTCCTGTAGGCAGTATCTATCTTACCCCTAATGAGATAAGCCTCTACATCCTTACATTTGTCCTCTAGCCATCCCTGCTTAGCCATTTTGCACTTCCTGTCGATCTCATTTTTGAGACTTTGTATTCCTTTATGCCTGCTTCATTTACTGCATTTTTATATTTTCTCCTTTCATCAATTAAATTCAATATTTCTTCAGTTACCCAAGGATTTCTACTAGCCCTTGTCTTTTTACCTACTTGATCCTCTGCTGCCTTCACTATTTCATCCCTCAGAGCTACCCATTCTTCTTCTACTGTATTTCTTTCCCCCATTCCTGTCAATTGTTCCCTAATGCTCTCCCTGAAACTCTGTACGACGTCTGGTTTAGTTAATTTATCCAGGTCCCATCTCCTTAAATTCCCACCTTTTTGCAGTTTCTTCAGTTTTAATCTACAGTTCATAACCAATAGATTGTGGTCAGAGTCCACACCTGCCCCTGGAAATGTCTTACAATTTAAAACCTGGTTCCTAAATCTCTGTCTTACCATTATATAATCTATCTGAAACCTTCTAGTATCTCCAGGGTTCTTCCATGTATACAACCTTCTTTCATGATTCCTGAACCAAGTGTTAGCTATGATTAAGTTATGCTCTGTGCAAAATTCTACCAGGCGGCTTCCTCTTTCATTTCTTAGCCCTAATCCATATTCTCCTACTATGTTTCCTTCTCTTCCTTTTCCTGCTGTTGAATTCCAGTCACCCATGACTATTAAATTTTCGTCTCCCTTCACTACCTGAATAATTTCTTTTATCTCATCATACATTTCATCAATTTCTTCATCATCTGCAGAGCTAGTTGGCATATAAACTTGTACTACTGTAGTAGGCATGGGCTTCGTGTCTATCTTGGCCACAATAATGCATTCACTAAGCTGTTGGTAGTAGCTTACCCGCACTCCTATTTTTTTATTCATTATTAAACCTACTGCTGCATTACCCCTATTTGATTTTGTATTTATAACCCTGTATTCACCTGCCACCGAACTTCACTAATTCCCACTGTATCTAACTTCAACCTATCCATTTCCCTTTTTAAATTTTCTAACCTACCAGCCCGATTAAGGGATCTGACATCCCACGCTCCGATCCGTAGAACGCTAGGTTTCTTTCTCCTGGTAACGACGTCCTCTTGAGTAGTCCCCGCCCGGAGATCCGAATGGGGGACTATTTTACCTCCGGAATATTTTACCCAAGAGGACGCCATCATCATTTAACCATATAGTAAAGCTGCATGCCCTCGGGGATAATTACGGCTGTAGTTTCCCCTTGCTTTCAGCTGTTCGCAGTACCAGCACAGCTACGCCGTTTTGGTTAGTGTTGCAAGGCCAGATCAGTCAATCATAAAGACTGTTGCCCCTGCAACTACTGAAAAGGCAGCTGCCCCTCTTCAGGAACCACACATTTGTCTGGCCTCTCAACAGATACCCCTCCGTTGTGGTTGCACGTACGGTACAGCCATCTGTATCACTGAGGCACACAAGCCTCCCCACCAATGGCAAGGTCCATGGTTCATGGGGGTAGGGTGTACAGAATACGTAAATTTATTTTTTTTAAGACTTAGTTTTTTGTTAATTTTTATAACATAGATGCTAATTATGTACCCATGACTACATTAAGAATTAGAAGAAAAATATATTATTATTATTATTATTATTATTATTATTATTATTATTATTACTACTACTACTATAAAATAAATCAGTATTTTCATTTTACCCCATTTTACCAATTATCTGATTTCAAAAAACATCTTACTTAAGTATTTGGCCAAATAGTATCCAGATATTCGGTATTCAGCCAAATAGGATAAAAGCAGCTGACCAGGATAAATACTGAATAATAGCCAAATATTCATTGCAAGTCTACTAAGACCACAAAAAATAATCGCTTACCAGTCACACGCAACACCAGAATTAAAAGATACTCTTGGAAATAACAATGCTCGATTCCACTTGCATGTGGTACAGCACCTGTAACATTAGAATGGAAATTTTATTGAGAGATTGTAAGGGAATTTTTGTCACTGCCATACCCTGTCAGCCTAAAAAGTCTAGAGACTGGAGTAATAATAAAAAAAAGAAAAACTTAATATGGTGGTTTTAAAGCTTCAGATGTTCTACATAGCCCCATGTGAGTAAAATGTACAGCACGTCATTACAACCATGAAACTTTCATAGAAGTTTGTCCGTATGTTGTTCAACTCTTGTGTCTCTTTGACTCTTATGTCATCAAAGTGTTGATCCTTTATGCGATTTTTATTTTTGGGAATAAAAAGTCACTCAAAACCAAAGTGGGTGAATGTGGTGTGTGTTTGAGAACTGGTATGTGTGTTTTCACTAGAAACTGCACTAAACTGTAACATGTGAGTGAGGGGGTGTAATGTCATGCAGCTAGAAGAAATCCCTCTTCTTCCAGTGTTGCAGCCAAACTCTCAGAATCCTCTGGCAAACTGACACAGAACACACAAATAATACTGACAATTTACATTGGTGCCGCTGGAAACAAATTCCCTGTGGAAAATGCCATGATCACCGAAAATATGAAGCACATTGTCTTCACTTTCGCCTTTGTCATTTGCACTTTTTTCAGTCTTGGCAATCTATCAGAGACCCATTCCGCGTTTTGTCATTTTGTAGTACACTCATACTGATAAGTCTTGTCACCCATGATGATCTTTCCAGAAAACAAATGTCCACATTTTTCATCTCAATCAAGTTGCAGCACGTGTCCACGGATCGCCACCTTTCTTTGGGAGTCGAGGTGTATGGGACAAACTTTGCACAAATTTTTCTCTCATTCAGAGCACTCTAGAGAATATCTTGAACACTAGATTTGGCAATGTTCAGTTCTTCAGTGATAGCTCAGCATAAGAGATGATAGTTGGTTTACAAATGATCGTGAATTTTCTCAGTGTTTCTGGCAGATGAATTAGAGATGGGATGGCCTAACCTCTCATTGTCCTCGAGCAATATTTTTCGTTCTTCAAAATGTTTACACCACGTAAAACACTCATTCATGGCTCAAATAATTCTCACCATAAGCCTTTTCCTTGGACTCAAATGTCTCTATAGCAATTTACATAGAAAATGTGAAATTGAATGGCTGCTCATTGTTTCATTGTGATTTGTGACAACAACATTGACCCACTATGGCTGCCTGTCCATTAGTTAATACTGCCCACTGACAATTGACTGGTCAAATGTATATCTGTTGCTTACAGTAGTTAGTTCAAGGTGCTACCATAGTTACTCTCCTGACATCACTTGTAAGTCTCAGAACTTTTTGGATGGACAGTGTGTGTATAAATACTAGTCATTCTGTATGCAATGCACAGGCTGCAAACATTGTCTGCTTGAGCAAAAACACTATGTAAACTGCAGTTATGAAGGTTTGACGAAGAAGAATATTTTTCTTGTTTTGTCCATCATGCACACTTTTCAAGTAATTTGAGCTTCAAATAGTGCATTGGGTATTATTACTGTTAAGGAGCAAAAGTTATGTGGTCTTGGAGGTGTGGAGGAAGGTGTTTTCTGGCCTCTTGATAGACACTGAACACTGAAGTGACTAAATTAGGAGCCAAATGCTTAATGCAACAATAAACTTGACAGCCCTTAAAATTCAAAATCTAGCAATCAGTATAAACTGGTGACACTGTTTGTAGAGAAAGTGTACTCTTCCATTCAAGCTGTTCTTTGCTGTATCTGTCAATGGGCACGTGTTAAATGGCACACACAATAAACATGAAGTTCAGCATTTGAGGCCTCACTTCATTTCTCATTTTACCCTTGTCAAAACAAAATCACAATAGATTTCACACTCTGTTACACCAGTAACAACACATCTGGCAAAAAATATTGTGTTGGATTCCTTTCAAATTTCCCCTACATTGTGCAGTTGCAGATTTTTACATGCAGCTATTTTTGCACAGTGAATGACATTCACCATATCCCCTTAGCTCCATACATTCCCTCAGAAACAGTGCAGCTGAATGACTTATCTCAGTAATCAAGGCACTGATAGCACATTTACTACAAGAGGCATTTGTGATTTTGTTGGGCGTCTTTTGTAAAATGCTTGACCAATGGGAAGAGTCCAACAGAGGCAATATATGGACAGTGGTGAAGGACTGCAGTCTTCCTTCTGTGCCCCAGAGACTAGCACCAGAGAAGGGTGAGTATTGTTTTGTGTCCCACGGTAACAGAGTCATTAGTTACAACTCAGGCAGGAGGAGGATGTGGTGAAAAAATCAGCAGTATCCTTTTTGAGGGGCCTATCAAGCGTTCACCTTTAATGCTGTAGCAGAACCACAAAAAACCCAAATCAGGATGGCTATATGAGAGTTTTAATCCCACTGCTCATGTGTCCATTGTGACTCCCTCGATTTGTTCCTAGTATTCTCCATTAAACAGAAAATATGTGGATATCAGGACATTCCTGAAAAAGAGAGTGATCTTCCCAACAAATTTCTGACCAATGAGTTCTAGTGGCTCTCGTAGAGGCACCATGGTGAATAACAAAATGATCCAAGCTAACTAGGACATTCTAAATCCTTCAAGCCTGAAGCTGTTGAGGCATTTTATAGCAAGTGTGATGCAGGCATATAAGGGGCTTATTACTTGTCAGGTATTTTGCCAGCAGATATGTAGGAGCCTTGTTGTTGCTGACAATGGGTTATAATCACACCCCATCTTTGTTGACCCCCTCTAAGAAATCTGAGTCATTGAGAAGCGTCCTGTCCCTTGTTCTCCACCTTCTTCGTGGAACCAGCATTGACATCCCTATAGTAGTCCTAGAGAGGGAAACTTAATTTTGCTCCCACTCACAAGTTCACAATGGTCGTGGACATCGTCAGAGTCGTCGAGAAGGTGGAGAATGAGGTGGTGGCGCATCTGCTGCCTGAAACAAAGTGGATTGTAATAACTTATTGTGCTCCTACATGCTGACTTCCAGGAAGGTGGAAAACAAAAGCTCACGTGGGACCACCTTGGATGGCAACTTAGTGCCAGTATCCAGGATATCAAGGATCAGATACAACAGTTATGGACCAGCTTGCCTCACAAGAGGATACGACAGCTTTGTGACATCCTTCCCATCCAAATGAGTGCCTGCATTCAGGCCAGATGGGGTGCAATGTAATGCTGATAAGTGGGCTCATATTGCCAAGTTCTTTCTAAATTTGATTCAGATTTGTAATCACTGAAATAACATTACATACCATCTCGCGCCCTGTGAAATTTTGTTTCAGTTCTTCCTCCCCTTCTGGGTGCTTCACTTCCCCTTCTGGGTGCTTCACTTTTTTTCGTTAGGCATTGTAGAAGGTTATGGCTGTTAGATTGGTTGCATAATTCAATCTCTTTCTAAATTTCCTCCTCACCAACATCACTTTATCACTAGTGAATCATTGTCAATGTAAAACAACTTATGGAGTTACATGTTTTCATTAGGTCTGATCAGTCTGGTGTTTGTCTTGCAGAATGAAATTTACTATTTTTTGTGATTGAATATAATAGAGGGAAACATTCCACGTGGGAAAAATATATCTAAAAACACAGATGATGTGACTTACCGAACGAAAGTGCTGGCAGGTCGATAGACACACAAACAAACACAAACATACACACAAAATTCAAGCTTTCGCAACAAACTGTTGCCTCATCAGGAAAGAGGGAAGGAGAGGGAAAGACGAAAGGATGTGGGTTTTAAGGGAGAGGGTAAGGAGTCATTCCAATCCCAGGAGCGGAAAGACATTGTCTGCTTGTGTCTGTGTATGTGCGGATGGATATGTGTGTGTGTGTGTGTGCGCGAGTGTATACCTGTCCTTTTTTCCCCCTAAGGTAAGTCTTTCCGCTCCTGGGATTGGAATGACTCCTTACCCTCTCCCTTAAAACCCACATCCTTTCGTCTTTCCCTCTCCTTCCCTCTTTCCTGATGAGGCAACAGTTTGTTGCGAAAGCTTGAATTTTGTGTGTATGTTTGTGTTTGTTTGTGTGTCTATCGACCTGCCAGCACTTTCGTTCGGTAAGTCACATCATCTGTGTTTTTAGATATATTACTATTTTTTGTTGTTTTTCTGTTTGGGATGGATATGACTGATAAGTTTACCAGCTTTTTGTTATGTGCTGCTATGGGTGACTTACTTTTGTTATAGGTCCTCCTTAAGTTTTAGTGCACCTGAGATTGGTATGAGTGTTAGAACTGTTGAAAATTGGTTTTCTTTTTGTTATGAAGTGTATTCGGACTATGTGAAGTAAAGGAGAAGGTCAGGTGGGCCAGGGTTGGTTGTCGAAATTGGCAAGTCACGGTTTGGTTACGAGGAAGATGGGTGGCGGGGGAGGGGGGTTTCTTGGGTTGGTTTGTGGGTGAGAGACTGTCATTACAGGGTTTGGTATGCTTATTTTGCTTTTAGGGCTTTACGCAGTTGTAGTAAGAGGGAACTAGTGGGGTTCGTTGAGGAATCTACTGAGGAGTAGAGTACTGTGGTGTTAAGCATTTTTGTCATATAGGGGTTGGGAGAAGAGGGGTTATGGACACTTAACCACAGCATTCAGTTGAAAGATTATAACACTGGAGCTTGCACTAATACCATAGGGGATTATGAGGGACAATTAAATTTGTTATAGGGAGGGGGGAGAAGAGGTGCTCTTCCAACCTGCAATCTCACTTAGATGAGTATTGCTGGAGGAAGTGTGTCCCCGAGAACTTCTGTGTTTGTTGCGTTTTTAAGGGTTGTGGGGATGTATAGGCCGAGGGTGGTGAATTGAAGGGGTTGGGGTTGTGTGGGGGAGGGGGGGTGGAGGTAGGGAAGAATCAGTTTTTGGTTATTGTTTGTGGGTTTAATGGGGCAGGTTATGGATAGGTGGGGGGGAGGGGGTGTTCAGAGGTTAGTTTGGAAAGGACCAGTCTGGTTGATTTTTTATTGTACAGTGCGATTGATTCTGATTTGTTTGTTTCTTTTTTTTTGTTGGTTTTGTTTTTGGGACTGGAACTGGGTAGGCTGGGTCTGGTCTATGGGGTGGGAGGTTGTGTGTGTTTTCATAGATTTTTTTTTTAATGTGTGTGTGTGTGTGTGTGTGTGTGTGTGTGTGTGTGTGTGTGTAGCCAACCTCAGTGATTTTGTTTTGGTTTTATTCTATAGTAATTCTGATTTGTGATGTTTTGTCTGTTTTATATTCATTATATTTTGGTTGTGCTAGTGAATTAGGGTTTTTGAGTTGTTGGGGTTTTGGTTGTGTTGTGTAAGTTATGTGAGTGTGTGAAGTTCATGGTTTTTTTGTACATATCAAAATCTGCATTTGGGTTATATCGGTCAAGGGATAGGTCCGATTCTACTTTTCGGAGTTCCAGGTGTTGGTTTTTGGTATTGAGAGCTGCATTTGAGCTATATAGACCAAGAGAAATGTTCGATTCCATTTTTCAGAGTTTTAGGTGTTGGCTTTTGGTATCGAGGGCTTCGTTTGAGCTGTACATATAAAGGGAAATGCCACATTCCACTTTTTGGAATAGCAGAGATTTTTTGGTACTGTTGACTTCATTTGAGCTATAGGTCGAGTGAAGTGTACAATTCTTGTTGGTTTCGTAGCTGTGGCATTTTGTCGTAAGTTGAGATTCTTTTTGATAATTTTCGTTTTGGATGGTGCACTGTTTTGAATTGTTATATATTTAGCTTGTCCCTGTCCTAAACTCCCTATTTCCCACAGTTGCCCTGTTAGTTTCATTTTAATGTCGGAGTGATATGTTCTTGTGACTTTTTATTTTTGTCTGCATTTGTTGCCTTGTGTATGTAGTGATGACATAGTTGCCATTTAGTATATGTTGGAAGTAGGCATTTCTGTCATATTGATGACATCATGGGTCAAAGCAGTGGGTGGAATTGGACTCTTCCCTAATGCAGATAGGTGTAACCTGAAGGGAAAATAATAATTTACAAGTAAAATGAGCTACATCTCAATCAGTACTTTCTTGATGGCAGCCAACTGTAACAAGAGTTCACATGCTGAGAATGAGCCTGCACTGCTACTGAAATGTGTGCCTTCCCCAGGTTCAGAAAGCATAAATCTTCTGACAGTATAATGCTCTCAGCAGCTTTACCTATGGTCCTCTCCTTCAAGAGCCCTCTTCCCACGAAAGTTATTTTTTTTGTGAAGATCACAGCAAAATTTAAAATGGCTATCTTGCAAATATAAGAACATTGACATTTCCTTTGTTGTACATTCACATCCTCTGCACACACACTGTATAACTTTGTGTGCTTCACATAACAGGAATTTTTTTACAATCCTCTGGTAGTAGGAGTTACAATGTGCCTTCTCCTCTCTCCCACACTCTCCTTCTCCTCCTCCCCCCTCCTTTTCCAGCATTTTTCATAATCAGTCTTTGATACATGTACGTAACACGAACAAAATAGTCAAGTGGAATTTTGTTTATTATGTAATACAGTTTTTCCAAGATTAAGTGTGGGCGTTGAACATTATCTTTTGGATATACTACACTTCATTTCAAACCTCTCTTGCCTTTCTTTTATGTTAAGAGACCTGATGGTATGCTCCCCCCCCCCCTTCTTTTACAGTGTTCTACTTTAAAACATGATATGTGAGTGTCAGGGGCAGAATACTGTAACTTTCACACAATAGTCTGGCATGTAAGGATATACTGCCAAAGGAGAAAGTGTTGTCTCCTTACACATTATCATATCATATACACTTTAGCTTGTGTCAGTGCTGAAAAGGGATTATACGAAGCCCAATGTTGGTTTCAACAATATTTACATACTGTTCCTCTATACTCATACACCATTAAATGTGTCAACATAAGACTCGTAATAACGGCTGAAATAGCACAGCTTTCAGTCTTCCACAAAAACATCTTTCAGTACTTTGTGCGCAATCTCAACAGAATAACACACTGCCCTATAGTGAAGACCTTGTGCAAGAATCAAAATGGGAATTTTTTGTAAATTCTGAGTGAAATAAAATATGTTAATATACAACTATTGTAGGTTAGTGTTTATTATGGCATCCTGTAAAACAGAAGTTACTTTATGTATGTATCCCAAAATTAGGAATGTAATGTTTAGCCACAATACTAATGAAATATGCTCATTTTTGTCGTCTTAATTATGAGCACTAGTGGTTGTCAAGTACAAATACTCTGACGTTCAGATATAGAAAGGCAATATTTCCTCGCATTTTCTCCAAGATCTATTGTGATAATAGACAAAACACTGTCAGCTGCATGTGTGTAATTTCTAAAGGAGAAATAAGACAAAAGCTTGTGGTGGTCTATTCAATACAAACATACTTTAACACACTCATGGCTAACTCTTTACAATTTGTACAGAATCCAGATGGCAGTTATAAGAGTTGAGGGGCAGTAAAGGGAAGCAGTGGTTGGGAAGGGAGTGAGACAGGGTTGTAGCCTCTCCCCGATGTTATTCAATCTGTACATTGAGCAAGCAGTAAAGGAAATAAAAGAAAAGTTCGGAGTAGGAATTAAAATCCATGGAGAAGAAATAAAAACTTTGAGGTTCGCCGATGACATTGTAATTCTGTCAGAGACAGCAAAGGAACTGAAGAGCAGCTGAACGGAATGGACAGTGTCTTGAAAGGAGGATATAAGATGAACATCAACTGAAGAAAATGAGGATAAGGGAATGTAGTCAAATTAAATCGGGTGATGCTGCGGGAATTAGATTAGGAAATGAGAGGCTTAATAATAACTGAGGATGGTCGAAGTAGAGAAGATTTAAAATGTAGACTGGCAATGGCAAGGGAAGCGTTTTTGAAGAAGAGAAATTTGTTAAAATCGAGTATAGATTTAAGTGTCAGGAAGTCGTTTCTGAAAGTATTTGTATGGAATGTAGCCATGTATGGAAGTGAAATGTGGACGATAAATAGTTTGGACAAAAAGAGATTAGAAGCTTTCGAAATGTGGTGCTACAGAAGGATGCTGAAGATTAGATGGGTAGATCACATAACTAATGAGGAGGTATTGAGTAGAATTGGAGAGAAGTGAAATTTGTGGCACAATTTTACTAGGAGAAGGGATTGGTTGGTGGGGCACATTCTGAGGCATCAAGGGATCACCAATTTAATATTGGAGGGCAGTGTGGAGTGTAAAAATCGTAGAGGGAGACCAAGAGATGAATACACTAAACAGATTCAGAAGGATGTAGGTTACAGTAGATACTGGGAGATGAAGAAGCTTGCACAGGATAGAGTAGCATGGAGAGCTGCATCAAACCCATCTCAGGACTGAAGACCACAACAACAATAGCTAACTAATCACAGCATATGAAAAATTAGTTCCTTCCTTGAACAACACAACATTTATTTGTTTTATGCATTAAGGTAGCAGAACCATTCTGTGTAACTTCGAAAACCCTCCTCTTTATCTTTTGTGCCTGAAAATCATGACATTTCACATGTTTTCATGCAACCATCTTTGTATCCATGATTAGAAGATAACTAAGCAATCACTTTTGGTATTGAAAACAATTAGATAAACTGTAGTTATTGTGAAAACCCATCTGCTGGAAATTGTGACCAAGAACCATGGAGTAATGAAGAGCATCTTGCATGAAAGATGCATCATACTTATTCATTTTTGGCGTAATATTGAACAAAGTCAACTAGCATAACTTTGCTATTGGAGTACAAAACCTGCATATCGCTCAACACCACTGAAATGCCTTTAGATTTTAATAGTAAATGATCACAAAATTCTAATGTATAATATTTCTAAAATAGACAGTCTAAAAAGACAACACAAATTAAACTATACACTGATAACTGAATAACTATACAAAAGGATAAAGGTGCATGCACATGTAGAAATCTCACCGACACAATGGCGAAATTTCGTGTAGTATTAAGTTACTGACACACACAGGTGGAATAGGATGGTTAGTGGCTGAATCTTATCGTACTAAGTGGCGGAATTTCCTGCTATGAAACAAATCGTTCTTGATTAGCAACGTAAATGTTAGAGCACGCAAGTGCGGAAGATACACTACGAAGAAGCGCATAAAAAAGTTAGACGCTCAATCTGTTTTCGATTCAGATGCCTAAGAATAATAACACATTTTCCCTTAGACATCAAAAAGCAGTGTGCTTTCCTAAATTGCAGTTTACGCACTGCGCAAAAGAATTCCTTTCGCATTTCGCTTGACAGCCTTTGTCATGTAGCACATGATACTAAAATAACACCAGTCGCTTGTATGAAATATAGATAACTCACAATTCAGTCACGGCAAATATTTTTTTCCACCATATTTCGCATTAAAGTAATTTTTTCAATTTAGCTTCTTTCCTGTGGCAGAAAACTTGAATTTCGTGTCGCTGTTCCAAAGATGACAATCCACAAATGAGAAAATACGCGCATCCTTTGACATTACAAAGTCCTTCGTTAGCGCACGTGTGCTCCTGATATGCGTATCTGTCAGATAACAGAAGTAAAATAACTACAACAAAACCGTACAAAAAGGCAGCCTGTGCCCAAATACTTATCAGCTATTGTATAACGAATGAGGTAATCCTTGTAACCCAGTGATCACATTAAATATTCATAAACAAGGCAGTCTTGTCGAAAATGAAGGCGATCGAGTGCTTCGAAATTATGACCACGCTACGTTATATTACAGTAAGTGTATGAAGTATTACAGATTTTAGATATTTTCGTCCAGCGCCTGTTTTAGGGAGGAAGCAAAATTAGGATTAACTTTCCTGCAGACAGAGGTTATAACATACTAAGTATAAAGCCGGACCCACACACGCAATAAAAGTGTCGCCCCAGCTAGTGGATTTCTGCAGTTGCAATACAGTTGCACGTGTGAACTCCCAGTTTTTGGTGGCGCACCTTTAAAGACAAAATTTTTGTCCTGCCACGAAATGTCTAATTTGGTTGTACTCTATTGGGCCATTTTCCTTCCATCGGTGTCTGCTCCCTGGCGGCTGTACTTCGAAAAACGAACACTCTGTCCCAATTACCGTGGAGTAATTGCTGCTATACTCAAGGCCTGCCCGTCCATATAGGCGATGGCCTAGGGCGCTCGAATTTGGGGAGGGGCGGAGGCGGGGTCGGCATGGCGATCGTGCGCGACTAGCTCACGTGCGCTAGCTGTGCGGTTTACTTAGCTGTTGCACTAAGGTACCTGGAGCAATGACTCCCTGGTTGCTATACATAGACAGAGCAACAGACAAGTCGCAATTCAATTTTACACACATTCTCTATGAATCTTAAGTGTTTTCCGAGTAAGTATTAAATGTTAAATGAGTAGACGAGTAGAAGTTGTTTATGTAAACTACGCATCCTATAGTCCAGGCTGGTCGTTTATTATAGCAGAAAGTGGGCGTTGATGACCTAGCTGTTAGGGGAGGGTGGGGGAGTTTAGGTCATCAAACAACAAAAGTTACCGGCAGTGGTAAAACAGACTGCACAGCTATGACCAGCACATATGCTACTGGCATGGGGGGTGGGGGGAGCAAGTTCAATTCCTTCCTCTGATGTGCCTTACTGTCATATATTTCTAAACAAACGCAAAGTCATTTTTTAGCTTAGCTTTTCTATATATTAGTGCTGCCCTCATAGCTAAAATCAGTTTTTTAAGTACGTTCCCTTCTATTTGTTCACAATCTACAGTGTTAAGGCACTGTAGTGATGCTGCAAATAATTATTCTTAGGTGTAGCACACTTTTGTGATGCATAAAGGCATTGTGTGTGTGTTTGTTTGTTTGTGTGTGTGTGTGTGAGAGAGAGAGAGAGAGAGAGAGAGAGTCAGTGTGTGTGTGATTGAAGAGATGTGTCTCATCAAGATCAAGTGAAGCAAGAGAGGCCTTTCTCAAGTGTATATATCCTTGTTGCTGTCGAAACCCTACATCCACAGCCTGCAGGAATGGAAGAGGAGGAAGTACTTCAGTTTACTTGTAGTAGCACATGTGACGTTAGCTACCTCCACTGCAGCCCTTTGAGTGCACCTCATTCGTGGGACACTTGTTGCGGCAGTGGATTTTCAGTCTGCTACACTGGTCTGAGCTAGTTTAATTATCGTTTTGTTTATTGCGGTTTCGAAGAAGAAAACAATGACAAGATGGGGCAGACAAACGACCTACACTCTTACAGAGTGACCGAAATTAATTGCAATCAGCTTCAAGTAACTGCATGTTATGTTTAACTTTAATACGTTCCCAACTTTTATAAAAAAAATATTCTGTAGCACTGGAAATGCTTCAGTCCACATAGCTAGATAAGTACCTTTTTATTTTACATTTGGGGGTTTTACAAAAATCTGATAAATCGTGAAATTCATTTGTGTTGTAGGTGTGTCAAAATAAATTAATAATATGCAGGTATTAATATCATTACCCGGTGGGAAAGCTGTGTGTAATAAGCAGTTGCTTCCTTGATATTGCGTAACTTATCAGCATAATTTTGAGCCCATCTGATGTAATGAAAAGGGCTACAGAGATGGTCTACCTGGATGTAATTGTAAGGCAGTTTACCACATAAAACTAGGTTGGTTGGTTGGTTGGTTGGTTGGTTTGGGGAAGGAGACCAGACAGCGTGGTCATCAGTCTCATCGGATTAGGGAAGGATGCGGAAGGAAGTCGGCCGTGCCCTTTCATAGGAACCATCCCGGCATTTGCCTGGAGTGATTTAGGGAAATCACGGAAAACCTAAATCAGGATGGCCGGACGCGGGATTGAACCGTCGTCCTCCCGAATGTGAGTCCACATAAAACTAGGCAAACGGTACGCTGGTTAAGCAGTTGCACCTCAGTTACACAATACACAACAGTTAAAACATTATAACAATAAAAAACACAGATTGTAGACAGTTGGAATTCACAGCGATATCCTCTGGAGGCAATGGTAAACTGTGATGGGACTGTTCCATCTCCTCTGGCTACTGATCATGGTGTTTATTCCTTCATAAGATATCGCTTTTCCTTCATATGCTTTTTCAGCTGGCAATGGTCATTTTATAGGACTCATGTGAACATAGCATAATTTCTGAATTATAATAGGATGTGAGCACTGGGCCTTATACACCTCTGGAAAGTTATACTTTTGCTTGTATAGCAAAGAATCTATGTTTTACTCTGGTGTGGAAGGCAGTAGTTTTATCGTCTTAAAGTTTGTCACCATAGTGAGTGGGACAGAAAACTTGCAGGGTGGATGTATGCCAGATATTGGACAAATATGTCCTGTATTATAATATTAAGAGCGTTGCACTCTGCAAGACTAACATTTCATAAACCACATGGCTTTAACATTATAGCGTGTTTAAGTGCAGAAACGTGTAGCCTTAGGCGTGCATGTGTTTACGTTCTACGGTTATTTCTCTCTTGTCAATACCTTCTTGGTACTGACTCCAAACACTAGACCAACCCTTTAGAATTGATAGCACAGTTGATTTACGTCAAATGCTTCAAACTCCATCTGTCTGGGGCTCCAACATGCATAAACCACACATTTTTCTTAACTGTCTGTTGTATCATCACAATACTCTCATATCTACTATACATCGATAAGGGGAGCTAACCTTCTCGATACGCATGCATCTGGAGAGGTCTTCTGGATTTGGATGGGTGCTGAGGGTAAGTTGGTGTGGAATAGTCTTCTCTGGACAGTAGTTATGGACTCAAACTCGCTCTGTTCCTTCACAAGACATGGCATTTAATGGGTACCCTCGTGCTTCTGGTCAGGTGCAAATTAACCCGGCGACTGCGTTTCAGGGAATGTTGGTCAAAGACAATGCAGGGGGATCTATCAATCTGCAACTCTGTTCTATGAATGCGAGGATACTCTGTGTCTCCCATACATACAGGGAATGATGGGCAATCGTAAATTCTGCACTGTGACTGAAGTGCTAGAAATATGTAGATAACCTAGCTGCATCATTACAGGATGCCATTTGGTATAATTTGGTGATTATGTTTAAAAATTAACCATGAATGGACATACTGCACAGTCACCTATATACAGTCACACTCTAGTATGTGGTACATGTAAAGTAGTGGAGGGGTGGTTTAGCTATGATACAGAAGTTGGAAAGCATGCTGCCATGTCATTGGTTGGCATTGAATTTACGGAAAAACTGGTAAAATTGCTATAATTGGTCACACTATCATCAGTGATGCTTATTATAGTACATCGTCCCATATCAACGGTGTCATTTCCGTTCCACGTGTCCATTGGTACGCTGTTGATTAGCACATAATGATTGACTGACACGACTTGTTTGGGAGGGAGAGAGTCTTGGTGGGAGCAACACCTTGTGGGGATGGCCAGTACTGAAACAGAGATCACATGCATGGCTGTAACATGAGCTTCAGACAGCTGTCTGGAAATGCTACACCTTGCCTCAAAGTCTACCAGTTTACATATGTCGTGATGTCCTCCACATTTCTGTTAATAAGAAGCACTGCCTCTGTCTTTTATTTCAACTGTATTGTATGTTGTGGGAGGAGCGTAGTTTACAGCATGTGACGTACAGCTTTCTGTGAGAGTCAATGGACCGAAACATATTAATGTCGGTTTAGCACCTGACACAGAACTTGAAGTCATGGTGGAAAAACAAAATGTGTGACAGTGTACAAGGCTGTAATCATACATTGCTTGAATGTGTTACAGCAGAAAAACAATGCATCAAACCGCTTATGAAAGAATAACACTAGAATCCTCTCTTGTGACTGACAGTGTGTGGGATATGGTCCTCCTGTAGTATGAGCGACGAAACTTTACACTGGTCTGTGCAAGCGACTTCAATAACTGGCCACCTGCCCCAGTGGACCAATACCTGTATATTTAATAGTGACGCCACATTTGCTCGATGTTAGCACAATGACAGTATTTGTTTTCGATATATCGAAAGACAGGGGAACAGTAATATCTTATCGAGTTCTCTACCGGGTGACATTAGCAAAGTTTTTATAGTTCGTAGTTTTTCTCTGTTGGATGGCACAAAATAATGAGGAGGGAGAGAATGTTTGGGTGACAGACGTGAGTGCACCCAGAGAGATGCAGATCTTTATTGGAGTGCAGTACCTGTATGTAGTTTGGAAATGCACTGCAATGCAGTGGTAAAATCCTTGTCCTTCTTCCAGTTCCCACATGATGTGAAGTCTTCCTAATTTTTCCGATAATAAACACCTCTTTAATTGCTCCTACTGTCTTTTCTACTACCTCATGTTGCAAGAGAAAGCTGTGTTTGGCGCTGGCCTTATACATTGCACACAGTTGGCGGAGCTACAACAACATGTTCCCATTTCCACTAAGTCATCAAAACACAGTTCTGTCGCATTAACTCAGCTTACACTGTTCCTCCACAGGATACAGAAGGTGGTAGGTACAGCACTCTCAGACTTCCGCTCATTCCGACTTAATTTGGAATGATCAGATGGACATAGCTGCAGGGAGGGTGGGGTAGAGAATGAGGAACAGTTACAAGATGAAGAGAGACTGTCTAGAACCACGCAGGAGTTTTGATGTAAGGGGTCCTCAGCAGATGGGTTCGAGAAATGTGACTCGTTTCGAGATATGAGACTGCCACAAATATGATTCACCAATGGCTTAATCATTAAAAGACATCTCCATATGATCTAACACAAGTACGTGGTTGAATGGAGAGACCGGATTCCAAATCACAGACAGCATTTCTACCAGAAAGCGTAACACTATAGGTATGAAAAGCCAGTGTGTTGGTCATAGGATTTTATATATTTTTTATGACTTCAATCTAGTGTTGCATTTTTTAAGTGATTCGTCGCATAACGCACCATTTACTTTATGTGATCATTCTCAATCAACCATCACCTCCCACACCTATAACCCTGTGGATATATCATAGAACCTCTGTTACACTGTCTACATGGTATAAAGATAGAATGCGTTACAAATACTTTTTGTTAGCGTGGCAAATATCCAGCAGCAGCACAAGGGAATTGCAGATATCAGCTTAATCCCACGTTCCTTAGCCGAATCATCGTCGTATTTGTATGGAAGACCACTTCATTTGGAAGCATACCATACCTCAATTTATAAAGCATGTATGGTTTCTAACATGGGTATTATTAGCGATACTTGTGTGTGCCTGTAGAACCAAGACCACTTTTAATGCAGGGTGGCAATACCATAGTCGTTGCAATCATGTTTTTTAATAGTGTGGTCCTTACGTAAAATGTATGTTGCAGCCAGTAGAATCGTTTTCCGTTCAGCTTCAAATGTAGGTTCTTAATAGTGTTCCTCGAAAAGAACAGCGTCTTCCCTCCAGTAATTCCGCTTTGAGCTACCTGATGAGAGTAATGCGACTGCCAAAAAGAATTACTCGCCATGCAAAGTGGCTCTCATGATAAATTTAATTGATTAGTGTATCAATTTGATATGAATGACTTGCCATCTGGTGAGTGGAAGCGATGGCTAGGGTACCACGCATATGATTCGAGAGTTTGAGTGGTAATCAGGCGTTTTTCCATTGCAGCAATATCTTTTAATGAAATTTTAACCTCCCACCTACACAGGGACAGATGACATAATAAAATCAGATGTATTATCGAATTTATAAAGTGGTTTGTAGTATAAACCTGATATGGAGTGTGCTGTAGCTGGTTGCAGGAGTGGTCACGAGGAGTTAGCGACTGCAAGTCATGGATTAGCTCAGACTGTGACAGGTGCTTAAGTACAAAGAATACACTGACCTGTCTGCTCTTGCCCATGGCAGTGGTGCCTAGCGAAGTGACCAGTGTGCTGGGTGAGCAGCAACCGAAGTGGATGTATGTGTTGCATGAGAAGATTCAAAGTGACGGGTGTTTGCACTGGACAATAATTCCCCCCACGTAAATTGATCAGTTGACTGCTTGGTGACAGTCTCTCCAACATCTGTGCGTTCAGTACAGTGGGCATATGGATCCCGGGGATGGGTGTGCAGCTGCCGGCATGTCCTGTACGTGTGCAAGTCTCTTGTGACTGGTGCCACAAGACAAGACGATATTCCTGCCAGCAGTGAACAGTGCAACCACAGCGCCTGGCAGTCAGTGGATGGTGTGCCCTTCACGTTCGTGTGTGCGAATCAAGTAGTGATACACATTCTCTAGCCTGGGGCGCTTGGTGTAGGCATTGAGACATGAGTGTGTGGGTGTACAAGTGTTTCAGCGAACTCTGACATTTAGCCATGACAATTATTACGACCTTGGTTTAGTTCTTGCCAATATTTTGCAGTGCACTCTGTCTTGCAGTGGTATTTGTTGTTGTTGTCCCTATCCTATCAAGTGGTAGACCCTTTCCTTCTCCTTCTTCAATCTGGTGTAGCTGAGAAAACAAACTTAGGAATTCTATAGTGCTTTATAAAATACACTTAGCAG
Organism: Schistocerca nitens; assembly: GCF_023898315.1. Lineage (NCBI taxonomy): Eukaryota > Metazoa > Arthropoda > Insecta > Orthoptera > Acrididae > Schistocerca > Schistocerca nitens. The sequence goes on from NC_064614.1 coordinate 432,224,955, forward strand.
ATGTGTAGTGGTTGGGAACTCCACAACCGTGACGATATAAATTCACTCCAAAATTTGAAATTCCAATTATCATTTTATACAGCACCACCACCAATTGAGATTTATTGTTTCCAATAATGGTCCTGTGAGCACTCACCAGTCCAATACCTCTGGAAACTGCTTAAAATTTGAAATTATCTGCTACCTTCAAGGTAATGGACCTCATAGCAAATGATCTAACTGTGCCATTATCCGCCAACAGGATACAAGGAAGGGGGAGGGGGAATACGAAACTGTTTTAAGACCGGCAGCTCCAGCTCTTGGCTGTGATACAAATGCGTCTACAGAGCGGCAAGTTAAGTGTTTATGCTTTTCTGTGTTTTCCATAAAGCATATTTATTAAATTTCGTGTGTGTTTCTCTGTTTAAGACGGTTAATCTCGCGTTTTTGTAAGTGTAAATTTATGCAGTCTTTAGCGTAATAATTGCTCATTGAACAGCCATCTACATAGTTCTTTAAAGCATCAGCGCCTATTGGTGACACATCACGAGAGTAGCAAGTCGCATATCTAGGGTTTTCTGCTTTTATAGTTTACTTCTTCAGTTAGCCTTGCTAGGGTGGGTAGGATGTGTGAATGCTGTGTGCAGATGCAGGAGGAGCTGGCTTCAGTCAGTGAACAGCTGAACATGCTGTTGGTTACAGTCAATCACCTTCAGGCTACTACCTCAGGTCGTAGTGATGGTAGAGATTCTGGTGCATCACATGGGACACCTCAAGTGTCACTTGTTTTCCCCACAGGCTCTGTTTCGGAGGCACCTCCTAGTGCACACAATACAGTGGATCCACCCTCACAGCTGGATGAGAAGCAGGTGGTAACACGTTTGGGTACCATAAGACAGAGGGCCAACCTGGATACTGGCCACCTGGTCTCGCCCATTCATCCTGTGAGTGGACAGGTGGCTGCTCCTTCAGCAGTGTCCGAGCAGGCTCACAGGGAGAGGGGTTTACTGGTTATTGGGATATCCAATGTGGGCGCATTATGGAGCCCCTGAGGCAGATAGCGTTCAGAACTGGAAAGAAAGCCAATGTGCACTTGGTATGTCTGCCGGGGGGCTTCATCCAAGATATGGAGGCGGCCTTGCTGGTGACTATCGAGCGTGCAGGGTGCAGTCGTCCACAAGGTGTGGTTCAAGTCAGCACCAAAAATGCCTCTCGCGTGGGTTCTGAGGTGATCCTCAGTTCATACGGGCGGCTGGCAGAGGTGGTGAAGACTGCTGGCCTCACCCACAGGGTGCGAGCGGATCTCGCAATTTGCAGCATTATTCCCAGAGTGGATCAGGGTCCTTTGGTGTAGAGCCGAGTGGAGGGTCTCAGCCAAAGGCTTCGTCGACCCTGTGACGGTCTTGGCTGCCGAGTTTTGAACCTGCATTATCGCGTGGGGATTTGTAGGACTCCCTTTGATAGGTCATGGTAGCTCTACACAAGGGAAGGAGCTACTCAGGTAGCAGAGTCTTGTGGAATGCACATTAGGGTTTTTTGGGCAAGGCAGTAGTTTGAGGTGCTCTGATGAACACTCGCCAGTCGGTTCACAGCAAGGGAAATCAAATGGCGTTTAGAATAGGGACACTTTGACTGTCACAATTTTATCAGTAAAATGTCGAAGTATTTGTAATAAAGTTCCCGAATTTACTACCCTCCAAGAAAGTTCTCACACTCAAATTATTATTGGGACAGAGAGCTGGCTAAAACCTAAAGTTCAAAGATATGAGGTATGTAGCGAGCCATGGAATGTATATTGGAAAGACAGATTCGAGGCAATAGAAGGGGGAGCATTCATTGCAGTTGACAAAAATATTGTATCTATTGAGGTCAAATCCGAGTGTGACAGTGAAGTCGTCTGGTCGCTTATAACAGGTGTAGGTGAAAGTAAGTTAATTGTTGGATGTTTTTACCAGCCATCCGATTCCACTGTGGCAGTTCTAGAGTCATTCAAAGAAAGTTTATGGTCAACAGTGCGTAAATACTCAGGTCATGCAATACTATAGTTCAATTCTTTTATCTTGGCGGCTCGCGCATGCCCGCCTAGACGCGGGAGATCGCTGCGTTGCCAGTTGCACACGACGCACGCGCCAAGAAAAGCAGCGCCATAATGGCATAGTTCGCAAGCTTACGTTTAGGGGGGAGCGTGCAGTTCATGAAGTAAAGCCACCACGGCCGCATTAACCCTTTCGCTGCTACAAAGACGTGCTCCCTGCATTCCGCGCTTGGGCGGTTTTGTTACTGCACTGCTCGCCTGTGCAGACACATTGTGTTCCGACTGCTTTGACACTCTTTATCATTCGATTCCACAAAAACTATTTGGCTCAAAAATTATGTTTTTACCTATCTTCTTGACTGATACCTTCCCCCCATAAATGACTTAATTCTGTTTCGATGTTCAACGCAGTTATTATGCAGCATTAAATATAGTAAACCATTGCTCGAAATTTTGAAGAGTTTGCAGTGGTAAAGTCCATAGAGTATACTTTCCGGATGGTCGATTTTAGTTGCCACAATGTTGAGAATGAAATGTGGACAAGATACCTATATATTTCATTTAATTTAAGTACCACGTAAGTGTCGTATGTAATATTGAGAAATATTCCACCTTTTGCGACTGTAACAAAAGGTTTACTTACACCGGGCACATTTGGCTTTATTTTAAAGCACTTCAATCAATCAAAAGGAAGTAGACAAAATACATTAAACAAAACTGTGGACTTACAAAAACATTAGGACTTGAATATACCGTCTGTCAGTGAAGTGCTCAGAGCTATGTCAAATATAATTTTGTGTGTGGCACACACAAACAGCATTTATTTGCTAAAACACTGATGAGCCAACACAAACGTTTAATATTGTGCTACCACAGCACAAAACTACGAAAGGTGACTTGGTAATGGAGGACACAAAATACAGTCCTCTTATGATGCTTCAAAATAGAGAAACGCGTCTGGTCTAAATAAGTCGCTTATTACAGTTGCAGAAGAGGGATATATTTCAATACCATTGGTAAAACTGCGACTGTGGAACAAAAACAAGAAATAGAACATGAATACCATTGTGTATGTGCCATACCTTTCACTGATGGAAGTGCTTTAAAATAAAGCCAAACACGCCCTGTGTAAATAAAACTTTTATTACAGTCGCGAAAGACGGAATATTTCTCAATATTACATACGACACCTATGTGGTACTCAAATTAAATGAGATATTGTTATACAGTAAATATTATATGAAATTTAGGTATCTTGTCCACATTTCATTCTCAACATTGTGGCAACTAAAATCGACCATATGGAAAGTATACGCTATGGACTTTTACATCTGCAAACTCTTCAAAATTTCGTGCAATGGTTTACTACATTTAATGCTGCACATCAAAACAAAATTAAGTCATTTATGGGGGGAAGGTATCAGTCAAGAAGACGTGTAAAAATCAAATTTTTTGGCCAAATAGTTTTTGTGAAATCGAATGATAAGTGTGTCAAAGCAGTGGGAACACCATGTGTCTGCACAGGCGAGAAGTGCAGCGATGACAAAATCGCGCACAGCGCGGAATGCGGGGAGCAAGTGTCTGCAGCAGCGAAAAAGTTAATGAAGAGGCAGAGCACTAGAAATTTCATTCAAACGAATAAAATTCGTGAAGTAAGGCACTCCAATATTGTTTTTAAATAAAGAAAATATTAAGCACCGCACAAGGTTTGAACTCATAACTTTTCACTTGGTAGCCTAACAGCTTAACCGTTCCGCTACCTCAGCTCATCAAACAGTGTAACTCCATAAGGACTCTAACACCCCACGCAACTACTTATAAACACTGTTGGTATGACTATGAATTACTCATGCTTCGTCGAAGTACAATAGGAAATAAACAATTACCGCTGTTCTTTATTGCGAAAAAGCAGTTCGTGAGATTGAAACAAACACCTTTCCTTGCTATCGCCTGAATTAGGAGTCTTATTGCTTGTTTGGTTTAATTAATTAATAGAATATGAAGCAATTGGTATAAAGAATGCTTTTTCCAATTTTTCTATAAAAGAAAGTCTGCTATCAAGACATTGCTTTTGTTCTATTACTTTATTTATGACTGAACGTTTCTAAAACTGAAGACACTCGTCTGTGCTCTGCACTGCAGTCGAGATCTGGCAACGTCGTTCTCTGTTCATTGACTGACTGTGTTTTGTGACGTCATATGCGCAGAACGAACCTAAACTCGGCCGCCAAGATATATGACGCGCACTTTAGTTGGAGGCGACTTTAACCTGTCAAGTATAGAGAGGAACGTCTATGGATTCACTGTGGGGGGCTGAAGACAGACAGTAATGCGAAATACTTTTGAGCACTTTTTGTGGAAATTGTATTGAGCAGCTAGATTGGCAGTCCACACGCAGTGGAAATATCTTAAACCTTTCAGCTACAAATAGGCCAGAACTTATCGACAATGTCAGTATAGGATTGGGGGTTAGTCATTATAGCAACTATTACTACAAAAGTTAATAAATCAGTCAGGAAGGCTAGGAGAAGGTTTCTGCTAGATAGAGCAGATAAGCAGCTATTATCATCTTATTTAGACAGTGAACTGGCACCACTTAGTACCAGTAAGACGGATGTAGAAGAACTATGAGCAAAGTATAAAGAGATTGTAAATCGAGGTCTGCAGAGTTACATGCCTAGCAAGTGGATAAGGGATAGAAGAAACCCACCATGTTTTAATAACGAAATTCGTGAGGTGCTGAGGAAGCAGAGGCTGTTGCACTGTATATTCAAAAGGGAACGCACAAAAGACAACAAGCGAAGATTAATAGATATTCGTGCGTCTGTGAAAAGATCTATGGTCAAAGCATACAGCTATTACCACCATCACACCTTAGCAAGTGATATGGCAGAGAACCCAGGAAAATTCTGGTCGTATGTAAAATCGTTAAGTGTGTCTAAGGTTTCCATTCAGTCCCTTGTTGAGCAGTCTAGTGTGGCAGTTGAAGGCAGCAAAACGAGAGCAGAAGTTTTAAATTTCACGTGCAAGAAATCGTTCATGCAGGAGAACCATACAAAGGCCATCATTTGACCATCGACAGATTACAGCATGGATGGCACAGAAATAAGCATACCTGGCATAGAGAAGCAGCTTAAAGATTTGAAAAAAAAAATCACCAGATCCAGATGGAATCCCAGTTCGGTTTTACGTGATTAGAAAAAAGAGCAGGTGACTTCAGTATATAAGGAAGGTAGAAGAACGGACCTGCAAAATTACAAACCAATATTCCTACTTCTGTTTGCTGCAGAATCCTTGCATACATAATCAGTTCGAATACAACAAACTTTCTTGAGGTTAAGCAGCTTATGTCCACGAATCAGCTATGTTTTAGAAAGCATCGCTCATGCAAAACCCGGCTTGCCCTTTTCTCACATGATGTACTGAGAGCTATAGATGAAGGGCAACAGGCAGATTCCGTATTTCTAGATTTCTGGAAAGTATTTGACGCAGTGACCCACTGCAGGCTGTCAACGAAGGTACAAGCGTATGGAATAAGTTCAAAGGCATGTGAGTGGTTCAAAGACTTCTTAAAACATAGACTCCAGTATGTTGTCCCCGATGCTGAGTGTTCATCAGAGATAAGAGTATCGTCAGGAGTGCCCCGGGGAAGTGTGACAGGACCGCTGTTTTTCTTTATATACATAAATAATATGGTAGACAGGGTGGGCAGCCGTCCACAGTTGTTTGCTATTGAAGCCATGGTGGACAGTAAGGTGTCGAAGTTGAGTCAGTGTAGGAAGATACAAGACTACTTAGAAAAAATTTCCAGTTGGTGTGATGAATGCCAACTAGCCCTAAATTTATAAACATGTAAGTTAATGCAAAAAAATGTTCAAATGTGTGTGAAATCTTATGGGACTTAACTGCTAAGGTCATCAGTCCCTAAGCTTACACACTACTTAATCTAAATTATCCTAAGGACAAACACACACACCCATACCCGAGGGAGGACTCGAACCTCCGCTGGGACCAGCCGCACAGTCAAGTTAATGCAGACGAATAGGAAGAATAAACCTGTAATTTTCGGATACAGTATTACTAATGTCCAGCTTGACACAGTCAAGTCGTTTAAATATCTGGGCGTAACGTTTCAAAGCGATATGAGGTGGAACGAGCATGTATGGATTGTGGTATGGAAGGCAAATGGTCGACTTCTTTTTATTGGGAGAATTTTAGGAAAGAGTGGGTTTCCTGTAAAGGAGACAGCATAGGGCACTGGTGTGGCCCATACTAGAGTATTGCTCGAGTGTTTGGGATCTGTACCAGGTTGGATTGAAGAAAGACATCAAAGCAATTCAGAGGAAGACTGCTACATTTGTTACCTTTAGGTCTGAACAAAATTTTTACAGAGATGCTTTGGGAACTCAAATGGGAATCCCTGCAGAGCATGTAGCATTCTTTTCGGGAAACACTACTGAGAAACGTCAGAGAACCGGCATTTGAAGCTGACTGCTGTACGATTCTGCTCCCGCAAACATACATCTTGCATAAGGACCACAAAGATAAGATAAAATAAATTATGGCTCATATGGAGGCATACAGACAGTCGTTTCTCTCTCGCTCTATTTGCGAGTGACACAGGGTGAGAAATGACAAGTAGTGGTACAGGGTGCCCTCCACCACGCATCTTACGGTGGCTTGCAGAGTAACTATGTAGATGCATATGTAGTTGTTGGATCGACTCCCACCAAATAACCAGTCCTAGTATCCACCAACAGGATGCAAGGAAAAAATGGTCGCACTCTAATTGTACAGATTTAGATAATCAATTAGTCAACCAATCTGATAGAGTGAGGAAATATTTCAAAGACAATCACAGCTGGGATTTACCAGGTATTCACTAGTTTGTTCAGGACTAAGGAGTGGTTAATGTGGCAAATAACAGACACTACCTACTTCTTCTCGAATGTCTTTGTTCCACCTGCTACACATTTCCATAGCAGTGGAAGTTTGAGAACAAAGGGGTGTACTGACTACCAATGCTAGATCTCCATGAGTAGCGAGATGGGGCAGGGGAGGGGGATGGAAGGGAGGAGGGGAAAGGGGGACATCTTTGCCTGTATGTGTTTGCATACATTGATTCACACATGCATAAGCAGGATGTAACTACTTGACAGAGAGAGGGAGAGCATGTGTTTTAACAAGAATTTCTCGCATATCAATATCAAATAGTTGCCACCACTTGATGCTTTGTTCAGTGATTAGCGCGATTTCCAGTCTGCACCCCTCCCTCATGACCTGCATGTGTGGTAATACATGAGATGGCTGACAGTGTGGGGGCTGACATCAGTTGTGGGGCCTGAGTGTGCATTGTTCGGTCTCTTGGACATTGGCGTGTGGTGCATCCCAGTGAAGCAATTGGGGAGTGGGCATGCAATGCCCTATGAGCACTGTGACAGATTTTTAACAGTGCAATTATGTGTAATGGGTGTTTTATGATGGTATCCTTGTGCAATCGGAAAAAAGAAACGCCACAATTGTTTCCATATTCCATACCTCCTTTTCACCCTCAAAATGTTTAAATAAACAATATTCCATACACTGCAGTCAATTTCCCAACAAATTATTTAAATAAATAAACTATATTCTAAACACTGCCTTGTATCCTATCAAGTGTTTAAATAAACACTATTCCACACATTGCCTTGTCTACCAGAAATTTTCTGAACAATATTCTATACACTGCAATCGATTTCTTGCCAAATAGCCAATCAACTGAGTCTTTCTTCCACCAATTTCCAAATGTGAGGGGAGGGGGAATGGAGGATGGGAAGGGAGAGGTTAATTAAATGATCACTTTAATTAATTAGTGAATCAAATTGATAGAGTGGGAGGGGCTATTCGAGTAACTCAGGCCTAGAAGTGTGCTTGTATTGGCGAGGTGGAGGTTGGAGGGTTGGAGGCTTCCAGAGGGGTGGAGGGTGGGGTAGAGGGGGAAGGGTATGGGTTTCTTGCAAGGACAGATTATCCTGAAGGGATAATAAATCAACCCTCAGGTGGTCATAAACCACTTAGCACAACAATAGGTTAAGGGGAGGGTGAGAGGATCATAAATCAATCAAGTTTTCTCCTGAAAGTATGCAATCTGCACTAAAAAAAGCCCATTGACATACATTGCCCTCCTACTCCAGTTATGCAGGAACACCTGGCAAAATTTCTAACAAGGAGATTCATGTTCACTGTCTGGGAAAAAATATCGAAAACAAATTCATCAATCTGTTCACCAATATTATCCAGAAAAAAATACTGGATTCTAATCACTCTGCTAAATACTACTCAGTAATTCTAGACCGCACACCCAACATACCCAGTTGAACAAATGACCATGATCATTTTTTGTGGTGTTATGTCAGATTTATTTGTTTTAGTCAGGTTGATTTAAAGCCTTTAACTGCTTATTCTTCTGTTGTTCATATAAGAATAGTTACTGGTGGTATGACAACATACAATGATAAACAATCCAAGCATAAGATAGAAATCAAAAACAGACAACTGGCACTTGTTTAACTGAAACAAATTTTTGGTCAATTCCATGAGATGTCTCTTTCATTAGAAAATTCAATGGAGAGGGATATGACAATGGAAGTAATACAAGAGATAAGCACAGTTGTTTTAGATAAAAATCCACACACATTCTTCGTATTGTGCAGTTCGCTCACACTAAACCTGTGATGAATGATGCTACTAAATCTTGTCTCACTGACACATGTCTCTTAAACTTGATTTATGCATGTTAATCTGCTACAACATATTGCTGAGATCTTCTATTGCTTTATTAGGCTGTTTGGACACTAAAACCACTGGGTGATACCAGATGGGAAACTAGGATTGATGTATTGTGTCTTCAACATTATCAACTAGCTGATGTGCATTATGGGCTCATGGATATTTATGAAAATCGTACATTGACTGGTACTGCTGGAAATCAAACATGTATTGAGGCTCAAACTATTGGTAAAAAAAAGTAGTGAATTTCGAATTTATTGCTTCTCTTGTGTGGTTCAACATTTTGTTCAAACCAAATTTGACTAGCAAACTTTTTAATCAAAGGAAACCGATCTCAACACTAGACACTCCTTTGCTAAAAACAAGAGCCTTTCTTAAAGATTGTAGAAGTGATTTGGGATTTGACAAAATGCTGGAAGAAGCAAGAGAAATTTCAGAAGAATCCAATATGCCCATATTATTTCCATCAGAAATGGAGCAAGTTCGTCTAAGAAAATGCAATTTGGTTATGAAGCAGAAGATGAACCCACTCGTGATGGGCAACGTCAGCTCAAAATTAATATTTATTTTGCATTGTTGGATACTGCAATTAATTCAATTGATGAGAGATTTAATCTGATTAAAAATGTAAATTGTGTCTCTATGACATTTATGGCATACAAAATAAAATTTCCAAGTTGTTCTTGAAGACTGTGTGGATTTTGAGAGTCTCTAATTCACAAAGATAGTACACAATTACAAGCCATTGCAAGAAGAGCACCTAATAACTCAACGCCACAGAAAGTTCTGAATTATATCTGTAAAAATGGACTTATTGACAGTGTATCTGATTGAATAACTGCACTAAGGGTGTTGCTTACACTTCCTGTGTCTGTGGCCAGTGGCGAGCCCAGCTCCTCCAAATTAAAACTAATAGAAACACATCTGCTTTCTACAATGACTCAAGAAAGACTTGTTGTGTTCGCAACTATGTTGATAGAACAAGAAATAGCAGAAACAATTGATTTAACGAAAATCGACTCCGATTTCGCAAAGGCCAAGGCAAGGAAAATGAAACTTTGTGATCCTAAAATACATTTCGTATAATGAAATTTATAATCATATTACTTATTGTAAACTATATGTAAGAACTTTTCAAAAGATGAAATGGAAAAACTACGAAGAAGTAACATTGTTTTATAAAAGTGTGTGATTTGTCTTGTGTGGCTGCAAATTTTTAGAAGGAAAGTATGTTTGCATAGTGTGTACAGTGTGATTATGTATTTGAATAAAAAGATGCTCTATGTACTTTACACTGATGTTTTATATTGTTGCGAGTTTTTTCATGGGGAGTTGTTAAAGTAATTTGCAAATATCACTGAGTTCGTTTGGGCTGGAACTGGCTGTACTCTATTCGATTTCAGTGTATTTTCATTGTATTACTGAGAAAAGTGAAAACTGATCGGCAACTACACTTCTGTTGCTTCTGGAACTACTAGGACAACAACCTATGTTTTATTTTCTGTATCAGTGTATGCATGTGTGTGTGTATGTGTGTGTGTGTGTGTGTGTGTGTGTGTGTGTGTGTGGTCGCAATATTCGCCAACCAAGATATATCCCACAACCTTAAAAGATTTTTGGACGAATAAATAAATAAACTTAATATGTAACCAAAAAGGAGAGACATAATTCGTGAGACCGAGCACTTTATAAATTGTAGCTTATGTGAGAGAAATAGTATGCAAGTGTAATCAATGAATACAATAAGTTCTAAAATATTGGAAGACTGGTGTGTCTGCAGATGGCTAGTTTGCCATAGCAGACAAAATTTTCGTCTCCAAGTGTTAATTCTTTTATAAATCAGTCTGTGGCCCCTGATTTATCCCTATGCGAAATCTATTTTCGGATCCAACGTTTGGGTTTCGACTTCCTTGTGTTTAACTCTTGCCACAGCTCTTATGCCATACCCTGCATTCTGACGTTGAGTCTGTTTGCACGCTGCTAAAGTTATGTGTCACGTAATTACGATGTGTACATGCTGTAACGAAGTGGACAGAGGCCATTTATCGACTTTTGTGATCACTTGAGATGCTGAACTCCAGTAACGATTTTTGCAGACAAATTAAAACAGCATTATATCTTTAATTTGTATATTCACTTCAATTTCTTTCAAAATGTGAACCTGCCAACCTCTAGAAAAAAAGTAGCTGACAATAATCCCGTAAATTTGTAAATTCAAGAAGCAATGTTAAAGTAGCTCAATCAGTTATATACAGTTGTATAGTTACAGAGATCCAGTGTATGGAACTAATGCTCCCTCTTAACATGAATCAGATAGCCGTTGTTAACTGAGGTAACTGTCCTTGACAACTTCTTAAGGGTGATTAAATGTCACATAGCTTTAGTATCAGAAGGCACAAGTGAAGCAGTTAATCAATTTGTCAACTACACAGTAATTGCTAACTATGACCCAGACACTAAAAGTGATACTGTGATTATAATACATTGTGACACTGAAATAAAGAATGTATAGTGGATGTGGAATCGCTTGTTCCATTCATGATGTAACTCTTGTGAGCGTTTATGCTCCATCCAGTAGTGAAAACAAAGCTAATAGAAACCATTTCTTTGGTTAAGAACTTTGCCAATTACTTCCCAGAAATAATAACAGAAACATTTCTTTGGTCAAGAACTTTGCCAATTCCTTCCCAGAAATAATAATAAGCTTAACATCAGTGTCGATTTTAACTGTATAACTAGTAATGATGATCAGAAAGCTGTTACAATAGTCTGATTTTTAATGCAAAAATTGCCACCAGGTAATGGCGTGGAGTTCAAGTTAAACTCCTGTAGATATGGTTCATTTAATGAAAGACTGAAATACCTAACCCCAAAGCATGATTTGACAGATATCCTCCATACTGTCAACCAATTACACATATCATATCAGTAAAATGCAAAGTTTTTTAACATTACTCATCAGTCTTAAAAACTTAAGGCATGGCTAAAGACAATGTATGTGAGAAAAGTAGTCCTGTCACATGAAACCTAGATATAGAAGGGGCTAGGATGTGGTAGCTTATTTTTCCAGGTAGTTCAATGTCTTTGTCCCATTTTACTCGAAAATAGAATTCTTCAGTCTAGTATTCATCATTTGGAAATTGAAGTAGTAGTGGTAGCAGCTTCATTCATCTGTAGATCTCTTTTTACAAGGATATAGGACATGTCAAAGCATTAACAAATTTAGATCTATTTAAAATAATCTAATTCGCATACACATATATTTACAGACTTCTAGTTAGAGACAGTCATTATATTTACTCCTGGTATACAATACTTTTTTTTACAAATAACTTACTAAATAATGTAATTCCACATTGTTCTCTCATATCTCACTATCAGTCACTGTACACACTATACATATATTGGTTCATAACACTTCACTCAATACACACACTCACACAAACACAAACACACACTGGTGAGCTCTGGGCCATTTTCTGTACCACAACTTCCCATTTGCTATCCTGAATAGCAGAGTCAGCATCCCTCCATAATGAGTGAGATGTTGAGCTCAGAAAGAAGAAGAGGTGTTAGTATTGTGCTATTCAAAGCTTGGTGGTAAGTATTTCTAAAAAGAAAGAAAAGAAGGAAAAAAACATAAAGTGAAGGTGTTATGTGGAATGTTGGATATTTTATAATCATTATTATTATTTATTTGTATAACATTTTTCTTATCAAACCCTACTCTGTTTTAGCTAAGTAATCCTTCAATGTATAAAATGTATTGCATAACAGGTACTTTTTAGCTGCCTTTTTAAATAAGTGTATTTTTGCAATTTCTTTAATCTCTTTGTTAACTTATTGTACAGTTTCATTCCTTGGTAGAAAATACTGTTTTGAGTTTTATGTTTATTTTTTCTTGGTAAATGTAAGTTGAGTCTATGTCTTGTTGCATGGTCATGGACAGAGCTGTTTGTGCAGTAATTAACAATGTTATTTTTGGTGTGTACAACTGACTGGTAAATGTATTCACATGGAACAGTTAAAATCCTCAATGTTCTGAACAGATCTTTACAATGAGCTCAACTAGTATTTTTGGTTATTATTCTAATGGCTCTTTCCTGGAGTTTGAAAATTTTCATATTTTGTGCATTTGTTCCACAAAAAAGAATGCCATAGCTAGGGATTGAGTGTACATATGAATAATATGTAACTAAAAGACACTGCATGTTACACACTGACGATAGGATTCTAAAGGCAAGTACCTGTGTGTGTTCACACCACTTTAACTGAGAATCGATATTCATTCCTAGAAATTTTACATTTGTTACACAGTCTATAGAAGTGCCATCTACAATTAATTTAACGTTGTCATTTTTCCTCTTCAAATTGAAATTATGGCATTCGTTTTCTTTATGTTCAATGTCACCTTATTACTTATTGTCCAATCATAAACTTCCTTGAGAGTTTCATTTGCTTTCTCGGCAAGGAGTTCTCTTGTTTTCTCAGTGATTATAATATTGCTGTCATCAGCGAAGAGGATTTTTTCACCAAGAGTAACACTACTGGGAAAGTCATTGACGTATATCAGGAACAGTATTAGTCCTAATATGCTACCTTGCGGAACCCCTATATTAATGTATTTTGGTTGTGATAAGTGCTTAGATCTATTTGAACTATGTGTTATCTCTACTCTTTTTACCCTATCTGTTAGGTATGATCGAAACCAGCCATTAGCTACCCCTCTTATTCCTAATGTTTCTAATTTATTTAATAGAATCTTGTGGTCGACTGTATCAAACGCCTTAGAAAGATCCAAAAATATGCCTGTGACACACTCATCTTTATCAAGGGTATCAAGTACAACTTTTGTGAATTCTACTATGGCTGGCTGTATTTTTGCCACTTCAGAAACCAAACTGTGATTAGCTTAAAAGATTGTATTTATTCAGGCAATTCATTAATCTGTCTTTCATAATTGCTTCTATTGTTTTTGAGAATGGTGACAGCAGGGAAATGAGCCATTAATATTCTGCATTACCTTCCTGAAGCAAAGGTACAACTCTTGCCTGTTTTAACTGCTCTGGAAATGTCCCTGATGTGAAGGATTCATTTATTATATTTGTTAAGGGGCCTTGTCTAATCCCTACGCATTGTTTCAGGACACACATCGTACTTCATCTAAGTCTACTGACTTTTTATTTTTTAGTTTTTGAATTGTTTTAATGACTTCATTCTCTGTGGCTCGAAGTAACATCATGGTATGTAGTGCAACATTATTTACAGGTGTTATATTTGTTTGAGGGAATTTTTGCTGTAACTTCTCTGCAATATTTGAAAAATGCTCGTTTACATAGTTTGCTAAGTGCTGTGGATTATTTATTACTTTCTCCCCTTCCCTTAGCAGTATGTTATTCTGTGTTTGTTTACCTCTCCCCATTCTCTTTTTTATAACATCCCAAACTGATTTGCTTTTATTCTCTGCATTATATATTATTTTGTCATTAAATGATTTTTTGCAGCAATCAGCACCTTCCTACAGATCTTTTTGTATCTATGATAGAAATTTAAGAATTCTGGATCATTGCGAAACTTTTTCATGGAACTGAGGTGTTTTAAGTGTTTGGGAGGACTTCTTAATATCTGCTGTTATCCATCTGTTTTTGTGAGATGTTGATACAGACATGTTTACGTTTGGAAATGCCTTTTAAAGATCAATTTAAACAATGTGGAGAATTTAGAGAATTTCATATTCACATTGGTTTCCTTATACACTTCATACCAGCTTTGTTTTTCTAGTTCTTTGGAAAAATCTTTTATTTTGATTTCTGATAGATGACGTTTGGAGGCTTGTAGTTTAGGGAATGATTCGATGCCTGACTTTACTATTGTTATTTCACAGAGATGTTCTGATAGTTTGAGATCTTTTACAGCTACATCATATTTTTCCCTGTTCACATATGTGGCCACATGGTCAGTTACTGATGAAGTCGTTGTGGTAACCCTTGTTGCACTATTGACCAATAGGGACATGCCAAAACTTTGAAGGATGTTTGTGAAGGTGCTGCTGGATTCATTTATGATATTAGTGTTGATGTTAATGTCCCCACACATAATTATGTTGACTTTTGTACTTGAGACTTTCTCTAGAAGTTCTGTTAATTTATTGAAAAAATTGTCCACACTGCCACTGGGAGATCTATACACATACAAAATGATTAATTTCTTGGTGATATGAAACCCTGTTAATTCAATAGCTGATATTTCAAAGTGTTTTTCTTCACTTACAGTTCTGATGTCACGTCTTTTCTGATATAAATGCATGATTCTCCACCCCTTGAAGTAGTTCTGCAGGAAGAGTTTGCCCTTTCATACAATGATAATACTACATATTGGATTTCTGTGTCTCTACATCAGTGCTCAGTAATACAAACTACTGTGCAATTCAAAGATTGGAGCTCAACTTCTAATAGTTGTATTTTATTTTTTATTCTTTGTGTGTTTTGATGGAGGATTGTGAAGTCTGTGAAATGGAACTGCTCTTGCAAATTTTAAAATGTGCTGAAAGTGGCAGTTGAATAATATTAACAAAAGTTTACATTTTACTGATATAAAGATCGATTTGCAAATATTGTCTGCTCAGCACAGTCATTTGAAACTGGTATTTGAGGAAAAAGCTCTTTGGTCGCCTATTCTCAGCAAAAATGCTGTACCTACTATGTATACAGAAACGAAATGAGAAGATGTGACTGCTGACTTCACTGACATCTCATGGCAGATAAGTCAGACTGGGATCTGTCTCTCTCCCTGGTGAGACTAAAAATCTCAGAGGTTTGTCTGAAGAACAGGTTCAATAACCTACCACTAATAAACTACTGGTACTGGCACAACTTCAAAAACATTGATGCAGTTCTTCAATGATATGTGTAATTGGCTGACAATATGAGAATATATGTCAAATGAAGGCCTGGCGTTAGACATTTTAGTCTTTAATTTTACCAACTGAATCATTTCTGAAGGTAATTCCCTACTTGCGTCGAGTTTAACGTGGAGTTCATGCCACGCTGCTAACTGGGTGCAATTATCGCATAAAATAAATCAGATGCCAGTGGTTTCGGATGTGGAATCTTTGCAACTGTATAACAACTTTTAACTGAGTTAGCTACTATGATGTTGCTTCAAAACTTGCCAATTTTATCATTTATATATCATATGGTGAAGTTACTTTTTCCAAAAGTTTGCTGGTTCATGCTTCCAAAGAGAATAAAGACATCAAAAGCTTTTCAGACTTCAGTGTATACTCCAATTGAAGATACAATGAGTCTTCAAAAACGGCTACTGCAGTTTAGTATCCTGTAAGATCAGAAAAATCGATACACGGTCTGTGTCACCTTCGATATAACGTGTACCGTCATAATGACATCACGCATGACTTCCGCATCCAGACTCACCTTGTTTGAAAGGTAGCTCACGGTGCCACTACAGAAAGCCACAAGACGTGGCGTCACATTAGTTGTGTATGTGAATCTGGCTTAAGCATGAACTAGGATAGGAAATCGGCTATGTCACTGTCAAATGCACAATCCTGCAATATGCCTTAGCGAGCCATGGAAATGACAGAAATATGAAATCTGGATGACTGGACGGAGATTTGGGCCGTGATCCTCTCAAATGCAAGTCCAGTCTTACCAGTGCAACATCTCTGTCTGTCTTTGTTTAGGAGATGGCTCAGTGTCCTTACAATCATGAAGACTGAAAAATTTACTCACTGTTTTCTATGTCGAACATAAAAATAATGAAACACGTTGTGACGAATGAAATAAAACATTAAGCAATCGTCCATTCTTAATACGTAATAAATTTTCAGACATCTAACAACTTAAAGAAACATAGAAAGATTAAACAAGAAATGTTTTTTGTCAAACTCGAATGCAGGAAATTCTGCTGTTATCCGTGTTCGTAGCCAGACTATAAAAAAAGGTTAAATTGTCAGAGGTGCAAAGAACGATCCAAATAGTCAAGACAGCAGCCCCTTAAGTGACGGCAGTTATGATACATGAATCTTCTCTGCGAGTCATATGGTGAACGCAACGACTTGGTGAAATGATTTGTGAGTGGACATGGAGGTATAATTATATCGACGATCGTAACTCCTTACGTAATACGGCAAAATACTTGTATTAGGACAGTAGTTTCACCACATGAACGGCTGACAGCATGTAAAGGGACATCCTGCTCTAGCATTACTTTTCCTCAACACCAGTTGTCAATACCTGTATTATTTTTCGAATTTTGGACAGATCAGCATTATCTCAGCTACTTTTCTGAAAACTTTCTTATAATTTTATACACAGTATGTTATATTTCATGCTAAAATTTACGAAAAAGGGTTACTTCTTTTTTAGTGCTATAATCGGTAAGTACTAGTTCTGAATGTACTGTTAAAATTATTTTTTTAGAAACATTTGAAATTACAAACTATTGGCACACTTAAAATTTTTAGCCCGCATCTCGTGGTCGTGCGGTAGCGTTCTCGCTTCCCACGCCCGGGTTCCCGGGTTCGATTCCCGGCGGGGTCAGGGATTTTCTCTGCCTCGTGATGGCTGGGTGTTGTGTGCTGTCCTTAGGTTAGTTAGGTTTAAGTAGTTCTAAGTTCTAGGGGACTTATGACCACAGCAGTTGAGTCCCATAGTGCTCAGAGCCATTTGAACTTAAAATTTCTATTATGAATTACTAATACTTTACTGGTTACTATGTTTACTTCTGGATTCATTTATGAAATAATACTCGAAAGGAATAATATAACAGAAACTAGTAGAAATTCATTTGTCAAGAAAAATTGTAAACCATTTGGAATACTGTTATTTCTGCTGAGAGAGAATGCCTCTGATATGATCTGACGTACTTTTGTATTTTGTGCGAACAGTGTAATTTCGGCTTTGTTAATGTGAAAAATCAAAAGACTGTATGATGTACTAAAATGTGTCAAAATATATTAACGTAACAACAAAAATTCTGCAGCAGCAATCTTCAAATTTATTTAGATCAATCCAGCTGTGAGGACATAATATGTGACGTTTTCAGCTTCAAGAATCAGACACCTAGACAAGAATAACTGGAGCCAACTCTACACAAAAAGATAATTAAACTAGAAAGTTTATTGTAATCTTCGCTCCTCTCAAATCTTCATACAAGAATAATGTGGACAATAAATTGGAATTAGGAAGGAGGGGGGAGATTACAAGGTGCATATTGATTTCTGACAACAGGAATAAGTTACAAGGAGTTCGAATTTTCGACAGCAATGTCCAAAAATGAATTGGGTGAAATAATGTCCGACTATGCGAATCTATATTTACTGTCATGAAGAAGGACTTCATAAAGACAAGTAAAGTATATCAATTAAGTAACACATAAATTGTGACAAATTACAAATCACATGTTTAAATTTTTGAGGTATTTTGAACTCCATATATTCTAATAAATTATGTGAGTGGCCAGTGAGGTAGCTTTTACTTCACGTACTGGGGACTTTTGGTTACCTGTCTGAAGTTTACCAGCAACCTGTTATAAACTTTTGCAGCAGATTATAAAACTCCATTCTAAGCTCTTGACAGGGATTCATAGTATACAAGAAACTTTTTAATATTGTGATAATGAACTGTATAGCTTACCTTTAATTCATTCATGTTATGAACCACATAATTCGATTAGGGAGTAAGTGTGTTGACACACAAGTGTAGTAATCCCTTTACCCTGATGACACTATCACAGATTTTCTTTATCAACTTAACACAACCCCTCTGTATAATATATACATACTCTTCCATACATTCTTCTCTGCGTTATGTAGACTGCCTCAAAATGTTAAGTTAGGACACCACAGAGTGGAAGTATTCCCTAGGGATCCCTTATGCAGGTTAATATAATGAGAGATATTTCTAAGTGCAAAGCTGATAGAACAAACAATTTTGATTAAATCCATAATGATTGTAAAAGAAATGCAGTTTGCCTTTGGGTCAACTACTTTCGTTTTCTCTATTACAGGATAACTGGTGCACCTGCCTATTATCGTGTAGGGCTCCTGCCAGCACGCAGAAGTGCTGCACCATGAAGTGGCATGGATTCGACTAATGTCTGAAGTAGTGCTGGAGGGAATGGACACCATCAATCCTGCACGGCTGTCCACCAATCTGTAAGAGTACGAAGGGGTGGAGATCTCTTCTGAACAGCATGTTGCAAGGCATCCCAGATATGCTCAATTATCTTCGTGTCTGGGGAGTTTGGTGGCTAGTGGTAATGTTTAAACTCAGAAGAGTGTTGCTGGAGCCATTCTGTAGCAATTCTGGACGTCCAGGGTGTAGCATTGTCCTGCTGGAATTGCCTAAATCCGTTGGAATGCACAATGGACATGAATGGATGCAGATAACCAGACACGATGCTTACATATGTGTCACCTGTCAGAGTCGTATCTAGATGTATCAGGAGTCCCATACCACTCCAACTGCACATGCACTACACCATTACTGAGCCTTCACCAGCCTGAACAGTCCTCTGCTGACATACAGGGTCTATGGATTCATGAGGTTGTCTCCATACCCGCATACAACCATCCGCTCAATACAATTTGAAACGAGCCTCGTCTAACCAAGCAACATGTTTCCAGTCATCAACAGTGCAATATCTCTGTTGACGGACCCAGTCAAGGTGTAAAGCTTTGTGTCATGCAGTCATCAAGAAAACACAAGTGGGCCTTCGGCTCTGAAAGCCCATATCGATGATGTTTCGTTGAACGGTTCTCACACTGACATTTGTTGCATTGATATCTGCAGCAATTTGCGGAAGGGCTGCACTTCTGTTACGTTGAACGATTCCCTTCAGTCTTCATTGGTCCTGTTCTTGCACGATCTTTTTCCGACCGCAGCGATGTTACAGATTTGATGTTTCACTGGATTCCTGATATTCACAGTATACTCGTGAAATGGTCGTATGGGAAAATTCCGCACTTCATCGCTACCTCGGAGATGCTGTGTCCCATCGCTGTGTGCCAAGTATGGCACCACGTTCAAACTCACTTAAATCTTGATAACCTGTCACTGCAGCAGCAGCAACCGATCTAACAACTGCACCAGACAGGTGTTGTCTTGTATAGGCTTTGCCGACCGCAGCGCCGTATTCTGACTGTTTTCATATCTCTGTATTTGAGTATGCACGCCTATGTCAGTTTCTTCGGCGCTTCGGTGTATAAACACCTACCTTCTCACCTTGATTGCTGTAATCCTAAGTTCCCAAAACGTATGTGACCTTATACACGGTGATTCAGGAGGAATGCCCATAATTTTTGAGGTGATTCTACATGTGAAAATAAATCGAAAAAGATCTATGAGAATATGTCGTTAGGGAACTGGAGTGGGTTGAAGACTACACACATCCACGAATGTTCATGAAGACAAGTGTGAATATTACTTACCGAAATGTTCTTTAGGCCCTGTGGTAAACAGAAAAATGTGGGCCAGATGACTGATCCATCCTACAAGCGGTGTTCAAAAAGTCCTCTGTCCATTTCAATGCACTTGTCAAAGCGTTGGAGGGCGGATTGTGCTGCACATCGAACATCACCTCAGAAGGCTTTAATGTGCACCACAGCATCAGTGATACAAGCAACAAATTCTTCACATGCATCCACCTTCGTAGCATACATATTCCCCTTTAACCAGCCCCATAACAGAAGTCTAATGGGGTTAGGTCTGGTGATCTGGCAGACCAGTTAATGGGTCGAACCATCGCCAATCCACAATTGAGGAAATGTGTCATTCAGATTGGGCTACTTGTCTAGTACAATGAGTTGGTGATCCATCATGTTCCAGGAAAGTTAGCTGTTATTGCCCTAATGTCACATCTTTCAAAAGTTCAGGTTGGTCTTTTGTCAGGAAACATGTGTATGCTGCAGTTATTATACGATTTGGCAGGAACACAGGTCTTATAACTAGGTCAGCAATCATATCACATATTCACGAGAATCTAATATGGAATCTTGTTTCCCTAGAGTCATGTGGGATCTCATCACCTGTGTGTGAGGATTGTGTGTGTTCATGATACCATTGCATGTAAATGTAGCCTCGTCTGTAAATAAAGTACATTGGACGACATCTCAGTGTACAGCCACCTATTCACAAAATTGTTGTCTGCCTACTGAGGCACCTGGATGCAGATGTCGCACAAGCTGCACATGGAATGGGCATAAGCCCTTGGGATGTAATGTACACCACACTCACATTTGTGGAATATTGAGCTGATGGTTAATGCACCATGTACTGGTGATGGGACTCCATTGCACCATTGCAATAATCTTCCCTTTCCTCAACCAATGGGACCGCCTCACATTCCGATGTTACATGTACAATGGGTAGTGTTTCAGATTCACATAATGCTTGAAAAACCCTAGGAAATACTCTGGTACAGGAGATCTATAGATCACGGAAACGTCTCTAGTATTCTGTCATAGCCGCACAGCCATTGCCATAGCAGTAATCATATACAATCAACCTGTGTACTTATTCTGCATGAGTGAACATATGTGGTGTATTGGTATTCACAGACACAATGGACTTATTCAATCAAATAACACTCAAGCACGACACACACACAGTATCATGACCACTCACTAATCCAACCCACAATTGCACACTGGGTACGATTGCAGCTGTTGCCTCACTACGTCATCACAGTGCTGCTATATGTTGGAGAACACCCACACTTCTTTAAGGATGGATCAGTCATCTGGCCCACAATTATTCTATCAACTACAGCGCCTACATAGCATTTCCGTAAGCAGTATTCATACCAGTCTTCGTATCCATTCATTGATTGAAAATTGGACACATGTTCATAGGACTTTATCAATTTATTTTCGTATGTAGAATCACAGTGTTTATTTTAACAAATTCAGCAACTAACTCCCTAAAGCACTGACGTAAATCAAAGATGAGGAACACTAGACTGAACAAATAGCTGACTACAGCATGTTTTGTGCATCAGATGTGTGGCAGTCTCCTGTCGACATGCGACGATCTGTTTGTAGATGGGGTTTGCATCCACATATCTGAACAGTTTTGCTCAAACTCCAACTTTCAGGTTGTGCATTACGAGTGGCTGGCTCTGGAGATATAAGGATATGATAAGTATTTGTCAATGTGTGACAAGCTGTCAGAGACCGAGCAATCGGGCAGAGACAGTGTAACACACGAGGATGCAGGCAGCCAATGGCCGTGAGCTACACATTAGGGTTTTCCTAGCTGGTTTTTTATGTGTCTGGTTTCCTACTAGGCAAGCCTCTGGCTTGGCTCCAGAGGCTCCAGCCGCTCGAAATAAAATGACGAATTACAATATTCTACGAAAAATACATAAAATGCCTTATAAACATCCCACAAGAAAACTAGCTACATGAAATGAATCATGGTGGTGTGAAAAATTGACGATGACAGCAATCGCAACAACACGTTACTTTCACAATCACACTGAAACATAAGCAATTTAAGAATTTACAAGAAAATTGTGCCACAATTGCGATTTGTACACATACAAATATAATAAGTATCTCAGCCATTATCAAACAAATCTTTATATTTAACGAACCATAGTTTGATGTTTGAAGAAGTATTTGTAATTTAGATTTGAACAGATTACAGTGCCAGAAGTGGCGAAATACGAATGCATTTATTCACGTCTATTGAAATAATGTGCAAATGTTTTAATATGAGGTTACAAAAAGAGCACAAGAATTTAATCTGTGTTCTAGTATGTACTCACACACACACACACACAGTGTGTGTGTGTGTGTGTGTGAAATTATTGTTTATAATTAAATGGTGGTCATCTTGTAAACACACGTACTGAGTACAGCAGTAGTCACATAACTAAAAGCAGATGGTGCACGCAGAGCAATACCTCAGAGTCTTTTTTTTGGCAAGCATTCAGTGTGGTAAGGTTGATGAGTTAAACAGTAGCCAGGGTGCTGCTTGGCCTTCGATAGTATTCGTTGGACTTAGTAAATTTCTGCTGGTCGCAAGCTGAACACTTAGAAAATTTTTTCGTGGGAGTGTGTTCTGGAGTTTGACTTCTATTGGGGCTTAGAGATTTTCGCTTGGCTTTCTGTCATTGTCTTCGTGTGACATGAAGACCTGTCGTTTAAACAGTTTAAGATGGCTGTAAACTTCCATATTTCGTTGCATTTATTATAGCTAATTGTGTGATGAATATGTTAGATACTTGTGCCAGTAGTATTAGTGTTTAATGAATCTTTAGTTCTCGCTGTGACTGTTAGTGAGATTTTGCGCTGATGAACTTCCAGACTTAGCTGATGAAGTTAAAGGTTTTGCTACTCCAGGAAAGGATCTCCACCTGATATAAAAACATAAACACAAAAATTAGCTAAGTTGAAGGCATAAGAACAGGCAGGTAGGGTACTGCACAATGAATAATGTTCAAAAGGGGTTAAGAAAATCAACAGGTTTACTCAGATAACTAAATCACAAGAGGGAGCACTGAACAGTCTCAAATTTTAATAGTTCTTAGTGAAAGTCACTAGCTGTTGTAATAACACTAAATACAAGAGTGGTGTGGTAAGAACAGCGACTTAGTGATGACTCACACAAAAATAAATGCTCTAATCACGCTCCACGTCGGCGTGGGATTCAGAACAAAGTCACCAAGTATTCAGCAGCACAGACACCATTTTTGTTGACTCGAGGCATGGAAGTGAACCTCTCTCGCGGAAGAAATGGTCAGAGCGAGATCCAAATGAATGGAATACTGTCACCATGCGAGTGTACCGGCTGGAAGTTGATGCTAGGTCAGTACCCATATGAGCACAAAAGGTTGTCAGTCGTAGGGAATACCTTGAGGATGAAAACTCTGTTTTATGCATCGAGCTGTGTTGCAAGGGAAAACGCAGTGTGGCACGGGTGTGTCAATACTTTAGGACAGGTGTCTCCGATACCGCATGCGTCGCCACATATGTTGTCTAGGTTCCGGTAGCCAGCGACCACAGTAGAAGGGTGATTGGTCGCAAGGCAGAATCGAGGGCTGTTGGCAGAAGTAGTCGCACAAAGAAAAAAACTCGCTGCATTAATAGATGGTCATAGCGAGCTACGCACCTAGAGAATGGTGCCAGACTACTAAGACCGATGTGTGACGAAGGCTGCCACACTACTGTTTTTCTTCATGCACGGCTGCATGAACTTTTCTTGCACATACTACTTTGTATAAATGCTCTGCTCCCAATACTAGCATGCGGTAGACAAACTGCTTCGCTCTTTCCAAGATCTCGTTACTAGGTGCTTCAGTATGACAATGTATCCTCTTTCAAAGTTGCTTATGTCACCGTATTTCAACATTTTCTGCCCATGTCATCGCTGGAATGATTATCCATTCGTCCCTACTTGAATGTTTACTTTTATGTTCTCTTTTTTATACATAATTCTCGCATCACCTAGTATTTAGATATGTAATAAATAGATGGACAAGTTACTAAACAGAGTTGCTAAAGATTTACGTCTGAAGACACCATACTTTAACTTACGCAATCAATTGTGAGAATGCCATTGAGATGGAAAAGAAGATTATTAATATCCTTAATTAATGCATATTCATCAGAGTAATTTACAGTTTACTGGAAGATCTCATTCCACAGTGTACATTTTCATGCAGCATTTTCCGATACAAAAACATACGAGAAAATGAAGAGCCTTCATCTCTCCCAAATTGAGGAATATGGTTTATGCTGCAGCTTATAAACAGAAGGAGTAAAACATTAGTGCTTCACGAGAAGAAGCTAATTTAGTCAAAAGAGGAATTTAGGTTCCTGTAAATTAGAAATATGTGTAGAATAGAAAATTATCATAAGCGAACGGCTGATAATCATGGATTAGTGATGACACTCTGAAGAGGGGCCATAATTCGTCATTGACCATAAAAAATTCACTGGAGATTTGCGGACAATGGGTTTTTGTGTGACGAGAGAACATTTAACAAATTTGGATCTATTCGTTGCACACATCTTGGCGCAAGAACAGTAAAGTGCTGTAGATAACATTTAATTCTAGTCATGAACTATGGTTGGTCAATGTTTGTTTAGCGGTTGCTGCCAGAGTTAGTCACCTGAACTTCACTGAAGAAATATGGCCAGCGTTAAGTTTATTGATGCACTCGGGGCAAACACAGAGGCAGTTTGAGAAAATTTTGTCACACAAGCGACTTATCATTTGGTACCCACAGTTATATTGTACACTTTCTCCCATGACAGTTTTCGTTGCTAACTGTGATACACACTTGGCAACCATCATAACCGTTTCATCTTGGCACCTGAAACAGCAAATACCGATTTTGATACGGCCTGGATAGAAACCTGACATTTGTAAGCAGCGGCTTGTGTCGTGTAAGCATTAAACCCTCCCTGGGTATATAACATTCTACTGAGAGAAAAGTAGGTTGGAAAAATGGTTTATTCAATATGGAGCTCTTAAGCAGACGACCCTTACATGTTCGTATGTTGACCCAACAATAACATCAGTTACGACTCCAATGGGCATACGCTCATTGAGACTTGTCCGTGCATCAAAGGACACGCGTCGCCTGATATGAACCCGACAGAACACTTGTGGAATGCTGTCAGACTCCAGATATGTGCCCAAATATAACCAGCCCGTAACTTATCGTAATTGCGTGACCTATACATGTTTGTGTTGTTGTGGTCTTCAGTCCTGAGACTGGTTTGATGCAGCTCTCCAAGCTACTTTATCCTGTGCAAGCAGCTTCATCTCCTAGTACCTACTGCAACCTAGATCCTTCTGAATCTGCTTAGTGTATTCATCTCTTGGTCTCCCTCTACGATTTTTACCCTCCACGCTGCCCGCCAGTACTAAATTGGTGATCCCTTGATTTCTCAGAACATGTCCTGCCAACCGATCTCTTCTTCTAGTCAAGTTGTGCCACAAACTCCTCTTCTCCCAAATTCTATTCAATACTTCCTCATTAATTATGTGATCTACCCATCTAATCTTCAGCATTCTTCTGTAGCACCACATTTCGAAAGCTTCTATTCTCTTCTTGTCCAAACTATTTATCGTCCATGTTTCACTTCCATACATGGTTACACTCCACCAAAATACTTTCAGAAACGACTTCCTGACACTTAAATCTATTCTCGATGTTAACAAATTTCACTTCTTCAGAAACGCTTTCCTTGCCACTGCCAGTCTACATTTTATATCCTCTCTACTTCGACCATCATCAGTTATTTTGCTCCTCAAATAGCAAAACTCATTTGCTACTTTAAGTGTCTCATTTCCTAATCTAATTCCCTCAGCATCACCCGAATTAATTCGACTACATTCCATTATCCTCGTTTTGCTTTTGTTGATGTTCAACTTATATCCTCCTTTCAAGACACTGTCCATTTGATTCAACTGCTCTTCCAAGTCCTTTGCTGTCTCTGACAGAATTACAATGTCATCGGCGAACCTCAAAGTTTTTATTTCTTCTCCATGGATTTTAATTCCTACTCCAAATTTTCCTTTGGCATCCTTTACTGCTTGCTCAATATAGAGATTGAATAACATTGTGGATAGGCTACAACCCTGTCTCGCTCCTTTCCCAACCACTGCTTCCCTTTCATGCTCCTCAACTCTTATAACTGCCATCTGGTTTCTGTACAAATTGTAAATAGCCTTTCACTCCCTGTATTTTACCCGTGCCACCTTCAGAATTTGAAAGAGAGTATTCCAGCCAACATTGTGAAAAGCTTTCTCTAAGTCTACAAATGCTAGAAACGTAGGTTTGCCTTTCCTTAATCTTTCTTCTAAGGTAAGTCGTAGGGTCAGTATTGCCTCACGTGTTCCAGTATTTCTACGGAATCCAAATTGATCTTCCCCGAGGTCAGCTTCTACCAGTTTTTCCATTCGTCTTTAAAGAATTCTTGTTAGTATTTCGCAGCTGTCACTTACTAAACTGATAGTTCGGTAATTTTCACATCTGTCAACACCTGCTTTCTTTGGGGTTGGAATTATTATATTCTTCTTGAAGTCTGAGGGTATTTCGCCTGTTGGTTGGTTTTGGGTTTTGATGGGGGCTAAACATCGAGGTCATCAGTCTCCAGTTCCAAGCAGACATACTTCTAAAAGGCCTATACAGTAAAAGCGTAACCTCTGCACCCAGAGGGAGGGAACACCAGGGGGTACAGAGCTAAAATGAACACCGCAGTAACACAAAATAGGGGGCACTTAAAAGGAGCAGAGCAAATAGTTAACTAGAGTAAAACAGACCACAGTGGTGGATGGAT
Organism: Schistocerca nitens; assembly: GCF_023898315.1. NCBI lineage: Eukaryota > Metazoa > Arthropoda > Insecta > Orthoptera > Acrididae > Schistocerca > Schistocerca nitens. The sequence goes on from NC_064614.1 coordinate 432,252,056, forward strand.
CAGGTAAAAGGTCAACCACTCAACTACAAACGAAGAACCTCCAGCTGGAAAGCGTTGATTGAGGTACCAATACAACTTGTTACCACAAAAGACACTATTTTGGTATCCACATCACAATTAAAAGTCGCTGGAGTGGGTGCAGCCTGAGAAATCATGCGAGAGCGCCCACACTAGAGCGAGTGATAAAACCCAGCTGCACGGATAAAACGTAAAACTGAGTCAGCTATAGAGGCATCGCCACCTAGAATTAAAGGAAGTGCAGCTGGTAAATTAAAGGAATGCCGCAAGGGGGCTAAATGGGGGCAGTAAATCAGAAGATGGACCACTGTCAGCCCTGCATCACAGTGACACTCGGGCGGGTTCTCACAATGAAGAAGATAGCGGTGGGTCAACCGCATATGTCCAACTCAGAGACGGCAGAGAACAACTGAGTCCCTGCGCGTGCCCCTCAAGGACGAGTTCCATACGGCCTTGGACGACTTGACCATGTGGAGCTTATTTGGCGTGTTCAAGACAGACCATTCAGGGCTCCAGATATCTCGAACCTTGCGATGTAGGGCTGACCGGAGGTCTCTTTCCACGAGACCGAGCTCCAGGGGTGGCGAAGTGGTGGCCTTCTTGGCCAACCGATCGACATGTTCATTTCCTGGAATGCCGATGTGGCCCGCGGTCCACACAAACGCCGCTGAACGACCACGCTCAGCGACAGCAGAAACAGTATCTTGAATACCGCGTACCAAAGGGTCCCAAGAAAAACGCTGGGCGAGTGCTTGCAATCCACTCAGGGAGTCACTGCATATGACAAATGACTCCCCAGGGCAGGAGGAAAGGTTAGCGAGGGCACAATAGAGAGCAACCAGCTCCGCAGTGAAAACACTGCTCCCACAAGGCAGGGAATGCTGCTCAACGTAGTCGCCGTGGATGAAAGCAAACCCAGTGCGTCCATCGACCACAGAACCATCAGTGTAGACTACATCTGCATCGCGAAACGAGGCAAGGAGAGCCAGAAATTGTTGACGAAGGCTGGCAGGTGGAACTGAGGACTTGGAGTCGCAGGACAAATCCAAGCAAAGCCACAAGTGAGGGAGGGACCAAGGAGGGGTAGAAGAAGAGGGCTGGAAGGATGGAGGAAGGGGAAAGGACTCGAGTGACGAGAGAAGGGAACGAACGCGGACCGCGATCGGGAGACCCGACCTAGGCCGCCGTCGTGGGGAGGGGAGTGCAGAAGATGGAAAAAGGAGCCTGCGGTTTGGGTGGTCGGGTGAAGCATGGACGTGGGCGATGTATGACGCAAGCAACTGCTGTTGGCGGAATCATAGGGGAGGGATTCCAGCTTCTACAAGAAGGCTAGTCACTGGACTAGCGCGGGAGGCACCTTTCGCCAGTCTGACGCTACAATGGAGAATTGGGTCGAGGATCTGCAACGTTGAAGGTGCTGCTGAGTCATACACCACGCTCTTGTAGTCGAGACGGGACTAGACTAAGGCCTTATAGAGCTGTAGGAGGGTTCGTGCAGCCCCCCAAACGGTGTGGCTGAGGCAGCGAAGGATGTTGAGGTGCCGTAAGCACCGTTGTTTAAGCACGCGAAGATGAGGTGGCCAAGTGAGGTGAGCATCAAACAGCATGCCAAGGAAGCGATGCGTCTCCTCAATACGAAGAAGTTCATTGGCAAGGTAGAGCTCTGGATGGAGGTGGACCGTTCAATGACGACAGAAATGCATCACTCGGGTCTTAGAGGCTGAGAACTGAAAACCATGGTTGGATGCCCAAAAATGTGCCTTACAGATAGCTCCCTGCAGCCACTGTTCAGCGACACTGATGCTTGGGGAACTGTAATAAAGACAAAAGTCATTGGCATATAGAGAGGAACAGACCAGTGAGCCCACCACAGCCGCAAGACCATTGATCGCCACCAAAAAGAGGGGAACACTGAGAACTGAACCGGGCGGGACACCGTTCTCCTGAATATGAGCAGAGATAAACTGTGTGCCAACTCTAACCCGAAAGGAGCAATTGGAGAGAAAATTCCGTAGAAAAATCGGAAGTGGACCCCGTAAGCCCCATTTGTGCAGCGTAGCAAGGATATGATGGCGCCAGGTGGTATCGTACGCCTTCCAAAGATCAAAGAAAACAGCAACTAGATGTTCTCACCGAGTAAAAGCTGTATGAATAGCCGACTCTAGCGAGACTAAATTGTCGATCGCTGAGCGGCCCTGACGGAAGCCCCCCGGTTGCTGGGCTAGGAGGCCCCGAGCTTCGAAGATCCACATGAGCTGCCGACTCACCATTCGTTCCAGGAGTTTGCACATAACGTTGGTAAGGCTGATAGGGTGATAGTTATCAACCACCAGCGGATATGCACCAGGTTTCAGCACTGGGATGGTAAAGCTATCCTGCCAACGAGTTGGGAAAACACCCTCCGTCCAGATGCAGTTAAACAGGGCGAGTAATTCACCCTGACAGTGCGCCGAGAGATGGCGAAGAAACTGGTTGTGAATTCGGTCTGTACCTGGAGAGGTATTGGGGCAAGCTGTACGGGTACTTCGGAACTCCCATTCACTAAACGGGGTGTTGTATCTTTCCCAACAGTGAGTGCAAAACGCTCTTTAATGGCGCGGAATTTTGTGCTGTAACATGCTGTCACGGAACTACGAGCGAAGTACTCTGCCAGATGTTTGGCGATGGCGATTGGGTCAGTACAAAGTTTACCCCGAAGAGAAAGGCAAGGGACAGACGCATGAGGGCGAAAGCCAAAAATGCGCCGAACCCGTGATCACATCTGAGATGGGGAGGTGTGAGAACCTATGGTGGCAACATATCGTCCCCAGCAGTCCTGTTTGCTCCGCCAGATTAACTGCTGAGCCCGGTCCCGCAGCCGTTTAAAGGCAACCAGATTCTCTAAGGAAGGATGACGCCAGTGTCGTTGCAGGGCTCGCCAGCGGTCCCGGATAGCTTCTGCAATCTCTGGTGTCCACCAAGGGACTGACTTGCGCCTTAGGGTACTTGAAGAGCAGGGGACAGATGCCTCGGCAGCTGAAACAATGGCCATAGTGACCTCATCCACTGCCATATAATGTCACCAGGAAGCGGAGCAATGGCAATAGTAGTTGAGGTGTAGGCTGCCCAATCAGCTCAATGAAGAGACCATCGTGGCAGCTGGTCAGGGGGTTGGGATTGAAGAAGAGAAACCAGGATAGGAAAGTGGTCGCTACAACAGAGGTTGTCATGGACCCTCCAACTGAGGTATGGAAAAAGGCCTGTGCTACTAAGAGAGAGGTCAATGGCCGAGTATGTGCCATGAGTCAAGCTAAAATATGTGGGAGCACCAGTGCAAATGTCCTGCTGTGCCAAGAGAGCCTCAACGTTCCTACCTTGGCCCAAGATCTGGGCCCCACCCCATAAAGGGTGGTGGGCATTAAAGTCCCCCAAAAGGAGGAATGGCAGGGGGAGCTGTGCAAACAAGACAGCTAGGTCGGCAAGAGGGTCAACCTCATCCGGGGGAAGGTAGAGGGAACAGATGGTAAGCTCCATTCCTGCCCGGATTCTAACAGCCACAGCCTCAAGAGCCGTGTGAAGTGGCACTGGGGCACTAGGAACAGTGGCAAGAACATAAACACAGACACCGCCAGACACCCTGTCGTATTCTACGCGGTTCTTATAGTAACCCCGGTAGCCACAGAGGGAGGGGGTCTGCTGAACCGGAAACCAGGTTTCCTGTAGGGCCAGACAAATAGCAGGGAAGCAGCACAAAAGCTGTTCAACTCAGCAAGGTGGTGGAAAAAACCACGGCAATTCCATTGAAGGATAATGGTATCTGACATTCTGTGTAGACATGAAAGAACCTGGTGGGGGGGGGGGGGATAGGTCACGCCTTACAAGGGAACCTCCCCATCGCACCCCCCTCAGATTTAGTTATAAGTTGGCACAATGGATAGGCCTTGAAAAACTGAACACAGATCAATCGAGGAAACAGGAAGAAGTTGTGTGGAACTATGAAAAACATTAGTAAAATGTACAAACTGAGTAATCCATGCGAAGATAGGCAACAACAGGGACAGTGGGAGTCAAGGTGCACCGTGGCCCCGTGGTTAGCGAGAGCAGCTACGGAAAGAGAGGTCCTAGGTTCAAGTCTTCCCTCGAGTGAAAAGTTTAATTTTTTATATTCAGTTTGTGTGACAAACTCTTATGTTTTCATCACTTTTTTGGAAGTGATTATCACATCCACAAGAAAACCTAAATCCAGCAAGGTAGAAGAATCTTTTTACCCATTCGCTAAGTGTACAAGTTAGGTGGGTCGACAACATATTCCTGTCGTGTGACGCACATGCCGTCACCAGTGTCATATAGAATATATCAGACGTTTTTTCCTGTGGAGGAATCGGTTGACCTATGACCTTGCGATCAAATGTTTTCGGTTCCCATTGGAGAGGCATGTCCTTTCGTCTACTAATCGCACGGTTTTGCGGTGCGGTCGCAAAACACAGACACTAAACTTATTACAGTGAACAGAGACGTCAATGAACGAACGGACAAATCATAACTTTGCGAAAATAAAAATTTCCGTACAGGGAAGACTTGAACCAAGGACCTCTTGTCCCGCAGGTACTCACGCTAACCACGGGACCACAGCGTTCACATTCTCCTTGATATTGCCTATCTTCTGCATGGACTACTCAGTTTGCATATTTTACTTAATTTTTTTCATAGTTCCACACAACTTCTTCCTGTTTTCTCGATTGATCTGTGTTCAGTTTTTCAAGGCCTATCCACTGTGCCAACTTATAACTAAATCTGAGGGTGGTGCGATGGGGAGGTTCCCTTGTTAGAAGCGCTCGTCGCCACCGATTGCGAAGTAGCCTGATCAACTTCTATAGGAGCTGCAGGTCGAGCAACATCTAGCTCCTGAGGGGACGCTAGATGCTCCACATCATCTTCAGGTGCAGTGGTGAACTCTTTTTCTGTCTCTATGTCCTTCTCCTTTTGCTTTTTCTTCTTCTTGGTAGGGTCCCGTTTGTCCTTCGGTTTATCAGGCTGGGTGGGCTTTTCTGACCCAGTCTCATGGACCGATGACGACTTGGAAGCCCTACAGCCCTCAGGTGGGGGCTTTTTCAGCCAATGACTGACATCTGGAGGGGCGGTAACCGTGGAAGGGAGGGCACCAAGCGATCCCTTCTGTGCGAGGGAAGCCGGAAGAGGCGGGCACTTCTCCGGTGCAGAGGTGGGGACTTCAAGTCCCCAAAGAAGGAAGGGTTGTTACTCCCGATGTTGATAACAGGGGAGCAACGAAAGAGGGTGTTCCCCCAACTACCTGGGGGGCAGGAATAGACGGCCAGGCTGGAGAGTCCACAAAAAGCGGCTGAGCTTGGAAGCTTGTCGCCAGGGACGGCGACATCGAAGCTTCTGCAGCAAACGTCGATGAAATTCGCACAGGGTGAAGTCAATTGTACTTGCGTTTAGCCTCTGTGTACGTGAGCCTGTCCAAGGTCTTATACTCCATAACCTTCCATTCTTTTTGATAAACCGTCCTGTCTGACGAGCAAGGTGAATGTTTCTGTACACAGTTGACACAAACAGGGGGTGGAAAACGCGGGACGTTGGGGTGGGAGGCACGTCCACAATCCCGACAGGTAGGGTTGGTGTCACATCTCGATGACATATGCCCAAACCTCCAGCACTTAAAGCAGCACATGGGAGGACGGACGTAAGGCTTAACATCACATCAATATATCATCACCCTCGAAAGACAAGATGAAAGCGCTGGTGGTGACCCTACTATCTTTAGGTCCCCTGAAGACATATCGTACAAAGTGGACACCACGGTGTTCAAGATTTGCACTAAGCTCATCGTCTGACTGCAACAACAGGTCATGATGAAAAATAAGTCCCTGCACCATATTGAAGCTCTTATGAGGCGTAATGGAGACTGCAACATCACCGAGCTTGTCACAAGCAAGCAATGCCCGTGACTGTGCTGGGGATGCTGTCTGTATGAGAACTGCTCCAGATCTCATTTTAGACAGGCCCTCAACTTCACCAAACTTGTCCTCTAAATTGTCCACAAAAAACTGAGGCTTTGTGGTCAGAAATGACTCCCCATCTGTTTGGCTGCAAACAAGAAATCGAGGAGAATACGTCTCACCAGGTAATTTAGTACGCCGTTCCTCCCCTGGTGTGGACAGGGAAGGGAACGATTGGGGATCATACTGTAAAGCATTGAACTTTCCTTTCTTAGAGACTCGTGCTTGCGCACTATTCGTATTTCGTTTCATGGTAGTCCCACCAGCAGCTAGGGGAAGGAATGTCCACCCAGACAGAGCCCCGCTTGCCTGGGTAAGCCTAATACAACAGGGGGGCGGCAGGTTCCCCAGAGGTCGCTCGCTATCAACTGTTTTGCCTCAACAGCCATGCGTCTCCTCGGCGCGCAGCACACCTTGAGATTGAGGCTTTTTTTATAGAGGTTTATACCATCCTCGCGACCCAGGCAGTTGAGCCAAGATCCCCGGGCTCTGTACCATACAACGTCCCACCGTCGCGCCTTACGGTTTGTTGACGCACACTCAGAGCTTACGGTATTGAGGACTGTCTCGTACATCTTGCTCACCAGATGGTAGAGTTTTGTCAGGACTGGCTCCTCAAGTCTTTCACTAGTTATAATGGAATGTTGTCTACTCCCGGGGCCTTGTTTCGACTTAGATCTTTCAGTGCTATGTCAAACTCTTCACGCAGTATCATATCTCCCATTTCATCTTCATCTACATCCTCTTCCATTTCCATAATATTGTCCTCAAGAACATCGCCCTTGTATAGACCCTCTATATACCCCTTCCACCCTTCTGCTTTCCCTTCTTTGCTTAGAACTGGATTTCCATCTGAGCTATTGATATTCGTACAAGTGGTTCTCTTTTCTCCAAAGGTCTCTTTAATTTTCCTGTAGGCTGTATCTATCTTAGCTCTACTGATATATGCCTCTACATCCTTACATTTGTCCTCTAGGCATCCCTGCTTAGCCATTTTACACTTCCTGTCGATCTCATTTTTGAGACGTTTGTATTCCTTTTTGCCTGCTTCATTTACTGTATTTTTATATTTCCTCCTTTCATCAATTAAATTCAATATTTATTCTGTTACCCAAGGATTTCTACTAGCCCTCGTCTTTTTACCTGCTCGATCCTCTGCTGCCTTCGCTATTTCATCTCTCAAAGCTACCAGTTCTTCATCTACTGTATTTCTTTTCCCCATTCTTGTCAGTCGGTCCCTAATGCTTTCCCTGAAACTCTCTACAACCTCTGGTTTAGTCAGTTTATCCAGGTCTCATCTCCTTACATTCACACCTTTTTGCAGTCTCTTCAGTTTTAATCTACAGTTCATAACCAATAGATTGTGGTCAGAATCCACATCTGTCCCTGGAAATGTCTTTCAATTTGCATCCTGGTTCCTAAATCTCTGTCTTACCATTATATAACCTACCTGAAATCTTCCAGTATCTCCAGGCCTCCTCCATGTATACAACCTTCTTTCATGATTCTTGAACCAAGTGTTAGCTATGATTAAGTAATGCTTTGTGCAAAATTCTACCAGGCAGCTTCCTCTTTCATTCCTTACCCCCATTCCATATTCACGTACTATGTTTCCTTTTCTTCCTTTTCCTACTATCGAATTCCAGTCACCCATGACTATTAAATTTTCGTCTCCCTTCACTTTTTGAATAATTTCTTTTATTTCATCATACATTTCATCAATCTCTTCATCATCTGCAGAGCTATTTGGTATATAAACTTGTACTACTGTGGTAGGCGCAGGTTTCGTGTCTATCTTGGCCACAATAATGCGTTCACTATGCTGTTTATAGTAGCTTACCCGTGCTCCTATTTTTTTTATTCATTATTAAACTTACTCCTGCATTACCCCTATTTGATTTTGTATTTATAACCCTGTAGTCACCTGACCAGAAGTCTTGTTCCTCCTGCCACCGAATTTCACTAATTCCCACTATATCTAACTTTAACCTATCCGTTTCCCTTTTTAAATTTTCTAACCTACCTGACTGATTAAGGGATCTGACATTCCACGTTCCGATCCGTAGAAAGCCAGATCTCCTGATAACGTCTTCCTGAGTAGTCCCCGCCCGGAGATCCGAATGGGGAACTATTTTACCTCCGCAATATTTTACCCAAAAGGACGCCATCATCATTTAACCATACAGTGAAGCTGCATACCCTCGGGAAAAATTACGGCTGTAGTTTCCTCTTACTTTCAGCCGTTCGCAGTACCAGCACACCAAGGCCGGTTTGGTTAGTGTTACAATACCAGATCAGTCAATCATCCAGACTGTTGCCCCTACAAGTACAGAAAATGCTGCTGCCCCTCTTCAGGAACCACACGTTTGTCTGGCCTCTCAACAGATACAGATACAGGTTGCAACTACGTTACGGTTATCTGTATCGCTGAGGCACGTAAGCCTCCCCACCAACGGCAAGGTCCATGGTAAAATTAGGCATGGGAAACATAAAACCAGTGAAGACGAGAGACAAGCAAGGCACTACATTTCTTCTCTCTAATCTTGCTTCAGCTGTACACAGCATGCTTCCCTTTCTGCGAAAGAATCTATTACCTCATCAAAGATCGTTAAACGTTTTGCTACATGAAAAATCAAAATCTCGTTGTTTAATACTGAAAAAACTGTTAATACGAATAGTACCCAAGACTAGTGTGGTTTCTCGATTTGATTACGTCTATTTTGTCACTGTCTGCTATATAAAACGAAATAAGCGTTTCTAATAGTGCAGGAGCTGTAATTGCAGGAACTGTAACACACGCCAAATAAGCGTGACTGTTTTGGCACAAAGGGTCACTTTTATCTACCTCATTTACATCAATAACACAACAGAATATCATTCACGAAATGCCATTATCAAATGCCTATTAGGCCTACGACAAGCAAAAAAAAATTATGTTAGGAAATAGCTTCACATTTCATTCATACGCTCTAGTTTCTCAGGCATGAGATCGAAAAGTAGTAGTACGAAATTTTTATATAACTTTGGAATCTTCATATTCTTCCATATAATTTATGTGATGTCACCGTTTCTTCTCTTTCCTCATTCTAACAAACAATCTTGTCATCACTTATTATGTAACTATTCCTGCCATTGTCAAAACTTGTTCTCCAGTTAACTTCACTAACCCTGCCAGAATCACCAGTTAGGTTATCCCGCGTTTATTCTCCAGTTAGACATTATTACGTGTTCGTACAACGCATTTTCCACGTTGTACGAAGCGGCTGCTAGCTAGAGGCTGTACAACTGGCCCTTAGTAGTGTAGCGATATGGCAAAAATTTTCTGTCAAAATTTCATTTTCTTGGATACACCGAGAAGATTAATCTGTAATATTTGTTACCTGTTATTTCTGTTAGTCGTTTATTTCCTCTCTGGTAGTCTGAACCTATGGATTTCGATAATAATTATAACAACTTTGACCATTTGCACATCTAGTCAACCACATAAACAAAGAGCGACTGGGTTCATTCGGCTCAGCTCTTATAGCTCGGTCCCCATTTGTCCATGGGAAAGTTTTTCATTTCTAGATGCGATGGAGATTCCCCTGGCAGACACATCACGTACACTATGTACACATTCAAAAATCAACTTATAATTCGTTGAGAAACCGACTTAGAATGTGTTCAAAAATGTTCAAAAACCAACATGGATGCGTTTCAAAACCATATGAATAATCGATAGACCAACGGGCGCGGGATGCATGACGCTTTGTGAAACAAGGGTTTTCTCTTCAAAAATATGATTTGGCGCCGCCTGTAATTGCCGCCCGGGCAGAGACCCCAGTTCCCCCCCCCCCCCCCCCCCCCCCCAGCCCCAAGATCCGGGCCTGGGTTCTGAGGCTGTAGACGTTTATCCTCACTGCTGTAAATAAACGTAAGTTCTCCTGTCCTTATTTTCACTGTCAAAGAAAGGATATATTTGAAATAGTTTTTCAACTTCAATATCGGAAGATTGTTTGGTCTTCTATAACCTGAGAACGGTTTCTCGTTTACAAGTTCTGTAAAACGTGTTTCACGGAAGTCCTGGAATCTAGTTTCCATGTTTACTACTATTGTGCCAATCGTTTCAAATGCTAGCCTTCTCAATTTCTGAATACTTGCTTCTGTTTCGTTAAAATTAATTTCAGATACTTCTGCTAAATTTATAAGGTTCTTAGCTTCCACTACGCAGTTCTGAATAATTTCGTCACATCTTAGTCTTTCAACAGCATTGATGCAGTTTTCAATTTCGAGCTTACAACGTCTTATGTCCACAGTTTTACTTTGCAAGAAGTCAAACAAGACACTTGCTGGAAACTCGAACTGTACAGCTGCAGTAGGCGCAGTGGTCGAGCGGTTCTAGGCGCTTCAGTCCGGAACCACGCGGCTGCTACGGTGATGTTCTTAGGTTAGTTAGGCTTAAGTAGTTCTAAGTCTAGGGGACTGATGACCTCAGATGTTTAGTCCCATAGTGCTTAGAGTCATTTGAACCATTTTAAGCTATTAATTCATTCTGTTTGTCAGAGTAAGTGCCTTTAAATACTCCATCGGATGCTTATAATTGCAAAAGCTCTAAATAATTTCCTTCATTTGCTGACACCCCAGATTCGTCATGACTTCAAAGAGACTCTTGCCGTGCTAAAAAGCAGATTGTCGTAATAAGTCTCCTCATAATACTTTTGTTTCGATCAACCTTCTCATTATGTTTCAAAGCCTCCAGTCGTATTGCTTCCGAAAGACCAAGGTCAGTTCTTACTGTACCTAGCTGATTGTATTTAACAGCTGCTGTGATATGTGAAATGGATCATTCATGCTTTTTAGCTTTCCAAAGGAAATTTTGAAGACTTTCTTCGCCTACTCCCCACTTACGCCATTCAAAACGGTCATTATCCATTTCAAATAGTACACAGTAATAACCAAAAGAGTTTGTTCCTTACAAAGCTCCCACTTAACCACGGTTTTGAATTGTACAGTTGTGTTTGGAAACGTCTTACAGATTTTCAATAAGATTTTTTAATAGACAGACTTGGCATCGACTTTCGTTATTTCACTAGTTTATCTTCCGAAGAAAGACAAGAGAAGAATACAGGGTTTTCTATCAAAAGATTCGGTGGATGTTGTGATGAAATAACAGCACCCAAGGCAGTTTGCGGTAGTCAGCAAAACAGTGCGTCACAAGATAATGATTTCAATGTTAGACAACTTAAGCTGCGGTCACAGTGGCTCCGATATCGGTGGATTCCGCCAATGAGCGACATCGGCCGGAGACGGTACGCCACTAGGTACGCGACTGTGCGGTCACATTATAGCCGATCTCATTTCCCGAACGTACGGATTTCGGACGACAATCGGTGAACTTCCAATCATTTTGTTTTCTTCGGTCAAATTACTGACATTCTCGCACGTGAAACATGGAGCGTGAGAAAATTATAAGTTTAGTCCAAGAAAGAGTGAGTTTGTGGCATTTGGAGGATGAAACTATCATAATAGGGCTATAGTTCGGAATTTACGGACTGAAATCGCAGGTTTATTCGAAAGCTCAAATAGGGAAAAGCTTTAATGGAAATTTTAGGTATAGATTATAACCTCAAAAAATAATTTGTTCAAGTGAAAAGGGTGACGTATCTTATATGCTTATAGCTACTCTACTGGATCTTTTTTGTGGTAGTTTGTCATTTGAATCATTGCTTACTGGCATTTTATGCCAGTAGGATAGTGATTCTGTTAACATGAAGTGGTTTGCAAATGTGATGTATGGTATGTGTTTCCACTTTTAAGTGCTACACTTCATGCTTGTCTGCCACTTGTGTGCTAAATGAGTCACTGAAGGATTGACGTGCGTCTACACAACTATAAATAAATACAGCGAAACAAGAATATCCATAACATGCTTTTCAAGATCACCACGAGTTATCTCCAGTATGTAATAGAACGTTTTTCCCATCATCTCAAATATTCATAAAACTTGTCTGGTTATTCCGATAACTGAAGACTGAGTGTATAGCACTAGCCACGTTCTCTGCGAGCCAGGAAAACTCGTTCACATGCATTCGGCGTCTCTTTAATAGCAGAAGCAGCCGCTATGCAGCACCCGTATCCTAGCACAGAAGCGTCGTGGTATCCACCCCTACTTCATACGTAGAATAGATTCTAACCTAACCTAACCTCCTTGACCCTGCTAAAAAGCTGACGGCGGAGATCGGACGCACTACGACCACGGTGTCGGCCGATGTTATCGGGCGACTTCTAGCGATGGTGTCTCACGACCGTTGTCGGTGGCACTGTGAACGCAGCCTTACAGTTTTCCTCTCTACAACACAATGACGAGACAAACAGTCGACAGCACCTCACACGTGACAGGGCACACCGAAATAAAGCTTACAATCAGTTAATTATTGCCACTACTTACTACATTTTTACTACAGAATTCATGTTTCTGGTTTCACTATAAACACGTCAAGTACTGTTGATGTGATAACTTACAGCCGGCCGCGGTGGCCGTGCGGTTCTGGCGCTGCAGTCCGGAACCGCGAGGCTGCTACGGTCGCAGGTTCGAATCCTGCCTCGGGCATGGGTGTGTGTGATGTCCTTAGGTTAGTTAGGTTCAAGTAGTTCTAAGTTCTAGGGGACTGATGACTTAAGATATTGAGTCCCATAGTGCTCAGAGCCATTTGAACCATTTGATAGCTTACAGACACCAACATTTGAAAGAAGTAAGGCTACTAAATTTTAATCTGAGAAACAATGAAAATACAGAGGTTATTTCCTAACATCTTATAACAACGTCCAATAGTGCATTCACATTTATTTTCTATGAATTATGAATGCCTTCTTATTCCTTAGGTTTTAAGTAAACATTTAAATTAAGAGTTAATGGTTTCTCATTCTGCCCGGCTTGCTGCTAGCTTGCTAGACGATGTGAAGTGGCGCTATTTGTTAGAAAACTGCTGAATGACTTATTCCAAGGCGTGTATCCGCCTGCTGGCCAGAAGTAGGAACAAATCAAACGCCAGCTCTTAAAAACCGTATCCACCCTGTAACAACCTCAGTTCGCCACGTGAAAGAAACGGGCTGGCTGCGTATGCTCTTAAGAAGCACGGAATGCCGAGCTGCTATTGGTTGCAAAGCTAGAGGAATGATGCATTATAATACTCGTGGGTGCATATACGAAGTTCAAACGAAAATACTTGAAAACATTTACGAGGGTACGTGATCAGATCCGATTAAATTCAGTTTGGACGAATTATTTTGTAATTTTTTGGGTAGGCTCTGCCTTAGAGCCTTAATGGACGTATGGCCTCTGGCTGCAGGCGATGTCAAGCTGTTAGCGAAGGCAGTCGCGTCGGTTGTCTACATCCAGAGCCCATTAACGCCAAATTTTGCCGCACTGTCCTAACGGATACGTTCATCGTACGTTCCACATTGATTTCTGCGGTTATTTCACGCACTGTTGCTTGTCTGTCAGCACCGAAAACTCGTTCGTTAAGTGAAGGTCGCTTTGTCCGTGGTGAGAGGTAATACCTGAGATTTGGTATTCTCGGTAAACTCTTGGCAATGTGGATCTCGGAATAATGAATTCCATAACTATTTCCGGAATGAAATGTCCCTAGCGTCTAGCTCCCATTAGCATTCCGCTTTCAAAATCCATTCGTCCATTCGTGCGGTCATAACTATGTCGAGGCCGCGCGCTATTAGCCGAGCGGTCTAGGCGCTGCAGTCATAGACTGTGCGGCTGGTCCCGGCGGAGGTTCGAGTCCTCCCTCGGGCATGGGTGTGTGTGTTTGTCCTTAGGATAATTTAGGTTAAGTAGTGTGCAAGCTTAGGGATTGATAACCTTAGCAGTTAAGTCCCATAGGATTTCTCACACATTAAAAAAAAATTGTCGAAAGCCTTTTCACATGAATCACACTGAGACAACTAACAGCACCGCCAATATACTGCCATTTTGCATATTGTGTACGCAATACTACTGCCATCCATATAGGTGCATATCGCTAGCCCAAGCTTTTGGCACATCAGTGCATATGACAACCCATAATTAACACATTATTTAAACATAGTGCGGTATATACGAGGGCGGTTCAGAAAGTAACCTCCGATTGGTCACAGTGCGGGTTGTGGGGGGAGTAGCGACGCCATCTGTGCGTTCACGCACTCAACAGGTCAGTCGGCATCAAGCCGTGGTCGAGTGAACGTCGTACCTGCGCTAGTTTAGTTTTTGTGGCAGTTTGAAATGTGTGCTGCAATAGAAAACCCCCGCCAAATGTGAAGTGCGTGCTGTCATAAGATTTTTTACAGCCAAAGGATATTCTGCAGCAGCTATTCATCGTGAGCTTTGTGCCGTGTATGGACCAAGAGTTATGAGTGAAGGAGTTGTCCGTGAATGGGTACGTTTATTTTAAAGTGGACGAGAAAACGTTGCACGATAACGCCCGTCCTCACTCTGCTCGCAGAACAATGGCCCTTCTTGAGTCCTTCAAGTGGGACGTTATCAACCATCCACCTTACAGCCCAGACCTGGCGCCAAGTGATTATCACCTCTTCATGCATTTGAAGAAATGGCTCGGGTCACAGCGGTTTGATGACGACGAAGAGCTCAAAGATGCGGTCACAGGCTGGCTCCAGGCACAAGCGGGTGATTTTTATGCAGAAGGAATTTCAAAGCTTGTGAAGAGATACGATAAGGGCCTCAATCGCTATAGAGACTATGTAGAAAAATAGTGCAAAGATGTAGTTGTGAGATGTATATATTAAAATATTTTTATTTAACTTGGTGTATTTTTTTAAATCAACCGGAGGTTACTTTCTGAACGGCCCTCGTAGCTTAGATATTACATCCCCGGAAACTAATCTGCCCCCTACACCTAAGTACTTGTAGCAAATATGATCAGATGCGTAACACAGATTTCATTGGTTCAAATGGCTCTGACCACTATGGGACTTAACTTCTAAGGTCATCAGCCCCCTAGAACTTAGAACTACTTAAACCTAACTAACCTAAAGACATCACAAACATCCATTCCCGAGGCAGGATTCGAACCTGCGACCGTAGCGATCGCGCGGCTCCAGACTGTAGCGCCTAGAACCGCTCCACCACCCCGGCCGGCCCAGATTTCATTCTCTCCATTATGAGTATGTCCCCTTGTGAATTGTGTAGTAATTTCTCTGATTTAAGTTAGTAATTATACACCAGTTAGCATATAAATAACATCTGTACATAGGCTGATCGCGCGTAATATCATGGTTATGTTCTAGAACACTGTCTAGGTCACATGCAAAAGCGAACCTGAGACTGCGTTTTATTGCCATAATGCTCAGCACAGTGGTTCCCAACCTTTCTGAGACCATTACCCATAGTGTAATCGGTTATTAACTAGTAGCCCCTCCCGTAATTATTAACATTAGAGCTAAACTAAACTTTAGAATGAAAATGAATTTTCTTTGAACATTTTCATTTTTACAATGACGAAAGATAAATGGTACTTAGCTTGTTATATTAAACCACAAACATGAAACTAAATGAAACAATTGGTACTGCTTGTTTCTAACAACATTTTTTATGGGTTGATGCACAAATTATCAGTGCTACCTACAACTCCTTTCTCGGAAAGAAAGTCAACGATCCACATTGAGGATAAGTACTTGTTGCAGAACATTCTTCCTCTACACCACTTCTCTCCCTAGACTCTTACTACGCCCACAACCTGCACCCCATTTAAAATCAATCAAATTAAAATGTGTTCAATCTACATAGGCCTATAGCTTGTCAACCATTTGATTGCTGGACACTTTACTACTGAACTGAGAGGAATTGGATGACTTCAGGCTGCCAATGCTTTAGGTCTGAACACAGCCACTAATAATGATGATAATAATACTGTGTAGGCCCTACTCCAGTATAATAGCCATTATATAGTTAATGTTGTGTTGTGCTGTCAATTAGTTGATTTACCAGCAAGCACACAACCCCACCCCCTTTCTTTCAAAATTCGAATTTCCATGTATAAAACTTCCGTTTCACACATGTCTAGTTTTACTGCATGAATAGCGAAAATATTGTAAACGAAAGACTTTTTTCTTTCATAATTTTGGGGGATGAGTCAACGAGAAAAGGTTTCCAAAGAATTGAAATTATGTCTCAAGTTTATTGGAAGTCACTAAGTGTTGTCATTCTCACATACTCAAAGAATATAATCTGGGTAATTTGCGAGGTATGAGGTACACTGCCTCAAGTTACATAAACAGTTTCTAACTTTAATATTTGCCTCACGGTGTTAATGTTGTAACATGAGATTAGTGATTTAGATTGCTGGGTAGTGAAGAATGAAGGAGTTTCTGGTCTATTGTAGAAGTTACCTACAGCTCGAAGAACGCATTTTCGTGAGATATTTAAGCATTTGTGATGCATATGTCTCAATTTCACTGTCATAGATGCAAGGTAGAAAGAACAAAGTATCTGTGTAGTGCGTGGGCTACCGGAGGAGGATGTTGTTCATAATTCGTCTTACAAGCTGTAACCTCTACCACACTGCGTATATAGTTAATGCGAGTATCTGAAGTCTTAATGTGATTATTGATAACTTAAATACTGATAATATTAATGATCTTTTAAAAATAATTTAGTTTCACAAGCAAAACACACGTGAACCTCTTTTTTATCCCTTAGAAAATAACAATTTACCCCTCAGGGGTAAGGTTGGAGGAACCACTGATTTAGAAGATGCGTCAGATCTGCTACACTAGGCTTGTCAGTCCTCTTCTAGAGTATGTCTGTGCGGTATCGGATCCTTGCCGGGGAGGACTGACAATTCCTCACCTAATCTGCACTTTGTCTTCCTCTGAGTGAAAATATTTTGTCAACTTGCTCCTACAAAGGGAGAAATGACCATTGTAGTAGAATATAATGGCACAAAATCGGCAGATGTAATCGTAATTTCGAGTCAAAGGATTGTTATTGTGTGTTAACCACGGCCGGTTTAAGACACAAGACGCCACTTGCGGTGCCTAGCTGAAAGGGACTCCAGAGGCGCCACAGCTGTAAGACTTGTATACAGAACGTATCACAATCAATAGCGGCTGTTAGAGGCTCCCATGTGCAAGATTTATAGACAGTGCGTTTCACAATTAGTAGCAAAAACTGGCACGTGTGAAAGTGTACCAGGGAAAAGAAGGGAGGAGGATGGCACCAAATGATAAGTCGCTTTCGTGGAAGTACTGTATGTTCCCGAATCGGCCCTGGTTGTTACTTTTTACAACAGATGACATGGGGAAAGCTCCATAAAACGTTTCCCGGATGTTGCTGTCGTCTATACGAAGACTGTGTTGAAATACAGGAAGACCTGCAGAGAAACAATAATGACTGCAAGGACTTGCAGTTGACCCCGAATGTTAGTAAATGTAATGTACTGCGTATAAAAATTTGGGAAGAGATCCGTTACTGTTAGATTATGCTAGTGGAAACAGTATCAACCGCACAATACCTTATTAGCTCTATGTGGTTACTTTGAATGACTTGCATGATTTGCTATGACAGGGTCTCCACCTATCAACTGTGATACCCATTTTACTTTCGCGTATGCTGGTAATGTATTAGGTCTACAACTTTGCTTCCGCCGTTTTACAATAGACGGCATTAGCGGCAACTGGGGTTCAGGTCGTTTGTCATAGGTGTAATACAATAAGCTTAGCCATCTGTAAACATAATGCCATAAAAATATTAGTCTATTTGTGATTGCATCATAAGGTTATTCTCGATTAAGTACGTCAACTTACGTACCCATTTCTCACCATTTGCGGGAAGTTTTAATTTTATGCTTTAACATGAAGAAATCTGCGGCTGTGGCTCTTAAAATGCTGGGTAAGAGCAATGGTGAGGGAACTATTAGTGTAAGAACGTACAGAGAATGTTTTCAACTCCTTAAGAACGGTGATTCGGACGTCGAAAACCGGCATGGCGGTGGAAGACACAACATTTTCGTAGCTACTGAAAGAGACGAAGGCAGTCACACGACAGCATTATCAAAAGCAATTGATCCGTTCGAGCCCAGCACTGAAAAACAAACGGCGACAATACAGCAATGGACGCGTAAAGGTAATTTTGCAGCAGGTCAGTGCTCGACCCATGTCGGCAAATCCCGTCAAAATATACATGGAGACGTTGAAATGAGAAGTCCTATCCCTCCCGCCGTATTCTCCATACGTTGCTCTCTCTGACTACCACCTTTTTCGATCAGCGGCATACAGTCTGGCTGACCAGCACTTCTGATCATATGAACAAGCGCAAACTTGAATCAATTCATGGATCCCCACAAAAGACGCCCAGTTCTTCCACCACGGGATTCGTATGCTATCAGAAAGATGGGAGAATGTAGTGGCCGGCGGTGGGCAATACCATGAATCATAATTTTTTGTAAGTTTTTCACAATAAAGCCCCGAACTTCGAGAAAAAAACGGCGGGAGCAAAGCTGTAGACCTAGTAGAATACTGATTAACTGCAGATATCAAAGCTTTTTATATACTCAAAAAGATACAAAATGGTAGCACCTTTGATCACGTGATCCTGATGTCGCTTTCGGTTACACTTCCTAAATTTAGAAGGGTTGTAGGTGTCGTCCCCCAATCCCAGGCAGTTAAAAAGAAGTTACATAGTGTACGAGGGGGGACCCAAAAGAAACCGGTCTCCGAGGGCGCTGCCACTCGTAGACGTAGTGCAGGTTTCTCACGCTAGATGGTGTTAGTAGAGACCTTCATGAAACAGCTGTGCAGACGGCGTCAGTGTAGAGCTGCACTTGCGCAAGTGTGGTATTGTGTTTCTCTGACTGTTGGCGGGTTACCTCTGCGAAGTCGTTATGGCAACTTTAAAAGAACAAAGAGTGTGTGTGAAATTTTGTTTCCTGCTTAAAAACTGCAACGGAGACACACCAAATGCTTCAGGATGCTTTCGAGGAGGACGCTATGAGCCGCACACAGGTTTTTGAGTGGTTTGGGCGCTGTAAACGTGGTGAGATGTGTGTTGAAGACCAAGCTCGTTCTGGACGCCCTTCAACATTGCGAAATGAGGAGAACATTGAAAAGGTCCGCCAAAAGATCAATGAGGATCGTCGCCAAACGATCGACCAAATTTCAGCAGAGACAGGAATCAGCTGGAGCTCGTGCCAGCAGATTTTGAGTGAGGATTTGCCCCTGAGACGTGCTGCCGCTAAATTTGTTCCGCGCCTTCTCACACAGGAGCAAAAAACCATCGGCATGAATGTGTGTCAGGACTTGAAAACAGAGACTGCATGTGATCCAAACTTCTTGAGCAAAGTCATTACAGGGGATGAGAGTTGGTGTTACAGGTATGACCCACAAACCAAGCAAGTGTCAAGCCAGTGGAGGAATCCCAACTCTCCCAGACCAAAAAAAGCAAGACAAGTGAGGTCAAATGTGAAGATGATGATCATTGTCTTTTTTGATGTTCGCAGAACTTTGCATCGGGAATTTGTACCCCCTGGCCAGACTGTTAACCAGCACTTTTACTTGGATATTTTAAGGTGTCTGTGAGAGGATGTGAGGAGGAAACGCCCGGAACTTTGGCGATCAGGTGACTGGTTTCTGCATCACGACAACGCTCCAGCACACCCGGCCATACGAGTGACCCACTATTTGGCATCTCAGAGGTGGTCTGTCGTTCCCCACGCTCCGTATTCGCCGGACCTAGCCCTGTGCGCCTTTTTCCTATTCCCACGAATGAAAAAAACGCTACAAGGGGAGCGTTTGACGATGTGGAGGCGGTAAAAACAGCTTCGCAAAGAGCACTGGACAATATCAAACTTGACGAGTTCCAAACATGCTTCCAACAGTGGGAAAAGAGACTTGACAAGTGCATCACATGTAATGCACAGTAATTTGAAGGTGACTGAAGTAATTTTGTAAAAAGGTTCATCAATATTTCTTTTTTTATGACAACAATCCGGTTTCTTTTGGGTCCCCCCTCGTATTCGTATGTGTCAGAAAACTGTATGGAAAATCAACTTTTTTAAAAATCATTATTTTAAGTAAAAGTTCATCCACTTACATCTTCACTGTCATTCATTTGGAGACAGAAATCTGCGAAGGTCTTCGATATTCTATGGAAATGACTGCCCGTTAGCATGGAGCAACACATGCTGCACGATAAGCAAAATGCCATTTGACTTTTTCGAAACCCTGTAATTGTCTTCAGTTGCGCCGCAGACGTTTGAAATTTGGCTCAAAGATCTTAGAAGCTGTCAAGACTGTCGTCCTGTTGCTCATCGTATTCCGAACTGTTGTTTTCGACCGGCAAATACGCGGGAATCAACGCCCCAGGGAAATGGGTGTTTCATTGACGCCCTTTATGCCATCCCCTGAGGCCTTTTCGTGTCTGTTCTAAGCGGCAGTGTGTCTGAAATCTGTTTCTCGGCCGCCCGTAACAAAACTGCGCGATTTCAACGCTGGGTTTTGTCGTTCTGACCTACACCGCAGAGGCGTTAAAAGAAGGGGTGAAATGTAGGCAACAGGTACTATGACGACCTTCCCATCGTGTGACACGTCCACAGTAGCGCTGGGTAGAATTTTGGAGAAATTTTGGCTGCCGCTGTGACTTCATTAACACACCCTACACGTCACATGACGTCTGGGCTCTGGCCTTTTTTTTCGCATGTGTCGACACCTTGCAGCGTCTAAAGCGTCGGCGGGCCAGAGGGTGACATCGCAGGGCGCCACGCTTTCGTACCATTACAGAGGAAGGATTTAGAAACCTGTGAGCCAAATTTCAGTATTATACATCGCAGTGGAAGAAAATTATGGGCTTTAGAAGAAAGTGACCCATTAATTTTGTTGCGCAGTGTATTTGATTCAGTCCCAAGCATGCTATGTCGTTGAAGTTCTCTTAGCGGCTTCTTACAAATACCACAGAAAAAGTATACAGGGTGAAAAGTATTTAAACCGACAAACGCTGGAGGTAGTGGGGGACATCAAAACAAATATTTTTCCCTAATGTCATTTTTTCCTATGAGAAGTATCAAAACCGGTAGAGGAAGATTTATCTGGCGGCAAATTAATTAAACCAACAAACATTTTTCCGTTTTTTTTTATGACCAAGAGACAACACATTAACACAACCTAATTTCAATTACAGTAGAATTTCAAAAATGCCTCCATTGACACGTAAACAAAGGTTACACCGTCGGATCATGTTCTGTCTGACACGGGCAAAAACCCCAGGAGTATCCTGAATTGTTCCTACTGCTGCTACTATCCGGGCAACCAGGTCCTCTTCTGATGCAACAGGAGATGCGTAACAATCGTTTCAAAAGCTACTTGAATCTACGCAATTTAGAAATAAGAGATTTAACTTTGAACTTGAATTAAATGATTCTGGACAATTAACAATAGTAACATTTAGCACGTACCAAGCTGAGCTGCAGTCACAGGTAAGCTAAAATATGCTAACAAAACTCGCACTCTTAATTTGTGCTTGTGTAATCTAAATATTGTAGCCAGCTATGAATACCTTAACTGAACTTTGAAATTAAAGCAGTGAAATGGAATGATATTACTTTAATGCTGGCGTCTGAATTCCAACGACACTCGCGTTCATTTCGGAAAAGGAAGGGACCCTGCTTGGTAATGCAATTGGGACAATGAGCAACAAAGGTTCATGCTAAGTTGCTGTAAGTTTGTGATGCAACAATTTTAAAAGCTGAGGTCTGCCATACAGTTCTGAAACTTTACGTGCTTCCAGGCTTCCTTGTTGGTTGATTGAAGGTTTGAAGCCGTCGATCGAGGAGGTGGCGACAGTCACTCAATGTCGGCCGTCGCTGTTGCAGAAGCTGGATGTTGGCGCGCCTGCTTCTCGACACGGTCACCAGGCGAAACGGGCTCTTCATGTGCGCCAGCTAAAGCTTCCCGTCCGCGACACCGTGTCAGAAACTATCATAGCAAGTCGAGCGCAATTATATGCTGCCAAACCCCGAAAGCGCGGCAACTCGCTGGAGCATCACACCCACGTGTCAGAAACTATCATAGCAAGTCGAGCGCAATTACATGCTGCCAAACCCCGAAAGCGCGGCAACTCGCTGGAGCGTCACACCACACACCTGCTCCACTGCTTTACCCCAGCCAGACTCAGCTCTGCTCGCGCTCCACGCGGCAGAGTTAACACTACCAAAGATCCTAAACACTTTGGTTCTCCACACGACCTATCGATGTAGTCGTTCGATAGCATAGTTTTCCCTAGGCCAGACCCAGCGTAAAAATACAAATAATATTTACAAAACAAACCAAATATACATCGACATAAATGCATATATATAAAAATAGTAAAACGATTACAATATACAAAGACACCGAAACGTCATATCTTCAGGTGACAAAATAAGGAAAAATATTTATAGTACAATGGATGGAAATAGGAGGATATGCATTTCCGGCGTTACAGTAACACGCACCAACCATATCAGTGTTCTCACTCCAGGTGTATCGCTCCATTAGTAAATAGAGACAATGCACTGCAGCACTGGTGGACAGCAGTTGCCTACAATTGAACAGCGTAATACGCCCTCTAACAACCGAAGATCGTAATACGGCCTCTAACAACTGAAGAGCGTAATACGGCCTCCACCGGTTTAAATAATCCTCATAGGAAAAAATGACATTAGGGAAAAATATTTGTTTTGATGTCCCCTACAACCTCCCAGAGTTTGTCGGTTTAAATACTTTTCACCCTGTATAGTTCCATTAGATAAAAACAAAGCCGTCGGTGTCGTAATTCGGCGACTATAATCGATTAAAATTACTTGGAAATGTTAGAAAATTCACCATATTGTACGCTAAAGCTTGGCAAAAACCGCACCTCATTCTGGATATATTTAGGGTGATCTGTCTTAGCTGCATGACCCTGCGCTTTTTTCCAGTCGCATGAGATTTTGTGCTGAGCAAGAGATTCGCGATCAATGCAAGCTAGGTAAGAGGCCAATGTCGTAGAGTACTCTCTATAAAACTGTAACGCCGGAAATGCATATCCTCCTATTTCCATCTATTGTACCAGAATTTTTTCCTTATTTTGTTACCTGAAGATATAACATTTCTGTGTCTTTATATATTGTAACTGTTTTAATATATATATATATATATATATATATATATATATATATATATATATATATATATATATGCATTTATGTCGATGTATAATTGGTTTGTTTTGTAAATATTATTTGTATTTTACGCTGGGTCTTGCCTAGGGAAAACTATGCTATCGAACGAATACATCGATAGGTCGTGTGAAGAACGAAAGTGTGTAGGATCTTTGGTAGTGTTAACTCTGCCGCGTGGAGCGCGGTCAGCGAGGGGAGTCTGGTTGTAGTAGTGCGATTGAGCAAGTGTGTTGTGTGATGCTCCCGCAAGTTGCCGGGCTTTCGGGGTTTGGCAGCATGTAATTGCGATCGACTGGCTATGGGAGTTTCTAGCACGGTGTCGCGGACGGGAAGCATTAGCTGGCACACATCAAGAGCCCGTTTCGGCTGGAGACCGTGTCGAGAAGAAGGCGCGCCAGCATCCAGCTTCTGCAACAGCGACGGCCGACAATTAGTGACTGTCGCCACCTCCTCGATCGGCGACTTCAAACCTTCAATCAACCAACAAGGAAGACTAAAAGCACGTAAAGTTTCAGAACTGTATGGCAGACCTCAGCTTTTCAAACTGTTCAAATCACAAAATTACAGCTACATAGCATGAATCTTTGTTACTCATTGTCCCAATTGCATTGCCAAGCAGGGTCCCTTCCTTTTCCGAAATGAACTCGAGTGTCGTTGAAATTTAAACGCCAGCATTAAAGCATTATAATTCGATTTCACTGCTTTAATTTCAATGTTGCTCATTGTCCCAATTGCATTGCCAAGCAGGGTCCCTTCCTTTTTCGAAATGAACCCGAGTGTCGTTGAAATTCAAACGCCAGCATTAAAGCATTATAATTCGATTTCACTGCTTTAATTTCAAAGTTCAGTTAAAGTATTCATAGCTGGCTACAATATTTAGATTACACAAGCACAAATTAAGAGTGCGAGTTTTGCTACTGTATTTTAGCTTACCTGTGATTGCAGCTCAGCTTGGTACGTACAAAATTTTACTGTTGTTAATTGTTCAGAATCATTTAATTCAAGTTCAAAATTAAATCTCTTATTTCTAAATTGCGTAGAGTCAAGTTGCTTTTGAAATGATTGTTGAGGTAGTCCAAGACTAACCGTATTTTACTGAATTTCGATGTGCTTCAGAAAGAAAGCTCACTATTAACTTCAGTCACTAAATTAACTTTCGATTTTCTGGTTTTATTAATTCTTTTGCTAAATTAAGTCAGAGTGTAGCGAAATTCATTACTTCTGACAAACTTTCAGTTTTCACACTATACGTGTCAACCTTCAGTTGCCACGCTTCTAGTGCTAATTATATGTGTAATAACCTTTCTTTTTCAGTTACTATAGTAATTGTCCTTAGGACTGGCGACTGTAATTTCCCCCAAATCTCAAATATCTAATTACCGCTAGTTAATTGTTAACGTAACGGCCGCACATTTACTTTCTTTATTAACTTTACCCCTTTTCAAAATTAATTTCCACCAGTTTCATTTGCATTTTTCCTTTCATTTAGGTGTAACCCTTTCCTCCCTCTTTACCGACAGATTAACTTCGGTGACGATTGCTTTCCCAAATTTCCATTAGGTACACGCGGTTTAATTTTTCACTGTCAGTAAGGCCGATAAGTGAGGGGGAGTTTACACGTGGCGACCTGGTGACAAGACAATCTTCAGATTTGAGGTTGTTCTGGACACGAATTTTGTTTGGTGCAAATGTCGTAACAAAGTATTGGTTACGAACAGATAGTTACGTCAGCGAGATTAAGTAGTGGGAGGAATCCTAATTAGATATGAGATTTGTTATTTATATTGAAAATTATTAAAATGAGTGAAGGCAACAATTACCAAAATTTGGTAGACTTGGATACGGAACAATCGGTCGAACAGTGGGAAACGCGCACCGCGGTACCCTATATTCAGGGGCAGGCGGCTAGCGTGAAAGACGCGACCGCCGAAACGCAACAAAGAGCAGAAATGGAATTCCAAACTTTAGAAAATGTTTCGGAATCGGAAGTGAAAATCAAATCTGAACCCCTTGATGACGAATACGCGGGGACAATTAAAGAGGAAGCCGCTACGGAAGTAAAACCAGTAGTTTCCGGGAATTTAGCTGATTTATTGAATGTTTTGATTAACGAAATCAAGGCTCAGTCTAGCAAGATAGAAACTCAATCGGCAGAAATTAAAGCTCAGGCTGCCAAGCAAGAAGCTCAGTCTGAAAAAATTGACAGGAAGCTAGACAATCAGAACAAAGCTATTAATGTTGTTAACAACAATGTTGGAGTTGTTAACGCAAAAGTTGATAAAATCAAAGAAGATATTGTTGTGATTAATACCGAAATCGGTAATCTTAAACAGGAAATGATAGGCGTTCAGGTGGAAATTGCGAGCATAAATACGCGTTTTAATTCTGAAATTAGCAGAATCGAAAAAAGTGTAGGAGAAGCAGTTGCTCCGATCATCGAGAATAAGGTGACGGAACAAATTCAATTAGTGAAAAAAGAGGATCAAAAGAAGGTGGAAACTTTAAAGGCTTTAGTATCCGAAGTAGATACCAAAGTGACGAAGCAGGCTAATACCTGCGAAGAGAAAAAAAAGGAAGTAGAAACGCTTGCGACAACCACTTGCCAAGTAATTACGAGAGTGTCGGAATTAGAAAAGAAACTTGACGAAAAACAGAGCTATGTGCCAATCTGTGCACATAGTTCGGAATTGTTGACGAAAGAGGAGCGGTTCGACCCCTTGAAAAAAGGCGGTATACACGCGACGGATTTCATTAAAAATTGTGAAAGAGTTTTACCCAGATCATGGACTAATGAGAGAAAAATTAATGCGGTTATTGATGTGTTGGCTGGTGATGCCAAGCGTTGGGGCTTAAACCTCAACATTACGAACCTGACTTTTGACGAGTTTAAAAATTTGTTTCTGGCTGAATACTGGTCAGAGCAAAAACAGCAAAGCGTCTGGCGCGAATTTGTCGTATCGAGGCCTTTCGATGCGAATTCGCGCGGCTCGATGAAGGAGTTT
This sequence comes from Schistocerca nitens, assembly GCF_023898315.1. Taxonomy (NCBI): domain Eukaryota; kingdom Metazoa; phylum Arthropoda; class Insecta; order Orthoptera; family Acrididae; genus Schistocerca; species Schistocerca nitens. Next base: position 432,278,252 of record NC_064614.1, read on the forward strand.
TGTGAGGGCTGGATCCGCAAGTTGGAATATTTGCGTGTCCGCCGCACGGAATCCGAAATAGTCTGGGAACTCTACAAGAAGCTTCCAGATGATACAAAACGCTACATAGGAAGCAATTACAGGACAATCAATGATTTCCTGGAAAGAGTTGAGGACGAGGACAATTGGCGCAATAATCGCGACAGTGGTAGAGGCCGTGGTAACAACAACGGGTACCACAGCAACCACAACAACGACAACTATGGGAAAAATGCATACCGCAATCTTGGCAGCAATAACAATAGTGGTTCGGGCCGTAATGACAATCGATACAATGCAAATAATAACAGGAATGACGGAAACCAGTATCATACTAGCGTGATACGGGCTTCGCAGAATAGTAATAACGCCAGAGGGTGTGATCAGCCGCCTCAGCAGCATCCGTGGAGCGAATCTGCTGGGACGAGACAGGGAAACCATTAGCCGCGCCGGTGAGGGGCCGACCGGGCGTGGAGAAATTTTGGCGGCCCAATAACAGGAGAAAACCCAGGTCTCGTCGTTATGAAAATTCCGTATGGAACAATCAACGGCGAGAGAGTGTGCCAGTGTTAAGAGAAAGGAGTGCGCCCACAAGTAGTAGATCAGCTGTATACACGGCAGTAGAAAATACATTCACTGTCAGTGAGAACAATTTAAGTAGTGTTCCGGAAATCGATTATAAAGTGGCAGCTGTAATGCCCACAGCGGAACTGGAGATTGAGTTTAAGAATGATTCGCAAGTGTTGAGAGAAGATCAGATGTCGGATAAAACGTCCGTCATCGAGCGAGGGGATGCAGAGAGGGATGAGGTCTGGTTAAGGCAGTTCGGTCGCTTATACGATGAACTAAGAGATTATAGGGGTCTGTATGGGAGAAGTGTTTATGGGGAGCGCGTGCAGGATTTGCCGCGTCTCGTCCCGCAGGAAGATAGTGTTTGTGAAATGATAGAAAGTTCTGGCCCTAACCGGCAGACTTTACCGGAAACAGTTGATGTTAATGGGGAGCACGAGCAAGATTCGTCGTGTTTCGTCCCGCAGGAGTTAGATGTTGAAGTAGTAACGGAAAGTTCTGGCCCTAACCGGCAGTCTTTACCGAAAGTTATAGTGGTAGAAGTAGCCGACCCATCCGACGCAAAACTCCAGTTTAAACATTGCGAGAGTATTAAGGAAACAATTACGAAAATTTTGGTGATAGCCGGACACGATTGGTAGAAAAGTACGTAGATTACAGCGTGTATGAGGTTAGGGCTGACGTTATACGGTCGGACGGTAGCAGTGTGGGTTGCGCAGATCCAGAGGAAGTAATTGCAGATACTACTGGGCACATTCCTCCAGGTAGATTGGCAGATGAGATCAGTCTGACCAAAGAGGAATCAACGAAGGTGACAATTAATGAATTGATAGCAAAGCAACACTCACTAGTTGACGAGTTACAGGAAAAGTTTTCGGTATTGGAGGCGAAGCTACAGACTAAGCCTCAGGACAAACGTGTTGAAATTAAAACTGTATGTGAACAGAGGCTGAAAAAGCCGCCAGATAAGCCGGATTTAGGATCAAAGCCGGATGGTTTTTTCTGGAGTGACCTGGATATAGACGAGGATTTACTGTGGGAAAATAAAGAAACAGACGAGGACAAGTGTAGACAGATAGTAGTGTCTGTTAATATGCACGGCCTACAACTAAACGTGTTGATTGACACCGGTGCAGAATTGAGTGCTGTATCTGGGAAAATATTTGAGTTACTGAAAGACAGACCTGGTATCGTAGTTATGCCAGTAACAGGAGTGAAAATTATCGGTGCTACTGGGAAGGCCAGTAAACCGGTCACAAAACAGATTTTTCTCAACTTCGAGATATGTGGGGCACGATTTGAACAGGAGTTTTGTCGTCGTGCCTGACTTAACTACGGAAGTAATTATCGGGTTAGATTGGCTATTAAAGTACCGTGCAGTGATTAATTGTGAAAGCAAAACTTTGAGATGTACGTCACAAGATAAAACAATAGTAGTTATTTTTGACGGGGCAGGAGACGGTGTCCATAGGCAATACCAGCCTATACACATTGTTAACTGGCCGGATGCCATTGACTTAGGTGTGAATTTGAACTACTGTAACGTAAGGAATCTCGGCATTGACAATAGTGTAGAAAGTGAATTAGAAGAGGTAATCAAATTCCCTCCACGGATTGACATTAGTATTGGTGTGAAAAAAGATCGTTTGCGAGAAGTAATGAAGCTAAAAGCCGATGATCGCTTACGTCGTCATGGCGCTAAAGCGCGTTTTGCTAAGTTTGCAATCTGAGACTTAGTACTTGTAAAAGCTCATGAGAAATCGAGCAAGATAGGCAATGAAATCTCTAAATTTAAGTTTGTTTATAATGGACCATATAAAGTCATTGGTATACCTCACACAAATGCTTATTGCTTAGAGTATCCAAGATCTGGAAAACTATTAGGTATACGGAACATTGTAGACTTGAAATTGTACCAACCTAGGATTGATTAATACCACAGAATGGGTAATTTGTACAGTATGTAAATATAGAGTGTAAGATTTAAGGATTTGCTAGGTTGCCATGCTTACGCCTGACCAAGAGGTCATTAAAGAAGTTGTAATTAATAAGTAATTAATTTTGACTGAATGATTTAAGAGGAATTGACTAATAATCATTTGAAAAATCCAAGCTGCTAGTTTAAGTTTTCAGCTGAGTCACTGTAGATTAAGGAATGTAAATATGATTTTGTAACTAGCTGTAAGATTTCATAAATATGTGATTTACTAGTCACTGCCGATGTACTTAGACGCTGTTTTAAGTTTCAGGCTAGTACATGCGTGTGATGATGGACAGTGTTGAGTTATCCACTGTGATAGAATTAATGGACTCCTTGAGATTACTCGGGAGTGAGTTGTTCCGAAAGAACTCAGTGAAACGGACGTTCTGGAAATGCCGTTACACAGGCGAGTGAGATCAAGCGTGCCGCACAGGCGAGCGCAACAATACTGGCGAGGCGGAGCCGCTGTCGGCTCTTGTGCCGCTCTCGGCATTCTTTGTACTTGCGGGTACGAAAGGCGGAATAGTTTTTCTTCCCGGACAGCTGATGTGAAAGAATTCTGCTCTCAATATTTATGTTTTTGTCGATCTGCTGAATATTATTTTCTTGTTTAGCTTTAATTGGACTCTCATGACGAGAATATTAATTATGAAAAGGTTATATAAAAATGTGTATAATATGTAATTAATAATTAATTTGCGTATTTTGATCTACCTGTTTTTATGGCCATGTACTCTGATTAATTTTGTAAATAATATTCCATTTCTTGATAGTGTTACGAATTTTGAGGATTATAGAATAGCTAAACCATTTTCAATGTTTTCTGTGAATTTTAATATGTTGTCAACCTGTTTTATTTTGTGCAAGATGACAGAGTGGAATAAGATTAGGAGTGCCTCCACTCAATTATTATGGTCTAAAAATTGATTTATGCTTAATTAGACTAATGCTAAATTTTGATGATGTTTTGACCATATGCATTTCCGCTGTTTCTTTTTTGGGACATTTTCTGAGTCTGTTTAGGTTACACGAACATCCTCAGACAATGTGGGGCACGTGTAACGCCGGAAATGCATATCCTCCTATTTCCATCTATTGTACCAGAATTTTTTCCTTATTTTGTTACCTGAAGATATAACATTTCTGTGTCTTTATATATTGTAATTGTTTTAATATTTGGATATATATATATATATATATATATATATATATATATATATATATATATATGCATTTATGTCGATGTATAATTGGTTTGTTTTGTAAATATTATTTGTATTTTACGCTGGGTCTTGCCTATGGAAAACTATGCTATCGAACGAATACATCGATAGGTCGTGTGAAGAACGAAAGTGTGTAGGATCGTTGGTAGTGTTAACTCTGCCGCGTGGAGCGCGGTCAGCAAGGGGAGTCTGGTTGTAGTAGTGCGATTGAGCAGGTGTGTTGTGTGACGCTCCCGCAAGTTGCCGGGCTTTCGGGGTTTGGCAGCATGTAATTGCGATCGACTGGCTATGGTAGTTTCTAGCACGGTGTCGCGGACGGGAAGCATTAGCTGGCACACATCAAGAGCCCGTTTCGCCTGGTGACCGTGTCGAGAAGAAGGCGCGCCAGCATCCAGCTTCTGCAACAGCGACGGCCGACAATGAGCGACTGTCGCCACCTCCTCGATCGGCGTCTTCAAACCTTCAATCAACCAACAAGGAAGACTAAAAGCACGTAAAGTTTCAGAACTGTATGGCAGACCTCAGCTTTTCAAACTGTTCAAATCACAAAATTACAGCAACGTAGCATGAACCTTTGTTGCTCATTGTCCCAATTGCATTGCCAAGCAGGGTCCCTTCCTTTTCCGAAATGAACCCGAGTGTCGTTGAAATTCAAACGCCAGCATTAAAGCATTATAATTCGATTTCACTGCTTTAATTTCAAAGTTCAGTTAAAGTATTCATAGCTGGCTACAATATTTAGATTACACAAGCACAAATTAAGAGTGCGAGTTTTGTTACCGTATTTTAGCTTACCTGTGACTGCAGCTCAGCTTGGTACGTACAAAATTTTACTATTGTTAATTGTTGAGAATCATTTAATTCAAGTTCAAAGTTAAATCTCTTATTTCTAAATTGCGTAGAGTCAAGTTGCTTTTGAAATGATTGTTGAGGTAGTCCAAGACTAACCGTATTTTACTGAATTTCGATGTGCTTCAGAAAGAAAGCTCACTATTAACTTCAGTCACTAAATTAACTTTCGATTTTCCGGTTTTATTAATTCTTTTGCTAAATTAAGTCAGAGTGTAGCGAAATTCATTACTTCTGACAAACTTTCAGTTTTCACACTACACGTGTCAACCTTCAGTTGCCACGCTTCTAGTGCTAATTATATGTGTAATAACCTTTCTTTTTCAGTTACTATAGTAATTGTCCTTAGGACTGGCGACTGTAATTTCCCCCAAATCTCAAATATCTAATTACCGCTAGTTAATTGTTAACGTAACGGCCGCACATTTACTTTCTTTATTAACTTTACCCCTTTTCAAAATTAATTTCCACCAGTTTCATTTGCATTTTTCCTTTCATTTAGATGTAACCCTTTCCTCCCTCTTTACCGACAGATTAACTTCGGTGACGATTGCTTTCCCAAATTTCCATTAGGTACACGCGGTTTAATTTTTCACTGTCATTACGGTCGATAAGTGAGGGGTAGGTTACAAAACCACATTGGGATTACATCCGGACTTAGCGACTTAACTGTTTTCATCTTTTTCAGTTGCTTCTCTACATTAGGGATGTCTATTACTGTGTCCTCTATAGGGAGTCTGTGCGACAGTCAAATGACAGTATGCTTCTACGATCCTCCTGTGTGAATGAGTTCTTAAACGCGAAATTTAAAACTTCAGCTTTCCTCTACTGCCATACCAGACTGGTCAACGAGTGAGTGGATAGAAGCCTTCGAGTTGCCTCGCGATTTTACTTAGAACCAGAATATTTTCGGGTTCTCAATAAGATCTTCTGCTAAGGTATGATATTGGTAGTTGCTGTACGCTTCGCGCGTCTATCTTCTTACATACACAGGAATTTCTACTAATGTTCGCCTGTCGTCATATGCACATTCTTTTTTGAAGCGATAGTGCAACAGTCTATCTCGAATAAAGGCACTGTCAGTTGACATCAACTACTACAACCTCGCCAAGGTTCAACAGCAGGACCTGCAAATGAGCAGTCTTATACAAGACACTGTACTAGGACTGCTAGAGTTGCGCACCAGCCCCGGTTCCTCCACGCAAATTTGGTGTGACATATCGTAGCATCGCCTCTGCCCACCAGTCCCCCGAACCTAAGGAAGCCCTTCTTCGATATCTTGCACCGACTGTTGCACGCTGGGATATGTACTACTTCTAAGCTTGTTGGGACTGATTTGTCTGGCGTGATGTGGAGCATGAGTGCGAACTGTGGACTCAAACCTGCACAGCCTTGCAGCACTGCAAGACTGGTCGACATGCACATCCGTAGCACAGGCGGTATGAAATACCTAATGGTCTATTACAACACATCCGCCTCGATTTGACTGGCCTCCTACCAGATTCGGAAGGTTACCAGTATGATCATTCCGCGCTCGATCGTGTCACTCGCGGGATGAAGGTTGCACCGTGTGAGCTTGTGTTTCTGTATGTCTACTGTCGGTAATAAACTGTATGTTAAATGCAATTACTGGCATTCTGCTTCATTTTGCGAGCATTTCCCACTTGAACCACTACAAGTATACAAATTTCTCCTGATATAAACAAGTGTCATGAAGTGGTGTGTCTCAATTGAGGGGAATGTCCTTTGGCAACAGTAGAAAACAAACCGATGCATAAAATTGGCACTACATGTAAATTCGCAAAATAAAGAAAATTCTTCTAACATAACAATTGGCACAGACCAGAATAATGATACATACACCAAAAATTAGTATATTGAAAATTTTTTTAAAAATAATTTGTTTCCTGTTCACATCATTCACTCCCTCTCAAATGTAAACAATTATGTAAAATATGTGTAGATAGCTGCTGTGAGACTAGCTGTCAACAGCGAAGGAACATAGAGAAATCAAATTCTGCTAAATAAATGGATATCATACTTTGAAACATTAAAGTAATTTATGAAAAATCTAGCACAGTTCGCCATCTGCATGTTGCGAGGTTCTGACTCGCTCCTGATGTCAAACGAAAATTTCTTCTGATGAGCTGTTTCAGACTACAGAAGCGTTTAAATATCTGTCTCCATTAACTTTCACAGCACGGACTATGTTACGATAATGATGAATATTCAAACCAAGTATGAAATGTAGTCAGAGATAACGTGCCCAACCTGCACTTTAGTATTTGTCACTACGAGATTAAACTGACTGTATTAATCATGTAGCGTTCACAATTAGGTTCTGTAAACCCTCATCCAAGATACATGTCGTTAATAGTTCAACTGTGGATCCCTTGGCCTGAAATTCACAGACACTGAATTTGAAGATTTTTATAATAAATCTCGTTGTTGGCCATGTAATAGCGAATGAATCTTACTAGATTAGACATTTGCTAATGCTTCATTAAAAGTGCAATAAGCGATTCAATACTGATGTGCCAATTATTCATCCAAGTTTACCCAGTATTCACTATTAGAGATATTACTGTCACTTGTTAAAACAACAGCTGATTCCTCAAACTGGGGGGCTATCAAGTACGGGGTCCCACAGGGTTCGGTCTTAGGTCCTTTACGGTTCTTGATATACATTAATGACTTGCCATTCCACATTGATGAAGATGCAAAGTTAGTTCTTTTTGCTGATGATACAAGTATAGTAATAACATCCAAAAACCAAGAACTAAGTCATGTAATTATAAATGATGTTTTTCACAAAATTATTAAGTGGTTCTCAGCAAATGGACTCTCATTAAATTTTGATAAAACACAGTATATACAGTTCCGTACAGTAAATGGCACAACTCCAGTAATAAATATAGACTTTGAACAGAAGTCTGTAGCTAAGGTAGAATTTTCAAATTTTTTAGGTGTGTCCATTGATGAGAGGCTAAACTGGAAGCAACACATTGATGGTCTGCTGAAACGTCTGAGTTCAGCTACGTATGCTATTAGGGTTATTGCAAATTTTGGTGATAAGAATTTCAGTAAATTAGCTTACTATGCCTACTTTCATTCACTGCTTTCGTATGGCATCATATTCTGGGGTAATTCATCGTTGAGTAGAAAAGTATTCATTTCTCAAAAACGTGTAATCAGAATAATTGCTGGAGCCCACCCACAGTCATCCTGCAGACATCTATTTAAGGATCTAGGGATCCTCACAGTAACCTCACAGTATATATATTCACTTATGAAATTTGTTGTTAATAATCCAACCCAGTTCAAACGTAATAGCAGTGTGCATAGCTATAACACCAGGAGAAATGATGATCTTCACTATGCAGGGCTAAATCTGACTTTGGCACAGAAAGGGGTAAATTATACTGCCACAAAAGTCTTTGGTCACCTACCAAACAGCATCAAAAGCCTGACAGATAGCCAACTTAACATTTAAAAATAAATTAAAAGAATTTCTAGATGACAACTCCTTCTACTCATTGGCTGAATTTTTAGATATAAATTAAGGGAAAAAACAAAAAAAACAACAACAACTTAAACATTAGTGTCATGCAATATTTTGTGTAATGTAATATCTTGTACAGACATCTTTTATTAACCTAACATGTTCCACATCATTACGAAGTGTCGTATTCATGATCTATGGAACAAGTATTAATCTAATCTAATCTAATCTACTAAATGCGTAAAATCCTTTAATGTCCTTATCATTCATTTAAGATTTTCTTAGACACCATCTGACTTCTAAGAAATTCCATTAAAAGTGGATAATAAGTCGTCCTTTAAATATAAGTCCCAAAATATTACATAGCTCCGTATTAAATTATCACTTGCTTCTGAGCTATCTCATTACTTCTTCATATTGTTTCTTGAATAACAAGAACCGCAATTACACACATATATGACTGAACGCAAATTTTAATGTTCACAGCTTGGTATCAGATACAATAGTGAGTACAAATTCGTCATCTCGTTTTATTAGCAAGTCATTTTAATAATCAATATACAGGTCTTGACCATGTCTTTCAGGTCGGCTGCGGCCCGTTGGCCGTCGGTTGGACACCTGTAGTGTCCAGTATACCACCGTGGTTCCGCCGCATCGTCTGCACAACACTGGAACATCTTGCCTGGACTCGGCCGTAGAACATGAAACAAACAACAAACACAGCAATTTTAAAACAATTCATTTAAAATTTATGATACAGAATTATGACACACATTTATACTTGCCTGGCGTCGCTCTGTGGAACACAGTACTGTTTACCACGATCGTAAACACTACAATGTATGAGCGAAACAATGAAAAATGCAATGCCTTGGTATGAACGCATGGTGCTAGAGTCGGCCAAACTAAGCTTTGCGGAAACGTTCTGAACATATTGTTCTGTATTTGACAGGTGTGCTATATTTTGTCGCAGTGCCTTGATCCATAAACTTTTTCTCGCACTATCCTTCATGAACTTATATACTGTCAAAATAAAAGTCTGTGAGCGAAAATGTCAAAACGAGTAGTCTAATTTCAGCTAAAAGTATAATTCTAGCTTACGCTGTTACCTGTAAAAAGTAACAGTAGACTTTCCACTTCTGTTTGTGCATCCATAGATAAGAAGTGTACCCATTTTTACACATATTTAGTCGTGTATGTTGATGAATAATACTACAAAACGCACACACACACACACACACACACACATACACACACACACTACCGATAATGTTTTGGTCTCAGACATACGGTGTAGGATGTAAGTCACTGGCTTCACGTTTACAGCATTAGGGTATCTCCATAGAGTTCAACCTCCTTGGTTAAACCAATCACTGGGCTGAGGATAGCTCAGAGTTGTGATATGTACCAGAATTCTCGTACGTGTACGAGAATTTCAACGTTTATACGTGTTACGAAGCAAAAGAGGATATCGTACACAAAAATACAAGACTTTCGCCCAACTTTTTACTAAATATACATTATAGTGATTATGCACATTTGTTGGGGAAAAAATTAATTCACCTGAAACATTTAATGACACGTGCATAAGTTGTTACGGATTCATGATTAAGGACAATGCGGTCTTTGTCAATCGACAGTTTCAGGCAGAGAGACCGAGTGCCGAGCTGCTGACCCTGTCTGAGTTTCAGAAATAGAGCGGCTGCCTGAATCTCAAAGCGCTAAAATGTCATTTCAAACAATACTCTCATAGAAGTGAAAAACAATTAACAGTAAATACCCTACCAACACTCCGGAATCCCTAGTGAAACTATTAAATACAAACAACTGCCACTGTAATGCTAAATTTCAGGCAAATCATATGAAAACAAAGATGAGAAGCCGACTGTAAACCAACACATTGACGGTAGCACCTCTTGCCACAGAATGTATTAAAGAGGGTCCAGAAAACAATGGCACACGCGTAACTTTTCATCCAGCACATGAAATGATCCAGAAAATGACTTCGGCTTCTCTGTACAAAACGAAAAAGGAAGAAGAGGAAGGGGACTTCGAATTCGAGTCACAGGTACAAATTATTGATACAATATGTTTATACTAGTTCTCTTGCAAATCAGATTTATATTTTAAGGCAGTATGTGTCGTCTGTAATATACCACAAATACAATACTGTTAAAAACGTACGAGAATTTTGAATAAAATACGAAACTTTTATGAGGTTGGTACGAGAATCGCATGATCTGGATATCACAACACAGGGACAGCTTTACTTTTCAAAATGTTTCCTTAACCATTATATAGAAATATGTTCAGTATTCTGCAGGCTCTTTTTACAGTATGATTCCAGTTGGGACGAAAGAGATAAGCTTTGATAAACCTCAGGTTTAAAAATCTAAGTTGAAAGGTTTTCTTTGTGACACATTTCTTTTGCTCTGTACAGCAAGCTGTTCTCGCCCGTGATCGGGGACCGCTCACATGCGTGCGGGACGCCGTCTTATGGTTGTGTGCTGTGACTGGGCACCCGACTGCGGCGAGCTTGTGGGCATGTGAAGTGACCAGCCGGGGCGTGACGTCATGATGACCTACAGCTGCACTCCAATCCCATCTCGGATATGGCAGTTCGTGAAAACGCTCTAGTTCTAATTTAATCCACATGAAATTAGTCAGAATAAAAATTTAAGACTGTAAAAGTGTAAAGCCGGTAATGGATGAATCGGTTGTGTGGAAGTAGCAACCAGAAGAAATTAACGAGTAACCTTTGCACAACTAGTAATAGATTTATTGTTTATTTATTGCTTTTTTTACTGATTTTTTTGCGAGACAAGTGTACCTATATCAGGTAGTATCTTGTTTCCTCAGTGATGAGCAGCACTCTTCATTGCAGAGTCATGAAGCAATGACGTTTCTTTGTATTTTATACACTTCATTGAAGATAACAGCTGATCACAACAGTATGTCGACCCGAATACGCACATAATCCCAGCTGCATTCCTGTGTAGTCTGGGGAATGTTTCTGTCTTTACGTCTTGATACCACTGAAGCAAATTCAAACAGTTGTAGTACCTGTCCTTTGAAAACGTTGAATTTTGCAAGTCAGTTAGTTCTAATTGCATTGTAGTGACACATCATCAGATAAAACTGAGAAATGAGTGCTGAACAACTGCAGTTCCTTCTCTTAAAAAAGACTAGTTTTTGGAACTGTCATGCGAAACTCCTTATTAGCTGATTAATTATCTGCTGATAGTTTACAAGGGAGATGTCAGCAGGCAGTTTTATGGAATCAAGACGAGTGAACAACGTCACATTTCCGTTCACCATTTACCTCTCAAATAAACGGAACTCATCTCTGAACACCCTGAATTTGGCACACACATTGTGACATTATTGTTCATATTTTTTAAAAATTTTTTGTAAATATTTTATTGAAACTGTTAAAGCAGAAGTTGTGACATCTTGTTTGAAGCGAAATCGATACTGAAACTCTTTGATAAGATTAAAGTGAATGTACATATTAAGAAAAAGGGTGTAACATTTACTTTTAAATATTGTAAAAATATCTATTTGTTATAATTATTAAATGTAAAAAGGTGCTATAATGTAATTATGTATGTAATAGTTGTATTGTATTGTATTGTATGTTAACCGGGAACCTAGAAACGACAGAGAGGCTCCGTCCCCGCCGCAGCCGCAGTGGTCCACAACCCCACAACGACTACCGCAGTCCACTTCACCCCTCCACCGCACCACACCGAACCCAGGGTTATTGTGCGGTTTGGCCCCCGGTGGACTCCCCAGGGAACGTCTCACACCAGACGAGTGTAACCCCTATGTTTGCGTGGTAGAGTAATGGTGGTGTACGCGTACGTGGAGAACTTGTTTGCGCAGCAATCGCCGACATAGTGTAACTGAGGCGGCGGAAAAAGGGGAACCAGCCCGCATTCGCCGAGGCAGATGGAAAACCGCCTAAAAACCATCCACAGACTGGCCGGTTCACCGGACCTCGCCACAAATCCGCCGGGCGGATTTGTGCCGGGGACCAGGCGCTCCATCCCGCCCGGAAAGCCGGGCGTTAGACCGCACGGCCAACCGGGCGGGTTATGTAATAGTTACTGGCTCTAGTCTTGCTTAGTTCGCGAACGAACTAGTTCGGAAGAGCACTCCCACAGGCGAACTACGCGAACTAGTTCACGGATAACCTCGCTACTTAGTTCGTTCGCTCTTTTCCGAAGACTGACGGACAACAGCGAGACGGAGCGAGAGCTCGTAGTAGGCTTTAAAAAATCACGTGCTTCCCCCCTCCCCCCCCTCCCCCACCAATGAGCGTCATATCGTGCTGAGCGTCTGCCAGCTGCAGTTACACAGTTCAATTTTCTGTTTTACGGTATTCTGCACTGCAGTGTCTGACATATAACCATAGTGTCAAGAAGTAAAATCGTACACAGCGTTAGGTAAGTACAGTACTTAAAATGTGTAAAGTAAAATGAGTATCATCACATAACAATGGACTTCTACAATGCGGTGATGCGGAGTACGGTAATGAGTATCGGTTGATTATAGGCTTACTATGTTTTGTTTTAGGCTGTTTATTACGATGTCATCAAAAAGGAAACATAGTTCCTTGTGGACACATTTCACTGAAGACACAGATAAAAGAAAAGCAAAATGTAACCACTGTTCAACATTAATAAGTATTGCAGGAGGCTCAAACGGAAATTTAACCCGGCATATGGAAACAAAACACGCTTTAATCCCAATAACGATGGAAAGACAACCACCGATAATGTCTAGTTTAAACTCACTGCAAGCAAATCAAACTACATCCTTATTGCAGAATGTTATTTCGGTATCAGCCTCCCAACAATCAATGAACCAATATATTCGAAGATCACCGTCAGTCCGAAAGGTTGAAGAAATAGACAAGTTGTCAAGATGGTAGCTAAAGGGCATCACACTCTACGAATTGTGGAAGAAAAAGATTTTCGAAAACTGGTAGAACTAGTTTCTCATTGCCCAAACTACAAACTTCCATCAAGAAAAACGTTATCGTAAAATTTAATGTCATGGGTTCACAATGACATAATGGATGAAGTACAAAAGAAGGTGCAAGCTGTATCTGCGTTATCTCTCAGTACTGATGGTTGGACGTCGAGGAATAATGAAAGCTATATAGCCATTGTAGCCCACTTTATAGATGAAGAGACTAAACTTCAGTCGGCATTACTTGGTTGTATTAATTATAAAGAGCGGCATACCAGCCAAAACTTGTGCAATTTCATGATAGACGTTATGACAGACTGGCATATTTCCCACAAAGTTGCTGCTATTGTTAGCGATAATGCTGCAAATATTTTATCTGCTGTCAGACTTGTTGAGTGGCGATCAGTCTCAAGTTTCGCCCAATCTCTAAATCTTGTTGTACAAGAAGCTACTAAGGAAATATCTGACGTTTTGGCGCAAGTTAAAAATATTGTCAAAATCTTAGTATACACTACCAAAAAAACTGATTGCTACACAACAACAAATGAATCTGCCTGTCCTCAAGCTCAAACAGGACGTCCAGACCCTCTGGAATTCTACTTTTGTCATGCTTCAGCGAATAATGAAGGTCAAGGATGCAGTGATTGCTTTATAGCACTTCTGCGCTCTGACCTAACAATAAAAGAAAGTGACTGGCAAATAATAGAAGGAGTTTTGCCCTTACTTAGTCCATTCTATGAAATTACGGTAGAAATAAGTGCCGAAAGAAATGTGACTTTGTCAAAAGTTATTGTGTTTTGTAACCTGCTCAACAGTTTTCTGCAGAAGCATGCTTCTAACAATAAAAAAATTGTCGCTGTGCAATCAGTGTTTTAAAGATTTAGAGAATAACATTCTATACGCTGAGTGTACTATTCAGGACCCCCAATTTAGACAGAGAGGATTTAGAAATCAAAAAGCTTGTGAAGTTGCAATACAACGCCTCAAAAATAAAGTTGGCAGAGTGCAGTTACTTCAGAGGGAGAATCGAGATATTTTAGTGACTGATGCTACTGCTAGCGACCCTTCGGCTTCTTGTTCTAGTAGCAGCAGTAATGAAAATAAAAAAGACTCTACATGGGACGAGTATGACCAAGAAATAAGAAAAATCACTAGGCCAGTTAACCAGCTTGCTGCTGGTATTCGCAAACTCGATAAATACATCAGTGAAGAGTATTTAGATCGAAAAAAAGATCCGCTTGAGTGGTGGCACGAGCGTCGTCAGTTATATCCTCATGTATATGCATATGTGTTAAAGAGATTTTGCATAGTAGCGACATCAGTGCCCTGCGAACGCGTTTTTTCGGTTACGGGAACACCGTTATCAACGAACAAAGTTTCCAAATTAATGTTTTTACATTATAATATGTAAATTTTTGTAATATTTCACTTGAAAATTAGAAGACTCATTATTTAAAGAATGATAATGTAAAGCACAAAAAGTATGCTTTAGAATACGATCTCACTCAGGGGTCATAGTTATCTTTTCTATGTCTAATTGTTTGGTAACAAATTATAAGTGTTGGTGTTTCTTCTGTTCATGATAAAGGTATTACTGTTTGTGCCATATAGTACTTAACCTGTACCTAAAACAGAGATATTTTTTGTTGGTTATTTCCAAAACTTTAAAAAAGTCGATTATTTATGAAAGTGTATTTTTATTCACAAAAGAAACGCATTTAGCATATTCTGTAAGTAATATTCCTACAATGAACTAATAAATAAATATATTTTAAAATTAAAGTACTACGAGTGCACTGTATGTAAAGTAAAGTAGTTGACGACCCCATTTTACTCATTTGTGTAAATAACTGGTTTATTTGCCCTTTCGAAGTCTAATTACTCGACATAAAACTGTAACAATACAGGCATTGGCAACACTGGTCATTATTTAAAAGACTAGCATAACGAATGAAAGAGCGTGTGCAGTAGCGGTAGCAAAGCGAGCGAACTGTCTTTCTGGAAATCGAGATGGGAGCTAACGAACTAAAAGAGCGACGTAGTTCGCGACGGAACCGCGAACTAAACTGAACGTTCCCAGTCGCGAACTATTATGCGCAAGACTAACTGGCACTCACGTAGGGCTGTATGAGATATGTGTAGTATAGAAGATGGAGTAGTTCTGTCAGGAACGGAAAGCTGTGTAAGCGTAGGAAAAGGTGGTAGCGGAAACGTTTGGCGCGCCAGCATAGTGTGGAGTGCGCCGTATTGTTGCATCTTGCCTCGGTTGAAAACTGCAGTTTATCACGGCCTGGTATGGGGAGAAAAACGGGCTATTGATTATAAGATGGATCATCGCTATAAAGAGGAAATAAGTTCGACATGGATAACTGCTCTTGGCCGTTCTGATATTAATGCAGTTGTTGCCACCGTCGCTGATCACAGCTTACAGGGTACGACATTTTAGCTATGTATTATAGTGTGTGCCATGAAGTTGAAATGTGCTTTAAGAATAATAACCATCATCCAAATTAACAATTGCGTCCACCTGGTAATTTATACCGCTCATAAACCAAGCAGGATCCTAACCTGGTACATGAAAATTCCAAGTGACCTGTATTCAGCCAAGACTGTGAAATCTTTAACATATTGGTGGCAAATCAGTGAGTAATCAGTGAAATAATTGATGGAAAGAATAACTGAGAATTTCATAATTAACACTGCTATTATTTTCTGTGTTAAAATGATTACGTAAGGTTATGCCAGATTCAGAGACCACATTAGATAAATTGTTTGCTGCTTTCACATTACGTATTAATGAAAGGAAATACTAAGTTGATGATTAATGGTGATAAATAGTAACGTTAAACAGTTTATAGTGAATCAGTGAAATGTTGAGTACCAAATATGTTGATGTAGAAACCACCCCTGTCCAAATTTACTTTTGCTTTCATGAAATCCGTCTGTTTGCTTAAGTAATTGGGTACTGTAGTTTTGTTTCGAGCGGACAAACTTTTCTTGTATTGCTGAACCATCTTTTATCTAAATCTAAAGTGAAGTCTGTTAGGTAGGTAGGCAGTTGCATTCTTTTCTTTTGTCCTACTCAGCTTCATCAAGTGTGCCTAATTAGACTGGCGAATAATAGTGTACCACCAACCACATATATTGTTATCGATGCAGAACAGTAGTCTAACTACTGTTATTTGCCATACCTCTGAACTAATGACTTATTTGAAGGAACGAGTTAAAGTCTGATGCTTATTCCTTAGGTTAACACACACGGTTATTACACTTGTTTTTGTGGTTTTACTGTCCGGATAGGTAACTGTATTTCTGTTTGTTATATTGCTTATTATTAATAGTATAGTATAAGAATATTACAGTTGGTTTTGCATGACAGTATGTTTTGTAAACCAATTCCGAGAATACAAAACACACGCAAGTATTACATCTAGTTTTACATATCAGGATACTAAATAACACACACAAGATGAAAGGAGAAATATTACAACGTGCTATCAACAAATCCTTCCCCTACAGTGAAACATTTAGTGTACGGTATGCATAGTTTTATCAGCCAGAAAAGCACAGTCTGATAATCATTTTGGTTCTCTAAGACAAGGAATTTCTTCACTTTTCATGTCTAACACCGAAATAATTTACTCACGAATTAAAAAAGAATAAAACCAACAGTCCTCTATGCAAGTGAAACACTAGTACTGAACAGAAAGCGAGAACTCGAAGACATCAAAAAAGAAGAGAGAAAAATCATTAGGAAAATTTTAGGAGCGAGACAGACTAAAGATGGCTACAGACTGCAAACAATCAAAACAACAGAAAAGTTTTCAAACATAGAAATTGATTTTAAGAAAAGGCGACTGAAATTCTTTGGTCATCTTAGCAGATTACCAGAAAACCGTTTGACCAGAAAGCTAATAAATTACGTAACCTCACTTAAAGCTTCAACACCTTGGATGATCGAAGTTAGAAAAGACCTCACCAACGCGGATATAACAGCAACCGATATTTCAGACAGAGATACTTTTAAGCACAAAGTAGAGAAGTGGAAAGTTTTACCAGAGCAACCAAAACAAAAACAGTACAGACCGAAGTGGTCAGAAGAGCGAAAGCAAGCCTTCTCAAAAAGAATGAAGATCTATTGGAGCAACAAGAAGAACCAGAAAAAAAGTTGATTGTCATTTGCTTAATGTCATTTGCTTAATGTCTTCCGTTATTGTGAGAATTCATAAATAATAATAATAATAATACTAGTAGTAGTAGCAGTAGTAAATCTAGGAACTTACTTCTGCTGATTCACTGAACAGTGCAATGGCAAGATGTATCCCCATATTCAACTTCAGTACCACGAAGAAAACTCTTCAAGTGGCGATGGTTGACTCCATGCCTTCCTACAAAATTTCCACTCTTCCTCAGAATATCAGTTACGTACTTGACGAAGTTTCATAGCTCCAACGCACAGTGCTTTGTTGAATGGAACAGTGTAGCCTGTATCACAGATATCCTTCCCAAAGGCACTCATGCAGTGGTACCATACCTAGTAGCTCCTCTGTAACCTGCAGTTGCATGTCCGCACCACGCACATACAAGAATACTCGTAGGAAACTGAGTATAATCATTTATATAAAGTTCAGGAACACTTCCAATTATTTATTGCACAAGAACCAAACATTGTACAGATATGAAACATATGTCATTTTGAAGAGTAACCCTGAAAGATTTTTTCCATCCATACCGCCACAGCGTAGTTTGGTAATTTTCCGATAGTCGGCGCTAGTCGCAAACATGCCGATTTCAGGTGCGGAGCGAGCTTTCTGTGTGTTGGAGTTCGACAAAAACAAGTGTGCTACAACTGTTCAACGGATGTTTGGAACCAAGTACGGTAAGAAGCCACCAACAAGGAAAGCCATTTACCACTAGCACAACAAATTCGTTACGACGGGTTGCTTGTGCCCGGAAAAGAGAAGCGGACGTCCCAGTGTCATGTGGAGCGTGTACGAGAGACGTTCATAAGGAGTAAAGAAATCGGTGCGTCATGCATCCCGTTAACTCGAAATGACTCTAATGACAGTGTGGAAAGTCCTGCGACAGAAACTGTCTGAAACCATTCAGACTGGATCTAGTGCAGAAGCTCAATGAAGACGACAAAGACAAGCGTTTTGAGTATTGTTCGCAGTTGCAACAGTTGAATGAGAATGGGGATGGCATTGTTGATCGCTTAATTTTTTGCGACGAAGCCACTGCAGCCGTAATTTTTCCCGAGGGCATGCAGCTGAACTGTATGGTTAAATGATGATGGCGCCCTCTTGAGTAAAATATTCCGGAGGTAAAATAGTCCCCCATTCGGATCTCCGGGTGGGGTCATTATCAGGAGAAAGAAAACTGGCGTTCTACGGATCAGAGCGTGGAATGTCAGATCCCTTAATCGGGCAGGTAGGATAGAAAATTTAAAAAGGGAAATGGATAGGTTAAAGTTAGATATAGTGGGAATTAGTGAAGTTTGGTTGCAGGAGGAACAAGACTTTTGGTCAGGCGAATACAGGGTTATAAATACAAAATCAAATTTAATAATGAATAAAAAAATAGGAGTGTGGGTAAGCTACTACAAACAGCATAGTGAATGCATTATTGCAGCCAAGATAGATACGAAGCCCGTGCCTACCACAGTAGTACAAGTTTCTATGCCAACTAGCTCTACAGATGACGAAGAAATTGATGAAATGTATGATGAGATCAAAGAAATTATTCAGATAGTGAAGGGAGACGAAAATTTAATAGTCATGGGTGACTAGAATTCGGTAGTAGGAAAAAAGAGAGGGAAACGTAGTAGGTGAATATGGATTGGGGGTAAGAAATGAAAGAGGAAGCCGCCTGGTAGAATTTTGCACAGAGCATAACTCAATCATAGTTAACACTTGGTTCACGAATCATGAAAGAAGGTTGTACACATGGAAGAAGCCTGGAGATACTAAAAGGTATCACATAGATTATATAATGGTAAGACAGAGATTTAGGAAGTAGGTTTTAAATTGTAAGACATTTCCAGGGACAGATGTGGACTCTGACCACAACCTATTGGTTATGAACTGTAGATTAAAACTGAAGAAAGTGCAAAAAGGTGGAAATTTAAGGAGATGGGACCTGGATAAACTGACTAAACCAGAGATTGTAGAGAGTTTCAGGGAGAGCATAAGGGAACAATTGACAGGAATGGGGGAAAGAAATACAGTAGAAAAAGAATGGGTAGCTTTGAGGGAGGAAGTAGTGAAGGCAGCAGAGGATCAAGTAGGTAAATAGACGAGGACTAGAAGAAATCCTTGGGTAACAGAAGAAATATTGAATTTAATTGATGAAAGGAGAAAATATAAATACGCAGTAAATGAAGCAGGCAGAAAGGAATACAAACGTCTCAAAAATGAGATCGACAGGAAGTGCAAAATGGCTGAGCAGGGATGGCTAGAGGACAAATGAAAGGATGTAGAGGCTTATCTCACTAGGGGCAAGATAGATACTGCCTACAGGAAAATTAGAGAGACCTTTGGAGAAAAGAGAACCACTTGTATGAATATCAAGAGCTCAGATGGAAACCCAGTTCTAAAGCAAAGAAGGTAAATCAGAAAGGTGGAAGGAGTATATAGAGGGTCTATACAAGGGCGATGTTCTTGAGGACAATATTATGGAAATGGAACAGGGTATAGATGAAGAGGAAATGGGAGATATGATACTGCGTGAAGAGTTTGACAGAGCACTGAAAGACCTAAGTCTAAACAAGGCCCCAGGAGTAGACAACATTCATTTAGAACTACTGACAGCCTTGGGAGAGCCAGTCCTGACAAAACTCTACCATCTGGTGAGCAAGATGTATGAGATAGGCGAAATACCCTCAGACTTTAAGAAGAATATAATAATTCCAATTCCAAAGAAAGCAGGTGTTGACAGATGTGAAAATTACCGAACTATCTACATACTCCGCAAGCCAACTGACGGTGTGTGGCGGAAGGTACCTTGAGTATCTCTATCGGTTCTCCCTTCTATTCCAGTCTCGTATTGTTCGTGGAAAGAAGGATTGTCGGTATGCTTCTGTGTGGGCTCTAATCTCTCTGATTTTATCCTCATGGTCTCTTCGCGAGATATACGTAGGAGGGAGCAATATATTACTTGACTCTTCGGTGAAGGTATGTTCTCGAAATTCAACAAAATCCCGTACCGAGCTACTAAGCGTCTCTCCTGCAGAGTCTTCCACTGGAGTTTATCTATCATCTCCGTAACGCTTTCGCGAGTACTAAATGATTCTGTAACGAAGCGCGCTGCTCTCCGTTGGATCTTCTCTATCTCTTCTATCAACCCTATCTGGTACGGATCTCACACTGCTGAGCAGTATTCAAGCAATGGGCGAACAAGCGTACTGTAACCTACTTCATTTGTTTTCGGATTGCATTTCCTTAGGATTCTTCCAATGAATCTCAATCTGGCATCTGCTTTACCAACGATCAACTTTATATGATTATTCCATTTTAAATCACTCCTCATGCCTACTCCCAGATAATTTATGGAATTAACTGCTTCCAGTTGCTGACCTGCTATATTGTAGCTAAATGATAAGGGATCTATCTTTCTATGTATTCACAGCACTTTACACTTGGCTACATTGAGATTCAATTGCCATTCCTGCACCATGCGTCAATTCGCTGCAGATCCTCCTGCATTGCAACACAATTTTCCAATGTTACAACCTCTCGATATACCACGGCATCATCCGCAAAAAGCCTCAGTGAACTTCCGATGTCGTCCACAAGGTCATTTATGTATATTGTGAATAGCAACGGTCCTACGACATTCCCCTGCGGCACACCTGAAATCACTCTTACCTCGGAAGACTTCTCTCCATTGAGAATGACACGCTGCGTTTTGTTATCTAGGAACTCTTCAATCCAATCACACAATTTGTCTGATAGTCCATATGCTCTCACTTTGTTCATTAAACGACTGTGGGGAACTGTATCGAACGCCTTGCGGAAGTCAAGACACACGGCATCTACCTGTGAACCCGTGTCTATAGCCCTCTGAGTCTCGTGGACGAATAGCGCGAGCTGGGTTTCACACGACCGTCTTTTTCGAAACCCATGCTGATTCCTACAGAGTAGATCTCTAGTCTCTAGAAAAGTCATTATACTCGAACATAAAACGTGTTCCAAAATTCTACAACTGATCGACGTTAGAGATATAGGTCTATAGTTCTGCACATCTGTTCGACGTCCCTTCTTGAAAACGGGGATGACCTGTGCCCTTTTCCAATCCTTTGGAACGCTACGCTCTTCTAGAGACCTACGGTACACCGCTGCAAGAAGGGGGGCAAGTTCCTTCGCGTACTCCGTGTAAAATCGAACTGGTATCCCATCAGGTCCAGCGGCCTTTCCTCTTTTGAGCGATTTTAATTGTTTCTCTATACCTCTGTCGTCTATTTCGATATCTACCATTTTGTCATCTGTACGACAATCTAGAGAAGGAACTACAGTGCAGTCTTCCTCTGTGAAACAGCTTTGGAAAAAGACATTTAGTATTTCGGCCTTTAGTCTGTCATCCTCTGTTTCAGTGCCATTTTGGTCACAGAGCGTCTGGATATTTTGTTTTGATTCACCTACCGCTTTGACATACTTTCGAATTCATTGAACGCCTCTCGCATAGCCCTCCTCACACTACATTTCGCTTCGCGTAATTTTTGTTTGTCTGCAAGGCTTTGGCTATGTTTATGTTTGCTGTGAAGTTCCCTTTGCTTCCGCAGCAGTTTTCTAACTCGGTTGTTGTACCACGGTGGCTCTTTTCCATCTCTTACGATCTTGCTTTGCACATACTCATCTAACGCATATTGTACGATGGTTTTGAACTTTGTCCACTGATCCTCAACACTATCTGTACTTGAGACAAAACTTTTGTGTTGAGCCAGCAGGTACTCTGTAATCTGCTTTTTGTCACTTTTGCTAAACAGAAAAATCTTCCTACCTTTTTTAAATATTTCTATTTACGGCTGAAATTATCGATGCAATAACCGCTTTATGATCGCTGATTCCCTGTTCTGCGTTAACTGTTTCAAATAGTTCGGGTCTGTTTGTCACCAGAAGGTCTAATATGTTATCGCCACGAGTAGGTTCTCTGTTTAACTGCTCAAGGTAGTTTTCAGATAAAGCACCTCAAAAAATTTCACTGGATTCTTTGTCCCTGCCATCCGAAATAAACGTTTGAGTCTCCCAGTCTATATCCGGCAAATTAAAATCTCCACCCAGAACTATAACATGGTGGGGAAATCTACTCGAAATATTTTCCAAATTTTCCTTCAGGAGTTCAGCCACAAGAGCTGCTGAGCCAGGGGGCCTATAGATACATCCAATTACCATAATGAGATTTTCACTCTGCAGCGGAGTGTGCGCTGATATGAAACTTCCTGGCAGATTAAAACTGTGTGCCCGACCGAGACTCGAACTCCCGAATTCGAGTCTCGGTCGAGCACACAGTTTTAATCTGCCAGGAAGTTTCATCCAATTACCATGTCTGAGCCTGCTTTAACCGTGACCTTCACCCAAATTATTTCACATTTCGGATCTCCGTCAATTTCCTACAATACTATTGCACTTCTTATCGCTATAAACACGCCTCCCCCTTCACTGTCCAGCCTGTCTCTGCGGTATACATTCCAATCTGAGTTTAGGATTTCATTACTGTTTACGTCTGGTTTCAGCCAACTTTCTGTCCCTAGTACTATATGGGCATTGTGACCGTTTATTAATGAGAGCAGTTCTGGGACCTTTCTATAGACGCTCCTGCAGTTTACTATTAGCACATTAATATTGTTATTCCCTGTTGCATTTTGCCTACTCCTACCTTGCCGCGTCTCAGGAGGCGTCTTGTCGGGCCTAGGGAGGGAATTCTCTAACCTAAAAAACCCACATGTGCACTCCACACGTACTCCGCTACCCTTGTAGCCGCTTCCTGCGTCTAGTGCACGCCTGAACTATCAGTTTAATCAGTCACGGCTGCAAAATACTAACGCGAATTCCTTAGAGACGAATGGAAAAACTGGTAGAAGCCAACCTTGGGGAAGATCAGTTTTGATTCCATAGAAATGTTGGAACACGTGAGACAATACTGAACCTACGACTTATCTTAGAAAATAGATTAAATGAAAGGCAAACCTACGTTTCTAGCATTTGTAGACTTGGAGAAAGCTTTTGACAATGTTTACTGGAATACTCTCTTTCAAATTCTGAAGGTGGCAGGGGTAAAATACAGGGAGCGAAAGGCTATTAACAATTTGTACAGAAACCAGATGGCAGTTATAAGAGTCGAGGGACATGAAAGGGAAGCAGTGGTTGGCAAGGGAGTGAGACAGGGTTGTAGCCTCTCCCCGATGTTATTCAATCTGTATATTGAGCAAGTAGTAAAGGAAACAAAAGAAAAATTCGGAATAGGTATTAAAATCCATGGAGATGAAATAAAAACTTTGAGGTTCGCCGATGACATTGTAATTCTGTCAGAGACAGCAAAGGACTTGGAAGACAAGTTGAATGGAATGGACAGTGTCTTGAAAGGAGGATATAAGATGAACATCAACAAAAGCAAAATGAGGATAATGGAATGTAGTCGAATTAAGTCGGGTGATGCTGAGAGAAATAGATTAGGAAATGAGACACTTAATGTAGTAAATGACTTTTGCTATTTTGGGGAGCAAAATAACCGACGATGGTCGAAGTAGGGAGGATATAAAATGTAGACTGGCAATGGTAAGGAAAGTGTTTCTGAAGAAGAGAAATTTGTTAACATCGAGTATAGATTTAAGTGTCAGGAAGTCTTTCTGAAAGTATTTGTATGGAGTGTAGCCATGTATGGAAGTGAAACATGGATGATAAATAGTTTTGACAAGAAGAGAATAGAAGCTTTCGAAATGTAGTGCTACCAAAGAATGCTGAAGATTAGATGGGTAGATCACACAACTACTGCGGAGGTATCGAATAGAATTGGAGAGAAAAGGAATTTGTGGCACAACTTGACAAGAAGAAGGGACCGGTTGGTAGGACATGTTCTGAGGCATCAAGGGATCACCAACTTAGTATTGGAGGGCAGCGTGGAGGGTAAAAATCGTAGAGGGAGGCCAAGAGATGAATACACCAAGCAGATTCGGAAGGATGTAGGTTGCAGTAAGTACTGGGAGATGAAGAAGCTTGCACAGGATGGAGTAGCATGGAGAGCTGCATCAAACCAGTCTAAGGACTGAAGACCACAACAACAACAACAACAAATGTTGTTTGTGCCTTGTCATGTCGAAAACTGTATGGGCCATTCTTCTTCAGCAAGAGCACCGTCACTGGATATTCCTACTTGGACCTGTTGCAGTAATGACTGATGCCTCAAATGCAATCGGATTCTCCATTCGTCTTTTAGCAGGATGGGGCTCCACCCCATTTTCATCGTGTAGTTCGTGGGTACCTGAACACAGACCTGCCACATCGATGGATCGGATGTGCTTCAGAAGGAGACAGCTGTTGCATGAAATGGCCTCCTCGATCACCAGACCTCACTCCGTGTGACTTTTTTTCTGTGGGGACACATCAAAGATCTGGTGTATGTACCGCCTCTACCACGTGATGTAGCAGATCGCCACAGTCAACGATGCCATGCTGGGCCAGGTGTGGCAAGAATTCGATTACTGTATTGACGTCACTCATGGTTCGCATATCGAATGTTAGTAAAAAAACTTTCTGAGTTTTTCTTCAAAATGCAGTATGTATCACATCTGTACAATATTTAGTTCTTGTGCAATAAATAATTGAAAGTGTTCTCGGACTTTATGTACCCCCTGTATTATCTGTGCTGGAGAAAATGCTGCGAAACTCTGGGATTTATTCCTGAGTAGTGCCTCCAAATCAGTTCCCATGTCGAGGATTCGATGGGACTCCAATTGCTTTGAGAGAGAAACGCCTTCGAGAACTGCTAATTCCCCTGGGACTATGCACTCTGCTACTGCTGCCACACATGATTTAACGA
The DNA here is from genome assembly GCF_023898315.1 of Schistocerca nitens. Taxonomy (NCBI): domain Eukaryota; kingdom Metazoa; phylum Arthropoda; class Insecta; order Orthoptera; family Acrididae; genus Schistocerca; species Schistocerca nitens. Next base: position 432,303,405 of record NC_064614.1, read on the forward strand.
GAGATCCCAAAGACAATGATTTGCCATTCAATGTTATGATGGGAGCACTTTGTAACTTGCACCACTTACAGCTTCATTAATGTTTTCTTCAGCAGCATTCAACTGAAACAGATAAACATATTATAGTAGTGGAAGACACTTTTTACAGTATCAAAATTTCCTCAGTCACGATCTTATTAACTAATATCTTCTTCTATGTTGCCCTTCTGATTGGAAAACAGTTCCTTGCAAGCACCCCCTTTTATTTGACCGTAATCTACTACGTGAAGGCGACTGTAATGGTGTTGTACGAGGGGTGTTAAGCAAACAATGCAAAACATATTTTTTATATATATAAAAGCAAGCTGGTTTTATTCAGGATCCCAACACACCAGATTATTCCCCATTCTTTTGGCTACAAAAATTAATTTTTCAGCATAATCTCCATTCAATGCGACGGCCTTACGCCACCTTACTGTATGCCCACATAGTACCACTCTACTATGTTGATGTCAGAGCCCATGTCATGCTGCATCAATAACCCATCCATCATTCGCGTACTACTTCCTGCAGACTTCATCCTTCATTGGGCAAACAGGAGTATTGGAACAAGGCTGGCATCATTCCAAAGTACCGTTTCCAAGAAGAGGGCGATGACAACATCCAAGACGGCGGCCATGACGTCAGTCAAGATGGCGGATTTTGGCGGGAAGTTTGAATTTTGGTGGGAAAATGCCACGCCACCCTCGCCCAGAAAAGTGGCATGAAGTTCAAATTCCAACACAATAATGCATCACACCACGCTTATCTCTACTGAGCACAGAAAATGGCGGGAAAAAAGGATTTGTCTTTATCATTTAACTAATTTCAAGCAGGTGTGTTCTCCACTGGGTCTGGACTCCAACTGGCTTAGTTCATATTGGTGCCACCAGAGGGCACTCTCCTGACATCAGGTGATGACGAAAGTACTGTTATTCGAGATGGCGGCACCCAGTGTGTTCACCACGAGTTCCAGAGCGCAAATGGCTTAGTTCATATCCGTGCCAGCACAGGGTGCCACCGTGACGCCAGAGCATGACGCAAGTACCGGTATTCTAGATGGCCATATACAGTGTGTGCACCGCGGGCTCCAGAGCCCAACTGGCTTAGTTCATATTGTGGCCACCAGATGACACTACCGTGACGTTGGGTGCTGACACAAGATCATCCGCTCTCTCTCACACCACGCCACTAGCCTACGGGCGTCCGTCTGCTTCTGTCACACACCCTCGGCCGCCACCTCCATACACGTGCTAGACATAGTCTTCCGTAAATATGCTAACCAATTTGACTGAACAAAAGTGACACCAACATTGCTCATCTAACCAATCAGTTTCCTAAATACTTAATTCCATTTCAATTTTAATCATATTCAATAAATCAATTTACAAGTTCAATATTCAATGATCTAATGAGAAGTTCCACATTTTCCCATTATCAGTGCGCGGTTCATTCATGACCTAGCACCCCCTACCCCTAGAATGCTGCACTCTATTGGCTACTGCATTAGTCACGTGATTCGACTTCACAGAACCGAGGACTTGGAATCAATTTTCACCAATGCCACACCCACCTGGACTTGGACTCAAATAGTTAAATTCTCCACTACGATCCTCAACCCAGCACCATGGCCCCTTACCAACCCCTGTTGGCGGGCTAACGTGTACTGACGTGCATTGCGCATGACGTCATTCAAGATGGTGGGGCGAAATGGCAGGAAAACAGATCTGAACACGTCTTTATTTTGCAGGCAGTGTCTCACCAAGAGATTACTGTACAACTGACGTAATACACATTACTGCCATCAGATCGTACTGTCATCCCTCCTATGACCTAAACGCTCTCCGAATGTGGAGGGGACTGGATACAGTCGAGTACAGTGCTATATTACGCCTCCCGATCAGTGCATTTGGGCTAAATGTTGGTGGCTGTGCTACATTTACAGGCAAATTTAGAAGACAGAACGAGGTTATTATGGCGTGATCGCATGGATTGATCTGACCTAAAATTGATATAATTGCGAAAAATGACGATGGAATAGGTATAAATTGACAGAATACTCGCTGAAGTGCTGTTAAATTGAGGAAGTACTTGGGTATCTTCCAGTTCGCGCCGAACAGTTTTTACATGGGGGCAAGTATGCGGCAACATGAGGAATCCAGGAAAACGTCGACATCGAAAAGAATGGAATCAGGGAGGTAGTCAATTTTTTTTCCGTCGAGGCAGTATTATCTGTATGCCTATTGAGGTAACAGTGATACCGAGTTGGCTACTGTACTTGATGCTTTTCAGGAGTACAGAGAAGGATTCACATCTAAAATTACTTGCATCTGCGTCAAAGGATATCCGAGAGTGGATGGGGTGATAGAGCTGTATCGAGGTACGATTTAATGGTTGACTGATTCATTTTAGAGAAGGAGAAGTTGCTGCAGATCAATTTTTTTCCAGTGTTCTGTCCAGATGCATCAGTCCTGTGACATAGCCTTCGTTCTACTAGCATACAGCCACGTGTTCTGTATGTGGTTTAAAGCACTGTCTACTTGAGATCGTTAACGATAAACCTGTCGGTCGTCAGAGGACTTCCACCTCATGTGTGATTAAACTTGACACATTCCTCTAAACGAACTTTGGTTTATGCGATCCTCCCTGTCGCAACTTGGGTGTAGAATTGAGACTTCTGCATCGTAACTAGGAGCTTGTGAGGCGCTGCAATCCCCATGTACACAATTGCCCGACACATGAGCGGTTTACATAGTTAGTGACGGAATGACTTGTCAGTTTCACATGTTGGGCTCTGCTGCTAAGCGTTTATCTGTTTGCTTGTAGGATGCATACCCCGCTACTAGGTATCATTTTATATAGGCCTGATGAAGGCATAGTATAATTTCTGAATTGTGATCGGATGTGAACAGTGGACACTATCGTATCAGGGAACCTATATTGTGCTCATATCACGCAGAGCAAGTGTTTTAGGGAAGTAGTTTGTTTTTCGTTTTAGAGTTCGATAAGATAATTTATGGTAGAGAAATCGGGAAGAAGGACGTATGTCATGCGCTTGAAATATATTTCTCGCATTGGAATATTAACAACGCTACAATTCCATTCGTCTGATAGGTCGCAAATGCATGCAATCTAACATTATAGGCCCGTTTTAAGTGCAGAACGTTCTATCCTTAGGAGTGAGTGTGTTTATGTTCTCTCTCTTACGAATAGTTTCCATGTGCCGATCCTAGACTCTAGAACAATACTTTAAAGTTGATAGCTTGGTTGATTTATGTAAAAATGAGTCGAACTCAATCCATTTGGGGCTCCATGGCGTATAAAAATGAATAGTCTGTTGTTCTTCTTAAATGTCAGCTATTATATGACCGCACTTTGAAATCTGTTACTATACATCGATAAGGTGTGCTAAGCTCCACGACATGGTCGCATCTCGAGAAATCTCGTGCACTTGGTTGGATTAGGACTCGGAAAGCTCAATTCATTCACGAGACGTGAAGTGTAGTGGTCTTTTTCTGGTCGGTTGCAGATTAACTCGCTAACTGTGCTGCAGGGCTGGTCGGTCAATGGCAGTGTGATGAGGGTCTTTCACTCTCTATATTTACCCTAAGACAGCGAGAATACTCTGTGACTCCCATACGCAGAGAGATAGATCGTAAATTAAACACTATGCTCGAGGTGATAGAAATATGTGGAGCGCTGATTTATGTGTTCGAGAATTAAGACTGAATAGTCGTACTGCTCAGTCATTTATCCATGTTCCAATGATACTCGCAACGTCAGGAGGGCATGGTTCAGCTATGATACTGAAATTGGGGAAACATACTGTCACATCAGGGGCCGGTGTTGAACGGAGTGTAAAATTCTTCGCACTATCAAGTGTGATGTTTATTATTAGAGTACATGGATGTTGTCTTTTCCATCCCATCCCTGCATTCGTTAGCAGATAATGATTGACTGATATGGCTTGTTTGAATTGGGGAAAAAGTTTTGGTGGATGGACAGGTTGCTAGCAGCGAAAGAGTGATCGCAGTACATGCATGCAATATGAGGAATGAGTCGAAAGGGAATGCATAGTCGTCGGCTGTTCCACCACTGTGAGAGACGAGTCTAAATGTAGAGCTTGTGAATCACCTTCGAACTATAGTTTGGAGACCTACGCCAACGCTGTAAAAGTCTTCCTGTTTGCTCACGTTGTAAGTGTCTTTTATTTAAAATCAGCAGATGTGTGGCGTGTTATGGTTTCCGTCGTAAGACACAAAAGGCAGTAGCAGCAGCAGTTTGAGGTGAAAATTCGCAGAGGGAATGTGTATACCGCTAGGAATGCTTGCCTGGCTGCACGCTGTGCTATTCTGGGGAGTATTGTGAAATCTCTGTCTTTGCACTGGACCGCAGTGCAGATGTGTGTCATTGCACCAGCATCGATGCCTAGTTGACTTCTAAATGGGATGAGCTTTTATAGTTCGTAAATTTTCTCTGTTGGGGTGTAGAGAATAAGGAAGACAGCATGTTGGGCTGACTGATATGAATGGGCGCGGATCTGTAGTACTTGTATGTAGTTTGGGGACGCGCCACATTACGTGCATTTCCGCCGAATGGTCAAAACACGGTCCTTTTGCACTAACTAAGGTCGTTCTGGTTCTGTTTCTACGTGGGTTGCAGAAGGTAGTGTACATGTCTTTCTCCTACTTTTGCTCAGTTCCGACTTAAATTGGAACGATCACATGCGGAAAGCTGTAGAAATGGGAGCAGTTGCAAGATACATAGGGTGTGACTAAAAACATGTTTTAATTTTACTGTAGCAGATAGGTTCGAGGAAAGATGACTCGTTTAGAGATATGAGAGTGCCTGAAATATGATTCACTTGTGGTTGTGAGCCTATGCAAGTATGTGCTTGAATGGAAAGATCTGTTTCCAAACGATGGACATAATTTCTAACATATAGCATAACACTAGAGATCTGAGAAGCTAGTGTACATTTTTCTTTTTGTGACCTCATTCAGCACATCATGTACTGCTACTGTTTGTGTTGCTTCTCAATGAGTCATGGCGTATAACTCTGTGGATATATCGTGGAACCTCTGATACAGTCTCGAGACAGAATGCGCTGCAAATAATAAAGAATTATCTAGTTGGGGTCGGTGTGAGGGAGTCGCAAATATCGCTTACACGCCACATTCCTTAGCCGAATCACTTTCAAAGTTCATTGTCTTTGTCCCAAGGTTGCATCGTGGGCTTACATATTCCTGCGACATGGTCACGGTATTTGTCCTGAAAAAAGAAAACAACCTCATTCAGAGGTAATGTCGTACTACCATTTGTAAAATGGGTTTAGCTTTTAACATGGATACTCGTGTGACCTTTAGAACCAAGAGCGCTTGTGAGAGTAATATGTAGTAGTTGTTGGGATGGTTTTTTTTTTTCTTTAACATCTGGTCGATTACGTCTCTCTTTCTACGACACTGTGGAAGGACTCGCAAGAAGAACCTAAGGGACATGCACCTGCATGATTTTGGGTCAGTATTATTTCGTATCATAGGCAATGATTTATTGACGAACTTTTATACTTAGCAGTGGCGGTGAGTGCGTGATATGTATGCATTTGAGAATTAGGTTTATAAAGTAGGTTTGTGGAGAGGACATGACTATGCACTGTTGTAGGGAAGGTATGGATTTGACTTAGAGTACTGTGATAGCGAAGGGAACAATGTGTCCAGTCGTAAGGCAGGTACAGATATTTCAATTTACAGAACAACTGCCTTCGGTAGGGTGTATTTACGATACTTCGCTCATTGTCGAATGACGTTCAACTGAGATCGCGATCATACGATTGGGGGCTTTCGTGATCAAGTGGAAATTTGAGAACATTGTGTATGGAGGTGCGTTTGCTCTAGACCGTTATTCCCTCCCATGTAAATTGTTTGGTTGACTGATTCTGAACATTTAGCGCGTTTATTTAGTTGAGATAAGATCGAATGTGGTGTGTGGAAGATAAGTTTTCCTGTTCTCTAGACATGGGAAACACCTTAGTTGGCTTGTAAATTATATGGATGATTTGGGATCTGTTACATGATAGACTTCGGTATTTGAGAGTGGAAATATCAGTTTCCTCTATTTGTTTCTAGTTACTCAGTAGTCTAGTGGACGCTTCACATAGCTAAAGTTTCGGCTTTGTCTATACCTTGGGAATTATACTGCGTGAGCGATCGGGAGGCTATTGCTTTGTTCTTGATATCGAAAAGTGTAAAATAGTTTATTACCGCTGAATGTCGTGTCTGTAAATGACAGAAAAGGCTGACGGTGCTTCCCTATCGGTGTCAGACTATAGCAGCAATTGTAGTATTTAATTCTAGTTATACTGGTAAAAATCTTCCTGGCTTTGAATATTTTTCTAAGTATAGTATGTATTTTGCTATCTGTAAACAACTTTGCGGGTTTGACTGTCAATGCAGTTTAGCGATGCGTGGAAAATAATTTTACCTCTGAAAGGTCCAGAAAGAATAAGTGGATGGTCCTTCGATACCAGCGGCATCAGTAATTTGTCGAGTAAACTACACTCCTGGAAATTGAAATAAGAACACCGTGAATTCATTGTCCCAGGAAGGGGAAACTTTATTGACACATTCCTGGGGTCAGATACATCACATGATCACACTGACAGAACCACAGGCACATAGACACAGGCAACAGAGCATGCACAATGTCGGCACTAGTACAGTGTATATCCACCTTTCGCAGCAATGCAGGCTGCTATTCTCCCATGGAGACGATCGTAGAGATGCTGGATGTAGTCCTGTGGAACGGCTTGCCATGCCATTTCCACCTGGCGCCTCAGTTGGACCAGCGTTCGTGCTGGACGTGCAGACCGCGTGAGACGACGCTTCATCCAGTCCCGAACATGCTCAATGGGGGACAGATCCGGAGATCTTGCTGGCCAGGGTAGTTGACTTACACCTTCTAGAGCACGTTGGGTGGCACGGGATACATGCGGACGTGCATTGTCCTGTTGGAACAGCAAGTTCCCTTGCCGGTCTAGGAATGGTAGAACGATGGGTTCGATGACGGATTGGATGTACCGTGCACTATTCAGTGTCCCCTCGACGATCACCAGTGGTGTACGGCCAGTGTAGGAGATCGCTCCCCACACCATGATGCCGGGTGTTGGCCCTGTGTGCCTCGGTCGTATGCAGTCCTGATTGTGGCGCTCACCTGCACGGCGCCAAACACGCATACGACCATCATTGGCACCAAGGCAGAAGCGACTCTCATCGCTGAAGACGACACGTCTCCATTCGTCCCTCCATTCACGCCTGTCGCGACACCACTGGAGGCGGGCTGCACGATGTTGGGGCGTGAGCGGAAGACGGCCTAACGGTGTGCGGGACCGTAGCCCAGCTTCATGGAGACGGTTGCGAATGGTCCTCGCCGATACCCCAGGAGCAACAGTGTCCCTAATTTGCTGGGAAGTGGCGGTGCGGTCCCCTACGGCACTGCGTAGGATCCTACGGTCTTGGCGTGCATTCGTGCGTCGCTGCGGTCCGGTCCCAGGTCGACGGGCACGTGCACCTTCCGCCGACCACTGGCGACAACATCGATGTACTGTGGAGACCTCACGCCCCACGTGTTGAGCAATTCGGCGGTACGTCCACCCGGCCTCCCGCATGCCCACTATACGCCCTCGCTCAAAGTCCGTCAACTGCACATACGGTTCACGTCCACGCTGTCGCGGCATGCTACCAGTGTTAAAGACTGCGATGGAGCTCCGTATGCCACGGCAAACTGGCTGACACTGACGGCGGCGGTGCACAAATGCTGCGCAGCTAGCGCCATTCGACGGCCAACACCGCGGTTCCTGGTGTGTCCGCTGTGCCGTGCGTGTGATCATTGCTTGTACAGCCCTCTCTCAGTGTCCGGAGCAAGTATGGTGGGTCTGCCACACCGGTGTCAATGTGTTCTTTTTTCCATTTCCAGGAGTGTATATAAGAGCTAAGTATAATGTTCCATCGTTTGTGCTGGGATATAGGACCCTCTACATAACCTAGGGAACATTTGCGCATGTTGAGAGGAGGAAGGGTAACACGTTAGGATCGCTGGGGAGAGTGCATTTGATGTTATTTTCGTAAACAGGTTCTGTTAGGGAAAGAATTTCCGTGCATACAAACTGAGGCATGAAGAAAGGGGGGGTTAACTAGTTCTGGAACAGTATACAATTCTCGAGAGGTTGACTTGGCCGCTATTTTTTTTTTTTTTTTTTTTTTTTTTTACAAATAGATGTGATGTAAGAATCACATTGGGAACGTTGTTAGATGCATTTGTTAGTATGTGCATGCACTTGGCTGTGTTGCGTCAGTCACATTGGGTAGTTAAGTATGGTTAAACCCGTGTGTCATGTCGCGCTAGGAGCAATGCGCCCTGTGCTATTGAGTCATAGGCGGTAAAGACATTTGCTGCTAGGAGATGTCTCGCGTGTGGGGGCTGCGTCTTGGAATTCTGCGATGTCCGTATAATGGTGGCCGTATAGACCCGACTTTGACCTGCGTTTGGCGGCCGCACCTCGGGACTGTGACGGAGCGTGGTCCTGAACAGATGTCTCTGTGTGTTTTGACAGCTGATGGCCATGTCGACCGCAACTGCCGGACTAGCTTCCAGCGTTTGCGCTCTGTAAACATGTCTTTGCTCCCGTCCATCCGTGTCATCATTGGCGTCTAGGTGAACACGTATTGCGATAGCAGTTTCTCAGAAATGAAGTATGAAAGGGATGTGGCCTCTTGCGGGACCCGGGCGAGGGAATGGGCGTAGTTTGACATCTGACGGATGCGTCACTTATTGCTACCTCCTGGGCACTGTACTGGACAGGGGGTGGCGGACTGTGCTTGCGTGCATTGATTGCATGATTTTGCGAGCAGGTCTGTAGGCCGTGTTATGCCCTATTTGGACAGTTAACGAGTACTGAGCGTACCTACACTTCAGTGTGAGGCATTATTTAGGAGGAAAATGGTTCAAATGGCTCTGAGCACTATGGGACTCAACTGCTGTGGTCATTAGTCCCCTAGAACTTAGAACTACTTAAACCTAACTAACCTAAGGACATCACACACATCCATGCCCGAGGCAGGATTCGAACCTGCGACAGTAGCAGTCGCACGGTTCCTGACTGCGCGCCTAGAACCGCGAGACCATATTTAGGAGGAGTCTGAATGTCTGTAAGTAAGTTATTGCCGTAAATTAGGAGTTGTTTGGGTGTCTGGAGACTGTGTATATTGAGCGCAAGCATAAGATGGAGAGTGTTTTGCCTCGGTGTGATAACTATATTCGCTCTCTAAATAAAATGTTCGAAAGTAAATAGAGTGGACTTCTTACTTACTATCCCCAGCAGCCTAACGCAGCCTGAGTAATTTTAGCATAATTCCCGCCCCTACAGACCACCATCTGGGATTAGGTCATAGGGGGATGACAGTACGATCTGATGCCAGTAATGTGTACTACGTCAGTTGGACCGTAAATCTCGTAGTGGAGACACTGCCTGCAAAATAAGGACTTGTGTTCAGGTGTTTTCCCGCCATTTAGCCCCACCATCTTGGATGACATCATGCGCTGAGCACGTTAGTGCATGTTAGTACACGTTAGCACATGTTAGCCCGCCAACAGGGATCGGTAAGAAGGCGAGGTACTGGGTTGAGGATCGTGGTGGAGAATTTAACTATTTGATTACAAGTCCAGGTGGTTGTGGTATTGGTGAAAATTGATTCCAAGTCCTAGGTTCTATGAAGTCGAATCACGTGACTAATGCAGTAGCCAATAGGAGTGCAGCATTCTAGGGGTGGGGGGTGCTAGGTCATGAATGAACACCGCACTGATAGTGGGAAAATGTGGAACTTCTCATTAGATCATTGAATATTGAACTTGTAAATTGATTTATTGAATATGATTAAAATTGAAATGGAATTAAGTACTTAGGTAATTGATAGGTTAGATGAGTGATGTTGGTGTCACTCGTGTTCATTTAAATTGGTTAGCTTATTTACAGAAGACTATGTCCGGCACGCGCATGGAGGTGGCGGCCGAGGGTGTGTGACGTTAAGCATCGGATGCCCGCGTGCCGGTGGCGCGGCACGAGAGAGAGCAGACGATCTTGTGTTATCACCCGACATCACGGTAGCGTCCTCTGGTGGCCACAATAGGAACTAAGCCAGTTGTGCTCTGGAGCTCGCGGTGAACACACTGTATACAGCCATCTAAAATACCGGTACTTGCATCATGACCTGATGTCACAGTGGCGCCCCCTGGTGGCACTGATAAGAACTAAGCCAGTTGGTGTCCAGACCCAGTGGACAACACACCTGCTTGAAATTGGTTAAATAATAAAGACAAGTCCTTTTTTCCCGCCATTTTCTTTGCTTAGTAGAGATATGCGTGGTGTGAAGCATTATCATGTTGGAATTTAAACTTCTTGCCATTATTCTGAGCGAGGGGGCGTGGCAGTTTCCTGCCAAAATTCAAACTTCCCGCCTAAATCCGCCATCTTGGTTGACGTCATGGCCGCCATTTTGGATGACGTCTTCTCCACCTCTTGGACAGCAGTACTGTGGAATGAAGTCCGCCTTGTTCCAATACTAACAGATGAAAGTCAGAAGTTGCAATATCCGGGCTGTAGGGTCGATGAGGAAGAACAGTACAATAAGTTTTGTGAGCTCCTCTCAGGTGCGTAGACTTGTGTGAGGCCTTGCGTTCGTTTCCATTTTGATGGGGACGAAGACACTAAAGTCGTTTCTTCAATTCCCTGAGCATGGCGAAACACTAAAGAGTTGGTGGTTGCACCATATGGGAGGACATAAAACAGAATAACATTCTGAGTCCCAGAAGACCGCCACCATGGCTTTACTGGGTGAGGGTGTGAATTTAAACTTTTTCTTCAGAGGAGAGGTGGCATGGCGCCACTCCATGGATGGCCGTTTTGTTTCCGGTTCAAAGCGATGAACCCATGCTTCATCACTTGTGACGATTTTCCACCGTTACTCCTTATGGTCTTCCATTAGGAGGAGGGAACACATCTTGCTGGTGGACGAGTGTGTCAGCACTACCAACAGAGTCGTCCAGTTGAGCAGCGATGTGTGTGATTGTGATTCATCGAATCGAACGGCAGGAGCCACAGCTGTGTGTGACTGGACTGATCAGACACGTTTACGCGATCTGCTCGCCCAATGACTGACCGTGTTTTTGTTCACCGCCAGGTCCCCGTAGACGTTCTGCAAGCGCCTATGAATATCTGCGATGCTCTGGTTTCAATGACAGCTATCCGCTTGGAATGCACCTCCGTTACAAACGCCTTTTTGAAGGCTACGTGTGGCGCCGCCACCTGTCGGCACTTCCTGAAACTACAGAGGCTGAAGCGGGATTATGCCACCAGATCCCCACAACAAATTCCGCATTTATTGAACCAAAACTGGCTAAGACAAAAAATGTGTTGCAGTACAGAGTAGTTGCTTTCACAACAATACATCCACGAGAACTAAGCAGATGGAATCGCATTTGTTTAGTTGTGCTTGTGCCCACAGAGTACTACGGGCACGTGACGTCGGCTCGCCTTACCGCCGCAGTACCACGCTCCTTTTCGACCGCACTTGGTGGAACAGTCCTGTCATATTTTTGTATACATTATTCTATCGTAGTTCTTTCATTTTTTAGTCTTTTAAATTTTTATGAGCGCTCTTGGAAATGTGCCGTGATTAATTGCACAGTCGAGTATAAAAATAAAATAAATAATTAAGGCTGCGCATTACAGGATAAATTTTATTTGTAACCATAGTTTTAAAACTGTACAGCACTGATATGAAGCAGTTAAACAATTTCCAGTTAAACTAATACGAGAGGCGTTTTGTGTTACAGTACACAGTTCAAACATTCCACCAACGCTTGCACTGAGTAGTTCTTTATCCATAAAACTAACCACATGCCATCAAAACGATGTTCCTGCAACCGTACTACTACTGATCACGCAAATAAATGAATTGGCTCTTTTGCTGAGTGGCAATCTTCTCACATTCAATTGGAATGTTGCAATCAGCTCCTGTATAAACAGATCCCATTTTTACGAAGTTAAACAAATCCCTATTCCACGAGTCCCAAATTTGTCTCAACGTGACCTTATCTGCTGTAGCATCCTTGTTGAAAATTAGTGCCTTTTACATCTACATCCACATCTACATTTATACTCCGCAAGCCACCCAACGGTGTGTGGCGGAGGGCACTTTACGTGCCACTGTCATTACCTCCCTTTCCTGTTCCAGTCGCGTATGGTTCGCGGGAAGAGCGACTGTCTGAAAGCCTCCGTGCGCGCTCTAATCTCTCTAATTTTACATTCGTGATCTCCTCGGGAGGTATAAGTAGGGGGAAGCAATATATTCGATACCTCATCCAGAAACGCACCCTCTCGAAACCTGGCGAGCAAGCTACACCGCGATGCAGAGCGCCTCTCATGCAGAGTCTGCCACTTGAGTTTATTAAACATCTCCGTAACGCTATCACGGTTACCAAATAACCCTGTGACGAAACGCGCCGCTCTTCTTTGGATCTTCTCTATCTCCTTCGTCAACCCGATCTGGTACGGATCCCACACTGATGAGCAATACTCAAGTATAGGTCGAACGAGTGTTTTGTAAGCCACCTCCTTTGTTGATGGACTACATTTTCTAAGCACTCTCCCAATGAATCTCAACCTGGTACCCGCCTTACCAACAATTAATTTTATATGATCATTCCACTTCAAATCGTTCCGCACGCATACTCCCAGATATTTTACAGAAGTAACTGCTACCAGTGTTTGTTCTGCTATCATATAATCATACAATAAAGGATCCTTCTTTCTATGTATTCGCAATACATTACATTTGTCTATGTTAAGGGTCAGTTGCCACTCCCTGCACCAAGTGCCTATCCGCTGCAGATCTTCCCGCATTTCGCTACAATTTTCTAATGCTGCAACTTCTCTGTATACTACAGCATCATCCGCAAAAAGCCGCATGGAACTTCCGACACTATCTACTAGGTCATTTATATATATTGTGAAAAGCAATGGTCCCATAACACTCCCCTGTGGCACGCCAGAGGTTACTTTAACGTCTGTAGAAGTCTCTCCATTGATAACAACATGCTGTGTTCTGTTTGCTAAAAACTCTTCAATCCAGCCACACAGCTGGTCTGATATTCCGTAGGCTCTTACTTAGTTTATCAGGCGACAGTGCGGAACTGTATCGAACGCCTTCTGGAAGTCAAGAAAAATAGCATCTACCTGGGAGCCTTTTGTATTTGTTTGGCATAACCTGTGCCATTAAGGTTCAACAGTTCATTTCATAGTCTGTTCATACATTTTAGCTGTTTCAGACAACAAATAACGAATTTAAGAAATCATTCCAGCTTCAGACATTGATTAAATTTTGCACGGAAGTATTTCTTTAATTCTTAAATAAGCAAAAGTATTATATATTTCGTGGTTACTCAAACACCTTATCGTAAATAACGCTACAATGAAACTCTATTATTAATGTTTCTAAGCTGCTGTCCTTCGTGGACAGCTGAATGATGTTTCGACTGCTGTCGAGTGGCTGGTAATAACAGCAAGTGAGCATGTTGTGAGAAATATTCCGAAAAACATTTGCGACGACTTGAAAATGCTCAGGTCTGCTTCTATCCTCGATAATGTACCTCCAACATCCAAACTATCTATGGAAATAAAACGTAAATGCTCGTTTGTTCAAAATCTTAAATGTCCAAAAGTTCTTCACCGCTTGTTTTGAAATTTTGACTCAACGTTACATTTGAATACCGCGTATTTTTATGAACCTATTTACCTCAGTTTCTTACAGATACACTGACATGCACACAAGCTATAGGCAGGTGATCCAAAAGCCTGTCAACAATTGAAAATGCATTAATTCACTGAATAATGTACGTAGAGAGGTAAAAATTGACACACATGCCTGTCACGACATGTCATTTTATTAAAACTAAAAACATGTGCAAAAACTGGTCAAGAGATGGCGTTGGACAGCAACACGTCAGTGCAACCGCTTGAGAATGAGCTGTAGCGAGACAGGCAGTCGGATGCGTCACCAATCGCGGCATGTTAACCTTACCAGAAAAGGCACTGTCAGAATGGAGAATCCGCTACTACAGCTTTACGATTCTGTCCCCCTAAGAAGAGTATTCGACTTGGTAAAGGTCCTGCTACAAGTGTAATTGTGAAGAAAATGATAACGAAGTTCGAAGCTAAGGGTTATCAGAACCCTTCAGAAATCCAAACTGTGTTCTTGATCATATGTTATTTGTGGTCAGATGGTTGAGAAGCTGCTGTACATTACTTTTTCTAAAATTTTTGAGAATGCTGGCAAAAGTGAAATCGGTCTGTAGCTAGATGGTATCTCTTTATCCCCTTTCTTGAGTAGAGGCTTAACATCTGCATATTTTAGCCAGTCAGGAAATGTACCACTTATAATTGACTGGTTACACAAGTAACTTAGAATTGTACTAAACTCACAAGAACATGCCTTAATTAACTTTGTTGATATTTCATTGTAACCACTAGAATGCTTTGTTTTTAAAGATTTTATTATGGAAGTTATTTCTTTTGGTGAAGTGAGTGACATATTCATGTACCTGAAGCTATTTGTAAAGAAAAGATATTCAAGGGCATTATTTACTGATCCTGATATTTACTGATTTCGCTAAATCATCAGCATTGGAGCTATTCTTGGTCGACAGATACGTTTTACATTTTCCTTTTTGTCTTACAGGAAATATTTAATCCTTGTGTAACCCATGGTTTTATTATAGACTTCTGTTTAATTTGAGAAACTTTTAGAAGAAACAGTTTTCAAACATGGTACTGATATTTTTCATGAATGTGTTATATTTTTCATTCATGTCATGAGCACTATAAACATCTTTCCAGTTCATATCTTTGAGCTGTTTTCCAAAACACTCAATTTTTTGGTTGATTGACTACTCTCCTGTACTCAGATTTAGCAGTCTTGATAATCTGCTTAGAATTTACATCTAAAACAAGGAGCTGCATGTCATGATCTAATAGTCCATTTATTACAGGTTTTATGATATGATTTTGTTCCTTTGATTTGTCTATAAAAATTTTATTAATGGCTGTCCTTGAGGATTTAGTGATCCTAGTTGGAAAGTTTACAGTGTGAATTAGATTGAAAGACAACATTACTAACTGCAGTAAATGTTTATTGGAAGATTGCATTAGGAAATCTGTATTAAAGTCACCTGGAATCAAAATTTCTTTGTTTCTTCCTGTTGTTGTTGTGGTCTTCAGTCCTGAGACTGGTTTGATGCAGCTCTCCATGCTACTCTATCCTGTGCAAGCTTCTTCATCTCCCTGTACCTACTGCAACCTACATCCTTCAGAATCTGCTTAGTGTATTCATCTCTTGGTCTCCCTCTATGATTTTTACCCTCCACGCTGCCCTCCAATACTAAATTGGTGATCCCTCGATGTCTCAGAACATGTCCTATCAACCGATCCCTTCTTCTAGTCAAGTTGTGCCACAAACTCCTCTTTTCCCCAATTCTATTCAATACCTCCTCATTAGTGATGTGATCTACCTATCTAATCTTCAGCATTTTTCTGTAGCACCACATTTCGAAACCTTCTATTCTCTTCTTGTCTAAACTATTTATCGTCCACGTTTCACTGCCATACATGGCTGCACTCCATACATATACCTTCAGAAACAACTTCCTGACATTTAAATCAATAGTTGATGTTAACAAATTTTTTTTCTTCAGAAACGCTTTCCTTGCCATTGCCAGTCTATATTTTATATCCTCTCTACTTCGACCATCATCAGTTATTTTGCTCCACAAATAGCAAAACTCCTTTACTACTTTAAGTGTCTCATTTCCTAATCTAATTCCCTCAGCATCACTCGACTTAATTCGACTACATTCCATTATCCTCTTTTCGCTTTTGTTGATGTTCATCTTATACCCTCCTTTCAAGACACTGTCCATTCCGTTCAACTGCTCTTCCAAGTCCTTTGCTGTCTCTGACAGAATCACAATGTCATCGGCGAACCTCAAAGTTTTTATTTCTTCTCCATGGATTTTAATACCTACTCCGAACATTTCTTTTGTTTCCTTTATTGCTTGCTCAATATACAGATTGAATAACATCAGGGAGTGGCTACAACCCTGTCTCACTCCCTTCCTAACCATTGCTTCCCTTTCATACCCCTCGACTCTTATAACTGCCATCTGGTTTCTGTACAAATTGTAAATAGCCTTTCGCTCCCTGTATTTCACCCCTGCTACCTTCAAAATTTTAAAGAGTATTCCAATCAACATTGTCAAAAGCTTTCTCTAAGTCTACAAATGCTGGAAATGTAGGTTTATCTGAAATAGTTACTATTATACAGGATCTGTTATGGAACTCTACTTCTGTTGCACATGCTTCTAGATGCTGCTCCAAACAGAATTTATTAATGTCAATGTTCTTGAATTTATAGCAGTTTTTAATAAATGTGGCAACTCCTCCTCCATCCATATTTACTCTGCAGAAGTAGGAAGCTAGCTTAAATCTTGAAATGTCTAACGTATCTATAGTAGTGGTCACTTGATGTTCAGAGAGGCAGATTATGTCAATTTGGTTAGGTGAATTCATTTCATCAACACAAATGAGTAGTCATCAACTTTATTTCTGAGTCCCGGAATGTTCTGGTGTAATAGAGATAACTGATACAGCATACTAATGGGATTATAACTGCTTTGGCGAAGATGAACTGGCAGTTTCTGATTACTTTCTGTTAAACATTGTTTAAATGGAGGCTGTATGCTAAAATCTGACTCCTGTTCATCTGTTTTCTCAGACTGAGTGTGTCTGCCAATCTCTTTCAAATCTCGTTTTCTTTCCCCCTTCCCTATCCTAAAAAAGGCATCCCTCTGCCACCTGTGACCATTGGTATTTTACCACTTTTGACAGTGTCCCCCCTTAAGTTTTCTGCAATCAACCCAGACAGTTTTCCCTTCCCTTTCCTATTGAGGTGAAGGCCATGCCTAGTGTAGTCCCACCTATCGATAGCGTTCACAGGAATCAAACCAATATGGGACTCTATATCCGTCCTAAGCAGCCACTCCAGCTCCAAGTTCACCCTCCCGACGGAAGAGTTCAAATGAGGCCGATCATGGCGTCTCAACACAGACACAAATCCCACACTCGTATGCTTCGTTGCTGATTCTACACTCCTGGAAATTGAAATAAGAACACCGTGAATTCATTGTCCCAGGAAGGGGAAACTTTATTGACACATTCCTGGGGTCAGATACATCACATGATCACACTGACAGAACCACAGGCACATAGACACAGGCAACAGAGCATGCACAATGTCGGCACTAGTACAGTGTATATCCACCTTTCGCAGCAATGCAGGCTGCTATTCTCCCATGGAGACGATCGTAGAGATGCTGGATGTAGTCCTGTGGAACGGCTTGCCATGCCATTTCCACCTGGCGCCTCAGTTGGACCAGCGTTCGTGCTGGACGTGCAGACCGCGTGAGACGACGCTTCATCCAGTCCCAAACATGCTCAATGGGGGACAGATCCGGAGATCTTGCTGGCCAGGGTAGTTGACTTACACCTTCTAGAGCACGTTGGGTGGCACGGGATACATGCGGACGTGCATTGTCCTGTTGGAACAGCAAGTTCCCTTGCCGGTCTAGGAATGGTAGAACGATGGGTTCGATGACGGATTGGATGTACCGTGCACTATTCAGTGTCCCCTCGACGATCACCAGTGGTGTACGGCCAGTGTAGGAGATCGCTCCCCACACCATGATGCCGGGTGTTGGCCCTGTGTGCCTCGGTCGTATGCAGTCCTGATTGTGGCGCTCACCTGCACGGCGCCAAACACGCATACGACCATCATTGGCACCAAGGCAGAAGCGACTCTCATCGCTGAAGACGACACGTCTCCATTCGTCCCTCCATTCACGCCTGTCGCGACACCACTGGAGGCGGGCTGCACGATGTTGGGGCGTGAGCGGAAGACGGCCTAACGGTGTGCGGGACCGTAGCCCAGCTTCATGGAGACGGTTGCGAATGGTCCTCGCCGATACCCCAGGAGCAACAGTGTCCCTAATTTGCTGGGAAGTGGCGGTGCGGTCCCCTACGGCACTGCGTAGGATCCTACGGTCTTGGCGTGCATTCGTGCGTCGCTGCGGTCCGGTCCCAGGTCGACGGGCACGTGCACCTTCCGCCGACCACTGGCGACAACATCGATGTACTGTGGAGACCTCACGCCCCACGTGTTGAGCAATTCGGCGGTACGTCCACCCGGCCTCCCGCATGCCCACTATACGCCCTCGCTCAAAGTCCGTCAACTGCACATACGGTTCACGTCCACGCTGTCGCGGCATGCTGCCAGTGTTAAAGACTGCGATGGAGCTCCGTATGCCACGGCAAACTGGCTGACACTGACGGCGGCGGTGCACAAATGCTGCGCAGCTAGCGCCATTCGACGGCCAACACCGCGGTTCCTGGTGTGTCCGCTGTGCCGTGCGTGTGATCATTGCTTGTACAGCCCTCTCGCAGTGTCCGGAGCAAGTATGGTGGGTCTGACACACCGGTGTCAATGTGTTCTTTTTTCCATTTCCAGGAGTGTATATTGTTGATGAATGACGGCCGACGTATTGAGCATTTGTTATAAAGAACATCGTCTTTGCTAAAAATAATTTGTTGCGCTAACTGTTGCTTTTGTATAACATGAAGCGCCATCTGTTGGTCATTTTGTGCACTGTTTTTGGTGAAGTATTGACTTTCCAAATGTTAACAGGCTTCTGGGTCACGCTGCAACTTTTAGAAAGCAATGCACAGATTTTCTATTAAAACCAACTGCGAGAACGAAAATGTTGTCCTTTGTCCTGTTGTGAATATGTGCGGTTTTGTTTTCTTTCTCGCAATGAGTTATATAAAAACGATGATCTCTTTTGATTTCTTGGTGCCTGATGGTTTTCATAGACAATGTAAAAGTTGTATTTATAGCGTATCAGCTTTCTGAATTTGCGCTAACAATGAACAAGGCTCAAGGTCATGTAGATGCTGAGAAGTAGGTGGACATATATAAAGAGGGAGCCGGGAGAAAATGGACATAAGAGGGGGAAGGAGGAGACGGACAAAAGATGGGGAGGAGGCGCTCAACAGAGAGGAGGGTGCGGGGGAGAGGAAGAGACTGGACATATAGCCAATTCCCATACATATTTAGAAATTGCAGAACATTGCTAGGTTCGCTATTTGAAAATATTTTCTAAAGGTACTGATGTGCTCGTTATCTCCTCACTTCGCTGGCGTTGTGTCGGAATCAGGTCTAGAGGCTCTTGACAAGGAACTCAGTGGTCTGTGGAGAGCTCTGATAATGCTTTAAACCTCCTTAGCAACAAACTTGAAGTTCCATTTGAAACTGATAATGAACCTGCATCAAGGTGATGCCAAAGTCCGAGCTGGTGAATAAAGGAAACGGAAATATGAGTCATCAGACGTGACAGGTAATAGTATCCCTGAGGGTGGAGGTGAGGCGGGTCACAAAATGCACTCATTGTCAATGCCCGAGGAAAATTAAACGACCATTAGGGGCATGCGATGGAACTGGATGGTGATTTTGCACCGCAACAAAACTAATTGTGCTGCTCGCCTTGCTTCTGATCAAACGCTTTGTTCATTCCAGTGAATGTCAGAGAACAAAACTGCTCATGCAATTTTGCCAAAGGTCTTTTAGTTCATCTCCGCCCTTGGTCTGTTCATGACCCTCCATTTATGAGCTGTACTGCAACTCTCGGCAGGAGGTCACTACAATTTTGTGTCAGCCTAGGCTATGGACCTTTCTAGAACTATATAGGCCACTGTGTTGTACTTCAGAATAATTCTCAGTGACCTGGCAGTAAATAATTGCATAATAAGGCTATCAGTGTAACAAACTGTATCTGGAATGAATGCAACAATTCGTTGTAAATTTAAGAAAACGTCCAATCAGTCTGCATAATAACAGCTTTAGAGACTAAATAATATATTTAAATTTGACCCGAGAAAAGCTTAATTTTACGGTACCGGTATTTGTAACAAAACAGAAAAAGCAATTCACAAAAATAGTGTCAATTCTGTGAAGCATTTCCTATAAAAATGATGGCATATATAGTAACTACAAGTGCTACGAGAAATGTTCAAAAAGGCAGGAAAATATTTTTGCTTGGCAAGAATGACAGAAAACAAAATGAAGAGTAGATAAACAGTCAACATACAATATTAAGCTTATATTTGTTCCTTTGTAATGTTGCAGTAATGGAGACAAAAGTACCGCAATAGCACAGTAGCGAGGATGCGGTTGGCGTCAAAATGGTACCCACGATCGCACGGAGTAAACGACCGCGCAGCTTTCCACGTCAGCACCAGCGGGCGGTGACAAAGAATAATAATTTGACCGTTAATGGTGGAGTGAAACGCTGTTCATTTGTTTGTAAAAATGGTTCCGATTCAAATATGAGGCAGACAGGCGGTATCGTTTTTACTCGAGAGGAGGTCAGTATCGTTTAGACTCGAGCTGAAGTCATTCCAGTCTTGACTCAATCGTAGCGCATTCGGAAGTAGTTGGCACTCGGGAGTTGGCCGCCGGATTTGTGTTAGCATGCCAATGATTTGTTGTAAAGTTGCAGCCTATCAATACAGGATGGCATAAAGGTTTTCTTCCGTGAGACTACTACGTGGTTGTGTGTCGGATGTCTGAGTGTCGGGATCTGAACATAGGGAAGGTTTATGTGAAATTAATTTCGTGATTTTTTTTCTGTAGCGATACAGGAGGTATTGCAACGGTTGTTGACCTTTTTTATCTGAGAAGAGGTTAATCTGCGTGGTTTGGAGATACGACTGTTCTGCAATTCATTTAAGTAGTGTGTGTGTGCGAAATCTTATGGGACTTAACTGTATTAAAGTAGTGTACTTCTCGTGGTCGCTCAAGGCTAGTTGAGTCGTAGCGTTTGCATATGGTTGTGGATGTGTGGGCAGTGTGGGAGAAAGTAGCTCCATACGTGTGGACGGAACTTTATACTGTAGCACGAATAAAAGAATGAATTGATTTTACGATTCGGATACCCAAGTTTAATTTTGATCCTCACTGGAGTGAACCATTTAAGCACGGAACAATGTGACTAAGCAGATAATGCGGTCTCATCTACAGGAAAAGAGAAGTTGCAAGTGGCTAATTGATCGTCTTTAGTTCACGCGTGGTATCGGTAGAACGCCTGAAGCAGCTGTGTAACTTACTTCGCTCAAATGTCAGAATTTAAATGGTGGTGGCCCTTAGTGGTTTATGTTTGATTTATTTTTATTAATATTCAGTCTGCTCAGTAGAGAGTTGCTTGTCCTCCTAATATAATGACGATTAAATGTACTATAAAATAGAAATAAATTATTATGTTGTTCTAAGTGAAAAAGAAAGTGTCCAGACTTTTCAATAAATGGAAACCCACCTACTGATTGGCGAAAGAGAGAGAGAGAGAGAGAGAGAGAGAGAGAGAGAGAGAGAGAGAGAGAGAGAGAGAAAGAAACAATGCTTAAATAAAAATGAACAATTTTAAGAAAAAGAATTACGCAAAGTAATCCACAGAGATTTACTACACAGTTAGGGGTGTTAGAAGGCAAAGATATTTCAAGTTTATTATTCATACAAAAATACTAATGTAAGTTCTCAAGAGAGTACTAATTATTTTCTGAAGAAAAGTTCCGAAATATTTTGAGTTAACTGATAAGTGAATCATCTTTCGAATAGTTAATATTACGAAAAGTCTCTCAGAAAACAAACTCCTCTTCGAAGTTGTGGGGGAGCGGGGGGGCGGCAACAGCGCAAAGTAGGAGATGGTCTATAGGGGTGTGGGACCGAACGGTACCTTTGAAGGCCCTATACGAACTTCGAAAAAAAAAAAAAAAAAAAAAAAAGATTTGTGTGAAATCGTATGGGACTTAACTGCTAAGGTCGTCAGTCCATAAGCTTACACACTACTTAACCTAAATTATCCTAAGGACAAACACACACACCCATGCCCGAGGGAGGACTCGAACCTCTGCCATCAGACCGCTCGGCTAATCCCGCGCGGCCACTTCGAAAAGTGGCGGCTAACGAGGCTCTGGTGAAGTTGTGATAGGCCTAGCTATCCGACGGGGGATCAACAACCTGCTTTCAACAAGGGAACTACCCTCTGGAAGTATGGATATTAAAGACAACGATCCGACAAGGTAAACGGACTATGAGTTGGAACGTCGAACATTGGAAAGGAAAGGTACAAGAGAAAGTGGATAAGCTGAATAAGTAAGGCATAGTAGAGACAAGATGGAAAGAATAATAATGCAGTGAGGAACTGAGGAAACGTTACAGACTGTATCGGAGTGGAAATGAAAAACGAAGAAAAAAGGGAGTGGGAATGGTTGTGAGGGATGGTCTAAAATAAGAGGAACAGAGGATACGCGATACAATAATGAATATCAGAATAAAGACAAAGGAAAAAGTATGTAGGTGGTTCAGATGTATGTCCTTCAAGAGAGCTTGTACATCTCATGAGATGAAGGACTTCTGGGAAGAATTACAAAAGCTCCTGAATGGGCAATTAATCATGGAGACCTGAATGCACATGTAGGAAATAAGACAATGTTACAAAAAAGTTCTGATGGCAGAAAGATGGGGAGGTAGAAATAAAGAAGGAAAGAGACTGCTGAAACTCTGTAAGAGAAATGGTTCAGTGACAGGTAACTCCTGGTCTCAGGAGATAGAGGGCCACACAGTAACGTGGTACAGCAGGAACCTAGCGCAGAAATATTTGGTAGATCACATGCTTTATGATTGGGAAAAGAAGAGGACTATAACGGATATAAAGGTTCTACCACCTGAGGTATTGGACAGTGAGCACCAGCTACTGGTGATGAGCATGAGAAACATGAAGGAACAGAAGAAGGCAGAGAACCAGGAAAGGAAAATTAGAGTATGGAAACCAAAGGAAAAAAGTCATGGAAGAATACCAGAAGATTATAAGAGAAAGGTTACCAAAGGACGAGCCAGAAACAGGAGACGAGGAATGGGGATAATTAAAAGTACTATGGTATAACGGTGGAAGGAGACACCTTGATGAAATGAAACAGTCAAGAAGATGGTGCGAAGGAATAACGATGCCTTTGTACAGTGGTCCCAGGAAAGGACTGAATTAGCAAGAGAGGAGCATAAGAGACAGAAGTAAGAGACAAATAAGACAGTGGTTGAAGAGAGGAGAAAGTGGATGGAAGAATGGACAGCGATGATGGTGAAGTAGCAGAGAAAGTAACAAAGTACTATGTGGAATGGTGAAAAGTAAAAAGAGACGTTTCAGAGAAGATGCAACAATGATGAAAAACATTGTAAAGAGAAGAGGTTAATAATAAAGAGACACTGAGCCTTGCTAAATCCAAACAGACTTGGAGACGAGGATAACAGCCTAAATGAGGTAGAAGTAAACTCTGGGAGGGGGGGGGGGGAGGACCTGACATGGGAATCAATGGAAATTGCACTAGGTAATGTGAAAGAAGGAAAGGAATCAGGTGTGGATGAAGTAAGTGTCGAAATGATGAAGGCTGCAGGGGAGGTTAGGAAATAGAGGCTGTATAGTGTGATAAGGGTGGTATGGAAGGAGAAGAAGGCTTCAGAAGATTGGAAGATGGCACTAATTGTCCCTATTTTCGGGAAAGGCAGTAAGAAGGATTATAGAAACTACAGGGAAGTCACACTGATACCATAATGTGCCAAGGTATATGACAGGATCCTGGAGAGTAGAATCCGAATAAGGATTGAGAACAAACTGAGAGAGGAACAGCATGGCTTCAGACTGGGGACGTCAACTATTAACTTCACATTTGCAGTGACGCAGCTCCAGGAGTACTACAATGAATTTGGGGAAGATCTTGTGATGGGCTTCCTTGATACTGAAAACGCATTTGATAGCGTTTGTAGAAGAAAGGTCTGGGAAGACTAGAAAAGAAGGAAGTGGAAAAAGAGACAACAAGCAGAGTGGAGGAGACGTATTTTGGAAGTCAGAGTTGGGTGAAAGTGGTAAATGAAAGGATGGATTAATTCCAGAAAACAAGTGGTTGGGAACAGGTCAATGCATTGTCACCTCTTCTCTTCCTGTGCGCTTGGATGAGATAATCATTGACGTGGCAGAAAAAAAAAACTGGAGAAGACAAGATAAAAGCAGTGGTGTTTGTGAATGACTTGATGATCTGAGGAAACAGGGAGGAGGAGATACAGGAACAGCTGGAAGCTTGGGAAGAAACTGTCAGACAGTATGAAACGAAATTTAATGTAAATAGATGTGAAACATTGGTTACAACTACAAAAAAGAATAAGGATTGGAAATGAGCCATTGAAGAAGGTGGAAAGTGTCAAGTACATGGAAAGTATCAAGTACCTTGGAAGTGTGATAGAGGAAAATAGAAGAAATGAGAAAGAGATCATTCTATGTAGCAGAGACGCAGAAGCATTCCTACGAAGTGTTAGAAGGCTGGTTTGGAACAAAGACGTCCGACAAAAAAGCAAAGAAATAATATATAGAAGTTATTACATCCCAATATTATCTTACGCATCTGAAATATGAATAATGAAAATAATAGATGTAAGCAGATTATGGGATGTAAAAAGTACTTCCTCAGAACTAGGAAAGAGTAACAATGAGAGATAGGATGAGGCATGAAGGACTAAGAGAAATAGTGAAAGAGGAATCTTTGTAGAACAGTACAGAAACATTAATGCTAAGATGGTACGGACACTTAAAGATAATAGAAAACAACAGGATTACCTACAAAATACAGGAAATGGAGATGCGAAGGAAACGACCAGCAGGAAGACCAAAGGACACAGCAGGAAGACCAAAGGACAGATGGCTGGTAAGTGTGGAAGAGTGTGTTGAAAAAAGAGAAACAGACTGGACCCAAATGAGTATAGAGAGTTGATGGGAAGGCAGAGCTAGGTGGCGAGTTTTATGTTCAAGACAGACACAGCCTGAGGCTGGAAACTGCTCAAGGTGTTGATGATGCTGAAAATTACGAAACATTTTCTTTGGTAGTAAAGAAAGACATTATTGATTGTCAGGAAGTCAAGCGTTATATTGCTGACTTGCAGTTGCGTACAATGCTGACGGTAGAGGAAAGATCTATACTCGCTATACAAGAATAATTAACACTGAATCGTCATATAAATGTCGTAATAAAAAATAACATGATCACTTATTTAAAGAGCATTGCTGTAACAGAACTGGATTTTGTAAGTATACCAGCGAACATGCAATGCTTTGCAACTGCTATGTTTGTATGGGAATTGGATACACGACCTAATCACCTTCTTCTCCCTCTCTCTGTTCATCTCCTCCTCCCTCTCTTCCTCCTTCCCTCTGTCTCTGTCTGTCACCTGCATTCCCTCTCCCTGTCCATCTCCTCCCCCCCCCCCCCCCCCAACTCTCGCTCCTGCTCCCTTGGCTGACCAGATGTCAATGACAAAAAACTGGGACACTTTTTCTAATACTTCGAAGTTAAATTCATTACTACAGTAACACTTACCTTTCTTGTCAGTTATCATAATATTTTGAAACCGATAATAGGCCTATGATGATGTTGCAGCTGAAAAAGCTATATCAAGAACGTATCTTCATTTTGTGAGTTGGAAAGAAGAATTTAAGTACAATATACACAAACAAAATTCTTTTCTTCGAAATTAAAAAAGACTGATACACATTTTTTTTTAGTATAGTAGTCTGGATATATTTTCTGCAATGTTTGTCACTTACCATTTTAAATGGGTACAATTTGTTAATCCTAAAAACTGTAATACTAATCAGATACAAATTACAGATTTCAGCCTAACATTTATCTCTGCTATATTTTTTAGAAGAGTGAACTGATTCTAGCAGTTCCTTGTTATAAGATAATCATACAATTCTGTGCAAGATAGACTGAAATGACTTTTCACAATGACAACTGTTACCATTGTATCAAAATTAGCATGACCTTTTTCGTCATGGAAATACATATTAACCAAACTGAAGCCCCTTTCTACTGCAGCATTTGTACCTGGCAGAAACAAAGCAAAATTAACAATTTTCTCTACATTTTCCACACAAACAATAGAAATTTCACGTTTTTTTTAATATGGCAGTGCATCTTTCTTCAAGAAGCACAGTCTTCAATACCCAGTATTTGATATGCTATTCCATTATGTTCTTAACATGTTCAAACTCATCCAATAATGAATTATCATTGTAAGCAGACAGAGGAATACCATATTGAGACAAAAATCTAAGAGAATCCTGAACCTTAGTCCAGTGAGGTAAATCGTCGCAATGAATCCAAGATAGATCCTGAATTTCTGAATACTGACCTGAAGTCCACTTTTTATGTAATTCACATAGTCATCGAAAATGTTTTAAATGATCTGAAGTCCTCTTTTTCTGTAAAAATTCTTCTTCTACAAGATTTTTCAACAGTTTTTTAACTGCTGTTGCTACGAGTCTGTTGACCTTTCTAGAAATAAACTTTTATATAAGATTGTCAATAAAATCAGAAATTTCAGTAAGTGAGATATTTTGATTCTCAATTTGATTAATGGTAGCAACTAAAACTTCTAAGTGATCTCCCAAAAATCTCAACCATAATGGCAAAGAGCTATTAGAGAAGGAATAGAGCGAAATTTGAGATCAGTTGCCAACGGACAAAAAGCATGACTTAAGTCTTTCAGAAACATCCAGGACACTGTGCAAGGCAGGAAGAAGAGATAGCCGACGTGTTTTGCTGTTTCTTAACAGAGACTTGTATTCACCTCACATCAGTTTGCAGACCATCTGCTGCTGACTGAACACTATTGTGCAATATGTGAGCACCACAACCAACACCTACCAGTGATTTACTTAATTTTGCTTGAAGTTTCTGCTAAACATTCTGTGTTCCATTACTGTTGGCTTACCCAAAATTGGTATTTGCAGAAAATGCAATTACCTTACCCATTAAACCACATTTTGTCAAAACTTTTTCAATAAAATGAATTTGTGTATCAGCTATTTCGTTTAGAACATCTTTAATGTCCAACATTTTATTTTTATGCCGAAACCAGGAATGCAGTATCGAACCACTAATTTTCATTTTTCTGTGATTTAATGCATCAGTCTATAATGAAACATAATTTGCTTTTTGTAATTCATTAGCTATTACCATAAGATTACATGGGAGGCAAACACATTAACAACAATTGCTTCACTTTTAGTTCTAGCACAACATTTATAGCTGCTGAAAAGCTTACGGATCAAAGAACAAGTACCGTACAGTGATTTGATCGAAAGCTACTTTGAAAGCCATGGTTGTGATAGACTGCATGATAAGCCAACGTACCTTCTTCAGCAGCCAGTTTTAAATATGGCATTCCTGGAGTGGTTCTCTTAGAAACGAATTCATCTTCTTGCTACTTGTAGATGTCTATGACGCTGCCTCGTGCTTTTTCTTTTGGAGATGACCATTTATGTCGCTTCTCCCACCATGATCTATTGAAAACACCGAAGTGCATACTGTACACTCAACTTCATCGTTTATATCACTTTCTGTAAGAAATGGAAATTCTTTGTTTGACGTTTCATTAAATGAACACTTCCGCTTCGGCATTTTCATCAGACACCACATTTTCTGAGTTTAATATTCACATTCACTGACTACTAACAATAGTAGACAGTAACTTTTCCCGCACAGTTGATGAGTCCACGACTTTCGTTTTTAAGTGAGAATTGGCGTCAGTTGTTCCAAACACCGGTAGATCGAAGCTTTGTCACTTGGGTGAGTGAAACCTGCTAACAATGCGACCAACAATGCGCCGCCATTTCGTTTAACTGCTGACTGCTAGGGCAAGCAGGCATACGTGCCGAACAACATTCAATAAGTACTACTATCGCATGCTGCATCGTTCACATTCTTCACAAAATTAACTTCCATATGGCTACAGTTCCATTAGGAGAAATGGTTTAAGTGATGCTTCTTTATACTTCCTTTTGGAAGGTCGGCAAGTTAGAGGCTTTTGTTTTCAACATATGCCTCCCTCTTTCTTTAGGCATAAGACGGGTTAAACCAAATACGGTTCATATTGTGAAAATATATTCCTATAACGTCCTACACTAGGAAATTTGTTTTTCACAAATAATTAAGTAAGTAAGAACTATTATTTATTGTATGCATTTTATTTCTCAATTAAAAACTGGGACGATTAGTGTCTCGAATGATTTTCTCGAGACACCGGGACATTTACATGAAAATCGGGTGTGTCCCCGCAAGAGCGGGACGTCTGGTCAGCCTGTACCTCCCACCCTCCCTGCGTGCATGTTATTCTTCCACCTCTCTATGTCCATTTCCTCCCCCTTCTCTGTTCTATCCCTTCCCATACTATCTCTTACCTTGAGTCTTGTTTACTGTTCTTGCAAATTATACCTATATTGGGAATTAAAATCGCTTATAATGAAATCGGTTGGGATCATTGATACACAGGATATGGGAGAGATCTCTTTAGCTGTTGGATCTGTGAAGATAGTAGTTTCAATTACAATATTACGCATTGTTTTAATCTGTGAATTGGTAGGATTAAAAAGACAGCCACAATTACAACGTTCCTGTTTTCTGTTAAAACTAACAGCGAGACAGGAAACAAAACAGGACATTGTTGTGTATACATTTTTGTGTAATATTGTGTTCAGGGAGGAAGAATGTATATTTTTTTCTTATTGTTTAAATGCCCTCCTGGCCTACTTAAACTGACTTCGAGAAAGAAAATGAAACCGAAAATTTTTACAGCACGGTACAGCACAGCACATGCTTTTCGCAAACGATTTTAAGAGAAAACCTGCAAACTGTTTATTTATTTTAATAGCATAGCCTATGTCTGTCGGAATATGCATTAGAGTAGTGTGTAAAACTGGAAGGAAATCGGTCAAGGACTTTTCTTGATTTTTGGTAACAACGTGTCCCTTTTACGTAATACATATATTACATATATAAACTGCCATACATACTAAAAAATATGTAGCCTGTGTCCACCCGAATGTTTATTAGAGCATCATGTAGAAATTTTAAGTAAATCATTTTCGAGATTTTTGGTAAAGTAACGACTTGTCTTTATTTAATACCGTACTACAGAATAGGTATACATATTTATGTACCACATAAATTTAAAAAAGATATGTAGCCCATGTCCATCTGTATCATGTAAAGATTTTACGTAAATCAGTCGGATTTTTGCTAACGTTTCCCTTTTATATGTATGACCGATTTACTCTTAAATTTTTACATGATGCTGTTTTTGGTAAAAACTTTACGTGACAACTCGTCTATATAATAGTATAGATAATTCGTGTTTCGGTAAGTTGAAAGAAGTGAATAGCCAGCGATATAGTAATATTGCGTCGGTAAAAAAATATGCGGCGGAACGCCATTTAATTGCAACCAATATTATATTCGAAAGGGAAAATATTTAATATTTATTTGTTAGTTTAGTCCTAATATCGGTGTTGTGTATAATATCCAGTACAGGTTTTATGTAGAGATGAAGAAAAGGTGTTTAAACAAATTACGACGTTGCTAAGTTGTTACGTCATTTCTTGGACCAAAGTACCTAATCAAGTAGTATATCACGGAGGATTTGGATTTTAAAAAAAATAATTTGTTACTAGCTGACTGAATTTTTACTCGTAACCAGAGCGCTATACGCGTCTAAATAAAATCTAGCAGATTAAGCATAACTAAAACTAAAGTCAAAGTAACCATGGTTATTGAAATACGAGGATCGTTCACTAAGTAATGTCCCACTTTTTTTTTTTTTTTTTTTTTTTACAAAATGCCATTAATATACTATACATAGACGAACATCCTGGTTGGTGCTTCACATTTGATTTGTCCTGTGCGCCGGTAAAGTTCGAACCGTTCTGGCAGATGGCAGAACCGTACTATAGAGTCAAAATGGCGTCTGCATACGGCCATAGACTTACTAAATACGACCATAGACTAGACCGCGCATTGGCGCTAGTGTCGCGTCCCCACACTGAACGTGATATAAGCAGCCATTTGCAGGGAAACAGTGCGCAAATATGGTTCGTTCGTGTGCTGCTTTTAATTGTAACAGTAAGAACGGAAGCAAAGACGAAGACGGAAACAGTATTACATTTCACAGGTCAGTCATTTCTGGTTGTGTGTTACTTTCTATTACTTGTATATAGTATTTTTCATGGAGAAATAATACCTCATTAGCGTTTTTTTATTATTTTTAATTAATTTTTTAAGGTTTCCTCTTACAAATGATTTTATAAATCGGAAATGAATAGCTCCTACTCGGAGAGAGAACTTCCAACCGACAGCAAATCATTTGCTGTGCTCCCTTCATTTTGAAGAGAATTGTTACATGGAAAATTATGTAAATAGACGTCAACTGAAGGTCGATGCTATACCGACAGTATTTGGATTTGCAACTCATTTGAAAAAGGTATAGTGTCCTGGAAATCCTGCAATATGGGCCTGGGTTAAATAGTGTGGAAATACTGTCAGTGTGTATAATTTTGAACGTTCCTTTTCCAGGTTACCAAGGCAAGGAAACAGCCAAAGCCAATAAATGTTGAGACAGCAGAAAACGTGTGTGTGGATGTGCACGTTTCTGGTTACACTGGAGACCATAAATTATTCATTTCCATCAAGTCCAAGTAAGCTGAAGGAAAAGTTCGAAAAAATTGAAGAAAGGAAAAATTGGGCAATATAAGACTAAGTTAAAAACAGTGAACAAAAAGTGCAAAAGACAAACGCAGAATATTTGCAAATTAGCAAATATTTTAGAAGAACTAAAAGCTAAAAACTTAGTAAACGATAAAGTAATCTCGCGTATTAACGCTACTCACAGTGACATGTTATTGGAGATGGTCATTACAATGTTGTAAATGTCAGTGTGTTAGCTGTTACTTGTGATGGACTTTCCACTAATATTGCAATGGCAAAGGAGTTAGGGGCAAATATAATCGTACTGCCTACTACTTTAAAAGTTTC
Source organism: Schistocerca nitens (assembly GCF_023898315.1). Classification (NCBI taxonomy): domain Eukaryota; kingdom Metazoa; phylum Arthropoda; class Insecta; order Orthoptera; family Acrididae; genus Schistocerca; species Schistocerca nitens. The sequence continues at coordinate 432,334,546 of NC_064614.1, forward strand.
ATGTAATTATCTAATGCAAGTAACTCGATGTAAACTCGCTCCACCTTGTCTGGAAAGAGCCTTACATTCTTAAATTTCGCATCTCTATGCATACGTATTTCGGAAATTAAGAAACCTGATTTAAGTATACTTTTAAAATAGACTCGAATACTCAGTATTTTTTTAAACAAACATGTATTTAATTTGTGCTTGAATTTACTCTTGTTGCGTCTCATATACTTCAAATAACAACCCCAGTACTAGGATACATCCCTGCAAATGGCGGCGATCAGCTGCTTCAATTGGGGGACAGTTGCCTCGCTTCTCCGCTACGGCGTGGTAGGGGCTCGCATATGACTCGCATTACAAGCAGCGTGCTGTTATTGAATTCTTGTGAACATCTATGACCATTTGTGCGCAGTGTATTTGGCAAGAGTACAGGTGGGCGACAGGTAAAGAAAGTTACAGCCTCAGAAAATATAGAATTAGAGCACCATGATCAGCCACATTTGGGACGCCCTGTCACAGCCACTGCTCCAGACATGCTGAATCGTACGGGTGCCATCATTCGTGCCGACAGGAATATCACAACTCGACAACTGGGTCTACGGTTGTCGGTCAGCATTGGGAATGCGTCTGCAATGATCAAGACTCTCGGATATCCAAAGAGGTGCTGACGATGGGTTCCACGAATGCTCACAGCGGACCTCAAAATTCAAAGAAAGACGATTTCATCTGAATTGTTAGAGCGTTTCGAGACCGACAGAGAGGGCTTTCTGTCATGGATCGTGCCTGTCATGCAGTGAAAACATGGACAAGAGCTTTTACCAGCAGGAATACATGCTCTTCCACAGCGCTGGCGTACGGCCATAGAACGTGATAAGAGACTACGTAGAAATATAGGGCATGGACAAGACATGTTGATATATATTGACATCAAATTCTGACTCTTAACTATAAATATGTTTTGAGAAAAAAAATGTGGGGCGTTACTTATTGAACGATCCTTGTACTTGGACTGTAGGCGCGATCGCGTTGCCAAGGTCTTGGCGAGCTTCTAGTATAAAAGCAGTCAGTACGATGGTGTCGTTCTTACAGTGATAGTACATTTGAAGTTGGCGTGACTTTTACATTAAGTGCAGCATTGTGCAAGTACAGTTTCATCAATTAATACCATCCTGGATTCGAATAAATCTCACTTCAAAAGACGTCTTGTAGAGTTTTATCTGTCATTCCGATAGATGGTTGAATTGCAGTGACTTGTGTAATACAAGGAGCAACAGAATGACAAGTAGTTGTGTACACGGAACCGCGACATCCAGGGTAGGCGATTTGTGCACTAGACTCTTTCTTAAAGCAGTGTTTGTGAACGAGCAGTGAACATTACATTACACCGTACTACAGGCAGGGACGGTGTCAAGGGGGGGGGGGGAGGCTATGAGGGCTGTATATATTACTCCAACAGATTCAATCATTTTTTATAATTATGTAGCAACATAGGTTGCAATGTATTTCAGACATTTTAACAAAAGAATATAGTGGCAAATAGCTTACTATCGAAACCAACAAATATAATTTAACTTAAAATGGACGTCTTATTATTTATTAATACACATTTTTTAACCTGAACTCCAAAACAGTTACCAAAGACTACTTAAGCAAAATCAAATTCTACCAATTTGTCGGTGGAGGACCCCAACTCTCCTTTTGTTGTTGAGCGATATTCCATCCCCCCCCCCCCCCGTCCCCCATTAGCCCTACCTACACCCCCTCCCCCTTGACTGACTTCTAGAATAGCCCCTGACTTACAGGGTGACTATAAGCACGGTATGTTATGGGATTGTCCATGTTTTGTTTAAGTGTCCCGTTGTCCAGACAAATTACATACAGTTCATAATATTACTGTCCCTTTTTTATTAATCGCCCCATATCTTTAGAAATAAGGTTGTTTTAAGTAACATGTAGTATAACCAAACGGACAAAAAAGTGGTCATACCCAAAGAACACAGAAAATACCCTCTTTGATTAAATCAAACTGAATGAGGTATGTAATTTTCAGCTTCCTTGCATCTCAAGACACCTATTGCAAGAATTTGCAGCTATTTACTGTGTTATGCTAGCTTTACCAGGCATTTATGCTGCTGCAAAAACTGTTTCCTACCACAAATGATTTAGTGCGGAAACTGTTGACGAAATAACAAGGGCTTACTGTCAGGATACTTAATGTGTTGATTTTTATAAAAAATTTGTTTGAAAATATCAGGCACCTAAATGACGTACATTCTTTTGCAATATACAGGACACTTCGAAATTCCCGTTACAGACTTCTAGTTCCTGTAGAGGGGTGTGAGTATATAATACTTTGCATAGGAATGAATGTCCGGAAATACGTTCCACATCATAACGGTTACCGTGAGATTGATCAACGGAACACTAACTAACTATCGTTTCCCTTCTAGACGGTTTCATTTCAGATGTGTAACGCGTCCATGTTTGCTGCGGGAAAGAGGAGATTCCTGGAATTTCTTGTCCTGGTATGCAGTACGGCAGAGAGGATGACATGTACAATGTAAGACATTTACCTTTCAGGAGTGCTAGTTCTGCATGGTTCGCAGGAGAGCTTCTGTAAAGTTTGGAAGGTAGGAGACGAGGTACTGGCAGAAGTAAAGCTGTGAGTACCGGGCGTGAGTTGTGCTTCGGTAGCTCAGTTGGTAGAGCACTTGCCCGCGAAAGGCAAAGGTCCCGAGTTCGAGTCTCGGTCGGGCACACAGTTTTAATCTGCCAGGAAGTTTCATTTACCTGATGTCACTTACCGTCGTAGGCAAAGTGTAATTTACGAGATTCCTGTAGAGACAGAGGAAGAACTGCTGGCACAAATTCTGGCGGCTGCACTAGAAACTGGAGAGACCAGGTGGGACGGAGAGTGTAGCAGAACATGCTCCGTAGGTACAATGTCTGTAACAACTTTGGCGGTCGCCACATCGAGCCACTGTTGTACCGCATCAGTACTGTTCTGTACGTACAGCATATTGGGTTCTTTTTAATTTCGGAATAATGTAAACACATAATGTTCAAATGTTAATACAAACAAATGTGCATAAATGGTAATGGATCTTTCGTTAGGTTTCATTTTGAATTGTTACTTAATAACCGTACTCCGGCACACCTAATTCAGTTCCTCAAGCAGAATTGGTTGAGTTAAACATCTGAACTGAAACCGTCGTGGAAAAGAAACGGTACGTTTCCGGACATGGGTTACTATTCACTCTCCTCTTCAAATCCTAGAAGTTTCTAACGGGAATTTCCGAACACAGTGTATAACGAAAAATATTTTTCGGAAATTTCCCACAGCGAAATTTCCAGGCCAAGTGAGAGTGAGGAATACGTAGCCGTCACTGTAGAATATGTTCTTTACATTTTCAAACAGATGAAAATCGAATGGACCCAAGTCGGGACTTCATGGAGGACATCGATGACAGTGAACCCAAGGCACTTGATTGTTGCAGATATCGCAGCACTCGTATGTGGTGTGGCATTGTCATGCAGAAGAAGAGGGTGCTCCCTGTGTGGGCAAACTCTTTGAATTCAAAACTTCATTGCAGCATGTTGTTTCCCACGCACAGACATACTTACATTACACACCGCCATGTTACACGCTACAATTCGGAGCCTTCTAGTGGCAGAGGACTGCAGATATGTTTAAAGCTGTGATGGTGGTGCAGAGCTATGTCGTGGCCTCTCCAACAGAGGAAGGCCATTGATGCCAGTAGCCACTCATGGATGCAAGTTGGGCAGGCAACAGTAGCTAGCACACCTCCACAGGTATAGGACACTTTACCTATACCTGTGGAGGTGTGCTAGCGACTATTGCCTGCCCAACTTGCACCCATGAGTGGCTACTGGCATCAATGGCCTTCCTCTGTTGGAGGGGCCATGACATAACTCTGCACCACCACCACCACCGTCCCATGCAGAGCTGCTGGAAGCTCTGATGACCACAATTGTGCCCTAGTACCAAGTGTAGTTGAGCTGTTGGGCATCACCATCAGGTGACAGCGACTGCCACTAGCCTGGCTGGCTACCATGCATAGCAGGAAGGCTGTGTTATCTACCGTCACCTTTCTGATGGCTCTGAGACACTGCTGAGTTGGATGTCAGTGCATTACAGTCCTGCATACTGCATTCATCGCCATCCTCACTGCAGCCACAGAGAAAATGATTCATTTGTAAAATCAAAGCTAATAAATATATGTGAGGGTGGTTTGATAAGTCTGGTAAGTTTCCATAAAGAATGGAACATATCTGAGGTCCTTTACAGTTGGTAAGCTCGATTATTCCAGGAATTATATAAAGAATTTCAATATACAGAGCATACAGTTCATTGTTGACAACTATCAGAATTGGTCAGTGTGCCGACTGTGATTGAAAATTGAGAAAACCTGAGTTTGGTGCTGTTATTTAACATTTTCATTTGAAGAACTGGACTGCCCGAAAAATCAAAATGGGACAGGATGAAGTTCCTGTGGACTCTGCACCATCAGAGAATACCATTAACTTTTGGATTATTGAATTTAAATGTAGCTGGACAAGCACTGAAGATGAAGCATGCTGTGGACATCCAGTTAAGGTCACCACAAATGAAACCATTGGCAAAATCCATGATGCAGTAATGCAAGACTGCCAAATGAAAATTCCTGAGATTTTTGCGACTGTGGGCATCCCAACTGAGCGAGTGCATAACATTCTGCATAGAGAATTGGCTATGAAGTGGCTGCCACAATTGCTCACAACTGACCAAAAGCACATCTGGCACAACATTACAACACATGTCTGGCGATATTTAATTGCAATCCGCAAGACATTTTGTGAGTGCTGATGAACCCTAGATCCATCATTACACACCCGAGTCAGAACAAAGGACAGAGGCTGGTGAAAGTGCACCAAATAAGGCAAAGATCATTTTGGCACTTGGTAAAGTGATGGCCACTGGTTTTTTGGGAATCCCAAGGAATAGTCCTCATAGATTACTTGCAAAAAGGAGGAACCATAACTGGACCCTCTTTTACTCCAATGTTGGATCATTTGAAACTTGTGTTGGCTGAAAAAAAGACCGAGGTTGGTATGCAAAAAAAGTGCTCTTCCTCCAGGATAATGCACCATCTCATACATTAGCAATAACAATGGCAGAAGGGCATGAATTGGACTTTGAGTTAGTTTCTCATCCACACTCTTCACCAGACTTAGCCCCAGGTAACTTCTTCCTGTTCACTAACTTGCAACTTTGGCTTGGTGGGATCCTCCTCATCAAATGAGGAAGTGATAGTTGCAGTTAATAGCAATCTGCTGAGTTTGACAGAATCTAAATGGGATGAAAAAGCTAGAAGATTGCTGGACTTAGTGTATATCCATCAAAGGAGACTATGTCAAGAAGTATGGTGGGCTGTTTATGAAACAAACATTTTTTCCCTTGCCTTTTCACTAGATTTATCAAACCCCCCCATAATTTTCTAATGCTGTCTCATTAGCATCCAGGGCAGCTGACAGGCCCTCACCATCATGCTCCATGTTTCATCATCCTACATCTGCAAGGGCCATAGCCCACTAACTGTTATATATTGGTGTCACAACTAGCTGTCTCCTTAGGATCTCAATGACAGTAGAAACACATCTGCAGTATTTATCATCGTTACCTGTCCACACTTGCATACTGACAAAATGCGGTGCATTGAGTGAACATTTTTCTGTTGCTCTTCTCTCTGCATTCACTTTTGTGTGACCAAGTAGAGCCATAGAGATATCAACAGCACTTCGAGAGTGTCATTTGATAATCTGCAGGAGCCTGCAGACTTGCCACAATTTAGGAGAAACTGCGAGGTAACTTATTTAGTGCTAGTGAGGTATAAGTTTGTGATTTATCAGAACATGAGGTGCCATGCACTAATTCATATGTGACATTTGTAGACGATCTGGCAGTTTGCCTTGGGACTCTTTTTGAGTCATGTTGGGCCATGATCCAGTGTAAACACCAATTTTGTTCCTGTTTTGTGTGTATTATAAGTGTAGTTTTTCCCAGTGTCTCTGCTACTGTAAGGACAACAGCAGAATACATAAAATGCCAGACGTGCAGCTACTATGGGTGATTCTGTCACCACTTTACTGGAACAAGGAAGTAAAGTTACTGTAAGTGCTCAACAGAAACAATACAATAAATACTTACATAGGCAAGTAGAACAACTACAAACCATACAACAGTCAGGATCAGGGGAAGTAAAATCAATATTTAGGTTACCACATCCTTCTGTGGATTGATTAGCCTTTTTCTACAAAAATAACAGAACTCTGTTTTAACAAAGTAAGACCTACAATTAAATTGAGCAATTTGACAGATGAAACATGTTTACATATTACTAACTTCTGGTTAGTGGGCGAGGCTAAAACATTCCTGATGTGTCACAAACATCTCAGTAGCTACCTGTTGCCTGTGCCACCGCTACCAGAAACATAATAGCACGAGATTTTTTATGAAGAAACTAAGTGGTTTGGCGCAGAAGCCTGACGAATCAGTGGAATCCTTCTTCAATAGGATCCAAAAGATCAGACATGGATTGTAGGGGTTGATGCAGTCACCTTGTGCGAAGCTGAGAACAGGACTCTGGATGTCTCCTTATGTGGTATTGTCACTGACCTGTCATGCAGAGTCTGGGTGGAGAATTCATCTGATATGACAGCAGCTGTTAAGACTGGCACACTGATGGAACAAATCAATATTGCCACAAAAGGGTGTAATGACTGATGTGTCTTGGCCTTCAACATGACGTGTTACAGATGTGGATCTGAAGGCCATCTGCAAAAGCAATGTCATCAGCTGTAGTGCTACGAGAGTGATTGAGTTGGTTGTAAGGCACAAGAGTGCAGGATTAAGAAGCAAGGAAAACAGTACTAGATAAAGCAACTGTCAAATGCAAATGAGAATGTGTTGCCTGTTGAAAAGCTTTCACATTAGGACATGGTACAGCACAGACATATACAGAGATGTAATGCTGCTTGTTTGGTCTAGTAAAGGGTAAGAAACATAGGTTTCAGTAGACAAAGGTGTGCACATGTCAGCCACATGCCTGGACCTCTTAGGCAGGAAAATACTCAAATCTCCACATTACCTGGGGTAGGTGACAAATTCGGGAAGTCATTAGGGGCAACACTGCTGAACTTTAGCATTGGAACTAAGAGTTTTCGTGAACACATCGAAGTTTGCCACCATTTGGTGAAGGTCACTCTCAAATTCCTTGATAAACATCATGCTAAAATCAATCTTTTGTGATATGCTATTGAACTCTGTTGAACTTTGTTTCTGCTGGAAGCAACAACTGCAAGAGAAGCAATGTCACAAGGTGTACAAATCATGAAGATGTTGCCAACTGAACTGCAAAAAATACTTAGGGTAAGGATTGGTTCCTATGACAATGCACCATCAAGTACATAGAAGTTAGTTGGATTTCTGTACCCACCAACTATCCGCAAGAGGTACTTTGTGTAGTAGATTCACTAGAGAGGATTTAAGAATTGGATAAAATGCTGTGTTTTGTGTGCTGAAGCATAGCACTTATTAGTAATACAAAGGGGGTGAGTTTAAGATTACTGTTGGCATAGATAATTTTGGCATGGATGAGGTTAGTCTGATTAATTATTGCCATTGTAGATGTTCTGGATGAGGAAGATATTGATAAGTCATGTGACGTCAAAGCCAAAAGTGCATTAAAAAAAAGTGAATCACTTACAAGGGAGAGATCAACAACCATTGGAAGCTTTACTGCTTCAACTCGTAGATTTGTTTAATACAAATGTCCATTACCAGCGACACCTGTTACACAACATCATATACCCATGGGTAATGATACTCCAGTCCGTAAGATGCTATGCCACATACCAAGGCATCTGCAGTCATTAATGGATGAATTCACTGATCGACACTGGCAGAAGGAACAATAGACTGTCCCTGGGGTGCAAGTGTCTTCACAGTTCCAGGGGGCGGGGGAACTGCCGTATGGTACTAAACAGTACAGATTCAGCTGCAACTGCTGATATTTCAATGCAAAAACTGTCAATGACAGATATCCCATCTCCAATATTGTTCAGAGATTGGGCAATGTAGAAAAATGCAGGTACTTTTCATCAATGGGGCTAAGAATTGGGTATCATCAACTAGAAGTACTCCCAGAAATAGGCCAAAAGTTACCTTCACAACACCATGGGATCATTAATAGTATTGTAGAATGCCATTTCGACTCGAGAACACCAGCTACATTTCAGAGATTACCGGCTACAATACTTCATGGATTAAAGCCTAAGTAATGTATGATGTACTTACATGACATCATAGTATTCTTGAAAGATATGGAAGAAAATGTGAGACAGCTAACTATGAACAAGACATCTGATGCTCAGCATGGATAAATGCCATTTCAGACAGACGAAAATTAACTACCTCTGACATGTAACTGGTAGAGAAGGTGTGACAACCAGTCTCAGGAACTTTGCTGAAATTACAGAATTGTTGAACTGCTTCTTAAGGAAAGGTGTAAAATTTGAGTGGTTAATGGAGTTTCCATATGCATTTGGAAAAAAAATTAAAAAGGTGTTGCTATCATATCAAGTTATGATATTTCTTGATTTCAAGAAAGAGTGCATCCTTTCATGTTAATAGCAATAGTATGGTTGGTAGTATCACGAGTCAAAACACAGCTGACAAAGAACATCCAGTGGCTTATGCATCTAGACAACTAAACATGGTGGAATGGAACCACTCCACTACTGAAAAGGAGGTTGTAGCAGTTATTTACAGAATCGCCTATTTTCATTGCCATTTGTGTGGTCAGAAATTTAAGGTGGTAACCAATCATGCATCGCTAAAATGGTTGTTAGGATTAAAAGATTCTGATTCATTTAGATTTAAATTATTCTTGACAAATAAATTATTTAGAATTCTTTAAATTAAAAATCTTTTAATAAACTTGAAATTCTTCTCTATAAAAAAATCTGGTAGGAAGGTGACATTCTTTTCACAAAATAATTGTATCCATAACAAAAGCTTGTAAAACAAAACTCTTTGGAAAAATGTGAATCTTTTTGCAAACGAAGTCTTTTTGCAATCTAAAATTTTCTAGGAAAAGAAATCCTCTTTCTTCCAAAGGTGGAGCTATGATAGGATAACTAAAAGAAACAATGGATCTATGATGTGAAAGAATATTTATTCTTCACTTTGCCTGTGGGAGACAGTCTTCTTTACAGCTAACTGAATAAAACCTACTGTCCATAAGCAGCCTTCTGAACACTAAAACACTACACACTCCTTGCCAACACTGGATGTGATAAAGACACACAAGAGCTTCTTAGGACAGGCTGGCATAGGGATGGTTTCGGACGTACATGGTGTACTTAAGAAGGATGGAATGAGTTTGTTAGACGCGTGTTGCATCACAAAGAATTCAAGAAAACTACATAGGCTTTTGCAAAAATTGGGCTAAATAACCAGCTATCACAAGCAAATGTGATGATTAGTGGACAGAAACAAATTTCAGTCTGTCTGTCTGTCTGTCTGCAAGGAGTGGGGTATTGTAATAGAGTGAAACACTGTCTGTGATAGGCAGCAGTTTCTTTCAGGTATAGTTCCAAATCCCCACCTGGTCTTGGTTCATCAAGCTATGGTCAACTATGTTGATGTGCGAACAATGAGTCGGCAATCATGGCATTCCATGTTGCCTGGCAGATGTAGGGTCAGAGAAAGTGCAGATGGATGTAGCATAAACTGGTGGGCCAAGGTGTGGTTAACTGCTAGGCACGGAAATTGCTGACGTGCATTAAATATGAAATTGGCATGACATGTACTACATTCTCAGATATGTAAACAATTAACGTTTCAGTGTGGCTGCACACAATAGACGGGAGTAACACCATCTACATCCTGTACATAAGGAATGATTTCACGAGTCTGTCATCCAGACATAGCATCTGAATGTTGGTTGATTGCGAGAAGATACTGGTATGCCGACTAGCACGTGTCCAAATTTGACAGTGTAGAATTGACACTGCAGTTTCATGATATTGCTACACGTGTTCATGAAGATCCCACCACTGCCATGCAAATATGGTATCATTGGATTAAGGAGGCACATAATAAATGTCATGCAGGATCTCAATGCCATTGCACAACATAGGTCCTGGATGACCAACATACTGTTAATTCGAAATTAGAATTATTTATTAATACCTTCAGCTGGTGACGGGCATTGACGTATATCAACGGGGACAGGTGAAAAGGTGTGTGACCGGAACTCGAACCCAGGATCTCCTGCTAACATGGCAGATGCTCTATCCATCTGAGCCACCGAGGGCACATAGGATAGTGTGACTGCAGGGACTATCTTGCGCACGTCTCCCACGAGACCCACATTCTCACCTTATATGTCCACACACTACATTCGTAGTGTCCTTACCCAACACACTCATTACTCGTGGAAGACATTCTTACCAAGTCCCGTAAGAGTACATATAAGTACTGTTTATTCGGTCATGCACAGAGCCACAAGCATTTTGCAATGATATATCACAACTGCTGTTGCAGCTTTGCTAATTCCTGGATGTAGAAGATAAGATGCCGCAGTTTGTAAATGGTCAGGAAAGTGTAATGTTTTTAGAGGTATGGTGTTTGGTTCCACTGGGTGCCAGTCTCTTTTTTGCGATGTGATATCAGCCAACTCATTTTATCATTTTCATGACATGGGTTCCTGTTACATCATTGTAGGTTGCTTTTCAAGTAACGATGTGTAAATAGTGCTTAAGTATATATTTCTGTCGCATCCTAAGCATAGATATAATAAAATTTAATATTCCTTTTTATCACACTGTAGAATATTAATGTTCTGAAAAAAATATTTTTTATAAAATTAATTTCTATAAAAAACAAATTATTGTAGACTAATGTTTTTATATTAGTCAATGTATATCTTTACATTTTAATGTCTTTTTATATTGGGTATGTCTTTAACATGTTGACTGTCATGAAGCTGCCAGTGAAACTTTCCTTACTATGTATGCAGTAGTCAACATACTGAAGAACTGGACCAATAGTTTTGTTTCAGTAAGAAGCTAAAGTCAATTGTCAAGTTTAGTTCGTGCTGGCCAAAAGTAATATTTTGTAATTAATAGCAAATAAATGTGTGTCCCCCCTGACAATGAAAGAAAAGAGGACAAATATGAAAGAACAGATGCTTCTGTGCACAAAACTTAAGTATACACAAAATATTTTTGGCATAATCAAAATAACAGTTCCATTTACAGAATTTATAAATGTTTCTCGCAATAGGACATACACAGCTGTTATATATTATTCATGATTGATAACATCCGCTACACCTGTACAACTGTAGCAAGTATTATCAATTGTGAATAGAATATAGGAAGTGCTAACAACTCAGGACCATTGTGACCACTACAGTCCTCCAATGGTACAACCCATGAACCTCATATTCAAGCCTACAACTAGGAATTACAGTGTTACCATTTGCTGGATGAACACTTGCAGTATTATTGCTAGAAATGAAACTGTGGACATGGTAGAAAGAGTAACCACTTATGGTGGAGAGGTGGAAATTATAGGGATTCCAGATGAGTCTTAAAGGAAGAGACTTTGCCAAAATTAACCTGGTACTGATGACTATCTGGTAAACTTGTATAATCAAGCTGCTTAAAAACTTTCCCAGTTCTATTCTCTCAATACAACACATTCCAGTCATTAATGGTTCCTTGTTACAACATTTCCTAAATTTTAAGTTGTCTTTGATATTATCATGACCTTAACACTGATTTTCATACAAATTTCTGCAAAAAGTGCATTGTATTTCTGCTAAAAGTGAGCCTTTGAACAAAGCATGAAATACAGCCTATACACCGAGTTATTGATCATGTCTACCTGTATTATAGATTCGCAGTGTTTGGAGGGTTGGGAAAGTATGCCGAGTCACTGTCTTAATGATAATCATGATCTGACAATAGTAACTCTAGTAACAACCTTCATTCTGCTCACAATGTTGTATCACAACAATTCTAATTTAATGTAACAGTCATTTATACAAAGAAACACCACTTTTGAAGATGGCTGTCTCTACAATGAGCTTTCATGAATTGGCATTACTTCCGCTTGAAATACACTAATCCGTATCAGGCCCGCAGTCTTACGCAGATACAACCTGATGGCAGTCACAAACATTCCTTCTCGAGACACTCCATAACATGACAATTTCCACCCTCTTTCTCACCCAGGACGTCCCCGAGATGAGTGATCTCTTTGTCGGCAACAAAGTGCAGATTTCGTGCCTATTGTTAGTTGTTTACAAATACTGCCAACTTTAGTGTTTTAACCAATGTCGTGTTACAAGTTTTATTTACCATAATTGTGATAACATCAAAAACACTCTACAGGAGATGTTCCAAATAGTGCCAATATGTCATGAAGAGAACTACGTAAGAAGTCCTTCTGTCGCTAAACAATAAAAACGATTACCGCATATTTAATTAAGAATGCTGAAACAAATTGTGACATTACATTAAATTTCCCTAACAGTAGTCATTATATTTATATTTTACCTTTTCCACATAGTGACTGCTGCTTTGAATGCATCAAGGGAGATGTAACTCTAACAATGATCCTGAAAAAATAGAACTGTACTGGTAATGATAACCAAACAAATACTAGTGTAAAAGTTGTGTTCTGTAGTAACTTTAATCAGTGCCTATGAGTAAAATGTTAAGGAGAGATATGAAATGTATTTCTGTGGCAGAAAAAATGACAATTCTACACCATGTAAATTCACATGCTGGATCATGAGTTCAATCAGTGAAGGATCTTGGACTCTGCGTTTCCACCCTGAACACGTTTGTGAGAAATCGCCCCAACATCGAAGCCAATGCAAGACAGTCTGGCCCTTTGGAAAAAAAAAAGTTTAAATACATGTGGCCATCAGCATATGATCACTTGGCTAAACTTGTTGCAGAGTGGTTTGTTAGCATGAGAGCATTGGGAATTCCACTTGATGACAACATCTGAGAGATAAGACACTTCAGTTTGCTGCAAAGTGGGGATTGCCAAATTCACATTATCAAATGGTTGGATAACTCTATTTAAAACTCACAGTAACATTTACAACCCGCTGTTTGATGAAAGTGTAAGTGTTGATAGTGGAACTGAGGACCAATGGAAAAGAAAAATTGCAAAATATCTTTAAAGATTACAATCCAAAAAATTTTTAATGTTTATGAAACTGATCTTCTTTATAACATATTGCAAACTAAAACCTTATGTTTTAAAGGTGATAAATGCCATGGTGGGAAACTGAGTAAATAGGGGATAATTATTTTACTTATGGTCAAATCCGATGGGTCTGGAAAATTACCCTCCTTGGTAACTGGTAAATTTAAAAAGCCAAGATGTTTAATAAACTTGAGAACTCTGCCCACCAATTGCGATTCCAACAGCATTGCATGGATGACAATTTCCATCTTCACAGCCACCTTGCATGCACTAGATGGGGGTAAGAAGTAGGAAAATAATGCTGCTAGTTGGCAGATGTCCATCACACCCTGACAATCTGCAGCTCAAAAATATTAAGTTAGTGTTCCTGCCTCCTATTTGTATGAATGAGCTCCAACTGTTGGCTATGCCCTTTCAAAAGAACCATCCCAGCATTTGCCTGATGTGATTCAAGGAAATCACTGAAAACCTAAATCTGGACAGCCAGACTTGGGTTTGAACCATCATCCTTCCGAATGTGAGTCCAGGATGATGATGACGATTATTCAGTTGTGCCAGACAGTAGATAAGCTATGGAAGCTACATACATTTTGAGGCAGTACATTAGTAATGATAGTGCGTTTGATGCTTTGTGTACCGTGGAGAGACACATAGCACTAATTTCTGTTAGAAAGAAAAAAAAAACAATTAATTATTTCCATATTTTTTAAATAACCAAAATTTAAATTGTTTTAATTTCGTGTCTTTGAACAATATGAAGAATATGACAGTAAGAATAATTTATTCACTTTCGCTTGTTGTCTTTCTTACGCTTTCCTTCATTTTTACATATTCCTTTTGATCAATCCACTGAAAAGTGGACTGTATTCAGAAAAAAAAGTCAGAGACTATATCATCTACGAAATATTTTTACTCTGTACCCCTCTCATGGGTTCCTGATCTTAAGTTTGTGTTCGCCAGTATAATGAAGTCACTCTCTGTACTATCAGCAGTTGTCGCTGGTGAAACCTAAGATTTTCCACTTCACATACTCCATTTTTTATTCCAATAATTAAGTTTACCTTTCAATTGCCTACACTTTTTATATGAGAGTGTGGAGACAGCTGTTATTTTATCAGGTGTATGGGCTGCTACTTTTGTGCCAGAGTCCAACACACACTAGCGATGTCACTACTGTGAACTACATAATGTTTATAAACCAAGACAATGCTAAGGTCATAGTCAAGAACAGAATAGTGAACAAATGTTGCAGCTGCAAGAGAAGTGAGCTCAAACATGTAATGCTGGATAAAAGACAAAATCATCTTAAACAGCAACACAATAACAAAGTGCTAATTACCAATTCAAATACCAGGTCCATGAAGCAAAGTAAAATTGTATTCAATATCCATGGATGGAGGCTTCTGCAACAATAAACAAACTGCCTGATCCACTCACTGTGCTTGATATTTATCTCCTGTAGTGCGTCACTAGTCATAACTGTCATGGCAGTCAGAAGGGGAATCATGAACAACAACAATATTGTTGCTGGAGTAGAGAGCAATGAAAGTACCAACGAGGCAAAGCTGCTAGGGCTTCCTGATAGCTACAATGCTGTGCTAGTAAGATATCTTTATGCAACACTGTGATGCTGACATCTTTTAACTTTATGCACAAGTTAGGATTCAGTGTGTACTTCCTAATCTCAAGGTGAAAATGCTGTCTCTCTCTACTCTGGCAATGATGATATATGCCATGGAACAAAGTTTCCTTGGTACACTTCTTGCTCCATTTATAATTTTAGTGAAGCAATGAAATGAGTGAAATTCACCACTCACCACATAATGGAAAAGTTGAGCGACTGATGAACACAGAATGTAGTACTCCAGGTAATTAACTAATGGGGGTGTTTTTAAAGAGGTACCATATTGAAAGTTGAGGTGCCGCAGTCAGTGTTTGGCTAACATGTGCTGTGCACAGCACTTCGATGGCAAGCCACATGCCACCTCCGATGGAGATGCTGGAGATTGGGAAATATGTGCCGAGATTCGTTTTCTTAATGCTAAAGGCATGAAAATGAATGAAATTCATAGTTAGATCAGTAAACTGCATGAAGGAAACATTATGAGCAGTGGGAGGATATGGAAATGGGCGAGAACCTCTAAAGACCATACAAATGTGCATGATGACAAACAAAGTGGGCGACACTCAAGTAATTACTGACAATTCAGTGCAGAAAGTTGATGAAAAAGTGAGAGAGAACAGACACTTCATGATTCTGACATTATGTGATAAGTTTCCTCAAGCGTCAAGAAATGTGGTTTATGCAATCATTACAGAATGTTTAAATTGTCAATGTTATGCTCAAGCTGGGTACAAAAAATGCTGACCAAGTTGCATAAAAGCAAACATTTAGCCAGTTCTTTGACTTTCCAAAGAAGCAGTACAATGAGGAAGGTGATGGGTTTTTAAGGCAAATTGTAACAGGTAACAAAACATGTGTGGTTTACATTATACACAGTTTGAACCATGCATTCCAACTTTGTAATTGGCTCAGTGTGAATTGCATTTTGAAGTACTACAGCAATGTGCAGGGTCCAAGATTGGAACACAAAAATCAATCATACTATCTGCAGGGAATGTGGATCTGGTGTGCAATGAGCAGTTAAAAGCATTGTAGAACAGAAAATCTGCACAAAGGGTGCACAAATCAGCTGGACATTCAAACGTCTACTTTTTCGATGTAGTCATTTTTCTTAACAGTTAACTATATCTGCAGGTGAGTTGTGTTTCTCAGTCCACATTTCACTAAGTGCTACAGATTTTTTGTAGTAATTTCCATCTATGCATCCACTTATGCATTTTTAATGGAAGTTCATTTCTGCTGGTATGAAGAGCAATCCTTGTTTTCTTCGATTGGCAAGTGGTGATGGTGGGTGAAGGAGGTCAAGGAGTGCTTTCCAAGCACATCTTATAGTAAGAGTAAAAAAACTCATTTTAGGAATTTATTGATTTTTTTTTTTCAACTCTGCCCAATTATTTGTTGTTGAAAGATACAAATGCAATCTGAATCACAAAGTTTCATTGACTGGTCTGACACAATAATAGCAAACATGCTACGTATCAATTATCATTAGTATTTTAACACTTATAACTCATTACATTTGTACAAATAACGTATTAAAACTAACTATCAAACTGTTATAAGCACTCAGGCTTCATAGTTCACACTTTTGCCTGCATTTTTTCCTTTAGCTCCAAGATAATGAACACAACATGCTTGTTGAAAAGACATTTCAAATTAAAGAGTATAAAGAGAACACAAAAATTTTTGTGAAATATGCAGTGTATAAATTAAAACGTAATGTTTCACTCTTGTGCCAGAATGAAACTGACTAAGATTAATTTCCCTTTTAAGATCTATATACTTATAATGCCATTTCATTTCATAGAATTTGACTAAAAATTTTAACACCACAGAAACTTCAAAAACAATAACATGTTTTGACAAATCCCCGTATCACTGACATCTTTACAAAAAGAATAATTATTTAAACACAAGATGTAAAATACACAGCAGAAAAACAAACACTAAAAATGAATACAGAAACTCAATTATGGGAGTGAAAGTCAAGAAATTTCTCTAATAAGTTAATATTCAAGTGAAAGATAAGTATCATCCCCCCCCCCCCTCCTCCTCCACCATGTAATAGCAATCTTTAATTTTGACTGAAGAAAGGCACTCAAATCAACAGCATCAAATAATCTGCAATAGCTCTTTAATGTGATTCTTATTTGTGTTTTACTACATGTATTGTAGTAACGGATGTAAGCAAAGAACCTGACTAGAAAATGTGATCTTCGTTAGTAGTTTCAAATACTCATCATCATCATCATCATCATCATCAATAATAATAATAATAATAATAATAATAATAAAGCAACTGAAATGCAATACACTGTCTCATACTGTCTATTCAAACATAAACAAAAATTTAATTAACTTTTACCCACAGAGATTCATAAGTTTGTAAAACACTGTGGAACAAGTTAATAGCAATTCTTCCCAGAAAAAGACAACTAAGGAAATTGTCTACTGGATGACTGCATTTTAATGTTTCTGCAGACTGTGTGGAACTTGCAGCAAACTATTTTCACTGTTAATAAAATTGTGCACTCCTTCTTAATACAATCATTTTTAATCAGCCTCATTGCAGTACATTATTTCAGAGCAGCATTTGTTGGAGTTATTTAGCTTCTTTCTTAACTGAAAAGTACTGACACAATAAAAAAACTGAGGACACCTCTGTTATCAAAACAGCACCTAAAATGTAGGAACTACAATGAACATACATAAAGCCAAATGGACTAAATCAAACGCAAAAATCTAGGATGTTAAATTAAGAGCCTGAAAAATAAGCGAGTTTTTACAACTAACTGATATGACAGGAGTTTCAGTGGGCGAGACAACAGAGAGAGAGAGAGAGAGAGAGAGAGAGAGAGAGAGAGAGAGAGAGAGAGAGCTGGACTCTTGCAAACAAACCTTGCCTGTGCATTATTTTTATTGCTTACGAGGCAGCAAGGCATAAAAATTAATTACACACGACTACAAATATCAAGAGCTTACAATAATACAATTCATGTAAATAAAAGATGTTTACAAGTGTCATAATGATGGAAATTTAGTGAGGAGTACTTTAAAGTGGCAGTCAAATAAAACATTCAGCTGCAGAAATGAATAAAGGCACAATGGGATTATAATACAATTCTCAAAATTTTCACAGTGTTCCTTGTAATAAATTACTACTGAATTAACAAACCACATTATCCAAATGAGGTTATTACAAAAGGAAAAGAAATGGAGAAATCATTTACAGATCTCACATAGTTTACAAATTATAAAACTGATAATGATTTAGTACTTAATGTAAGATATGACCACCATAGCAGTATTTTTGTAACTCAATCGTACCATTGCATTTATCGGAAGAGCTCACAACTGCTATTCCCTTTTGCGTGTTTGTATTATCTTAAAACTGGATGTTCTTATGTCTATATTTAATACTGGTAAAACAAATTCCTTTAAACAAGTCTTACAAAACAAATAATGAGTGAACAAACTTTGGAGAGAGAGAGAGAGAGAGAGAGAGAGAGAGCTCTTCTGATGAACCACAAGAGTACCTATATGCAATAACATCTAAGTATAATAATATTTAGATAACCATCTTATTTACCATCAAAAAGGCACAATTTTGGTGTATATTCTGGAACTCATGGGGACATAACATTTGAAACATGGAAACAAAAGTTACACCTCTCAGTTACTGTTCAACATGTAATGGAAATAATAGGATGCAAAATACATGCATCAAATATTATAGAAATTTGAATATATGTTGGCTATACATTAGAAGGCCATAATGGGTTGGTTGCAGATGGCTTTGGTTAAGTTTTTAGCATCACATGATTTACGTTTCATTCCCAAATTGTAAAAGAAATTTAAGAAATTATAACATATGCATGGACTAAAAAACTGCCAGACAATGTGAATTTTCTAAAAGCACTGAGTTAATATTCATTTACATATTTAAACTGTCAAACAACAACAAAAAAATTATTTAACAAATTAACAGCGGATTGTTCCTTAAATGGAAGAGTGAAGCCAATTCTGTAGCTTCTCTGCCATGTACTACCAATAATCAAATCACTCTGCTAAAAAATCTAAAAACATATTGGAAGACAGATTTCCAATTAGGAAAATGGAAGATTAAGCTAGAAAAAATATTACCTTCACCACTCATGTACCACACTACGCCTAACAGTACTGTTTTCCAAAAATATTACGGTTAATACAGTATGTGAGATAATATGTGACTAGAATACAATACTCATGAACGTTCCATCACAATCTCATATTTGGATATTTGGGGTCTCCAGACATACATTGGCATTTAAAGATGTGATCTGTAATATTCCAGCAAACGAGACAGAGAGAGAGAGAGAGAGAGAGAGAGAGAGAGAGAGGGGGGGGGTTGATGGATAATGAGGAAATAGGTAGGAGGCTACATTTAGAATAATTTAGGGGGGCAGGAAGGAAAAAAGGCAAGTCTGTCCAGACTAACCCCATCCCAACTGTAGGGGAAAAATCATTCAATTTACTTCAAACTAAGTTATCACTAGTGTAATAACTTAATTGCATCTCCTGATCATAGTCCATTTTGTACAAGCACAGTACAGGACCCATGGTCTTCAAATTTCTGATGTTTTTAAAGTACTTTATTTTATGAAACATACAAAAATGATATCCCTCTCAAAACAGGAATCCTAATGTAGTTACATAACCTATAATTTTTTTAACACTCAAGTCGATACCATACAGTTGCACAAAAAGGATTTGCACCTAGAGAAACTGTGCAAGAGTGGAAATAATTTATTCATTCAGAAAGCAAAAGATACAGTTATCCAATTTCCTTTATGAATACCAGGAAAATAAATTGTTACAAATATCAGATGACGTGGTAAATGAAGGTGTCATATAATGAACAAGTTATTTATATTTAGTGACTCAAACCTACTACTGTCAAGATTTCACTATCACTGGGAGGTTTGTGTCCCACAATAGGTTTTCAGGGAACCAATGGGAATTCGCTGTATGTTAAGGCTATGTACAAAATGTCTAACTGCGTTGTGCAAAAACTTCCACATTGTATCAAAAGTAGGAGGATCAATTCGACCATCACACAAGACATTAATTTGCATGTAATGATAAAGGGCTTATCATTTGGAATAATTTACCAAAAATTTCATTTGTAGTCACAAATACAATCCAAGCTCTTTTTTGAAAATATAAACCATAAATGAAAATACAGGATTGCTGTTTCTTTCATTACCACTGAGACACCGAGGTCCCACATCAAAATACTTCAGTTGAATACATAAATTAAAATAACCATACATTAATGTCTCACTCTGGATGGGGAATGGAGTACTAACCACAATTAATAACGTGATCACTGATGGAAAAAAAGACAAAAATCAGCAATCACTGATATTGCAACTAAAGTGTTTGTCTTACCTTACTATGTGAAAAAATGCAAGTTGCCAGAACCCACAAGTAAAATATTGCGTTACCTATAATTTTTGCTGAACAGTTTTAATATATGTTCTCATACTGAATACTCTGAAATACATAACGGATAGAAGAAACTGTTAGACTATAAGCTTTAGTATATCTGACAGCAGAGCACTACATGAACTACTTTTTGGCAGTGTATTCTTTATAATATTCCAGTATAAGGATGAAAACTTGCCCCACCCCCCACCCACCACACACAGAGAGACAAGTACCAAGAGTTTTGTGCTATCTTCAGACCATATTATACAGCAGAAAAATAGTGTGACAACAGAATAGACAAGCCTATCTATGTCCACTGTTTCTCAGACACAGTTATTCGGTTCTATTTACCTCTCTTTATTTATGGTCTTGTGGGACTTCAATGGTCTCCTATTATTCTCCTTTTAATGTCTACATGTTGCTCCATTGCCACTTTCCGGTCAAGCATTTAACTATCAATATTCATTTGATGTTTAATTATAAATTGTTACTACTTAAAGGAGCCTTTTGATGACAGTTTATTGCGGCCTTGCTAAATCACATACCTGCAATAATTATTAACTGAGAAATAGCTGACAAATGCTCACTGTTTATAAATTAGAACATTATGAAAACAGAAGTGTTTTCTTTTGAAACTGTGCCAAAGTCAACTCATTAGCAGTAACAACTCCATAACAGGCTTTCTTGTTAACCATTAAAAAGGAATAATATGTATAACATTTACACAAATGACATCATTTGGCAGCTAACCTGGAGGTCCAATTACAAAGATGTTTCATTTTCGAACAGTTGGAAATAAAGCAAAGACAACTATAATATTTATATTCACCACATCAACATGGAACTAATATGTTAACTACAGCATCTTAAAGCAAATAAGAATGATAGGACAAGCACTACAGGCACTCATTACAGTGTTTGCTTAAAGGAATAGTATCTGGATTCAACAGCAAATCAAATTACACCAACAGTCTACATCACAAAACCACCAAATAGTGATATGATTTACACTGGACAAATCTAAAATGTGACTGCATTTACTGCTGTCATACTTCAGTGTTCATGAAAACTTATTACAATTTAAACTGAGAATATTTTACACGAGTATTATTAGCAGCTGTTTGATAAATTTGGTGGCCAGTGGTGGAATTCAAAATTTACAGTAATTACTTGATTCTCAAACTGCTTTCAAATTGTAAATTGCAACTGTTTGTAACTATCCACATCTTTGACAAACACTGTGGACAGGGAGAAGGAAAGGCAGCTTTTGACTAGTGGCATCTTAGGTCTCGGGGGTTGGCGGGCACATAAGAATTCAGGTACAGGAAATGTGCTGCTATAAATAAATACTTTTTAGTAGGAGTGTGGCATTGGTCCACAATAGCTAATTCTGTGACAGTACATCACAAATTAACTTGGTTTTACACTGACAAGAACAACGAGAGGCTATCTAGTATGTGACAGACTAAAAATGTACACAGAACAGAAGGAATAGGAGACAAAAAGAAATCAGTGACAGAAAACTTTACAAATAAAGTAGTGCCAAATAAACTTAAATTTTGTTGTCAATTGAAAACTGCAATAAACTACATAATAAACTGTTTAAATACTTCACGAAAGGAACAGAAGATTTGTTAGAGAAGATGGTACAGTAAAATTAAGTGGTAACTGCAGCATACTATATAATTAATGAGAGAGTAATATTGCTATCAATGGTTTAGATAAGTGGAACGTGTGTGTGGTTGTTTTCTACTATTACCAGAATGGCTGTTAATAAGAAACACAAAATAAGTTCTACAACAGAACCAGACTGACAGGGAATAATTAAAATCCTACAAATATTTATAACTGTGGCTTAGTTTTTATAATATTTTATATTTTATGTCTGAAACATGCAGTCAATGCTGGATTGGGGGTGGTGGATAGTTTTAATTTGGAATAACTTACTTTGTATCATGACGAGAAATAGCATCTTCCCTTACTGACAAAAACAGAAGAGAAGAAGAATTTAGTAAAGTGATGTCATTGTTTATAGACACTAAATTTGTCTTTACTGCGGAACAGGCACAAGCAATGAAAAATTCTGATTTTACTTAAAATAAGACAAATGGCAGCCTTCCAAAGGAACAGGAATCACAACGAACTCTCAGGTAAACTAAATCACTGGCAGAGTTCATATCACACAATATGCACTGGACAGCAAATACAAATTACTAATTATTCTGATCAGAAGGAAGTTTTTATCACAGTCTGAGGCACACAAAACACAAATTAGGAATGTGGCTTACACATTTAGGTGGTATGTGTATACATGCTCAATAGGGGCACAGTCTACAAAGAAAACTATTAAACAATGTACACATTGGCAGAGAATCAAGAATCGAATATAATACACAAACAAGGAAAAATCACCACTCTCAGAATAGAAGGGGCATTGAACAGCATACAGGCATAAAAAAGGAAAGATTATTATCAGTTAAGCAATACTCTGTCCTTGGTATTTGTCTGCCCTCTTATTCAGCTGTTTTTCTACCAGTTGGGTTGTGATCCATCCTCATTCACATCTTACAATATTAAGTTTAGATGACAAACACCCAAAGTAATCTTCTTCCATTATATTAAGAACCTTTTAATTTATTGCATTTATGAGTAGAATATTTGGAAGATATTTTAACAGCTAATTTAAATCAAAGGTTCTTACGTAATCAAGTCAAACAAAATAATTTTCAGTACAAGCAAAGGACAGAACCCTCTTACGGAATGGGAAAAATGAGAATTACAATACAGTGAACACACACTTTAAAGTTGGACTGAGGAATAAGAGGAGGTTGATCTCTTTAAACTCCACTTCTCAAGTTTACTGCTTTGTCCAGTGCACTTCATTTCAGTAAGTCACAACATGAGTTCCACTTTTTAATGGATTTATCTTGACTCATGTACAAAATATCAATATTTACCACAACAAAATGGAAGATATCTTTAAAAAAAAAATGAATGAAAATGAAACCTTCGAGCAGTAATCAACTTCATGAGCACACAGCAAATTATGTTTCAAAATCAAAATGTGCCCAGAACAACACACAGATTTTCATAGCTGATTATATCTTGCTGCTTTTAAGGTGTAATAGTGTCCTGCCTGGTTGTGCTCAAGTGTCTACATCCTTTACTGAATGTTATTTTACCAAATCCTCTTTTCCATAAGCTTAATGTTTGGTTGACATTAAAGGAAAATGATGTAAATATTTGTAACTAAGGAAAATTGCTACAGTATTTGCATTCATGACTTCTAAAAGAAAGCCTCTGCACTATATAATGGACCAAATGCATGTACACAGACCAGGAGGAATAGAACACATGGGAGTGACTGGTGAAAGAATAATTTACAAATAAGGTTGTACCAAATAAAACTTAGATTTTACAGTCATTGGGAAACTGCACAATCCACATAAATAACTGTAGGAGTACCTCAAGAGGCAATTTCCTCTGACTGTGCTACAGCACACAAAGAAAAATACACAGAGCATTTTAAATGCAAATAGTGTAAAGAGTTTAATAACACAAGTTATATAGTGTAAAGAGGGAAATAACACAAGTTAAATGCCAAAATATTTAAGGATGTGAGTGTATGTCATCTTTGTATTTCTGTGGCAAGTTTGAGTTCAGTGAAATCAAGTGCAGTTAATTATAGCTATTATGTAGACAAATGCTGTATACGCCACAGAAGTTCTAAGAAACCTAACTTGTCAGATTTCCATGGAAGACGGAACATAAGAAACAAACTATCAAAGACGCTTCTTCACATTTCTTTAACAAGTTACATACTTCAAATAGCTTTAAAAAACTTAAATTGGCAGTTCTAAAAGTGACTGCTCTCTGTGACATAATGCTGTTGTATCTATGGGTTCACAACATATGGAAGATTGTGATGAAACTCCATCAGTTATCAGTTGCATTATAACATAAAAATGAGCAAAAGGAAAAAATTCCTGAATTCTAAATGCTATTACACTGAAGAGAAAAAAAGGTGTGAACATTCCTAATATTTTTGCAGTTATAAATTAGATTTCTCTCTGTCCCTCAATACCATGTATACAAAATGATTGCCTTTTGGTGAACACAACTTTATTGCTTCAAGAGGTATTACCAGTTCGTAAAAAAATTATTTACAGTAATTCAGCAACAGGATTTAACTTTTCACTTTGTTCTCTTTATATGGCATTTTCATGTTTTAACATTATTGTCATAAATATAAACACTAAAAATAAAAACAAATTATATATATATATAGAATTCACTTCAAAATTCCAATAAAATTATAAAGGATGATTCTGTAAATAAATGAGGTAAACAAAATTCAAAACATACATCTACAGATCAGTTACACAATTACATTCCCTATGTCAACAGAATATCCTTGGACAGGATGCACAATTTTATAATTTCACTTACGTATTAGAAACAGTAACCTTTTAGAAATGCAGATATTATGCAATGCTGGAAATGTACAAATGTAAAAATGAATGGTGCTGGCTCATATCCAATTGTGCTATTCAGCGCAAGTCACATAACTGCAGCTTTTCAGGAAAAAATGTGGTAAATTTTTCCTTTGATACTGGAACTGCATATAGAGGTTACCAAAAGATATACATCCCTGAGCTTAGCTTGAGTAGGCTGTGGCACTGGTATACATGCTCTGACAATGTATGTCGACATATACATTCCTGAACATTACTGACAGAGCTGGGGAAGAGTTGCAGAATCTCACATGTTAACCACATCCTACTGCCCCTCAGAATGGTTACATTTACAGATAAGATAAAGTTTTTTTTATTTACAAAAATCTTCTGTGCAAGCATTGTAAAAAATAATGTACGAGACAGCGTCCATTCTCTGTGACAATAATTTACATAGCCATCGTGACACAATTTTCCATGCTTCTATTAACTAAAGAGGGTCTTAATTCCAAGCATATCATTACATGGCTGAAATTCTGAATTCAAACATTCAGAGAGAGCAGAAGGAGCACCAGAGAAGATAGTGCAACTATGCGATTGTTACCAACCTCTGTGTAGACAGGTAGTTCATGCTCCAATGATCGAAAGTGGCTGACCAGAATGATAAGCACTGAATGAACACAACTCAGGATCAAATGAAGTGCATCAAAACAGCCTAGGCCTGCAAAAACAAATAAATGTGTAAGTGGAAAATAATATTAAAAACTAAAGCAAATGAAACAAAAATGCAGAATATCCATGACAAATATCTAAATACCACTGGTCAATAGCATTTTTTGTTACAAAGAATGTGAATGGTTACAAAGAATGTGAATGGCGTTCTTAGGTACTGAATTTTAAAATTAAATTTGTTTTTGCTTATTGGGCTCAGTTTTCATGTACAGTACCCTCTATCTACAACAAAAACTTAAAAATGCTGCATATTGGTTACTTTGGAATTACTTAATTTGCTTTTATTTATTTTTTGCAGATGTAAATGTTAGCAGACAAGCAAAATACATACAAGCAATTCCATACATGATCTCAGTTACAACATTCACTGCCAGGATACAATGGAGACCGATGGGTCATCCTCACATTTTATCACGTCATGTTGCTCTGCTGCGTCACTCTCAATAGTGGAAAAGCTCTGACCTTGTGAAGTGCATTCCTGTATGTTCGTGTAGGTTTCTGTTTTGAGTGATTTTAGAAGAAATGCCTCATACCTGTGTGAATAACCCAAATTCTATTTGTTATATCTGTTGTGACTCTGGAATCACAAAAACAAAAACTTAATCCTCTTAAAAAAAAAAGTTATGAACTTTATTTTGGGTGCAAGGTTGGCAAACAAGACAAAAATGGGTCCCCTACAAATGCTGTTTGACATGTGTTGCACTCTTAACAGGCTACTTAACAGGATAATGACTGATGTCCTTTGGTGTCCCCATGATTTGGAAGAAATCAATGGGTCACTTAACAGACTTATTTTTGTATGACAGAAATAGCTGGAATCGCCTTTAAAATAAGGAAAACTGTGCAGTGTCCTAATTTACTACCTGCTTTAAGACCTACATATCACCGTGAAGAATTGCCGGAACCAGTGCCTCCTGACAATGTGACAGTGAATGAAGAGGAATATTGAAATGAAGACAGAGGAGGAGATACACTGACAACATTTAATGCCCCCTGTGAATCAAATGAGCCATTTTTTTGCTCTC
The DNA here is from genome assembly GCF_023898315.1 of Schistocerca nitens. Classification (NCBI taxonomy): domain Eukaryota; kingdom Metazoa; phylum Arthropoda; class Insecta; order Orthoptera; family Acrididae; genus Schistocerca; species Schistocerca nitens. The sequence continues at coordinate 432,361,132 of NC_064614.1, forward strand.
TCAAGGGGGCCTCAATGATCTTATTCACGATTTAAATTTGTCAAAGAAACAGGCAAACCTTCTAGCTTCGTGATTAAAAGAAAGGAATCTTCTTCTTCCTGGTATGAAATTGAATGGTTATTGTGCCTGCCATCCTCCTCTTTCTTAACATTTCTCCAAAGGAGGTGACATGGTTTTTTGTAATGACATTGTATACATTATGGAGACTTTTGTCCATGATTTCCATGTAAGTGAGTGGCAATTGTTCATAGATTCTAGCAAACTTTGTCTGAAAGCAGTACTTCTCCACAAAGGGAGGAATTTCCTTCTCTTCTGATAGCTCAAGCATTTAACACGAAGGAGACACATGAGAACTCTGAACTGCTATTCACACATATCCAATATGAGAAATATAAATAGTGTATATGTGTAGATTTCACAGTTATTGCAATTCTACTCTGTTTGCAGCTCGAGTATACAAATCACTGCTGCTTTATATGCAAGTGAGACAGCAGAGATGGAAAAAACCACCATTCTGGTAAAAAAGACCTGCTTGGAAAAAACTGCTACATGGAGAGAAGAATATGGTGAAGACTCCTCATGTTAACCCAAAAAATATTTATCTACCTCTACTGCAGGCTGTTCCAGCCGAGCTCCAGGGGGCCGGAGCACTCACTGTGGCAGCTCGGAGCCTGCGTGGAGGGGGAAAGCGAACTCACTGCCCCCGGCCGCATGCAGCCGCAACTGACGCAATAATCCGCGTTCAATGACAGCTATGACTAGCCGCGGGAGCACTGTACCTCTATTGGAGGATACCTTTCTATTCATTGAGAGGGATGGTCATCCCCAATGTCTTGTATGTCATAAAGTACTCAATTCTGCGAAGAGGTACAATATACAACGACATTATACACGTCTTCACGCAGTGCACAACGATCAGGTAGAAGGCGTTGCACGCGGATAACTGGTAGCCAGGCTTAAGAACGGCATAGCAGGAGACGTGTGTTCTGTAATGCGTTTATAATTTTCAGGTGAATGAGAGCGGAGAAAACACTACTGAATCTGCAATTCGAGCAAGCTACAGGGTCGCTCACATCGTTGCGACAAGTGGCAAGCCATTTTCGGTGGGACCACTCATAAAATCGTGCATGGTAGCAGTTGCAGAATGTTTGTTTCCAATGGAGGTGCAGGCAATTGAAGGGGTTTGCCTGTCGAAGCAAACAGTGTCTCGTCGAATCCTGGACATGGCAGCGGATTTAGAGACACAGCTCAGGAAAAAGGCGGAGAGCTTTGTTGCATTTTCACTAGCGCTTGACGAAAGCACCAACATATTGGACTGTGCTCAGCTTGCAGTCTTTGTGCGTGGTGTAGACATGGAGCTGCAAGTAACTGAAGAACTCTTGGATGTGGTACCACTCGATTACACCGCAACAGGACATGACATTTTTGAAGCTGTTTGTGAATCAGTGGACAATATGAATTTGCCGTGGGATAAGCTCCATTCTGTAGCGACAGACGCTGCACCACAAATTATTGGGCGTCACCAAGGTTTTGCTTCTCGTTTGAAAAATAAACTCAGGGACGAATTCAGGAAAGACATTTTGACTCTTCATTGTTTTATTCACCAAGAGGCACTGTGTGAATTTTGTGCGGCATCACGGTATGAATCATCGCCAATTCAAAGGATTCCTGAAAGATACGGAAGCGGAGTATGGGGATATACCTTACCACAGTACAGTTCGTTGGCTGAGTCTGGGAAAAGTTCTTGATGTTTTCTTTGCCATTCGTGAGGAAATATCCCTTTTTCTCGAAATGAAAGGGGAAGAAATGTGTTGTCTGAAAGATATAAAATGGATATCAGACCTGGCGTTCCTAGCTTATATAACTATGGATCTGAATAATTTAAATCTGTCACTGCAGGGCGCAAAGGGCAGATAATCGTTGACATGCACAACCAGATCAAAGCGTTCATGGAAAAGTTACATTTATTCGAGAGGCAGATGAGTAATGGGACATTTAACGTTCTTCAATCGTCTTGCTTCTTTAAAACTACCTGAAGGTACTACTTTCGGCGATTACCAATCAAAGATAAAGCAGCTCATCACGTCGGTTGAAACACGACTCCGAGACATCACTAGTTTGGAAATGGAACTTAAGGTGTTCAGCACTCCTTTTTCAGTTTCCCCCGATGACTTGTCACCGTCACTTTAGTTGGAGATAATTGATTTGCAAAATTCAACTTTGTTGAAAGAGAGGTACTACAACACGTTGGATTTGTCATGAAGGTATCGTTCATTACAGCAAAAAACATTTCCCAAGCTTCACAACAATGCCGCTCAGATAATGTGCATGTTTGGATCTACGTATTGTTGTGAGCAGCTTTTCTCAGTAATGAAAAGAGTAAAAAGTAAGGAACGATCGTTTCTTCAGGATGCAACAATGAAGGCCATCCTCCGCATTAACGCTGCGAACACTTTGACGCCTGATATTTCCGATCTTGTAATGAAAAGAAAATGTCAAGCTACAGAGGCCCAATAAAGTTAGTATGCAATTTATTGTAAAACAGTTGTTTCTTATTTATTTCCTGAACATCGTATTTCCTGGTGTAGCATGTCACCACGTCTTAGCAGCTAAGAGTATGAGGTTGTCGATCTTGTAAGACGCAGCTGGCACATCAAAACGCTTGCCTTGCCGCCTGCCTCAGCCAGCCGTGCCATGTGCCGGCCCACTTGAATGGCCACAGCGAGCGTCACGGCTCCCTGGAGCAGGGAGCACCCCGCGGCTCACAACGAAGCCGACGAGCTGGAACAGCCTGCTCTACTGCCTATTAAATTGTGTCCTACAAAAAACTTTGTGAAAGCCATGGATAAAACATCCCATGGGTTCATGTAGTTGAGAAATAAGTTCCCAAAGATCAGTGAAGCAAAAATTAAGGAGCGAATATTTGTAAGGATGCAAATAAGGGAATTAATGGGTGATGAAAATTTCCCCGACTTTTTCTGAGTCAACTTGAAAAAACAACATGGCTGTCTTTCATAAAGGTTTGTAAGAACTTTTCAGGCAACAATGAAGCAGGAAACTATCACAATATTGTACAAGAACTAATGAGATAATATCACTATATGGGCTGTAACATGACAATTAAGATACATTGCTTGAATGACCATTTGAACTACTTCTGGATAACCTCGGTGCTAGTGACAAACATGATGAATGGTTCCACTAGGACATTTCTCAAATGCAAGAACATTATCAAAGGAACATAAGTACTGCAAAATGTCCGACTAACTACTGTTGGTCCTTATGAAGAGATGATCCTGAGGCAAAATATCATAGGAAATCAGGAAAAAACATTACCAGGTATGTTTATTCACTTTTCTTTACTCTTATGTTGCTCATTTCTTTGAATAACTACTGACAAATATTTTTTGTTCTCCTTTTGCCAGAAACATATAATGCTGTAATACATCAGGTGACATAAGCAGTTACTGACACCAGTATTACATGGGAACTACGACCAACACAGAAATTCTGAAATTAAATCTGTATTCAGGAATGAAGTATCTTCCAGAAACAGCGTGTTTCTGCAGATGAAAAAACTTTCACAGTGGTAGAACGATGAACACTACCTGTGATGACTCGCTATCTGGTCTTCCTGAATTGAACAATTATTATCTGGAGTGGTAATGACAAGAATATACTTACTTCAAACTACGATTATAGCTTTTAATATGTTCTGACAAAGTAGAGCTTCAAAGTAATTTAAAGCTACCAAATCAGTTCCAGAAGCTGTGGCACCCATGCCCATATTTTGAGTTTACAATGTGACCAAGTTTGACTGCCATTCTTTCACCCAGTCTATTCATGTTTTCAAATGCTGAGTAAAATTTCATTTAAGTTCATGGCGATGCAAGCTAGTGCATCCTCTTCTCACTTTCCTTTGAGTAGAGTAACATAAAATTCCTCTATCAAAGTACACATATTTCTGAATGTTTCTCAGCAAATATTGCAACCTCACTATCTTCACCCTCTCTGAAATATTCTCAATTTTATCACTGTTGCATTCATATCTGAACAGAATTATTGAATTAGTAATATGTGATCAGACCAATGAACAGGCAGGAGGGGGGGGGGGGGATTTGGGGGAGGGTGGAAAGCTGGAAAGGGTTGCGTGGAAAGGTGGGGGAGGGAGGGTGGAAAGGTGGGGGAGGGAGGGTGGAAAGGTGGGGAGCCCGGTAACTTTGCAAAGTCATGTTTGGATTTATGTTTTGGAGAAGAATGACAGGCATGCAAGTTTTCGATGTTAAAACATGCAGTAATGTGCCAGGCAAATCTAGTGAATTCAAGAATTCAGCTGCATAAGATATCTTCATCTTAATGCATTATGTTAATGATATGTTATTGCTTCAACTGGTACTTAGTTTTGAATTCTGAAATTGATGGCATTGACTTCGTTGTTTTTGGCTGCTAATATAGCATTTGCACTGAGCCACCGATGAAAACTTTGTGGATCAATTTGCCTACTATGGCTGTGATTTTACAGAAGTTTATTAGTAATTTGATACTCTGGGTGGATTGCCCTTCTCAATATCCCACAACTGATTTATGAAATTTTCAGCAGATCCATCACACTGTAGTTGTACATGCATATCAATCTTTGCAGCTATTTTTTTTACATGTCACCATGAAACACGACTTGTGACATGCATTATCTTCATCAGTGGCTGTTGAATTCAGAATAAGTGGTTCAGTTTGTCATAAAGCATCTGATAATAAAAATGAGTGCACCACTGTAGAGTTGTTTATTTCCTCTCAAATCACCGAGTGTATGTGAAGTGCTCCTAACGCTTTTTTGTATACCATAATACATTCATCCCATATAATGACTTAACATGATTGGAGTACTTTATTATTCCATAATTTTTGTTGATATTGCAGGTACGTGTTCCAGCGATTTGCATATTCAACAGCAATTTCAGAGCTGAATGTGCTGTTTGATCAACATCAAAAAGAGGTGCTGCAACACGAGATGATGCAATTGCCAGTAAAGTATTTTTTGTGGTTGTATGGTTCCCAAAATAAGTGAAATGAGAAAACTTTTGTCTGTGCCTGTGGGTGCATCTAGAAAATACAATCCCATGCTTTGGCTTTTAACTTCATGCATAATTGTCTTACTATGCACTGTTTTGGAACCAGTTTAGGAAGATTTTTACCCAATTCATCAATATCAAAGTATATTTTGTGTTGCAAATTATGACTGAGAAAACTGCAGATATGTTTGGCTTAGCCCTTGCCAACCATACCATTGATTTGTTAGTGATTGCCAAACATATGTCCTCAATCAAAACCAATGCATTATTACACATGTTTAATGTACACTGAATGTCTGGATTTTATTTGTAGGATGTGAACGATATAGGATATCTTTAGTAATGTAGGCTCTGAATTTTTTTTCTGAAGATCTTTTAGCTTGGATGGGAAACACGATGTCAAAATGAATGAAAATAATGTGTGTATTTTCTATGGTTGGGCAGTATTCAATCAGTTAGTGAAATGCCTAATGTGCATAGTTCTCCAGAAGATTCAACCTGTGGCCAGGTTCACAATAATTAGAGCATACTTGATCATTTACTGTTCTCAGTTCTTGGAAGGATGTTGGTCAAAATACTTTGATTAACAATAATCTCAAGTAAGAGAATTCTGTACTAATTAGCTGAATAATGTGCAGAAGATCTGAACATTGGTGAATATGCATTGAAACTTGTTTGCTGATGTATTCAATGTGTTGTATGTTAGCACTTCACAGTAAAGTAGCATAAGCAAACATATCATACCCGCACAATGAAAAAATAAATAAATAAAATGAAATGCAGTAAACATTTTTGGCGGTGGTGACAATGCTGTTGCACTTTCATTTTCCGTTGCGAAGTGCACGTGCTATCCGTTTCCAAGGTGTGCTAATAAATGGACAACTGCAGGGTGTCACTGACGGACTGAAAAAAAAAAAAAAGTGCCATACTGCTTTGTTGCTACTGATGTAGCATTCCAGGTGATATACAAAATTTCGCTGAGAGATGCTGTTGCGTTTCTCACTCCATAAACTGACATACCACTTCTTTTGTTTGCAAATTTACTTGATCAATTTGCAATGCTCAACTGTGCCTTGTATGCTTTCGGGAGCACAGCCCAACAATTAGCTTCAACGCCACTGTTTTGTGCTTCCAAATTGATGGATTTGATGCCATCTTCAGATGATTGTCGATGATAGAGTGGATATCTGTCATTACAAATAATAGGCTTGGCAAATCAGTCTCTGTGTTATTATTTTGTCCATTCCCTATCAAACATGCATGGTGAATTATTGTTGAGTAAGCCACATGGACCTTGAATCATGTTTTTGGTGACAACGGCAAATAAGCCTGGATCAGTGTCGACGTCTGCCAAGATGACTGTCAGTTTGATGTGATATGACTTTTTCAATCAACCAAATCAAAATGTGTGCATGTGGCAATCCTCTCCTTTGCCATCCAATGGAATGCACCCACCAGTGGGCATCCCCAAAATTTGTTGCTTGACAATGAAAACCATTAAATATTTTAATTTTTGTTTGAGCACCATGTGCGGGAATACCATGATAATCCAATGACGGTTTAACAGTTAATAAGGTTCTTTTATTTTGTTCCATGTAGAATTGCACATGAATGTCATTCAAAAAAATTAGACAGTCATACGTATGAACATACTTCATTCCATCTTGAGTGTATTAACGCATGTGCTCTGGCTCTATAAAGGTAGATATGGTATAACCTTCCCCCCCTCCCCCTTTCCCCACTCAGTGATATTCACATTGCTATCACTAACAACTGTATCATATAAATTAATGTACTCTTTGGAACACAACTTTGTTTGATTTAATTGAATCTAGAGGAGTCATTTGGTTTTGATTCTCACATACTCATTGACAATGTACTAATGAACCAACTGTCGACATTTTAAAAAATGATTTGCAGCTTTTTCACTAACTATCAATCGATATGATTAGTAAGTCATGGCACCAACATTCTTACTCATTTCCTCATCTGTCTGTGGATTTTTCCAATTTGATACTGTAATGATATCCTCCTCCTCCTTGCCAAAATAAAAATGGATATTGCAATGATCAGTTTCTGAGACTTACTGAACATCTATATTTCTGCAACAGATAATTATATCATGCAAATTAAATTTTTCACCAATTATAGTGACTGACACTTCATCAATTGTTTGTCTATTGTACTTACAAAAGGGAGGATTTTCCAAAGAAGAATATTGCATATCTCTCTTCTATTTTAGACTCTGAAAATAAGAAACTGGTAGAACGGTTGATCAAATGGATGTTTTAGACATACAATAGAAGTGAGCTTCTGTTATCAGTGGTGCTATTATAAAGTAATAAAAAATAATGAAAAATTACAGAAGCTGGATAAAATTATGGAAAAACAAAAAATACAACATATTAACATTTCAGTGCAGGAAAACCTTTGGCATGCAAAACAGCTTCCACTCATCTCAGAATGGAAAAATATAGGTCCTGTACAGTTTTCAAGAGAATTTTACACCATCCTTCTAACATCATAGTGAAAAGTTCAGGCAACGGTGATGGAGGTGGCTAATGATCATGCATCCTTCTTTTGAAAGTCACATCCCTTTTTCAAAAGTAGACAATAAAGGTTAGATGATATTGAAATCTGGTGACTGTGGTGACCAGGAGAGATCTGAGACAGTTAGTCCTCACAAAACCACTCTTGGGCAATGTGGGGTGTGTGAACAGGGGACCTGTCATCTTTGAACACACTATCACAATCGTGGAGAAAATATTGTACCATGGGATGGAGCTCCAACAGAATGGTCCCATAACCCATGGAAGTAATGCAGCCTTGCAACGCAACCATGGGACACATGGAATACCATGTTATATCTGCTGAAATTATCAATGAGGCCGCGCCATTTTTCAATCTAGGCATATAAACTTAGCCAGAAGTTAAAAACTGTATGTAACTATGGAAGAGAATAATTTTGTTGAATTAGTCTTGTTGCAAAGTCCAGGTTTTATGGCTTTGACACAATGCTCTCCTGTTGCAGGCAGTTGGATCACTGCCTAAAGTGCGCGTCATATATCTTGGCGGCCGAGTTTAGGTTCGTTCTGCGCATCTGACGTCACAAAACACAGTCAGCCAATGAACAGAGAACGACGTTGCCAGATCTCGACAGCAGTGCAGAGCACGGACGAGTGTCTTCAGTTTTAGAAACTTTCAGTCATAAATAAAGTAATAGAACAAAAGCAATGTCTTGATAGCAGACTTTCTTTTACAGAAAGTTTGGAAAAAGCATTCTTTATACCAATTGCTTCATATTCTATTAATTAATTAAACCAAACAAGCAATAAGACTCCTAATTCAGGCGATAGCAAGGAAAGGTGTTTGTTTCAATCTCACGAACTGCTTTTTCGCAATAAAGAACAGCGATAATTGTTTATTTCCTATTGTACTTCGACGAAGCGTGAGTAATTCATAGTCATACCAACAGTGTTTATAAGTAGTTGCGTGAGTTGTTAGAGTCCTTATGGAGTTACATTGTTCGATGAGCTGAGGTAGCGGAACGGTTAAGGTGTTGGGCTGCCAAGTGAAAGGTTATGAGTTCAAACCTTGTGCGGTGCTTAATATTTTCTTTATTTAAAAACAATATTGGCGTGCCTTGCTTCACGAATTTTATTCGTTTGAATGAAATTTCTAGTGCTTTGCCTCTTCATTAACTTTTTCGCTGCTGCAGACACGTGCTCCCCGCATTCCGCGCTGTGCGCGATTTTGTCATCACTGCACTTCTCGCCTGTGCAGACACATGGTGTTCCCACTGCTTTGACACACTAATCATTCGATTTCACAAAAACTATTTGGCCAAAAAATTTGATTTTTACACGTCTTCTTGCCTGATACCTTCCCCCCATAAATGACTTAATTTTGTTTTGATGTGCAGCATTAAATGTAGTAAACCATTGCACGAAATTTTGAAGAGTTTGCAGAGGTAAAAGTCCATAGCGTATACTTTCCGTATGGTTGATTTTAGTTGCCACAATGTTGAGAATGAAATGTGGACAAGATACCTAAATTTCATATAATATTTACTGTATAACAATATCTCATTTAATTTAAGTACCACATAGGTGTCGTATATAATATTGAGAAATATTCCATCTTTCGCGAGTGTAATAAAAGTTTTATTTACACAGGGCGCGTTTGGCTTTATTTTAAAGCACTTCCATCGGTCATAGGTATGGCACATACACAATGGTATTCATGTTCTATTTCTTGTTTTTGTTCCACAGTCGCAGTTTTACCAATGGTATTGAAATGTATCCCTCTTCTGCAACTGTAATAAGCGACTTATTTAGACCAGACGCGTTTCTCTCTTTTGAAGCATCATAAGAGGACTGTATTTTGTGTCCTCCATTGCCAAGTCACCTTTCGTAGTTTTGTGCTGCGGTAGCACAATATTAAACGTTTGTGTTGGCTCATCAGTGTTTTAGCAAATAAATCCTGTTTGTGTGTGCCACACACAAAATTATATTTGACATAGCTCTGAGCACTTCACTGACAGACGGTATATTCAAGTCCTAATGTTTTTGTATGTCCACAGTTTTGTTTAATGTATTTTGTCTACTTCCTTTTGATTGACTGAAGTGCTTTAAAATAAAGCCAAACATGCCCAGTGTAAGTAAAACTTTTGTTACAGTCGCGAAAGGTGGAATATTTCTCAATATTACATACGACACTTATGTGGTACTTAAATTAAATGAAATATATAGGTATCTTTTCCACATTTCATTCTCAACATTGTGGCAACTAAAATCGACCATACGGAAAGTATACTCTATGGACTTTTACCTCTGCAAAATCTTCAAAATTTCGTGCAAAGGTTTACTATATTTAATGCTGCATAATAACTGCGTTGAACATCGAAACAAAATTAAGTCATTTATGGGGGGAAGGTATCAGTCAAGAAGATAGGTAAAAATCTAATTTTTGAGCCAAATAGTTTTTGTGGAATCGAATGATAAAGAGTGTCAAAGCAGTCGGAACACAATGTGTCTGCACAGGCGAGCAGTGCAGTGACAAAATCGCCCACAGCGCAGAATGCAGGGAGCACGTCTTTGTAGCAGCGAAAGGGTTAATGCGGCCGTGGTGGCTTTATTTCATGAACTGCGCACTCCCCCCTACACGTAAGCTTGCGAACTATGCTATACTATGGCGCTGCTTCTATTTGCGTGTGCAACTGGCAACGCAGCAATCTCCAGCGTCTGTGCGGGCATGCGCGAGCCGCCAAGATAAAAGAATTGAACTATAGTGATTTTGGAATTCCAGCTCGCCTAGCAATTTCCTTCTTATTGAGCTCCCTTTGTGTTGTTTTGATGCTGACCATGTCCATGAGTGCAATATTCAGTTCTGCAGGGACTTTTGCAATTGATACTGTTTAGTTTTTGTCATAATCATCTTCAATGACTTTGGCTACCTTGATTGCAGAAGTGCTCACACGAGCATCAACAATTTGCTCCATGTTGAGATTCAGTTAGCTCTGATAGAATGCACTCACTACTACACAGAACTCTCTTCCAACCACGGCTGACAGTTGGAATGTATTGACAGGGTGCATATGCGGACAAGGGGGGGGGGGGGGGAAATCCTGGGTTTGTCCCAGATTCCCCAGTTAAAAAGACACTTTTCCCCCAGGTGAAAATACACTTTTTCCATTTTATGTGACAGTACCGTATTTACTCGAATCTAAGCCGCACTCGAATCTAAGCCGCACCTGAAAAATGAGATTCGGAATAAAGGAAAAAAAAAAAAATTCCCGAATCTAAGCTGCACCTGAAATTTGAGATTCGAAATTCAAGAGGAGAGAAAAGTTTTAGGCTGCACCTCCAAATCGAAACAAAGTTGGTCCATTGTAATATGAGACACAATTTAGGTCGAATGAATGACGATACAGCTACAGTAGTTTGGTTTGAGTCGTAAGCTTAGCAGTTAAGCTTTACCAGGTAGCCATTGCTATGCGTCAGGCGCTCCGTCCATATTTATATGGGTACCTTTCCTTTTTCATGTGCGTCGTCTGGTTTGAATCGATTGCTTATTTTGCTTTGATCTGATAAGTGCCGTTTTCTTTGTTATAGGTGTTTACGTCACTCTAAGCTGAAAATGCATTACTGTACTGTGTCATGCATTGTTTGTCGCATTCTGATAGTGCGTGTTTACGGCCTGTCGCCGCTCGCGGCATGGCTTGCTTTTATGCGCGCTACCGCCGCTTTAAAAAATTATCAACAAGAACCAAATAATAGACTGCGTATGATAGAACATGTTCTGAGTGAGAGTTAGGCGAAAATTTTTTCTCCATTTCAAAATCTTTGCGGCCGCTTCTTTAGTACATCAAATTCTGCACATAATTAGAGTCATCTTAGATTTAAAGATCTAGTCAGTTGCCGTGCTTCATTTCTGACTGTATCACAATTAGGCATAAGAATAATATGAATATAAACATGACACGATACGTATATTCTTCCGCATTTGCTGTTGTGCCACTCTAGTTTCGTAGTTTATTAGGCAGACAGGATTTGAATGAGATAGCAGCAAACATAAAAGAATACATGGCAAAATGTTTATATTCGCATTACTCTTATGGTGAAGAGAATACTGCATGTGATTCACATTTCATCAGGTTCCTATTAGCAACCATCTCTTCTCACAGGCAGGAAAAAATTCAGAACGTAGAGTTGGCCACATTGACAAACATCCCAAACAGTCTTGCCAGTCGGATTTTCGTAGTATATTGAAATTCTGCTACATTCGAAGATGAACAATATGGAATTTGTATTTACTTCGTTGGATAATTTATGAAAATGCAGTGGTCGAAACTCGTCTTCCACCTTTTTTTTTAAATTTATTTACTGACCCAGAGGTTTTGGCGCCGGTATTTATCTTTGTGCCTACAAAGCATGCCTGTGTAGTGCTACATATATTCGACGGGAGAAGTTAGTTGTGGCGGCACCTACCGACATTTTTCAGAACTTCCGCTTGCTTTGCACTTGATTCTAAGCCGCAGGCGGTTTTTTGGATTACAAAAACTGGAAAAAAACTGCGGCTTAGATTTGAGTAAATATGGTATATGTTCTCCATAACTGGGAAACTTCTCAATCCTTAGAATGGTAAAGGTTTTAGACACCGACGCAAAATATCCTGAAACTTTGGAAAAAGAAAGCCAGCATAAAAAAGACATGTTTTGAGAAAATGTTTGATGTTCAGTAACATGTACACTGAATGTTTCATATTAAAGTATAAATACGACATCCTCTAAATACAGCAAGTTAGTTTCCGAAGCACTGAAATCAAGATAGCGATGTGTTTTTGTCAGCCAATCACAGCTCATGTCACGTGATGGCCCCAGCCAATGACAGCTGATATTCAGAGCATAGGCCATATAATGTAGTCTGCCTATAGCAACATCACTGTTAAGCAGTGCGAACACACAAATAGGAAAGATTAATGGCTTACATTAACAGACACAGAGTGCAGCTACAAGCTAAACTTTGACATATAATATCAATTTTTTTTTTCATGTGTTATCCTTTAACATACATTAAGCTCAAATCTGCCAGTAAAATTTTAAATAGTGGCATAAATGTGTGGTCTTAGGGGTCTGAAACTTTGCCAAGTGGCTGCTCCTCCAAGTGTTTAAGTTTTCAATGAGAGTCAAATGCTGTGATCAAAAGGACTTTGTTGCTATGAAGTATTGCGCAGTCTTCGTCGTTTGACACATTTTGCTCTCGGCAGATGTGCATTTGCACACACTGTTTTGTTGTTGTAAATGGAGCATTTTCTTTGCAATTTAAGTTTTACTTGAAGTCTCTCTCTCATTTATGTTTTATTGCTGCATATTACTCTGCAGTAGCAGACTGAAGTAAAATTTTTTGCTGGATTATCAGTTCTTCTAGCCAAAATCACAAAAATTTAACTCAAAACTGAAAGAATGAAAACTTCCCAGAATGCTGAAAATTTCTCAGGTTTCCCCAGTTTTCTTCCAGATAAAAAAATTCCAAGGATTTTCCCAGATTTCTAGGGGCGTATACACCCTGACTGAGAACACCGCACAGATGCCATTACATTCTCACAAGAGCAGTTTCCACCCTCACTCTCCACTCTGTCTTCCTCTATAGTTACCATATACAGCTCCCACTAGTAGCACGGAAGTTATTCCCTGATGGTTTAACCCATGTCCTATCATCTTGTCACTACTTCTTGTTCGTTTCTTTGCCGAGTCTGCGGAGAACCACCTCCTTCCTTATCTTATCAGGCCACCTAATTTTCAACATTCTTCTGTAGCTCCATATCTCAAATGGTTCGATTCTCTTCTGTTCCCTTTTCCATTGTCCACGATTTCCTACCATACAATGTTGTGCTGCATATGTACATTTTCAAAAAATTCTTCCACAAATCAAGGCCTAGGTTTGATTCCAATACACTTCTCTGGACCAGGAATGTCTTTCTGCCTGTACTAGTCTGCTTTTTATGTCCTTGTTACATGTGCTAGTCTGCTTTTAAAGTCTTCCTTGCTTCATCCATCATGGGTTATTTTGCTTCAAAGGTAACAGAATGCCTAACTTCTTCTACTTCGTGATCACCAATTGTGATGTTAAAGTTAGTTGCTATTCTCATTTCTGCTATTTCTCATTACTTTTGTCTTCCTGGTTTACTCTTAATCGATATTCTGTACTCATTAGACTGTTCATTCCACTCAACAGATCTCTTAATAATTCTTCACTTTCAGTGAAGATAGCAATGTCATCAGTAGATCTTATCATTGATACCCTTTCACCTTGAATTTTAATCCCACTTTTGGACCTTTCTTTTATTTCCATCATTGCTGCTTTGATGTACTGATTGAACAGTAGGGGTGAGAGACTGCATGCCTGTCTCATACCCTTTTTCAATTCAAGCACTTCATTCTTGGTCTTCCAATCTTATTGCTCCCTCTTGTTTCTGGTACATACTATACATTACCCTATCTTTCCCTGTCGCTTACTCCTAATTTTTTTTCCCCTTCCATAATTCTGAACATCTTGCGCCATTTTACATTGTTGAACACTTTTCTAGGTCAACGTATTCAATGAACCTGTCTATTTTCCTTCAGTCCTTTTTCCATTATCAAACGCAACATCAGGATTGCCTCTTGCACCTTTCCTAAAGCAAAACTGATAGTCATCTAACAGATTCTCAATTTTCTTTTCCATTCTTCCATATATTATCTTTGTCAGTAGCTTGTATGCATGAGCTGTTATGCTAATTGTGCGATACTTCTCACACTCACCAGCCCTTGCTATCTGGATGAAATTTTTCCGAAAGTCTGATGGTCAAGTTGCCAGTCTCACAGATTCTACGCAGCAACGTGAATAGTCATTTCATTATCACTTTCTCCAATAATTTTAGAAATTCAGGTGGAATCCTCTTATCTTTATTTAATATCAAGTCTTCCACAGCCTTGTTACATTCTCACTAATACTGTATCCCCTATGTCTTCCACATCAACTTCAATTTCTTCTGCTATCATGTCACTGGACAAGTCCTCCCCCTTAGAGAGGCCTTCAGTATACTCTTTTGACCTATATGCTCTTTCCTCTATGTTTATAAGTGAATTGCCATAGCACTCTTAATGTTACCATCCTTACTCTTCTGTGGAAGCAAACAGCAGCAGATATTTATCTTCAATCATTTAAAAGGAAAAACACAAAGTAGACATTGAAGGAGACAATGCCTGATAAGTTTCAAATCAGAAGTGGTTAAGAAGGCCAAAGATGGAAAGGAGTTAATACGAGGAAGAGATCTTGATCAGCAGTGCACCACAATCAAATTCAAAGAGCATTTTTTTAAAGGTAACTTGTAATAATAATAGTATTAGTAATAATAATTAATAATAATAATAATAATAATAATAATATAATAATAAACTTGCACCTCCATCATCTCATCTTGGCTGGGAGTTCCCATGGGGTAGTCATTTGTTGCTGGTCTTTGGTGGAAGCCAAAATTTGGAGCTAAATGATGATTGTGCCTGGGGCTGAAAGGCTGTCTAAGTGATGGAGCAGGAAATGCAGACTTCCTGGGTGATCTGGCTTTCACAATGCGTGGTGGCTTGTACATCTCTTCTAGTACTGAAGGTGCCACGTAAGTGAATCCCTGTTCACAACAAAATTATAAATTACAAATTGTGTCTACAACATTAGCACTCATGATAATTTACTGGGAAATCAAAAGGAGACAAAGGAGCCAAGAAATTTCGGGAATACCTAGGATTGGCAAGAACCTGTGTGTGTGTGTGTGTGTGTGTGTGTGTGTGTGTGTGTGAGAGAGGGGGGGGGGGTATACGGAGAGGAACAGAGGGAGATGAACAGGGTGATGTTGTCCAACAATAATTTCCTAATATTTTAGTTAAGTGTAGACAAGTAATAAATATTTTCACAATTTATTTACTCAGTTTTCACAATATGCTTCACACAATAAAGATTAATTTCTAGAGAATTGACCTATGAATTAACAATCTGGAACAGTATACTGTTACTTTCAGTTACAGAAAGCATTATAGCTAAAATAGTTTGCTGCAAAGGCTACATTTGTAAACATCTTGATTCTATGAAAAAAGTCTGGAAACTACGTCTATTACAACTAAGAGCGATAAAAACAAAGGGGTTCTGTTTCCAATAAAAGTAGCTAAATGTAGTGAATACAGAATCTTTAGATTACAATATGGTTAGGCACATAGAAAATTTAGTTTTTCCAATGACAGAAAATTAACAAGAAAGAGCATGTAATGAACATTTTTCAATTTATTTCTCCTTTTTTTGTGAGTTAGGGCCTTCTAGGGGCCAAGTCCAATTCCCCTTTTTATTAAACACTACTATGTGCCAATTTCATTTACTACCCCCCATGGAAACCTATTTTTAAAACATATCTTCATTGCTTCTTCTCCTATATTGTTTCTTTTCCTCTTGAAACCAAATAAACTTTAAGATCATGTTGCTTAGTCTATTATCATTCATTCTGTGAAGAACTGGAATCTCCTCTTTCACACAGTTTCTGATAAATTTTATTGTTAACCTGTAATTTCAAAATATTTGAAAACTTTTTACAATGTCTAACATTTTATTTATAATTGTTCTTTCTAATAATCCATTTTTCAACTTTTATTTCAAGCTAAGCATTCGCTGAAATGTGTGTTCCAGTTTCACAACTGTGGTTTAAAGTTTACCTTCAAAGGTTTTTAGATAAGTACTTTTTGCCATAATGTTCTTAACCATGCCATAAAATCCTTCAGTCTTGTGTATGCCTCCATTTATAACACAGCAAGCTGACAATTCTGCCAATTTTATATTAGAAACAAAAACAAAAAATGAACTGTGTTTGCATAGTGTACAGTGTCCATACACTAGAGACCGCTGCTTTGTGTGTCTACAACTCTATTTTGTGAACGTCTCTATGACAACGTCTCTTCATAACTCTTTAGATGGCTATTGCTTCGCCTAAAGCCATCTGTGCTTCACTGTTGAAAGCTGACAAAGTGCTGCCAGGTGTCAAGGATTTCTTTAAGTTGACTCAAGTGTAGGAGTGTCTTAACAGTATAGAATAAAATGACATAGTTTTGTAGGTACATCCAGTGGCACACTTGGATACTGAACTGTAAATTGCACTGGGAACAGATTTAGTAGTAATTGGGATCAGATTTCGTAGTAAAGACGTAATAAATATAAATATCATGCACAATGCAACAATTTTTCATGCATCTCAGTGTTTATGACGTCACATCTCCTGATATTTCTCTGTCATACATTGATATAACTTTGTAGGTATATTCAGTGGCATATATGGATACCGTCTGCAATATTTGTTGTGAATAGAGGTAGTAGGATAGAAATAATAAATTAAAATGTTACGCATAAAGTGGCGGTCTTTCACACATTTCACTGTTTATGTCATCATAGCTTCTGAACTACATGGTTCTTAAACCCCACAGCAATTGTTACTCGACAGTAAGGGTTATACGTACCACATCTGTTTGAAATCGGTCCAGTGGTTTAGGAGATAAAAAAAAAAAAAAAAAAAAACACATGCATGTTAGCGTGTACGTGCACATGCACACACACACTTATAATATGTATGGATTTTATCATCATTATCTTGAATTGTTGCTTCCAAATATTGGAGTATCTGCACATTTTTTGCTGGAAAATCATTTGTTCTTGAAACTTAATGACTAATTTTTGTAATCCTCTTTTACTTCTCAACGAAGATAATCAAAGAGTGCTCATGCGAGTTGATCTTAAGTTATTTATGTAATCAATCTCTTAACAGTGAAACATTTCTAGACTGGCTAAAATATCTTTAAAAGAATGGGGATAAGGAGATACCATCACACTATTGACTAATTTCACTTTTGCCAGCGTTCTGAAAAATATTTGAAAACGTTGTGTTCAAGCGTCTCCTTGAGCATCTGACTACAATTAATATATTGTCTGAGTGACAATTTGAGTTTCTTAAGGAAGCTATTTACACTTACAGTGATAATGTACTTAATTCATTAGATAATAAATTATTGGCTACTGGCATTTTCTGTGACCTGTCAAAAGCCTTTGACTGGGTGAACCACAGCATTCTCTTATGTAAATCAGAATATTATGGTGTCACCAGCAATCCTGCGAAATGGTTTGAATCCTATCTAACTAACAGAAAAAAAGGGTGTCATTTCGAAATACCTATGCAGTAAGCAGACACTCTCCATCTGATTGGGAATTAATTACATGTGGTGTTCCTCAAGGTTCCGTCTTAGCTCCACTGCTTTTTCTTGTGTACATTAATGACCTCTCGTCTGTTACACTGTCAGATGCTAAGTTTGTTTTGTTTGCACGTGATACAAACATTTCAATAAGTAGTAAGTTATGTACAGATTTAGAAATAGCTGCTAGTCAAATTGTCAATGACATTAGTAGATGATTTAAAGCTAATTCACTGTCATTAAACTTTGGAAAGACCCACTATATGCAGTTCAGAACCTGTAAGAGATTTCCTTCCAGCATGTGTATAAAATATGAAGACATGCAGATCAGAGGGGTTGACAGTGTTAAATTTCTGGTATTAAAACTTGATAACAAATTCACTTGGGAGTGGTATACCACATAACTGCTTAAGTGCCTACACAAGGCCATATTTGCAGTGAGAATGATGTCAAATGTAGGGGGGGAGGGGGGGGGGCAGGAGGAAAAAACCTTAAGCCTTGCATACTTTGCTCACAAATGCTAGGCAGTTTATTGAAACTGCTTTTATCCCACCTCGCCAGAGTTTGTGCAACTACTTCGTGTTAATTACATTTTTATTACAAATATGTATTTTCCTTAACAAGAAGTTAAAAAGGAGATTGGAGTAACTTACCCATAAATTTTACATTTGAGTGTGTCTGTAAGGACTTCACAAATTAAGTTTCCCAATCTAAATTCATCTCCATTTTCAAATATTATATGTTTAGAGTGGGTTCTTCATCCATTGACTCCAGTGTAGATTGTATCTTATATTCAGTAATATTATTGAGAATAGTTTATAAGCAATTGGCAAACAAACCACACTTCTGTTAAGTGTCAGCATCTTCCTTATACCCTTCTAGTGAAATATAATATTAAGCCCCTGTTCTCTCCTTTAATATTTTCTTCCATGATTATTTATAGATCAATGATTTTACTTCAGACAACTGTAGAAGCTGAGGTGTTATGCAGTCTTTGCTACTGACTTGCTAATTTTCTAAAATATTTTGTTACTTTCCTAACTGCGTCAACTGCACATAGTGAATCAGCTTTTGAGTTTCTGTGAATCTTTAGGTACTGTAATTTATGGTTAGGATCTGGACACTTCAGAAGATGCTTGAAGTGTTTTGCCAATATTTTACAGTTTTCTGTACTGTTAAAGCCAATTATACCATTTACATCTCTAAAACCAATACTCAGGGCATGACAGCCTTTTAAGTTGCTCTTGAGCAGAAATTTGTCTATGTTTTATGTAATTACCCTATAATTCCAGTACTGCATTGTTTCAAAATATCTTTCAACATTCCTTATTAGTCTTATTGTTTCTTTTCTTTACGAAAAGAATAGACTGCTTCTTACCATATATGACTCGAGTCCTCATTGTTCCCATCAATCTAGTGTCCCACATTATTCCTGTCAGTACTATATATGGTGGATAGCAATCTGTCCTTTTCATAATATTGTCGTTACTCCACTATGGATTTTTCAGTATTTGTTTCTTTTCTTTGTAGTTTAATAGATTAGAGTGTTCATTCTTTTGACAGCATTTCCACGTTTTCCATTTTTCATTATTTCTTACAGTGTTCCCCCCCCCCCCTCCCCCTACACACACACACACACACACACACACACACACACACACACACACACACACACACACACACACACGTTTCCACAATATCTTCTTTTTAGTTGTATCTGATACAACATATACTTTGATGCATTGTTAATTTGTCTTGACGAATGTCCCCAGACAGCATATCAAGGTATTTTAATTAAACGTCATTAATTTTTTCGTTTCTTTTCAGTTTTTTGAGGTGGAAGTTAACATTTAATTCTTTGAAGGATAATGACTTGAGTCTAATCCCCTACTTCTCATTTAAAAACTAATAATTAAATAAATAAAAAAAATTAGGTTAGGGGGCAAAAAACTTGAAAATAGTGTTTATGTTTTATATTCAGGAGGAGGAGGAGGGGGGAGGTGACTTTATTGTTATATAGGTTTGAAGAATCCAAATAACTAAATTACGTCAAAGTAAACAAGAATAAAAGTTAAAATCGTGTAGCAATATGTGTAAGACCAGGTTACAGTCAAATGTTCTCATAACTCTTTTTTAGCAAAGGCTAATTTGGTACGAAAATCAACCAGTAACCCGCCTGTGCATAGACCACACATTTGAACATCGATGTTGAGCTTGCCAAGTTCAACATACTGTTGAACACTTGTGGATATGGTAAACATGTCTCACCATGGCACATGTGATGGCAGCATGCACCAGCAGCAGTATTTGGCTTGCAAATCACACAGTTTGTTTACAAAGCGGACAGATGTAAAATTCCTATGTCAGCTCTATTAAAACGTACATTTCCTCCCTTATCTATATGCTAGGTTCTGTCAGTAGTATACATAAACAGTACCTTCAATCTACATCCACAACTACATGGATACTCTGCAAAACACATTTAAATCCCTGGCAGAGGGTTCATCAAACCACCTTCACAATAATTCTGTTTTTCCCATGCACTTTACGAGATTGGAAAAATAAACACCAGTATCTTTCTGTGCGAGCACTAATTTCCCTTATTTTATAATGATGATCATTTCTCCCTATGTAGGTCACTTTCGTGAGAAGATTCCGCTGCAACTAAAAATGCCTTTGTTTTAATGATGTCCACCCTAAATCCTGTATCATTTCAATGACACACTCCCGCCCCTATTTTGCGACAATACAAAATGTGCTGCCCTTCTTTGAACTTTCCCGATGTACTCAATCAGTCCTGTCTGTTAAGGATCCCACACTGCACAGCAGTATTCTAAAAGTGGACCGACAAGCACAGTGTAGGCAGTCTCTTTAGTACATCTGTTACATTTTCTAAGTGTCCCGCCAATAAATTGCGATCTTTGGTTAGCCTTCCCCTTTCAATTTAAGTTGTTTGTAATTGTAATTCCTAGGTATTTAGTTGAATTTACAGCTTTTAGGTGCATCTAATTTATTGTGTAACCAAAATTTAATGGATGCACTCACATGGATGACCTCACACATTTTGTTATTTAGGGTCAATTGCCAGTTTTTGCACCATACAGATGTCTCTTCTAAATCGTTTTGCAAAGATGGCTTCACTAGTTGATAAGTGACAGCACCAACTGCAAACAACCTAAGACAGTCGTTCACATTGTCTTCTAAATTGTTTATATAGATAAGGAATGCCAACAGCCTTGCGGCAGTGGTGACACCAATTCCCCCGGCAGATAACCAAAGTTGAGTCCTGTCGGTATGGGCTAGCACTTGGATGGGTGACCATCTGGTCTGCCAAGTGCTGTTAGCAAGCTGGGTGCACTCAGTGAGGCAAACTGAGGAGCTACTTAATTGAAAAGTAGCGGCTCCGGTCTCTCAAACTGAGTTAAGGCCGGGAGTGCGGTGTGCTGACCACATGCCCCAGCATATGCGCATCCAGTGACGCCTGTGGGCTGAGGATGACACAGCGGTCAGTCGGTACTGTTGAGCCTTCCAAGGCCTGTTCAGGCAGAGTATAAATAAGTAACAGCAAAGAGCCTATATCACTACCTTGTGGAACGCCAGAAAACAGTCCTGTTTTACTCGATGGCTTTCTGTCAGTTACTACGAACTGTGACCTCTCTGACAGGAAATTGCAAATCCAGTCACATAACAGAGACAATATTCCATAAGCACGCAATTTCACTACAAGCCGCTTGTATGGTCCAGTGTCAAAAGAATTCTGGAAATCTAGAAATATGGAATCAACTTGAAATCCCTTGTCAACAGCATTCAACACTTCATGTGAGTAATACGCTAGTTTGTGTTTCACAAGAAAGATGTTTCCTAATTTGTGTTGATGTGTGTGTCAATAGGCCATTCTCCTTGAGGTAATTCATGATGTTCGATTACAATATATGCTCCAAAATCCTGCTGCTTATCACTATTAATGATATGGGCCTGTAGTGTAGTGTAGTGTACTACTACTACTACTACTACTACTATCTTTCTTGAATACTGGTGCAAATTGTGCAACATTCGTCTTTGAGTACAGGTCTTTCGACAAGCAAATGGTTGTGTATGATTGTTAAGTATGGAGCTACTTTAACAGTATACTCTGAAAGGAGCCTAACTGGCATACAGTCTGGAACAGAAGACTTTCTTTTGTTAAGTGATTTAAGTCACTTCACTACTCCGAGGATATCTATTTCTACATTACTCATGTTTGCAGCTGTTTTTGATTTGAATTCTGGAATATTCACTTCATCTTCTGTGGTGAAAGAATTTCAGAAGGCTGTGTTTAGTAACTCTGTTTTAGCAGCACTGTTGGCAAAGGTATTTCCATTGCTATTGCACAAGGAAGGCATTGATTGTGTTTTGCCGCTAGCAAACTTCATGTACGACCAGAATCTCTTTGGATTTTCTGCCAGGCCTCGAGACGAAGTTTCATTGTGGAAACTATTATAAGCATTTCGCACTGAAGTCTGCACTAAATTTTGAGCTTCTATAAAAGATTGCCAATCTTGGAGGGTTTGCTTCTGTTTAAATTTGGCAATTTTTTTTTCTTTTGTTGTTTCTGCAACAGTGGTCTGACCCGTTTTGTGTACCAAGGAGGATCAGATCCGTCATTTGTTAATTTATTGGGTATAAATCTCTCAAATGCTGCTGATACTATTTCTTTGAATTACTTACATTGTTAATTTGAAAGAGTGGAGATTGTCTCTCAGGAAGATGTCAAGTGAATTTTTATCTGCTTTTTTAAATAGGTATACTTTTTGTTTATTTTTGGAGGATTTGGGGGTTACAATATTCAATCTCGCTACGACAATCCTGTGTTCACTGATCCCTGTATCTGTTTTTACAGGTGTTACTAGCTCAGGATTATTTATTGCTAAGAGGTCAAGTGTGTTTTCACAATCATTTACTATTCGCATGGCATGAACTAACTGCTTGAAATAATTTTCAGCGAATGCATTTATCACAATTTTGGATGATGTTTTATGTGTACCTCCAGATTTAAATGTATATTTTCGCCAACATATTGAGGGTAAATTAAAGTTGCTACCCACTACAACTGTATGAGTCAGGTATGTGTTTGAAATGAAACTCAACCTTTGTTTGAACCTTTCAGCAATTGTATCATCTGAATTTGGAAGTCGGTGAAAGGATTCAATTATTATTTTATCCCGATTGCCAAGAATGATCTCTGCCCACACTAACTCACAGGAACTATCTACTTCAATTTTGCGATAAGGTAAACTACTTCTACAAGCAACAAACACTCCATAGCCAATGTGTTTAGCCTATCCTTTCAGAACACCATTAGGTTCTTCCCAAAAATTTAAGCTGAACTGATCTCTGGCTTTAGCCAGCTTTCAGTGCCTATAATGATTTGAGCATCAGTGCTTTCTATTAGTGCTTGGAGCTCTGGTACTTTTCCCAACAGCTACGACAATTTACAACTGTTATACCTATTGGTTCCTGTATCTACATTCTTCCTGTGTTCGTCCTGCACCCTCCGAGACTGAAGCCCTTTTAGTGTTTTTCCAAGACCCTCTAACATGAAAAACTGCCCAGTCCATGACACACAGCCCCTGCTACCCATGTATCCCCCACCTGCATGTAGTGGACTCCTGACCTATTCAGCAGAACCCGAAATCCAACCATCCTATGGTGCAACTTGAGGAATCTGCAGCCTAGGTTGCAGAACTGTCTGAGCTTCTGATTCAGACCCTCCACTCGGCTCTACCAGACGTCCGCAAGCAGTCCTGTCGATTATGCTGCAAATAGTGAATTATGCTTTTATCTCACAAGCAAGACTAGCAGCCTTTACAACTTGTTAGCCAGTTCAACCGAGAGACAATCTCTTCCGATCTTAAGTGACACACGTCATTGGTATCGATGTGAGCCACAGAGTGCACCTTGGCATTCTTCCTCCTCCTTTGGCAGCCGTGTCCGTAAGGGGACCCATAATGGGCCAAACATTGAAGCTCCCAACTACCAATAATCCCACCTTGTGTGCGATTGCCTGGATCTTGCAGCCAGAGAGGTTTCCTCTGAAACAGAACAGATGACTGCATCTGGCTGAGCAACAGTGTCAGCCACAGACAGCACATAGAACCTGTTTGTCAGACAAATTGGGGAGGCCTTACATGCAGCCCCCTGGGAAGTCTTTTGCTGCTTGCCACACCCCGAGGCAAACCCCAACTCGACCACAAGTGAGGGGTTGACCTCAGCGTAAGTAGTAACTGGGCTAGCCACCAGTGAGGACGTATTGGAGGACTCTGATGTCTGTTGGATCCCCATGGCCGACCCACAACCATGGTGCCCATCCGCTGCAGCTTCAAGCTCAGCTGTGTAACCGAAGCAATCACAGCCTGGAGCTGAGAGCAATGTGTCACCAACTTTGCTTGCATCCACACACAACAGTCCCAGTCCCTATCCATACTGAAGACCATGGAAAACCACATTACTCAGATAAATGGACTATTGACAGTGCTGCGGAACTCTACTGCAGGCCCTGATGAAAACACAAGAGCTGCATACAATAAATTACATTAATAGGCAGAGATTCCAGACTAAATAAATCTGCCCCAATTTAGGAACTTGTAATATGTCATCCAATACAAATGAAAACGGGAGAACTGCGTCTATTAGATATTAAATTAACACGTAAAAACTCAAGAAACTAAACTATTAAAGCACACAGATGAAATTATACGATTTGCTCCTGATCAGGCACTTGTAAAGGTTACAAATGATAAGGCAAAAAGGAAGGTTCTATAAAGAGTCAGTAAGGACACCAGTTTACGAAATCTCTTAGAAGTGGTGCTACACAAATTTGCAATAGTCTTTCATATAAGATAAAAATTATTTCATCTCTCTGTTTAGTACAACCCTAAGGTCATTCTCATTAAATCGCTGTTTCTATTCAGTAGCAGAATCTTTAGTGCGTGTGAAATACAAGACTAAACGAGAAAGTGCAAAATATCTCACTGTAAGCAGTGCAAGCTAGAGAGAGAGAGAGAGAGAGAGAGAGAGAGAGAGAGAGAGAGAGAGAGAGAGAGAAGACGTTGTGAAACACAAGACTGCAACACGTAACACATCACTGTCCGTGTATTCATTACGCTACACACAATTTCCATAAGATGCAGCCTCATCTTTTATACTGCCTTCATTTATGAGGTGGAATCCAAACTTTTTGGCACTGGTGCTGCAATCTGGAAAGTAGGAGTAGTAGATCTTTGCACCACTAGGTGGCGAGAGCTGCATATCTGGTGAGTCAGTGTGCGGAAAGGCATTCAGCTGGGAGGACATGTTGCGTGTCCACAGTGATTTCCGTAATACTCTGTTTGGGGTGTGGCGATTTTACAATGAATCCGTGAACGGAACAGCGCGTGTGATCAAATTCTGTGCGAATCTCAGGAAAAGTGCTATGGAGACCCTTGCAATGATTCAACAAGTGTTTGGGGGACAGAGCATGAGTCATACACGTGAGTTCGAGTAGTATGCTCGGTTCAGGGCTGTCCATACAGATGTCGAAGGTGATGTTCACATTGGAAGGCCCATTAGCCGCACAACGCCAAACACTGTTGCCAAACTTCAACAATTTGTTCGTGCGTATCGACGTCGAACCCTTCAAGAACTTGTGGATGAAGTGAGTATTGGTTATGGGTCATGTCAACGAATGTTGACTGATTAACTGGGCATGCATTGTGTCACCACAAAATTTCTGGCAAGGATCTTGACTGCTGATCAGAAGGTACAGCATGTTGAAGTGTGCATGGACCTTCGTCAGACCACATCTGATGATCCAACCTTCTTGTCACAGGTTATCACCGATGACAAGAGCTGGATTTACGGTTATGACACAGAGACAAAGCAACAATCATTTCAGTGGAAGAGCACGGCTCTCCAAGACCCAAAAACACGAGACAGGAGAAGAGCCAAGTGAAGAGCATGGTAATCATTTTCTTTATATCAAGGGAATTGTGCACAAAGAATTCGTCCCACCCAACCAAACAGCGAATTCTGCGTACTACTGTGACATTTTGCGATGGCTCCTTGAAAACGTGCGCCGACAACGGCCCAAACTTTGGCGTCAAGGGAACTGGCTGCTGCATCACCACAATGCATCCTGTCACACGTCCTTGCTCACCAGGACCTTTTTGGCAAAAAACAACAAGTCAGTTGTACCCCACCCACCGTACTCGCCAGATTTGGCACCTTGTGACTTCACGCTATTCCCAAAACTGAAACTCAAGTTGCAAAGTTGTCGGTTCAACACTCTAGAGAGGATTCAAGAAGCATCGCTGGCAGTGATAAACACCCTCAAAGAACAGGACTTCCAGAAAACGTTTGACCAGTGGCAGAAGTGCTGGGACCGGTGTGTACGTGTGGATGGCAACTACTTTGAGGGTGATGGTGACCATCAGTCCAAAGGTAAGATTTTCAACAGATGGCAGCACCAGTCCTGAAAATTTTGGATAGCACCTTGTATTTTACACAACAAATTGTACTAATAAATGATAGGTTTTCAAAAGATCAATTTTCTGGTGCTTTGAAACAGCATATATTCAGAGCATGTAAGTCGTGACGTAAAAGCCGCCCAGTATGGGCTTCAACTGAAATCCAATATGGCGTCTCCAGACTCTGTACGGAAAAAAAGATCGCTTGTATGTGATGCAGGTATCAATGCTCTGCATGTTCAGAAAGACTCCCCAATGTGCTTTTTCGATGTTATGATATCAGAAACTCAGCATGCTCAACATTGACATTCGAATGCAAGATCTGTGTTCCGATGGCTTTAGTGTCGTCGTACAAAATAGGAGGAATTCATAATAATGTCTACATGTGCTGAATTGTGTTCATCACAGCAAATTAATACTAATGAATTTTGAAATGTCTCAGTACGTTAGTCCTCAGGGCCAGCTTTTTCAACTAAATAAATTCCACTTATGGATAGTTGGCACATACTCTTGTTAAAAGGCATTTATTTTTCGAGTTTTTCCATATTTTATTACATTTTATAACTAAAATTAACAGAAAAGTGGCAATGAGTTAACTGGACAAAGCAGTAGACTTGTTTTATAATTTAATGAAGGAAATGACAGCTCATTTCTCATTGTCAATGCATTTTATGGTCAAATTAGGGCACCTTCAAATCTAAAATAAGAGCAGGATGGTAGCCACCACTAGACTAAGCAGGCATGTGTTGTTAAAAACTGAGAAATCATAAATACGGCTGAGTTTATATGTGTTTTGAAAATCTGCAGCATCAAAAGGAAGTGACAGCTAACCCTCTTCTCTGCCTAATCCAGCCGAAACTGTTTATTATAATAAAATGAGTGTGATCTGGGCTATGATTTGTTCATAAAACTAAAATTAATATTTTTCCACACACATGCACGCACACACACATGCTAACTTTCAGAAAGAATACACGCATAAAACCACAAAAAGATGTTAAATGGTGTTACCTGGAATACAAGGTTAGCACTCTCACTCAGAGTGGATTCGTCTGGTGAGTCAATTGGTGTCTGCTTCGTAAATTTTGTATCGAATTGGGATACATCATCTTCACTACTCTGTAAAAAATTTACAATAATTTCAATTAAAACAGGAGCGACTGTTTCAAGGTTAAAAGATATGTCTCAAGTGGATCACTACATTATTATGTCATAATTTAGGTTAGAGGCACATTGTGATACAATAATATTAATTTTAGAGGTCTGCAAAGAAAAATTCAGTTCAAAACTAGGTTAAAGATTTTAGCTGAACTGGTTGGTCTTATGATCTGCTTCAAAAAATCTGAGATTATAGCATGGCAGAAACAAAGATGTACAAAACAAGAGTAGTAAATTAAGTGAGAAAATTAGCAGAGAGAGTGAAAAAAGATCTCTACCAGGAATTGGAAAAATTGCAGCTGAAGCACAATGAGTTAGAAAAGAAAATTTGTCACAGGTACAGTGATTCCAACCTTTCTGAGAGTATTACCCCTGAGAGACAGCATATAGAAACCACTACCCCAAACAAAGTTTGGTAACTAACTAACATTTCGATTGGAAAAAAAAAAAATGTTTGAATTCATATTTTGGGCAATATATTTCATTAATGCTGTACAATAAAACATGTTTCTGTAAGTGGTGTATTGCATCAAGAAATAATGAAGCTCAGTGAGATGGTTGGTATTGCTTATTTATAGCAATCTTTTAAACGGTTTGGTCTCAGTTAATGCCTCATGAATTGTGTTCAAAATTTCAATCAGTTCCTTGCTTTTGTTTTCATTGCCACTATAACTGCAAATCCACTTAACACCTATAGGTCATAGTAAATGGAATCAGTTTTCTTAAGGGTTTCCTGATAATAATGGATAGTCTTCACCAATCTTTCTCTGAAACCTTGCTAGTTCTGTTTAAGAGAAATCTGCTCATGTGTTGTCTTCACATAGTGCAAGTGATTCTGTGTTGGCTTGAATTTTGCTGTCTCAAAATATTCCTTCAATCACTGCAACTGTTTTTAAGCATGGGCATTTAATTGTAGATTCTCCACTTCATGAAAATAATTACCGGTGGAATTTACTACTGATTATCAGTGACAACTTATTTCACATGGGAAGAAATACTTTTCAGTGTTAGTGTCCAGCATCACAATCAATTCTGAGAACATCGAATTGTCTTGAACTTCGGCACTGTGTTTGTAAAGCTCCATCTGCAAAGGAAACTGCCAACTTTATCTTGTGCTGTCAAAATAGTCACTGCATTTCCTTGCAACATATTCATTTCTACAGAGAAATCCACAAAGTATGCCACTTGGGAAACAAATATACATTGCCCATTATTTTGGCATATAAGTCTCTCTCTTTTTCCATCTTCACACTTTGCAGAAACAAAACAATTTCTTACCTAAGCTCGAGCAGTCCATGCAACACCTTGCCATATGACAGCAATTGTACTACTGTGTGGAACAATGAGCACATCGAATTTGGTTGTAACCTTTCTGTGCACCTCTTTGAGCTGTGTTTGTCACAATACCTTGGATATTGTTTTACAATCTTCACTACCTGATTCAGAAAATTTATAAGCTGCTTGTAGTAGTGTTCAGTGATTCTGAGAACAAGTATTCTTTTTTCAAATCATCATCTTATGTATAGAACATGGGCAAGCAGCTTGGAACAAGATGTATTGTCCATCAATTCAGCTAAAAGAAATGAACTGGTCTTTATATTGTCGAACACTGTGTCAAATATATCCAAACTCCTGGCCTTGATATGACTTCTGATTGTGTTGTTAGAAAGAGGTATCTACTTTTTCCTAAAACTAGCTTCATCACATCTAGTAAGCAATGCTTGATGAGATCCTCTAGTATTGTATGAAGTTCCTTGGTTTCAGTGATTCAAAGAGGATTCAGTATGAAGCTTTAAAGTGTGATTTCTAGTGACTGGAAAAAAGGCTGATAAATCTGTGTGTGAACTTTTCAATTCAGCTTCATTGCAGTTGAAGAATGCAGTGCCTTTCAGTGAACTCTGCACGATTTCTTTTGAAGTGGTCTTTTGATTTGCTGGGTTTCACACATTCTGCTGTTAGCACTTTACTTCATGGGACACACTGGAGCTTTTTGCTAGATTTATCAATTACCATGGCAAAACTCTGTTACAGAAGAGCTTCTTTCTAAGCTCTTTTTTCTCTCTTGGCATGGCTTCTGAAAGAAGGAAAAATTGTCTAAAATACAGATATACTTAAGAACAAGATGCACATTATAACGTGTTTTTTGCAAAAAAGGATTGTGAAAATGTAATATTATCATTCAAAAAGTAATGCAACAGAAGTTTACAATATTAATGAGTTTGGGGTTAAGCCTTTCTGCAACTTAATTAATGCAATTTATATTTTGGCATTCATGTTTCATCTCAATTTATAATTTAAACATTCAGTAGCTTTAAGTATATACATATTTACAAGCAGCGACTCACTATCTGGACTCCAATTCAAATGAGTCTGTGACATTGTTTCAAATTCACGGCACTGCATCTTGAATTTGGAGCTTGCAGGACATCATTTCACAAGCATTTAGAAGCCCACCTACAACTTATTCTCAGGCTCAATGATGTGGAACGTTGCCTTTGCAGACTTGAGCCAGCAACAAGTGAATATTGCAATGCACTGCTAATTCACAGTGCAGCGTGACAAATCACAACATTGCCCATATTTCATAAACAGCGTTCTGTTCACAGATGATTGCCTGGGTTCACATTGTGTTAAATATGGAGTGGCATCACAAAGAAACTGAACAACTTACTGAGCTTTATACAGAAATGTGGGAACTGTGGGACCCTATGGACAATAGTTACCATATAAAAACAAAAACAGAATAGTGACTGGTAATTGGCTGCAAGTGATGTTGGCTGTGAAACCGATACAGCTAGGAGCAATATGCAAACATTGATTACTATCTCTGATCTACTTTGGATATCCTCAACATGTACATTTATCGAAACTAGACATATTCATCACAGGGGATTTATCTGTGATCTTGTTTATGTAAATGTGTCTAATTTTTACAGTCTGCAAATTGCTGACTTATTACACATCACCAGTTTCAGGAAACGTTGCCCGTCTTCATATCATATGTTATCATTACAGAGTAACTTGTCATACAGGAACTACCAGTTCACTGTCGTATACTGTATATGGCAATACACTGACAGTTCCTTTAGGACAGGTTACTTGGTAACTACAACATATGATCTGAAGACTGGTGACACTGCCCGAAACCAGTAATCTGGAAATTACAAGCAACAATTTGCACACACAAAAATTACAGTTTTGAATCACCAATTGCCAAAATATCTTTGTGAGTAGCTGGAGTTGTTTGTACCGATTATTTACAGTTCGACTATAATAGCATCTGTTCAAAGTGTTAGCGATATTTGATAGAAAAGTTTTGGCATGTTCATTCTTTCAAGCGAACTTGCAACTGTTTGAGAACAACTGGATAATGGGGCGGGGGAGAGGGGGGGGGGGAATAAAATAAAATAAATAAATAAATAAATAAATTGCCAATCCAAAAACTGTGGCTTTTATTTTTTTATGCAAAATGTAAAACAATTTCTGAAAAACTATTTGAGCAAGAATTGCAGCTTAGTTTTATTTACATGAAGACATTTTCTTCAGCAGCACAGTACATTACTCAGCTTTCAGATTCCTGCTTTCCTTGGACAAAACCTAGATGTAACAATTCTTTGTGTGGCAGTGTGAAAAAGTCTGCAACAAAGTTGTCTTTCGAGGCATGACCAGGTGTTAAATTTGTTCATGTCACAGAGCTGATAGAAGCATCGGACCATTGATGTGTGCAGAGAAGCGCAGGTCCGACATCACATTATTGCCCAGCTGTTCGGCAATGCCGAGCTATTTCAAGTGTGCTTAGATACTAGTTCCTTCATGCTGATGTCAAGGTAGCTTTGATGTAAGTGGGTCGTGCAGAAAGGTATGGGCCAAGGCCAATGACCCAGTTGTCATAATCGGGTTGCAAACGTGCAAATGCCGCCCCTCTCTCCATCCCCAAAGGCTTGCTCGGTGATGACGTGTAGTCTATCAATACAGAGGAGGTTGTGGAGTCTGATCACACAGTCCACTGACCATCACACAGTCCACTGGCTACCTCTGACAAACTCTGGCAATGGCTGGATTCTGTCCTGGCACTCCTCTGCTGGTTCTAAGTCCCATTTAACTTCTTCCCTTCATGTTCCTCCCTTCCATGAAGAAAATTCACCCTCGAATTTTACCAATATATAGATACTAGTTTATTTACACTCCTCCTGTCCACCTCCATTCGCATCTCACTTTGTCTTTCACATTATTTACTTTATATGTCCAACATCACAAACACTCAAGTCTACACAGAGGTCTTTGTTCATGGTGCTCTTTGTCCCTCATCACATTGTTTCTGGGAACCAGGTTTTAAATTTTAAGACATTTCCAGGGGCAGATGTGGACTCTGACCACAATCTATTGGTTATGAACTGTAGATTAAAACTGAAGAAACTGCAAAAAGGTGGGAATTTAAGGAGATGCGACCTGGATAAACTGACTAAACCAGAGGTTGTACAGAGTTTCAGCGAGAGCATAAGGGAACAATTGACAGGAATGGAGGAAAGAAATACAGTAGAAGAAGAATGGGTAGCTTTGAGAAATGAGATAGTGAAGGTAGTAGAGGATCAAGTAGGTAAAAAGATGAGGGCTAGTAGAAATCCTTGGGTAACAGAAGAGAAGCTGAATTTAATTGATGAAAGGAGGAAATACAGAAATGAGATCGACAGGAAGTGCAAAATGGCTAAGCAGGGATGGCTAGAGGACAAAAGTAAGGATGTAGAGGCTTATCTCACGAGGGGTAAGATAGATACTGACTAGAGGGGAAATTAAAGAGACCTTTGGAGAAAAGAGAACCACTTGCATGAATATCAAGAGCTCAGATGGAAACCCAGTTCTAAGCAAAGAAGGGAAAGCAGAAAGGTGGAAGGAGTATATAGAGGGTCTACACAAGGGCGATGTACTTGAGGGCAATGAGTTTGACAGAGCACTGAAAGACCTGAGTCGAAACAAGGCCCCAGGAGTAGACAACATTCCATTAGAACTATTGACAGCCTTGGGAGAGCAAGTCCTGACAAAACTCTACCATCTGGCGAGCAAGATGTATGAGACAGGTGAAATTCCCTCAGACTTCAAGAAGAATATAATAATTCCAATCCCAAAGAAAGCAGGTGTTGACAGATGTGAAAATTACCGAACTATCAGTTTAATAAGTCACAGCTGCAAAATACTAACGCGAATTCTTTACAGACAAATGGAAAAACTGGTAGAAGCCAACCTCGGGGAAGATCAGTTTGGATTCTGTAGAAATGTTGGAACACGTGAGGCAATACTGACCCTACGACTTATCTTAGAAGAAAGATTAAGGAAAGGCAAACCTACTTTTCTAGCATTTGTAGACTTAGAGAAAGCTTTTGACAATGTTGACTGGAATACTCTCTTTCAAATTCTGAGGGTGGCAAGGGTAAAATACAGGGAGCGAAAGGCTATTTACAATTTGTACAGAAACCAGATGGCAGTTATAAAAGTGGAGGGGCATGAAAGGGAAGCAGTGGTTGGGAAGGGAGTGAGACAGGGTTTTAGCCTCTCCCCAATGTTATTCTATCGGTATATTGAGCAAGCAGTAAAGGAAACAAAAGAAAAGTTCGGAGTAGGTATTAAAATCCATGGAGAAGAAATAAAAACTTTGAGGTTCGCCGATGACATTGTAATTCTGTCAGAGACAGCAAAGGACTTGGAAGAGCGGTTGAACGGAACGGACAGTGTCTTGAAAGGAGGGTATAAGATGAACATCAACAAAAGCAAAATGAGGATAATGGAATGTAGTTGAATTAAGCAGCTGATGCTGAGGGAATTAGATTAGGAAATTAGACACTTGAAGCAGTAAATGAGTTTAGCTATTTGGGGAGCAAAATAACTGATGATGGTCGAAGTAGAGAGGATATAAAATGTAGACTGGCAATGGCAAGGAAATCATTTCTGAAAAAGAGAAATTTGTTAACATCGAGTATAGATTTAAGTGTCAGGAAGTCATTTCTGAAAGTATTTGTATGGAGTGTAGCCATGTATGGAAGTGAAACATGGACGATAAATAGTTTAGACAAGAAGAGAATAGAAGCTTTCGAAATGTGGTGCTACAGAAAAATGCTGAAGATTAGATGGGTAGATCACATAACTAATGAGGAGGTATTGAATAGAATTGGGGAAAAGAGGAGTTTGTGGCACAACTTGACTAGAAGAAGGGATCGGTTGGTAGGACATGTTCTGAGGCATCAAGGGATCACGAATTTAGTTCTGGAGGGCAGCGTGGAGGGTAAAAATCGTTGAGGGAGACCAAGAGATGAATACACTAAGCAGATTCAGAAGGATGTAGGCTGCAGTAGGTACTGGGAGATGAAGCTTGCACAGGATCGAGTGGCATGGAGAGCTGCATCTTACCAGTCTCAGGGCTGAAGACCACAACAACAACAACAACAACATGTACAACGTCACAAGCACTCAAGTCTACACAGAGGTCTTTGTTCATGGTGCTCTTTGTCCCTCATCACATTGATTCTGGGTGGTACCATTGTGACTAGTTTGATCAGTATGTTGAAGGTTGGTAGGGAGGTGATTTGGGCTACTTTCCACTTGAATTGGTGGTATATGATTCCTATTACTGCCAACAGGCAATGGTTGGGATCCTATAGATACTAGCACTGCTGATGTTCACTGCAGTACTTTCTGATGTGATTTAACAGGTGCTTCAGTGATGTAGCAATGCTTATGGCTAACGTTTGATCTAAGGAGGCAGACAGAGTCGAATCTAACGTATTATTTGGGAATGTTAGTTTTCCAGTGCATAAAATATCAATGGTAGTTTGGGTACACAAATCAAAGCTGGGGTTATGTATTCAAGGTGGTGGTTCCTGTAAGGTGGTAATCAGAAGATCAGTCAGGACGTGTAACATTGGGTACCTAACACTGATGATCATCGTCCGACCATGTACTGTTAGTTCTGTCCACTGTGTGCCACTTTGGTGACCTTGCTCGTAACAAGTACAGATACAGACTGTCTGATTTGCTATGGAAATAACCAGTGAAGACCCACACACTGGAAAAAACTTTTGTCTTGCCTGATCCGACTTCTTTCGGACATTCCGTCGCAGATTCCCGTCGATGGAACTGTCTGATGTTACCCTTCCTCCTGAATAAATAAAATGAGTTTAGTTAAATTGAGTAAAGCTAAAAGTCTATGACAAACACTTATACAAATACACATTTGTCTACTGAAAGTTAACAACTACTTCCCTGTCAGTTAATCGTGCACTGTTCACAAAATAATTAACTTATCGCACTAAGTATATCGATGTTTTTCCTGCCAGTTTAAGCACTAAAGTTCAACTGCCATTAATAAAATTGCAATATTGTTTCATCCAAAACTCTTTCAACTTAGAACTGATTCCAAATATTTCCTTTGTGTTAACTTGTGAGCCTCTTTCACCAAAATAACATACTTATAATTCATACTTATAATTCAGTATTTCCTTTGTATGTTGGGACATCCACCTCGCATATAAGATAAAGGGTCATAGAAGGAATTGTGATTCACCAGGAGACAATCTCAGTATCTTTAACTTTACGTGATAACTGGGAAATGTGTCTTATTTACCAGTTTTAACAGTTCTTGCAAGCCACATATTGCCCCACTTTCAGCTACTTGAACAAAGCATTTTCATGAGCTGCCACAGCAACAGTGGTCCTATTTGCATCTGTTGGATTGACTGATTGGTCCCATAAACCATCTCATTTAATCAATCAATCAATCAATCAATCAATCAAAACAGCCCAGGTCATCAGTCCTGCAATTTCTACGTTACTCACAGAAGAAAGAGGGCCCACTAAAAGTGGACAATCAGGGGTGTCAAATTACAAAATAATGAAGTTAAAAAACACACAGTAAAAGACATTACAAGTGAGACCAAATCTGAAAACTGGAAAAAAAGAGCAGTCTTTCACAGAGGAAGTAGTCATGGGATCACAGACTGAAAAGACGTGAAGAGAGGCCCCAAACACCCTGCCCCTGCTCCAGGAGTGAAGCAAAACCTTATATCTGGAAATAAAAACCACTTTCATGGAGAAAACTGAGGACCAGTTCAACCACCCATGAATCATCTGCTAATATTAAAATTAAGGAATCTGGAAGACTACGCTTAGCATGAAAAGCCAAACAAAGGGGACATTCTACCAATATGTGGGATACTGTCAGTCTGGCTCCACAACCACATTGTGGGGGTGGTTCATTATGCAGGAGGAAACAATGAGTGAGCCTGGTATGACAAAGGTATGGACAGTGTTAAGGAGTGGACTCCTCCTGACATGAGCGGAAGGAAGAGCGCCAAACTGCAGTAGACTCCTGCAGTAGTGCACCAGATGTCATTCCACGTGCAGGCAGGAGGCGGAGAGCATTAAGCTTTGGCATGCATGTAGTCTTTAGATGGCGAATATGGGGCAGCCACGTCAGCTTTTTATAAAAAATAAGATCCAAGAAACAAGACTGTGCCACAATATCAAAGAGCTGCTTGCCTAAATCAAATTCTGGAATGGTGTGTACAGTGGGTTGATGATAAAAATGCAAAACCTGTGTTTTGGAGGGAGAAAACTGGAAGCCATGGGAGACAGCTCATGTGGAGGCTCGTCAGATGACACCTTGGAGCTGGCGCTCAGTAGATGCTACCGAGTGGGAGTTGCACCAGATGCAAAAATTGATGACATACAATGCCGGGGTAACCACAGGGCCAACAGAGGTTACAAGCCCATTGACGGTTATGAGGAAGAGTGTGGCACTTAGCACAGAACACTGTGGGATACTGTTCTCCTGAATCTGAGATGCAGTGAGTGAAGTGCCAACTCAAACCCGGAAGTGCTGATGTGAGAAAATCTTGTGGACAAAAATCAGAAGGGGACCATGGAAGCCCCCATCATGGAAGATAACTAAAAAGTGATGGCACCAAGTCATGTTGTATGCCTTATGTGAGTCCAAGAAGACCGTGACAAGGTGCCAGTCATTAGTAAAAGCGTGTCAGGTTGCTGTTTCCAACCTGAGTAAACGGTCGGTTGGAGATGGTCCTTCCTGGAAACCACACTGATATGGGGACAAAGGGCACCGAGATTTGAGTACTCAACATAATCTGAAGCTAACCATCCTCTTGAGCAGTTTACAAAGTGAATTTGTGAGACTAATGGGGCGGTGAGCAGTTTACAAAGTAAATTCGTCAGACTAATGGGGTGGTACCTATCAAGAGGCATTGGGTTCTTACTGGGCTAAAGGACAGGGATAACTACACTGTCTCACCATAGTGACGGAAAAGCACCCATGAGCCAAATGTGGTTGAAGATCCTGAGGAGCTGTTACCTTTGGGGAATGTCCAAGCATTGGATCATCTGATTGTTGATTGAGTCTTGACCTCGGGCTGCGTCATGCGAGGAGGTAAGTGCCTGCATGAATTCCCATTCATTGAAGAGTTCATTGTTGCGTTCAGCATGGTACAGGTTGAAATAGAGGGGGGGTCTGTTCAACTCTGTGTTTCTGCTGGAGAAAGATACCATGATAGGAAGAAGACACTGATGTCGTTGCAAAGTGTGTTGCAAGGTGTTCTGCGAGGACCAATGGATCAGCGCACAGAGCACCTTGGATGTTAAGACACTGGACAGTTGACTCATTGGTGGCCCAAAAGCTTGGACCAAACCTGCAATGAAGAGGCATATGTCCCCAGGGAAGAAACATAGCACTCCTTTTTACTCCACTTTTATTAAGTAGTGAGTGAAGTGTCAACTCGAATCCGGAAGAGCTGGTGTGATAAAAACTTGCGAGCCTTAGCACGGAGACGCTTAAAAGCGAGGAGATTGATCTGTGAAAGGTGTTGTTTAAATCGCTGCAGCACTCATCGGCAGTCCTGGACAGCGACTGCTACATCCTTGGTCCACCACAGTACCGGTTGACGACGAGGGGGACCTATGGGTAGGGGGCAGCAGTGCCAGCACCATGAAGAATAATGGCAGAGATGCCTTGCACGACCGTATCAATACGATTCGATAGGGAGGTGTCGAAGTGCACAGTATATGTATATAAAAGCCAACTGCCCTGCAGAATACCCAATGTGGGGGCCTGACTGGTTGGCGGCAGCAGGGGAACAATAGAATCACTAGGAAATGGTCACTGTCATGAAGATCATCATGGGATGACCAATGTAGGGAAGTCATGAGAGCAAGAGAGGAGATCATGAGATCGATAGCAGTAAAGGTGCCACGAGCGGTACTGAAGTGGGTAGGGAAACCATCACTGAGGAGACACAAATCGAAGTCTGCAATAAGTTGATCAATTAGGAGACCACTACCCATTGAATTGGCACTCCCCCACAGTTGGTGGTGGGCACTGAAGTCCCCAAGGAGGAGAAATGGGGGCGGGAGTTGCTGTATTAAGGTAGACAATTCAACTTAAGACAGTGGCCTACTTGGAGGGAGGCAGACATTGCAAACAGTGATTGCCGGAGTCGTTTGCACTCTTAACTACTAATCCTTCCAGGTTGGTACAAAGGGGGATCCAGTCACTAATGACATCAGAGAGAATCAAAGTGCAGACCCCACCAGATACTACCCCGAGGCCAGTACAGTTCTGACAGAATGCATGATACCCACGAAATGTTGGAGAGTGGTCATCATGGAAGTGCATTTCTTGAAGAGCAAGCCAGAATGCAGAATAGGAGGAAATGAGATGATGTCTTTCTGGTAGGTGACAATAGTACAGGTTGCAATTCCACTGGATGATTGTGTGGTGAGAGCCCAAGTTAGGCATAAAAAAGCCAAGAGGAGGTCATGTCACTCAGTCAGTGGTCATCACTGACAAGAATGGGGTGACATCCATAAATAAGATGTCAGACCCAGGTTGTGAGGGAGGAGATGGCACGTCTGGGGGCACCAGGGTGCCTATTCTTGGGACTTAAGTTTCTTCTTCTTCTTCTTCTTCTTCTTCTTCTTCATCTTCTTCCTCTTCCAGAGGTGGAGGGCGGGGCACAGAGGGAGTACAGGTGTCTGCGAGATCCAGAACCAAGTGATAGTAGGCGACCTTGGGGTGCATAGATGGCTGAGTTATGGTAAGAGGCCTTCGGGGTGAGACACGCTAGGTGAAGGTCCCAGGGGTCGAGCCCCATCACTTGCAGGTACCGAAGAAGGGGGGCACTTCTTCAGCCAGGGAGGGTAGAGGTTCCCAGAAGGGTGGTCGTTGGAACTGCAGGGGAGAAGGGGGCAGAGCTGGGGTAAGGATGAGGTAGGAGGGGAAAGGATGTAACAGAGGCAAACACTGAAGAAAGTGACACTGGAGTCTCTCTCATTTCTGGAGAGCCTCAGCTTAAGACTTGCAATCCAGACTTGTACTAGTGGAACTAGTCTTTTTTAAGCAGGGCAATCTGGGAAGTGAGGAGAGTGGCGGTCATGACAATTGACTCGCACTGATGGTAGAACACAGGGGCTTCCCTCTGTGCATAGGTGTCCACAGTCACTACACAGAGGGTCCGCCCTACAGTGGGAAGACATATGCCCAAAAATGCAAGCACTGAAAACACCTCATGGGTGGTGGGACATACAGCTTCATGTCACAGCTGTAGCACATAACCTTGACCTTCTCATGGAGGGTATGCCCCTCAAAAGCCAGAATGGGCGCGCCAGTATTGGTGCGGTTGTCTTTGTGACCCTCCTGCACAGGTCGAACATAATGAACGCCACATTGCTCCAGATGAGCCCAGAGTTCCTCTTCAGTTTGCAGGATGAGGTCCCTATGAAAAATCATTCTCTTGACCATATTCAGAGATTGATGATGGGTAATAGACACTGGGACATTGCTAAGATGATGTCAAGTACAAAGAAATGCAGACTGGGTGCCAGAGGAAGCTCTGATCAACAGGGAGGCTGACCACTTCATACTGCAGGAGACTCGACTTCACCAAACTTGTCTTCGATATTCTCCACAAAAAACAATGGCTTTGTGGCGGTGAATGTGTCTCCGTCCATCCCAGTGCAGACAGCATAGTGGGGAAGTGTGTCATCCCAAGACGGCGAGTCTGATCCTCCTCCCATGGTCTAGCCAGGCAAGGGAAGGCTGCCAGTTCATATGAAGCAGCATTCAGTGATCCTTCACCAATCGAAGGGATGGCCATTTGAGAACGGCCAGATTTTTGCAGCTTGATACACTTCATGCGCCAAGCATCTACCTTGATACTATCCACTCCGGTCAGGCACTCTGCCTATGGGCACCACCCGGTCACAGCAAGGGCCGTCTGGCTCCAGGAAGACAAGCAACTACTCCTTGGCATACATGAGGAGGGAACAGCTCAGGTATCAGTAGCGTGATCCCTGTGTTGTCAGGGGGCTCATTCAGATGGGTACATAACAGCCCCACCACACAAACTGGCTACACATGCTGGTGACCTAGAAGGGTGGAGGTGGGCTACAGCGGACAAGGAAGTGGGCAAAGAAGGGGGGGGGGGGGGGAACAAGGAATCCACACTATAGACGCTTGGGATGTAGTTCTTCCCCAAATGGTTTCACACTATAAACAGAAAATTTAGAGGTGGAGGTCAAACCTCAAACGGGGACCTAACTGCCAAAACGGATGAAAGAACAGGTAGAAGGAACAAAATTGCAAGCAATACATGGAACCAGGTGGATAGCCAGGTCGATATAAATCGGGACACAGAGAGATGGGAAGAAAGGGGCAACGGGGAAGGAGCGAGAATAAGGAGGGAGGGCAGACTGAAGGAAATGCAGCCAGGGAAGGAAGAATAGGCTGCAACAGCTCAAGCCCCATTGTGCACCAAGCATGAACTAATGAAAGAACCGTGCGCCCCCGGGGGGTGTCATTTGTTGGTAATATCTATATTAGAAAGGTGTGAACAACAGTTAGTAGGAATGTATGGTGCAATTTTCTTCCTCTGTTCCAAGAAACCTCCACATGATTTAATGCCCTGTGAAGAAACAAAGAACATATTAATGCCATGTATTTCTCTTTCCAATTAACTAAAATAAGTATTTTCTGTGTGTTATCCTTATCATACATAATCTCTCCCTTCCTGCAAAAAAGTCTCTAAAAATTGTCATTTTTTTGAAACTTCACTATGTCTCGTTTCACATTAACATCTTTTGACCACTTTATGTTCTGGAGAAGCAATTGCACCACTACTGTCTTTAAGTTTTCTTGCTACAAATACCATGTGCTCTGTGATACCAAAAGTAGCTACTACTCTGACAATCCCCCCATGAACCATGGACCTTGCCGTTGGTGGGGAGGCTTGCGTGCCTCAGTGATACAGATGGCCGTACCGTAGG
The DNA here is from genome assembly GCF_023898315.1 of Schistocerca nitens. Classification (NCBI taxonomy): domain Eukaryota; kingdom Metazoa; phylum Arthropoda; class Insecta; order Orthoptera; family Acrididae; genus Schistocerca; species Schistocerca nitens. The sequence goes on from NC_064614.1 coordinate 432,401,919, forward strand.
TGCAACCACAACGGAGGGGTATCTGTTGAGAGGCCAGACAAACATGTGGTTCCTGAAAAGGGGCAGCAGCCTTTTCAGTAGTTGCAGGGGCAACAGTCTGGATGATTGACTGATCTGGCCTTGTAACACTAACCAAAGCGGCCTTGCTGTGCTGGTACTGCGAACGGTTGAAAGCAAGGGGAAACTACAGCCGTAATTTTTCCCGAGGGCATGCAGCTTTACTGTATGATTAAATGATGATGGCGTCCTCTTGGGTAAAATATTCCGGAGGTAAAATAGTCCCCCATTCGGATCTCCGGGCGGGGACTACTCAAGAGGAAATCGTTATCAGGAGAAAGAAAACTGGCGTTCTACGGATCGGAGCATGGAATGTCAGATCACTTAATCGGGCAGGTAGGTTAGAAAATTTGAAAAGGGAAATGGATAGGTTAAAGTTAGATATAGTGGGAATTAGTGAAGTTCGGTGGCAGGAGGAACAAGACTTTTGGTCTGGTGATTACAGGGTTATAAATACAAAATCAAATAGGGGTAATGCAGGAGTAGGTTTAATAATGAATAAAAAAATAGGAGTGCGGGTTAGCTACTACAAACAGCATAGTGAACGCATTATCGTGGCCAAGATAGACACAAAGCCCATGCCTACTACAGTATTACAAGTTTATATGCCAACTAGCTCTGCAGATGATGAAGAAATTGATGAAATGTATGACGAGATAAAAGAAATTATTCAGGTAGTGAAGGGAGACGAAAATTTAATAGTCATGGGTGACTGGAATTCATCAGTAGGAAAAGGGAGAGAAGGAAACATAGTAGGTGAATATGGATTGGGGGGAAGGAATGAAAGAGGAAGCCGCCTTGTAGAATTTTGCACAGAGCATAGCTTAATCATAGCTAACACTTGGTTCAAGAATCATGAAAGGAGGCTGTATACATGGAAGAAGCCTGGAGATACTGACAGGTTTCAGATAGATTATATAATGGTAAGACAGAGATTTAGGAACCAGGTTTTAAATTGTAAGACATTTCCTGGAGCAGATGTGGATTCTGACCACAATCTATTGGTTATGAACTGCAGATTGAAACTGAAGAAACTGCAAAAAGGTGGGAATTTAAGGAGATGGGACCTGGATAAACTGAAAGAACCAGAGGTTGTAGAGAGTTTCAGGGAGAGCATAAGGGAACAATTGACAGGAATGGGGGAAAGAAATACAGTAGAAGAAGAATGGGTAGCTCTGAGGGATGAAGTGGTGAAGGCAGCAGATGATCAAGTAGGTAAAAAGACGAGGGCTAATAGAAATCCTTGGGTAACAGAAGAAATATTGAATTTAATTGATGAAAGGAGAAAATATAAAAATGCAGTAAATGAAGCAGGCAAAAAGGAATACAAACGTCTCAAAAATGAAATCGACAGGAAGTGTAAAATGGCTAAGCAGGGATGGCTAGAGGACAAATGTAAGGATGTAGAGGCTTGTCTCACTAGGGGTAAGATAGATACTGCCTACAGGAAAATTAAAGAGACCTTTGGAGAGAAGAGAACCACTTGTATGAATATCAAGAGCTCAGATGGCAACCCAGTTCTAAGCAAAGAAGGGAAGGCAGAAAGGTGGAAGGAGTATATAGAGGGTTTATACAAGGGCGATGTACTTGAGGACAATATTATGGAAATGGAAGAAGATGTAGATGAAGACGAAATGGGAGATAAGATACTGCGTGAAGAGTTTGACAGAGCACTGAAAGACCTGAGTCGAAACAAGGCCCCGGGAGTAGACAACATTCCATTAGAACTACTGATAGCCTCGGGAGAGCCAGTCATGACAAAACTCTACCATCTGGTGAGCACGATGTATGAGACAGGCGAAATACCCTCAGACTTCAAGAAGAATATAATAATTCCAATCCCAAAGAAAGCAGGTGTTGACAGATGTGAAAATTACCGAACTATCAGTTTAATAAGTCACAGCTGCAAAATACTAACGCGAATTCTTTACAGACGAATGGAAAAACTGGTAGAAGCGGACCTCGGGGAAGATCAGTTTGGATTCCGTAGAAATGTTGGAACACGTGAGGCAATACTGACCTTACGACTTATCTTGGAAGAAAGATTAAGAAAAGGCAAACCTACGTTTCTAGCATTTGTAGACTTAGAGAAAGCTTTTGACAATGTTGACTGGAATACTCTCTTTCAAATTCTGAAGGTGGCAGGGGTAAAATACAGGGAGCGAAAGGCTATTTACAATTTGTACAGAAACCAGATGGCAGTTATAAGAGTCGAGGGGCATGAAAGGGAAGCAGTGGTTGGGAAAGGAGTGAGACAGGGTTGTAGCCTCTCCCCGATGTTATTCAATCTGTATATTGAGCAAGCAGTAAAGGAAACAAAAGAAAAATTCGGAGTAGGTATTAAAATTCATGGAGAAGAAGTAAAAACTTTGAGGTTCGCCGATGACATTGTAATTCTGTCAGAGACAGCAAAGGACTTGGAAGAGCAGTTGAACGGAATGGACAGTGTCTTGAAAGGAGGATATAAGATGAACATCAACAAAAGCAAAACAAGGATAATGGAATGTGGTCGAATTAAGTCGGGTGATGCTGAGGGAATTAGATTAGGAAATGAGACACTTAAAGTAGTAAAGGAGTTTTGCTATTTAGGGAGTAAAATAACCGATGATGGTCGAAGTAGAGAGGATATAAAATGTAGACTGGCAATGGCAAGGAAAGCGTTTCTCAAGAAGAGAAATTTGTTAACATCGAGTATAGATTTAGGTGTCAGGAAGTCGTTTCTGAAAGCATTTGTATGGAGTGTAGCCATGTATGGAAGTGAGACATGGACGATAACTAGTTTGGACAAGAAGAGAATAGAAGCTTTCGAAATGTGGTGCTACAGAAGAATGCTGAAGATAAGATGGGTAGATCACGTAACTAATGAGGAGGTATTGAATAGGATTGGGGAGAAGAGAAGTTTGTGGCACAACTTGACTAGAAGAAGGGATCGGTTGGTAGGACATGTTTTGAGGCATCAAGGGATCACAAATTTAGCATTGGAGGGCAGCGTGGAGGGTAAAAATCGTAGAGGGAGAACAAGAGATGAATACACTAAGCAGATTCAGAAGGATGTAGGTTGCAGTAGGTACTGGGAGATGAAGAAGCTTGCACAGGATAGAGTAGCATGGAGAGCTGCATCAAACCAGTCTCAGGACTGAAGACCACAACAACAACAACTCTGACAATGCTCCACGAAGTTGGAGTATGTGTTTGAATTTGTTCAGTGTGAGTTGAACTTCTACATTTCTGAGTGCAGAGCTCTATTACATGAAAAAAAAATGTTTTGTACTATTCACAGGGATATGCTACGAAATACAGGGCATTTATATGTTCTTTGTTTCTTTGCACGAATGCAGATCGTATGAATGTTTCTTGGAACACTTCGCACCACTAATTTCTAGTCACTACTCTTAACACCTTTCTCATGAACAGGCTTTCAACAGATGCAAATTGGACCACTGTTGCTGAGACAGCTCCATGAGAATGCTTTGATGGAACAGCTGCACGTGGGGTAATATGTGGCTTTCAAATAAGGTGGATGCCTTAACATTATGAAGTCACAGTGCATGACTGTACAAACCTGACAATAAGTGTTATGAAAAGATCTTATCTCTTAATTTAAGTGAACTTATTTTTCTTTTGTATCAAGATGTAAAGGAAGAAGTTATATTCAAGATGGAAAACATTTTAAAATACAATTTCCTTCTTTATATTTGAATTTGTTTATAAACTGTTCTTTGCAGAATTTTTATGTCTTTATACACTGGTATATATGTAGAAGATCACTGATGTCTTTCATTATTGCTTACATCTTTTCTTTTATTTCACTGAAGTTCTCATTTTAACTTACAACACTGCAATAGCGATACATCACTACATTTGTTTACCCAACCTGTCTCTTAATTATTTACACTGAAAAGACATTTAACTGTGAAATACAACAAACTGTATACATTTAAAAAATTACCAATTCCCTGTATTGTTGAATGGGGACAGCATGTTTAAGTGGCCTTTTCATTTTATTCTTTGCCAGTGAGTTAGGATATTATTCTTTACATCTAAGAATGCTACCAGGTACATGCACATTTCAGCAAAAAACACGTTTAATTTCAAATGTACATGTCCATATAAACAGTACTGGGAATATATTATACTGAATATTAAATGCCGGCATTTCTTTCTCGGTTGCTGACTAATTCCTTTCTGCCATATTAAGCTGTCAGATTCCTACACTACATGGTATTCCCACCAATCTATTTCCTGACTCAAAATGCAATCAAAGGAAAAACTGCTGGAGTATCAACTGTGTCTGTTAATCTGGAAAGGCAAGAACTGGCCTAGATGTTAAAACGCCTTTTAGTTTTAGAAATGTTGCTTCACAATCTGGTGAGCAATGTAACTTTATCCATTTCCTTAACAGCTGTGGGAGAGGTCTTGCAATTCCAGCAAATTTGGGAATGTATTTGCAATAAAAATTGGCATGGCCTAAATACAATTGCAATTCCTTTATTGCAGTGTGTGTTGGAAAATTTTTGATTGCATCAACAAGTCGCGAATCAGTGAGTCCCATTTCAGTCTGTAACACAGCACACGTAATGAACTTCTTGTAAAATGAAATGGCACTTTTCCATGCTACAAGTTAACTGTGCTGCACACAGTCCATCTAATATTATGCACAAATGCACTATACTCTCCTGGGTATCTCAGGAGAACACAATTATATCAAGCATTGCTTTGGTTTTAATCCTTGCAATATACCATTTAGTAAAAAGCTAAACTAAACTTCGCACGAACATGTCATGAAGGCACAATGGTACCAACCAGCTGCCATGTCATCTTCAGCCCACAGGTGTCACTGGAAGCGGATATGGAGGGAGATGTGGTCAGCACACCGCTCTCCCAGCCATATGTCAGTTTACAAGACTTGAGCTGCTATTTCTCAAACAAGTAGCTCCTCAGTTTACCTCCTTAGGCCCGAGTGCACCTCGCTTGTCAACAGTGCTTGGCAGACCAGATGGTCATCCATCCAAATGATAGCTAAGCAAGACAGTGAGCAACTTTGGTGATCTGATGGAAACTGGTGTTACCACTGCTCACTGCTGCAAGGCTGTTGGCAATGGCTAGAAAGTAACTGGTGTATTTTTCAGCCCAAAAGGCATATGATGATACTGATAATGGCCAGAAAGGGTTGAAAATACTGTCTTTGGATAATTTTCTTCCATGGCAGGTTTAGAGTTTGAGGAACATAGTATGGTTTGTTATAAACAGAAGCTTCATTTCCAGTGGAAGTATGATGATCTAGTGGCATAGCAAGCAATGGGTGACGAGGATCAAACATCGTATTCTTCCAAAAGCTTTTCCCTGTCCTTGTCCTGTCCTCCTCCATTTGCTACCTTATTTCTCAGTGCCATCCGGCTGACACACTATCCCACTGAGATGCAATTCAATGTTAAATCTCTGCCCAACTGATCTACATCTAGTACTTCTCAATTAGCTATTGGGATACCATGTGATAACTGTACCACCTGAGGGCTAAAGTTACCAATACTGACAGGCACTACTCTGCTCCCTCCTATTTCCCCCACACACAGGATAAATCTGACCATGAAAAACACTTCATCTTTTCTAATTCTTCATTCTCAAATAAAGGTTGAATGATTTTCAAAGAGTTCACAGGAAGATCAGCTTCTATTTCAACCCAGATTATTCTCAAAGTACCTTTTGATATGATAACCGGAAAGCTGACTTTAAGGGACCTCGTCTATGGAGGTGAACATTGCGACAGTAATGGTATTCTGGCTGTAGAGCCCAGATGAAACTTTGCTCAACGTTGGTGTGACGTTTAACCATGAAATCTGAACCAAGAATGAGTTTATAGGCACTGTCGACCATGGGAAGAACTTCTGTATCACCCCAGAAGTTACCTTTCCCCACTGTGAAACCTATTACCATTGAACTGATTGTATCTACATGGTCCCCACTTACGCTACTTAATAACCCAGTGTGACTTGTCGCAGATAGCTAAGAGCCTGTAAAAAAATCTTATGTAACTAATAGGAAGAAAGTCTGCCACTGATTTCACACTTGGATTAACTCTTACTGGGAGTGTTTTGTAGTGGACACACCACCTCCTGCCCCATTTAACAGCATGGTGTGAGGCCTGCCCTGTGACCAACCTCCATGCCTCTAAGTTTTTGTCATTAAAACAACTATGCAGAACGTCCACATATCTGGCAATGTTGTTCTCTGCAATTTTGTTTCATATGCCCCTATGTCCACATCCAAAACATTTAACATTCACATTCTTTCCCTATGGCTTGACGACCATATTTATCTCAGTGCTGCCGCAGATTGTACTGTTTCATTCAGTCTTTGGGAACTCAATCTGAAATCTTTGTGAGATCTCTGACTATAACCCCCATAAAAATTTATCTTCTTCTTAGGAGCTGGCCTTATCATCATCATCATCATCATCATCGTCGTCGTCGTCGTCTGATGATTTTGTGAATAGAGTCTGGGCGGTCACAGCAGTATCTCTACATATTCTTTCTCCTACATCTGTTCACCAAACCTTCCCTGAGGATATCAAATGACTATGCTTCCCTCAACTTTTCATAGCACATCACATACGAGGGGCATTTGAAAAGTCCGTGCAAACATCAAACTACTTACGTGTTTGGGGTAAAACTTTTTTATTGTTCGACATAGTCTCCTTTTGGACTTGTACACTTCATCCAACACTGTTCTAATTTGTTGATCCCTTCTGAATAATAGGAATTGTCCAAGTCTGCAAAATAGCTATTAGTTGCTGCAATCACCTCCTCGTTTGAATAAAATCTTTGGCTCGCAAGCCAAGTCTGGAGAATATGGGGAATGTGAAACGAGTTGGAATCCTGTTTCCATTAATTTTGCGACCACAAATACTGAGGTGTGTGCTGGTCCATTTTCGTGATGGAAAAGCACTTTTTTTGCGGTCCAATTGGCAGCATTTTTCTAGCAGCTAGGTTTTCTAACGGTCCAATAACGATGAATAATATGCACCTGTAATAGTTTTACTCTTTTCCAGATAGTTTATGAGGATTATCCCTTGCGAGTCCCAAAAGACAGTCACCATAACCTTTCCAGCCGAAGAACTGATCTTCGCCTTTTTCTGGTGCAGATTCTTCCTTGGTAACCCATTGTTTACGTTGTTGCTTGGTCTCAGGAGTGGAGTGATCTATCCATGTTTCATCCACAGTGACAGAATGACGGTTAGTCCCGCAGATTCTTTCTGAACAGCTGCAAACCATCCTTGCAATCATTAATTTTGATGCACAAGCTCTTCTAGCATGTATCTCCACAACTACCCTCACACCAGTACTGCCACAGTCCTTACACCGCAAAGCTTTATTTATTAGTTCAGATAAAACAGTGTTCAACGGCAACAACACAACCTTAATCAATAGTTGTCATCACTATATTATCAGTATTAATACTGCCAAGCCCATTGTCCAAATATGTCAGTTTAGCTTTGAAGCACTTTGAGTAGTTGAAGCTGAGTCAAGTGTTGTATCACATTTTATTTCAGTATTAGCCGAGTTAATCCATTTGGTGAACCAGGGTCTATACATGGACAAGGAAAAAAAAATCCCAGATTTTTCCCAGCTAGCTTTGAAGCACTTTGAGTAGTTGAAGCTGAGTGAAGTGTTGTATCACATTTTATTTCAGTATTAGCAGAGTTAATCCATTTGGTGAACCAGGGTCTATACATGGACAAGGAAAAAAAATTCCCAGATTTTTCCCAGCTGAAAATACACTTTTTCTGTGTTAAGTGACAGTATACTTTTCCTCGCCACTGTAAAACATATCAATCCTTAGAATGTTTATGGTTTTCTACACAGAGGTAGAATTTGCTGGCACTTTAGAAAACGAAACCCAGATCTTTGATGTGCAGCAACAAGTACGCTGCATTTTTTCGTGTTACGGAGGTATAAATTTGAATTCCATCAAACACTGCATGTTACTTCCGGAAGCAATGAAATCTAAATTGCAACGCGCTTTTGTAAGCCAGTCATAGCTCATGTCACGTGATCTCGCCAGCCGATGACAGCATAGGACATGTGATGTAGTCAACCAATAGCAAGATCACTCATAAGTAGTAGCACGAACACACAAAAAAGAGAAGTCAATGGTTTAAATTAATATACATAGTGTTGCTACAAGAAAAACAAAGCTTTCATAAATATATTGGTCTCTAAGATTAATAATCTGCAAGATAAGCTAAGCTTCCACATATAATGCTGAACTTTTTGCGCGCGTTACACTTTAAGATACATCATACAAATGTGCCAGTAAAATTTTTAATTAAAACGTAACTGTCAGATCTTCTGGGCTCGAAATTCTTCTAGATGGTCATCCTCAAAGAGTTGATTTTTAAATGAGAGTCGAATGCTCTGTGATTTAAGAAATTCATCGTACATTATCGCACATAGTTCGTCTTGCGTAAAAGGAAATTTACTTTCAAAGTAACACTTTTCAAACCACCATTCGCAATATTTTCCCATGACCTGTTAGAAATTGGGTCGTTTCAGCAGTTGCTAGAGAGCGCCAGATAACAGGGGTCACTGTGCCTGCGCAGCTACAATGACGCAGGAAGCCCGCATGTTGGTACATGTAAAACATTAAAAGATCTTGCATTATGTCATAAAAGAAACAAGACAAAGTATACTTCAAGACCATCGGAATTTCGTGAACCATACTAAAATGCATAATTCGGCTTAAAGTGCACAATCTTATGTCCAGATTCGGATGTAAATTTTCTTGAGTACCAGTACTGTATTATCTCATGTTTGGTTCTTTATTATGGCATAATGCCACATGAGCTAGAAGATGGAAAACGTGCACTTGAAATGCAGCTAACAGATGAAACTTGCCCACAGTGTGAAATTAAACACTTCGTTTCAAATAAATTGACTGCCTCAGTGCAAAAGATTAATAAAATCCAAATCCCTTTAGCAAGCGACAAAAATAACTTCATTGTTCTGCAAGGAGATTAATGCTTGACTGTCAGAAAGGTGGAAATAAAACCTGAAACTAACAACATATTTTATCCTTCCATAATAATGCGAACGTATTTTAATTCATTTGGTAGCTCCCGGCCACAGAAATCCGTTTTGTTTTCATTTAATGCGAGAGCAATAAATGAAGAGGAAACAGCAAAATCACTAAACGTAAACACAGGTCATGTGGACATTACCCACCTCCCCATTACAACTCAGACTGCTCTGTGCATCAGCCCCGGATCTACGATATTTCTGAACCGGAGCAATTTAGATAGTGGTGCCCAGCCACACATTTGTAGCCAGAGGCGGGAGAAGGTACTACTCATACACGACTCAACTGCGCTTGCGCAAGAGCTCACCCGCAACTGCTCAAATGAATTTAATGTGAACAGCTGTCACGTCACGCTCATCGGAGGCAATTTGTTGTTAGGAAGCACTGCATATTCTTCCTACAGCCTTTGACAGACTTTGGTTGGCAGACGCCTGTATGAGCACTGTGTTTTGTTGTTGTATAAGGCGCATTTCCTTTGCGACTTAAGTTTTTTTTTTTTTTTTTCCGTTCATGTTTTGTAACTGCAGTATTATTCTGCAAAAGCAGGATACAGTAATATCCTTCGTTAGAGTATTGGTTCTTACCAGTCAAAAATCACAAAAATTTAACTGGTATCTAAAACAATGAAAAATTCCCGGGTTTTTCCCGAACGAAAAAATTCCCAGATTTTTCCCGGATCATATACACCCTGTGAACCGATTTCCATAAAATTTAAGTTGTTTAACACTGAAGTTCTTAATTCTTCCCACTGCTTTCCAAGTGGAACAAGAAAGAAAGACACACACACACACACACACACACACACACACACACACACACACACACACACACACACACACACAAATAAAAAAGAAAAAGAAGACGAAGAAACTCATGCACACAATTACTTCGCTTTACATCAAATATTCACACCAAAACAACAGTAAGCAGTGACTAAACTCTCTGTATAAACAAAAGATGATCAATTGTAAAGCTTTCACAAGTTAGCCAACTTAACGGACTAAAAAGTCATAAAAATGAAACAAATGAGAGCAAAACTTTATTTTTAACAGAGCTGGCCTCGTGCCACGGGGATGTTGTGGTACGTGCATCCACTTTTAAATTCCTCTAATTTTGATACTTTCTGTGGTTCATTTTCCTGGAAGTAAACTTTGTCATTCAGAAAACTATAGAGAATTTTTTAAGACAAAAATTTAAAAAATGATTTTTTGACCGTTATTCACATACAAGTCCCTTAAAGCTTTTTAAATAAAACAAACATTGTTAACATTATACATCTTTATTCTTCTTGTCTACACATTTATTTCTCAACATGGTCACCATGCCAATGAACACATTTCTCCCAATTACAGTCCAGTTTGTTGACACTGTTATTGTAGAATGTTTGACTGTTGATCGAGCCACAACCTCACCTCTGCTTGCAATGCTTCAACACTATCAAAGTGATGTCCTTGATGTTCTTTAAGTCTTGAAATCAGATGAAAGTTGGACACGGCAAAGTCAGAATTGTACGGAGCATGATTGATGATGGTACGACAGTGAACCCACGGCATCGGATTATTGCAGATGTCAGAGCACTCGTGTGATCTGGCATTGTCATGCTAAACATGAGGGTGCTCCATGTATGAACTATCTCTTCAAACTCAATTACAGCCTGTTGCTTCTCAAGCACTGACAGTTATGTTACGCACAGCCATGTTACACGCTACAATTCAGAGCACTCTAGTGGCAGAAGGCTGCAAATATGTAGACATAAAGAATACAAATGTATAATGTTAACGACATTTGTTTTATTTACAAAGCTTTTAGGAGTTTTCAGGACATCCTTTTACGAGTTGGAAAATATTTGGGGCCCACAATAAATAATATACAAATTGCAAAAATAAAAAAAACCTGATAGATTAAAACTTAAAAGTAATCCAGACTTTTTCAACAATACTCTGGGAAAACTGAATTTAGAAAAATGAGGCTAAACAGATGAGGAACTGACACACACTGTAGGAAATGGCAATCCTCTGAGAAGAGCAAGGAAACACCAATAGTGGAGAACTGAATGTGAAGAAAAACAATTTTAAGAACATGGAAGCTTCAAAAAGGAAACAAAATTATCAGAAACAAGAGGACAAAATAAGATATATTCAATTTCAACTGTCAAAACTTTAAGGGGAAACAACAGTTCACGTAATAACCAGATGCCAAATATTTAAAGGAAATTAAAAATTTCAGCCACAGTGTGCTTTAAGAAAACAGGAGGTAACCTTGCTATAAGCAACAGACTTACCTGCAAAATTTTAGTTCAATATTTTGATAAATAACTAAATTGTGATAAACCAAGAAAATGTCATTTCGCAAATCTAAACCAATCCAAAAAACAAGCCAATTTACTCTAGTCCTTAACTAACATACTCCTTCACTCCTGTCCTCCTTTCAGTCATTCTACACTCACATCTTTCTCTATGCAGTCTCCTCCTTCCTCTGTCGTACCATTCGTGAATTTTAACTTTCTACACTTCTGTTATCCACAGTAGATTCTTTTACAAATTACATGTGGCAGTCCACATTCACCATGGAATGCATATGAAGCTGCTACTTGTTTACTACAATTTTCTTGAATAACTTGAGATAATTATACTCAGGGGCTTTACTAGCCTAGAGGGGGTGGGGAAAGAGGTGGTGGGAACACACTTCTCATTTGAAAACTAGTGTAATTTTCTACCAAATATAGTCAATAGTTTGTGACGGGTAAAAATATTTCATTATGTTTTTTTTCAATCAAACTATCCCCTGCTGAGAAGAATGAACAGAACAGAAATGCCACAGAGCGTAAAATGTGCATTGTGACATTGTCTTGAGCCGAACGGTACACTATTATAAAAATATTTTCATGGGTGCAATTAAGCTGACAATGTGTCACTAACTTTGAGATTTGAACAATGCAAATATATTAAATCATTAATCTCTTGAACCTTTCCAGAGTACTGACACTTTCAGAATAACATTTGTCAAATCTTTTATCTGTGTGACCATTGTCAGTAGCTCAAGTATAAATACTGGTTCCGTGAATGCAGCTACTGAAACACACTAACATAACAAGTTAGAGAGCATAAAAGGGAACTATGAAACAACGCTGCCATGAAATCTACTAGTAACACAACATTTTTCAGTTGGCCAATGGTAGAGCAGTTGCCCGCGAAAGGCAAAGGTCCCGAGTTCGAGTCTCAGTCCGGCACACAGTTTTAATCTGCCAGGAAGTTTCTTATCAGCGCACACTCCGCTGCAGGGTGAAAATCTCATTCTTCTACATACAACAACATACGTATAACCAGGGGCCAGAAAAATCCGCACTTTGCAACAAATGAGAAATAGATGTGAATCCTGCCTAAAAATGTAAAAATGTGAAATTATTTAACAGACGCTGTTTCGTAGCAAATTGTATCTAGATGGGCTATTCATTAGAGAGCATTTGAAACAGCTTTATTTCTGTGTAGAATATTGAAAATTTAAGCAATTACTGAAAAAGCCCAATTTAGAAAGATAATGTTGACAAGAACCTACTTGCAAAAAAAAGTGCATGGACGTAACCACATATCAATGTGCCATGTCAATTGTGGACGGCTGAATGGTGTAAGATACACGTTGCGTAAGGCAACATAGTACTCAGCCATGGCACCTAGCTATTTACCAGAAACATGTAGGTTTGTTTGCCAGCTAAAGATCAAAGGTAGTATAATGCAGACAGTTTTAACATGGCAACTTAGGCGGCGGATGTTTTGAACTTTAGTTGCACTGAATATTGTTAAAGGCCGGACCTGAAGTATGTCGTTAACAACTTCAACAAGCAATTGCCCATAGTTTTCTTTTCTTCTTTTGAAATAAGCTCCTTCCCCTGTGGTGGTCAAAATTTTAGTCTGTTTCCACTCACGGCCATCTGTGATTATGGCCTACAGCGCCTGTCTTCTGCACTATAGCGACTGGAAAACAAAATCTGAAACATTTTTCGATGATGCTGAAATCCTTCCCCTAATGTTCCAATCTAGTTGCCGTACGTTTGGTTCTATCAGTAGCATCGTTAATCATGTGTCTTAGGGCTATGAATGCCCACAAATAGTCGAAATTAGTAGGCTGCAGATTTGTTAATCTTCAAATTGGGTGGGTAAAGTAAAATTACGCCCAGAAACACCTTATATCGAAGACTCAGTCACTTAACTGATGGGAAAATGCTTCTGTTTTTCAACAGAACAATCATTTTTGAAAGCTTAAATACAGCCAAACGAAGAACACAGATGTCATTATGGAAGAAAAAACCTTTAAGTTTTTGCAAAGACAAACTACTAATAATTTGTCCCCTCACTCGTGTACTGTGACAACCTTTTAGATTTGTGTGTCTAATCATTTACAAACAAAGAAAATATATGTGAACTTCAACAAAAATAGACACGAATTTTACAAAAAATAGATGCGAATTCTGCGAAAAATAGATGCTACGTTTTCTGAACCCTACATATAACAAAGGCAGAAAATTCACGCAGGGTTTCAACCAATTCCTTTGACAGAACTTGCCGCCAACACCCCCCCCCCTCCCCCGTGTGTGTGTGTGTGTGTGTGTGTGTGTGTGTGTGTGTGTGTGTGTGTGTTTTTAGAAATTAGAATGCTCATCAGCAGACAAATAACGCCTCCCATGACTCGGTAGAAATAATTAATTATTAATGTCGAACGAAGGATATATTTTGCATTAACAGCAGTGATCATATAATGCTGATCGTCTAGTGTTAATGTCAAGCTTACTGTGATCAGTGCGGCATTAACATCTCTGTTACTACTATAAATTACGATGTGCAACCGATTTTGCACTCTCTATTGTTCTAGCGCTTTTCTGTCAGCCTCTCTAGCTCTTTTCTGTCAGCCTCAGATTCTATCTTGTTAAACATTTTAGTTCTAGTGAGCTCTATTTCTTAATATTATAATTATTATTTTTGTCTTATGATGTATTATTCATCACAATTACTGCGATATTATTATTTCCCCACAACGATTTGCTCTGCTGATGAGCATTCTAATTTCTAAACAGGAAATATTAAACTTTATTAACGATGACTAATTTTTGCCGTAAGCTGGCAAATTCCTTTGTGTTTTCTTTGCAGATGTCTGCCATGAAACTTGTAAATGTATGAAATAATTTTTCTAAATAATAACCTGAATTATTGTAATATAAAAAAGGGGGGGAGGGGGCGGCAGTTTCACAAAATTATTTAGAAGTTAGATTTCCAGAGTCTCAAATATTCTATATTTCATCATTAGTCGACACCACTTCTGGACACTAATAAGAAAAAATACTTTTCTTTGCAAAGTTTTACCCTGCTCTTTAAAAGCTAGCCATCACACAAACCAAAAAACGATATATTTACTGCTGAATGACTTCTTGCAGAACTTCACTACAGGAACTACACAAAAGGTAAATCTCATGTTGCTAACTGAACTTATAAAAGTTAGTATTTACTGTCAATAGAAGTCATCTCATTTATAAAATATTCTCTCTATTTAACAAGATTTAACATTGTTTCAAGTAATATAAATAGAAAGTTATATTTCAGTGTGTGTGTTTGGAGGGGTCGGGGTGTGGAGGGGTGGAGCCACAGACGAGCCACAATTGTAGGCTCTATTTTGGAACTACCTAAAAACAAGCATTTTCCAACTCCTTGCACAGGTTCAATAATCTTCACTTTCTTTCCTCTTTATCTGCTCACCTCAGGGTACATTTGTGGTCTGACATATTCTGCAAACATGATGGATTTACAAAACATGGCTAGATAAGGATCGACATCCAAACTACACAAAAGGAAGAGATTTTACTACTTTTAAACCAGCCCATTGCTGTGACAAGATGTTCCAGGTTATTGTTTTGTTTACGTTGAGTCATACTGTTCAGGCTAACTGCCTGTATACTGGAACCATGCTTCAATGCTTATGTCTAATGTACCGGGTCGTTAGTTCCAATTTTGGCTAACAGGTGCAAACCTGGCACTGTACAGCACCTTGACGATATTTCCAATACTCATATTGAACAGATGGTGTGAGCGGCAGTTAATAATAAAATCAACACTATATCTTTTTCACTTGTCTGACTTTCTGTCCACTTCCTGTTCCTAATCCATTAGATATGTAAACATTTCTGTATATATTTCCTACATTCAGTGTCAGATTTGCACCTTGTGTCCAAAACTGGAACTAATTTTATCCAGTGTAAACTGATTTCACATTAACACATTAGACTATATACTAAGTTTTGTTGTCATATCATAATTACAGCCCACATTGGACCCTTGTGAGTATCTGCACTTTAATTATAACCGCCCGGTATATTGCATAACATGTACAAGCTACAAGGGTATAATGTTGAAAGCACTAGGGCAGTGATACAAACCAAAGAAGGCTTGAATGGTGGTTCCAATTTCCGTGCAAGCACATCAAGCCAATTGATATGCCGGAAAAAGGGGTGCATTTTTATGGCTTCACCATCTCCTGGACCTGAACCCAGTCGCTGGTTCACTTGCCTCTGTTTAAAGACAACAACAAGTTACATAATGAATGTGAACAAGATAGAGGAAGCAAATTACAGAGTTTCTAAATTTTTATGCAAAAGCTTAACCAGTAACTTTTATTCATTTGAGCATATGCATGTAATCACAATCATCAGCTAATTAATATCTATTACTGTGTGTGTGTGTGTGTGTGTGTGTGTGTGTGTGTGTGTGTTGGTTGGTTAAACACTTTAGAGACAGAAAGGAAGGTGTTGAGGATGAGCTGCATTCTGGCCAACCATCAACAAGCACAACCCAGACAACATCAAATGAATGTTATGTACACTTGTGGATGATGCTAACAGAAGAGTTGAATATAAGCAAAGATGATGTAAGCGTTATTGCTCACGAATAGTCGAAAAAGCAGGGGATTTGTGCCCTGTTTGTATGAGAGATGAGCAGATGCAAATTCAGATGGAGAATCTGGAGATTTCATCCAAATACCTGACAAGAATCCGCAGCATTTGGAAACTGCCATTACAAGAGGTGAGACCTGGTGCTACAGATATGATCTGGTGACCAAGCGACAGTCAATGACGTGGTGTTCGCCATCTTCCCTGACTCCCAATGCTAAAGTGCGCGCAGTTTCAAGTAACACCAGCTTTAGCTCAAAGACAAATGTACGTGTTTTGTTCTAAAATGCTAGGTCCCAAGCCATATGTGGCACATCATTCAAACACCCACTGTTTGACATGGCACTAGAGCATAATTTAACAAGTGCACTGATACGTCATTGCATTCATGTATAGGTATGCTCTTTATTTTGCAACAATGTTCTTATACACAACTTTCCAAACAGGAATTCACTAGAATTAGTACAATACCAGTAACCAGTAATTGTTTACATTCTTGATGTCTATATGCATAAAACAATGCTATTTTGAACCACTTGTGATTCAAGAGTTCATCTGAATACAATTCGCAACAAAATTCGCATTTTCACATTTTAAGTCAGAAATGGCATCTATATTTGCATCTATCCCCCCCAATAGCAATTTTCCAGGTCCCTACTCACGGCCTTATAGTAGCAACAATGGAAAAATGTAAATCAGTATGACCAAATGGTGACTCTAGCCTTCACCATCTCTAATACAATGCCAATTTGTTAAAAACAGTGCAAATTCCTCAAAAGACATTACTTCACAATAGTGTGTGTGTGTGTGTGCGCGCGCGCATTGTGGCTAGGCTTGGGCGGTCTGAGAGGAAAGGGGGGGGGGGGGGGGGGGAGAGACAGAGTTATGAGTAAGTGCCCATGGGATTTCAGAAGACTGTGCACTAGGGGGCAGGTGTGTCAAAACGTGCACTCCATATTGTTGCATGAAATTAGTTCACATCTGCAAATAAGCAACCCAATGAACAGTCAGAGGTAAGGTCCAGTATGGCACTAATGGTAATGAAATGCAACATGCCACATTCTTCCATTATTCCTGAATATATGCAGATGAGGAAATATTACTTGAAAAATTAAAGGAGACTGATCTTGTTAGCATACCAAATCTGTTCCATAAATGCCAAAATCTTTTCTGCAAAAGGAAAATGCTGGTATTATCTATAGATATAGTGCATGGTAACTGAATAGATATAAGTTTGTAAGTAGTCACTGGAACTGAATAAGCAATGTGCAGGCTTTACATATAAAGTGTCACATGTGATTTCCTCTGCCACCTCTACCCTACCAAAAATCAATAGCCCAAGGAAAGAACTCAATGAATACACATCACTGTGCAACAAAACACTCTTCAATGCAATAGAATTATACAAACAACACCTACACCAAAACTTCTCATGGAAGAATCTCTCTCTCTCTCTCTCTCTCTCTCTCTCTCTCTCTCTCTCTGCCCCACTTCTCAAAACAAACACACACACACACACACACACACACACACAAAAACCACTGACGCCAAATACAATTCAAACTCACATGCCTCACCCAGCCAAAACATGCTACTACGAAACATATGAATACCACACAGCCACAACAACATGTAGTGGCAGCGAAACTCTGCCTATGTTCTGAGAAATACAAAAAGTGTAGTACCAAGCACCACAGGTCATGAAGTAAGCCTATTTACCTCACCAACAACATAGGAGAATGCACCACAACTTCAAAACTGTAACTTACACACAAAAAACGAGATACTGACTCATTTCCATTTGTAAAAGTTTATCAAACAGAAAAATAAAATACGTTTCAATTTTGCAGATGACAAGTTGTATACTGTGTAGCAGAATAGCTACCAAAATAAATGGACAATAGCATCATGTAAGGTACTTTAAATAATGCATACATCCACTTTTCACCAATTAAGCTATAAATGGAACTTTGACATATGGCTATAAACAATACAAATGTTAATATGTAACATCAATTTTACAGTTAAAAATAAAAATTAAAGCCACTAATAATAGCACAAAACTGCTGAAACATGTATGGGTGAAACAAAACAGGAAAAAAGGTGTCTTGCATAAGGCGGAATTTCTCGTCCCATTTTCGTAACAAGAAGAATTGCACCACAAGATGATTACTCATTAATACAATTTACCAGCAACCAGAAGCACTCAGAATAACAAAAGCTGGCCAGTCACAGTGCAAGATAGCAAATGCCAATGTGTAACTTCACAATGTAGAAAATACAACTGGTATTCAAAGATGATCAAGATAAGTCATCTACTGTTTGCCACAGTCCATAAGGATAAAAGGCTCATACAACTAAACTGTCTAGTAAACACCAAAAGGATGTCTAACATTGTCACAAATCTTTTGCAACTAACTTCACAAAGGTGACCTTTGTGCAAGTTGACTCGCAAGTGTACCCTTCGCATGACACCTGTGTCAAAGACTTTGAGCAGGGGAACATCACGGCTGAAAAATTGCATTTAGTTCTGGCATCAGGCATCTGGCATCAGTTCTGGGCAGGTAGCAGCTTTGGTCGATTCATTCGTTATCACTGTCTCCCAAAACCGTTGTCTCATAGCACTATGGCAAGTTGTTTCAATACTGTCTCACTGGGCATACACAACCTCAAATGACTGTGGGCAGGCACAACTGTACATGCTGCCTGCCAGGTGGTACTAATGCCTGCCTCTTGGCATACACAAGACTGTTCGCCTCCCATGGCTGGGGTCACTCAACCTAGGCAGTATAGTGTAGGCTATGGTCTGGCTGCCTGACTGCCCATGCTTACACTGTTTCCCCACCTCTGCATGCCAATGCCCACAGGCAGCACGGCATACACTGACATTCAAGCTGGAACAGTCTGCACTATAGTACAGGAGTAAGATCCTCTAACCTTTTGTTCCAATGAATGTGGTGGCATTGGTAATTTTGTCAGTTTTAGAGGCAACAAAATTTAGTCTTAACAGCTTCAGCTGGTGGACAACAGTCACCTACATAACAACAGATAAGGAAAATTAACTGTTAAAATAAACATTGCAGCTAAGACAACACCTCTTTTGGTTGTTCTGGAGTAAGGGAATGCCTTTACAGAAATGCGGTATAATTTTTTTCAGGGCAGCAATCTCAGTGCATCTGATGTATAGGTGGAACTGGTCTTGGTTTTCTTTTTTGAAGCTGTTTCACTTTCCTTTCTCATATTATGTGTAGACAGTAATCACAGAGCACCAATACAAGTATATGAATGTGTATCTGGAACAAGATCGCAGTGTGCATTAGAGTGAACTAGAAATGTGCCTTTCCTTAATCTCTGGTCTCCGAGATTATTCCCAAACTGTTGCAACAAGTACAGTTAACACTTTTGGAAGTTTCTGGCTTCTGGTCCTAGAGCAAAGAACAGGAAAGGATGCCAGTGAGGGGCAGGAAATGTTGTAAATAAAATGACAAGTCTTACACAAAAACTGTATTTAAGTACGCAATTTTTATCTAAAGTGTTAAATTGAATTATCTTCATTATGGGTCCTCTGTTGTCCCTTAAACTTTAAGGACTGTAGCACTGCATTTCATTATCAGTACTGGTGCAGGGTGATGGAAGCGATCCAATGTTTAAGAGTCTGAATACTGTTATAATGAAAAAATCTATATTTCACGTTAGCCTATTGTATTGAAGTATCAAACTTTTCCACTCGTTTATACACATTATACACATTGGTAATAGTAATTTAAACATTAACATTACACATAGTAATAAAAAACTAATATTTCTTTCTTTCCATGTTAAATTGATATATGATATGTATCTCTTACTTCTGTCAAGTTTAAAATTTTCTAAAATATTTTATGTTTCATTCAGTATCAGAAACATGTTCTTCATTGAAAATTTCATTAAATATTGAAACTACACGACAGACTTTTTTTTTATGTACTTCACATAAAACTTTGTTAATTCTTACGCACTCTGTACATTCTCCCTTCTTGTTTCTTTCATCATCCACTTTCCTGTTTGCAAGCCTTGCTCTTTTTGCTGAAAATCCTTGGTTTTCATTTTCTTGTGTTATCATCTTGGCCACCTCCTTTTCAATGGATTTGGGTAAGGATGTCGTCACTGCTCTCTTGTGTATAACTGGTGGTATTAGCTCCTATTTGTCATAGGGACAATATAATGGCCATGTGATCGTTCTCATTATTTCCGGTACGTATTATTTGAGCATTTATTCCAGAAATATCCAGGATATGGAAAAATATTGCACAGAACCAGCATTCTGTTTTTCTTGGTGTGGAGTAGATGGTGTACATTTCATCCAATGTATCTACTACTGTTTTTGTGGAACTTTACACAGTGATAATTTCAGGCTTCTTTTCCTTTCCTGTGCTGTCATCTATTTCATTACTGAAATGCATATATGAAAGAAGTATCACATCTTGTTCTTTTTTGGCACACTTTAAAGAACTATCAAATCCTTTTGAAATCCAAATAAGCTGCATCTCACATACCTGGTAGATGAATAACAGTATTCAGAGGTCATGTCATTATACTTCTTGGTGGAGGGCTCTTCATCCCATTTCATTGATTTGTATTTTCCAAAGAAGAAATCTCTATTTTTCAAAACTTATTTCATTTTCATCACCATCCGTCTATCCATCAGTTTCAAGTACTAATCCTTCATACTCATCAGGTGATAAATCTGATTTATCATATGTTCCTCCTCCTTGTTGTTCTTCTTCAAGTAATCTCTATTTCTCTTTTATTTTCTTCATATGTACACATGCTGTACATTGAGTTGTTCCCATACAGTATCAGAAAGCAAACCAACTCAAAGACTTACTTCACTTGGAAAGCTAATTAACAACTGGGTTCACAAGTGCATACAAAGTGACAACACTGATATAGCTGTGAAATTTTAAAAAACTGACGCTCCATATTATGAGGGCTGTTCAATAAAAAATGATCATTTTTTTTAATAACATACCTTTACTCATCCTCAATTTTGATAGTCCTCCTCAAAGTACTCTCCCATGAATGTGATGCACTTGTCCCAGCATTTCTGCCAGTCTTCAATTACATGCTGGAAACCATTTTTTGAGATGTCCTTATAAATCGCCTCGGCAACCTTCACCACTGCTTCTGATGATTGATAATGCCTCCCACGAAGGCGTTTCTTCATGTTAGGGAATAGGAAAAAAGGTCACATGGACTAAATCTGGACTATAGGGAGGGTGAGGGATGCACTTCACATTGATTTTTGCAAGATATACAGCAACAACATAGGCAATATGCAGCCACACATTATCGTGGTGCAGCATCCAGCCTGCTTCATGGGAATGTGGTCTTATGCGCCTCGTATGAACTTGCAATGTTTTCAGGGCATCCCTGTAGTATTGTCCAGTTACTGATGTGTGTGCAGGTACAACATGCTGATAAACCATTCCACGAATTTCAAAGAATGATATGACCATAACTTTCCCAGCAGACGCAACCACTTTTGCTTTTTTGGGGGTTGGTGATGAAGGAGATTTCCACACTTGGCTTTGCTGTTTACTCTCAGGATCAAAATGATGTGGGCAAGTTTCATTAGCAGTGATTACATTTGAAAGAAACTCCAGATCTTCCTCTAACAAACTTTTACAGACTTGCATGCGAATGACCTTTTGTTTGGGAATCAACAGTCTTGGAACCCACTGCGCATGGAAACGTGTCGTGTAATTTTTCTGCCACCAATGTGTGGGTGGCACTCAATGAAATGTTCAGTATTTCAGAAAGTGATCTTAAGGTAATTCGTCGATCCTATCTCACAATGACAGCAGCAGTGTTTATGTTTTCTTCCGTATGAGGAGTAACTGGAGCACCTGGTCCACTTTCCTTTGAAATTGATTGTCTCTCGTCTTTAAACATTTTAAACCATCTTCAAACTGTGTTGTAGGGAAGAACAGACTCTCCATAGGCCTCCAGTAACATTGGCTAGGCCTCAGATGAAGATTTGTTCAGATGAAAGCAGAATTTCAAAGTCGCATATTGTTCCTCACATGTTACCTCCATTGCGACAGTAGGCGATATTGAACATGTCCGACGTTGCCTGCCTCTCACAGGTAGGAACCAGGAGTCCCAACAATGAAACTACTATGGCATGTTTGCTGCACATTAAGCTAAAAGAGCATCATAAGATTAAATTTTAGCATGAAAAATTATAAATATAAAAAATTATGATCACTCTTTATTGAAAAGCCCTCTTATTTTGATTTTTGTTACATTAGGACTGGCACATGTCGTCCTGAACATCCCAGCACATGTTTTTGGCATCTGAACAAAAAGAATAATTGAAATTTAGTTTATTCTTCACTGTCCAGTCACATTAATGTGACCATCTGTCAAAAGCCTGAAAAATAACCTTTTACGATGCAGACCTCTGCAGGATGTACAGGAAGAGAGTATATGAAGTTCTGGAAGGTACCGACAGCATTGTGGAGCAATGCCAACCCCAGTGCCAAGGCTGGTTGTACTATGATTCTCAGTTGAGGATCAATGGCATGAACAGTCCAATCATACAGATTCTTGATAGGGTTTAAATCCAGGGAGTCCAGGGGCCAGGGGAGAAATGTAAACTCATCCTGGTGCTGGTTGGTTGGCTGGTTTAATGATTAAAGGGATCAAACAATGTGGTCATCGGTCCCTTCTGCCAAGAAGGAAAAGGTAAATGAATAAATGCAGGTGAGGTGCCAAGTCCAGGGAGCAGCCAGAGGGTGCTAAAGGCAGAAAGTACAATGAGGGACATACCACCACCACCACCACCACCACCACCACCACCCTATCCAACAACATCTAGAAAAAGACTTGTGGCATGGAGACAGTAAGAGAAGCACAAGAAAACAGAGGAAGAACATCAAGTCGAACAGCACATGCAAGAAGGGGGAAGAAGAGCACAAAAGGGTGGGTAGGGCGAGAGCTGGAGCAGACCACTAAGTCCGGACAGCCACTGCCTATTCAGGGCATAGGAGGCAACAGAGTGTCGAGCCAACCAGTCAATGGGCCTACAAGACTGAGGTGCCCTGCCTTAGAGACAGTAGTAAAAACTCCCTTTACGAATAAACTGTAAAGCTAGGTCAGTTGAGGAGGAATCATCCACTAACACCAGAGGTAGTGAGTAAGGAAGATTAAGAGTCCACCCCGGGCAGCTACTAGGTTAGGACAGTCCAACAAAATGTAGACAACCATGAAATGGGCACCATGAAGATAGTTGGGCAGATCTTCACAATAGAGAAGATTGCTATGTGTCAGCCAAGTATGTCCAATGCAGAGCCAGCAAAGAACGATGGAATCCTCTAAAAAGGCTTGGATAGAGGAGCTCCGCAAATCTGTGGACTCTATTATTGCTCATACATTGTTCGGCAAAGACAGTGTTTGCCATTCCATTTTCCAAATGCTTAGAACTAGACAGTGTAATGCTGGCTGTAGGTCTAATTCTGGAATACCGATCTTAAAAGGCAGCTTGCCGGTAGCCAATTTGGTCAGCCTGTCAGTGAGTTCACTCCCCAGGATGCGACATGACCCTAGCTCCAGACAGTTCAGACAGACTACCAAGCATCAGCACTGTTCGAGGGCAAGCATCAGCACTGTTCGAGGGCAAAATAGGAAATCTGGATAGTCAGAACCAAGGGGTGGTGAGGGTAACAGTGTTCAAGAGCTTGTAAACTGCTCAAAGAGTCACTACAGAGGAGGAACGACTCTGTGCAGGAATGGAAATGCTGAAGACCACAAGAGATGGCCACCATGTCATGGAGTGGATTTAATTACATCCTGCATGAACATAAGCAGAGCCAGTGTGATTGGCAACCATTGAGCCATCAGTGTAGACTACTTCAGAACCACAAAATGTACTGAAATTGCAGAAGAATTAACAACAGAGGGCCTCAGGATAAGTTGAGTCTTTCAGAACTGTGAACGAGGGATGCACCACCGAGGTGCACTTGAATGGGCCCAGAGAAGATGTGGCAAGGAGAAAGCTGGAGTTCAGAAAGAGAGACCAGATGCAGATGGTGATCATAACCCAGACCTGGACCACTGTTGCAGGTGGCAGAGCTTTGTATCTGGAAAGAGGAGATGGTAGTTCAGGTGCTCTTGAGAGCAGCAGATGCATAGCACAAAGAGATCAACTGTTGCTGTTGGTGCAGAACCCGAAATGGTGGAACCCCTGCCCCTACTAGAAGGCTGATCACGGGGCTAGCACGAAAGTCACAAATTGTCATTTGTACTCCACAATGGTGTATTGGGTCCAGCATGTGCAACATCGAAGGTGATGCCGAGCCATTTGTGAGACTCCCATGGGACTGGATCAACACTATGTACAGCTGTATCAGAGCATATTGGTCCGCACCCCAGTTGGTGTTGCTGAGGTGTAAGAGCAAAGAGCATTTAAGTGCAACCAACATGTCTGATTTAGTCAACACAGAGGGAGAAACCATGTCAACCAGGAATCACAGACCAATCCCAAAGAATGGTAGGAGTTCACCACATTGATGGACTGGCCATCAACATTCAGATTTGGATGGGGAATGACAAATGCATAAGACAGGTCTTGGCAGCCAAAAAATGGAAGATACGAGTGACAGCCCAATATTGCATTCGGTGTATTGCTTCCTGCAGTGTGCATTCAGAAATGCCCACCATGCACGAACAAAAATAAATGCACAAAGACGGGGACACTGTGGGTCCTGCAGCTGCCACCAGACCACTGACAGCCACTAAAAAGAGGGGGACACTGCAAACACAACTCTGAAGAACCTCATTCTCCTGCAGATGGGAGATGCTATGGGATGTGCCAACCTGTATCTGAAAACTGTGATAGGAAATAAAGTTCCAAATAAAAATCAGGAGTGGGCCATGGAGGCCCAATTCATGTAAGGTGGCAAGGATATCATGGCACCATGTGGTAACACAAGTTTATGCATATGTAAGAAGACTGTAGCTAGGTGTTGATGATGAGCATAAAATGTTCGGATACCACACTGCAAGTGGACTAAATTATCTGCAGTACAGTAGCCTGGGCGAAAACCACCCTGAGCCGAAGACAAAAGTTCTTGGGATTCAAGGATCCAACACAGCCTTCAATATACCACACATTCAAGTAACTTGCAGAGGGCATTAAGTAAACTGATTGGATGATACCTGTCCATCTGAAGAGGTTGTTACTCGATTTCAAAACTGCAATAAAGACACTTTCTCATCATTTGGAAGGCGATTCCCTCTAGCTCCAAACAGTTAAAAAGAGAAAGTATATGATGTTGACTAGTCACGGATAAGTGTTGAAGCATTTAGTTGTGCACCTCGTCCAGTCCAGGAGCTATCTTGGGGCGGCGAGCAAGGGCCCTGGTGAATTACCACTCGCTAAATGGGGTGTTATTAGGCTTCAGGTGCTGGAGAACAAAATATAGAAGACAGAATGTGAACAGATAGTGGATGGACACTGAAGTCTGGCTGAAATACTGAACAATATCCTCAGTGACAGACTCTGGGCTGGTGAGGATAACATCATTCAGGGAAATTCCCCAGGACACCTGTAGGATGATGGCGGCCAAAAATGCACCTGATCTTTGCCCATTGCTGTGAAGAGGGAGTATGTTGTCCTATGGCAGCAACATATCATTCCCAACAAAGTACATTAGTAAAGGCTCACCTGGAAGTGCATCCAGGAGAGAGATGTTGGAGAGAAAATAAGATGATCTGAAAATGGTTATTGACATACAAATTGTCGTGAACTCCCCACTGGACAGAGGGGAAGAATACAGGGCTGCAGATGGAAAGATCAATCAGCAAGAAAGTGCCACATACCAAACTAAAGTGTGTGGGGGTTCCAGTGTTGAGGAGTCTGATCATGCCCCGCCAGCAGGTCTTCAATAACCTTGCCCATCGATGGTTGCTGTACCACCCCACACAGTGTACAGGCATTAAAAGCCCCAACGAGAAGGGAGGGGACAGGTAGCTATCAAAGCACAGCAATAACAGCAGGAAGAGCAGGAAGCCTAGGAGAGGTCTGGCGGGAGATAATTATTGCGTATCGTAACTGTAGGGTCTAAATGGGTCCAAAAAAATGCCACTGCTTCCACCACAGTATGAAGAGGGAAACAGAAACTAACAATGGTTGTGCAGACCAATGTACAGGCACCGACAGAGGCTCACAAAGTGCCAACCTGGTTCTTGCTGATGGCTTGGGGGACCACGAATAGTCAGCAAATGAGTATCCATAAAACGAGATTCCTGAAAAGCAACACAAGCTACAGAGTAGAGAGAAAGAAGGGACTACAGTTCTGGAAGTTGACAATAATAATCTTTATAGTTCCATTGGAGGAGAGTAGTACAAGAGGATGGATGGTCGCCTAATGGGCCAGAATTGGTCATTGTGCTGAGTCAAAGTCAGTCACTGGTAAAGGACGGAGTGACATCCGTGAATGTAAGATTTGGCTCTGATTGAGAGGGAGGGGTGACACCCCCTGGGATGACCGAGGAAGGGGGGTGGGGGAGGGGTAGCAGCCCAAGGCTTACACTTCTTCTTCTTCTTCTTCTTCTTCTTCTTGTTGTAGACCTCTTCCTCCTCCTCCTGATCCTCTGGAGGGCGAGAGGAGGTGTGGTTGGGAAGAAAGCAAGCCACATCAATATCAGGGTCCGAAAGAGAACGAGCTATGCCGGATTACTCCTGATTTAGTCATCAGACTGAAGGAGGAGGTCCCTGCGGAAGATAATGTCCTGTGTCATTTTTCAGGACCGGTAAGGAGTGATGCTCGTCGGCACATCAGCTAAGAACTCTTAAGCCCAAAGGGAAGTTAACTGACTGGCAGAAGTAGTTTTAATCAGTAGGGAACCATTTCACTTCTTACTGAGTCAACTTCACTGAACTTATCTTCAATATGTACTAAATTAAAAAAACAAAAAATTAAACAAAATAAAAAAAAATTAAAAAAAGAGAGAGTGGTTCGGTAGCAATGAAAGTCTCCCCATTGGGCCTGGAAAAAACCAAGTAACAGGGAAAGGTTCCACTCCAAGCCAGTAGACCACGCCCTCCTTCCATGGGGTAGCCTGGAGGAGAATGCTGAGGGAACCAAGGTAAGAGCAGAGAGAGAACCATTCCCATCTGAAGAGACAGTCACGGAAGGGTAGTCAGCAAGCTTCATGTGCAGATCATCTGCCCTGGTACCACCCACTCCAATCAGTGTCTCAGCAAGTGGGCTCCACCCAGCTGTGGCAAGGGCCACCTGGCACAGCACTCCTTGCCGGGAGTTCCAATACCCGAAAAAGACGAGCAACCACTCCTATGCATACACGAGAGGGTGACAGCTTAGGTACCACAAGTGTGATCCCTATGTCCGTCAGGGCCTCAATGGCTTCCAATGCAAAAACAATTTAGAAAGGGAAGTTGAAGCCCAAGGGGACCAAAAAGAGAGCCAGAGAGAGAGAGAGAGAGAGAGAGAGAGAGAGAGAGAGAGGAAACATGAGACGCAAGACCTAAAGGGAATTGTGGAACAAAGGGCATAACTGGGTCATCACAAAGGGAAACACTGAGGGAGGCAGAAGGGGGGAGCACGAGGGAAAGCAGCTATGATGGGAAGGAGTGGAGTGGGGGAAGGGAATGCAGCCCGTTAAGAAGAAAGGCTGCAGTAGCTTGGGGACCCATCCGCTACACACACACACACACACACACACACACACACACACACACACACAGAAGAGCTGTGGGACCCCGGGGGTCATCCTAGTGCTCTTCAAACCATGTGCGTATGCTGTGAGATGTGCGACACATTCTGTTGTCCTACTGGTAGATGCCACCATGCCGAGCATGAACAAACCAAATGTTGGGGTGTCCATGGTCTGGAAGGATAGATGCACTCTGTGTTGAGCCATTTTGTTTTCCAAAATGACACTATCACCCAGGGAATACCATGAAAATTTTCCCCACACCATAACTCTCCCTCCTTCAACATGGACCATTCTGATAATTGAAACATAAAACGTGTTTCATCCGAAAAGGCCACTTGTCGCCACTCAGTGGATGTCCAGTTGCAGCGCTGGCATGCAAATTTCAGCCTTTGTTGCCAACGGACAGCCTTCAGCATGGGTATATCTACCATGTACATGCTGTGGAGGCCCATTTGCAGCAATTTTCACTGAAGTCATTCACTCCTGTAATC
Source organism: Schistocerca nitens (assembly GCF_023898315.1). NCBI lineage: Eukaryota > Metazoa > Arthropoda > Insecta > Orthoptera > Acrididae > Schistocerca > Schistocerca nitens. The sequence continues at coordinate 432,430,197 of NC_064614.1, forward strand.
TATGGCCTGTGGTGCTCCATAGTTGCTTCGATGCAAAGTTTTGGATAGTGTCATTTTGCCATGCATGGTATACGAGTTTATTTTATCCACAGCTGCACATGAACAGTTTACAAACTTAGCCATTTTGGAAATGCTTCCACCCTTTGTCTGAAAGCCAATGATCATGCCCTTTTGGAGGTCAGCTAAATCACTCCATTTCCACCTTACGACGACTGCATTATATTGTGTGTCTCACAGACACACTTTATATATCCTCCACAGCCTGTCCTGCAATCTGTCTTCTGTGAGTGGTTATTGCACGTTGACATTTAACATAGGCAACGGTCACAGTAACACAACTGGGCTTAGTAATTTCATTATTTATACAGCCCTTATACAGAAATCTAACAGGGGTTTTTGACAATTATGAATTTTCAAACTAATAATAAGAGTGGTTTTTAATCTGTGGAATGTCCACAGCACCCCATGCAGCACTAAAAGGTTAAACAGAAATATATATTATATTTTCCTGCTCTATGACCTCTGAAAGATCCTTATGTTTTGAAAGCCTGAGGTCCTAAAATCCTCTATAGTGTGGGCTACTTTTACTTGGTACTTTTATAAGCACACCTATTTTGCCTTTATAATAATTATATTTCTGAATAAAAAATGTTTAATAGACACTCTACAAGTTATTGGCTATGTACATTCCTTTAATGCTACTATATATTAAGGGCAACATTATGAGTATGGTTATTTTTCCACACAGCCTCTCACCTTAAGGAGCTTGCGTATCAGATCCCGAGCATCAGGTGTAAGGTACTGCGGTAAAACTAGTTTCCCCCTCAAGATTTTTTCTATTGTTTTCTTGCGGTTCTCAGCTGTGAAGGGTGGCTGAAACAATAATAATAATAATAATAATAATAATAATAATAATAATAAAACAAAGATTAAATTAAAAATATTAAAGAATGATGATGTTTTAATCACAATTCTAGGTTACTTTTCTTCTTTAGTAATTAACTGCTGGTCCCTCACATGTAATTCTCTACTTTAGCAATGAATGATCTTCATTTGTTCAATTACTACTACTACTACTACTACTACTACTACTAAAATTATGCAGTTTCTTATTTAGTTGTTTCCTGCTTTTATATGTACATACTGTTCCAACACTTCTGGAATTGTCACCAGTATATAGTATATAATCTTGTCTCATTGGAATTGACTGACTGCTTCTGCCCCTTCACTACTTAAGCGTGTCTTTGTTGATGTTGTCGATACATGCTCTTGTGTATCATTCACATATAATAAGTGTTTCACAGAGTTACTAATAGGTAAACATACATTAAATATTTTAGTTATAAAAACATACCGCTCCTGTCAACATATCATACATCAATGCACCCAGTGACCACCAGTCTACTGCCTTTCCATGTCCACTTCGTGTTAGGATTTCTGGAGCCCTAAATAGAAACATTGAAATAAATAAAATTTAATACCAATTGGAATTCATATGCTTAAAACATATGCTGTAACATGTGTACAGTAGTTGGCTTGAAAAAGAGGAAACTGCTTGATATTAACATTTACTTATGCTGAAACACTACCTACTGCAAGTAGCCTGTGTGTAAAAAAGCCAAGTGAACTCATAATAAAATAAATAGATGAAGGTATTTGGCTAACTGAGACATGTCACTGACTCACTGATATGCAGCTGTACGTATCAAAAAGCAACTATTTAAGACATTTGGTTTCTAGCTCATGGCCTCCACTCCCCTCATAAAATCTCTCTGTATTTTTCTGTACAATTTTTATCACGACTGCAACATATCTATTTTTGGTGAGAATGGGGAATTGGGGGGGGGGGGGGGGGAGGGAGAAAAAGGACAAAGTGAGAGAGAATACACATTTCTGAGGGCAGTACAGGTCCAACAGTATCAATATGAATGGGACTGAATCACAGACTGGGTGTGGCAAAGGTACCCCAGTGGCGCTAGAAAACTGCATTTGGCAAGTGTTGCACTGCTGACCAAGTATCTTGCATCTGGATAGACAAATACTAATTTGCAAGAACTATAGCAGACAGAATGAAATTTTTACTCTGCAACAGAGTGTGTGCTGATATGAAACTTCCTAACAGGTTGAAATTGTTTGCTGGACCAAGGCAGAGCTCTTGCCCACAAAAGGCAAAGGTCCCTATTTCGAGTCTCAGTCCGACAAACAGTTTTAATCTGCCATGAAGTTTCACTATAGTAGCTCTATCTCAACGACGCATACGACTGAAGTGATGAGATGTAAGGCTGGCTAAAAACTGACATTACGGTCACACATGTGGAGTGGAGGAAATCCCAATACAGCTGCACATTTGTGTTTGATAGTGAGAGAGATGAAAGCTGTAAGTTTGATGGGAGGTCATGAGGAAGCACTTCAACTCACTGACTCTGCTGCTGCTTTCTGCATGGTCTTTATGTGGGACAATTTATCTGTTGCTGTACTTTGTTTTTAGTATCAAGCAACCCTTTTTGTAAATGGCAACCACCGACTTATTTCTGATATGGTGCTATTGAGGTGCTTGGATGTGGCTTTTGTGTAGAGTCATTACTGTGTAGTGCTGTGATTTGGTTGGATTATTTTACCATTTGAATTGAATGTTTCAGAGAGTTTTCTGGCTTTTTCGGAGCAGTGTTTCCATGGTCTGTTCTGCACTTTACACCACAGAACTAAGGCCTCTGGTGCACACATACACAGTTAGAATTTTTAGGAAGTATGTTAGAACCTGTGATAGCCATGTATTACATAGGATACTTTCATTCACTGTGTTCCCTGCTAGTGTTCAAAGATCATTAAATAGTTTAGAGGCATGTGATGGCCAAGATGTAGGATTTTTAAATGCTTTGCAAGATACTTAGCCTCCAACTCTGTCAAACAACTGATCAGCACATGTAACGGCACTTTGTTTATGAACACCATGCAGAGGGGCTAAGGTGTCCTGTGCTTCCAAGGCCACGCACCCACTGAGAACATCAACACACAACAGTATTTTGGCATATCAGATGTGATATGAGTTAGGACAAACTGGGTCTACAACTGTCTCCAAGTACAATATACGCATATGGCAGATACATCAGAACTCTCTCTATTTTGTGCAATCCTCACAGTAAATAGCATGGACAGACTTTAAACATGTTCAGTTTTGGATAGCTACATGTGACACACATTATGAGTAGTTATGCTATTTATGCTGTATTGTTCTGGTGGAAGCTCTGACGTTTAGAATACCTTGTCACTTAATTGCTGGTAATTACATTGTAAATATTGTCCTAGAAAACATACCTACTGCATTTGTCAGAGATCACAGAGAGCCAGACATGTGGAATTCTGATACTATAATATCATTGCAATGTCTTTGTAATAAGTCTGAGGTTTCAGTACGATAGAGGACTAGGTGGGACTTTAGGGGTTGTGTGACGTCTAATAAATATGGGGAAGAGAGGAACAAAAAACAATAAAAATATACACAACACTCACAATGAAGATAGTTTACAATTCTGCATAAAGAATCCTAAATAATGTTAAGCTGTGAAGCTAGAAGTAACTTACATATACTCAATTGTGCCACAAAATGTGTGTGTCACTATGCCTTCTTGGATATGTTCCTTACACAGACCAAAGTCTGTCAGTTTTACGTGTCCCTGTGCATCTAACAGAATATTTTCCGGCTTCAGATCCCTGAAAAAGACAAAGTCTATGAAAGGCGATACTTTAAAGATGCACATCCACTAGATGAGCAAGTATTACTTCACTGTTCACAGAATTTAGATAAAAATATTTAATAAATCAAGCAGAGACAGCTGAAGGTATTAAACTAAAAGATTAAACATTTGCAGCAAGACGAAGGGGCCAACACTGGCTGCTGGAATAGGAGTGACTGGAGCAGTCAGGACTTAAAACACCTTTACTCCATTTGTTGCAGTTGCTCTTAAATTATGTTACTGTTCTTGGGTTGGAAACACATTTTTTTTATTTTTACTTTATTTTGCACACAAAATACATGCTACATATGAAGTGCCTACAAAATCTGATCATCAGTTTATACTTGTTACCCACTGCAATAAACACGAGTTATTTCATGTGGTGTTCTGCTCCATAGTAATTAGTCACTTAGTTTTTAAGTATATTATATCCAAACCAAATATTATGATCAAATGGACATGGCTTTGTGTTTTTCCTATTAATGTCTCTCATATGCTGTTCACCTCATTTTAAGAAGTTCTGTAGCAGTACAGAAGTAGCAGTCTGGGGTGAGACTACTTTAACCTAGATGTGAGTACTGTATGCCAATCATTTTACTTCAGTGCACAAGCTACGAAACAGTTTACTTCACTGAAGTGGAAATCAGCAGATACAGTATAAACTATTTGTTCTCTTAGAATTGTGAATACCGCTACTGTGCTCAAAGCTACACAATTTATAGTTAATGTGAGAGATTTAGAGTACAGTTGCATTGCAGTTAATAATCTAAACTGCTGAAACCTATGGCTACAACATCAACTATTACACCCCCCCCTTTTTTTTTTTTTTTTTTGGCTGACATGAAAATTTCCCCTCCATCTCCAAAGTAAGCTATTATCCTTGTCACAGAAGTACCAATATCTACTGATTTTAGATGAACGACATTATTATGTATGTTGATGTAATTAATGGATCTAACAATACCACTTCGATTGTGCACAAGAAAAGTAAAGCCTGGGATTGTTTCAGAAAGAAGAAACAATATATAGGTCTGCAGGCTTTCAAAGCCATTGCCACTGAAGTTAAAATCTTCCGGGTTGTTAGGTCATGCCACAGTTCTTCAAACAATTGATGTTTCGACTCCTCTGCTGGGATCATCTCCAGGATCTTCTGGTTTCCACTAGCCTGCTCTCAGTTGCAAGAAACAGACCCAGACACACTTCAGTCACACTGCAGGCACTGGGAGGTACTGCGTTTTGTAACAAGTTCGTTCCTACATGCTTTGATATTATGCCCACGACGGGGAGCATGCGTGTAAGTGTTCAGCTTCTACGGGTTCTCCAAGGCCTTCCATCAGCGCAGACACTAAAAAGACTGGTTTTGAAGTGTGGTCTGCTGTCCTGCTGCTGGACATTCTGTTTGTGATCCAGCCTTAGTATGGGCAGTGGAAGCCCTGGTTACTTTGTCTTCTGTGCCCCAACAAATGTCAGATGTGGTGCAAGTTTCTACCCATGTTTGACTTAATTCATCTTGTATATGATAAATAAATCTGCCACAGGTGTAAAATATTTTATTGATCAACGTCTTGCATGACAGAAGTCACTATACACTACCACAGCTTCGGGGCTTTAGCTCCATCATCAGGTGTATCTGAAATATGAAGTAAAACAACAGTTGTAACCTACTCCATTAATCAATGAAGACATTTAAAAAATTGAAGTTAAACTAAAGAACGACCCTGTGGCAAGTGCAAGTCAGCTTACAACCTGATAGGACGAACCATGAGAAAATGCCTACACTTGAGGCCAACACTTACCAACTGCTGATACAGGACACCAGTGTGACCCGAGTGGCTATAGCAAGCAGACTGAGCAGTAAAGCCGTAGGCTCTGTTCGTGGTAAACAAGTGAAGAGGGTGCATAACATGGTATGGAGAGGACCTAAGGTACAAGCATGAACGAATGCTGCAAAAATGCAGAAGCAATATAGGTAATAACAAAGTAATTGCAGCCAATTATGGGAGATGTTCACCTTAACAAATAAGGAAAAGAAACATGACTAATAATAGAATAAGTACAATAAAGCAAAACACATTTTTTAAAATATTATAATAATTGCTTAATTGAGTAGGTAATAACGGTTGTTTTACTTCAGATTTAGATACACCTGACGATGGGGTATATACAACTTCCATTGTGAAAGACTTCGGCCAATTGAGTATTTTACAGTTGTTGCGGATTTGTTTACCATTAACATGTTGCAGAACAGTTACAGATGTCTTACAAATAAAAATTTATTAGTTCATCTTGTATCCTGGCTGAAAACACTAACATAAATATGGAGCCAGAGCCTTAGAAAACATAAGAACAGAGATGGCACCACTGTGGCTGGTATAAAGCCAGCAGACAAATATGATTCTTATTGCAGCAGTTCTTGACATACCACATAGGGCATCTCCAACCTGGTGCACTATCTGAACACAGCCAAAAGGCTATCACCAATGTTTATGGGATCTCCAAGCCTCACTCCTGGCACCTTGTGACTCGGGCAGTTCTGCTGCTCAAGGACTGCATATAAAGCTGGCCGGCTACAGGCACTTCGTGTTTGATACTTGCCATGCTCAATTTGCCTCAAGTTCTGTACACCGTCCTCGACACTGCCGTGACCTACAATTCTGCGACCAAATTAACCTTCACTCTAACGAGTGATTGCAGCACATTGGACCCTGTCCTGGATTGGCTTTTTGGCTCTGCTTACGGACAAATTGCCTAACGTACAAGCAAGCGTTGTCCCTGGTCTCCGCTCAGTATCTCCGACAGGCTCTGTATGTGACTCTGCTGTGTACTGTGGTGTGTTAGCAATAAATACTTGTTAAAACAGAAAATAAATATGCCTTTGTAGATGTAAGATGAACACATTATCCTTTGCAAATCAATTCCTCTGATAAACCATCATTTACTATTGCATCTTTTTAGGGACACAAATATTTTATTTATTTCTATGTAACAAAACTCTTAGCTTTGAATGTTATATGTAAAGGTTGAACTGATTGCTATAATGACTGCCAATTGAAAAGATATCATTTTCTCTAATTAGCTTATTTTTTTGAAAATAATTATTTTGTCTATTTTCTATTTTCACACTTGGCTGCGTCTTATGCTTGCTGGTAGTTTCTGCACAACAATGAATTATGATTTACTTGTCTGCAAGTGTGCGTTTTACATATACGAAAAGATGCCCATACAGCAATCAGTATATTTCAGATGGCAGGTTACATTACCATTCCTTTGTGGATGTGCAGTATTACCATATACATGTATTATATACAAAAATTTCTATTTGTAATTTCTTAATTGTGGTTGGTAATTTTGGTTTTTGTCAGAGATGTAAATAATATTTTTATTGATGATTAGTTTTAAACTTTTCACTCATTCCTAAGAAATTACTTATATTAGAGGAATGTTATCAACAAAATGTGAAATACAACATTGTATCTTCTAGTATATGAGAATGAATGAAAAGTTCGAAACTATAGTTGAGTCAGCATAAGTTGATCCCTGACAGCTGGCACCTCTGTTGCCAGCTTTCAACGATAAAGCACAGACTGCTGCCAATGAAAATAATACCTCCCTACAAAGCTCTGGTAACACTAAAGCATTGATGTAGAGATGTTTACAAAATCAAGTAGCATTGCAACTGCTAGGATTTTCTTACAGCAGCAACTTGACTATAAGTCATGATTAAAAATATTATTTGTAACTGTTACAGAAACCTTAATTAATAAACTACAAATATACTGAGTTACTCATCCTGGTACTATTACAATGTTGGAATTACACAAAAATTAATATTTAGACTGCTGAGCTCTTTTTTTATACAAATTTTATTAGATTTTCTGCAGGGTTGGGTAGCAGAGTGAAATATTTCATTTCACATTTTACAATAGGATAAAAACAATGTCATGTGGACTTATAGTTGAAGTTCCAGCAGAACTGAAGAGCTATGAAGTGAGTGAAGATGAAGCTCATGACACAGAATTGGTGATTATTTCACCCAATGCAGATGAAATAATAGATGAAGACATTTCAGAAAATGCGCTGAACAATGTTATACTGTACAAGATGCAGTAGGTACTTCAGAACTTACAACCAACAGGGATGAAACTAATGTTACCGATTTACCTCCAGACAGTTAAGTGAAGAAAGTGGAAAGTGATACACTACACACACACACACACACACACACACACACACACACACACACACACACAAATGTAAGTGGTATAATATTAACAAATACTAATGAACCACATAAACGCAATGAAAATTATGTTGCAGAATATATAGCAAATAAGACAATGCTCCTTTTCTTGTAACCAAAGAAGAACTTCAGTCTTTAGTTGCATACTACTTCAGAGTGGGAATCATAAGCTTTTCCATGACAGTATGACTGGGGAAAACAGGGTCCAGATGTTGGTGTCCCTTTATTCTTCAACTCCATGCCAAGAAATACATTTCGGGAAATAAATAAATTCAGTCATCTGAATGACAACTCCAAAATGGACAGAAGTAACAATATATGGAAACTGAGGTTGTACTTTGAAAAATGAAGAACAGATTTGGTAAATTTGGTGTATTTCATTCAGAACAATTGATAAAATAATGATACATTATTATAGCAAACATTCAGTTAAGATATTTCACAGGGGAAGGCTATCAACACAGGGGAAGACTATCAAATTTAGGTACAAAATTTGGTCTCTTTCGAGTTCCAATGGTATTTTTTATAACATTTCAACATACTATGGTAAGACAGACAACAAAAGGGAGCCTTTAGAAGCAATGGTAATAAATGAGATAACCTGCACGATTCCAGAACAAGAGTATCTAAATGACAAGCTGTTCTTTGACAACTTTTCCATGAGTGCTGACACACTGATCACATTGAGGAAGCAGAAAATAAAAGCTATTGGAACAATAAGGGAGATGCGAATTAATGCATGCCTTTTGGTTGATTTGGAACAAATAAATAAATAAATGAGGATTCTATGATAAAGAGAATTAAGGTCTGGTAGTGAAATGAAGGGACAACAGACCAGTACGTGTAGCCACAAATCACAGCTCTATTATTCGTTTGAGTTGTGCTAAAGATGCTCATGGGCAAAGGAAAGGAAATATGTGTTACAATGCCACATCTCATTAATTAACACAATGCCCAAAATGGTGGAGTTGATCTACTGCACAACCATATCACTTTATAAGACAAGTACACGATCAAAAAAGTGTTGATGGTGGCCATTACTCATGCATGGTGAACACATGGTGTGTACTAAACTGTTAACCCAAATGAAAAACTCTCACTTTTTGACATACAAAGGAGGACAGTGATGATGTACTTTTCAAAGAAAATGTAAAACCAAAACACAAGAGGACCACAAGGAAGCAAACTGAAGGGAGGGCAGGCAAGCGCACACGTATGCCTAGATCCCAGAAATCATTTTATTGGGCCAAGTAAAACACACAAGAGATGTGCACACTGTGAGGAAAACAATGTGTGATAGGTATAATGTTGGTGTACATGACAAGTGTCATGTTTCATTTCATACTGAATAGATTTTTTTAAAAGTAAGACAGTGTTTTGATGTCTTTCACAATGTTTCTTATAGTTTTCTGCATTCACACAATACAGGCATTTTGACAGCTAATCTGTGATACTAATTGATAAACAAGAATTACATGAAGATGAAAGAGAGAATGCTTGTGAAGATATACAGAGTATTATTCTCAATGTAAAGAAGTGAATTTCATTCATTACAATGATATGAAGAAAGCTACTGGCCTAGTCCGGAGCTGTCTTCGAAAGCCCAGAGGTTTACAGAAATTAAGCACTCCACTGTAAATGAAAGGATTCATTTTACAAGGCAATGGAAAACATAAGTCAACTAATAAGCATACTCACAAGAATTAAGTGTTAGCCTTCTGATATCAAATTGCCAAAAAGTTGCAAAACAGCTTTCTTAAAGCACTGAGCCTTCACTTACAGTACAGTTCCAGTAACAATCTACTTCACTATGGTTTAAATTTTGACAGATTTTACTTAAACTAATGAGTTACAGAATATCACAAACTTTGTGCAAAGGGTCTTTTTTTTATGTCAAGTGCGATGTGCTATCAATCTAAGTGTGTATGGAAAAACAAGTTTATGGTGTGAGATTTAGTCTACTGGGCAAGCACACTATCACCAGGGAAGCAAACAAGACATACATGCCACATGTAGTACAGAAATAAAAAATCTTCACTGTAAGCTATCAATGGTCAATGTTCCTCTTGCAAAGGCCTTAAGTCAATTGCCTACAGCAGGAAATCTTCAGCGAATCTTCACTATAAGCTATCAATGGTCAATGTTCCTCATGCAAAGGCCTTACGTCAATTGTCTGCATCAGGAGCTGAGGCTGGATTTTGGGCAATTCTGAAGACAGACCTCTCAAGAAAAAGAAGTACACCCAGAAATGCTTTTCAGAAGACTTTACACAGGATGGACATCTCTAAAAAAAATTTTGGGCTGTTGTTATGAAATGCTAGAAAAGGATGACAAATTTTCTTGTTGAATGAAGCAGTGTGCTATTTTAAAGTTTGTGAATGAACATACCTGGAAACAAAGAGAAAAACAAAAATTAAAAAGGTTGAAAAGGCAAAGAAAGGGCGTGTTGTGGCAGAGCATGGTGTCTTTCTTTTCCCAATCTATCTTCTTCTTGCAAAGTGCAAATGTTAACAGACAGTCAAAAATAACATTGTTCAATGTATGTTTATGTAGAATGGCAATTCTTAAACTTTTTCTACAATTCACTCAGCATAGTGGCATCAGTATCTGTATAAGAGGATCGGCAGATGTGGACTACATAAACTGTCTCCCCATTTTTACACAAAACTAAATCAAGGTGTCAGATCAGAAATTCAAACAGATGTGTATAAGGGCCTCCAATGAGATGCAACCAGTAAGTTTCCATGTGATCATTACTGTTTCATACTATGTTGCAAGGGTCAGTTTCAAATGTAACAGATTTTTTATGGAAACATGTCTTAAGTGGTAAAGCTTGTGTGTAAAGTTGACAGACATTAAAAAAATTTTTAAAAAGGGGGCATGACAGTTCATGTGCCCATTATCAACAGAAATTAGTTCAAATTAGTGAGTGACTGTCGAACTAACCTGTGGTTTCACTCTGTCAAATAGGTTCATTTCAGTTAGCTTCTATTCACTTGCATGCATCAATATACTTGTACACGTACCCTCCCACAGTGAAATATAAATGACCTAGCAGCTCATAGCCCAAACTCAGAATATTAGTTTCTGTGCCAACATTGCTCAATGTTAAATACTGACACTAGGAAGAAACAAATGAGAAAGATTTCAGAATTATTCATTTTCTGAAAATACTCACCTATAAATGATTCCTTGTATATGCAAGTGTTCTAATGCCAGAATTATTTCGGACAGATAAAAACTGGAAAGAGAGGAAAAAAGCTTCATTAAGCATCATTATTTCTCATCAAGTATGTATTTCTCAGGTGAAAGGGAGAGGTTAGTTCTCACAAATAGGCTCACGAGAAACTTAATTAGAAACACATACCTAATAATATGTAGCAACACTCCTTTTCACTCTGATGACAGTGACAACACATTATGGCACGGAGGGCCCCCCCCCCCCTCTCCCCCCAACACGCACACACAAACACATAACACACGTGCGAGTGAGCACATGCACAAGACAGTGACACCACTGTGTAGCCATAATGCTTCACAACTACTCAACTACACTCCTGGAAATGGAAAAAAGAACACATTGACACCGGTGTGTCAGACCCACCATACTTGCTCCGGACACTGCGAGAGGGCTGTACAAGCAATGATCACACGCACGGCACAGCGGACACACCAGGAACCGCGGTGTTGGCCGTCTAATGGCGCTAGCTGCGCAGCATTTGTGCACCGCCGCCGTCAGTGTCAGCCAGTTTGCCGTGGCATACGGAGCTCCATCGCAGTCTTTAACACTGGTAGCATGCCGCGACAGCGTGGACGTGAACCGTATGTGCAGTTGACGGACTTTGAGCGAGGGCGTATAGTGGGCATGCGGGAGGCCGGGTGGACGTACCGCCGAATTGCTCAACACGTGGGGCGTGAGGTCTCCACAGTACTCTCGATGTTGTCGCCAGTGGTCGGCGGAAGGTGCACGTGCCCGTCGACCTGGGACCGGACCGCAGCGACGCACGGATGCACGCCAAGACCGTAGGATCCTACGCAGTGCCGTAGGGGACCGCACCGCCACTTCCCAGCAAATTAGGGACACTGTTGCTCCTGGGGTATCGGCGATGACCATTCGCAACCGTCTCCATGAAGCTGGGCTACGGTCCCGCACACCGTTAGGCCGTCTTCCGCTCACGCCCCAACATCGTGCAGCCCACCTCCAGTGGTGTCGCGACAGGTGTGAATGGAGGGACGAATGGAGACGTGTCGTCTTCAGCGATGAGAGTCGCTTCTGCCTTGGTGCCAATGATGGTCGTATGCGTGTTTGGCGCTGTGCAGGTGAGCGCCACAATCAGGACTGCATACGACCGAGGCACACAGGGCCAACACCCGGCATCATGGTGTGGGGAGCGATCTCCTACACTGGCCGTACACCACTGGTGATCGTCGAGGGGACACTGAATAGTGCACGGTACATCCAAACCGTCATCGAACCCATCGTTCTACCATTCCTAGACCGGCAAGGGAACTTGCTGTTCCAACAGGACAATGCACGTCCGCATGTATCCCGTGCCACCCAATGTGCTCTAGAAGGTGTAAGTCAACTACCCTGGCCAGCAAGATCTCCGGATCTGTCCCCCATTGAGCATGTTTGGGACTGGATGAAGCGTCGTCTCACGCGGTCTGCACGTCCAGCATGAACGCTGGTCCAACTGAGGCGCCAGGTGGAAATGGCATGGCAAGCCGTTCCACAGGACTACATCCAGCATCTCTACGATTGTCTCCATGGGAGAATAGCAGCCTGCATTGCTGCGAAAGGTGGATATACACTGTACTAGTGCCGACATTGTGCATGCTCTGTTGCCTGTGTGTATGTGCCTGTGGTTCTGTCAGTGTGATCATGTGATGTATCTGACCCCAGGAATGTGTCAATCAAGTTTCCCCTTCCTGGGACAATGAATTCACGGTGTTCTTATTTCAATTTCCAGGAGTGTATTATCCATCACTTATGGAGAATAGTGAAAGCTGAGCCCAAGGTGCATATCCCTCAATGGTGTCCTGAATGTGCTTCAGAGGACAGATCAGTTGACCTGGAGGAGGCCAGGGAGAGGGGGACGGCAACATTGCCCATCATTTGTCCAAATTTACAACTCAGGTGTTGAAAAGGAATAAATTTCCAAAGAGACAAGAGAAAAATATATCAAAGGCCTTCACCACCTGCATGACGAGTGCCCGTTTTGAACTGACCTGATGATTCTTGTGACTTATCTTCCTGTGCTTAGAGTATCAAACCTTAGCAGTACTGTGTTAATGCTAATCTCTGCAACATGCAATGCTTGACCAGATTTGAGTTTGTATGCAATCTGCTGCACTGTTATCTCAGTTCACTCCTATGACCCGCAATAAATGACTGCAACCTGTTATTAATACATTGTTGCTCTTGGCAGTTCACTCAGGCGATGACTGTCTTTTACAAATGAAGGTACTTATGGGACTGACACTGTGGCATATGAATAACTCAGTGCTTGCATAACCTGTGGGATGCCGTGTGCGTTGATCTGACAGTTCTTTGCAGATGAAAACTGGGTGCAGGACTAGGTGAGACCAGTGCAATATGTAACAGTCTTTTTGTTGAGCCAGTCTGCAGCTCAATGCATCATCTTCATGGTGAGCCAGCAATCTGTCCTTTTCTTAATATCGTTCATGTATAGATGAAGCTGTATTTATATGATAAAATTTGCTCTTTGTAAAATAAATGTATAACAATGCCTTATCAAGCGTTACTGATAATTTTACAGATAAAGGTAACTGTTAACTTGTGAGCAATTTAATTAGAAGTGGCTGCTGTAGTAATAAAAGTGTGTCCTTGTCACTATGCCAAATCAAATAGTTTCCCATGTTGCATGACCCCAGCAAGACTCATGACCCTCACTAATCATAGAATGAAAAAGTTTCAAAGGTAAGAAAAAAGGAACTGGCAGAAGTAAAGTTGTGAGTGTGAGTCGTGCTTTGATAGCTCAGCAAAAAGGTAAGAATCTCTGGTAAAAGTTTCAGTTCAGCATACATTTTTAATCTGCCAGGAAGTGTCACAAATGACCTTTCCACAATAAAACACACAATGCCATATGTCCTGGCCATCCTGAGCTCAAGTGTCATGCTGACTGCAGGTGCAAGGTTTTATAAAATTCCAGTCATGCAACATGGGCAACTATTTGATTTGGCATAGTAACAAGAACACACTTGTCTTACCACAGCAGCCACTTCTAATTAAATTAGCTCAGAAGCTTACAATTACCTTTATCTGTAAAATTATCAGTAACACTTGATGAGGCATTGTTATACATCTATTTTGCAAAGAGCAAATTTTATCATATAAATACAGCTTAATCTATACATTAACAATATTAAGAAAAGGACAGATTGCTGGCTCACCATGAAGATGATGCATTGAGCTGCAGACAGGCTCAACGAAAAGACTGTTACATATTGCACTTTTCAGAATTGAATGTGGTTGGTACTGGTAGTGGTAGTAGTCAGGTGGGCACAAGATGTGCTTGCTTGTGTGAATGTGTATGTATTTCCTTTGCTGAAAAAGTCTTTGGCCAAAAGCTATAATGAGTAAAAGTCTTTTCATTGCACCTGTCTGCAACTCAACACATCTTTACGGTGAGTAGCAATATATCCTTTTCCTAATATTGTTAACATTCCAAGCTGGAGTTTCCATTGTTTTAATCTCTAAATGGTTGCTATTCGAAGTAGAGCTGTTGGCATTGTTAAAAATTTTAGGAATCTGATAAATTGATATTTAAAAAAATATCAATATCCACTTTCAATATATCAAGAAAAAGTATTGATATACCAACAGAAAAACTATAGACATATTGGCCCATAAAAATATTGGCTACACGTTGTAGATATCGTGCCAGTTTTAGAGATGAGTATTTAAGTATTGATTTATTATTAGATATTTTTACACCAACAAACTAGCAGCCCGCCTATCCCTCTTACAGAAAGAATTGAAAGGAAAATGATGCACATTCATGCTTGGCAATAACCACTTTGCTAACACTGATAACTGCATAAAGTGGTACATTAATAGGTGGCCGATGGGTCCATCACTCGGTTTTGTCACATATCAGATTTGTCTAGGGCACTTTATGTTGATTTCTCTTTGTTCTTCCTTTTTTTCCCCCACAGTCAATGACCTAACAGTTGTACAGCCAAAACTGTGTGGTGTAGCTAATTGTTGCAGTTTCTGTTGGTAGTGCCAAGCGCTGATTATGTCAGAGTTTCCCCCTCACACATCTCCATCCAACCGCAAACACCAATCTTGTCATTTAGATTTTTGTTCCTCATTTCCAGAAAGTGTTTTTGAAGAAGGCCAATGTGAAGAAATAGCATACTACTTGTGTTAAAAATTGCTTTTTAATGGAACTAGTGTGCTATTTCTTCACAGCGGAAATGTTGTTATTGCATTCACACTGTCACCCCAAACAGTGCAATCGGACTACTACTTTTGTGCCACATATACTTGCTTCCCATAGACAAAGAAAAAGATTGGGCGTGTTGAAAGTTTAGAGAGTAGAAATATTACTTCACACAGAGAAAGTAATATTATGTTGTTCTACAATTTAAAAAGAACAAATTCAAACATATACTAAAAATTGCGAAAAAAACATAATATAAAATAAAAATACTGGCACTCTATACTGCCATTTTGATATCGATATATCAGGGGAAAAAATATTGCCGATAAATATTGATATCTTATCAACAGCCCTAGTTCGAAGTACACATTCAGATGTAACTAGCACGTCTCTCAATTTAATTAGAGAATGATCAGTGGCTCAAAAGCTATTAAGGTATGTGGATGTACACCCGTGCATGTGTAATTCACCAGTCAGCACTTGCTAACACCAAGGAAGCTGGATATTATTGTGTGAGATCAGCATTTTTCTCATGTATTTTGCATTTCCTTTCAGCATCCCAGATACTGCTGAAGGCAATCTGTTCTAAGAAGCTATTAAGACATGTTAGACAAAAAAAGTGCTTTACATATTTTATGCTTCATTAACATTCCATTTGTTGTATGTAATTAACATGGTGAGACTAGAAACTTTTGTGTGCACAACTTATTTTCTTGAATGCTACATACCCTGCTGACCAAGTTAATTCTAAACTACAGGGCTCTAGTGGTGCCTGAGTCGGCAAGAATTTGAACTGGCTGGAAAGTGAGAGGAGTGAGTACCAACATAAACTAAGAGATGACATGTTAGTGAAATGTAAACTATTAAAAATTAATGTTCTATAACTTAAATACTTAAAGAATACTGTACATACATTACATATGAAACTACAAATGCTGTAAATATGAGTAATAGAAAGTATTTTTCCACTGGAAAGGAGAAATTTTGTAAGCCGAATAATGTCATTTTAATTAGATTAGGGGCGTAAATGTTGCCTGTTGTGTACATTTTACACTAAACGTGAGCAAGAAATGTCATTGCTAGAATGAAATAGGTAAAGAGTTACGAATGGTTTGCTTAAAAAAAAAAAAAATGGTGACATCTTCAGTTTGTAAAGAGTAGTGCTGAATATTAAATTCATAATGTGTGTGTGTGTGTGTGTGTGTGTGTGTGTGTGTGTGTGTGTGTGTGTGGCGCGCGCGGGGGAGGGGGAGGGAGGCGGCTTTCCACTAAAAGCTGTGTACAAAAAACATTTATTTATAAGGACAGGAAAATTTCACGAAAATGGTAATGTGAAAATAACGCAAAATTTTATTTATTTATTATTATTTTTTTTTTTAACTCCAGTTTACTATGGAAGTGGAAAATGACAGTGCAATATCCTTCTTCGATGTTTTCTTTACAAGGCAGACTGATGGAAGGCTGGAATGAAGTCTTTCAGAAAGTCACATATACATACAAATATATGCGTGAGAACTCCAACAATCACCCACAACAAAAGTGTATTGTCGTTAAAAGTCTTGTTGATACAGCCAAAAAAATTTGCATGCGGGATCACCTGGATGCCATTTGTTAGCAGAGATGTGGTGTTAATCACAGTGTAGTTTACTATTGAAATTCTGATAGCATACATTACTAAAGGAATCAAGCAGTGTATTGCTTCTTCTTACATATACCTCACAAAAATTTGACAATTTTTTATCTTACACTGAGGGCTACCAACAATTGTTGGCAAGTCTTCCAGGTTGTCTGTGTGGTCCAAGAAACTTTTCAGTCCCTGACGAACAGTAACAACAAATCTGATAAAATGCAGCGCTGAGTTACAGAAACAAATCAGTACCATTGACGAGGTTCCTTATACACTTTTTTTAGAGCTGACTGTTCGAATTTTTCCATATGGCTGAAGGCCTACACAACAGAAAAATAAATATATATATTTTTCATTGCCTGTCCGAATTAATCTTTGACTTGCATGCAATCAGTTTTGAGTCCATCAGGAACTGCTGTGCACAGCAACCGTAACTTGTATGGAAGGAGAGGCACATAGCAGTCCACTCGCAACCCTGTTAGTTTTTATTATGCTTGGAAATCTAGATTTCAGCTATAAATAGCCATTATTATTATTATTATTATTATTATTATTATTATATAGCAGAAGGCACTAAACAGCTAGGTCATCAGCACCCTGGCAGCAATGATATACCGAAGAAGATCGTGAAAATCTATGGAAACACACCAGTAAACTGGAGAACAACATTTGATCCCATCATAGGAATCACAAAGCAACCCTAAGAAGGTGAGCTTCAGAAAAGCCCGTAATAAAATCCCAGCGAGACACAGCAGGATAACTAAATAAAATCATGGACAAAATACTTGTAAAGATGCTGTTAAAAAAAGGGACAAATAACCGACTTAGAAATAATACGTGACCCAGCCACTACATCTACATTTATACTCCGCAAGCCACCCAGCGGTGTGTAGCGGAGGGCACTTTACGTGCCACTGTCATTACCTCCCTTTCCTGTTCCAGTCGCGTATGGTTCATGGGAAGAACGACTGCCGAAAAGCCTCTATGCGTGCTCAAATCTCTCTAATTTTACATTCGTGATCTCCTCGGGAGGTATAAGTAGGGGGAAGCAATATATTCAATACCTCATCCAGAAACGCACCCTCTTGAAACCCGGACAGCAAGCTACACTGCGATGCAGATCGCCTCTCTTGCCGAGTCTGCCACTTGAGTTTGCTAAACATCTCTGTAACGCTATCATGCTTACCAAATAATCCTGTGACGAAACGCGCCACTCTTCTTTGGAAAAAATTGGTTTTTTGATTGTTTCATTTCACTTGGACTTAATGTAGGCCACATTGGCCGATGCAATAATAAGACTAATCAATTTGCTCTTCAAGACGCCGTAAATAGGCGTATAATCATTGGAAATGAAATTTCATTAGAAGAAGGTGCTATAGAAGATTTCAAAAAAGTTTGTGAAGGAATTGCATGCAACATTCGCGTAAAATATAAAGGAGATGCTATCGTAAGACGTACTCCATTTCTGTTAATTTCTAATTCTCAGCCAATTGTATGAAGTCATCCAGATTTCAACAATGTCCGTGTGAGAACTATTAGGTGGAAAAAGTTTGATGAATTGAAAAATGCAATAAAAAAGCCTTATCCTTTAGCTTTTTTTTCATTATTGCAAATGTATAATATTCCTTATTAAATAAAAGACAAGAATTTGTACAATGTATAATTTTTATTCTCAATTAGTACAACAAATAAAAATAAATTACAATTGTTACATTTCAATTACAATTGTTTAATTTCATATTGCCCCTTATAAACAGATGATTCCTCATTACTTTTTACATTAGACATATAAATCATATCTGATACTTGAACATTTGATACAGTTGCTCTAGGGTAATGTGTCTCTAGACCATCTGCATACACTGAACATTCTGCAATAACTTCAAACAACATTTGAGTATCAGTATATTTTGTAACATCACTATTTAAACTGCTTGTGCTTAAAGCATATGTAGGATTAATGCCTACATGAAGGCTCTGTTGAACATTTGTATCATGAAGTCTAATATTATACCCCGCAGATATCCAGATGCTTCTGCATTTGTCACTGGAGTAACAGCTCCTACTAATTGTTCTTCCATTCTTGCTGGTTCAAAAGGGGTTAAAGAAAAACTATCACATGACATAATAGGATTACAGTGCTTATCAGCATTAATATTATACCTTTGAATTACCTTTTGAGAAGTACTTGTAATAGGAAAAATATCAACATTGGCTACTTTTGGAATTTTGAGAAAACCCAATGTTGGTGTATAAGTATAGTCAACAATAACACTTCCTGTTCGTGCATCTGCATCTACTTCAAAAACACAAGACTGTACGCATTTCCAACCCCAATTATGTAAACCCTTATCTTTTGAGCTAGAAACACACGCATAATAATATTTCAAATTAATGGGTTGTCCAAACTGATGTGCAGGCACTTTAGTAAGAAACTCTGCTTCATCATTTCTATAGCCATACCACGGCTTCCAAATGGAATCAAACTTTCGTTTATGATCTATGTCAGTTGTTTCCATAGGTGCATTTGCAGTAAATGCTGTAGGCTTTACATTAATACCAGGTATTTTCAAATTAATCCCTACACTTGTAATCATATTCTTATTTTGATTTAATGTTGCAAGTTCTGTATCACTTGAATTAGTCGGAAAAGCAATTCTAGGATTTCGTGCAATTACTTTTACAGAACAATGAATAATTCTACTACCATCAGGTAATAAATCGAATTCAGAAGGTGTCATATACAAAAATGGCCTATCAAAGGGAATTTCTGCCAAAAGAGTAACCATGCATACTACACTTTCATGTTCAATCACTTTATATGCTAAACCACATGTGAAAAATCTATGTACTTTGCGATATCTTGTAATATTACCCGTATCTAATATAGAAGGAGCAGGTAACGGATCAACACGAGTATTAGGAGAATCATCCAGTGAGTTAGCAGATGGTGCTGCAGTCCCTGTTAACGTTTTTTTTTTTGCTTTCTTAGATCCACCAGATTGAGCTGCTGCAGCCTGACGTTTACCTGAATCTACCTGCATTGGCAAACACATACCTTCGTCACTATCAGAATATGGTACTAAACGTTGTGGTTCAGAATGTTGTTGTGTTTCTTCTGGTCCTTGTTCGTCTTCGTCTTCTTCGCTGTCTGATACCTCGTGGTCAACGTGATGTTCGTTTACAGAACTTGTTCCAGTGTCTGAACCAGATGTTGATGGGCTGTCGTGATCTATAGGCAAACCACGACGAACACGAGACATGAGCCATTGTTCATAGGCATAGAGTTTCTGGCCTTCATGCATGAACTCCCAATTAGACCGTTCCCACGGTGGAATATCATAATTCTGAAGGCAAGAAACGTTAAAATCAAATAATGAAAACCAAAAATATATGATACACAACAAAAATTATATTTACATACCTGTTTTTTCGGCATTTGGTTGTTTCGGGTACAAAGTTTTTCCAATATGTTGTTCAACAGCTGTCTTCAATTTCAAGCCGTATTTTCCCACAAATGAATGCCAATTTCGTGTATGACTCCAGTCAATAGCGAAATCAATTATACCTTTTGCATCCAACTGTTGAACTCGTCTAAACTCTTCTTCTGTAAATGGTCGTTCTCTTGCTTCCTTTAGCAGATTATCGTATCCTACGTCGTGCTCTTTAGCAATGGCATCTGCTCCACTGCGCGGTGCGTCTATATTTACAGGATTTCCCGGTCCTATGTAATCACTGCCAGGTAAAGTATATCCTTTGTTCTGTACACGTTCAACAACTTTTTTAACGCCGTAAGCAACACCTGCGGCGGCAGCAGTCGTCGCGCCAGCCGCTATTGCTATCGCTATCTGCCCTGAACTTGTAACACCAGCTGTGCTAATTGCGGCCCTGTCCGTGACACTCTCAGATAACAAGGGCACTGTTTCGCTAGCAGTTTCTATATCTGAACTCTGGTGACCTCGGCCACGATTTCGTGGTCTATTTGGGCGGCGCTGTCGCACGCCAAGATTACTTTGTTCTGGCCTTGGTTCTGGCACCCGTTCAAATTCAACTGTTTCGCCACTCGTATCCAAATCGTCGAATGTTGGATTATCTCCATACCGTATACGAGTAGCAGCATCCTCTCTTTGCACTGTTCGAATATCATTACTGCTACGTGAACGATTAACATTTGTTAATGGAATTCTTTCCGCCATTTCAATGTCTTCCTCAGGTCCCAGATATAAAACACCTCCGTCGTATTGTATAGAGCCATGGTTGCCCGTGCTCAAATACTGATTTACCCAAGACAATTTGCTGACTACACTAAATAAATTACCACCACCTTTTATATACATTACGTTATCAAACAGCACGTGTCGGGCAACCTATTGCTGGCGTGGGTGCTTGCTCAGATAATTGTCCTAAAAGGACAAATTATCTCGGCAGGACAGTGACGCCGCCATCGCGACCTTGGGACCCCGGGGGGCCCCATTTTTTTTTTTTATCAGTTGCTGACCCTCGAATCATGAAACGACGCAGTCATGTTTTCGATTCATGAGGGTCAGCAACTGATAAAAAAAATGGGGCCTCTATCTCCTCTGTCAACCCGACCTGGTACGGATCCCACACTGATGAGCAATACTCAAGTATAGGTCGAATGAGTGTTTTGTAAGCCACCTCCTTTGTTGACGGACTACATTTTCTAAGGACTCTCCCAATAAATCTCAACCTGGCACCCGCCTTACCAACAATTCATTTTTATGATCATTCCACTTCAAATCGTTTCGTATGCATACTCCCAGGTATTTTACAGAAGTAACTGCTACCAGTGTTTGTTCCGCTATCATATAATCATACACTAAAGGATCCTTATTTCTATATATTTGCAACACATTACATTTGTCTATGTTAAGGGTCAGTTGCCACTCCCTGCACCAAGTGCCTAACTGCTGCAGATCTTCCTGCATTTTGCTGCAATTTTCTAATGCTGCAACTTGTCTGTATACTACAGCATCATCCACGAAAAGCTCCATGAAACTTCCAACACTATCTGCTTGGTCTCTGTAGACGTCTCTCCATTGATAACAACATGCTGTGTTCTGTTTGCTAAAAACTCTTCAATCCAGCCACACAGCTGGTCTGATATTCTGTAGGCTCTTACTTTGTTTATCAGGTGACAGTGCGGAACTGTATCTAACGCCTTCCGAAAGTCAAGGAAAATGGCATCTATCTGGGAGCCTGTATTTAATATTTTCTGGGTCTCACGAACAAATAAAGCGAATTGGGCCTCACACGATCACTGTTTCCAGAATCCATGTCGATTCCTACAGACTAGATTCTGAGTTCCAGAAATGACATGATACGCGAGCAAAAAACATGTTCTAAAATTCTACAACAGATCGATGTCAGAGATATAGGCCTATAGTTTTGCACATCTGCTCAACGACCCTTCTTGAAGACTGGGACTACCTGTGCTCTTTTCCAATCATTTGGAACCTTCCGTTCCTCTAGAGACTTGCGGTACACAGCTGTTAGAAGGGGGGCAAGACTATAACATGCTGAGGAAATTTATGTGAAATGTATTCCAGATTTTCTCTCAGTTGTTCTGCCACTAATGCTGCCGAGTCGGGAGGTCGGTAAAAGGAGCCAATTATTAACCTAGCTCGGCTGTTGAGTATAACCTCCACCCATAATAATTCACAGTAACTATCCACTTCTATTTCAGTACAAGATAAACTACTACTAACAGCGACAAACAGGCTATCACCGGTTGCATGCAATCTATCCTTTCTAAACAACATCTGTGCCTTTGTAAAAATTTCAGCAGAATTTTTCTCTGGCTTTAGCCAGCTTTCCGTACCTATAACGATTTCAGCTTCGGTGCTTTCTATCAGCGCTGGTACTTTACCAACACAGCTTCGACAGTTTACAATTACAATACCGATTGCTGCTTGGTCCCCGCATGTCCTGACTTTGCCCGCAACCCTTTGAGGCTGTTGCCCTTTCTGTACTTGCCCGAGACCATCTAACCTAAAAAACTGCACAGTTCACGTCACACAACCTCTGCTACCCGTGTAGCCGCCTGCTGTGTGTAGTGGACTCTTGACCTATCCAGCGGAACCCGAAACCCCACCACCCTTTGGCGTAAGTCAAGGAATCTGCAGCCCACAAGGTCGCAGAATCGTCTCAGCCTCTGAATCAGACCCTCCACTCAGCTCTGTACCAAAGGTCCGCAGTCAGTCCTGTCAACGATGCTGCAAATGGTGAGCTCTGCTTTCATCTGGCTAGTGAGACTGGCAGTCTTCACCAAATCAGATAGCCGCCGGAAGCTAGAGAGGATTTCCTCCGATCCATAGCGACGATCATCATTGGTGCCGACATGAGCGACCACCTGCAGATGGGTGCACCCTGTACCCTTCATGGCATCCGGAAGGACCCTTTACACATCTGGAATGACTCCCCCCGGTGTGCACACAGAGTGCACATTGGTTTTCTTCCCCTCCCTTGCAGCCATGTGACACATTAAGGTCTCACACCCAGTATTTTGAGAAGAATTCTGGACACCACAGAAAATCTTAAGACACGAACAACATTTGCCTCGTTATAAGTGAAAACAGAGGGGAAAATCCTATGGGAGACCCAGTTCAACCCTCAGATTGCCATATAAAACACATTCTGTTACAATTTGTCATACTGACATACTAGGGGCTCCTCCCAACATAAGAGGAAGCCGTGTCTCAATGGACAAAGTCTCACTCTGAACCAAGTAAGGGCTACTCCTTCACACTGTCGCAAGCGGAAGGAGGTAATCCATGGTCACACTGAAGTCTTAATGGAAGGCAGTATATTATTCCTCACTTCCAGCCACTGAGACTCCCATTAACATATGGTCTACCTGGTCAGAAATGAAGTGACAGCTCGCAGAGGGACTGACCAGCGAGCAGGAGGAGGAAGGGAGCAAGCCTCCTTGGCAACGGCATCAGCAAATTCATTTCCCTGTATGCTTACGTGCCCTAGAACCCAGCAAAAAATGATTTTCTTGTTTTGCCTTTGCAAGAGAAGGAGAGTGACCTGTACCTCTTGGACCATCCAATCTTCTGGATATATCTGTCCAACAGCGAGAAGGGCACTTTGAGAATCAGAGCAGATGATATTTTTTTTTGTCACAACGCCGTCTCATCTGCTCCTCTGCTCTCAGGACAGCAAACAGTTCTGCATAATAAACTCTCCTTTGCATACATCCCAAATGGCCATGTTGCTTGTGGCCACTGATCGAACAGCCGTTCCAATGGCGGCTGAACAACGTAATTGAATGCTGGTGATGTAGGAATGGACAATGTCCTATATGCTTG
Source organism: Schistocerca nitens (assembly GCF_023898315.1). Taxonomy (NCBI): domain Eukaryota; kingdom Metazoa; phylum Arthropoda; class Insecta; order Orthoptera; family Acrididae; genus Schistocerca; species Schistocerca nitens. The sequence goes on from NC_064614.1 coordinate 432,454,541, forward strand.
GTGTACCATGAGAAGATGGTGTCGAATAAACAGCAGAGGATCACCAGCCTCTGCACACAAACTAACAACAGGGCTCGTGCAATATGCTCCTACTGACAGCCTAATACCCTCGTGGTGAACTGCATCCAGCATTTTAAGGTATGAAGGCCTTGCTGACCTATAAATCTGGCATCCTTATTCAAGCTGGGGTTGCACAATGGCCTTATTAAGTTGGAGCAGACATGCCCTGTCAGCTCCCCAAGACCTATGACTGACACATTTCAGGATGTTTAAGGCTTTTAGACATCTGAGTTTCAGTTCTTTAAGGTGTGGCAATCATGTTAACTTCTCATCGAAGATAAGATCCAGATACTTCACCTTTTCCTTAAAAGTAAGAATGGTGTCCCCGAGTTTTGAAACGGGTAAGTCAAACAGACAGCAGGAATGATTAAAATCAATAAAAACTGTTTTCTCTAACGAGAATTCAAAACCTGTGGTGCTAGACCATTCCTCCAACGGGCTGATCGTCAGCTGCAATTGCCGAGTACCCGTGGCGAGGCTGGCGGATGCACAGAAGATGAAGAAGTCATCCACAAACAAGGAATACAGAGCTGGACATCGCACTGTGGATGTAATACTGTTGATTGGAATGGCGAAAGATGTTACACTTTAAACACTCCCTTGAGGGGCACCATTCTCCTGCTTAAAATGGTCAGACAGGACATTCCCAACCTTGTATCTAAAATATCTATCCAAGAGAAAGGATCATATGAAGGTTGGTAGACGTCCACGGAATCCTCACTGGTGGAGGTGCAACAAAATATTATGCCTCCAGGTAGTATCGTAGGCCTTTCCCAAATCGAAGAAAACACCGGTAAGGTGTTGCTTATGAAGGGAAGATTGTTGAATTGCAGCTTCAAGCAAGGTCAGGTTATTGAGCATGGAATGATACCTCCTGAACATACACTGGGAGTGACTGAGTAGGGACCTGGTTTTGGGCAACTGACAATGCAGAATCTAGCTCCCAAAAGGCTGGTTGTATTCTTCCATGTTGATGGAACAGAAATCAATTTTAGCCTTTTCCTGTGCCTCCCGATAGCGACGGAAGTTGGAATACTGGCTAGAATTGGCTGTAATGGATTTATATGATTCAGCCATTGTCTGAGCCATATCCCCTGTCAACTTTACAAGAGACCCCTGTATTCGTACAGCTGCTCTTTGCGGTCGAGAATTGTGCCTCTAGAGCCTCCTGATGGCTTCTCATACTTTACTTGCAGGTGTGGACCTATTGATGGAATCCAGGAACTCTTGCCACGGCCTCTGCTTACTCTCCCGAATTACTCCCCTTGGCTTTGCATGTGCCATTCAAAAGTTTGCAAGATTCTCATCTGCAGGGCATCGATTGAATCTGTGCATAGCTGGCCTCCTGTGCCTGATTGCAAAATGACACTCATCATTCCACCAGGTGACAGATTGCTTCACAGGCGTTTCCACAGAGTTTGGGATGGATGCATCAGCAGCATAGTGAAACACAGCTGTAATGCGATCCACCCAGTCCTAGACACCGTAACATTGCTCGAAAACAGCTAACTGCCTCCAAAGCATCCAGATAGCCTTTTTGAATAACCATCTCAGTGACTTTCTTTTGGAATCTGCTTCATCAGGTAGATGGCTCCATATTGGGAAATGGTCACTACCATGAAGGTCATCGTCCACTGCCCAATGAGCAATGTCTGCAAGAGCAGGTGAGCAGAAGGAGAGGTCTATGGGTGTACACGAACCTGTAACAGTACTAAAATATGTGGCTTGACCCATGTTCAGCAGTATAAGATCTGATGTGTGTAGCATATCCTCAAGTATCTGACCCTTGGATACATGGTGTTAGAACTCCACAGTGCACTGTGTGCATTGAAGTCCCCCAAAAGGAGAAAGGGGTGGGGTAGTTCATCAAGAAGATGAATGAGGACGCCACTGTTAAGAAGCTCATGGGGGTGGTAAGTACACAGAGCACACTGTGATTTCAACATGGGCCACTATCCGAACAGCAACCGCTTGTTGTGTTGTTGTTAGGGGAATAGGTGAGGAGTGAAAACTGTCCTTTACAAACACTGCAGCCCCACCTTTTACCCTGTTACCAGTAAGGTCGCCTTCTCTATAAAGGTGATATCCACCAAGTACAGGTGTATCACTCTCTTTAAAATGAGTCTCTCTAAGGCAGAGGCAAAAGGGTCTGTCCTCTACAAGAGTCTCAGTTCTTCCAGATGAGTCCTGTGCTCATTTATATTCCATTGGAGTGTAGGAGCCATTTCATCAATGTGGTCTTTAATTACCCCTGTCTTTGCGCCAGGGTGGTGAGGCACTTGTAGAGTGAGGCAGAGTGGTGGGGCTGACTGGGCATGGTGATGAGGCATTAAAGTCCATGATATCATCAGTCAGACGTGCCAGAATGATGTCTGATGGCGGCCAGGTGAGTTTTCGACCCGAATGTTGGGTCCTTTCCCGGCTCCATTTCCCAGCACGAATGGGGGGAAAGTTGGTGGTGAGAGTCACTTTTCTTTGAAGAAAGTTGGCGTTGAGGGGCACTCTGTTTTTGGGGTGCTTTCGAGCTGTGCACTGTGGAAGCATTACTGGTCTCTTACGTCATAGCTGCCTGGATCGCTATGTACACTGGACGTCGTTCGAGTCAAAGCGTTGACCTTAGTAACAGGTTTCTGCACCAACAAAGCACAAGAAGTGGCAAAGACGGGGGGGAGGGGGGGGGGTGTTCATCGCCCAATAGTCCTTCATGGCTTCTGTGTAGGGGATCCGCTTTGTCATTTTGATTTCCTGAATTTTGTGTTCCTCTGCAAAAACAGGGCAGGCTCAGCTCCAGACTGGGAGGCTCCCAGAGTAGTTAAAGCAGAATGATGGAGATGGGCAGTCACTCCAAGCTCCATGGGCTTCCTTTCCACACTTCCCACAAGTTGCTTCGCCTCTGCAATTAACTGTTGTATGGCCAAAATGCTGGTATTTGAAGCAGGGCATAGGGTTAGGTACATAGGGCCTAACCCTAAGTCAGAGGAAACCTGTCATGATGTGTTCAGGTAGAGTCGCAGGATTGAATGTCACAATAAAGGTGCCAGTCTTACGTGTCCTTTGTTCCACATCTATTATCACCTGTGGTGCCCATTCTTTTTTAGTTCAGCAATGTCTATGTCCATAATATCACAGCAGGTTACCTTTGCTGGAGATAAGGGAGTTATGCAACTCAATAATGATGTCGTACTCACCCAATTTCTGTGGCTTCTTAAGTAGTTACACCAGCTTAGCCCACTTAGTCTCGACCAGCAAGGAACAGTTTCGTAATCGCTTAACAGACACTACGGTACCACCAAGCCCTTCTAAACCTGGATATAGAAGGGGGGACACTTTTTTCAAACATCCCCTCCTTCCTCTTGATCACTACAAAGACACTGTAATTCATGACTCCTTGAGCCCTGTTACGAACAACAAGTTGATTATCAGGATGACTAGCCTCCCTCTTTCTTTTGGATGATGGTGTGAGTACTCCCAGGCAGTACACCCTTCCTGCCGGGAGGAGAAGAAGATTTTAAGGATTCCATCTTGGTCCCACGAGCAGCAAGGAAAATAAAGGTCCACGCATACGGTGCCCCACGTGCCTGAGTAAGCCTTATACAATTAAGGTGCAGCAGGCTTCCCAGAGGTTGCCCGCTAACGACTGTTCCTCCGCAACAGCCATGCATCTCATCAGCCATGCATCTCATCAGCACACATCACACCTTGAGATTGATGGTTTTTTTATAGGGGTTTATTTCATCCTTGTCATCCGGGCGGTCAAGCCGAGATCCCATTCTCTGTGACACACAAAAGTCCACAGCCGTGCCGCATGGTGGTCGCTGAAGCATGTCCAGAGCTTACGGTGGCAGAGGACTGGTGACACTTACCAATCCCCTGCTCAGAAACTCTGGGATCGCCAAGCCCGTACTCAACAAATGAATGCTGAGCCCCTGAGGGCAGAAATGTTGAAAACAAACCATTAACTTGCACCATGAACAACAGATGAAAAATAGCACACGACAGTAATCACAAAGGGTCACATCAACAAGACTGAAGGCAAACTCCTTTGGAGTTACAAATCGTGCAAGACGTTCAGCTAGGTATCCACTCTTAGACAATGCATACAGTATCATATTGGCATAATGGAGTGATGAGAAATGATCGAATGTGAGGGCATGCAACTGAATGCAAAACAGTCTCCGTGGAGCTCATCATGAAACTAGTTATCCTTTACGGCATAGCAGCAGATAGTCTGATAATACATTTTATAGACAAGGAAAAAACAAACGTTCAGAGGACGAATTTATCCAGTGGTTCCAAGTGGTATGAACTGCAATGTCACACACTTTTCAGAAGGGACAGTTTGGTCTAAAGAAGTATAATTTTTATACTCAGACTAGGAATCAAGCAAAAGCAAATTATTTTGTTGGTCGGTGTTTTAGAGTGCAAAACTACTAAGGTCATAAGCCCCATATCATAATGTAAGAAAACCAATCACTAAATAAAAACCTGAGGCAAAAACCCAATGAAGCAACTTTAAAAGAGGAGCATCTGAAGATAAGAATGTCCGTATGGAAAATTTCTCAAAACATCATTGAGATCAAATTTGCTTTGCCATGACACTGTGGCGAATAAAAAGTAAAGTGAGATCAACAGAATGTGTGTCATCCAGTAAAACATCTGACAAAATAGACTCCTTTTGGGCACAGGCCAATGAATGGCTCGAGAATCGTAAAGACGAAATTGCCGAAAGGCATGCTAGAAAAATTGCAAATATGTCAAATAAGGCTGACTGCTGTAACACACAGAGCAATTATACTAATTCAATAAAGGAACTCTATGAGAGAACAGTTAATAAAACAGACATTAGTTCACATCTTCTGAAAATAAGCTGTTGTCCAAAGGATTCCAATACAACATAGAACCCACAGTTAGTGAAGCTGGCGTATTAGAAAATCTAATAGTGGATCTTAAAATAGGCCTCAACTGCTATAAAACAGCCAAAAATATTCAAACGTGAATAGCTCATGAGTCTTGCAAAATTTTAGAAAAAGAATTGACCACCATGCAAACGGATGCTAACATACTTAATACCATAAAAAGCATTAATCATAAATTGAAAAATATTGATGCCCTGGTCACTAAAGCCGACACGGCAACTCCTTGATTATTTTTAGTAAAGATGAGTACGTAGAAGACAGAAAAGTTTTTTGAAGAAAAATATAGTGTACCTATCGAAAAAGACCCCACCACCACTTTGCAAAAAGAGTAGGTAGATTAGATTAGATTAGTACTTGTTCCATAGATCATGGATACGACACTTCGTAATGATGTGGAACGTGTCAGGTTAATAAAAGGTGTCTATACAAGATATTACATTACACAAAATATTACATGTCACTTAATATTTTTAATTATTTTTGGGGGAGGGGGGGAAATGACCCACTTATATCCAAAAATTCATCTAATGAGTAGAAGGAGTTGCCATTAAGAAATTCTTTTAATTTCCTTTTAAATGCTATATGCCTATCTGTAAGACTTTTGATGCTATTAGGTAAGTGACCAAAGACTTTCGTGGCAGCATAATTTACCCCCTTCTGAGCCAAAGTTAGATTTAACCTTGAGTGGTGAAGATCATCCTTTCTCCTAGAGTTGTAGCCATGTACGCTGCCATTACTTTTGAATTCGTTCGGATTGTTAATAACAAGTTTCATAAGTGTGTGTGTATATATATATATATATATATATATATAACAGAGGGAAACATTCCACGTGGAAAAAATATATCTAAAAAGAAAGATGATGAGACTTACCAAACAAAAGCGCTGGCAGGTCGATAGACACACAAACAAACACAAATATACACACAAAATTCAAGCTTTCGCAACAAACTGTTGCCTCATCAGGAAAGAGGGAAGGAGAGGGAAAGACGAAAGGATGTGGGTTTTAAGGGAGAGGGTAAGGAGTCATTCCAATCCCGGGAGCGGAAAGACTTACCTTAGGGGGAAAAAAGGACAGGTATACACTCGCACACACACGCATATCCATCCACACATACAGACACAAGCAGACATATTTAAAGACAAAGAGTTTGGGCAGATATGTCAGTCGAGGTGGAAGAGTAGAGGCAAAGAAGTTGTTGAGAGACAGGTGAGGTATGAGTGGCGGCAACTTGAAATTAGCGGAGATTGAGGCCTGGCGGATAACGAGAAGAGAGGATATACTGAAGGGCAAGTTCCCATCTCCGGAGTTCGGATAGGTTGGTGTTGGTGGGAAGTATCCAGATAACCCGGACGGTGTAACACTGTGCCAAGATGTGCTGGCTGTGCACCAAGGCATGTTTAGCCACAGGGTGATCCTCATTACCAACAAACACTGTCTGCCTGTGTCCATTCATGCGAATGGACAGTTTGTTGCTGGTCATTCCCACATAGAATGCATCACAGTGTAGGCAGGTCAGTTGGTAAATCACGTGGGTGCTTTCACACGTGGCTCTGCCTTTGATCGTGTACACCTTCCGGGTTACAGGACTGGAGTAGGTGGTGGTGGGAGGGTGCATGGGACAGGTTTTGCACCGGGGGCGGTTACAAGGATAGGAGCCAGAGGGTAGGGAAGGTGGTTTGGGGATTTCATAGGGATGAACTAACAGGTTACGAAGGTTAGGTGGACGGCGGAAAGACACTCTTGGCGGAGTGGGGAGGATTTCATGAAGGATGGATCTCATTTCAGGGCAGGATTTGAGGAAGTCGTATCCCTGCTGGAGAGCCACATTCAGAGTCTGGTCCAGTCCCGGAAAGTATCCTGTCACAAGTGGGGCACTTTTGTGGTTCTTCTGTGGGGGATTCTGGGTTTGAGGGGATGAGGAAGTGGCTCTGGTTATTTGCTTCTGTACCAGGCCGGGAGGGTAGTTGCGGGATGCGAAAGCTGTTGTCAGGTTGTTGGTGTAATGTTTCAGGGATTCCGGACTGGAGCAGATTCGTTTGCCACGAAGACCTAGGCTGTAGGGAAGGGACCGTTTGATGTGGAATGGGTGGCAGCTGTCATAATGGAGGTACTGTTGCTTGTTGGTGGGTTTGATGTGGACGGACGTGTGAAGTTGGCCATTGGACAGGTGGAGGTCAACGTCAAGGAAAGTGGCATGGGATTTGGAGTAGGACCAGGTGAATCTGATGGAACCAAAGGAGTTGAGGTTGGAGAGGAAATTCTGGAGTTCTTCTTCACTGTGAGTCCAGATCATGAAGATGTCATCAATAAATCTGTACCAAACTTTGGGTTGGCAGACCTGGGTAACCAAGAAGGCTTCCTCTAAGCGACCCATGAATAGGTTGGCGTACGAGGGGGCCATCCTGGTACCCATGGCTGTTCCCTTTAATTGTTGGTATGTCTGGCCTTCAAAAGTGAAGAAGTTGTGGGTCAGGATGAAGCTGGCTAAGGTAATGAGGAAAGAGGTTTTAGGTAGGGTGGCAGGTGATCGGCGTGAAAGGAAATGCTCCATCGCAGCGAGGCCCTGGACGTGCGGAATATTTGTGTATAAGGAAGTGGCATCAATGGTTACAAGGATGGTTTCCGGGGGTAACAGATTGGGTAAGGATTCCAGGCGTTCAAGGAAGTGGTTGGTGTCTTTGATGAAGGATGGGAGACTGCATGTAATGGGTTGAAGGTGTTGATCTACGTAGGCAGAGATACGTTCTGTGGGGGCTTGGTAACCAGCTACAATGGGGCGGCCGGGATGATTGGGTTTGTGGATTTTAGGAAGAAGGTAGAAGGTTGGGGTGCGGGGTGTCGGTGGGGTCAGGAGGTTGATGGAGTCAGGTGAAAGGTTTTGCAGGGGGCCTAAGGTTCTGAGGATTCCTTGAAGCTCCGCCTGGACATCGGGAATGGGGTTACCTTGGCAAACTTTGTATGTGGTGTTGTCTGAAAGCTGACGCAGTCCCTCAGCCACATACTCCCGACGATCAAGTACCACGGTCGTGGAACCCTTGTCCGCCGGAAGAATGACGATGGATCGGTCAGCCTTCAGATCACAGATAGCCTGGGCTTCAGCAGTGGTGATGTTGGGTGTAGGATTAAGGTTTTTTAAGAAGGATTGAGATGCAAGACTGGAAGTCAGAAATTCCTGGAAGGTTTGGAGAGGGTGATTTTGAGGAAGAGGAGGTGGGTCCCGCTGTGACGGAGGACGGAACTGTTCCAGGCAGGGTTCAATTTGGATGGTGTCTTGGGGAGTTGGATCATTAGGAGTAGGATTAGGATCATTTTTCTTCGTGGCAAAGTGATATTTCCAGCAGAGAGTACGGGTGTAGGACAGTACTGTCCTACTGTCCTACACCCGTACTCTCTGCTGGAAATATCACTTTGCCACGAAGAAAAATGATCCTAATCCTACTCCTAATGATCCAACTCCCCAAGACACCATCCAAATTGAACCCTGCCTGGAACAGTTCCGTCCTCCGTCACAGCGGGACCCACCTCCTCTTCCTCAAAATCACCCTCTCCAAACCTTCCAGGAATTTCTGACTTCCAGTCTTGCATCTCAATCCTTCTTAAAAAACCTTAATCCTACACCCAACATCACCACTGCTGAAGCCCAGGCTATCTGTGATCTGAAGGCTGACCGATCCATCGTCATTCTTCCGGCGGACAAGGGTTCCACGACCGTGGTACTTGATCGTCGGGAGTATGTGGCTGAGGGACTGCGTCAGCTTTCAGACAACACCACATACAAAGTTTGCCAAGGTAACCCCATTCCCGATGTCCAGGCGGAGCTTCAAGGAATCCTCAGAACCTTAGGCCCCCTGCAAAACCTTTCACCTGACTCCATCAACCTCCTGACCCCACCGACACCCCGCACCCCAACCTTCTACCTTCTTCCTAAAATCCACAAACCCAATCATCCCGGCCGCCCCATTGTAGCTGGTTACCAAGCCCCCACAGAACGTATCTCTGCCTACGTAGATCAACACCTTCAACCCATTACATGCAGTCTCCCATCCTTCATCAAAGACACCAACCACTTCCTTGAACGCCTGGAATCCTTACCCAATCTGTTACCCCCGGAAACCATCCTTGTAACCATTGATGCCACTTCCTTATACACAAATATTCCGCACGTCCAGGGCCTCGCTGCGATGGAGCATTTCCTTTCACGCCGATCACCTGCCACCCTACCTAAAACCTCTTTCCTCATTACCTTAGCCAGCTTCATCCTGACCCACAACTTCTTCACTTTTGAAGGCCAGACATACCAACAATTAAAGGGAACAGCCATGGGTACCAGGATGGCCCCCTCGTACGCCAACCTATTCATGGGTCGCTTAGAGGAAGCCTTCTTGGTTACCCAGGTCTGCCAACCCAAAGTTTGGTACAGATTTATTGATGACATCTTCATGATCTGGACTCACAGTGAAGAAGAACTCCAGAATTTCCTCTCCAACCTCAACTCCTTTGGTTCCATCAGATTCACCTGGTCCTACTCCAAATCCCATGCCACTTTCCTTGACGTTGACCTCCACCTGTCCAATGGCCAACTTCACACGTCCGTCCACATCAAACCCACCAACAAGCAACAGTACCTCCATTATGACAGCTGCCACCCATTCCACATCAAACGGTCCCTTCCCTACAGCCTAGGTCTTCGTGGCAAACGAATCTGCTCCAGTCCGGAATCCCTGAAACATTACACCAACAACCTGACAACAGCTTTCGCATCCCGCAACTACCCTCCCGGCCTGGTACAGAAGCAAATAACCAGAGCCACTTCCTCATCCCCTCAAACCCAGAATCCCCCACAGAAGAACCACAAAAGTGCCCCACTTGTGACAGGATACTTTCCGGGACTGGACCAGACTCTGAATGTGGCTCTCCAGCAGGGATACGACTTCCTCAAATCCTGCCCTGAAATGAGATCCATCCTTCATGAAATCCTCCCCACTCCGCCAAGAGTGTCTTTCCGCCGTCCACCTAACCTTCGTAACCTGTTAGTTCATCCCTATGAAATCCCCAAACCACCTTCCCTACCCTCTGGCTCCTATCCTTGTAACCGCCCCCGGTGCAAAACCTGTCCCATGCACCCTCCCACCACCACCTACTCCAGTCCTGTAACCCGGAAGGTGTACACGATCAAAGGCAGAGCCACGTGTGAAAGCACCCACGTGATTTACCAACTGACCTGCCTACACTGTGATGCATTCTATGTGGGAATGACCAGCAACAAACTGTCCATTCGCATGAATGGACACAGGCAGACAGTGTTTGTTGGTAATGAGGATCACCCTGTGGCTAAACATGCCTTGGTGCACAGCCAGCACATCTTGGCACAGTGTTACACCGTCCGGGTTATCTGGATACTTCCCACCAACACCAACCTATCCGAACTCCGGAGATGGGAACTTGCCCTTCAGTATATCCTCTCTTCTCGTTATCCGCCAGGCCTCAATCTCCGCTAATTTCAAGTTGCCGCCACTCATACCTCACCTGTCTCTCAACAACTTCTTTGCCTCTACTCTTCCACCTCGACTGACATATCTGCCCAAACTCTTTGTCTTTAAATATGTCTGCTTGTGTCTGTATGTGTGGATGGATATGCGTGTGTGTGCGAGTGTATACCTGTCCTTTTTTCCCCCTAAGGTAAGTCTTTCCGCTCCCGGGATTGGAATGACTCCTTACCCTCTCCCTTAAAACCCACATCCTTTCGTCTTTCCCTCTCCTTCCCTCTTTCCTGATGAGGCAACAGTTTGTTGCGAAAGCTTGAATTTTGTGTGTATATTTGTGTTTGTTTGTGTGTCTATCGACCTGCCAGCGCTTTTGTTTGGTAAGTCTCATCATCTTTCTTTTTAGATATATTTTTTCCACGTGGAATGTTTCCCTCTGTTATATATATATATATAACATACACACAAAATTCAAGCTTTCGCAACAAACTGTTGCCTCATCAGGAAAGAGGGAAGGAGAGGGAAAGACGAAAGGATGTGGGTTTTAAGGGAGAGGGTAAGGAGTCATTCCAATCCCGGGAGCGGAAAGACTTACCTTAGGGGGAAAAAAGGACATTGAAATATGTCTGCTTGTGTCTGTATATGTGTGGATGGATATGTGTGTGTGTGCGCGAGTGTATACCCGTCCTTTTTTCCCCCTAAGGTAAGTCTTTCCGCTCCCGGGATTGGAATGACTCCTTACCCTCTCCCTTAAAATCCACATCCTTTTGTCTTTCCCTCTCCTTCCCTCTTTCCTGATGAGGCAACAGTTTGTTGCGAAAGCTTGAATTTTGTGTGTATGTTTGTGTGTCTGTCGACCTGCCAGCACTTTCATTTGGTAAGTCACATCATCTTTGTTTTTAGATATATTTTTCCTACGTGGAATGTTTCTATATATATAGTGAGGCTACAGTGAAGATCTCTAGCTCTTTAAATAAGTGTCTGCAGGATGATCATGCATGAGATCCAGCAATTATTCTGATTACACGCTTTTGTGCAATGAACACTCTTTTACTCAATGATGAGTTACCCCAGAATATGATGCCATAGGAAAGCAGAAAATGAAAACAGGCATGGTAAGCTAATTTACTCAGATGTATATCGCCAAAATTTGCAATGACCCTAATAACATAAGTAGCTGAACTCCGTTTCAGCAGATCCTTGGTGTGTTTTTTCCAGTTCAACCCTTCATCAATGCATACACCTAGAAATTTTGAATATTCTACATTAGCTACAGATTTCTGATCAAAGTCTATATTTATCAATGGTGTCATTCCATTTACTATGTGGAACTGTATATACTGTGTTTTGTCAAAGTTTAATGAGAGAGCATTTGCAGAGAATCACTTAATGATTTTCTGAAAAACATCGTTTACAATTTCACCAGTTAATTCTTGTCTGTTGGGTGTAATAGCTATACTTATATCATCGGCAAAAAGTACCAGCTTTGCATCTTCGTGAATACAGAATGGCAAGTCATTAATATATATTAAGAACAGCAGAGGATCCAAGACCGAACCTTGCGGAACCCCATTCTTGATTGTTCCCCAGTTTGAGAAATCACCAGTTTTTTGCATATTATGTGAACTGCTTATTTCAACTTTCTGCACTCTTCCAGTTAGGTATGATTTAAACCATTGGAGCACTGTCCCATTCATACCACAGTACTTGAGCTTATCTAGAAGTATTCCATGATTTACACAATCAAAAGCCTTTGATAGATCACAAAAAATCCCAACGGGTGACTTCCGGTTACTCGGAGCATTTAATATTTCATTAGTGAAAGTATATACAGCATTTTCCGTTGAAAAACCCTTTTGGAAACCAAACTGAGATTTTGTCAAAACTTTATTTTTACAAAGATGTGAAGCTACTCTACAATACATTAATTTTTCAAAAATTTTGGATAAGGCAGTCAGAAGAGAGATTGGGCGGTAGTTGTTAACATCGGACATATCCCTTTTCTTATGCAGTGGTTTAACAATGGCATACTTCAGTCTATCTGGGAACATACCCTGCTTCAGAGGGCTATTATATATGTGGCTAAGAATCCCACTTATTTCTTGGGGACAAGCTTTTATTATCCTGCTGGAAATGCCATCAATTCCACGTGAGCTTTTATTCTTGAAAGAGTTTATTATCTTCCTAATTTCCAAAGGACTTCACAACACTAAAAAACTTTTAGGGGAATCTCTCAAAAAATGGCTCATTAATATGACTCCAAAACCGCCAATCTTAAGGAGATAATTTAAGGTCCACAAGATTAATCATCCGATCCGTTCGATAATAGATAGCACCAACAGCGCTTATCATAAATTAGCCAGATGTCTGCATTATAAAAGAAAAGAAAACTTCATATTTGTGGATAATTACTCTGTTAAAAACTCGGTTGACCTAGCTAGCAGATTGAAAACTTTAATCTGCTCTGATGTTTCTAAACTCGTTTCCTTTGACATCACAAATCTGTACACTAACGTGCCAGTAAACCAAACTTCAGACATTTTAGATGCTAACTTGCGTTTCCACGAAAAATTATCCAACACTGAAATAGATGAATTAATGACACTCTTGCGCATCATCTTGAAGTAGACATCCCCAAGCCCACAATAAGACCTCCTTCCATTCTTGCATACACTAAGCACTAGCCATTCCTCTTTCAGCAGATGCAATGGAGAATGAATTTACAAACCCTAGAAGTTATCGCCTATAATAATGGATATAAACCAGAAATTGTGAGACAGCTCTTTAACAAGAAAACAGGTAGACAAATTACGACCCCATCTACACTGGGTATCGCACCAGAGGATAACTCCACTAGCTTCATTTTATTCCCTTCCTAAGCATCTTATAAAATAGGGTAACTCTTAAAGAGCCACGGCTTTAAAATTGCATATTCTACAAATAACAGCATAAAAAAATGGTCCACTCGTTAAAGAATACCAATGACAAATTCTCATTCCGGGGGTGTACAAAATCACCTGTAGCGATTACCTGAGGTATTACATCAGCCAGACAGGGAGAGCCCTCTCAGCTAGAGATAAAGAAAATATACCCACGAAAAATGGTGATGGCACGTGTGGCTCGACTTTTGCAGAGCACCTTGTTCAATTGGCCCATGATCCCAATCCACCAAATAACACAGAGCTATTAAATTGCGAGGTTAAAGGCACTAGGCCTGACATCCTTGATGAGTTGCATATCTTTAAACACCTGTTGCTTGATACAGAAAACCTACTTAATGACCAGCTACAATTGAGAAATAAGAACTTTTTCGAAGGTTTTCAACCATTGCTTCACCAGCCCTGATGTTATGTTGCCTTTGCAGTCCCCAACGCCAGACTCTACTTTCTTTAGTCGAATAGTAATGTATTCAAAATTGAGAAATAATTTTGCCGAGTAATAGCTTGTCTTTCTTATGGGCTCCGAATCCGTTTAAAGGGTTCTCGTTCTCCTCAGAAGTAAGTTCAGTTACATATTACGCCATTAACAGTTTTAATGCTTATATTAATCCAATTCCTAATGTAAAGGTAGCTACTGTTAAGCACCTATATTTCCATGTGTGCATGCGCATGGCTATCAGCGGTGCTGAGTACATAGCTGCTTGCTGCGATTAGTTCCAGCGCAGCTCTCGCAGCCTACCGATCTCGTCCGCGCTGTGGGGCCTGCTGTTTCCCTTCAGCTAAGTAATATATATTTATGACTAGGTACTACAGTGCTATAGTTTTATACCTGACATGGCCAAACTTTGGCATGCAATAATTTAGTGTCAGTAGCTTCTGAAGGAGGTCAAATTATTTTGGCTGTAACCTATGTAAAGATTGGTTTCTATTTGCAACTGAGGCTGACATGTTATATGTTTAATTCATTGGAGAATGAGCTGAGTGTACAGTGATAACTTCATGACTGATGGTGGTGGACGTGAATGGTGCTGAAAGTTAAGATGGCCGAAATTATGTGCATTAAGTGGGCCAAGGACGCAAGTCTGTTGTTACAGCCGAACTTGTGGAACGAGCTGACAGCATGGTTAGAGAAAATCATAGGTTCACCATAACTGCTTTGTATATGGAAATTCTGGAAGTTTCAATATCTGTTGTACACTCTATCGTCACTGAACATTTAGGCTACAAAAAACTTTATGGTTGTTGGGTTCCAAAATGTCGGTGGACGCCCATAAAAGTCACCGAGTGGTGTCAGCTTTGAATTTCCTTTACCATTATCATGATGATGGAGAGAACTTTTGGAAATCAATTGTTAATGGAGATGAAACTTGGATCCAATATGACACACCAGAAACAAAACTACAATCACAACAATGGATGCATCCAAATTCACCAAACAAACCAAAGAAATTCAAATAAACATTCAACAACAGAAAGGTTATGATGACCGTGTTTTGGGAGCAAAAAGGTGTGTTGCTTGTAGAGTTTATGCAGCCTGGAACCACTATCAATCCAGCTGCTTAGTGTGAAACTTTACGACATTTGTGGAGAGCCATTCAAAACAAACTAAGAGGAATGCTGACTTCAGGAACTGTGCTGGCACAACCAAACAGCTTCTTGAACAATTTCAATGGGACATTTTCAATCGTCCGCCATACAGTCCTGACCCAGCACCCAGTGACTCACCTTTCCCTGAACTGAAGACGTGGCTAGGAGGGAAGCACTTTCAAACCAACAAAGATCTTCAAAACAATGTCAATGCTCGTTTGATATCATTGGCAGCAACATTTTTTTGGGGTTGGGTTGTTTTGGGGGAGGAGACCAGACAGCGAGGTCATCGGTCTCATCGGAGTAGGGAAGGACGGGAAAAGAATTTGGCTGCACCCTTTCAAAGGAACCATCCTGACATTTGCCTGATGCGATTTAGGGAAATCACGGAAAACCTCTATCAGGAAGGCTGGACACAGGATTAAACCATGGTCCTCCCAAATGCAAGTCCAGTGCCAAATGTCTCAACCTTTTTGGTGATTATGTTGAAAAGTAACCATAACTGTACAAAACTTTTGGTAATAAAATAATTTTTTTTAATGAACTTGTCTTATGTATAGCCTATCGGAGGTTGAAAAAACAAGGTCCTCATACAAAGGCACACCCGACACCTTGGTTGGTCTTGGAACTGTCAGTGTAGGAGAAGACAACTGCCTCAAGCCATGTGAAAAGTGCCAGAAACTCACTGCGATACATCAGGCCAGTAGTTGTGCCCTCAGGAAGTGAATGGAGTCTGAATGAACATGTACCTCGGCACGAAGCCAGTGTGGTGAAGAGAATGCACCCATGAGGAATGTGGCAGGGAGCACAAAGCAAAGCTGCCCAAGCAGCAAATGAAAGTGAACTCTCAGAGGCAACAGAGAAGATGGGCGCAGCCCATACTGCCTGTCAAGATAATCATCAAAAGAGGGAGCATAGGATGGGTGAACAGGCATAGACAAATGGCTCTGAGCACTATGGGACTCAACATCTTAGGTCATAAGTCCCCTAGAACTTAGAACTACTTAAACCTAACTAACCTAAGGACATCACACACACCCATGCCCGAGGCAGGATTCGAACCTGCGACCGTAGCAGTCCCGCGGTTCCGGACTGCAGCGCGAACAGGCATAGAAGACAGGTCACGTAAGGACAACCGTAAGTCAGCAGCCACAGCACAAAGACTCTCAACGGGACTGGTACAGAAGGGACCAGTGGCTAAACGTATCTCGCAATGGTGGATGGTGTTAAGACAACGTAAGATAGGCGGATGTGGGTATGAATATACAATACAGCCATAATCCAGTTTCAAATGGATAAGGGACCGGTATAAACGGCAGAGGATGGTCCGATCTGTTCCCCACAAGGTACTGCATGAAACACACAATACACTGAGGGAGCGAGTACAACGAGCTGTCATGGAAGAGATGTGGGAAGACCAACAGAGTTTCCTATCAAACATGAGTCCCAAGAATTTCGATGCGTCAATGAACAGAAGAAGGAATTGGCCGAGACATAGGGACAGGGGAAGAAAGTCCTGGCACTGCCAGAAGTTCAGACAGACAGTCTTGTCAGTGTAAAAGCAGAAGCAATTGTTGACACTCCACAAGTAAAGACGATCAAGACATCTCTGAAGGTGCTGCTCAGGTAGACAGGTTTGCTGAGAGGAGCAATAGATTGCAAAGTCATCAATGAAAGAAGAGCCTGAGATATCTGGCGAGAGATAATCCATAATAAGGTTAATGGTTTTGGGAAACAAGACAATGCTGAGCACAGAACCCTGAGGCACTCCGTGCTCTAAGTGTCCGACGGAGCCGAGCCCACACATACCTTGAAAACAGGGCCTTTTAAAAATTGCTGGATAAAAAGGGGTAGGCAAAACCGGAATCCCCACTCGTCCATAATGTGGAGGATACCCATCCTCCAGCGGGTGTCATATTCCTTCTCCAAATAAAAAAACATAGCCACAGTTCGGCATTTCTGCAAAAAATTGTTCATAATATGGGTTGACAAGGTTACGAGATGATCAATTGCAGAGGGTCGCCTATGGAATCCACATTGAGAGTTAGTGAGGAGATTCGGATATTCGAACCACCACACCAGCCGACCATTAATCACATGTTCCATCATCTTGTGGACACTATTGGTGAAGGAAATTGGACGGTAGGTGGAAGGAAGGTGTTTGTCCTTACCAGGCTCAGGTATATGAGTCACAATAGCCTCATGCCAGCAAATGGGGAATGTGCCATCTGTCCAAATGCGGCTATATGTATGGAAGAGAAAGTGTAGACCCTCAGGACATAGGTGTTGCAACTTCAGAATGTTAACACTGTCCTGTCCTGGAGTAGATGACTGCGACAAAGAGAATGCATGTTTAAGCTGCCTCATAGTTAAAACAGTATTGTAACAGTCATAATTCAGAGGAGAAGGATATCATACTTGTCTCTGGCACCTGTTTCAGAGGGAAGAAGAAATGATGGTAGTGGGTGGAACTCTAAATGTCTGCAAAATATCTGTGCAAGATGTTTGAGATATCAAGAGGGTCTACCACGACAGGCCAGGAACTGGGGAATAAACCGTTTCCTGAAAGCCAACAGAGATTACCGCAAACAACAGAAGAGGGAGTACAACTGTTGAAAGAGCTTTGAAAAGGAAGCTAACTATCCTTTTTGCTATCCCTGAAAATGTGGCAACACTGCACACATAGCTATTTATAACAGATATGGTTCACCACCATGGATGGTGTTTAAAAATGCGGAGAGCTTGTCTTCACACACAGATTACGTCATGGCATGCCTCAGTCCACCAGGAGGTGGGGGCACGTCGCAGTGAGGAAGAGGTGTGAGGTATGGAACATTCCGTGGCAGTAAGGATAGCGTTTGTAATGTTTCTACCTGGTCATCAATGCAGGGGAGATGGTGTTCATTGAAAGTGGCCAGTTAGGAGTAGAGCTGCCAGTCATCTTCAGAAAGGTGCCAGTTGGCTGGACGCACAGATGGGATAAGCATTAGCAAATGAATGACACAGAAATAGTGGTCACTTGAGAGTGTGTCGGAGAGAATGGACCACTCGTTACGATGAGCAAGCTGAGCAGTACAGATCACAAGGTCCAAGTGGGAAAAGGAGTGCATGGAATCAAATTGCTGGAGAATGAAATCTTGACAATGGCAGTCACTCGTGCTGGCGAAACAGCAGAAAAATCATCAGACAAATGTTGGCCGAAGAACGCGAGACAGAAGCAAACACACAGTTTGTCAGATTAGATTGAGCAGGTTGTAGATACTTACTAGGAGAGAGCCTCTCTGACAGGGGCGTCTAGAGCCCCAAAGGCGATGGTGGGCACTGAAGTCTCTGAGCAGCAAAAAGGTAGGAAAAGCTGAGGAATAAGTTACAAAATGCCTGCCCTGCTGACAGCTGAAGACAAGAGTGAGTAGATGTTGTGAACAGAGAAGATGAAACCAGGAAGGGAAAGATGGATAGCAACAACTTGAAGCTGGATGTGCAAGGAAATGGTGTGACTACAGACATCAGCTTGAATGAACAACACAACTACCTCATGAACCACAGTTCCCTGCCTCACAAGCATGTCAAAAATGGACTGAAATTAAGTGTGGGAAGTGGAAGTGATTGTAAGAGCGTAATTTTGTTCCTGGAGGTAGAAAAGAACTGGACAGTATGATCGAAAGCGAAGCTGTAATTTAACCCTATTTGATTTCATGCTGTGAATGTTCTATTGGAGAATAACCATATTTGAAGATAGACAGGAGATGTGTCAAATGTGGCGGTAGTTACAGAGGTGGCTGCCGAGTGCCAGAATTCGAACATACACAACGACCAGGTTCTGAGGTTGGATGGTTCGGGTCCATTAGTTTGGCAGAGGTGCCTGTATTCGCTTTCAGTTGGGGAACAGAGTGGTTGTAGGAGGTGTGTCCTGGTGTAATGAAGGTTGGTTGGGTGAAGGTATCGTGTAGTGACATTGTTGAAGACGAACATCGAGGTGGAGATGGTGACTTCCTTTGACTGTTCGGAACCTTGACGTTTGTCAAGTGCAGACTGAGACAATGGCTGGCCAGAAGTGTGCAGAAAGTCATTGTGGGTGTACTCTTTTTTGGCATTCCATGCTTCTGTTTGCGAGGCATGCAATTTCACTGATGCAGACAAAAGTTTATTGGTGTAGTGTGCAACTGTAGCAGGTGAAGATGAGGAGGTGACCTTGGAGCTCGACAATTTCACAACTGTGGCGCTAAATTGGAAGTCGCAAGTCTACGTAATCATGTCCTTCATAGGTCAGGGTGTAGTGAGAGCTGTACTGTAATTGTCAGAGAGTGGTGTATAAGGTTTACAGCTAGCAAACATTATCCAAGCAATGTGAGTAGGAACCTTTTCTTTCACCCAGATCTCCTGAATGGCTCTCTCACTGAGGTAGATTAGACAGTCACTGGATGAAGCAGCACGATCATCCTTTTAGTTGATAAGAGTGAGGGGAAGGACTTGGACACACACCCTCATGAGAATCCCTGCCGCAGGTGACTTATTTGGCTGCTTTTTCACAAGATTCAGGATGTGGTTGTAGCCCTGACATTTATAACAACATGTGGGATTTGGGATATATGGTCTGACAGTAATAGCTTTGTAGCCAGCCTTAATTTTTGATGGAAGTACCACATGGTCAAATGTGAGGAGTAGAGTGCTTTTGGGACTAATTCTTTATCAACCCTTTTCATGATGTGGAGAACGAACGGCAGTCACTCCCTGGTCAGTGAGATAGGCTGTTATTTCAGTCTCAGTCAGACCACCAAGCAGCCTAGTGTATATGACACCACAGGGGGAGTTCAGAATGTGGTGCGCCTTTACTTTAAGAGGGTAGCTATGGAGAGGTGTTACATTATGAAGTTTCTATGCTTGAAAAGCACTATCCGTCTTCAAAAGCAAGGTCCCATTACACAACCAAGAGCAGGACTTCACAGGACTGGCAATGGAATCTACACCCTTTTGAATAATAAATGTATTAACTGTCATTAAAGTGTCACCGTCTTCCTTGAGTGACACTATGAGGTATCCGGATGCAGCTCGAAGAGGCATCAATTCTTTCATCTCAACCCATTAGGTTTTTGAGATGTGGAACTCATCACAAAGAATCCCTTATGATTGCCAGTATATCTGATGACACGCTCCTCCCGTCCCGTTACCATTAGCAGCCAATATTGTGGTTGCATGACAGACAATATGTCGGGTGTCAAATGCTATAAATATATATGGCCTTTTGCAACCTCACACTGAAGGGGTTCCTTGTGAGACTGGATCTAGTTTCCTGAGCAAATCCAGTGTTACTTTCTGCCAAACTCTGTGTTGATTCTTGCTCAGCTCTGCATTGGTAGTGTGAAGCACTCCAATCTGTATAGGATGAACATCCTTTTCTGTTGGCATATGGGATAAACAGGCTTCTGTGTACTAATGGAAAGGTTTACATCTGAACTACCACAAGAATCACGAATACAAGACAGACAGAACATCAAAGTCTTTGCCGACTACAGAAAAAAACTCAGCTGGAACAAATCATGTGCTTCAGTCAGGAAATCCTGATGTGAAGTTTTCCGAAACCAAGCTTTTATCTACAATGGCAATATATTATCAAGGCTATATCAAATGCCACCAAAATATGCAAGCATGGAGATGACCGTAACAGAAAATAAGAAGCCATGAAACATTTCAGGATAGAGGATCTGCAAAATCAATATACAAGTTTTTAATCCTTGACAGGCGACAAAAGCTGAGTTTTATCTTCTTAGAAGGATTATATATATGCTGATCATATGTAAACTTGAAGATGCCCATTTTACACAGTATTTATGTCAGCCTGGCACATCCAACTCATCTGTTGGCAAAACTCAGTGTCGCCCAGAGCATCTCTGAAAATGTCCAATGACCTTCTGCACGAAACATCAGAAACCATACCCATACAACCTGGAAGACTAATCAGCAATTGTTCATAGGCCTTAGTGTGAGCTATAAGACTCAAATTTTTGTGGGATACACACAAGAAGAAGCAATATACTGGCCAACTCCTATCAGAATGTATGCTCTCAGAATTTTAATTGTCAGCTACACTGTGATTAACAACAACTAACTTCTGTCACTGGTGGCTGATGAGCACCTCTTATGTAATTTTCCATTACCAATGTGTTCTCCCTCCATATTTTTCCATTTCTGAAGTTAACTAGCTCAATTTTCAAGCTGACAAGAAGTGGCTAAATACTTGTTTTGTGTGTTACCATTTGAGGTGAAGAATATTCGTATAAGCAGTTTTAAGACAAACATTTTATACAGGCACAAATCACCTAGAACAATGGAAATTATTTCCTTGCACCATTCTAAAATGGTTATAAAAACAGATTTACAGTTAATGAAACTGAGAACATGTACCACTGCAACAGTATATGCACTGGAAATAATGGGAGTTAACATGTTGTTTGCCAGGGCATATACATATTTCCTTTAGCATGAATATTTCACTTTGTCCTTCCAGTGGATATTAACTACAATATTGATGTTCTCTTCTGTACAATTCTCGCATATTTTATTTACTCTTATATGCAATTTTCATCACTTTTAATGAATAACAATAATGCAATAACATTATTCTTAGGGTGTAATTGAAAATATGAGAAAAACACAAAGTAATAGTATCGCAATATAACTATAAACATAAAAGAAAATATATTTCCAAATTATAATAAAAGTGTAGCAAAATACATGCTAGTACATACCAGGCAGTATCTTCTAGAAATATACCCTCACGCTCCAAGTGCATGAAGAGTTCCCCACCACTAAGGTATTCCAGTATGAGATACAGTTTGCCTCCAGTTTGGAATGCATACATCAGCTCCACAATGAATGGATGCTATACAAGCACACAAAAAGAATAATTTACTTCACCTTGTGATAACATTCCTGTCTGACAGGGAAGAAAGTGCCACCACTCAAACTCAGAATAAGTACAACACTTCATTATTCAATATTTTCAGCTAAAAAGTAATAACAGATTCATGGTGACAAACTGTGTATGTTCTACATTACAGTGAAATGTGCAAGGAAGTGAAGCCACTTCACACAGGGTGGAGTGGATAAGCACTTCACTAAAAAATGGAACATATTTTATATATGAGGGAGTGAAGAGTTTTCAGTGTCTAGCAGTGTGTGGACTTAAAGCCCATAGTAAATTGTCACGATCAAACATGCAGTCTAAGCTTAGTACTATCAATTCTGCCTCTCCTCTCCCTCTCATCTAACAGTTTGTTCTGTTTTGAACTCTTTATCTCCATTTATAATTTCGTGTCAACTCTCACTTCCAACTGATCTGACACACTGGATTAATTCAGAATCATTATGTATAGCATGCTTCAGATCTATGGTATTGGCACTTTTTCTTGGAATTGGTGCCATTGATCTTTTTCCAGTTAAATGCATTTTGGGAAAACCAATAACGACAAAAAGAATAGGTGAAACTCAAATAGCCTGGAAACTGCTGGAAAACTGAGGAAACTAACTCAACTTCAGAATTTTCAGTTGGAACATGGGGAAAAGTTAGTACTGTTCAAAAGAACTCTCAAAATTGAAGACAATGGAAGTGCAGACGTTCTTGCTGCAATGCACTTTGATGCAGATCTTTTTTGAGTAACAGTATCATGGGATTCCAGGGAGACCTGAAGTTCCACTTTAAGAAATCTACATGGCACTTTTTTTAATGAACGTACCACATTTAAATTTATTATGAATTAAGGAAAGGTTAATTACAGACAAAAACCACCTTCTGTGCCTGGTTTCCGACTCAAAGTCTGGGCTTCAACTGTTGTACTGTGGACTAATGAAGCCGGCCTCAAATTTAATGACAGGATAAATATTAACAAAGGTGATCTCTCAGGTTTTCTCACTTCATTATAAGTCAGAAGAAAACCCTTACTCATAACGTGATCAAGTTAAGTTCATTCATTTTAGACAACCAGCAAATCTGGTGTAAGTGTAGCCAAGATGAACTCATCCATGATCAAGTTACAAGACAATACCTCTTTTATGAACAATCAACTAGGAAAGCATGTCTAAGCAGTGACTTGTAAGACACGGTATTATGAAGTTTAAACCTGTGATTTGGACACTTATTTATTCCACAACCATGGTAAATTAGCCTATTACACCTATGTTCTTGTATATACTTTTACCAAAATTGGTTTATATAACCAAAGATACACATTTTGATGATGACATGTGTTCTACTCAAGTCTAATGATTTTTGATACTTTTAACACTTGAAAAGGGTCCCAGGCCGAAATCTAGATTGTGGAATAAAACCTGTTGTACAGTCAAATGGTGCTTATATCTTTCAGAAAGGTTCCTATGACTGACTCCACACAAAAGCAAAATCATCAACTAGTAAATGTTGCTAGAATATGTTCCACTTTTCAACATTAGTCTTTTCTGTGCAAGCCTTTTCAGCTCTGCAACCTAGATACACTTTACTGTATTCAAGCCATGGTCTCCAATGATTTTTATGCCCCCCCCCCACCTTTTGATGTGTGAATGCAAAATGTTTTTCCCAGCCAGTACTATGTGAAGCCAAGAGAGGCCCGAGTGCAGTGTTGTAATTAGAGTGACGAACACACAAGGGTCAATACTGCAAAATATCATGCCACACAACTGAGCCCACTGGCACACACTGAGCAAGATGTTCAAATAGCCAATCAGCAGTACGACCTCACTGTGAAGGAAGCATAGTACAATTCTGCCAACCACACACAGTGGACTAAGAACATATAAATCATCTGCAGAACAACTTTCAGCCCACTAACACAGCAGGAAATAAAGAATTGAAAACCTGAAACAAAAAGCTGGCCCATGCGGGACAATGAAGAACACTGACAGGCCCAGGAAACCAGGCCACATTCGATTGTCTTCACCAAGGGATAATGTTGCTGCCCTCAACAGACAGCTACTGACACACTGACACTGTTCTGGAGAGGCGCGCTAGCTGCTGCTGCTGCTGCTGCTGCTGCTGCTGCTACCGCCACCGCCTAAAGGTCCCTTTGCGAAATTCAACTTATGGTTATTTCAATTTATGCAAATCCCATCTCACTAATTTCCCATATTTCTGCAATTTCTTCAGTTCTAATCTGTAGTTTGTAACCAGACAATTACAGAGTGCACATCTGCCCCTGTGAATGTTTTTGTGGTTTAAAATCTCTGTCTTATTATATAATAATCTGTGTGTCTTCTGGACTTTTCAATACATAAAACCTTCTTTCCTTATTCTTAAAACATGCATTTGCAATAATTAAACAGTGCTGTGTGGAAGATGCTACCAAGGGGTTTTAACATTCATTCCTTTTCACCAGCCCAACAATTTTTCCTTACGATTGATTTCATAGTATCAAACTCCAGTAAACCAACTTGATTAAAATATAATCTCACTTTGTGTGCTGAAAAATTTATTCTTCTTCAAGCCAAAACTGCAGAAGGTACTGACGATGGACACTGGGGTCTGGAGTGAAGTCGATGCCTTAAGTCATCCCAAAGGTGTTCCACTGGTTTCAGGTTGGGACTTGGGGCAGTCTTATTCATTTCAGGACTGTTATTGTCCATAAACCATTGCCTCAAAGATGCTGCTTTATGATAGGTTATTACACTGTCATGCTGATACAGCCAATCATTGTCTGCAAACTGTTCCTCCCCTACAGACATTAGAAAATGGCGTAAAATTTGTTCACATACTTCTGCATTTAGCTTTTTCTTAAGTGCAACGATTTTTCTTAAGTGCAATGAGGGACCACACCCAAACCATGAAAAACACCCGCATATCATAACAGCACATCCTCCATACTTCATTGTCAGGTCCTATGTATGGTGGCAGGTAATGTTCTCAATGTTTTTTTTCAATCCCCAACCCAAACCCTTCCACCAGATTTCCACAGGGTATAGCGTGATTCACCAATCCAAATCATTCATTTACAGAAATATGTTGCTTATGAGGAACTGTTTGACAATTTTACCCCATTCTTTTTAACTCCTTATGCTAGCTAGATGCCTGGTAGCACTTCCTAACTTACACATGATCTCTTCTCTTTCACTGATTTCATGAGGTTCATGAAAGACACCATTCCATTGACTTTGATTATGGACTTTTATGCAGAACCCAGATCACATTACCTGTGACAATTTGAATAAAAAATTCTTTGCCATCCTTGTCATACCGAGTGAAAGAAGTCTATGTTGCTCATATTCGTTGCTTTTGCGTTCACCTATCAAGAATCAAGGAACTAGGACACATACTTTTTTAAAGCCCAAGTCACATGAACACTTTCATAAAGAGCTGATCATGAAATTTCAGGAGAGAGCAAATTCAGGCCATCAATAGTGAACCGTCTATCCTAATGAATCTTTTCCTTAGTCCTTGAGTTTGTCAGCCACAACTGTATGTTGTCCTGATTGTTTTTCATCATGATTACTCATCCACCCGCAGTTAAACATGATGCACTATTTTCAAACTGAAGCTTCATTCATCATACTCTCAAACTTCAATTATCTGTCAGGGCAGACTCTCTGCATTCATAATCTGCATTATGATAGAAACTTCACACTTTACGCCATCCTTAATTTTGTCAAACATTTCAAAATCACACAAATAAATGGTAAATGACTGTTACTGCTCACTGTTTCCGCCATACTGCTGCCAGCGATTAGGAAGATCTATGACCTGGTGGAGGGGATGAGGGAAGAATTGCACAGTACATCAGATCAGTTCTTTGGTTTCTGAATGGCCATCAGGACTGGTCTTATCATTAAATTTTGACTATCTCTGTTGAAACAAGCTACAAAATGTGCCCAAAATCCTTTATATTTGTTCTATTTTCCGTAACATTAATAGAAAGGGTATACTAAATGTGGCCGCTGCACAAAGCTGAATATGCGGCACTTATGATTGTATACTTCATGTGACATCTCTCCATGATCTTGACTACAGGTCAGGTATGACTTTGGTACGTCCACAGACAACAATTAATGCACATGTTGGTCTATGTCACACCAAAATAACTTAAGATATCCTTGGAATTATTTGATCTATATTAATTTCTGAACATGAAACATGATGCAGGGGTATGTCACAGTCTGAAATAGTAGTTACGTTTGTTGCTTATTTGAAAACCATTAACATCGAAGATTTTTGTCTCCATGAAAACTACTTTCATAGTACACACAAAACAGAAGTAACTTCTCATTTGGATCTACAAAAATATTTTTGGTTTTAAGACTCAACCAATGATAAAGTCCTTCAAATCACTGAAAATTAAGCAGCATTACTCGATTTGTCAGGGAGAACAATTCCTGTTTTCCTCTGTGAGTAAATGTTTGAGGAGGAGGAGGAGGAGGAGGAGGAGGAGATTAGTGTTTAACGTCCCGTCGACAACGAGGTCATTAGAGACTGAGCGCAAGCTCGGGTGAGGGAAGGAAGGGGAAGGAAATCGGCCGTGCCCTTTCAAAGGAACCATCCCGGCATTTGCCTGAAGCAATTTAGGGAAATCATGGAAAACCTAAATCAGCATGGCCGGAGTAAATGTTTGAGTTAGCATGTTTCTGAGTCAATAAAATAGTAAAAAAAGTCCCAGACTTTTTTCAGTTTGCGCTTTCTAGGTTACCAGATCTGCAAACCAACACAAAGCTATGACAGTTATATCATCTAGTGATGAAAAAGTCAGCTTTATGGACTGTCATTTGCTATTTTGCATTTTAATTTCATACACCCATAATTTTAATGCAGTTGCCATGAGTGTTTCTGTTCAATTTTTCTTACATTACCATAGGAGTACCACAGTATCTCACAAAACCATGTGTCTGTAGGATGTGAAAGTTAGCTTGGCGGTAAATGTATCAATTTTTTTGTAACCACTTTGTTATTTTGATTTCACTGTTTGACTGACAACATGTTAAATAGAACAAAGCATCATACATTTTATACATGATACATTGTATGAAAAACTGAAGTTTTTTCAAATTTTTAGAATTATGTTCATTGCTACCATAATCTAATGATTTAATTCAAAAATGGCACGGGCAATCTCAAGTTTATTATAAATAAAAATGAGGATAAGCAACCACTCACTTGTAACAGATTTGATGCATGTAGCATACATACATGGGCACATGTAGAATCTTCAAATGCCTGCATACAGCAAGACAGAAGTCAATAAAATTGCTATACCAATATAAAGGGTCCAAATATGATGCTAGTTTGAATAACATTATTCTGTACTGTACACCTTCATTGATCTTGTAAAATAAAATTTTTTTAACATGTATTGCCATGAAAATATTTAAATGTAGTTTATTTGGTAAGTTTTATTAACCAGATAAATTTACATCAGTGGACCATTGTCATTTTTATTTGGGCAGACAGGACAATATACAAAGCAACTTTTGAAATACGACCATTGTGCTACAGAAAGTGAACAGCGCATTAGCTACAATGAAGAATGTGCAATCACCCGGTCCTGGAAATATCCTATTCCTGTGGAGTTACTAAAAGCTGGAGGACGCAATTTTGAAAATAAATAAATAAATAAAAATGCATCTTACGAACAACTATTATCAAATGGTTCAAATGGCTCTAATCACTATGGGACTTAACATCTGAGGCCATCAGTCCCCTAAGACTTAGAACTACTTAAACCCAACTAACCTAAGGACATCACACACAGCCATGCTCGAGGCAGGCTTCGAACCTGCGACCGTAGCAGCCGCGTGGTTCCGGACTGAAGCGCCTAGAACCACTCGGCTGGCAACTGTTATCAATGAATTAAAATTCCATCCGAATGAAGAAAGATAATATATGTTTTCCATTTTCAAGGAGGGGAAATAGAAGAAAAACTGCTACTTAGTGTGAACTGCGTGTGTTTGTGTGTATCTGATGGGCACCCAATGCCAAGGTCATCAGCGCCCTTACACTTATGAAACCAAATGAATACGGAGATGAACTAAAAGTGTTTGTACAAGCTTGCACTCGAAATGACCACACAATCACTCTGTATCAGATGCACTCTCATATGCACTAAAACAAATTAGGAGAGAAGAGAGTTAATCAAGGAATTAAAATACAGAAAAAACAAAACGCATAAGAACTAAAAGAAAAGCACAGGGAAATGTGACTGGCTGACCACTTACAAAAAAATAGAGTGAGCCAGCCACCCTTGGACACATTAAGAACATCTCCCTAAAATCTTGTTAAAAATGTAGGTCAATTCACAAAACTTTAAAACCTTAACCACATTTGTTTGATCATTACATAAAATAGATGGCAGATCTGCCTCAGCCCACTGGTCGGCAAATAAAATGCAGTCCAATAAAATGTGGCACACCGTTATCTGCACGCCACAAGCACCACACATTGGAGGGTTCTCTCGCCGGAGTAAGAATCCATTATCATAGGAGTGTGGCCTATTCGAAGATGAGTAAAAAGGACCTCGTCTCACCGACGTGGCTGGAAGGAAGTATTCCACGGCTGAGTTGTGGGCTTGATGACATGGAGCTTTTTATCGGTCGCAGCCAGCCATTTGTCGCCTACACATGACTGTACCTCAAAAGTTAGGTGATAGTATGCAAGGGGGTAGCACACCGAAATACCAGAGGATCACGACACGCCTCCTTAGCTGCTCGATCCATCCTTTCATTCCCTGCAATTCCAATGTGTCCAGGTGCCCAGCAGAAAGAAATCTCCTTCCCCTGTCATTGTAGGTGTAGGAGGTCATCCTGGATATTCTGGGTTACTGTATCTGCTGGGTACAAATGTTGGAGAGAGTAAAGGGCACTCAGAGAATCTGAGCAGGCAAGAAATCTGACTGACACCAGGAGAACACCTCATCTGCTCCAGTGCTCAAAAGATCACATATAATCCTGCTTCAAAGATGGTAAATTCTGGAGACAGTCTGACGTTGACGATACGATCCAGGAAAACGACAGAGCAACCAACAGTGTCCCCCTGCTTGTATCCATCCGTAAAACCAGCTACATGGTCATGGTACTCTGATAAAATATCAGTGAATATCACATTAAAAATGGAAGCAGGAGTGCTATCTCTCCTGTACTGCACCAAATCTAAAATCAATCTGGCCTCTCCAGTAACCAGGGCAGCAGATGGTTAAAACCATTGATTTGGGGTCGTACTGGCTCCACATCAAGTGACTACAGCACACACTGCATGTGGATTCAAAATGGCATCAAGCCTCGTGGA
Organism: Schistocerca nitens; assembly: GCF_023898315.1. Taxonomy (NCBI): domain Eukaryota; kingdom Metazoa; phylum Arthropoda; class Insecta; order Orthoptera; family Acrididae; genus Schistocerca; species Schistocerca nitens. The sequence goes on from NC_064614.1 coordinate 432,483,781, forward strand.
CAGTTGAAAAATAGGCATTCCAGAGGTGGATGAGCGACAGTATGGTGTGCGGGTGAAGTTTGAGTGAAGAGCTGGCGGTAGATTGTAAGTGGCGGTTCCCCCGCCTCCGCACAGATGCTGGTCCGATAAGCACCTGTAGGCAGCTACCCTCATGATGGGCAGCATCAATGATCCGCGAGTAAGAGGGCCTCACTGAGCAATGTTCGGGTGTTGTTTGGAGGCACCCGTTTCAGCATTGCAGGTATCGGTAAATAGCTGTGTTTACCAGAAATCCTTCAAATGGATTCCCATACTTTTATAGAAGGAGTGGAACAATTGATGGAGTCCAGGAACGCTTGCCATGACCTTTTCTTACTCTCCCTAATGACGCATTTAGCCGTAGCCGTCGCGACTCGAAAGACCCTAAGATTGTCTGCTGTTCTCTGACATTTAAAATATCTAAGAGCTGCACGTCTTTCCCAGATCACGGAATGGCACTCATCTGTCCACCAAGGTACTCCTAAGACGACCTGAGGAATATGGGGTGGAGAGATCAGTGGCACGATGGATCACTCGTGTGATGTGGTCAGCCCACCCTTGGACGCAGTCGCAATGTTCGAACACAGCCACCTGGCTGAAACGCCTCCAGTTAGCCTTGCTGACAATCCATTTTGGGGGCTTAACTTCAGGTGGTGAGCCATTTAGTAGGTGAAGGTAGATTGGGATGTGGTCACTGGTATGAAGGTCGTCAATGACCTCTCACTGAAAAGTCGGCAAAAGTGGGAGAACAGAGAGAGAGGTCGATGGCTGAGAATGACCCAATAGCAGTACAGAAATGTGTGTGAGTACCCATGTTGAGAATGTACAGCTCTTGAGACACCCTCCAAAACCCAACCCAGAGGGCAAGTATTGATCAAGCCCATTGAAGTCTCCAGGAGGAGGAATGGTCACAGGAGTTGTGCGACGAGATTCGTGAGAGCCTAAGAGTCTAGTGCATCTTGCGGAGGTAAATACAGTGAGCAAACAGTGATCCTTCGACACACATGAATTTCAACTGCAACTGCTTGCAGGTCAGTAGCCAGGGGGAGGGCAGAGGAGTAGTGCGCATTTGTGTCAAAACATTGCGAACCTCCCTTGGCCCTTTCCTCCGATAGGTCATCCTCGCAGTATAGCATATATCCTGCAGCACAAGGACATCTGTATCTTTAAAACGTGTTTCTTGTAAATAAAAGCACAAGGGACATGCCTGTGCTAGGCGTTTCCATTCCTCTGCGTGAGTCCTGAACCCATTCACATTCCACTGTAGTATGGAAGCCATGTCATTGGTGTGGTTTTAATTTACCCCTATCTTTGCACTGTGGAGGTGAAGCACTTTAAGAGCGAGGGGCAGTGGAGGTGCTGCCTGGATCCAAGACATGATATCCTCCTCATCAGTTACATAGGAAAAAATGACATCTGACGGCACTCTGGACAGCCTTTCCCTGCACCCTGTCCCTTCAAGGACGAGCACTCCGCTTTTCTTGTACCTTCTGGTGCAGATGCCTGGATTGCTTTGTCCTTACTCTTTTTCCCTTGACATGTACATGTGAAAGTAGGGGTGCTATTTGTGAATACAGGCACACTAGGCATCGTCTATGTCGAAGCGTCCGCCCTGTGAATAGGTTTCTGCACCATGGACGAATATGAGGTGGCAAAGACAAGGGGTTTTGTGCCCTTATATTCTTTTCCGGCTTCGGCATAGGGGATCCACTTTGTCACTTATCTCCTGTATTTTGTGTCCTTCAGCAAAAACAGGGCAGTCTCGGCTCCAGAATGGGTGGCTCCCAAATCAGTTGATGCAGATCACTGGAGACAGACAGTCAGTCCCAGCGTCATGAGCAGCTTTCCCGCAGATCGCTTCACCTCCACAACACATGGTTATATGGCTGAAATGCTGGCATTTATAGCACTGGATATGGTTTGGAATGTAAGACCAAACATTAAGTCAAAGGAAGCTCGCTATAAGATGTTCAGGTAGTGTTGGAGAATTGAACGTGACAGTAAAAGTGGCGGTCTTTTCAGATGCTCCATTATTCCTGCATGTTTGTTGCTCCGCGTCGACTATTCCCTGGGGTAATACGCGCCCACGTCAAAACTATAGAACACAGAAATAGAGGAGAGTTAAAAATTGTGTAAACGTCAATCCCAATTCACATACGAGAGTACAGCTAAAAACAGGGACATTGAGAAAGGGCCACTAAAGACACCATACAGGAACAGACATCCAAAACCAATAATAAAATTGCCTTTGCCATATTGCTTTGACAGATAAAAAGTAAAACTGCAGTAGACAGCCCACGCGTCATTAGGTAAAACGGCCAAAAACTCAGATGGCAAACCCAAAATGGAGAGTCAATGGTTAAAAAATGGACATTCCGTCAAGAAGTGGTGGACAGTCAAAACTTGGGCACAATGTGTACAAAGTGGTGGGGGAGCACCACTTATCAAATGACTATGGCTAAAAAGCCCATGCCCAATATGCAACCTAGTTAAAATGACCTCCTCCCGGTGGGAGGGCCAAGAGGAGGTCGTCCACACTGCTGGGAGAGTCTTAATCCCATGAACGGAGGACCTATGGCAATGCCAAATGGACACCACCTCCTGAGAGACGGCAACACAGAGATCATTGGAAGGAATATAGGAACTAGCAGGCTGAGGTACGAGGACTGCAGCCTTGGCAGCAGTCTCATTTCCTGGCAGGCCGACATTACCAGGAACCCACATAAACCGCAAACTGGCTCCATCAAGAGTGAGCAACTGACAGTTTTCCTGCACCCACTGCACTAAGACATGGGCAGTGTATGGCGCACATAGACTTTGAAGGGCACTGAGAGAGTCTGAGCAGATGACACAATTGAAAAGCCAGTGACGCCGGATGTACTCCATGGCCTGATACAGGGCAAAGAGATCGGCTATAAATACTGAGCAGTGTGCTGGAAGTTGATATCTAAAGATGTGGGAGGAGGATGGAACACCCGACACCATCGTCAGTCTGAGAGCCATCAGTGTACACAAAGGTGCTATCACGAAATTACATGCGAAGGTCGTGAAACTGAAGGCGATAGAGCAAGGCTGGAGTAGTAACCTCAGGAAGCGAATGAAGGCCAAGGTGAACACAGGCCACCGCACGAAGCCAAGGTGTTGAAGAGTTCACACCCACCAGGAAAGTCGCAGGTAGTGTGAAGTTAAGCTGCTGAATTAAGCGCAGAAAGCAGACTCCAGGGACGTAACAGAGAAGAGGGACACACCCCATACTGACGATCAAAGGAATCATGAAATAAGGAGGTATAGGACGGGTGGCCACGCATGGCAGACAAACGGTATACATACCTGCTGAGGAGAAAGTCATGACGGCGATAGGACAGTGGTGGTTCAGCAGCCTCAGCATACACTCTCAACCAAGCTAGCATAAAAGGCGTCAGTGGCCAAACAAATGCCATGATGGTGGATAGTGTTGACACAACACAAGGGGGGTATTGACATGCAGACACATAAACAAAGCACCCGTAGTCGAGTTTCGAATGGACAAGGAACCGGTACAAATGGAGGAAGGTGGTTCAACTGGCACCCCCAGGAAGTTCCATTGAGGACACATAGGACACTGAGGAACCACATACAGTGGGCTGCAGGTAAGACTCATCAGAGGACCAAGAGTGTTTGCTATCAAGCACAAGCCCCAGGAATTTCGTAGTTTCAAAGAATGGAAGGGCAACAGGCCCAAGATGTAGAGATGGTGGGAGAAAACATTTACACCACCAGAAATTCATACAGACGGTTTTGTCAGTGGAAAAACAAAAGCCACTGTCAGTGCTCCAGGAGTGGAGACGATCAAGACATTGCTGAAGATGCCACTCAGTGAGTCAGATCAGTGGAGAACTGCAACAGATGGCAAAATCGTCAACAAAAAGGAAGACAGAGATGCCTGGCAGGAGACAGGCCATTATAGGGTTAATGGCAATAGCAAAGAGGACAATGCACAGGACGGAACCCTGAGGCACACTGTTCTCCTGGATAAGGTGTCTGACAAGGCAGAACCCACACACACCTTGAAAACTTGGTCTTTTAAAAATTCCTGAAGGAAACAAGACAGGCAGCCACAGAAGCCCCGCATGTAAAGACTATGGAGGGTACCAGTTCTCCAGCAGGTGTCATAGGCCTTCTCCACATCGAAAAACACAACCACAATCTGGGACTTCTACAGAAAACCATTCACGACATGGGTGGACAAAGTAACGAGACGGTCAACTGCAGAATGCCGCACTCAAAATCCACACTGTGCAGTTGTTAGTAAATTGTGAGACTCGGGCCACCATACCAGCTGGGCACGAGTCATATGTTCCATCACCCTGCAAACACAGCTGGTGAGAGAGATGGGGCGGTAGCTAGAAGGAAGGTTTTTGTCCTTATTGGGTTTAGGTATGGGTATGATGGTGGCTTCACACCAACATCTGGGAAATATGCCCTTTGCCCCAGATGCAGTTGCCTGTGTTAAGCAGAAAGTGCTTGTGTGCAAGAGAAAGATGCTGCAACTGAATGTGAACAGCGTCTGGCCCTGGGGCGGATGATTGAGATGAACTGAGCATGATCTAGCTTGCTCATAGTAAAGGCGGCAGTGTAGCACTCATGATTCTGAGAAGAGAAGGGTATCACCTGAGCCTCCTCCACTTATTTCGGATGGAGGGAGGCAGCGTGATAGTGAGAAGAGCACGAATTTTCTCCAAAATGGCGGCCCAATGTGTTGGAGATACCAATAGGTTCCATGGTAACATTGTATACTAATGTCAGGCCGAAAATTGTCAAATGGATCTTGGTCCCAGAGAGCCATTGGAAGTTGGCCCACACGGCAGAGAACGGTGTGGAACTGCTAAAAGAACTAGTGAATTAAATCCAACTAGTTTTTTGATATCCCGAAGAAAGTGATGACTCTTTGCACGCAGCTGTTTATAATGAATGCAGTTTGCCATCATAGGACAATGGTTAAAAATGCAGAAAGCACATCTCTGTGCGCAATTTGCATCGCAGCATGCCTCAGTCCACCAAGGGACCGGGACATGGCATGGTAAAGAGGCAGCAGTAAGGATAACATTTGTAAGATCTTCCACGTGTTCATTAAAACCAGGGAAATCCTGTTCTTCGAAGGTCACCTGGGAGGAGTAAAGCCACCAGTCTGCCTTAGTAAGCTGCCATTTGTGTCTGCACGAAGGTGTGGTAGGAGTCAGCAAACAGACAGTACATGGGAAATGATCGCTCGAGTAGGTGTCAGAAAGAACGGACAACTCAAGATGATGGACAAGCTGGGCAGTGCAGAAGTAAAAGTCCAAATGGGATTAGGTATGTGAGGAGTCGGAAAGTAATGTGGGTGCTCCAGTGTTAAGCCAGAAGAGGTTGAGTTGATAAAGAAGATCAACTAAGAGAGCACCTCTCCGACAGGTTGTGGGAGAGCCCCAAGGGGATGATGCGCCTTTAAGTCACCGAGTAGCAGGAATGGGTGAGGTAGCTGCCCAATGAGCTGAAGGAAGTCTGCCCCGGTGACACTGAATGATGGAGGGACATAAATGGTACAGAAGGAAAAAGTCAGGTGGGCAAGGAAAAGGTGAACTGCAACAGCTTGAAGATGGGTAGTCAGGGAGATGGGTTGACTATAAACGCCATCCCGTACGAGCAGTATGATGCCCCATGAGATGGAATGCCAACCTCAGAGGAAAAGTCAAAACGAACCGAGAACAAATGTGAAAGCTCAAAGTGGTTATGAGGACACAATTTCGTTTCCGGAAGGCACAGTACAAGGGGGCACTGCAATGCTAAAAGCAGCTGTAAATCCTCTTTGTGGGACCGAATGCTGCAAACGTTCTTTTGGAGGAGAGTCATGATGAGGGAGAGATGAAGGGGTGTCACTTTGGCGGCTGCCGAGTGACAGCCTGCGAAGAGTCACTGGTACGGGGCACAGAAGCAGGAGGATCCTGCTCCACGAGGTCCACAGAAGCATCAACTTGCTTGTGCTGTCGGTCTGTGGAGTCCAACGCAGAAAAATGGTTGGTGGTGTGCACCGATGACCTGCAGGCCGGACAGGCTAAGGTATCACGTGGCGACACCGTCGAAGAGGATCTTCAAGTCGCTGAAGGAGAAGACTGTTTGTTTGCCTTTGGTGTTGGTTGGCTGGAGGGCCATGGGAAGTCTTCATGGGAGTAACTCCTTCTGTCCTTTCGGGCCTACCAGTTGTGCAGCTGGAGGTGAGAGTTTGATGGCTTGCTGCACTGCTGGATGGGGGTATGGCGATGCTATCTTGACACTGGGCGATTTCACAACCTCGGAGCTGCATGGCCATGTCCTTCATGGAGCGAGAGGTAACAAGAACAGAACAATAGGTGCCAGACGAGAGAACACAGGGTTTGCGACTAGCCAGTATCTTGCGAGCTACTTGGGTAAGGCACTTTTTCATTTACCCGGATCTCTTTGACAGCCCGCACATTAAGATACACAATCCCAAGAGGCAGTGGCATGGCTGCCATTGCAGTTGATACAGTGGGGACAGGAGGTGGACAATCTTCCATGTGTGAATCCCTACCACAGGTTAAACATTTGGCTGGGTGTCGACAAGACGTTCTAGTGTGGTTGAATCGCTGACACTGGTAGCAGCGCATCGGGTTCGGAATGTTTAGTCAGATTGTGAGAATTTTATAGCCTGCTTTGATCTTGGATGGAAGCTCCACTCTATCAAAACTGAAAAAAAAAAAAAAAAAAAAAAAGTGTATGTGAGCAGTAAGAAGGAATCTACCTTTTCCATCACCCGATGGACGGCAATGATACACTGATCAGAGAGGTAAGATTGGATTCTATCCTTGGTCAGACCATCGAGCAGCCTAGTGTAAATAACGCCACCGGAAGAATTCAGAGTTCTATGGGCCTAAACACGAACAGGGTAGACATGGAGAAGCAAAGTGGCAAGCAGTTGTTGTGCTTGTGAACCAGAAGTAGTCTCCAAAAGCAAAGTGCCATTTCGTAAATGAGATCAGGATTTCACAGGGCCAGCAATTGCGTCAACACCTTTCTGAGCGGATTTACAATGGTGAGTGACTGACAGTCTTCAGAGCATGAGACCATGAGGAACTGCAGTGCAGCTGGAAGAGTCTTTTGAATCGTTAGCCTAATTACATTTATGTTTCACTGACATTGATTGTGAAGATGACTGGCTCATTGCAAGAAAATCCCCACGATTGCCAGTGTTTCCAATGATGCGCTCCTTCAAACAAGGGGGCGCACCTGCCTTAGGTGATTGTTCGCACCTCAGATCACACCTTCCGAACACCTGGCAGAGGGACCAATCGGAAATTTGGGAAGGTTGCAGCTCAGGCAATCGCCCCTCCCTGGGCCTGGCCTGTACCAGGGTGTACGTGCGAACCCTATGTGTCGACCCGGAGCTGGGAATTACGCATTATCCAGTCACCTGTTATGGCTCAGACACATGGGCCAGCCTTCAGGAGCACACAGAGAAGAAGGGGGGGGGGGGGGGGGGGAAGAGGAACCTCAAAAGACAAAACGGAGGAACGAGAGGAGAAGGGAAACAGAAAGTAAAAGGGAACGAAGACAGTGGTGAGACTGTTCTTATGTCAGCGACAGACAATGTGGAACAAACACCCCAGACATATTCCCTAAGGGAGGCGAAAAAGAATAGCATGAGGATAGACATGCAGCACGGAAGGGAAAAGATGCTACAAAGGGTGAGGCCCGATGGAAGCCAAGCAAAAACCTGCCAAACAGTGACGAGCCTCCTGGGGGTGCAAAAAATGTGTGTGTGACTTTGTGATAATGGCAAAGACTTCAGAGCTTGTTCATGAAGTTTTGGTGAAACAACACCATAACAATGCCTTATCTCCAAATTTGATGGAGATGCTGTGACTTCTTCTTAGTCCAAAAGCAGAAAAGACCCATGGAAAGGCAACCTTTGTTAACAATGAAGAGAGAAAAAGAGAGAACTAATTACCATTCTGAAGTGGTTTGAAAATCAGAAAAGTGTTTCTGTAGGGTATACTTTGAAAGGGACAAAAGTAAAATTAATGCTTAAGAACTTTACGAGGGGAAAAAATGGCTCTTTCATCAGACTTTGATAATAGTGAGAAGTGTAAAAGAACATTCAATGATTTAAATATAGTATGAGAAGTCCAGACACAACGAAAATAATTTACGAGTAAAGAAGACCTCTCCCCGAATACTAGAAGCACTGAGTCATGGACAGACACACACAACAGAGAATAAAAGCTTTGGTAGCTTTCTGAAGAGACTGTGTCAGATGAACACACAATGCAGAAATTGCAATTCGACAACGAACTACTTTCGTGAAGAAAACCAAGGACAGATTAACCATGCGAGGGTCATCTGCTAACAATGAGGACAAGGAAGGTCGGAGGGCGTATTTAGTGCAATCACTGTGGGGCCGGCAAGAGGGAGGGGGGGGGGAGGGTGCTGCTGTGGCTAGTTGCAGAGTAAAAGACCATGGGTTAATCTAGTATGGCAGATATGGAGACTGTAGAGGATGGTAGATTACGGCTGGGAGAGGTGGAGGGAAGGACACCACTTGGTGAAGAGCCTCCTTGATTGCAAAAAGTTTATTAGACAAGAGGAGCAGCCCCGAAAGACCCTACTCATGATTGAGCGAAAAGGGATTTGATGTACAGTCGCAATCTGCACCCCAGAGGGGTCACGGAGAATGGGTTGGGAAGGAAATGGGTGGCTCCCACCAGCCATATGATGAGCAAGTTCATTATCCAGGACACTCATGTGGCCGAGAACCCAAAAAAATCAACCTAACAAACAGTATGCCAAGATCAGCGAAGGTCGCAGATGGAAGAGACCAAGGGGTGGCAGAAAGAACACCAAGCAGTGGCCTAAAGGCCACTCAGCAAATCCATACATAACTAAACTTGAGTGGGGAGGACCACTGTTTCTGCTTTTTAAAATGGCCTGATAGATGGCCATCAATTCCACAGTAAACACGCCACACATGTCAGGCAAGAGATGGTGTTCCGTGTCAACAGATTACGTGAAGGTACATCCCACGTAATCAGCAGATTTAGAGCCAACGGTATAAAAAGCAATGGCGTCCTGAAAATCCTGTAAGAGCGGGCGGAACAAACAATGTAACACCACAGAAGCAGTGGAGGCTGTCATGCCGCAGAAGAGATCTATTCAAATCTGGGAACTAACCAAGGGGAGGGGGTGGGGGGTGGCCAGGACAAATGTGGGAAAGGGAACAACAAGCAAAGATGGAAATCACAAAGGAGAAAATTGAGGCATAGCCCAATCAGTAAACCCACCTGTGGGCAGACAGCAGGTGGGCAACGTCCCAAAGCTGCAAAAAGAATAGGATACAAGCAGTGAGCAGGAGAAGAGTGAATAGTAATGGCATAGAAAACCCGTAGCTGGGACTGCCGAACCAAAACAGGAGTGATCCCAGCCTCAACCAGAAGACTACTGACAGGGTTAGTGGGAAAGGCACCGGTGGATTCACGAATACTACAAAGATGAAACGGGACCACCAAGAGGAGCCGCATGGAAGAGGCAGCTGATCCATAAACTTGACAGATATAATCCAGGTGAGACAGAACAAATGTCCCATACAGGCGGAGTAAGGTCAAACAATCCACACCCCAAAACGTTTGAGGAAGTATGTGAAGGACACTTAATTTATGAAAATAGTCAATCTTCAGAGGAATATCGGGCAATCAAATAAGCTTGTTGTCAAAAAGAAGACCCAAGAAACAGAACTGGGGAACCATGGTCTGGTGTTGGGCATCGAGGTAGATAAGGACATGACATGGACACGTTTGTATGGGCGCACGACAGCAAGGTCTTTAGTGCCTGCACGAAAACAAATTGACACAAGTGTCAGTAAAATACACAAAACAGGAAGATAAAACAGCATGTAAAAAACAAGTATCAAAAGTTGGAAAGCTATGTGCATGGCCACACAGAAACATGGAACAAAATATTGTGTCAGTAGTAAACATTAACAATACAGGAAGAATGTGGTATAAGGAGCTAAAACAATATAGTCGATGGGACGTGGCTTGCTGACCACAAGAATAAAGAAAGGAGAAACCAGTCACTATGCAATACACTAAAACATCTAGCCTAAAAGTTTAGGCCAGAATCCAGACACATCACAGAACTTTAAAACCTTCATCACATTTGTATCATCATCAGCTAAAATAAAGGGCAGATCCCCACCAATGTTTGCTTCTGGCCTTGCAGCACAATATAAAATGCACTCATTAAAATATGGCAGACAGCAATGTGCACACCACAAGCATCACAAAATGAGGGATCCTCTCGCTGCAGTAAAAAGATACGTGTGACAGGGCAGTGCCCAATTCTGAAACGCACAAGAGTCACTTCATCCTGCCTGAGCAACTGGCAGAAGGAACACCACGGCTGGGTTGTTGACTTCACCAACCACAGCTTATTGTCCATCACCACCAGCCATTCCTCGTTCGACAACTGCATGCAGTTCCTATGTGGTGTCTAAACGACAACATGCAAGGGAATAGGACACTGTGCCACATCATGTCCTCTGCAGGCCTCCTTGGCAGCCTGATTGGTCAGTTTATTTCCCCCATATCCCTACATGAACTGGCACTCAGCAGTATGACAACTGCTTACCCTGCCGTTGGAGCAAGTACAGCTGGTCATTTATCAGCCAGACCAACTCCTCAGTTGGGTACAGGTTCTGTAACAATTGTAAGGGAATCGGAGCAAATGAGAAACCAATTGCCCCAAATACTGCACATCTGCTCCAGTGCCTTCAAGATCGCATGGAGTTCCGCTGAGAAAATGGTATACTCATCAGTAAGGCGAATCCTGGTGACATGGTCAGGGAACACGACAGAGCAGCCAAGGGAATTCCCTTGCTTGGAGCCATCAGTATACACTACTGTGAAACCATGATGCATATGTAAAACATTAAAAAACAGATTTTTAAATTTAAAATCTGACGTATGATCTTTCTTAAAATTCATCAAGTCTAAAATAAGTCTGGGCCTCTGGAGAAGCCAAGGTGGAAATCTTGCTTCCACCACAATGTAAAACATGAAAACTGGCCACATCCATCTCTGGAAGGCAATCCCATGCACGAATCCCATAGGGCCTCATCGCCTGTTGCTGGTTATGAAAAGGCTTTTCCAGTGGAGGCTGAACATTGGTATACTAGGTGGATGTGTATGGTGTGGACAGTGTTCCCTATGCCTGGCGCACCAGAAGTAGCCATCACCTGACATGAAGTGGCAGTTCACCAGCCTCTGCACAGAGATTGGTATGTGGCTTGTTCTGAATGCTCCAGTGGCCAACCAAATCCCTTCATGGTGCACCATGTCCAACATCTTTAAATAAGAGGGTCTCGCAGACCCCCGCCTTTTTTTTTTTTTTTTTTTTTTTTTTTTGGGTTTAAGGGCGCTCAACTACTGAGGTCATTAGCGCCCAGTCACAATTGTTAAAATACATAGAATATAGTAAAACTCAAGGGTGGGGGGGAGACACCAGAAAGTTCTTACAAAGATGCAGATAAAATAAGTGAAAGAGTTAGATGTCTTTGGACAAGCCAGTCAAAGTAATGAAACGAAGAACACGAGCAGCTGCTCGAGCGTCATCTGCTAAAATATCCTGTAAAGTAGATGGCAGACACAGGACAACACGAGATTGACTAAAACGGGGACACGACAATAAAACACGGCCCACTGTTAATGCATGACCACAAGGGCACTGCGGGGCTGGGTCATCGGAGAGCAGGTAGCGGTGGCTAAACCGGCAATGCCCAATCCGCAACATGGTCAGAAGGACCTCTTCTCGCCGAGATGGTTGGGAGGAGGTTGTCCAAGCAGTTGGGAATGGTTTTACTGCCCGGAGCTTGTTTCCTTGAAGTGAGGACCAAGTATCCCACCACAAGGACACAAGCCTCTTACAAACAACCCCACTAATGTCAGATGACGGGACACAATGGGAGGCTGGCCGAGGCAGGAGGACTGCAGCCTTGGCTGCAGCATCAGCAGCCTCATTCCCAGGCACTCCTACATGGCCGGGAACCCACAGAAAGCTGACAGGAGAGCCACCCTCAGCGAAAGAATGGAGGGACTGCTGGATCCGTTGCACCAAGGGATGGACCGGATATGGAGCTCCAAGGCTCTGAAGAGCACTGAGTGAATCAGAGCAGAGTACATACGATGAATGGCGGTGGCGGCGGGCATACTGAACGGCCTGATGGAGAGCAAAAAGCTCGGCCGTAAAGCTGGAACACTGGTTGAGGAGCCGGTATTTAAAGGCGACGGCCCCGACAACAAAGGCACAGGCGACACCATCGTCAGTTTTGGAGCCAACAGTGTAAATAAAGGTGTGACTGGCAAGCCGCGCACGAAGTTCGACAAACCGTGAGCAATACACTGCTGCCGGAGTACCCTCTTTCGGGAGCGAGCTGAGGTCGAGATAAACATGAACCGGAGCCTGGAACCAAGGTGGTGTCGGGCTCTCACCCTCTCTGAAGGTGGTAGGGAGGGCAAAATCCAATTGTCGAAGCAGGCGACGAAAGCGGACTCCAGGGGGCAGCAGGGCAGACACATACAACCCATACTGACGGTCGAGAGAATCGGCGAAGAAGGACTGATAAGAGGGGTGGTCGGACATTGACAACAGCCGGCAGGCATACCGACAAAGCAGTACGTCGCGCCGGTAGGTCAATGGTAATTCGGCAGCTTCAGCATAAAGACTCTCGACGGGACTAGTGTAGAAAGCTCCGGTCGCAAGACGTAACCCCCTATGGTGGCTGGAGTTGAGACGGCGTAAGAGGGATGGCCGAGCAGACGAGGCTCCCATAATCCAGCTTTGATCGGACTATGGACCGATACAAGCGAAGCAGGACAGTGCGATCCGCTCCCCAAGATGAACCACTAAGAACTCTGAGGACATTAAGGGAACGTGTACAACGGGCAGCCAAATAAGAGACGTGCGGAGACCAACAAAGTTTCCTGTCCAGTGTGAGCCCTAGAAACTTAGTTGTTTCCACAAATGGGAGAACAACGGGACCGAGATGTAAGGATGGCGGAAGGAACGCTTTATATCGCCAAAAGTTGATGCAAACCGTCTTCTCTTCAGAGAACCGGAAGCCATTTGCCACACTCCACGAGTATAGGCTGTCTAGACAACGCTGAAGGCAGCACTCCAGGAGGCATGTTCGCTGGGCACTGCAGTAGATCGCGAAGTCATCGACAAAAAGAGAGCCTGAGACATTAGGTGGAATGCAATCCATAATTGGATTGATCGCTATGGCAAAAAGGGCTACGCTCAAGACGGAGCCCTGAGGCACCCCGTTCTCCTGGAGGAAGACGTCGAACAATACGGAACCCACACGGACCCTAAACTTTCGATCTGTTAAAAAGGAATCAATAAAAAGGGGCAGGCGACTGCGTAGACCCCACCTGTGCATAGTGCGGAGGATACCTCCTCTCCAACAGGTATCATAAGCCTTCTCCAAATCGAAGAACAAGGCTACCGTTTGGCGCTTTCGCAAAAAGTTGTTCATGATGAATGTCGACAAGGTCACAAGGTGGTCAACAGCGGAGCGGCGGCGACGAAAGCCGCATTGAACATTGGTAAGTAGCCATCGAGATTCAAGAATCCAAACTAACCGAGCGTTAACCATGCGCTCCATCACCTTACAGACACAGCTTGTAAGAGAAATGGGACGGTAACTAGAAGGAAGGTGTCTATACTTCCCGGGTTTGGGTATAGGAACAACAACGGCGTCACGCCAACGCATGGGGACTTGACCTTCGGTCCAGGCGCGATTGTAGGTACGAAGAAGGAAGCTTTTGCCTGCCGGAGAAGGGTGTGCCAGCATCTGAACGTGAATGGCATCTGGTCCTGGAGCAGAGGACCGGGACAGTGCAAGAGCACGTTCGAGTTCCCGCATGGTAAAGGGGGCCATTATAATTTTCCAGATTCAGCGAGTGGAAGGAAAGTCGCCGGGCCTCTTCTGCCTCTTTCCTGGGAAGGAAGTCAGGGTGGTAATGGGTGGAGCCTCAAACCTCCGCGAAAAAGCGGCCGAAGGCGTTTGAGATATCCACAGGATCAACAAGGACCTCATCACCTGGAGTCAGGCCAGGTACCGAGGAGTGGGCCTTAATGCCCGACAGCCGGCACAGGCCACCCCAGACGACAGAAGAGGGAGTAAAACTGTTAAAGGAGCTGGTGAAAGAGGCCCAACAAGCTTTTTTGCTGTCTTTGATGACTCTACGGCATTGCGCTCGGAGTCGTTTGTATCCAATACAATTCGCCAACGTAGGATGGCGGCGAAAGGTGCGTAAAGCACGTCGTCGAGCACGGATAGCGTCTCGACAAGCCTCATTCCACCAGGGGACGGAAACGCGACGTGAAGAAGAGGCAGTACAAGGAATGGAACGTTCGGCAGCATTGATGATAACAGCCGTGAGGTAGTCGACCTGACTGTCACAACTGAGAAAATCGTGGTCCAGAAAGGTCGCCAGGGAGGAGTAAAGTCCCCAGTCAGCTTTCGGTATGTTCCAGCTCGAAGGACGTGGGGATGGGGTGTGGTGCAGGAGACGAACGACACAGGGGAAGCGGTCACTCGAATAGGTGTCAGAAAGGACATAACACTCGAACCGATGGGTAAGAGTGGTAGAACAGATCGAGAGGTCCAAGTGGGAGTAGGTATGAGTAGAGTCCGAGAGGAAAGTCGGGGCGCCAGTATTGAAGCAGACAAGATTGAGATGGTTGAAGACATCCGCCAAGAGGGAGCCTCTCTGACAGTATGCAGGAGAGCCCCGAAGGGGATGATGGGCATTGAAGTCGCCAAACAATAAAAACGGCGGAGGAAGCTGAACAATCAGGTGCATCATGTCAGCCCGACTAACTGCGGATGACGATGGAGTGTAGACGGTACAAACAGAAAAAGTAAAGGCAGAAAGAGTAATATGGACAGCTACTGCTTGGAGTGGGGTGGTCAATGGGAGGGGATGGTAATAGACATCGTCCCGAACAAGCAACATGACCCCACCATGAGCTGGAATACTGTCCACAGGGGGGAGGTCAGACCGCTCTGAGGTATAGTGGGTAAAAGCAATACGGTCAGTTGGGCGCAACTTGTTTCCTGGAGACCAAGGACGAGCGGACAGTGCAGGCGGAGGAGCAGTTGTAATTCCTCCCGATTAGATCGAATACCTCTTATGTTCCAATGTAACAAAGCCATCGCTAGTCAGAAAAGAGGGGGAACAAAACGGGTGAAGAGCTGGTCACCTCGACGGCTGCAGAGGGCCAGGTGTCGAGGGAACAACGCTACAACCGGCGGGAGGCGGATCCTGTTCCATCGAGTCGTCGCCAGCAGCAGCCGCTTTCCCGGGTTGGGTAGGAGGGGCAGCATCATTCGCCGACGAGAGGCCAGCTGAGCGCCTGGCAGCAGAGCTTCCCAGCGAAACTGAGGACGGCCGGGAGCAGCGACTCACGGATGGAGCGTCAGACGAAATGCGCCGGGGTGGAGAGGGGGATAAAGATTTCTTCTTGGAGGCCTTCTTGGAAGTCCGATGAGGCACGGGGATGGTGGGCTGGACCCGAAGAAGGTCCTCACACGCGGGGTCCGTGTTGGAACGCCGGACCTCGGAAGCCGGGGTCCGGAACGTTTCCCCGATGGACGCCTGAGAAGATGATTGCTTCTCAGGTGGTGGAGGGGGAGGAGGAGGAGGAAGGGTGGCCCCCGGGGCAGAGGGGGCAGGGGCCGCGAGGGAGGAGGATTTGGAAGGGAGGGATTTGGGAGGCGGAGGCATAGACCCCGGATGGGGTGAGGAGGTGGAGGGGGGACAGGAGAGGGGTGAGGATACTGTGGAAGGAGTGGACACGACTGAGGCAAACGAAGTTGTCAACGTCACGGGATGGAAGCGGTCATACTTCTTCCTGGCCTCAGAATAAGAGAGACGATCCAAAGTTTTTAATTCTTGAATCTTCTTCTCCTTCTGATACGCGGGGCAGTCTAAAGATCTAGCCGAGTTGATGCCAGGACAATTGACGCACCGAGGTGGTGGGGTGCATGTATGTTCCTCACGAAGAGGACGTCCGCAATCGCCACAAAGGGGCTCAGCCTCACACCGTGACGACATGTGCCCGAAGCGCAAACAACGAAAGCAGCGCATAGGAGGCGCGACGTAAGATCGCCCGTCGCACTGGTAGCACATCACCTTTACCTTCTCCGGGAGAACGTCCTCCTCGAAGGCGAGGATACCGGTGTCGATGCGACAGTCTTTGGGGCCGCGCTGAACTCGCCGGACGAAATGCACGCCTCGGCGCTCCAGGTTGGCCCTGAGCTCCTTTATCAGATTGCAGCAGGAGGTCCCGATGAAAAAGAACCCCCTGCATCCTATTCAGTGCCAGATGTGGGACAATAGACACTGCGATGTCCCCTAGTCGGTCACACGCCTGGAGCGCCGCCGACTGTGTGGCGGAGGCAGTCTTTATAAGAACGGACCCCGAACGCATTTTACTGAGAGCCTCGATTTCCCCGAAGATGTCCTCGATGTGCTGGACAAAGAACATGGGCTTGGAGGTGGCAAACGTCCCCCCATCGGTCCGAGAACAGACTAAATAGCGGGGGAAGTACTTCGCCCCAAGCCGGCGGGCCTGTCCTTCCTCCCAGGGAGTGGCCAAGGGGGAAAGGGCAGGAGAACCAGAACCAGAGACAGTACCTTTCTTTTTAAAAGACTCGGCCGCAGAGCGACCCGATACATGTTGACGTTTCATCTGCAAAACATCCGCCCCAATACCACCCACTCCGACCAGGGGCTCTCCTCACGGGCGCCACCCAGTCTCAGCAAGGGCCACCTGGCAGGATGACCGTTGCCGGGAGTCCCGATGCCCCAAGGAGACGGGCATCTACTCCTTGGCTGACGTGGGGAGTGTGCAGCTCAGGTATCGGCAGTATGATCCCTGTGTTGTCAGGGGGCTACAACCTAGAGGGTACATGACGACCCCACCACAACGGGCTGGCTACCATGCTGGATTTCGGGTGCCATGGAAGGTCCATCATGATCGTAGGTGCAGATGGGGACGCACTATGGGCGTAACTCGTGCAACCCATCAGGCGTTTAGGCCCAATTTGAGGAATAGTGGGTGTGGTTACAACGCCGTTACAATGCTGAGTGCTACGGTCTTAGTGCACTGAGGACCAGTGATACACCACGTAAGGCGTCCTTCCCCAAAAGGCTCTTAGTTCTGTAGAATTTTGAAAAATGGAGGTCAAACCCCAAGGGGGACCATCACATGTAAGGCCGAAACGGTTGAAACTCCTTTTAGTCGCCTCGTACGACAGGCAGGAATACCTCGGGCCTATTCTTACCCCGGACTCGCAGGGGGGGCTCGCAGACCCATACACCGTGCAACCATAATCGGGCCGGGATCGCACTAATGCCCTGTAAAACTGGAGCAGATAAGTCCTGTCTGCTCCCCGTGTACTGTGGCTAAGACACTTTAAAATACTTAAAGCTTTAAGTGACCATTTTTTCAGGTCCTTAAGATATGGTAACCACATAAGCTTAGAGTCGAATATGAGGCCCAAAAAACTCACTGTGTCTTTAAAGTAAAGACAGTGTCCCTCATTCTCAACTCAGGAAAGTTGAGAATGGAATGGGAATGGTTAAAAAGAACACACACAGACTTCTCGGTGGAAAACTTAAAACTACTCTTCTGCGCCCATTCATCCAAACGTCGCATAGTTAGTTGCAACTGACATGTTGTCGTTGCAAGGCTTGAAGAAGAGCAAAATACAGAGAAGTCATTCACAGAAAAGAAACACTGGAGAGGACTTTCCACTATGGATGAAATGCTATTAATAGCTTTGGCAGAGACAGTCACACTTAAAACACTACCTTGAGGGACACTGTTCTCCTGCTCAAAGCGATCAGACAGAGCATCACCGACTCGGTATCTAAAATATTGTGGCCAGAGGAAGGACTGACTAAAAATGGGAAGACAACCATGAAAACCCCATTTGTGAAGCTGCTCAAGGATAAGATGCCTCCAAGTAGTATCGTAAGCCTTCTTGATGTCAAAAAATATACCTAGGAGGTGATGCCGGCGTAGGATAGCCTGTTGTATAGTCACCTCCATGGGGGCACGGTTATCAAAGGTGGAGCGATACCTCCTGAATCCACACTGAAAGCAACTAAGGAGTTGCCTGGATTCTAATATCCAGACAAGGTGGCAGTTGGCCATGCACTCAAAGGTCTTCCCCATGCAGCTAGTGAGGGCAACAGTATGTTAACTACTTGGGCATGTACGGTCTTTCCCCAGGGGATGTGTCACAAGCTGCAGACAGTGCAGAATCCAGCTCCCACACAGAAAATGGACAGTTACAATCTTCATCAGAGGTGGACTGGACGTCCAAACTGCATATCTCAGCAACCGCCTTATGGCGCTGGAAACCTGTATCCTGCCTGGCTGTTGCAGTAATTTTGGCAAAATATGCCACCATAATCTGGGCAATGCCTCGCAGGTTGATTTGGAGAGTGCCATTCCCCATTACAGCAGCCATGGGGCACGTGCCTCTTCTCCCAGAAATTCTCCTGATGGTATCCCACACAACAGACCTTTTGATGGAGCAATTATTGGTATTCAGGAACTGTTGCCACGACCTCTTCTTGCTATCTCAAATAATTGGGCAACAATTTGCCCTCACCACTCGAAGGCTGCAAGATTCTCTGCAGTTGGCCGACACTTGAACATACGCAGAGCCGCATGCCTGGTCCTGATTTCTGAGTGGCATTCGGCATTCCACAAAGGGACAGCTTGCCTCTTCTTTTGCCACGTGGACTTTGGAATGGACGCTACAGTAGTGTGGTGGATCATTCTGGTGATGAGCCACCCATGCCTTGATATTCACACAATGTTCAAACTGGGCCAACTGGCTATAAAGTGTCCAGTCGGCTCTACCGAGCACCCATTGCAGCAGTTTCTTTCGGGTTCCACCCCATCTGGCAGATGAATCCAGATCGGGTCATGATCACTTCCATGCAAGTAACTGACCGCTTCCCATTGAGCAATGTCAGCAAGCACTGGAGAGCAAAGCGAGAGATCAATGCCAGAAAATAATCCAGTTGTCGTGCAGAAGCGAGTGCTCTGTCCCGCATGTAGCAAGTATGCGCATGATGACACGAGAAGCATCTCAAATTGCTCTACCCCTGAGGCAGACAGTTGCAGAACCCCAAAGCGCATCGTGTGCTTTAAAATCACCACAGATGATGAAGGGACGTGGGAGCTGTGTAATAAGGTCAGTTAGGGCCTCTTCATCAAGTGCATCATGTGGAGGCAAGTAAAGGGAACATATTGTCAACAGGTCAGACGTGCACTGAAACAGCAACTGATTGTAAAAGTCGTCACGAGAGATGCGAGGAATGGTAGTCAATATTGATGAACAAATCTACACCTCCTCTAGCTCTCTCTCCACTCAGGCTGTCCTTTTTGTGGAGTACATAGCCTCGTAGCTCTTGAGTGTATGACTGATGGAAACGAGACAAAGTGGTCTACCCTGAGATAAGAGATGGAGTTCCTCCACATACGTCGTTAACCCCTGCAAGTTCCACTGTAGGATGGGAGCCATTTCATCAATGTGATTTTAATTTACCCCTGTCTTTGCACCACTGAGGTGGATCACTTGTAGAGAAAGGGGGAGTGGAGGGACTGCTTGGATCTGAGGCATCTGACCCCATGATGTTCTCCTCCATCAGTCAGATGTGAAAGAATGATGTCTGATGGCGTTCGGGACAGCTTTCGACCCGAATGTCATGAATCTTTCCCTGCACCCAGTCCCTTTGATGATGATGGGGAAAGGGGTCATTGAGAGGCATTCTGCTTATTGTGTGCCTTCTTGACAGTCACTACGGAACTGTTGCTGGTCTTTTTTGTGGTGGCTGCTTGGATTGCTTTACCCTTACTCGTTTTGCCTTGACATGTACACATGCATGTACAGATGCTGATGGTGGATGGTTGTACACTGGACGACATCTGCATCAAGTCATCGACCTAAGGAACAGGTTGCAGCCCTATGGAAGCATAAGAAGTGGTAAACACAGGAGGTTTCATTGCCTTATATTCCTTTTTGGCTTCAGCATAGGGGATCCGATTGGTGAATTAATTCCTAAATATTTCATCCCTTTGCAAAAACAGGATAGTCTTGGCTCCAGCCTGGGTGGCTCCCAGAGCAGTTAACGCATACACTGCTGGAGATGGACAGTCAATCCCAGCTTCATGGGCTGCCTTTCCACTTTTCCCACAGGTTGCTTCACCCCCACAAGTCCGGATTGTGTGACGAAAACACTGCGATTTGTAGCACCACATAGCATTAGGTACATAAGGCCTGACACTAAGACGGAGGAAACCCACCATGATGTGGTCTGGCAACGTTGGAGAATTGAAGGTCACAATGAAGGTGGCGGTCTTCTCAATTTCTCCATTACTCCTACACATCCTATGCTCTATGCCCACTATCCCCTGTAATGCCCATTACTGTTTAAGTTCGGCTATGTCGATATCCATAATGTCATGGCATCTGACCACACCTTTGCTAGAGTTTAGGGTTTTATGCAGTTTAACAGTTACATCAAATTCACCCAACTTTCCAGTCTTCATAAGTAGTTCCATCTGCTTTACACTGTTAGTCTCAGACAGCATGGGAACCATTCTGCAGCCACTTCACAGACTTCAGAAAGTCTTAGGACTTGCTGGAAGCCTGAATATAGAAGGGGGACACTTTTTCAAACGTCCCCTCCTTCCTCTTAATGACCAAAAACACATTTTGATTTATGACTCCTTCAGCCCTATCTAGATCGGGTCGTGATCACTTCCATGCAAGTAACTGACCGCTTCCCATTGAGCAATGTCAGCAAGCACTGGAGAGCAAAGTGAGAGATCAACTGATGCAGGTTACCAGGAGGGCTAGCTCCGCCTGGACATCGGGAATGGGTTTACCTTTGGAACACCAACACCACATACAAAGTTTGCCAAGGTAATCCCATTCCCGATGTCCAGGCGGATCTTCAAGGAATCCTCAGAACCTTAGGCCCCCTGCAAAACCTTTCACCTGACTCCATCAACCTCCTGACTCCACAGACACCCCGCACCCCTACCTTCTACCTTCTACCTTCTTCCTAAAATCCACAAACCCAATCATCCCGGCCGCCCCATTGTAGCTGGTTACCAAGCCCCCACAGAACGGATCTCTGCCTACGTAGATCAACACCTTCAACCCATTACATGCAGTCTCCCATCCTTCATCAAAGACACCAACCACTTTCTCGAACGCCTGGAATCCTTACCCAATCTGTTACCCCCGGAAACCATCCTTGTAACCGTTGATGCCACTTCCTTATACACAAATATTCCGCACGTCCAGTGCCTCACTGCGATGGAGCATTTCCTTTCACGCCGATCACCTGCCACCCTACCTAAAACCTCTTTCCACATTACCTTAGCCAGCTTCATCCTGACCCACAACTTCTTCACTTTTGAAGGCCAGACATACCAACAACTAAAGGGAACAGCCATGGGTACCAGGATGGCCCCCTCGTACGCCAACCTATTCATGGGTCGCCTAGAGGAAGCCGCCTTGGTTACCCAGGCCTGCCAACCCAAAGTTTGGTACAGATTTATTGATGACATTTTCATGATCTGGACTCACAGTGAAGAAGAACTCCAGAATTTCCTCTCCAACCTCAACTCCTTTGGTTCCATCAGATTCACCTGGTCCTACTCCAAATCCCACGCCACTTTCCTTGACGTTGACCTCCATCTGTCCAATTGCCAGCTTCACACGTCCGTCCACATCAAACCCACCAACAAGCAACAGTACCTCCATTATGACAGCTGCCACCCATTCCACATCAAACGGTCCCTTCCCTACAGCCTAGGTCTTAGTGGCAAACGAATCTGCCCCAGTCCGGAATCCCTGAACCATTACACCAACAACCTGACAACAGCTTTCGCATCCCGTAACTACCCTCCCGACCTGGTACAGAAGCAAATAACCAGAGCCACTTCCTCATCCACTCAAACCCAGAACCTCCCACAGAAGAACCACAAAAGTGTCCTACTTGTGACAGGATACTTTCCGGAACTGGACCAGACTCTGAATGTGGCTCTCCAGCAGGGATACGACTTCCTCAAATCCTGCCCTGAAATGAGATCCATCCTTCATGAAATCCTCCCCACTCCACCAAGAGTGTCTTTCCGCCGTCCACCTAACCTTCGTAACCTGTTAGTTCATCCCTATGAAATCCCCAAACCACCTTCCCTACTCTGTGGCTCCTATCCTTGTAACCGCCCCCCGTGTAAAACCTGTCCCATGCACCCTCTCACCACCACCTACACCACTCCTGTAACCCGGAAGGTGTACACGATCAAAGGCAGAGCCACGTGTGAAAGCACCCACGTGATTTACGAACTGACCCGCCTACACTGTGATGCATTCTATGTGGGAATGACCAGCAACAAACTGTCCTACGCATGAATGGACACAGGCAGACAGTGTTTGTTGGTAATGAGGATCACCCTGTGGCTAAACATGCCTTGGTGCACAGCCAGCACATCTTGGCACAGTGTTACACCGTCCGGGTTATCTGGATACTTCCCACCAACACCAACCCATCCGAACTCCGGAGATGGGAACTTGCTCTTCAATATATCCTCTCTTCTCGTTATCCGCCAGGCCCCAACCTCCGCTAATTTCAAGTTGCCGCCACTCATACCTCACCTGTCATTCAACAACATCTTTGCCTCTGCACTTCCGCCTCGACTGACATCTCTGCCCAAACTCTTTGTCTTTAAATATGTCTGCTTGTGTCTGTATATGTGTGGATGGATGTGTATGTGTGTGCGCGCGCGTCCTTTTTTCCCCCCTAAGGCAAGTCTTTCCGCTCCCGGGATTGGAATGACTCCTTACCCTCTCCCTTAAAACCCACATCCTTTCGTCTTTCCCTCTCCTTCCCTCTTTCCTGATGAGGCAACAGTTTGTTGCGAAAGCTTGAATTTTGTGTGTATGTTTGTGTTTGTTTGTGTGTCTGTCGACCTGCCAGCACTTTCATTTGGTAAGTCACATCATCTTTGTTTTTAGGTATATTTTTCCTACGTGGAATGAGAGAGAGAGAGAGAGAGAGAGAGAGAGAGAGAGAGATTCCACATGGGAAAAATATATCTAAAAACAAAGACGATGTGACTTACCAAACGAAAGCGCTGGCAGGTCGATAGACACACAAACAAACACAAACATCACACAAAATTCAAGCTTTTGCAACCAACGGTTGCTTCGTCAGGAAAGAGGGAAGGAGAGGGAAATACGAAAGGATGTGGGTTTTAAGGGAGAGGGTAAGGTGTCATTCCAATCCCGGGAGTGGAAAGACTTACCTTAGGGGGAAAAAAGGACGGGTATACACACACACACAAAATATATATATATATATATATATATATATATATATATATATATATATATATATATATATATATATATATATATATATATATATATATATATATATATATATATATACATACAAGCAGACATATTCAAAGACAAAGAGTTTGGGCAGAGATGTCAGTCGAGGCAGAAGTGCAGAGGCAAAGATGATGTTGAATGACAGGTGAGGTATGAGTGGCGGCAACTTGAAATTAGCGGAGATTGAGGCCTGGTGGATAACGAGAAGAGAGGATATATTGAAGGGCAAGTTCCCATCTCTGGAGTTCGGATAGGTTGGTGTTAGTGGGAAGTATCCAGATAACCTGGACGGTTTAACACTGTGCGAAGATGTGCTGGCCGTGCACCAAGGCATGTTTAGCCACAGGGTGATCCTCATTACCAACAAACACTGTCTGCCTGTGTCCATTCATGCGAATGGACATCCTTTCGTCTTTCCCTCTCCTTCCCTCTTTCCTGACGAAGCAACCGTTGGTTGCGAAAGCTTGAATTTTGTGTGATATTTGTGTGTCTATCGACCTGCCAGCGCTTTCGTTTGGTAAGTCACATCATCTTTGCTTTTATATATATAAAGGTCAGGCCTCCTTGTCCTCCTCCTCCATAGGTCCAGGAGGGAAGGGCTCGGAGAGGAGCAGACTTCTGCAAGATCACGCACCGAAAGAACATCGGCGACCTTCGGGGGCATGGACTGTAGGTCCCATAGCCAAGTTATGGCATCAGGCCTCCAGCCTGAGAAACACTAGGAACAGCGGTCCCAGAGGAGAGCCTCATAACCGGCAAGGGCTGAAGAAGAGGTACACTTCTGCAGCCAGGGAGGGGAAGCAGCACCCAGAAGGAAGTGCGGGAACCACTGGGGAGAGGAAGAGGAGAGGAGGGCAGGACCATATAAGGAGGAAAGAAGAGGGTAACAGATGCAAAGTTAGATGTCATATTTCTGATGAGCCTCAGTGTAGGATAAATGATCAAGGGACTTGTGCTCCTGCACCTTCTTTTACTTCTGATAAACTGGGCAATATGGTGAGTGGGGAGAGTAATGGTTGTGACAATTAACACACACGGGCTGCAGACACACAGGCTCTCCTCATGGAGTGGGTGTCCACACAGAGGGTCCACTGAACAGAGGGAAGACACATGCCCAAAACACAAGACCATAAGCACCTCAGGGTGGCAGGACATGAGGCCTCATGTCACATCGATAATACATAATCTTGACCTTCTATGGGAGAATATCTCCCCCACATACCAGAAAAAATGTGCCAGTATTGGTGTGATAGTCCTTACGACCTTTCTGCACAAGACAGACAAAATTAAACGCCCCTTCATTCCAGAGTGACTTAGAGTGCCTCATCATTTTGAAGGATGAGGTCCCTGTGAAACTGACTTCCTGAACCATATTTGAAGACTAGTGAGGAGTAATGGACACCAGGACATTGCGAAGATGAGCACAAACACAAAGGGCTTTTCGCGGATGATGCTGTAGTATACAGAGAAGTTGCAGCATTAGAAAATTGTAGCGAAATGCAGGAAGATCTGCAGCAGATAGGCACTTGGTGCAGGGAGTGGCAACTGACCCTTAACATAGACAAATGTAATGTATTGCGAATACATAGAAAGAAGGATCCTTTATTGTATGATTACACGATAGCGGAACAAACACTGGTAGCAGTTGCTTCTGTAAAATATTTGGGAGTATGCGTGCGGAACGATTTGAAGTAGAATGATCATATAAAATTAATTGTTGGTAAGGCGGATACCAGGTTGAGATTCATTGGGAGAGTCCTTAGAAAATGTAGTCCATCAACAAAGGAGGTGGCTTACAAAACACTCGTTCGACCTATACTTGAGTATTGCTCATCCGTGTGGGATCCATACCAGATCAGGTTGACGGAAGAGATAGAGAAGATCCAAAGAAGAGCGGCGCATTTCGTCACAGGGTTATTTGGTAACCGTGATAGCGTTACGGAGATGTTTAATAAACTCAAGTGGCAGACTCTGCAAGAGAGGCGCTCTGCATCGCGGTGTAGCTTGCTCGCCAGGTTTCGAGAGGGTGCGTTTCTGGATGAGGTATCGAATATATTGCTTCCCCCTATTTATACCTCCCGAGGAGATCACGAATGTAAAATTAGAGAGATTCGAGTGCGCACGGAGGCTTTCAGATAGTCGTTCTTCCCGCGAACCATACGTGACTGGAACAGAAAAGGGAGGTAATGACAGTGGCACGTAAAGTGCCCTCTGCCACACACCGTTGGGTGGCTTGCGGAGTATAAATGTAGACGTAGATTGGGTGGCAGTAGTAGTTTTGATAAACAGGGAGACCAACCACATCTTATTGAGAGACTCCACTTTGCCAAACACAAGTTCGATATTTTCTACAGAAAATAATGGCTTTGAGGCAGTGAACATGATCCATCTGCCTGAGGGCAGACCAGCAAGTGGGGAAAGTGTTTCACCCCAAACTGGAGAGCCTGGTCCTACTACCAGGGTGTAGCCAAGGAAGTGAAGCCACAGAATCATAAGAAGCTGCATTCAATGATCCACTACCAACCAGAAGAATGCTGCACAATAGTCCAGTGCCTCTTGTGCACCATACACAAACTCTTGAAAAAACTGAGAGCCCCAGTGGATGGGGAAGGGGGGGGGGGGGGAGGAAGGGGAGTAGTAAGTGAACTGGGGTGAAGGTTGTGTCAGGTGAGGTGGTGTAAAGTGGATACAGGGAGAGAAAGGTGGGAAGCAGGAGGAGGGGTTGGGGATAGGTAGCTAGTGGCTCACAGGGAGGCAGGAGTGCAGGCTAGGAATTTCAGAAGACAGAGGTGGCAGGTGCATAAGCTAGGCATGTAGCACATGGGTAAGGTGCGGCTTATGAAGATGACATGGATACATGGGTTGAGGTATGGGATCAGTGGGTTAGCAGAGATTGAGCCCAAAAGGATAATCAAGTGGAGTAACAGAACAATATCCTTCAGCAGCACTTTGATTATTTATCAGAAGGCCCGAAAATGAGAGGTACCCTATCCAAGATCGTTCTCATGCCTCCTGAAGTGGTATCCCATCATTCACCCAACCTACACAACATCCTAGTCCATCACTAAGCCATTCTCATCCCAATCCCTTGCCACAGGTGTTATATCACTGTGGAAGATTCATGTGCCAGACCTGCCTGATTCACCCACCCAATACATTCTACTCCAGTTCTAGCAAAGGCTCATCCTACCCCATCATCAGAGACAGCCACATCATAACAACCCTGCTGGAAATACTTGAGTTCTCCTCAGTGGCGTATGCACATGGGAGGGGGGACGGGAGGAGGTGGGGGGACGGGAGGAGGTGGGGAGGCAAGTGGGTCGCGCGCCCACCCCTTGTGGGCCTCCCCACATTGCCCCCCTTGCCACCCCCGCCAGCCAGCCCGCACGCTATTCGTTCGTTTCTTTCGTCAGTCAGCTCAACTTAATCGAGATATCAAGTGTATTACAAGTTAGGTATGGGACATTATTGATGCGTATATGTCCAGTAATAGTGACTTTCGAGAAGATTCCTAAAAATGCATTGTTACTATACAGGCTCTCCTTCGAATGCACTAGAAAGGAACGGAATCGACAATAAAAGTTCCACACACCAATTGTCAGACGACATCCTCATTGGAAACTCACCCTTATATTATACATCATAAGGTACATACTGGCTTGTCGCTTTCACAGTAGGTATTTGTTCACACTCCATAGAAGTCTGGAAGTGAACATTCTGGTAGCCAATGTTCTCGAAACAACTGAGCCACATATATAAGGAAAGCAGAGTCGCTGCCAGGTAGTCAGTTTGAAAGCTACAATTGTCGAGATAACTTTGAAGTGATAAAAAGTGAACAACTGTGATTATTGGCTGTTACCATGGACTTCAGTCAATGTTGTGCTTAGTGATGTTAGAAATATGTAGATTGTGACTCTGTGTGTTTTAGTGCTAAGTGTACTAGTGTTGCATTTTTCAGTGTGAATAAAGTGTTTATTTTAGAATAATTTGAATCTAATTTGCCTACACCATAACAATATAGTAAAATGAATCATTATGTGTAATAAGAAGAAGAAAAGTAGAAACATCTGAGGATACTGAACACCATTCACCCGCAAAAACACCACCAGATGTACAGGCAGAGCCCAGCACTTCGTCGAATCTTCCACAACAAAGTTCATCGACTGATTCCTTTAATCCCACAGATATTGGCAATTATTTGGATATATTAGCATCAGGAAATACTAGTGATGATATAAAACACAAGCTTCTCACAGCTCCAAGGAAACCTGAAAAAGGTTATATCTTTCCTACTTCCGAGCACAACAAGAAGGTACGGGTTGAATTTTCTTACAAGGTAATTGGGACTTCATTGCATTAACTGTTCTATTTTTGTGAATAATAAAATGGTTCGAGCAAAGAAATCCATTACTGCCAAGAAACTAGTGACTGGTCCACTAACAAAGTGCGCCAAACTTACTGGTAAATATGGTGATCTTGAGACCCATTCTCAGCTCAAATACCTCGTTGAAGCATCAACAGATGCAAAATTATTATTGGTGACATGAGACAACAACGAACTTTAGGACATAAATCAACTGAAAGACGGAGAATGGAAAGCATTAGGGAAAACGGAGACCTATAATAAAAACCATCATATTTCATGGAAAGTAAAATACTTCTCTGTGGGGACATAGAGATGATGGGAGTCTCTTAGTCTACATGAAAATGATCATGAAAGTATACTGAGTAACGAGGGAAGCTTTAGAGCTCTTCTAAGATTTAGAATTGACGCTGGAGACTTGCAACTAAAACATCACCTTGAGACCACTAAAGCGAATGCCACTTATATAAGTGAAACAATGTGTAATGAACTTATTTCATGCTATGAAACAGTGATGTCCAAGAATATTGGAGGAAATTAAAGAGTCTCATTATTACAGCATAATCTTCAAGGAGACTACGGACATAGTGCTAAATGAGTTTAGCTGTAAGAGATGTTGATGGTGACAGCAAATTACACGACAGATTTTTGGGTTTCATTGACAACCATTAAGACAATGGCTGTAGTAGAAACATTGACGATGAACCTCGAGAGAGTCAAGATGAAGAGCATAGCATTACTGGTAAAGTACTCGGTACTATGATTCTAAGGAGAATGGAAAGCCTTTCTCTGTCACTGGAGAACTCTGTGGGTACAGGCTGTGATGTTAATAAGTCAGTTAATATGTCAGGTTTGACAGGAGCTGTGGCTACAATAAAAAAGAAAGCTACCAATGCATAAGTAGCACCGTGTCGAAGTCATCAGCTCAACCTCACTGTCTCTCACAGTGCAAAGTTACAAGTGCAAGAAACTCACTTGGTACTATTGAAGTAGTAGTGCCGTTCTTTACAGCGTCTAGCAAGTGGTTCATAACAATGAAGCGTCACCTAAAACATTCGCTTCCACCAGATTGTCAAACAAGGTAGGTTGAGTGAAATGATGGTGTTATTGTGAGTTTATCATCGCTCTCTTCACACTGAGTGATATTATGAGCATAATATATCCAGCCATCAAAGTCTTACAAGACCCTAGCTTGGACATCGTAATGGCAAAAGCGAAATTAAATTCGACACTCAAGGTGTACGACAGCACGAGAGCTAATGCTGACAGCTCTTTGTTCGTACTGTTGAAGAGATGAAAGCATTTATGGAAGAGTCAGACGACGTCTAGATAAGTGTTCCTTGTCTTACCGGCAGACAAACACACAGGGAAAACTGCAATCATAATGATGATGCTATTACATATTGGAAAAGAACTGTTTTTATTCCAACACAGGACCACGTTATGACGGACATGAGAGAACGTTTTGCTGAAGAAAATACAGTATTTATCATTTCAAATTCAACGTACTTTTGCCCTCACAACTACTGAAACATGATAATGACCTGGAACATAAACTCAATCAGTGCTTAACTGAACTACCATTCTCTGATGAAGAATCACTCTTTGTGATTAAAAAGAGACTAATAGGAGAGATTCTTCAATACAAGCAAACAAGCATAAACACCCTTAATGATCATGATTCTGTTATGCAAGCATTTCTGTTTGTCCTAGCTCTAACTCTCCTACTTTGCACGTCGTACAAAATATTCGCTTGTCTGCATGCATCTATTACTACAGTAGAAAGAAGTTTTTCAACAATGCAGCGTACAAAGACATGGCTTAGGTCGACAATGAAGGAGGCTCGACATTATGGCTTAGTTCTGTTGAACACTCACCTTGACA
The DNA here is from genome assembly GCF_023898315.1 of Schistocerca nitens. Lineage (NCBI taxonomy): Eukaryota > Metazoa > Arthropoda > Insecta > Orthoptera > Acrididae > Schistocerca > Schistocerca nitens. The sequence continues at coordinate 432,513,573 of NC_064614.1, forward strand.
TTGATTGTGCAATAGAAGATTTAATTAACCAATTTGTCAGGAGGAATAGGCACATCGAATTTATCATTTAAGGAAGAGGATCACAATTTTAACTTTTTTTATATTATAAGGTGGCATTGTCTTCTATATGTGAATAATCAGTTTAAATAAAACTTTCTTAAAGTTTGCATGTGACTTGATAATTTTTTATTACGGTAAAAGTAAAGGTAGCACAAGATATCTTTAGTGCCCCCTCTAAGTTTTTCTGTATCCGCCACTGTTTCTCCTATGCCCCTCCTTTTTTCTCTGCCTGCCCTCCTTCCAAACACAAATAGATTCCCTTATTTTAACGTAGCTATGATAAAAATCTTGTCTACATTTGTTTGTCTGTACTTACCAAACCACATCACAAAACTGCCTCACTCTAAAGTTAACCACATTCTTTTTCACTGCAAAAATCAACTCATGACCGTACTAAATAATCTTTTTTCACATTATTTTCTTTTTATTGCAATTAAACAGAAGCTACCAGTAAATTTAATGATTAAAACAACTTTCTTCAACTTTATTTTGTAACAGTTTTCGAAAAGCAAACACACATTCTATCACTCTGATTGAAGGAATGAATCTTTTATACTCAATTTTATTTTCACTGGTACCTTCACAGCTTCCAGTATATTTCTCTCAGCCTTTGTATGTGCAGTGTCTTTTTGGTTTCGGACAATAGAAGCTTTCCGCAACACTTTCATGGCAAATATGGTACCAGCATCTTTGCCTGTCACCTTCCGAACCTGAAACACTTTACCATAACCACCTTTACCAAGCACTTTTCGAAGCTCAAAGTCTTGTGGACCAGTCTTCTCACTACCGGGATTAACATTCTGTTCTGAAAGCTGCACAGTCTCTACACCTTCAGACCTACAGTAAAAAAAAAAAAGAAGAAAAAAAAAAAAGAAAATTACATAAGCTAGATAGCATGATTTATTAGTTTTTATAATTTTAATTAATTACTGCAATACATTACATATGAAATAACTAACTATAAATAACACATAGCAGTAAGAGTGCTTGCAGGAATGCAGCTTCCGCTTTATTAGAAAGCTATATACAAGAGGTACTTACAAAGCTTTAGTTATAAATTCAAATAATTAATGTTAAGCAATTAAATTTTTATTTTTTTGCAGGCACATGTTTGCAGACCTGGTTCACACTGAAATCCCTGTACAGCAGTACCGTAGCATGCTGCAAGAGAAGTCAAAACAAATGTTGCAGCCCATCCCTGCTCTATCAACGGGGGCCACGACATTTGTTTTGGGTTCTCTTGCAGTGTGCTATGGTACTGTGGTGCAGGGATTTCAGTGTGAACCACTTCTACAAACAAACCAATTTGCTACATACTTAATTTTCTTGTGATGATAACTGAAACCATTTGACTACTCTTCATGGTAAATATGTAATGGTGTTGTAACTATAAACAAAACAGATATTTTTCTGGGACTAAGTGTGTATATACAGGGTGCACATAAAGTCCAGGAACACTTTCAATTATTTATTGCACAAGAACTACACACTGTACAGCATTATACATACGTCATTTTAAAGAGAAACCCTGAAAGTTTTTTTTTTTTTTTTTTCATGTATACTGCCACAGCATAGTTAGGTAATTTGCCAATAGTCAGCTCCTTGTTAATGTCTCTCATTTGCACTCCACTTACACTTCACTCACACTGGGATGTCCTCTTCTCTTTGCAGGGCACAAGCAACCCGTCTTAATGAATTTGTTGTGCCAGTGGTAAATGGCCTTCCTTGTTGGTGGCTTCTTACCGTACTTGGTTCTAAACATCCATTGAATAGCTGGAGCACACTTGTTTTTGTTGAACTCCAACACACAGAAAGCTCGCTCCGCACCTGAACTCGCTGTGTTTGCGTCTAGCGTTGACTATCGGCAAATTACCAAACTATGCGGTGGCAGTATATATGACAAAAAAACTTTCAGGGTTTCTCTTCAAAATGACATATGTATGATATGTGTACAATGTTTGGTTCTTGTGCAATAAATAATTGAAAGTGTTCCCTGACTTAATTTACACCCTGTGTGTGTGTGGGGGGGGGGGGGGGGGCACGCTCGCACTGACTGGGCTAAGTATCTCACAAAATTAGTGTCATACAACAAAACGGGGAGAAAAAGACGGCGTTACAGATGGTGCTGCCATAGGTCAAATTGACAGAAATTGCATTTTTAAATAGGTACCCCCATTTTTATTACATATTCATACAGTACGTAAATAAAGAGGAATGTTTGATTTGGAACATTTGTTTCACTTTGTAATGGACGGCACTGTAATATTCTCACCAATGTAGCAACGTACCCAATAGCACTGTGTGCAATGCATTACTTAAATTAGGTATGATAATATGCTTGTCCAGTCATAATAATTATGCGGAAGACACGCAACCAAGAACTGCAACAAATGAATATGCCCAAATAAGTGTTTTAGCTGCAGTTGAGGCTAATCTGCACATCAGTAGCAGACAAATTGAGTGGGATCAGGAATTTCAAAAACATCAGTTTTGAGAATTCTACATCATACATTTCACCCTTACCATATTTCTATGCACCAGGAATTGCATGGCGATGATTTTGAATGTCATAAATTTTTGCCACTGGGCACAAAATAAATTACGAGGCGATAATAGGTTTATCTTCTTCAAGGGTTCTATTTAGTGACAAAGCATCATTCACAAATAGAGGCAATGTAAACTGGCATAATATGCAATATTAGGCAAACAGAAAATTCATGATGGCTGCAACAAGTGGAACATTAGCGAACCTGGTGGGTTAATGTATGCTGTGGAATTATGGGAGGATATCTAATTGGACCTTATTTTAACACTGGCAATCTGAACGGTGCAATGTATGCCAATTTCTTAATTAATATTTTACTGATTCTATAACAAGATGTTTCACTTCATGACAGAATGGTGATGTACGTTCAACATGATGGATGGCTGGCACATAGCATGCATGCAGTTGAAGCAGTATTAAATAAAACATTTAATGACAAGTGGATTGGTCGTAGATGCACCATCCTATGGCCTGCACGTTCACCGGACCTTACATCTCCGAACTTCTTTCTTTGGGGAAAATTGAAAGATATTTGTTATCGTGATCCACTGACAATGCCTGAAAACATGCATCAGCGCATTGTCAATGCACATGTGACAAATGCTGAAGAAGATCTACTCACGGTTGAAAGGAATTTCATTACACATATTGCCAAATGCATTGAAGCTGGAGGACATCATTTTGAACATTTATTACATTAAAGAGGTTATTATGGTTGTTCATGCAGTAACAGCATACGTTCCCATAATTTATGATAAGGTCAATAAAAGTAAATGTACCACATTAGAACAACAGAAATAAAGTCCAAACATAACCAAGTTTTGTGTTTTAATTTAAAAACCACATTGTTACCAAGTGTTCATCCAAATGGGTGTTGCAAAAGTGTTGCCAGTGCAGGATCCTATGCACGAACTGACCTCTCGATTATTTCCCATAATTATTCAATGGGATTCTTGTCGGGCGATCTGGATGCTCAAATCAATTCACTCTAATCGTCTTCAAACTAATTGCAAACTACTGTGACCCATGACATGACACTGTTTATTCAGGAAAATGAAGTCCATGAATGGCTGCAAATGGTCTCAAAGTAGCTGAACATAACTATTTACAATCAATGGTCAGTTCAGGTGGACCAAAGGACCCAGTCCATTCCATGCAAACACAGACAAACATCATTATTGAGCCACCATCAGCTTGTACAGTGCCTTGTTAAGAACTTGAATCCACGGCTTCGAGGGGTCTGTGTCACACATTAACCTTAACATCAGATATTATCAACTGAAATCAGGACTCATCTGATCAGGCCACGGTTTTCCAGTCATATAGCGGCCAACAGCTATGGTCACGAGCCCAGGAGAGATGCTGCAAGTGAGGTCATGTTGTAAGCAAAGGAACTTGCTTCAGTCATCTTCTGCCATAGCCCACTGACACCAAATTTTGCCACACTGTCCTAATGGATACATTCATCGTATGTACCTCACTGACTTCTGTGCTTATTTCAAGCAGTGTTGCTTGTCTGTTAGCACTTAAAACTCTCCGCCAATGCGAATGTTCTTGGTCATTACAAAGAATGTAAACAGTGTTCCTTGCTAAGTCCTGGGGCTAAATTTAAAATGAATTTAGTTTTGGGCTAACGGGCTCTGTTATCTTGCCACATGTTACCTTCTATCAAATTCTCGAAAGCCCACCATATTGGTTATTTTTCTGAAGAATAACTAAAAATTTTCCATGGATTTAGTTGTTTGAAAATAATCTAAACACACACAATTTTACTACAGATGACCCTAAGTTCAGGAATCAACTTCTAGAAAATTAAGGTGGCTTGGCAGCATTGCCGGTGACTTGTGCTTGAATATGAGGAATCATCTGTCTCTAAGCTGAGAGCTGTGGTAATTGTTGGATGCAATTGCTTGTTGCTCAAAATTGATGAGGTTTTTGGCTTTTATTTCCTGATAATTCAAAAGAATAAATGTGGTTTCAGTTGCCTGAGACTGCAGTTGTGAGCGCGCGCGTGTGTGCGCGCACCTGTCTATCATTGATGAAGGCCAATGGCCGAAAGCTTTAATTGTGAGAGTCTTTGTTGGGCCTATCTGTGACTCAGCATCTCTGCTATAAAGGGAGTAGCAACTTTCCTTCTCATAATATTGTCACAGTCCATCCTGGATTTTCCATTGTTTAAAAGAATAAATGTTTCATACCTGTGTTAGGTTAACAGTTAAAACAGAAACTGAGAGCTTTATTCCAGGTTTAAGATTGGCTACCAGGAACGAAACTGCCCCTTTCCACTTATGGTGTTTGTCACGTACTACACCTCTAACCAGCTGGTTTAAAAGAAGATTATGTCACATGACCTTTGTTGTCCCCATGGTCAGGAGGGAACCTATGAACCATACTACAGACTTCTGTCTAGAAAAATTAGATGGAATCATCTTGAAAACGAGAAAACATGTGCAATATCCGAATTTATTGTCTGCTGTAAGGTGTTTGCCCGTACCAATACCTCCTGAAAAGTGTGACGCTGCGGGAACATAAATAAAGTAGCAGATACTCAGGAGAGACAACGGGAGATATGCAAGCTCACAATATTTCTGAGGCTATTATGAATCAAATGCGCCACATTTTTGTTTGAAGGGGACCTCAAAGATCTTTTTTGGATTTAAATCTGTTGAATAATCTTGATCTTTTAGCTTCATGATTAAAAGGACAGAATTTTCCTCTTTGCAATATGGTAGTGAGTTAGTGTGTATTGAGATCACCATGTTCTTTACACTGAATAGTTCCCCAAAGATGATGATATGATTTTTTTGTAATGATATCAAGTCTGTGAGTGTAAACAAGTGCTTTTTGTTCATCGATTCCAGAGAAAGCAGTATTCCTCCACAATGGGAACAAATTTACTTCTGTTTCAGTTGCTAATGCTGTTAATCTGAAGGAGACATGAAACTTTAAACTGATGATAAATATGAAAGTTGTGTGTGTGACAAGCCTGGGCACAGAAAGCATTGTTACTCTTTTCTTTACAAATGGGACAGACAAGGAAAAGGACTATTATGGGGGACTGTTTGCCTCTGCTGTAAATTAAACTGGGTATTTTTGTTAAAGCATCAAAACAAGTCCACATAGATTTTTGACAGAAGTTTCAAAAAATCGAAAACAAGGGAGGAATATTTGTACAACTGTGAATCAGGGAATTAATGCCTTATGAATGCTCTGTTGGTTTGGTAGCTGAAGTTTAATTAATGGCAAGGCTGTGTGTCCCAAGTGTCTGCAAAATCTTTTTAGGGAACCACATGACAGAACTATTATCATATTTTACTATCACTATTGAGATTGCACCATGTTTTGAGATGAAACCAATCACTTAAACTACATTTCTCAAATGATTATTTTGACATACTCCCAGATAACCTAGGTGCCGTCAGCGATGAACATGGCCAACTCTTCCAACTGAGCATTTCTCATACAGAAAATCATTACCACGCCAAATAGAACACGGCAATGTTGTGAGATTATTGGAAATTTGTGGTAAGCTCCTATGGGACCAAACTGCTGAGGTCATTGGTCCCTAGGCTTACACAGTACTTAATCTACAAGCTTACGCTAAGGACAAAACACACACACACACACACACACACACACACACACACACACACACACACACACACACACTTGAGGGAGGACTCTATAGGGGGGGGGGGGGGGGAGGTCTCTTTCCACGAGACCAAACGCGGGGTCCACGCAAACGTCGCTGAACGACAACACTCGGCGAGAGCAGAAACAGCATTTTGAATGCCGCGCACCAAAGCGTCCCGAGAAAAACACTGGTCGAGTGCTTGCAATCCACACAGGGAGTCACTGCAGATGACAAATGACTCCCAAGGGCAGGAGGGAAGGTGAGCGAGTGCACGATAACGAGTAACCAGCTCCGCAGTGAAAACACTGCTGCCACAAGGCAGGGAATGCTGCTCAACGTAGTCGCCATGGATGAAAGCAAACCCAGTGCATCCGTTGACCACAGAACCATCGGTGTAGACTACATCTGCACCGCGAAACGAGGCAAGAAGAGACATGATTTGTTGATGAAGGCTGGCAGGTGGAACGGAGGACTTGGAGTCGCAGGACAAATCCAAGCAAAGCTGCAAGCGAGGGAGGGACCAAGGAGGGGTAGAAGAAGAAGGCCGGAAGGATGGTGGAAAGGGAAAGTACTCAAGTGACGAGAAAAGGGAACAAATGCGGACCGCGATTGGAAGACCCAACCTAGGCCGCCGTCATGGGGAGGGTAGTGCAGAAGATGGAAAAAGGAGCCTGCGGTTTGGGTGGTCGGGTGAAGCATGGTCGCGGGCAATGTATGACTCAAGCAACTGCTGTTGGCGGAATCGTAGGGGAGGGATTCCAGCTTCTACAAGAAGGCTAGTCACCGGACTAGCGCAGGAGGCACCTTTCGCCAGTCTGACGCTACAATGGAGAATCGGGTTGAGGATCTGCAACGTTGAAGGTGCTGCTGAGTCGTACACCACACTCCCGTAGTCGAGATGGGACTGGACTAAGGCCTTATAGAGCTGTAGGAGGGTTGCTCATGTAGCCTCCCAAACGGTGTGGCTGATGCAGCGAAGGATGTTGAGGTGCCGCCAGCACCGTTGTTTAAGCTCGCGAAGATGAGGTGTCCAAGTGAGCTGAGCATCAAACAGCATGCCAAGAAAGAGATGCGTATCCTCAATACGAAAGAGATCATTGGCAAGGTAGAGCTCTGGATGGAGGTGGACCGTTCAATGACGACAGAAATGCATCACTCGGGTCTTAGAGGCTGAGAACTGAAAACCATGGTTGGATGACCAAATATGTGCCTTACGGATAGCTCCCTGCAGCCGCCATTCAGCGACACTGATGCTTGTGGAACTGTAATAAAGACATTGTCATCGGCATATAGAGAGGAACAGACCAATGAGCCCACCGCAGCTGCAAGACCATTAATCGCCACCAAAAAGAGGGGAACACTGAGAACCGAGCCCTGCGGGACACCGTTCTCCTGAATATGATCAGAGCTAAAATAAGTGCCAACTCTAACCCAAAAGGAGCAATTGGAGAGAAAATTCCGTAGAAAAATCTGAAGTGGACCCCATAAGCCCCATTCGTGCAGCGTAGCAAGGATATGATGGCGCCAGGTGGTATCGTACGCCTTCCAAAGATCAAAGAAAACAGCAACTAGATGTTCTCGACGAGTGAAAGCTGTATGAATAGCCGACTCTAGCGAAACTAAATTGTCGATCGCTGAGCGGCCCTGACGGAAGCCCCCCCTGTTGCTGGGCCAGGAGGCCCCGAGCTTCGAGGGTCCACATGAACCGCCGACTCACCATCCATTCCAGGAGTTTGCACGTAATGTTGGTAAGGCTGATAGGGTGATAGCTATCAACCACCAGCGGATCTGCACCAGGTTTCAGCACCGGGATGGTAACACTATCCTGCCAACAAGTTGGGAAAAATGCCCTCCATCCAGATGCGGTTAAACAGGGCGAGTAATTCACCTTGACAGTGCACCGAGAGAAGGCGAAGAAATTGGTCTGGACCTGGAGAGGTATTGGGGCAAGCTGTAAGGGCACTTTGGAACTCCCATTCACTAAATGGAGTGTTGTATCGTTCCCAAAGGTGCATGCTCTTTAATGGCGCAGAATTCTGCGCTGTAGCCTGCTGACACAGAATTACGAGTGAAGTACTCTGCCAGATGTTCGGCGATGGCGATTGGGTCAGTACAAAGTGTACCCCGAAGAGAAAGGCAAGGGACAGACGCATGAGGGCGAAAGCCAAAATTGCGCCGAACACGCGACCACACCTGAGATGGGGAGGTGCGAGAACCTATGGTGGCAACATATCGTTCCCAGCAGTCCTGTTTGCTCCGCCAGATTAACCGCCGAGCCCGGGCCCGCAGCCATTTAAAGGCAACCAGATTCTCTAGGGAAGGGTGACGCCGGTGTCGTTGCAGGGCTCGCCGGCGGTCCCGGATAGCTTCTGAAATCTCTGGTGTCCACCAAGGGACTGACTTACACCTTAGAGTACTTTAAGAAAAGGGGATAGTTGCCTCAGCAGCAGAAACAATGGCCATAGTGACCTCGTCCACTGCCAAATCAATGTCACCAGGAAGCGGAGCACTGGCCATAGTAGCTGAGGTGTAGGCTGCCCAATCAGCTCCACAAAGAGACCATCGTGGCAGCTGATCAGAGCGTTGGGATTGAAGAAGAGAAAGCAGGATAGGAAAGTGGTCGCTACCACAGAGGTCGTCGTGGATCCTCCAACTGAGGTATGGAAGAAGACCTGGGCTACTAAGAGAGAGGTCAATGGCCGAGTATGTGCCATGAGTCAAGCTAAAATATGTGGGAGCACCAGTGTTAAGGAGGCAGATGTCCTGCTGTGCCAAGAGAGCCTCAACTTTCCTACCCTGGCCAGAGATCTGGGCCCCACCCCATAAAGGGTGGTGGGCATTAAAGTCCCCCAAAAGGAAGAATGGCGGGGGGAGCTGGGTGAACAAGGCAGCTAGGTCAGCAAGAGGGACAACCTCATCCGGGGGAAGGTAGAGGGAATAGATGGTAAGCTTCATTCCTGCCCGAATTCTAACAGCCACAGCCTCGATTGGTTGGTTGGTTGAGGTTTAAGGGACCAAACAGCAAGGTCATCAGTCCCTTGTTTCAAATATGCGCCATTCCGCTAATGGGACAACTCAGTAAAGTCAGAATAATAAAACGGAAAAAGGGAAAAAACGTAAAAAGGCAGTCATGTTGTCATTGGTAAAAAACAAAATGAGGGAAGTCGGTAAGAGAACGAACCCAACACTATGTTGAAGCAGCATAGGCAAGACCACCTGTGACTTAAAAGGGACAACTGCTATAATGTAGAAAGTACATATGGGAATAGAAAGACTAACCAAGCCTTAAAAATAAGGGTAAAAACAGAGTAAAAGGGGAAGAAAAGAGGAATTCGGTCAGGGAGGTGAATCAGGAATCTCCGAACACTGCTTACAGTGGGAGACACCCAAACACTCACTGCCCTGCCCCAACACCAGAGAGATTAAAAACCTTAAAACTGAGAATAAAAACCACTTTCCCGGACGAAACCGAGAAACAGAGAGACCATCCGGGAATCGTCAGCCAACATCAAAGGTAAAGTGTGGGGGAGCCTGTACTTAGCACGCAGAGCCAAAAGAAGGGGGCATTCAACCAAAATGTGGGCTACTGACTGGAAGGCTCCACAACCACATAGTGGGGGTGGCTCATCACGCAAAAGAAAACCATGGGTCAACCGAGTATGGCCAATGCGGAGACGACACAGTGTGGTCGAGTCCTATCGGGAGAGCCGAAAGGAAGAATGCCACAGGCCTGGTGTCACCTTAATTGCACGAAGTTTATTAGACAGGGGAGTAGCCTCCCAAGAATTGGCCCATGACTGTGCGAAGTGGGATTTGATGTGAAGTCGTAAATCCGCTGCAGGAGGGGCTACAGAAAACGGGGGGGTAAGTAACTGCTCCCCCAGCCAATCATCAGCGAGCTCATTACCCGGGATACCCACATGGCCAGGGACCCAAAGGAAGTCAATAGAACAAGCAGCACGGTGAATATCAGCAAGATGGTCATGGATGGCAGAGACCAAAGGATGGCGCAAAAAACACTGGTCAATAGCAAGAAGGCCACTCATCGTGTCCGTGCATAACAAAACACGGTTGCGTTGGGACTGTTTAATAAAGGTAAGGGCCTGGGAAATTGCCATCAATTCCGCAGTAAACACCCCACATGTAGGAGGCAGCAGATGACTTTCCGTTCCAACAGAGGACGTGAAGGCATACCCAACACGATCAGCAGATTTAGAGCCATCAGTGTAAAAAACAACAGCATCCCGAAACTCCCATAAAATTTGGCGGAAAAAGGAACGGAACACCACCGGGGGGATGGAATCTTTCGGACCGCGGTGGAGATCCATCCGAAGTCGAGGCCGAGGAACTAACCAAGGAGGGGTGGAGGGGAGGGAGCGAGGAAGACAGGACAAAGAAGGAAGCTGAAAATCACGGCAAAGAGACGCAAGGCGCAGCCCAACCGGTAAACCCACCCGAGGGCGGGAGTCGGGTGGGCGACGTCCATTGTCTGGGAACAGGATAGAATAGGAAGGATGAGTGGGAGAGGAACGGATAGTGAGTGCATAAGACACCAGAAGCTGGGACCGCCGAACAGAAAGGGGGGGGGGGGGGATCCCAGCTTCAGCCAGGAGACTATCAACAGGGCTAGTAGGGAAGGCACCGGTGGCCAAATGGATACCACGATGGTGGACTGGATCCAGCACGTGCAGTGTGGAAGGAGCAGCTGAACCATAAACTTGACAACCATAGTCCAAGCGAGACAGAACTAGAGCACAATGAAGACGGAGGAGGAGGGAACGGTCCGCACCCCAAGAGGAGTGGGCAAGGAAGCGAAGGACATTGAGTTTACGGAAATATCCCACCTTCAGGAGTCTGATATGGGGCAGCCAAGTGAGCTTGTTGTCGAAAAGAAGACCCAGGAAACGAAACTGTGTGACCACAGGCAATCGTTGTGCAGCGAGATAGAGCTCTGGATCAGGGTGGATCGTAGTACGGCGACAGAAGTGGACCACTCGCGATTTTAAAGGAGAGAACTGAAACCCGTGTGAGAGGGTCCATGCAGAGGCACGCCGTATAGCTACCTGGAGCTGCCGCTCTGCAGATGCCATCGAGGAGGAACTAACCCAAATGCAGAAATCATCCACATACAGGGCAGGGGCGACCAAGGGACCGACAGAGGCCACAAGTCCATCGATAGCAATGAGGAAAAGAAGGACACTCAAGACAGAACCTTGTGGGATGCCCGTCTCCTGGGTCCGTGGAGAACTAAAAGCAGTACCAACTCGAACTCTGAATGACCGATGGATCAGGAACTGGCGGATAAAAATCGGGAGTGGGCCCCGAAGACCCCACTGACGAAGGGTAAGTAAGACGTGATGGCACCAGGCCGTGTCATAGGCCTTGCGAAGGTCGAAAAACACTGCAACCAAATGGCGGCGCTGGGAAAAAGCCTGCCGAACTGCGGATTCCAAGCGAAGTAAATGATCGATTGAAGACCGTCCCTCTCGAAAGCCACACTGGTAAGGCGACAATAGATCCCGAGATTCGAGGACCCAATTGAGCCGACGGGCTACCATCCGTTCAAGTAACTTACAAACAACATTGGTCAACAGATAGGGGGTTCTTACCAGGCTTCAGGACAGGAACCACGATGCTATCCCTCCACTGAGAAGGGAAGTCACCCTGGAGCCAGATACGGTTAAACACCCGAAGAAGATGTTGCTGTTGTGGAGCACTGAGATGTTGAAGCAGTTGGTTATGAATGGAATCTGGGCCAGGGGCCGTATCATGAGAAGAAGATAGAGCAGAAAGAAATTCCCATTCAGTAAAAGGTTCGTTGTAAGATTCTGACTCACAAGGGGTGAAACATTAGGTGGAAGCTCCAGCCAGCTGTTTTTGATGAAGGGAAGCAGCTGGATAGGAGGCTGACGCTGAAGCCACTGCAAAATGGGTCGCAAGATGTTCTGCAAGAACTAATGGGTCCGTACAAATGCCATCTGGGAGGTGAAGGCCTGGGAGGGTGGACTGCCGATGGCAACCTTGGAGAGAACGAAGTGTAGCCCATACCCGTGACAGAGGGACAGTAGAACCAAGGGAAGAAACGAATCGTTCCCAACATATCCGCTTACCCCGTTTGATTAAATAACGGGCTTTAGCACGGAGGCGTTTAAAGGTAGTAAGGCTGGCTACGGATGGGTGCCTCTTAAAGTGTTGCAAAGCTCGACGGCGATCACGGATGGCAATGGCAATGGCCGTACTCCACCACGGGACTTGCCGGCGACGAAATGGTCCAGATGAGCGCGGGACAGCAAGTCTAGCAGCGCGAACAATCGCGTCAGATAAGTCACGTAGGATGTCATCAATACAACCCGACAAAGAGGGAGAAAACTCTACCTGTGCAGTGTATAGAGGCCAATCGGCGCAGTGGAAAGACCAACGAGGTAACCTGTCCATCGGGGAGCGGGAAGGGAGCGTGATAATCAACAGGAAATGGTCACTATCACAAAGGTCGTCGTGTGGCGACCAGTGTAACGAAGGGAGGAGAGAAGGAGAAGAAAGAGAAAGATCAATGGCAGAAAAGGTACCATGACCAGCACTGAAATGAGTAGGGGAGCTATCATTAAGAAGGCACAGGTCGTGGTCTGCAATAAATTGGTCTATAAGAAGACCTCGTCTAGATGGAAAGGCACTGCCCCACAAAGGATGATGAGCATTAAAATCCCCAAGGAGGAGGAAGGGAGGAGGAAGTTGCTGAAGAAGGGTGGTTAAGGCAGCAGGTGTAAGAGTCCTGTCAGGAGGGAGATAAAGATTGCAAACTGTGACTGCAGAGTCTAAGTGGACCCTAACAGCAACTGCTTCCAATGTAGTTTGGAGAGGAATCCACGTGCTAGCAATGTCTGTACGGACCAACGTACAAACACCACCAGAAGCCCGCAAGGGTCCGACCCGATTTCGACAGAAAACACGGAACCCACGGAGGGTCGGTGAGTGAGCATCAGTAAAATGAGATTCCTGGAGAACCACACAAGCTGCAGAGTAGGACGAAAGACGGGATTTCAATTCCGGAAGGTGACGATAGTATCCATTACAATTCCATTGGAGAACCACAGAACGATGGTTTAAATGAGGGCTGAACACGCTAAATCCAGTCATACCGCCGGGTCCCCACCCATCACCGACAAGGAGGGGGCGACATCCATGAACGACAGGTCAGAATCCGGCTGTGAAGTCGGGGAAGGGACCTCCGGTGACACCAGAGGCTCTTTGTCCCAGGACTTATGTTTCTTCTTCTTTCCAGGCTGAGATCGAGGAGGGCTGTGGCATAAAGGAGCCAGCTGCAGCAAGATCAGGAACAGAAAGAGACCGGGCGACCTGGGGGCCGACAGACCGCGGCTCTCGCGGTCGTCGCGCGGCAGCAGACCTTTGACCTGGAAGGTGCCGGGAAGGGACATCCCGGGAGAGGCGCCCTTGACCGGCAGACGCCGAAGGAGTGGGACACTTCTCCGGCTGGGGAGGGGGAGCAGCGCCCAGAGGAGAAGGTGTGGGAGCCGCAGGGGAGGGGGGGAGGAGAGGGGTCCGGGATGGGGGTAAGGAAGGGGGGTAAGGAAGGGGGATGAAGGGATGAAGATGTAACCAAGGCGTAACTAGATGTCATGGACACAAGGTGCAGTCGTGCATATTTCTTACGGGCCTCTGTGTAGGTTAAACGATCGAGGGACTTATACTCCTGTATCTTTTTTTCTTTCTTATATACTGGGCAATCTGGTGAACGTGGAGAATGACTACCATGACAATTTACACATACAGGAGGGGGAACACAGGGACTCCCCTCATGGAGTGCACGTCCACAGTCACCACAGAGAGGGGCCTGGGAACAGCGAGAAGACATGGGGCCAAAACGCAAGCACTTAAAATACCTCGTAGGAGGAGGGATGTACGGCTTCACATCACAGCGATAGACCATAATCTTAACTTTCTCAGGGAGGGTATCCCCTTCAAAGGCCAGGATAAAGGCACCAGTATCAATACGATTATCTTTAGGACCCTTCTGAACACGCCGAACAAAGTGAACACCCCACCGTCCGAGATTGTCCCGAAGTTCCTCATCAGTTTGAAGGATGAGGTCCCTGTGAAAAATCACACCTTTTACCATATTTAGAGACTGGTGAGGGGTAATGGACACAGGGATCGTGCCAAGATGGGTACAGGCACGAAGGGCCGCAGATTGGGCAGCTGAAGCAGTTTTTATCAGCAACGAACCCGACCGCATCTTGCTCAGGGAGTCCACTTCGCCAAACTTGTCTTCAATGTGTTCCACAAAGAATAAAGGTTTGACACTGGTGAAAGTATCTCCATCAGTCCTGGTGCAAACTAGATAACGGGGGAAAGGTTTTGCCCCTAGATGACAGGCCTGACCCTCTTCCCAGGGGTAGCCATGGAAGAGAAGGCCGAAGGGGCAAGAGAAGCAGCACTTGAGGAATCAGTTCCACGCAGAGAGACGGCCGCAGAAGAACGGCCAGAGTTTTGGACCCGTATGCGTTTCATCTGCATAACGTCCGCCCTGATACCACCCACTCCGATCAGGGGCTCTCCTCACGGGCGCCACCCAGCCACAGCAAGGGCCGTCTGGCACGGCGGCCATTGCCTGCAGTTCCGATGCTCCAGGATGACGAGCACCCACTCCAAGGCATGCATGAGGAGGTCACAGCTCAGGTATCAGAAGTGTGATCCCTGTGTGTTCAGGGGGCTCAACCAAAAGGGTACATAGCGACCCCACCACACGGGCTGGCTACCGTGCTGGCTATGCACCCTAGCATCAGACAACGACGTGAAAGAAAAGGTGGAATGTACTAGGAGGGCGCACGTCGGAGACACTAGGTAAGGTGCTCTTCCCCTAATGGCTCACACTACGGAGGAGAAATTTTGTAATGGAGGTCAAACCCCAGAGGGGGACCAAGGAATGCCAAAAGGAGGAGATGATTACGCAACAAAGCCGGAGTGTAAAACCAACAGAACCAGGAGGATAGCGGGGGCCAACATAAGCAAGGACACCAATAGAGGGAGAGGAGAGGGCGAGGGGAAAGGAGCATGGAGGGGAAAGGAGGGGAAGGTAAAGGAAATGCAGCCTGGGAGAGAAAGAAGGCACAGCCTCGAGAGCCGTGTAAGTGGCACTGGGGCACTAGAAACAGTGGCAAGAACATAAACACAGACACCCTGTCATATTCTATGCGGTTCTTATAGTAACCCCAGCAGCCACAGAGGGAGGGGGTCCGCCGAACAGGAAACCAGATTTCCTGTAGGGCCAGACAAGTGGCAGGGAAGCGGCACAAAAGCTGTTTCAACTCAGTGAGGTGGTGGAAAAAACCATGGCAATTCCATTGAAGGATAATGGTAACCGACTGTGAAGACATGAAAGGACCGGGAGGGATAGGTCACGCCTTAGAAGCGCTCGCTGCCACCGATTGCGAAGTAGCCTGATCAACTTCCATAGGAGCTGCGGGTCGAGCAACATCTAGTTCCTGAGTGGACGCTAGATGCTCCACATCATCTTCAGGTGCAGTGGTGAACTCCTTTTCTGCCTCTGTGTCCTTCTCCTTTTGATTTTTCTTCTTTTTGGTAGGGTCGTGTTTGTCGTTTAGTTTATCAGACTGGGTGGGCTTTTCTGACCCAGTCTCATGGACCGAGGAAGACCTGAAAGCCCTATGGCCCTCAGGTGGTGGCTTTTACAGCCACTGGCTGACATCTGGAGGGGCAGTAACTGTGGAAGGGAGGGCACCAAGCGATCCCTTCCACACGAAGGGAGCCAGAGGAGGTGGGCATTTCTCCAGCTCAGAGGTGGGGACTGAATTCCCCAGAGGAGGAGGGGTTGTTACTCCCGATGTTGATAACAGGGGAGCAACGGAAGAGGGTGTTCCCCAACTACCAGGGGGGGCAGGAATAGACGGCCGGGCTGGAGGGACCACAAAAAGCGGCTGAGCTTGGGGGCTCATCACCAGGGATGGTGACCGAAGTTGCTGCAGCATACGTCGATGAAATGCGAACAGGGTGAAGTCGGTCATGCTTGCGTTTAGCCTCTGTGTAAGTGAGCCTGTACAAGGTTTTATACTCCATAATCTTCCATTCTTTTTGATAAACCGCGCAGTCTGACGAGCAAGGTGAATGTTTCTGTCCGCAGCTGACACAAACAGGGGGTGGCGAACATGGGACTTTGGGGTGGGAGGCACGTCCACAATCCCGACAGGTAGGGTTGGCGTCACATCTCGATGACATATGCCCAAACCTCCAGCACTTAAAGCAGCGCATGGGAGGAGGGACGAAAGGTTTAACATCACATCGATATATCACCACCTTGACCTCGGGCAGGGTGTCACCCTCGAAAGCCAAGATAAAGGCGCTGGTGGCGATCCTACTATCTTTATGTCCCCTGAAGACACGTCGTACAAAGTGGACACTGTGGCGTTCCAGATTTGCATGGAGCTTGTCATCAGACTGCAACACCAGGTCACGATGAAAAATAAGTCCCTGAACCATATTGAGGCTCTTATGAGGCGTAGTGGAGACTACAACATCACCGAGCTTGTCACAAGCAAGCAATGCCCGTGACTGTGCTGGGGATGCTGTCTGTATGAGGACTGCTCCAGATCTCATTTTAGACAGGCCCTCAACTTCACCAAACTTGTCCTCTAAATTTTCCACAAAAAACTGAGGCTTTGTGGTCAGAAATGACTCCCCATCTGTTCGTCTGCAAATGAGAAATCGAGGAGAATACGTCTCACCAGGTAATTTAGACCACCGTTCCTCCCCTGGTGTGGGCAGGGAAGGGAACAATTGGGGGTCATACTTTAAAGCATTGAACTTTCCTTTCTTAGAGACTCGTGCTTGCGCACTATTCATATTTCTTTTCATAGTCGTCCCACGAGCAGCTAGGGAAAGGTATGTCCACCCAGACAGAGCCCCGTTTGCCTGGGTAAGCCTAATACAACCGGGGGGGGGGGGGGGGGGGGCGGCAGTTTCCCCAGAGGACGCCCGCTAGCAACTGTTCTACCTCAACAGCCATGCGTCTCCTCGGCGTGCAGCACATCTTGAGATTGAGGGATTTTTTTATAGAGGTTTATACCATCCTCACGACCCAGGCAGTTATGCCAAGAACCCCGGGCTCTGTACCGTACAACGTTCCACCGTCGTGCCTTATGGTGGTTGTTGAAGCACGCTCTGAGCTTACGGTATTGAGGACTGGTGGCACTTCCCAGTCCCCAGCTCAGGCGCCCCGGGGTCGCCAAGCCCGTACCCAGCAACTAAGTGCTGAGCCCCCTGAGGGGGACAGCGGGAGGAGGAGACACAGATGCTACCATCCATGACATTGGGCGATTTCACAACTGCGGATCTCAGTTTGAGATCACATATTTGTGTGTCCACGTCCTTCATGGAGCAAAATGTAGCAAGAACAGCAGTGTTAGTGCCGGATGGTAGAATGCAGGGTTTCCAACTAGCTGACAACTTGCAAACGACTGGGTAAGGCATTTTTTCCTTCACCCGGATCTCCTAGACAGCCTGCGCATCGAGATACAGCAGACAACATCAGGAGGTGGCATGGTTGCTACTGCAGTTGGTACAGCAGGGAGAAATAGCAGGCAATCGCCCTTGTGAGCATCCCTGCCATTTGGCCACGTGTTGACAGGACATTTGAGTGTGGTTGCACCGATGACACTGGTAGCAGCATATTGGGTTCAGAACGTATGGTCACACTGCGGTAAGTTCATAATCTGCTTTGATCTCTGACAGAAGCATCACTCTCTTAAAATTGAGAAAAAAAAAAGAGCGTGTGGGCACTAAGGATGCATTTACCTTTTTCATCACCCGATGGACTGCAATGACACCCTGATCAGAGACGTACATTCGGATTTCTACCTCGGTCACCATCAAGCAGCCTAGTGTAAATAACACCACGGAAAGAATTCAGCATTCAATGGGCCTTGACACGAACATGACAACTGTAGAGATGTGAAGCTGCAAGAAGTTGTTGTGCTTGAGAATCAGAAGTAGTCTTCAAAAGCAAAGTGCCATTGTGTAAACAAGAGCAGGATTTCACAGGGCCAGAAATTGCATCAACACCATTCCAAATAATAAACAGATATACCGTAGCAAAAGGCTGACTGCCTTCAGTACTTGAAACCGCGAGGAATCCTGGTGGAGCTGGTAGGGTCTTTGAATTGTTATCCTCATTGACTGAGAAGAGGATTACCGGCTCATTGCGAGAAACTCCCCCATGACTGCCAGTGTCTCCGATGGCACACTTCTTCCAACTGGGGGCCACCTGGAGATGGGGCGCACCCAACTTAGGTGATTGTTTACACATCCTGAACACCTGACAAAGGAACCAATTGGCAATGTGGATAGGTAGCAGCTCAGGCAATCACCCCTCCCTGGGTCTGGAACGAAGAATGAAAAAAAGGAACGAAAAACAGTGGAGAGAGTCCTTCGAAATCTGTTACTGAAAATGTAGAACACTTTTCCAAAAACATCTTAGCCATGTTCCCCAAAGGAGAGGAAGAAGAATATCAAGGGGACAGACATGCAGTACAGAAGGGAAAAGATGGTGCAAAGGCTGGGCTTTGTGGGAGCCAAGCACAAACACCCCAAAGAGTGGCAAGCCACTTGGGAGAGAGTAGATGTGGTGATGCACCAAGCCTTCATATGGGAGATATCCTACTACAACACATTCGGCAACTGGTGTATGCGAGGACGCAACATAGAATGGATGACCATTCAACAGGTCTGCACCACCGTGGCCAGAATGAGGACACCACTGACAATGTTGAACTGATCTTGTAGCAGAAAAGATATACACCACAGTGTATCTGGTACTGAAGGAGTATGCTTAGAACATCTTGTCTCTACTGCTGAAACGATTTTCTGGAAATGTGAGTTATTTTTTGTTTTAGGACACAAAAACAACTAGGGTCTTATACGCCCATGTCCGAACCGTAGAACCTGAAAACAGAAAGAGCAGTTAAAAAGGACTACACATTAAGCCCAATTGACGGAAGGAGACAGCTAAAAACAGGGATGTGGAGAAAGGTCTCTAAAATACATCATAGAGAAATGGAGGTCCCGAAGATTAAATGTCCTTTGCCACATTACTATGACGGATAAAAAATAAAATGCAATCGACAGCCCGCGCATTGTTTGCTAAATCGGTCAATAACTCAGATGGCAAATACAAACAAGAACACAAGTGGTTAAAAAAAAGGGCATTCCATCAGGAAAGGGCAAACCCTCAAAGGCTGAGGGCAATGAGCACAAAGTGGTAGCGACTAATACTTAGCAAATGGCAGTGGCTAAAAGAGACAGTGCCCAATGCGCAACCATGCTAAAATGATCTCACGGCAAGAGGGCCGAGAGGTGGTCATCAAAGCCACTGGGAGAGCTTAATATCCCGAAGCTCATTCCTGTCAAGGGAGGACCAGTGCTGATTCTAAAGTGACACCACCTGCTGACAGACAAGAACACAGCCATCATCAGTTTGAATGTATGAACTAGCGACCTGAGAACTAGTGAAGGAAAACCAGCTAGCTTTTTTGCCACGCGACAACACTGTGCACGCAACTTTTTATAATGAATGCAGTTTGCCATCGTAGGAAAACTGTTAAAAACACAGAGGGCATACCTTTGTATGTGAATTGAGTCACGGTATGTCTCAGTCCACCAAGGGACTGGGACATGGCATGGTAAAGAAGTGTGAGGAATGGAATATTCTGCAGTGGTAAGGATAACCTTTGTAAGGTATTCTACCTGGTCATCACAACTGGGGAAACATTGTTTGGTAAAGATCACCAGGGAGGAGTAAAGCCTCCCGTCCGCCTTAGTAAGCTGCCATTTGGGTGTACATGTAAATGGGGTGAGATTCAGAAAAATGGATAGCACACGGGAAATGATCGTTCGAGTTTGTGTCGGAGAGAACGGACCACTCAAGAGACAATGGGCAAGCTGGGCAATGCAGGACAGATCCAAAAGGGAATAGATGTGAGTGGAATCTGAAAGGAACATGGGTGCTCCAGTGTTAAGGCAGAGGAAATTAAGTTGATTGACAAGGTTAGCCAAGAGGTCACCTCTCAGACAAATTCTGGGGAACCCCAAAGGGGATGGTGCGCATTTAAGTCACTTAGCAGCACAAAGGGGTGATTAGGAGTTCCCCTATAACCTGGAGGAAGACTGCCCTGGTGACATCGGGAGATGAATTGACTATGATCATCATCCTCAATGAGCAGCATGATTCCCCCAACAGATGGAATGCCATCCTCAGGAGGAAGGTCAAAGTGAACTGGGAAGAAAGGCAAGACCTCAAAGCAGTCTTGAGGACAATTTGTTGTTCCTGGAGGCGGAATACAAGCTGACGCTGTCATTCTAAGAGCAGTCGTAAGTCCTCTTTGCTGGACTGAAGGCCATTAATGTTTCATTGGAGGAGAGTCATTACAAGGAAAGCGCAGGAGGGAAAAAATGAAGGGATGTCGCCTTGGTGGCTGCTGAATGCCAGCCTTCGAAGACTCACTGCTATAGGGTGCCAAAGCTGGAGGATCCTGCTCCACGAGACATACAGAGGCATCAGCATTCTCCCTCTGCCGGTCTGCCGAGTCCAGGTCAGAAAAACACTTGGCGGTGCACTCCGCCGACATGGAGGATGTAAGGTGAGGGTATCACGTGGCAACACCGTTGAAGAGGAGCTCAGAGCCAGCGAAGGAGAAAACCGTTTGCCTTTGATTTCTTGGAGCCTTTCCCGTTGGCAGAGAAAGACTTAGATGTTTATTGGCTGAAAAGACCCAAAAACTCTACATGGGAGTATTCCTTTTGTCCTTTCTGGCCTGCAGGTTGTGTAGCTGGTGACTTTGCCCCTTGAGGTGAAAGTTTGGTGGCTTGTTGCACAGCTGGAGGAGGAGACTGTGATGCTTCCATGACACTGGGTGATTTCACATCCGCAGTGCTGAATTTAAGGTCACATGTCTGCATGGCCATGTCCTTCATAAGGCACTTTTTCTTCACCTGGACCTCCTGGACAGCCCGCTCATTGAGATACACAGGACAATTACGAGAGGAGGCAGCATGGTCACCATTGCTGTTGATACAAGAGTGAAGGAGGCAGATAATCTCCCTTGTGAGCATCGCTATCACATGTTACACATTTGGCCAGGTGTTGACAGGACATTCGAGAGTGGTTGAAACAATGACACTGGTAGCAGCGCATGGGATTCAGAATGTACGGTTGGATGTCTTAACTTAATAACCTGCTTTGATGTTGGATGGAAGCGCCACTATCAAAAGTGAAAAAAAGAGTGCATGTGGGCACTAAAGATGCAGCTACCTTTTTCATCACCTGATGCAGTGACACCTGATCATATAGGTACGTTTGGATTTCTGCCTCACTCAGACCACCAAGCAGTGTAGTGTTAAATATCACCTTGGGAAGAATTCAGAGTTCTATCGACCTCAACATGAACAGTATAGCCATGGAGGAGCAAAGTGGCAAACAGTTTTTTTTTTTTTTTTTTTTTTTTTTTTTTTTTTTTTTTTTTAGGGCGCAAAACTGCTATGGTCATTAGCGCCCAGTCCGTGACTTAGGAAACAGTAAAAAACCGAAATTGAAAACCAGCAGCAATGGGAACGAAAGTATAAAATTGGAGAAACTAAAAGCAGAAGGAAGGCTTAAAAATCCACTACAGAAAGGGGTTGGTTGTCCCCAAAAAAAGCTTCAAATGACTGACGTCATTTCACTGGCACTAATAAACTTGAGAACGCGGTCAGCTGAGCGCGTGTCATCTGCTAAAATCGACGATATATCAGGCGATAGCTGTAGACGGGAGCGTAACGGATTAAAATAGGGGCACTCAATTAAAAGGTGTCTTACCATCCACAGCTGAGAGCAGTGGGGACAGAGTGGGGGAGGATCGCCGCTTAAAAGATGTCAATGGCTAAAAAGACAGTGCCCTATCCGGAGTCTAGTTAAAATTACCTCCTCCCGACAACGCGTTCGGGAGGAAGAGGTCCAAGCACAAGGAAGAGCTTTCACGTCCCGCAATTTATTATGGGGAAGTGTCGACCAATGCGCGTGCCATAAATGAACAACACGATGACATAAAACGCTCCGTAGATCGGCAAAGGGAATCGATTGAATAGCTGGCCAAAGAAGAGAGACTGCAGCCTTGGCTGCAATATCGGCCGCCTCATTTCCACAGATACCAACGTGTCCCGGGAGCCAGAGGAACGCCACCAAGACGCCCCCCAGGTGGAGCAAGTGCAGACAGTCCTGAATCCGGTGGACCAGAGGGTGCACGGGATAAAGAGCTTGGAGACTGAGGAGAGAGCTGAGAGAATCTGAGCAGATAACGTACTGTATCCGCTGATGGCGGCGGATGTAGTGGACAGCCTGGAGAACAGCGTAAAGCTCCACAGTATAAACCGGACACTGGTCGGGAAGCCGAAAGTGATTTGGGGTGTCGCCAACAATATAGGCACTCCCTACACCTAACGATGTTTTCGAGCCGTTGGTGTAAATAAATGTGGCGTCCGTCATTTGTGCACATAGAGCAGCAAATGCCCGACGATAAACAAGTGAAGGGGTACCATCCTTGGGAAATCGACAAAGGTCACGGAGCAGGCAGATCCGGGGACGGAGCCAAGGCGGTGCTGTACCCCAAGTTGTCAAGAAGGTTTTAGGAAAGAGGAAGGAAAGTGAATGGAGCAGTTGACGGAAGCGGACTCCCGGTGGTAGTAGGGAGGAGGGGCGGCCTGCATACCCTACATCAAAGGAGGCGTCGAAAAAAAGGTCATGGGCTGGATTAGCAGGCATGGAAGACAGATGGATAGCATAACGACTCAGAAGGACTGCTCGCCGATTGGACAGCGGAGGTTCAGCACTCTCAGCATAAAGGCTTTTCACAGGGCTGGTGTAAAAAGCTCCAGACACTAAACGTAATCCACGGTGGTGGATAGAGTCGAGACGTCGAAGAATAGACGGCCGGGCAGAGGAGTAGACTATGCTTCCATAGTCCAATTTCGAGCGCACTAAGGCGCGATAGAGGCGGAGAAGGACCACTCGGTCCGCTCCCCAGGAGGTTCCATTCAGGACACGGAGGGTGTTAAGGGATCGCAGACAGCGAGCCGAAAGATAGGAAACGTGGGAGGACCAGCACAGTTTTCTGTCAAACATAAGACCCAAGAATTTAGCGACGTTTGAAAACGGAAGCTTGACAGGACCTAGATGTAAGGAGGGCGGAAGAAACTCCTTACGTCGCCAAAAATTAACACAAACGGTCTTACTGGGAGAAAAACGGAAGCCGGTTTCGATGCTCCAAGAGTGGAGGCGATCGAGACATCTTTGAAGACGTCGTACAAGAAGGCTGGTCTGTTGAGAGCTGTAGTAGATCGCAAAATCGTCCACAAAGAGGGAGCCCAAGACATCAGGAAGGAGACAATCCATAATTGGATTGATGGCAATGGCAAACAGTACAACACTCAGCACGGAGCCCTGGGGTACCCGTTTTCTTGGGAGAAAGAACGGGAGAGAGTAGTGTTCACCCGCACCCTAAATGTGCGCTCTGCCATAAATTAGCGAAGAAAAAGGGGCAGCCAACCTCGAAAGCCCCAAGAGAACAGTGTGCGGAGGATGCCTGTCCTCCAACAGGTATCGTATGCTCTCTCCAGATCAAAAAATATTGCTACTGTTTGGCGTTTCCGGAGAAAATTGTTCATGATATAAGTGGAGAGAGCAACAAGATGGTCAACTGCAGAACGATGCTTTCGGAATCCGCATTGGGCAGGTGTTAAAAGACTGCGGGATTCCAGCCACCACGCTAAACGGTAATTCTCCATACGCTCCGAAACCTTACAGACACTACTCATGAGAGAAATGGGGCGATAGCTAGAGGGAAGATGTTTGTCCTTTCCAGGTTTCGGAACAGGAACGACGATAGCTTCCCGCCATCGTCTGGGAAAAGTACTGTCGGTCCAAATTCGATTATAAAGGCGAAGGAGGTAACGCAGACTATGGGTTGATAAATGCAGCAACATTTGGACGTGGATACCATCCGGTCCTGGGGCGGAGGAGCGAGAAGAAGAGAGTGCATGTTGGAGTTCCCGCACAGAGAAAACAGTATTGTAGCTTTCGCGATTTTGAGAGGAGAAAGCAAGAGGTCGCACTTCCGCTGCACGTTTCTTCGGGAGAAACGCTGGCGGGTAATTTGAAGAGCTCGAAATCTCAGCAAAGTGCTGACCCAACGAGTTTGAAATTGCGACGGGGTCCACTAATGTGTCATGCACGACAGTGAGCCCAGAGACCGGGGAGAAACTAGGCGCGCCTGAGAACCGTCGAAGCCGACTCCAAACTTCCGAGGAGGGAGTGAAGGTGTTAAATGAGCTAATAAAGAATTTCCAGCTTGCCTTCTTGCTATCGCGGATGACACGATGGCATCGCGCTCGGAACTGCTTATAGTGGATACAGTTGGCCAAAGTAGGATGGTGGCGGAAAACGCGGAGAGCACGTCGCCGCTCACGTAGTGCATCACGGCATGCCTCGTTCCACCAAGGAACTGGGGGGCGCCGGGGCAATTCGGAAGTGCGTGGGATTGAATGTTCCGCAGCTGTAAGAATAACGTTGGTAATATGTGTGACCTCATCATCGACACTGGGAAAGTGACGGTCATCGAATGTCGCTAGAGATGAAAAAAGTGTCCAATCAGCTTGGGCAAACTTCCAGCGTCGCGGGCGCATGTATGGCAGTTGAGGCTGCAGTCTAAGGACACATGGAAAATGGTCACTCGAGTGTGTATCATGAAGGGCGAACCATTCGAAGCGCCGAGCTAGCGGAACAGTACCGACCGCAAGGTCCAAATGAGATAAATTTGTCGTGGAGGCAGACAAAAATGTAGGGACCCTAGTGTTGAGGCAAACTAGATCCGCTTGGTGGAAGACGTCTAGCAATAGTGAGCCACGTGGACAAGGATGTGGAGATCCCCAAAGCGGGTGGTGGGCATTGAAGTCCCCAACCAGCAAATAGGGGGGTGGAAGCTGACCAAGAAGATGAAGGAGATCAGCTAGTGCCATTGGTGTGGACAATGGAATGTATACAGTACAAAGAGAGAACGTGTATCCGGAAAGGGAAAGACGGACGGCGACAGCTTGGAAGGAAGTGTTTAAATGGACTGGGTGACAATGGAGAGTTTCATGGAGAAGAATCATGAGTCCTCCATGTGCTGGAGTGCCTTCAACAGAGGGGAGATCATATCGGACGGACTGAAAATGAGGGAGAACAAAGCGGTCATGGGGACGCAGATTTGTTTCCTGAAGACAAAAGATGACCGGCGAGTAGGATCGTAAGAGTATCGACAATTCATCCCGATTGGCTCGAATACCGCGGATATTCCAGTGGATAATGGACATAGGGTGAACAGTAAAAGGAGGAATGTGACCAAGGTCGCTGTCAACTCAACGACTGCTCAGAGCTTGCGACCGACAGCATGGAATGGCATTCAGCCGAAGGCAGAAGATCCTGATCCATAGGTTGGTCAGGAGCAGCTCCTGCCACCAGCGATCGGCCGCCAGCAGTGCGCCTCGGCGACACGGAAGACGGCCGAGGGCGATTTCCGCCAGGTGGTGCTGTAGATGGGACACGCCTTGGCGGAGAAGGAGAGGAACTGAGTTTCTTTGTAGCCTTCTTGGAAGTATGATGTTTAGATGAAGGAGGAAACGATGGTTGGGAAGTTGCGGTACGTAAAAACTCTTCACGAGTATGCTCTTTTTTCGAAGTCTTGGTGTCTGACTTTTGGGCTCGAGATTTAGCAGAACCCGACGAAGGGTGAGCCAGAGAGTGGGCAGGCGAAAGTGGTGAGGTTGAACGGGCGATCTGACGACCGTGGTACTAAAGGTGAGGTCGCAAGTCTGTGTGGCCACCACCTTTGTTGGCCGAGGAGAAGCAAGGACAGTGCTGTATTTCCCTGTCTGAGGCATGGTGGGCTGTCGACTGGCGAATAATTTTCGAGCAGCAAAGGTCGACACCTTTTCCTTCACTCTAATTTCCTGGATGAGCTTTTCGTCCTTAAAAACGGGGCAATCTCGAGAGGAAGCAGCGTGGTCACCCATACAGTTGATGCAGCGAGGGGATGGAGGTGGACAAGCACCCTCATGGGCATCCTTGCCACACGTAACACATTTGGCTGGATTGGAACAGGACTAGCTGCTGTGATTGAACCGCTGACACCGATAGCAACGCATAGGGTTTGGGACGTAAGGGCGAACGGAAATTATCTCATAGCCTGCTTTGATTTTCGATGGGAGTTGAACTTCGTCAAATGTCAAGAAGACAGTGCGGGCTGGAATGATGTTCGTGTCAACCCTTTTCATAACCCTATGTACAGCCGTTACGCCCTGGTCAGACAGGTAGTGCTGAATTTCTTCGTCAGACAATCCATCGAGGGAGCGTGTATAAACGACTCTACGCGAGGAATTTAAAGTATGGTGCGGTTCCATCCGGACAGGGAAGGTGTGTAGTAGTGAGGTACGCAGCAATTTTTGTGCCTGGAGGGCACTGACTGTTTCTAACAACAGGGTGCCATTCCGTAATCTGGAACAAGACTTTACAGGACCTGCAATTGCGTCGACACCTTTCTGAATAATGAAAGGGTTGACCGTGGAGAAGCCGTGACCTTCATCAGACCGAGAAACAACAAGGAACTGTGGCAACGATGGAAGAACTGTCTGTGGCTGAGATTCAGTGAACTTACGTTTGTGAGCAGACATAGTGGAAGGTGAGGAAACCATTGCGGAAGAATCCCCCATGATTACCGGCGTCTCCGATGGCGCGCTCCTCCCTTGTGGGGGCCCTCGCTGAGGGCACTCCCGCCTTAGGTGATTGTTCACACCTCCCGACAAACAGACGGAGGGACCAATCGGCACTTTCGGAAGGTATCAGCTCGGGTAATCACCCCTCCCTGGGCCTGGCCATTACCAGGGGGTATGTACGTGTCCTACCTGTCTACCCGGGGCGGGGAATTACGCGTTACCCCGTCACCGGCTACGCATGGAAGTGCGTGGGTCGGCCTTCAGACACGCACACGGAGGAAAAAAGAGAAAGGGAAAGGAAAGAAGAGGGGTCTCAAACGCCGCAGCGGAGAAAAGGGCAAAGAGAAGAGGGAAGGAAAAGAGAAGGACAGAGGAAGGACGAAGACTTGCAAGTATAGAAATCAAGGAATTTGTAACAGTTTCGAGCATCCGTCTCCGGACGTAGGCTCAAACCATACTCCCATAGGGGGAGAAAGGGAAAGAAAGAGCCAGAGGTGGGGGGGGGGGGGGGGGGCAAAGATGGCGGACGGGGAAGGATGCGGAAAGGGAGGGTATGCAGCCCGGAAAGGAAGGAGGGCCACATTAGCTCGGGGTCCCGTGCTCACTATGCACGTATCCACAAAAGAGTTGTGGACCCCCTGGGGGGGAAGCAGTTGTTGTGCTTGACAATCAGAAGTAGTCTCCAAAAGCAAAGTGTCATTGTGTAAATTAGAGCAATATTTCACAGGGCCGGCAATTGCATCAACACCTTCCTGAATAAGAAATGGTTTTACTGTTGCAAAGGATTGACCATCTTCAGTACACGAAGCCACAAGGAACCTTGGTGCAGCTGGGAGGGTCTTTGAATCAGGAGCTTCATTCTGTTTACATTTGGTAGACGCTGACTGCAAAGATGATAATTGATTCATTGCAAGAAAATCCCCCTTGATCACCAGTGTCTCCAATGGCACACTCCTTCCAACTGGAGGCCCTTTAGAGGGGGGCTCACCCCTTTAGGTGATCATTCACACCTCCCGAACACCTGACAGAGGAACCAATCGGCAATTTGGGAAGGTAGCAGTTCAAGCCCTTCCCTGGGCCTAGCCTGTACCAGGGGTATGTGCAAACCCTAACTGTTGACCAGGGTCAGGAATTACGCAGTACCTAGTCACCTGCTATGTGTCAGATGGGTGGGCTGGCCTTCAGGAGTGCACAGGGAGGAAGAAGAAAAAGAGGAATCTCAAATGCCAAAGCTGAGGAAGGACTGGAGAAGGGAAACGAAGAAAGAAAAAAGGAACAAAAAACTGTGGAGATATTGTTCTGATATCGATTATTGAAAATGCAAAACACCTTCCCAAAACCATCCTAGACATGTCCTCTCAAGGAAGGGGAAAAGGATAGGAGGAAGACAGACATGCAGCACAGAAGGGAAAAGATGCTGCAAAGCCTGGGCCATGTGGTAGCCAAGCACAAACAAATCAAAGAGTGGCGAGCTACATGGGAGAGAGTAGACGTGATGATGTACCAAAGCCTTCATATGGGACATACCATAGTGCAACACAATCAGCAACTGCAGTATGTGAGGACGTAACGGAGGGATGACCATTCAACAGCTCTGCTCCACTGTGGTCAGGATGAGGATACCCTGGACAATGTTGAAATGATCTTGCTGCAGAAAAGATATACACCACAATGTATCCGGTACCGAAGTAGCATGCTCAGACCATCCTGTGTCTACTGCTGAAACAATTTTCCAGAAAAGGGGGTTGGCAGCCATGACCTCCCACACTGTCAAAGGAAAATACAGCACCATCTGCTGCAAGGTATTGTCCTACCTTGGAAACTACAGCTTCCTGGCAATCAAATTATGAATTTGGTCCACCAAAGCCATACTAGGAACCACTGGCAGCCAGGTTAACAATTTACCCAGGAAATCAAACAGGATGCAGAGCACCAACACTGCTTGAGGGACTGCATTGATAATCCACAGACGACATATATTTGGTGCACTTTCAGCAAAGCCAATTAAGAAGATGAAGACGTGCACAGCCTGAGGAAACAAAGCAGTATACTAAGAAATTTCATCCAAAAGGACTGAACTGCCTTGAAGTTCTTGGGTTCTGGTAGGCTCACGATGGCTTTGATGCGCTTGTCTAAAGGGATGAGGAGATCTTCGTTAAGCATCTGGGATAAAAAAATGCACCTTTTGGGGAGACTAGGGAGAGGGGGATAAGATTTTTCCGTTTACAACAAAGGCTTTTCACAAGAAGGCTGGGAAAACTGCCCACAGATTTTGTAAATGCTATTTCTTGTATTCCATGAACCAGATGTCACAGATAATCAAGAGGGCATGTCCTGAATCAACTGCTTCAAATATCTAATATCACTGATGAATTCCTGGCGCTGATGTTATTCCAAAGGGTAAGTGATTGAACTGATAAGAGTCTAAAGCAGATGTCAAGCACTAAGAAATTCTGAGAAGTAGCACTCCACCACAACTTCCGGAACATGTCATACAAGTTAACGCATGGAAAATACTGGCCCCCAGACAACTTTGTCAACAGACCCTCTGGATGCAGAATTGGATACAGGTCCGTGACAGGTTGGTCGTTGTCCATCTATTTAAAACTGTTGCTATGGTGCAAGCTGTTGTCCAACTTCTGAATCATCACCAAGGAGGTGGCCCACTGGCTCAAAGTAGGAGAAATGATACCAAGGTCCTGCCAACACTACTACATTGTCACACAGTGAAGTGCATGGGGCGAGGCAACAAAATTTAGGTGTTTCTGGCGGCTTAAAGGAGGTATGTACCCCGGAATTATCTGTCTGACCCAGGATATGTTCAAACAACTTGTTGTACAACAGTAGTAAAGAATCACTGTATTGAAAGGGGACCACACGAGACCCTAAATGTACTTTGTCAACTACTTGAAAACAAAAATAAGAAAAGGAGTCTAACCCAAAAATATCCTGTGGCGACAGTGAATTAAACACTAACAACGTAAGCTGCTGTTCCACATTCTAATAATTTGCAGAAATTGAGAATTATCACTTTGATCCTCAACCAATGTAAGGAAAATACAATGGGACAAAGCTTGTCGAGTGTCAGACAGCCTCTGAGACAAGGGAAAAAACCAGGGCCTCTGACAACTGTTCCACGGCTCACCAACTGTCACAAACCATAGCCAAATGGCCCACCTTGCAGCATATCCCACACATGGCGTCTATGTGCAGGCTATCCCATTGAATGTGCACCAGAAGACATTCAGGGCAGGACCACCACCAACTTGCCTACCGAACAGAAACAGGTGTGGAAGGAAAGCGATATGAGACCCTGAAAAAAGCAGCAAGAAGGGATGATGAGGCAGTGACTGACTCAAACCTCCTGAGCTCGATGCAAGCCACGACAAGCAGCACCACAATTCTGTTGCAGTACAACCATCCATGGTGCCAACACATGGTGGCTCAGCAGAAGGCAAATGCCACCTGGCTCACCCACAAGGCACTAGGGCGGTTGATCAGACTTGTCAAACTTTATCAACTGCCAACTGTCAGATGGTACATCCTACAGTGCAGCTGTGGCGAGGGGCAGGGGGCAGAGTAGACAGAGTTGAAGATGACGAGGAGATGTCGCTTGTACTTGGACGAGAGATGTTTAATCATCTGACTGTGGATCCAATCTCACCCACGAGCTGTGTGGGAGCAATGTGCAAGGGTGTTGAGGAGCTCCCATTCTGTAAATGGGGCATTCATGGTTCAGTGTGGTGTGTTGTGAACGAGAGGACCTTCCCTTCCATCCGCCGTTTGAGGGTGTGAAAGGCGGGAGGGGGGGTAATTCTCCAACGCAGAGAGTTGAACATAGTGTTCAGCAAAGTGCTCAGCAATGGCGTTGGAGTCTGTAGATAACACGCCATTGATGTTAATGCCAGGGAAACTTGTTGGAGTCTGGTACCCAAAAACATGTCTGATCTTCGTCCAGACTTGGGAAGGTGACATATGGCAGCCAATGGTCAAGACATACCTCTCCAAACACTCCTGTTTCCGTCTTTTTATAAGCTGGCAAACGCCGGCACAGATCCGTTTAAAAGCTATTAGGTGCTCAATGGAAGGGTGCCACTTACGTCGCTGTAGGGCCTGCCTAAGGTCTTTAATGGCCTCAGCAATTTCTGGCGACCACCAATGTACTGTCTTTCGCTGGGGGCACTTTAAGGAACAAAGGATTGCATTTTCCGCCGCAGAAATGATCATTCTGCTGACTCTCTCAACTACCACATTGACATCGTCATGTGTTGGAGAATCAGCAGTGACAGCAGAGGTTAAAGCTTCCCAGTCTGCTTTGTTTAAAGCCCATCTGGGTAGGCATCCGTAGGTATGATGCTGGGGGAGTGACAGGAAGACTGGGAAGTGGTCACTGCCACACAAGTCATCATGAGCTCTCCAATGGACAGATGGGAGAAGTCCTGGGGTGCAAAGTGATAAATCAATGGCAGAGTCAGTAACATGAGCCACACTGAAATGTGTTGGGGGGCCAGCATTTAAAAGGCAGAGGTCAAGTTGAGACAGTAAATTTTCGACACCTCTACCTCAGCCAATAAGCATGGTGCCACCCCACAAGGGGTTATGGACATTAAAATCTCCTGAAAGTAGGAAAGGTTTAGGGAGTTGTTGAATCACTGCAGCCAGTACATTCAGGGGTACTGCACCATCTGGAAAAAGATACACATTGCTGACAGTGATTTCCAGTGCCATCCTTATCCTGACAGTCACAGCTTCAAGAGGAGTTTGAAGGGGCACATGTTCACTACAAACTGAGTTCAGGACATAGATGAAAACTACACCTGACAGTCTATTTATTCGCTATGGTTCTTGTAATATCCCCTATAGGCACAGAGGGCAGGGTTCCGCATTGCCGGGAACCAGGTTTCTTTGAGGGCAACGCAGGAAGCACATCTACAGCTTAAGAGTTGCCATAGCTCAGCCAGATGGTGGTATAAACAGCAGTAATTCCACTGGAGGATGACTTTTTCTAAGGCTTGGAAGGCATGAAGCACGCAAGGAGGCAGTTTACACCTCAGGGCCACCTACTGCTAGCAATTGGGTATTGGTATCCATTCCCATTGCAGATGAGGCGTCAGCGAGAACCAGGTCCTCAGGGGACGCTAAAAATCTCCACCTCATCCTCAGATGCAGAACCGGTAGGGAGTGGTGGTGTTGGGGCCACCAGAGGGTCCTGTATCTTAGCATTCTTCTTCTTCTTCTTCTTCTTCTTCTTCTTCTTCTTCTTCTTCTTCATCATTTGGTTGCCCTCTCGCTTATTTTTATGGGTTTGCTGTGAGGACTTCTCCGAAGTAGCTTCAGGCATGGAGGAGGACCGTGAAGCTCTTCGTCCAGCAGCTTTTGACTCCTTTAGCCACTGGCGAGTGTCCGCTGTGGCACTAGCGGAGACCTTGGAAGAGAGAGTCCCAAGGGACCCCTTCTGCACAAGAGGAGCTGGAGGAGGCTGTTGCTTCTCCGGCTGGGGGGAGGGGACCAATGGTCCCTGCTTTTGATGGGGTATTGCTCCTGAAGTAGCAATGGAAGAAGATTTTCTCCTTACCACCAAGGAGGCAGGTGTATTCTGGTGGCCAGGAGGGCCCACTGTTTGTGGCACAGAGTGTGGAACTACTGGCACTTGGGACAGTGATGATGAAGTAGCTGCAGCATATGTGGACGTCAACTGAGTGGGGTGTAATCTTTCAAATTTACACTTAGCCTCTTGGTAAGTCAACCAGTCCAGGGTCTTGTACTCCACGATTTTCCGCTCCTTTTGGAGCACTGTGCAGTCTGGCGAGCAGGGTGAGTGGTGCTCTCCACAGTTGATACAAGTGGGAGGAGGCGCACATGGAGTATCTGGAAGCAGTGGATGTCCGCACCTTCAACATGTGGCCCTGGAAGTGCAGCGGGAAGAAATGAGCCTGAATTTCCAGCACTTAAAGCAGCACGTAGAGGAGGGACATATGGTTTAACGTTACAGCGTTAAACCACCTCCTTGACCTCCTCGGGCAATGAATCACCCTCAAAGGTCAAGATGAAGGCACCAGTAGCAACCCTGTTGTCTTTGGATCCCCTGTAAATGCGTCAGATGAAATGAACACCCCGCCATTCTAAATTCGCACAGAGCTCGTCATCAAGACTGCAAGAGCAGGTCGTGATGGAAAATAATCCCCTGGACCATGTTGAGACTTTTACAGGGAGTGACAGGAACAGGAATACCACCTAGCTTGTCACAGGCGAGTAGCACCTGGGATTGCACTGGGGATGCTGTCTGAATCAAGACTGCGCTGTTTCACATCTTGGACAGCGCTGCCACTTTCCCAAACTTATCCTCAAGATGTTCAACAAAAAACTGAGGGTTTGTAGGTTGAAAGGAGTCCCCATCCATTATACTACAGACTAAAAACCGAAGCCAATATGGCTCCCTTCTTTCTGTAGCCCTACGTTCCTCCCATGGTGTAGCAATGGAGGGAAACAATGTATGGTCATACCTGGTTGGTTGGTTGGTTTGGGGGATTCAAGGGACCAGACTGCGACGGTCATCGGTCCCTTTTTCCAAATACAAAGAACACCCACAGAGAATAAAAACGAGGAACAGAATAGATCACAGACGATACAGAACAAGAGAAACTGAGACAAAGACAAGACAAAACGAACTAAAACCATACAGAGTGTGACGGTGGTTGGCCGACCATAGAAATAAAAAAGGAAAAGCCAACCACTTAGAAACACATTAAAAAATCAGTTTAAAATCATAGGCCAAAGGCCAGAATCAACACAAAACAATAAAATAAAACAGAAACACTCAGATTAAATGATAAAATCCCCCTGCCCGAATAAAATGTAAAACTAAGTCAGCCATATCGGAGTCGTCTGTTAAAAGGGCAGGGAGCGTATCAGGCAGCGCAAATGTCTGCCTGACCACAGCTAAAAGGGAGCAGGCCATCAAAATGTGGGCCACCGTCAAAGCCGCCCCACAGCGACATAGAGGAGGGTCCTCCCGGCACAGTAAATAACTGTGTCAGCCAGGAGTGGCCAATGCGGAGCCGGCAAAGAACTACCGAGTCCCTGCGAGTGGCTCGCAGGGATGACCGCCACACAGCCGTCGTCTCCTTGACAGCACGGAGTTTATTGCGCGTTGTCAGTTCGCGCCATTCATCGTCCCATAGCGCCAAAATTTTGCGGCGGAAGACTGCCCGCAAATCAGTCTCTGGGAGGCCAACGTCCAGAGATGGCTTACTGGTGGCCTCTTTCGCCACGCGGCCAACGTGTTCATTACCCGGGATACCAACATGACTGGGGGTCCACACAAAGACCACAGAGTGGCCGCAACGGGCAAGAGTATGCAGATACTCTTGGATAGCCATCACCAGACGAGAACGAGGGAAACACTGGTCGAGAGCTCGTAAACCGCTCAGGGAATCGCTACAGATAACGAAGGACTCACCTGAGCAGGAGCGGATATACTCTAGGGCACGAAAGATGGCGACCAGCTCAGCAGTGTAAACGCTGCAGCCATTTTGCAAGGAACGTTGTTCGGAACGGTCCCCTAGAGTGAGCGCATACCCGACACGACCAGCAACCATCGAACTGTCAGTGTAAACAATGCCAGAGCCCTGATACGTGGCCAGGATGGAATAAAAGCGGCGGCGGAAGGCCTCTGGAGGGACTGAGTCCTTCGGGCCCTGTGCCAAGTCGAGCCGAAGGCAAGGGCGAGGAACACACCATGGGGGTGTATGCAAAGTGGCCCGGAAAGGAGGTGGAACAGTGAAAACCCTAAACCCGGAGAGAAGCTCTTTGACGCGGACCGCGATGGTACAACCAGACCGGGGCCGACGTTCTGGCAGAGGGACGACCGATCGCGGGAACAGGAGACGATAGTTGGGATGCCCGGGCAAGCTTAAAACATGGGCAGCATAAGTGGCTAGCAAACGTTGGCGCCGTAACCGCAGGGGAGGGACACCTGCCTCCACTAGCATGCTGTCCACACGGCTGGTGCGGAAAGCACCAGTGGCAAGCCGTATGCCGCTGTGTAGGATTGGGTCCAGTACCCGCACCACAGATGGGGATGCTGAGCCATAAGCCAGGCTCCCATAATCCAGACGGGACTGGATTAACGCCTGGTAGAGCCGTAGGAGAGTAGATCGGTCGGCGCCCCACCTGGTGTGGCTAAGGCATCGCAGAGCATTTAGATGCCGCCAACATGCCTGTTTAAGCTGCCGAATATGAGGCAGCCAAGTCATCCGGGCATCAAAAACTACACCCAAAAACCTGTGTGTCTCCACCACAGCAAGGAGTTCGTCGGCAAGATAAAGCCGCGGCTCAGGATGGACTGTTCGGCGCCGGCAGAAATGCATAACGCAGGTCTTGGTAGCCGAAAACTGAAACCCATGCGCTACAGCCCAAGACTGCGCCTTACGGATAGCGCCCTGTAGCTGACGTTCAACAGCTGCAATGCCAGTAGAGCTGTAGTAAAGGCAGAAGTCGTCAGCATACAGGGAAGCGGAGACAGAATTTCCCACGGCCGCAGCAAGCCCGTTAATGGCTATTAAAAACAGACAGACACTTAAAACAGAACCCTGTGGCACACCGTTCTCCTGGACGTGGGAGGAACTATACGAGGCCGCGACTTGCACGCGGAAGGTACGATACGACAGAAAATTGCGGATAAAAATCGGCAGAGGACCCCGAAGACCCCATCCATGAAGCGTAGAAAGGATGTGATGACGCCATGTCGTATCGTACGCCTTTCGCATGTCGCATGTCGAAAAAGACAGCGACCAGGTGCTGACAGCGGGCAAAGGCAGTACGGATGGCCGACTCCAGGCTCACCAGATTGTCGATGGTGGAGCGGCCTTTACGGAACCCACCCTGAGACGGAGCCAGAAGGCCCTGAGACTCCAGTACCCAATTCAAGCGCCGGCTCACCATCCGTTCAAGCAACTTGCAAAGAACGTTGGTGAGGCTAATGGGACGGTAGCTGTCCACCTCCAGAGGGGTCTTTCCAGGTTTCAAAACGGGGATGACAATGCCTTCCCGCCATTGCGACGGAAACTCCCCCTCGACCCAAAGACGGTTGTAAAGATCGAGAAGGCGCCGCTGGCAGTCCACTGAAAGGTGTTTCAGCATCTGACAGTGCATGCCATCTGGTCCAGGAGCGGTATCAGGGCAAGCAGCTAGGGCACTGCGAAATTCCCACTCACTGAAAGGAGCATTGTAAGATTCTGGGTGGTTGGTGCGAAACGTAAGGCTCCGACGTTCCATCCGCTCTTTAATGGAGCAGAAGGCCTGGGGGTAATTCGCAGGAGCGGAACTGATAGCAAAATGCTCTGCTAAGCGATTTGCAATGACGTCGGAGGCAGTACAAACTGCTCCATTCAGTGAGAGCGCAGGGACGCTGGCAGGGGTCCGATAGACGTAGACGCGTCGAATCTTGGCCCAGACCTGCGATGGAGTGACATGGAGGCCAATGGTGGACACATACCGCTCCCAGCACTCCTTCTTGCCTTGGCGGATAAGGAGGCGGGCCCGCGCACGCAGCTGTTTGAAGGCGATAAGGTGGTCTATGGAGTGATGTCGCTTGTGACGCTGGAGCGCCCGCCGGCAATCTTTAATCGCTTCAGCGATCTCAGGCGACCACCAAGGCACAGCCTTCCGCTGAGGGGACCCAGAAGAACGGGGAATGGCAGATTCGGCGGCAGTAACGATGCCGGTGGTGACCGATTGAACCACCGCATCAATGTCATCAGTAGAGAGAGGCTCAATAGCGGCAGTGGAGGAGAACAAGTCCCAGTCAGCCTTATTCATAGCCCATCTGCTAGGGCGCCCAGAAGAGTGACGCTGTGGTAGTGACAAAAAGAGCGGAAAGTGGTCACTACCACACAGGTCGTCATGCACACTCCATTGGACAGACGGTAAGAGGCTATGGCTACAGATTGAAAGGTCAATGGCGGAGTATGTGCCATGCGCCACACTGAAGTGTGTGAAGGCACCATCATTTAACAGCGAGAGATCGAGCTGCGACAATAAATGCTCAACGATGGCACCTCGACCTGTTGCCACTGACCCACCCCACAGAGGGTTATGGGCGTTGAAGTCGCCCAATAGCAAGAAAGGTGGCGGCAATTGGGCGACCAGTGCAGCCAGGACATGCTGCGAGACCTCACCATCCGGTGGAAGGTAAAGGCTGCAAACGGTAACAGCCGGTATTCCGAACAGCGACAGCCTCTAAAGGTGTTTGGAGAGGGACAGACTCGCTGTGCAGAGTGTGAAGGACATATATGCAGACGCCACCAGACACCCTTTCATAAGCTGCCCGGTTCTTATAATAACCCTGATAGCCACGGAGGGCGGGGGTTCGCATTGCCAGAAACCAAGTTTCCTGCAGAGCAATGCAAAGGAAAGGATGAAGGCTGATAAGCTGGTGGAGCTCAGCTAGATGGTGGAAGAAACCGCTGCAGTTCCACTGGAGGATGGTATTGTCCATGGCGGAGAAAGGCGTGACGGGACTGGGAAGGCAGATTACGCCGCTGGGTCACCTGCTGCCTCAGACTGAGCACCTGTGCTAGTGCTAGCCATGGCGTCTGAGGGACCGGGGAGATTGAGGTCCTCAGCGGACGCCAGAATCTCCACCTCGTCCTCAGACGCAGAGCTGGAAGGTTGCGGTGGGGTGGCTGCCACCGCAAGTTCCTTGGGCTTAGAGCTCTTCTTCTTTGGTTTCTCACGCTGCTCCTTGGGTTTAACTGGCTGGGAGGGCTTCACCGAATCAGTCTCCGGGACTGAGGAGGATCGTGAAGCCCTTCGACCAGCTGATTATGGGCACATACGCCACTGTCGGTAGTCAGCCTTCCCGCTGGTAGAAACCTGGGAAGGGAGGGACCCAAGGGACCCCTTGCGAGCGTGACAAGCCGAAGAAGTTGGACACTTCTCCGGCTTAGAAGCGGGGACCGACGTCCCCGATGGGGGGGATGGTGTTGCTCCTGAGGTAGGTGGCACAGGAGCAACCCGGTGGGTAGAGCCCGCCACTGGCAAGGGGGCAGGAGGAGTTGTACCACTCGTCGATCCGGCCGGAAGTCGCGAAACTGATGGGGCAAGTACAGGTGTTGTAGCAGCGGCGTAGGAAGATGTCATTCGCACTGGATGTAATCGGTCGTATTTCCTTTTGGCCTCAGTATAAGTCAGTCGGTCCAGTGTCTTATATTCCATGATTTTGCGCTCTTTCTGGAATATTCTGCAGTCTGGCGAGCAAGGTGAATGGTGCTCCCCGCAGTTGACGCAGATGGGAGGCGGGGCACATGGAGTATCGGGATGAGATGGGCGTCCGCAATCTCGACATGTGAGGCTGGAAGTGCAGCGGGAAGACATATGGCCGAACTTCCAGCACTTGAAGCACCGCATCGGGGGAGGGATATAGGGCTTGACGTCACATTGGTAGACCATCACCTTGACCTTTTCCGGTAACATATCACCCTGTAAGGCCAAGATGAAGGCACCGGTAGCAACCTGATTGTCCCTCGGACCCCGATGAATGCGCCGGACGAAATGAACACCTCTACGTTCTAAGTTGGCGCGCAGCTCGTCATCAGACTGGCAAAAGGAGGTCCCTATGGAAAATAACACCGTGGACCATATTTAAACTCTTATGTGGTGTAATAGTAACGTTAACATCCCCCAACTTGTCACAAGCAAGTAACCTGCGTGACTGGGCGGAGGATGCCGTTTGTATCAGTACTGACCCAGAGCGCATTTTAGACAAGCCCTCCACCTCCCCAAACTTGTCCTCTAAATGCTCGATGAAGAACTGAGGCTTTGTGGAGAGAAAAGACTCCCCATCAGCTCTCGTGCAAACTAAGAATCGGGACGAATAACTGTTACCTCCATCCTGAGACTTGCGCTCTTCCCACGGCGTGGCCTGGGAGGGGAACGTTTTCGGATCGTACTTCTGAGCATTAAATTGAGCCCGAGAACGCTTAGAGACTGCTGGCGGCTGGCCGCCAGCGAGAGATGATGTACCACGCTTCATTGCGGGTCATCCGGCCTGATGCCACCTACTCCGACCAAGGGCCCTCCCCACGGGCGCCACCCAGCCACAGCAAAGGCCACCTGGCAGGATGGCCGTTGCCGGGAGTCCCGATACCCCAGGAGGATAGGCATCTACTCCTTGGCATACGTGGGGAGTTACGGCGCAGGCATCAGTAGAGCGATCCCTGTGTTGTCAGGGGGCTACAACCAACAGGGGACATGGCGGCCCCACCACAACGGACTGGCTACCGTGCTGGATCTTAGGTGCAAAAATGTCCAAGGTCGTCGTCGCAGTTAAAAGAAACACTGCAGAGTGCAGCGTGGTAATCGCACCCAGGGACGTATCCCCGCCCAAGAGATCGAAAACAAGCGGGACACCATTGCAACGACGAGAAAGCCGGCTAAAGGTCTAATTGCACGACGGATACAGTGCACCATGTAAGGCGCCCTTCCCCAATTGGCTCGCTCTTCAGAATAATTTAGAAAGATGGAGGTCAAACCCGAGAGGGGACCATCACAGAAGGCCGAAACATGTGAGACTCCTTTTAGTCGCCTCTTACGACAGGCAGGAATACCGCGGGCCTATTCTAACCCCCGAACCTGCAGGGGGGGGTCATACCTGTCAGCATTGTATTCTATCTATCCCTTCTTAGAAACTGGTGGCGCCATTCGGTCCCCAGCAAAAGATGACTTTGTCCACTTCATTGCGAGTTATCCGCCCTGATGCCACCCTCTCAGATCAGGGGCTCTCCCCACAGGCACCACCCAGCCACAGCAAATGCCACCTGGCATGATGGCCGTGCCGGGATTCCACGAAGACGGGCATCTACTCCTGGGCATACGTGGGGAATTTACAGCTCAGGCATCAGGAATCCAATATGTCACGGTGGCAAAAGAGGACAGAAGACAGTGGAAGTAGAGGACATACACCGGCAAGTGTCCTCACACAAATAGTTGAACTGCAGGTGGTGATGCAAAGCCATAACGAGAAGAGGTTCAGGAGATTGAATCTAAGGGCACTATGGATAACTCGTGCACCACATAAGGCATCCTTCCCCATATGACCTGTACTTCTGTAGAATTTGGAAAGTGTCAGGTCAAACCATAAAATGGGACCTGAACTTATAGGGCTGAAACATGTGAGACACTTTTTGGTCGCCTCTTACAACAGGCAGGAATACCTCGGGCCTATTCTAATCTCCGGTCCCGCAGGGCAGTGATAAGGTGTGGCACTAACAAAAGCTGAACGAAAGGCTGACTCCAGGCAGACCAAACTGTCAACAGTAGAACGGCCTTGGGAAAAATCACCCTCAGACAAAGACAAAACACACCAAGCCTTAAGGTACCAATGCTGCCGCTGGCTCACCATATATTCGAACTACTTGCAGAGATAGCTGTTCTCTTAAGGGGGCATTTAGGCCAGTTCCAACACTAAAATGATTAAGTTTTCTCACCACTGAGATGGCAACTCACTTTTGCTACAGAAATGGTTGAAAATGGCAAGGCCATGACAACTATCCACCGATCGGTGTTCAAGCATTTGGCTGTTGATGCAGTCTGTCCTGGAGCAGTTTCAGGACAAAGGGCAAGGGGCAAGGGCACTGTGGTATTCCCACTCACTGAATAGACCATTACACGGCTCCAGGTCAGTAGTTGTGAAAGGTATGTGAAATTGGTCCACCCACTCTTTAAGGACACAAAACGCAGGCTGATAATTCTCAGATACAGCGACTTTAGCATAATGCAGTGCAAAATGTTCAGCAACAGCATCTGAGTTAGCAGACACCACCACACAGAGAGAGACTAGTTACACCTGTGGGGGACTTGTGTCCATAGAGGCATTGAACCGGACCCCAAACCTGCAAAGCAGGGGTGCACAGTCCAGTGGTAGTAACATACCATTCCCAGCATTTTGGTTCTCTCATCTTATTCAGTAGCAGATCCAGCACAAAGCTTATGGTGTTGGAGAGCCCATCTGTGATCTCTAATGGCCACAGCAATTTCTGAAATCCAAGGTGTGTCTTCTGACAGGGGGGCTGGAAAGTCCCAAGAAATAGAGAATTACCAGGTCTGCTGGCAATAGTATGGCTGTGGAAGTGCTCTGGACTGTGGCATCAAAAACCCAGTTTGGCAGGGTGGTAAGTGACGACAGAGGTAACTGTGTCCCGGTTGCCATTATTGGGAGCCCATCTGGGTGGACGTTCATATGACTGATACTGAAAGAGGGACAGGATGACTGCAAAACGAGTATTCACACAGGTTGACTCTCCAATGGATGGAGGGGAGAAGACCAGGGCTGTGATGGAAAAATCAATAGGTAAATAAGATCTACCTGTGACATTGAAGTGAATGGGAACACCAGTATTCAAGAGACAAAGGTCGACTCTGCAAGCAAGCCAGGAGAAACCCTTAAGAGATGTTGTAGCTCAGCCAGGTAGTGGAAAAAACCACTACAGTCCCACTGGAGTTTCGCACTCTTGGTATCATGTGGGTGGGGGGGGGGGGGGGGGTGTGAAGGGACAAAGGACGGGTCATGCTCTAGATTTGCCTGCTGTCACTGGTTGGCGTCGATACATATTGGTTTTGAAGCAGGTTGTGTGGTGGGCAGGGAGAGGGGATCTGGTGCCACAAGGACTATGGGGAACTTCGC
Organism: Schistocerca nitens; assembly: GCF_023898315.1. NCBI lineage: Eukaryota > Metazoa > Arthropoda > Insecta > Orthoptera > Acrididae > Schistocerca > Schistocerca nitens. The sequence continues at coordinate 432,555,303 of NC_064614.1, forward strand.
CTTGGGTACAGTGTTGAAACGTAGTCTCCAGTGATGTGAGGCCCATCAGAACAATTTCCAGGAAGTCTTCTTTTTGTCCCTCTTCTTCTTGGATGGATTCAATGTCTGCAAGAGCTTGTCTGCCCTAGCTTCAGAGACAGAGGAGTAATGCAAAGCACTATGATCAGCACCCACCTGTAGCTCCACCAGCAACTAGTTAGTATTTAGTTACAGATCGGAAGAATCCTGGGAGTGGAGCATCCCAAGGAACCGTTTCCTGGTGAGGTATGATGGGGGAAGATGTTACTTTTCCAGGTGGGGGCTGGGCATCAACGTACTTGGTGGGTAGTGTGTCAACACTCAAATTTGTTTAAGGGATTGGCCCCTAACCACCAGTGGAGCTACTGTAGTCTAGCAGCCTGAAGGGCCTGATGCAGAAGGCCTGAAGGGCACGGTTACTGTCACTAGAGAGGATGCCAACATTGGAGCCATAGCAAATTTTATTGTCTTAATTACAGGATGCAAACAATCATATTTCGTCTTGGCCTCCTTATAGGCGAATCAATCAGGAGTGTGATTCTTGAATTTTCTTCTTTCTTTGGGAAATTGGGCAGTCTGGTTAGTAGGGGTAATGATGCTCCCCGCAGCTGACACAGCAGGGGGAAAGGCACAAGGAGTAGTAGTACGCAACTGAATCCACAATTCCTACAAATAGGGAACACCTGTTACAACACAAAGACATGTGCCCCAATCCCATGCATCTGAAGTACCACACCATGAGACGGAGCATAAGGTTTCACATCGCATTTGTTCACAATCATCTTGACCTTTTCACATGAGTCAACTTCAAAGTTCCAGTATCAACCTACTGTCCTCTGGTCTCAGTTGGGTACAACAAACACAATTGGCACATAATTCACCATCAGTACATAAAAGGGGGTCGCAGCGCTAAGATGATACCATGTACCATATTAAGGCTGTTATGGGGAGGGGTAATGGCTACATGAATGCGTACCTGCCCATCAGCAAAAACCAAAAGTTAGGAGATTCAATTTTAAAAATCAAGAGATATGAATGATCAAAAAGTCACAGCTCATTCTTGCACAAGCCCAAGCCAACTGATTTGACTTCTCTATGATGTCACAAATATATATAATTGCTATTGAAACACAAATGAAAACGCCGAAAGACGACAAATAACTATTGATATACAGGTAGCGCACGAATTCCTGACTTCTGTACAAACTTCAATAAGTATCGGGGGAATTGACTGGTATGTGAATGTCATCCAGCTTTTCACAGGCAAGCATCCAGTGGCTGAGCAGGGGATATCATTTTAATCAGAAATGCAACATTTTTCATTTTCAAAATCACCCTCAAGGTGTTCAACAGAGAATAATAGCTTTGTGGCCACACAGCAATCACCGCCAATCCTTGAGCAACATAAGTACTGTGGAGTGTGTTCTCCCCTTGTCTCTTAGCCCCATATTCCTACCCCAGTGTATTCAGGGAAGGAAACTTTCTGGGGTTCTCTCTCTCTCTCTCTCTCTCTCTCTCTCTCTCTCTCTCTCTCTCTCTCTCTCTCTCTCTCTCTCTCTCTACACTACAGCATTCCTTTCCTTCAGCAGAGATTGCTGGGGCAGTGCAGCCACCAGTGGGTGAAAGTTTCGAGCTGCTTCAATTCTGGGTCATCCACCTTGGTGCCACCCACACCAAACAGGGACTCTCCCCACTGGCACCACCTAGCCACAGCCATGGAAACCTGGTCAGTTAACCATTGTCCAGAGTCTCCTCATGCCCCAGCCATGGGAGACACATACTCTTAGGCACCAACAACAGTGCAATCCCTGCGTAGTCAGGTACTTTATTACCCCCCCCCCCGGGAGTGGGCGCGCGCGCAAACACACACACACACACACACACACACACACACACACACACACACCAATGGTTGACTACCATGTTGGGCTGTTATGTTGAGTGGGTGGGTTATCCAGAACTTGCATAAATGGATGGTGCAATGACAGTGAGGCACAAAAAGTAGTATGTACACCTCAGGTGATGGTCCTCAGACGATCTGTCCTTCTGTAAAATTTGGAAGAGGAATGGCAGGTCAAAACCAATAACAGGGGCTATATAGTGAAGGATGAAAGGTTGTATAGTGTTTCAGAAAAGCAAAAATTAAGTGTCCAAAATCAGAAACCAAAACCAGGGATGATCAGCACCAAAAAGACCATCCAATGGAAAGGCAGAGGGGGAGAAAAAAAAAAAAAACAACCTAAGAACAGACTTGCAGCAAGGAAAGGTAAGTAATGCTGCAATGATCAAGATTGAGTTTTGGCCAAGTGCATACTCACAATAAGAGGTGTTAGCCCTATGGGGGAGAGGGGGGGGGGGGGAGGATCAAAAAGAGAGTAAGAGAAGGAAGGATAGTCAGATGAGAGATTGCAGCACAAGTAAGGAAGGAGGTGCTGCAATAGCTTGGTGTTCCCTGCTCACAAAACACTCATGAAAGAGTTTTAAGCGCTCTGAGGGGTATGTTTTGTGGAACTAGTGTGGCACCACATCACAGAAAACCATGTCTCCACGATTATGGATCTCAGTAGTGGTTTTCCAGACACCTTGATCCTTGTTGCATCAAACTGTCATGAAGCACCTTCTGCTTAAGAAATTGTCTAACAGGTGGATACTAAAAAACTTGACACCTGAACACAAAAGGAATCTCAGAGAAGTAGCACTGATATTTCAGCAGTGGTGCCACAGTAGCAGTAATGACTACCTTAACAGGATCATAGCAGGTGATGAGATACCAACTTCTCACTTTATCCCATACACCAAGCAGTAGTCAATATGTTAGTGTCACAGTGAATCTCTGGTCAAGATGAAGTTCAAACAGACTGTTGCTGCAAAAGGTGATGTCCATCCACAGGCCACGAATTTAAACACTGCAAGGACTGCAGCGGGAAATTCCAAATAATGGTCACACAATGCCTAGTGCAGCTGTTGTGCTGACCCACAACAATGTTTGTTCAAATACAGCTCAGTGCACAATTACTATTCTGAAGGAGTTGGACTGGGAGCAGTTTGATAATCCACTGTACAATCCTGGTGTTGCTCCCTGTGATTTCCTTTTTTTTCCCAGCACTTCATGAATTGTGTGTCATATGATCAGCATTTTTAAAATAATGGTGAATGTGTTAGTTCCATTCCCAGCAGACACGAGAATACAAATGAACTGATCTTGTGGCAACTGTCAATTCTGGTGATGATTGTGTGAAAAAATTACTCAAATACTGCTGCATATGTTGTCAATTAAGTTCTTCCATGTATTTATTTTTTAAAAATAGGAATGACCCTTTAACACTGTTTTAAATACCTTCCTTGATTTTATGTACATTATCTGTTTGGTGATCTAAACTTCCTGAATTTCTCTCTCCTTAGTGAATATAGAGGAGCCTTGTTCCATAATGAGTAGTTGCCAGAGCAAGTGATGCAAAAACTGAAGGAAGGTGCATGCCAGTCTCTGACTGTGTACAGCTGATCAACATCTTTCACGGGTGTGTGTACCTTCAAAACCAACTGTTGTGTGTCAAAACTTTAAAAATTGTGGCAAAATATGAGATTCAAAATGTTGGGTCATAGCTTCACAGACAAAAATCCAGTTTTAATGTACTCGTGCAGAGATGGACTGTCAGAGACAAGAATGAAAGCTGTTTTTTCCAAATTTATTTCTCCATTTGGTAAGACTACACATGTTACACTCACTTCCACTCCTCTTCCAGTTCTTGTGTTGAAATGTCAATAAAATTATGGTGAGTTACTACACATACACTGAATATTGTGCAACTGTGCTTCAATGGGATATTACCCTAGCAATTCTTCCCCCTCTTCTTCTCCTTTTCTTTTGTAGGGGTGCAAGCATATTCAGACAGTTATCTCAACTAAAAGATTTTTATTCACAAGGTTTCAGAAAAACTTAATTCTCAACATATTAAAAAAAGGTGGAAGTGTGGGATGGGGAGGGAAAGAGGGGGCAGGAGAGAGGGAGAGGAAGGGGGGGGCAATAACAACAACGAGAAGAAGAAGAAAAAAAAGACATTCGCACTTAAATTAGTGACGCTCTTTCAAATTGCCCACAATGTTCTTTTACAGCCAGATATATAGCGCCATTTTTGTATTCCCAAGGAGCATCACAGAAAAAAATGGATTCAAACCTATGTACCCTAGCAAGCATATAACGACCTAAGTGTAGCAGGTACCACTTATTATACCCATTAATAACAGTTTTACCTCAACAACCACCAATCCCACCTGCTCTGCTTGGATATTTTTCTGATCTTTTTAATGAAGTGTACACATATTGTTCCAATCCCAAAGAAAGCATGTGTTGACAGATGTGAAAATTACCGAACTATCAGTTTAATGAGTCACAGCTGCAAAATACTAATGTGAATTCTTTACAGGCGAATGGAAAAACTGGTAGAAGCCGACCTCGGCAAAGATCAGTTTGGATTCCACAGAAATGTTGGAACAAGTGAGGCAATACTGACCCTACGACTTATCTTAGAAAATAGATTAAGGAAAGGCAAACCTACATTTCTATCATTTGTAGACTTTGAGAAAGCTTTTGACAATGTTGACTGGAATACTCTCTTTCAAATTCTGAAGGTGGCAGGGGTAAAATACAGGGAGCGAAAGGCTATTTACAATTTGTACAGAAACCAGATGGCAGTTATAAGAGTCGAGGGGCATGAAAGGGAAGCAGTGGTTGGGAAGGGAGTGAGACAGCGTTGTAGCCTGTCCCCGATGTTATTCAATCTGTATATTGAGCAAGCAGTAAAGGAAACAAAAGAAAAATTCGGAGTAGGTATTAAATTCCATGGAGAAGAAATAAAAACTTTGAGGTTCGTCGATGACATTGTAATTCTGTCAGACAGAGCAAAGGACTTGGAAGAGCAGTTGAACGGAATGGACAGTGTCTTGAAAGGAGGATATAAGATGAACATCAACAAAAGCAAAACGAGGATAATGGAATGTAGTCGAATTAAGTCGGGTGATGCTGAGGGAATTAGATTAGGAAATGAGACACTTAAAGTAGTAAAGGGGTTTTGCTATTTGGGGAGCAAAATAACTGATGACGGTCGAAGTAGAGAGGATATAAAATGTAGACTGGCAATGGCAAGGAAAACGTTTCTGAAGAAGAGAAATTTGTTAACACCGAGTATAGATTTAAGTGACAGGAAGTCGTTTCTGAAAGTATTTGTATGGAATGTAGCCATGTATGGAAGTGAAACATTGACGATAAATAGTTTGGACAAGAAGAGAATAGAAGCTTTCGAAATGTGGTGCTACAGAAGAATGCTGAAGATTAGATTGGTAGATCACATAACTAATGAGGAGGTATTGAATACAATTGGGGAGAAGAGGAGTTTGTGGCACAACTTGACAAGAAGAGGGGACCGGTTGGTCAGACATGTTCTGAGGCATAAAGGGATCACAAATTTAGCATTGGAGGGCAGCGTGGAGTGTAAAAACCGTAGAGGGAGACCAAGAGATGAATACACTAAGCAGATTCAGAAGGATGTAGGTTGCAGTAAGTACTGGGAGATGATGAAGCTTGCACAGGATGATGATTCCCACAACACTTTGGTTGGTTAGTGGGATTGAAGAGACCAGACTACTAGGGCCATCGGTTCCTTTTTCCATGAACTTGAAACCCCCACAAAAAATAAAAACAAACAATGGAGATGACAAGAGACGACACAGGACAAGAAAGACACAGACAGAGCCCAGACAAAAGGAATTAAAATCACACCGAGTGTGACAGTGGTTGGCCAACCATAGAAACAAAAAGAAAAGAACAGCCAACCACCAAGAAACGCACTAAAAACCCCAGGCTAAAATCTTAGGTCAAAGGCCAGACTCAACATAAAAAAAGGACAAACACTTAGATCAAGCGATAAAATCCCCCTGCACGAATAAAACTCAAAACTAAATCTGCCATCGCAACGTCATCTGATAAAAGAGCAGGAAGCGTATCAGGCAGCACAAACGTCTGCCTGTGCAGAGTTAAAAGCGGGCAGTCCAACAAGATGTGGACCACAGTCAAAGCTGACCCACAGCGACAAAGGTGATTCCTCGCAGCACAATAAATAGCTGTGCGTTATCCAGATGTGGCCAATGCGCAGCCGGCAGAGGACAACAGAGTCCTTGCGAAAGACCCACAAGGAGGAGCGCCACCAACCGGTAGCCTCCTTGATGGCCCGAAGATTGTTGGGTGAAGGCAGGGCATGCCATTCTACACCCCAGGTGTGAAGTACCTTCTGCCGCAAAACTGACCTGAGGTCACTCTCCAAAAGGCCAATCTCCAAGGCTGGTGCACCGACAGCCTGTTTGGCCAGCGTGTCAACACATTCATTACCTGGAATGCCAACATGACCCGGGGTCCACACAAAGACCACAGAGCAGCTGCAACGGGCAAGAGTATGGAGGGATTCTTGGATAGCCATCACCAGACGAGAGCGAGGGAAACACTGGTCGACAGCTTGTAAACCATTCAGGGAGTTACTACAGATAACGAAGGACTCACCTGAGCAGGAGCAGATATACTCTAGGGCACGACAGATGGCGACCAGCTAAGCAGTGAAAACACTGCAGCCAGCTGGCAATGAGTGTTGTTCATAATGATCCCCTAGAGTAAGAGCATAACAGACATGACCAGCAACCATTGGACCGTCAGTATAGACAACATCAGAGCCTTGAAACATGGCAGGGATTGAAAGAAAGTGGCGGCGGAGGGCCTCAGGAGGGACTGAGTACTTCTGGCCCTGTGCCAAATCGAGCCGAAGGCACGAGTGGGGCACACACCACGAGGGTGTATGCACAGGAGCCTGGAAAAGAGGCGGAAGACTGAAAACCTCAAGCCCAGAGAGAAGAGCTCTGATGTGAACCGCGAACGTACACCCTGACCAGGGCCACTGTTCCGGAAGATGGACGACCGACTAAGGGAACAGGAGACGATAATTGGCATACCCGGGCTAGCTACAAATGTGTGTAGCAAAAGTGGCCAGTAATCACTGGTGCCGGAACTGCAATGGAGGGACACCTGGCTCCACAAAGGTGCTGTTGACAGGGCTTGTCTGGAAAGCTCCAGTGGCGAGTGGATCCCGCTGTGAAGGATGGGGTCCAGCAACTGCAATGCAGAAGGGGGTGCCGAATCGTAAGCCAGGCTCCCATAATCTAGATTATGGGTACAGCCGTAGAAGGGTAGACCGATCGGCACCCCAGCTGGTGTGACTCAAGCAGCGAAGAGCGTTAAGATGACGCGAGCACATTTGTTTAAGCTGCCGAATATGAGGCAGCCAAGTCAACCAGATGTCAAAAACCAATCCCAAAAACCAATGTGTCTCCAACACAGCAAGAGGTTTGCCGTCAAGATAAAGCCACGGCTCAGGGTGAACAGTGCGTCACCGGCAGAAATGCATAACGCAGGTCTTGGCAGCCGAAAACTGGAAGCCGTGCACTACAGCCCAAGACTGCGCCTTTCGGATAGCGTCCTGCAGCTGCCGTTCAGCAGCTGCAATGCTAGTGGTTCTATAGTACCAGGTGTACTGGTATGAAATGAGCGTATAGTAGGACATTCATATATATATATATATATCTTTCTTTTTTATATATATAAAGAGGCAAGTTCAATGCTGGCTTTGTAGGAGAGCTTGTTGCACAGCCAACAACAAAAAGAGAAGGTTGTCCTGAACCCACACTTAAACAGTGGCCAAGGAGAGCTGCTTTGTCTCCAGTATCCAGATTCGGTAATGTTACATTCGCTCCATCTATCCTACACTATCTGCTGAGACAATCATCCTGTAACTAATGGTTTCTTCTTGTGCAGAATGCATTTATGGATGCACCCAGCATTACCCTCACTTCATGTAGAGCTTTTTCTCCATTGGAGGACCATGCTTTCTTGGTTTTCTTTTTGTTAATGTAATGGAAGATCCTACTACTCAATCCTGTAGTCCTCAAACAGTCAGCAAGGCCATAGAAAAAAGCATTCTGCAACATACTGGTCAACTGTTCTATTGTTGGGCAGTAATGTCTTATCTGTGATTAACAGATATTTTATTTCTCGTTTTAGGCGATTTTGGTCAATTGATATGCAGTTTCCATTCATTTTATCTGTGATGCAAAGGGGTCTTTCTCAGGGGTATTTATCCACTTTCCTAGATATTTAAACTTTTCCATCCATGTGATTTCCCCTCCCACCTCATACCTGGTAAGATATTTGTAGTGACCTCCATAGATTTCAAAAAGGCTTACGATTCAATTGACTAAATAACTCTTCTCAAAATAGGGTAAGAATCTGGCTTTTACAGAAGACTTTGCAGTTTTTTCTCTGATTCACTAGATGCAACTGCAGAACAACTGACAACACAATCAGCAAAGGGAGGATTTCAGATTAAGTCTGGAACTAGGGAGGTGAAACGAGTAATTTAAAGAGAGTAACAGTTCTGGGTCAAGCCAGTTCGCAGGTCAGAGAGCAGATGACTACTTCCATGGCTCATCTGTGATGATAAACACTTCACCCAAAAATTATCTGCACCAACCTAATTAAAGGCTAAGACAATAACAGAACAAATAATGCCTTCTAGCTGGAAAATTAATAAGAGCAAAAATGAGTGTTTAAAACATTTAACATTAGTAGGAGTGACAATAGTAAAATAAGGTGAGAGAAACGATCAGGCAATACGTGGGCGGATGCAGTAGTGTTCCCCAGGGCTGAAGCATATGGTGGACTTGTCCCTTTGTCAGCTATCCCAACCATGAAAGTACAAAAATCTGTTCATCTATTCTTTTGCAAACACATAGTACCAAGGTTAAGGAAACCTTAAGGTCTTGTCTTCATTGGAGCAGGTGGCTGGCAGAGGAGATAGGGTCAAAGGGGCCCCGGGCCCAGCATGCAGTGGGAGACAACTCAACACTAACCATCCAACCCCAAAGAGAGTTTAAAAAATATTACATCTGGAAATGAAAACAACATTCTTGGAGGAGACTAAGAACTAGTTTACCTGTCCATACATCATCTGCCAATGTTGAAACCTAAGACCCTAGAACCATGGAGAGCCAGAAGACTAAGGTGTTCCACCAGGATGTGAACTACTGTCTGTAAGGTTCTGCAATCAAAATATGGGGGTGGTTCAATAAACAAGGTAAAACTATTGTACGCACAAATAATGATGACACCCGGTGCAGTGGGTGTTGGGAGCAACTGCAACACCATTTCCCATTTACAGCCACTCCCATCAGCCAGTACACTAAGTGTCAATTTTGCTTGCGCAATCAGGATGTCTCAAGCTGGTATGACCAATGCAGAGTAAAACAGGACGATGGATTCCTTTTGGTGAAATGGAAAGAGCACCATGCAGCCAGTCTCCTTGGAAATGTAGTTTATTAGAGGTAGAGGTAGCTCACAAAATTTTGTTTCGCCGCCAACTGAGTAACTGCCTTATTTACAATTACAAATCTGCACCCAGAATTGTCAAAGTGAATTTGGATTAATAACTGCTTTTCTTGTGAGTGCCAGGGGTCAACACACATTGCATGAAAAAAGAATCTGATAAATCAGATCATTAAGAAATTGCTGTATGGTGAGTATGCAAGTGAGCAAGGCATGGATGAGGAGGTAAGATCTCCACTGTGACTTTGATATTGGCGTGCAAAAAAAAAAAAAAAAATTTAACTAATATACACAAGTGCCCCCTGACAATCTATGGATACTTTCAATATTTAATGCTGCACTAACCATGCCTATTCATTTAAGATGCCAGTCAGTGTCACAAAACAGGTTTCATGACATCCAACATAACAAACACCAAACATTCACAACACACTTGCCTGCAGCTCGATGTCCCAAAACCATACTTAGTTTTATCCGTTTCCAAAGACAAATTATTTTCTCACACATCACATGAAAATTCTGTCTTCCTGTCAGCGAAAGATTTACAGCTCATATGCTACATTTGGCAGTATTAGTTCTTTGGCACTGTCAACAGTCAAATCCATTAACTCCTATTGTTTCGAGCTAACAAACTGTCAGCAGGTGAGTTATCAAGTCCACTCAAACACTACGTATCTCCACGCAAGGAAACAAAGAACTAACCACTCAGTAATTAACTAACACATGGAATAACCTACCAATGCAATGACATACAGTATACAAATAAATCATAATATTCTCTTTGACACAGCTGTCCAAGAAGGTAGGTGCTGACAGTGTTTCTGCCTTTCTTTTAAAAAACAGCTAACGTGCAAAACATTTCTGCCGGTACGATGATATAGTACTTACTCTGTGATGTCATTTATATTCAGATGTGGATCATATGGGCCCTGAAAATAAAAATTTTCGTCACTTACACAATGCAGAGGTTTAACCTTGGCACGAAACCTGACTATAAAATACTATTTGTCCCTACGAAACACCTTTACAGCACGCGAATCATATGGAAGAATAGGTTTACCTCTATCGTTATATCATCTTCAGAGTCTTGTTCAACATCTTCTTCATGTAGCTCTATATCAAACACTCCAGCCATCGTTTCTAAAAGTTACATTGATACTTCTTGACAATTCGGCGAAAGCATCAAACTCAATATGTTTCAGTATACGGTACAGAACCAGCGTCAACACAGTGTCGCAAGTGAATTGTATACCAAAAACTGTGTGCACCTGAAAACGTGAGACTTGAGGATGAACACAAGCGGCTGCACTCCTTTGGACCATATGTCTGTGTTAGAACTACAAATATCGATAAATTGAAAACTTCGTACCCTGACTTGGCATATCTATCAGTTTTTTTTCTGGCCGACATGAATATTACTTCCGACACACTGTGTGCTTTTTTATTTTGGTGTAACATCTACATTACAATATATATAATTCGGTATTAACAGTGAAAATACCAAATACGTCGTATGGAAGAGAGGTAAACTGTGGAAATATAGCAGGACATACCATGTAAATTGCATGTCTTAAAAATAAAGGTTTAAAATATTGTGTTTTTTTCTCTATCGGAAGATGTATATTGATTTAATTTATGATTTAACCACATGCGTTTCGAATAGAAAGAGGGGACGAGGCCAAAGATGTTTATTGACGCCGAGTGTGATATTTTTGAATACAAACATTGGATATGTTGTGATTTTGGAGGCGCGAAGTATGTGAGACTTTAGTAAATGAAAATCTGTGTTGTGTCACTGATTTCTAAGGCATCGAAAATGACAAGCTTCTTGAAGAGCCCTAGTAGCTACTGTGAATTCAAAGCCAGGGGCAGGGATGCAGCTTACCGATTCAAGAATGGTTCACCTCAATTTAAAGAAGTGCTTCGAATGGTTAGTACTGTTTGATAAACTTAATTTCCACGTATGCATGGTTAAATTGTCATGGGTCTGCTCTACAGTAAAATTTGGTTCCTACTGATTAATGTATAATTTACAATACTTAGATTCTGCGTTATAAACGAAAATGCATTTACTGTAGCCTACGATTTGAGCAAGATAAACCAACTGTAACAAAAAAAAGCCCCGTACTAGAATAGTACTGGTTATCAGAAACTGCCTTTTCACTTTCGGGTACTGGTTATCTGAAACTGCCTTTTCACTTTAACTTTTCGTTGTGGGTATATGTGTTTGTGGTGGCCAATATATCGCACCCAGGCATGAAAAGTCCCACCAAGACGAAGAAAGGCAATTTTAGTTTGTCACTGAAAAATGCAGGCGTAGTGCCCCAACATGCACGAAAAATATATTGAAATTTGCTGCCAACCATATTTACTTGATATTTAAAAGGGAGCTTATACTCATTCAGTATATCTTTCACAGAATTAATTTCGTAAGTCGATTTTTCTCAAATATTGCATTTTTTAGTTGCCATTGTTCTTACCAGGGTGCAATATGATATCCCACACGTTGCAATTGAGTTTTGCTTATGTTTGTTATATTACAGTTACAAATATACGCATTTAAAAATTCTGCCGAAGTTGATTGTGTGTATAAAGTTAGTCAATCAAGAGATTTAAGTAACTTGCAATAGAAGTCGAATTGCCAGCTTTGATTTCTCATTGAACAGTAAATACAGAACTCTAGTAGCTGGAAACCAGAGCACACTTGTAAATTTGATTTGATGAAAAATCACAGATCTAATAATTTATGTATGAATCCAGTGACAAATCAAGAGGACACTACGAACACTAGCAAAATGGGAACTAAACCTGTGTCTTCTTAAACTGACAGATATGCACAGCCAGCAGCTTTGTATCTGGTCATCTTCCCTCGTTTTCTCTAGGACAAAATTTTATACGTATGCAAGAAGTAGCAGTATATTCATACTGTACTAGGTCTTTCAATTCTCATTTCTTTCATAATGAGACAATTCTTCTTGTGTATTAACACTATTAATATGCTACAAGAACACTATAACAGCAGAAGGTGCTGCAGTATAAGTATCATGTCAGAGAGAGAACTTCAGATACGTAAAAAAATTAAAACGTGACTTTTTTTAAAATTAAAACATGGAAAAATTTACAGATCCAATTCAGAGGAGACTGTTCACAAATAGGGAACAGATGGATATGCATCAGCCATAGCAGCCTTACCTAAAAGTTCCTTTTCCATCAAGAAACCCCCCAAATGCAGCTGTGATAGTCATTTCAAAATAACCCTATTCTCACAGTGTGCCCTGCTGGTTAATCTAAGACAAGCCATGAACCTGCCTACCTCTTTACCCCAGATACTTTCTGGTAACGGGGTAGCAGGTAAAGAAATCATACTTTTTGTGAGGGGAAGCAGATTATATTAGCTACAAAATTTTGTACGCCTTGATGTTAAGTGTTGGGGTAGGTACTTGGAGGGAGTGTATCTCACTGTGACATGTGCCCTGAGAGGTCTCCAACTGCTTTCTCCCCCTACACTGCCACAAAATTGTATGTTTTTGTGTACATATAGTATTTACCTAACCGTTAAAAGTTAATAAGCCCTCTGGTCCATCCAAGTTGTCATTTTCTATCTTTTTTTTTTTTTGGTCATACTGAATTTGGTGGCATCACTTGGTATATCCTTCAGTGAGAGTGGAGGCAGAGAGTGCACTTGCACCACAGATATCTCCTGCAGGAAGCCCCTAGCTGTGTCCACTTGGGCACTGGCATACATTTCCTCTAGCCGGCCAGCTGCCTGGGTTTTATCTCACTTGTGACCAAAGTTGCTCTCTTGCAGATTTCAACACTGTTGACAATGTCGAAGATCTTGTAGCCAACCATTCTCCTTTTCGTGTTAAACAACATTTTAATTGAATTCCAGAGGAGTGAAGGATGGATAACAAAGATGGAATGAGCACATCAGGTTGCTAGAAAGAAGGCAAATGCTCAAATTCATTTTATTGGGAGAATGTTAGGAAAGTGTAGCTCATCCATAAAGCAGTTGGTGTGTAGGATGCTAGTGCAGCCCAATCTTGAATCCTGTTCTACTGTTAGCGGTAAGTTCGATCAGCACACAAGTATTACGGGGACACCTCATGACGTCAAATGGGAATCCCTGGAAAGGAGACGATGATCTTTTCGTGAGGCACTACTGTGGAAGTTTAGTGAACCAGGCATAATCCTTATTCTTCAGGCAGGGGGGTTACCTTCATAGTCTCATATGTTATTGAATTTAACATGTGTTAAAATTCAGGAGTAAGTAAGAAACAGACCTTTTTTTTAAAAAAAGAAGATAATTGCTTTATGATTACAATAGTACCCTTGGTTTGGACATATATGTTAAAGTTGTTTTACTGTCACCTTCTGAATTTTTTTTATAATTTTATAATTTTCAAAAATGCCAGTCCAGACAACTTAGATATTTTTCTGTTGATTAGAGCCATGTAGTGCTATATTCTCTACAAAGGAGAGCTTCCACTTTGGTTGGACAGACTGTATTTTAAAAAATCATTTTATTTAACTTTCAAGAGTAATGTCTCTCTTCACTGAAGTTGTTTCTTACTAATTTCTTTGTTACAGTGTTTATATATATTGTCTTTGTTGCAGTTGTGTCTTATCACTTTCTTTGTTGCAGTTGTTTCTTTTCTTACACTTTGTTGTAGTTTCTTGTCAGTTTCTTTGTCGTGATTGTTCATTGCAGGTTTATGTATTATAGTTGTTCAGTGTTAATTTGTTTACTGAGGCGACTTATAAGAAATTTGAGACCATCCACTGAGTTCTGTGTCTTCATGATGAATTTACCAGTTGACACAGTTGCAGTGTGTTTTGTAAAAAGGACTGTTTGAAATGTCTTCTGACTGGGGCCACAGGAGAGTGAAGTGTGCAGGCTATTTGCATATCCATAAAAGAGTGATATATAAGACAAACAGACATTGTTCAGGTTGGGAATAAGTGTTCTCATTTAAAGACTCTGTTTCAAAGTGAAGATGTTTCCAGTGACGACTTTTTGTGTTTTAAATGTTTTGACTGAATAACAACAGTGATAGTATCTGAACAAGGTGAAGCCTCCCATGATACAGATGATGCAGATTTTGCATCAATAGAGGGAGAAATAAATACCCTGAATCAGTCAGCTACAGAGGTAGGTGTTAGACCTGTTAAGTGAAGTTGCGTCATAAGCTCTGTGCATCAAGAAGGTGTAGAGAAATTACCAAAGCTATGGATGAATACACTATAGCAAAACTGACCACGCTCTTCAAATTAGAAATTCCATCTTCAGAATAAAATGAACCAAAGCACTCTTGCATCTCTTGCCACAAATTTTTCACAAATATCAATTCAGCTTTTGAATATTGTGCATCGTACAGTGAAAAGGTGCAAGTTTTAACCATTATTCCAGAGATATTTTCAAAGAAAACAATTTCAAACCACATTCCCTCAGTATCAAAGTACATGGTAGACAAATCAAGAAATGTGAAGTCTGTTAAAGGAGTCTTTGGAAGACCAGATCCCTGTTGTGCTCATCCTGTAGAAGCAGCTCAAGTTCAAATAGTGGAGTCATTTTATCTGGAAGGTAAGTGGGACTGTTCTCGCCAACAAAAAAGACACTATAACTTTAACAGTTGAAGGTCAAAAAGTTGTGAAAGTGAAGAGGTACGGGACGCGTAGTATTAAAGAAACTTTTGCAGTTTTTAAGAGCAACTACACAACTTCACATATTGGAAGATTAAAATTTTATGCACTATGACCTAAGTGGGCAATTCCACACCCACATAGAGTGGTCTGTCTGTGTGTGAACTGTGCGAATTTTGAACTTGGCGTCGTAACTTTGAAGAACTTACTGCAGAACGTGACAGGTCTCTTAGATCCTGAGTAATGGTAAATCAAAGTTGATCATTTATACATTTAAGTTGCAATGTCGAGAAATGTAATGTAATGAAAATGTTAGTTTATTTGTTCGTAAATGCAAAGTCTCCAAAATAAAAAACTTTTTCTGATCAAACAAGGTGAGCTCTTTTCAATGGTGCTGAGAAAAATCAAATCTGAGTGATCCCTTTTTAGATATGGCCTTTTGAAAGTGAGCCAAAAGTGACTAATTAAATTTTTAGCATACTTTGAACTTCAATAACTCGGTTATTATTTGAGCAATATAGGTGCCACTTGCAGAGCTTTATGACATGGTGACAGGTTGCAGATAACTAAAGTATCAGCTTCAGAAAGTTATTCTTTCAGTAGGTACAAGGCAATAAAGTATAGTCAAAATTTGGTACGACAAGATTTATGAGCCACTTTCATAGCACACTGTGATGAATTTACCATAGTTTGACCTTTTGTACTACAACTAAGCTGTTGTAGCCAAAAAGTTGAACAGGATCACAAAGTTTCAGCACGACAGGTCTCTTAGATCCTGAACAATGGTGAAACAAAGTTGATCATTTATTCATTTCAGTCACAGTGTCAAAAAATGAGCCTTTACGATAAGGTGGCTAATGGCCCCACCATACTACTTATGAAGCTGTAATTTGGCAGTGCTTCATGTAAGGTCTATATGTACATCCTGTAAAAATTTCATCGGAATTGGAGATGGTCGAGTGGGGACCCTTAGGCCACTTGACATGGAATGACCCTTTTGGGACCATGTAAATTGCTTGAAAAATGAGTTTCTTACTCATCTTTCAAAACTAAAGTTATGGTAAATAAGGCTAGGTTTTGATTTTTATGACCCTGTTATGTAATAATGTGGTAATAAAACAGGTTTTATGTATGGCAAAAATTTCAGTTGTTTATAAAACCTGTTTAGCCTAAAATTGGAAGCTCTCCTTTTCAGGAAATGTAGAACTATGGTACTAATCAACAGAAAAAGAATAAAAATTTTGGGGATTGGCATTTTTGAAAAACAATTTCCATAAATTATAAAAAAGTTCAGACGCTATAATAAAAGAACTTTGGTAGATAATTCCAAAGGGAGGAGTTCTTTGTAATAATAAAGCAATTATTTTTCAAATATGGAAAAAACCAACAAAAATCTAGAACTGTTCCAGCGATACAGCATTTTAAAAATGTTTCCAAAATTATATTCTTCAAAATGGTATGCACAGTGTCATCTTTGGAGGGCTGTATCTTGGAGCAGAAATTTTTTTGGAGAAAACAAAAAAATACGTGTTCCTTTCTTAGTCCTTCATTTTAATGTATGCCAAATTCAATAACATTTGAGACGATAAAGGTAAGATTTTTTCCTAGCCTGCCTGAATTGATATGGACTATGCCACCAGCATGAGAGGCAAACTGCAAAATTATTCTACTACTGCTAATGTGCATTCTGCATAAGGGCCACAAAGATATGATGCAGAAAGTTAGGGCTTAGAGTGACGTTTTTCCCTTGATTTATTTGTGAATGTAACAGGAAAGAAAATTACTAGCAGTGCTATATTGTATTTCCGCCATGAACCATGTGGGCTATGTATGTAGATTGATGTGTAGCCCCTTTAAATTCATAACCACATAATAGTAAGATAACTAGCTATAAGAACTACATCATAAGGCAGTATTAACTATTAACTTCAGTTACTGATACTCTTCTGTATTTTCTGGTTGAACACAGTACAACTGTATGTGTTATATAACTATCATTTTTCCTGGTGTTTCGTCCACGTATGCATTTGACACATACATTGAACACGTCTCCTTGCCTCCTTCTGTGTCCACAGCTTCCTCCCTTTGCCTGTCCACCTTGTCCTCCCACCTCTACATGTTTATTGTAATAATAAAGCAATTATTTTTCAAATATGGAAAAAACCAACAAAAATC
The DNA here is from genome assembly GCF_023898315.1 of Schistocerca nitens. Classification (NCBI taxonomy): domain Eukaryota; kingdom Metazoa; phylum Arthropoda; class Insecta; order Orthoptera; family Acrididae; genus Schistocerca; species Schistocerca nitens. The sequence continues at coordinate 432,572,557 of NC_064614.1, forward strand.
TAGAACTGTTCCAGCGATACAATTTCTTCAACACTCTGTCTCTTAACTGTCTTCCTCCCTCTGACCATATCCTCATCCACATCCTCTATCTATCTCCATTTCCTCTTCTTCCTTTTCCATCTGCCCTCTACCGTTCTACAACTTACATATGCCTCATGCACCTCCCCCTCCTCTCCCCTCTCTGTCCATTTCCTCCTCTCCCCTCTCTGCCCATTTCCTCCTGTCCCCTCCTCTGTTCATCTCGACTTGTTACGGCCATGCTCATCGGCCCTTGTAGGTCCCTGCAACACAGTTCAGTAAAACAGGCCAATAGTACTTACATAACATGCAGGACAGATTAGACATCAGGAGCTTTTGTGGGACGGCTTACTACACTTATGCAGTAATTTGTTTTTGGATACAATATAATCCAGTTTATTGTACACAAGATTAGCTTGTTGAAAAATTTCACACTTCGAATCCTTTAGGAATTCGTATGTGCCACTGTTACATTGTATAGCTATTTCTAGAACACTACATCTTGTCCATGATAAGTTTGTGATTCATACCATGGCTGCTGGGAAAGGCAGGAGGCATGCCTTGCATGTGCATTAGAACTGTTGATGGGAGAGGATTGGTGAGGGGAAGGCTGAGTACAGTAAGAATTTGCATCTAATACTAGTTTAAAGTTGGAAGCATTAAGAGCAAATGAATATCTTTCAGCTAGTGCTGAATTTCTCTGCTGCTGGCACCACCAGTAAAATTGTCAACTTGTAGGGGACCAGCTGTACTTCCACAATGGGTTTTGGTTATTATTGACATGTTGCATGAATCATTTGTGTGGTGTACCTTAATGGCATGAACAGAGTCAATTTAAATATTATTAATTATTTCATTTGTGCTTAAATGTTGTCACATGCTGACCAGTTACACCAGTTCACATAAAATGTCGCAAGCTGTCAAGTTACACAAGTTCACTTAAGACACCAAAACATTTAATTTGGAAATAGAGGCAAATATGCAACGAGGCAAATATGCAACACTTTTGTACTAAAAAATTCTAAATAACAGAACATGTAACATGTCAGCCTCAGTTGCAAATAGAAGCCAAGCTTTACCTAGGTTTCAGCCAAAATAATTTGGCCTTCTTCAGAAGTGAGTGACAGCTCTTGCGGCCAACCGACCTCGTCTGCGCAGTGGGGCCTGCTGTTCTCTTCAGCCCAAGTAATGTAGTTTACGACTACCTACTATGGTGCTACAGTTTTATACATGACATGGCCAAACTTTGGCATGCAGTATTTTTGTGTCATTTGCTTCTGAAGAAGGCCAAATTATTTTGGCTGAAACCTGGGTAAAGTTCGGTTTCCATTTGCAAGGCTGACGTGTTACATGTTCAGTTATCACGGTTGCTGACAGGGCTACACAATATTAAAATTCTTGTTTTACGAATACTTATTTTGAGCACTATCAGAGACAATCAAAAAAAAAATTTTTTTTTTTTATTCATGTATTTATTTGTTGGTTGTAACTCTTAGCTTAACTTTGCTTACTGCACGTATTTCTGATCATTCTTCAGCATAACACAACTTTCTATTAATTGAGTATATGTTCTTAACTTGATATTTCATTTACATTGTATCTTGTATTGTAATTACGTAAGTTACATCTAAACGAGGTACAATTTGACACATTCCTTATCCTTGCAATTCGGTCACTACCTGGATCTACAGAACATGAAATAAATGAATAAAAAATAAATAGCACCACGTGCAATCTTTTATAGCTGTGTATGACTGTGTGTGAAAGGCCATATTCTAAAAAGAGGAAAATAGATACCATCACAAGGAGTAAATTTTGACGTAGAGCACAAAAAGCGGACAACAAAGGTCGCATTGATAAGGACATGAGAGTGGCCCATCATCCACAAGAAACTACAGAAGTGTTCGGAAAGCCCAAATAATATATTTGGTATCCATTACTGTGTAGGACTTTAAAAAGTGTAATATAAACTGCTTGAGTTTTTGGGATTCTTTGTGTGGCTTATTATGTAAGTTTGTTTGATATTAGTATTCTTAAATATGCTTGAGTGTCAACATTAAAGGAGAAAGATTCGTTACAACAAATATCTCCATACTACGCAATAATGTGGAATTATAATTAGGCAAACTACATGCACGTATAGTAGTGTAGAGGCCTAGGGTCCCATGAGAGTCACAGTATCATTAATTACATTGATGAAGAGGGTGAGAAATATCTTAAAATTAGGCACATTATCAGCCATGGTATTGTATGAAATAAATAGCAGGAACTTTTATATCGAACTAGTGTTGGGGCAGCAGTAAACTACGTCATTTTCAGTAATTTTTTGATTGATAACATTACATCTCGATGACGGTTATGTTGTTACCAATAACACTTTAGCTGTTTTGGCGAGCTGAGTGAGTAAAATTTTTGATTACATTTGTCTTTTTAAAGTGTGAACAGCAGTGGGTCAACTAGATATTTCTATAGCCTTGAGAATGTCTCTAGCACCAATAGACAAAATGTAGGGGAAAAAATTTGCCTTGTATCATGAACAAAACCTCAAAGAAACAGTTACCACCTTGAGTGTCAGCATCAGCAATGGAAGTCTGCACTTCAGACAACAACATTGTTTTTCAAACCCAAATTAAAGTGCTTTCCCCCTAATGACTCCTGTGCCATACAGGAATTCTCAGTGAGAAGTTAATTACAAACGTATAAATTCCCAGCGTAACTTTTGGAACACTGTACTTTCTCCCAGCTTTGCTGGCAGCACTACTTGGCAAATCTGACATACTATTCCTTGTAAGTATCTGCCAAATATTGTCAGCATGAGCCAGGAAATCTCCTGTATGGGTGCTTGTTCTGACATCCATGTGCAGATTTTCATCTGCAAATTATCTGTGCTTTCTGCAGGTAACTTTTCCATACACATCAAAAAGTCACCAAGACATGATCCACATCATAATGTATATCATGAAAACAGTCTGAGACATGCAGCTGACCAACCTTCTAAGAGCCCATCAGTATGTGCTGTTCGTGGCATTCTAATTTCTGACATTTTAATTGGATGTGTTTTATATCAAGACAGAACTTCGTGTCAGTTACTGTATGACTTTATCAGATTTAATTTAGTATCCATGTTCAGGGTGGAATATACAACCTGAGGCAGTCCTGTTCTGGGAAGTCGATCTAAAACAATTGCTTTAATGTCACATTTAGTTAAAAACATAGTTTCATGCTCTGTACCTTGTTCATTTGTGTAAAAAGCCAGAATAACTGTACACAGAAACTCTGTTAATTGTGACAAATTACGTCTATGGTAGTTGGATGTTCTTTGGATCATATTCACAGCAACTTGCCATGATGTGAAACATGCCAGTACCTTCTCAAGTAAAGTATATTTTCTCTGCTAAAACATAACTACATGCTATTTAATTTTAATGTACAACAAAATATTATTAATTTGACCCAACCACATGACAGCCTATTTTCTCAGAAATTCCTCTGTGAAGCAGAAAATGTTAGAAAGTGTTGTCACATAGAAAAGATTTCAGTTTGTGTAAAACTTTCATTGTTTACCAGCTTCTTTTTGTCGTAAGGTTAAGCTCTAAATAGGGGGGACTATTTTTGTTGTTAGTATTGTGTATATGAATGCTGCTGTTGTTGTCAAATAATGACAAGATTCTTCGTAACAAGCTTCGTAAGAGACTAAATATATTATGAGGCTGTTGTTAAAAGCCCATTTTTTAAACAGCCCTCCCCAGTGAGACCAGCGCCACCTCTATGGAACACACAGCTATATGTAACTTGAAATCCAAGCTTCAGGTCATTGAGCATCTCTTCCGGCATTTATCAGTTTTCCCTCTGCATGTTGTTATGAAATACTAGTGTGTCCTGATCTCTTTCAGGAGTACTTTAATTACCATCTCTCCACATACATCTCAGTCTGTTGTTAGATTTGTTTCTCTGTTCTCTTTGTCCCATTAATTGACTTATTAGCTTGGATTTGTCTACTGTCCCTGATTGTGTTTCTGTTGTATGCAGCTGTTCCAAATTTCTAAAAGGCTCTTAACTGTTGTCCAGTCTTTTGCTAATAACTTATCTTGTACTCTACACTGTAGTTAGCTTATAATAACTTCTAATAAGGGCTCCTCACGATTAGGATCATTGAGGTGTTTGACTTCACTTAGTTTACATCCAACAAAATCTCTGTATCCCTTCCATATGTTGCTATTATACAATTTTGACCTCAATAATTACATTTAAAATTTATTTTGTGCTACTTCAATCCAGTATTTAGGTTTGAATTTGCTTTAACACCAATAAAAGGCTTGAAATCATGTACCCTCAGCATACCCCATTGTACTGTGATTCCTCATAAATGCTTGACTACGAATTTAATCTTCTTGTGGTCCTACCACGTCCTGGATAACATGCCTTGAAGTGCTTTGAGAAATAGCAAAGAATGTGTATCAATATTACGAAAAGGATAGTTGCTATTCACCATATAGCAGAGATGCTGTCGCAGCCGGCCTGTGTGGCCGAGCGGTTCTAGGCACTTCAGTCTGGAACCGCACAACTGCTACGGTCGCAGGTTCGAATCCTGCCTAGGGCATGGATGTGTTTGATGTCCTTAGGTTAGTTAGGTTTAAGTGGTTCTAAGTTCTAGGGAACTGATGACCTTAGATGTTAAGTCCCATAGTGCTCAGAGCCATTTTTTTGCTGAGTCGCAGATAGGCACAACAAAAAGACTGTCACAAAATAAGCTTTCGGCCAACAAGGCCATTGTCAAAAATGGACCACACACACACACACACACACACTTACTTTCTTTCTCTCTCTCTCTCTCTCTCTCTCTCTCTCTCTCTCTCTCTCTCTCTCTCTTACACATGACCACAGTCTCTGGCTACTGAGGCCATACTGCGAGCAGCAGTGCACAGTGCATGATGGGAGAGGCAAGTGGTTGAGGGAACTAAGGAGGAGGCCAGGGAGGAGAGGGATAGCAGGGTAGGGGAGGAGGATGGTAAAGTGCTACTTGTGGGAGTGCATGAAGACGGGGTGGAGAGAGGGTAGGTAGGGTAGTTAGGTACTTTCAGGAGGTTAAATGATGGGCAAGGGTGGGGGGGGGGAGTAGTGGTAAAGGAGAGAAATAATAAGACTGAGTGTGTTGGTGGAATAGAGGGCTGTGTAGTGCTGGAATAGCAACAGGGAAGGAGGTAGATAGGTAAGGACAATGACTAACGAAGGTTGAGGCCAGGAGAGTTTGAGGAACGTGAGGATACATTGCAGGGAGAGTTCCCAAGTGCGCAATTCAGAAAAGCTGGTAGTGGTCTAAAGGATGTCATGTTTGGCAGTGGGCTCAGCAACAATATCGTCCAGCTGTATCTTCGCCACACTTTGTAAATGGGCATTCATGTGGATAGACAGCTTGTTGGTTGTCATGCCCACGTCGAATGCAGCACATTGGTTGCAACTTAGCTTGTAGTTCAAATAACTGGTTTCACAGTTAGCCCTGCCTTTGATGGAATAGGTGATGCCTGTGACTGGATTAGGAGTAGGTGGGAGGATGTACGGCACAGATCTTGCATCTAGGTCTGTCACAGGGATATGAGCTGTGTGGCAAGGGGTTGGGAGCAGTAGTTGTATAGCAATGGACAAGAATATTGCATAGGTTCGGTGAGTGGCAGAATAACACTGTGGGAGGGACGGGAAGGATAGTAGATCGGACATTCATCATTTCAAAGCATGATGAGAGACAATTGAAACACTGTTGGAAAATGTGATTCAGTTGCTCTAGTCCTGGGTGGTACTGAATCATGAGGGAAATGCTCCTTTGTGGCCAGATTGTGGGAGTTTGGGAGGTGTTGGGTGACGGAAGAGATGAGGCAAGGGAGATCTGTTTTTTTACAAGGTTGGGAGGATAATTGCAGACTGTGAAGGCTTCAGTGAGACCCCTGGTATATTTCAAGAGGAACCAATCGTCACTACAGATGCAATGGCCATGAGTGGCTAGGTTGTATGGAAGGCACTCCTTGGTATGAAACAGGTGGCAGCTGTCGAAGTAGAGGTATTGCTGGTGTTTGGTAGGTTTTCTGTGGACAGAAGTATTGATGTAGCCATCTTTGAGGTGGAGGTCAATGTCGAGGAAGGTGGCTTGTTGGGTTGAGTAGGACCTGGTGAAGTCAATGGGGCAGAAAGTGTTAAGAGATTCTGAGGGGACAGAAAGTGTTAAGAGATTCTGATGGGGCAGAAAGTGTTACGAGATTCTGATGGGGCAGAAAGTGTTACGAGATTCTGATGGGGCAGAAAGTGTTACGAGATTCTGATGGGGCAGAAAGTGTTACGAGATTCTGATGGGGCAGAAAGTGTTAAGAGATTCTGATGGGGCAGAAAGTGTTAAGAGATTCTGATGGGGCAGAAAGTGTTACGAGATTCTGATGGGGCAGAAAGTGTTACGAGATTCTGATGGGGCAGAAAGTGTTACGAGATTCTGATGGGGCAGAAAGTGTTACGAGATTCTGATGGGGCAGAAAGTGTTACGAGATTCTGATGGGGCAGAAAGTGTTACGAGATTCTGATGGGGCAGAAAGTGTTAAGAGATTCTGACGGGGCAGAAAGTGTTAGAGATTCTGGGGAAATGTTGACAGGGTGTCCTCACACTCGATCCAGACCGTAAGGACGTCATCACTGAATCAGAACCAGGTGAGGTGTTTGGGATTCTGGTGATTAGAGAGGATTCCTCTAGATGGCCCAAGAATTGGTTGGCATAGAATGGTGCCATGTGGGTGCCTATAGCTGTACTCCCAATTTGTTTATAGGTAATGCCTTCAAAGGAAATGTAGTTGTGAGTGAGAATATAGTTGGTCATGGTGACTAGGAAGGAGGTTGTCAGTTTGGAATCTGTTTGGCATCGTGGAAGGTAGTGTTCGACATTGTTAAGGGAATGGGCTTTAGCAATGTTAATATAAAGGGAAGTGCCATCAACAGTGATGAACAGGGCACCATGTGGTAAAGGAACAGGAACTGTGGAGAGTCAGTGGAGGAAATAGTTATCTTTTATATAGGAGGGTAGGTTGTGGATAATATGCTGAATGTTTTGGTGTGTGAAAGCAGAGGTTCTCTCAATAGGGGCACAGTAAGCGGCCACAATGGTGTGTCCTGGGTGATTGTGTTTATGGAACTTAGGAAGCACGTAGAAGATAGGAGTGCAGAGTGTGGTGGTGAGGGGAGATATGGACTCCGGGGAGAGATTCTGGGATGGGCCTGAAGACTTAAGGGTCTCACTGTAGCCTTCACAGTCAGTAATTACCCTCCCAGCCCTGTACAAAACAGATCTCCCTTGCCTTACCTTTCCAGTCACCCATGACCTCCCAAACTTTCACCATGCGGCCACAGAGGAGCATTCCCCTCGTGACTCAGTACCACCCAGGACTGGAGAACTGAATCAAATTCTCCATCAGGGTTTCAACTATCTCTCATCATGTCCTGAAATGAGGAATGTCCTACCTATTATCCTTCCCACCCCTCCTACAATGGTATTCCACCACTCACCGAATCTACACTATATTCTTGTCAATCCTACACAAGCCCTGCTCCCAACCCCTTGCCTCACAGCTAGTTTCCCTAGATGCAAGACATGTCCCATACATCCTCCCACCACCACCCACTCCAATCTGGTCACAAGCATCACCTATCCCATCAAAGGCAGGGCTGCCTGTGAAACCAGACATGTGAACTACCAGCTAAGCTGCAGCCACTGTGCTGCATTCTTCGTGGGCATGACAACCAACAACCTGTCTGTTTGCATGAATGGCCACAGACAAACTGTGGCCAAGAAACAACTGGACCTCCTGTTACCCACCTGGCCTCAACCTTCGTTAGTCAGTGTCCTTACCCATCTAGACCCTTCACTGTTCCCATTCCAATACTACACAGACCTCTGTTCCAACACATCCTGTCTTTTTATTTCTCACATTTTCCCATACCTCCGCTCCACCCTACCCCTCCCCTCACCCTCCAATTAACCTCCCAACTGCATCTACCTCACCTGCCCTCCTCCACCTCGTCCCTGTACACTCCCACAAGCAGCACTTTACTGTCCCTCACCTCTACCGTGCTATCCATCCACATCCCAGCCTCCTCCTTACCACCACCATCAAGTTCTCTCTCCTATGATGTGCTGCTGCTCACATTCTAGCCTCAGTAGCCAGAGTTTCTGGTTGTGAGCACGCACGCACATGCGTGCATCTGTCTCTGTCTCTGTGTGTGTGTGTGTGTGGGGGGGGGGGGGTTGGTATTATTCACCTGTAAATGTAATTTACTTTCTCTGTGCTCATTACAGTAGTCCAGTGTAACAAATGTCAGTTTCATTAATTAAGAATGATATTGTTTCAATATGTTTGTCAATTTTGCATGTTTGTTTTAGTCCATAGTAACCTGGTTTCTACTGTTTGAAGCTGTTTAATTATCACGTCTGGGGTTGTATTAAAAGAAGTTTTCCTTGTCATGTAATATCTCCTACTGTACATCTTATTTATTCTGCTTGTTTGAGTTTGAACCCTAGGTAGATTCTAATTTCCATTCTACCATTGACCTGTGTCATAAGGTTATTGATATTAATTCCACCTGTTGCAATCTGGTATCCATTTTGTTCATCCTTGAATGTAATTGGGTAAAATTGTTATTCATCTGATCTGTTATTTGATGGCAATGCCATTACCTCTGTGAAAATTTTACATGGATCTGTTATGCAAATGTATGTAACAACAGTTTGGCTGTTGATGATCTCCTGTGAGAGCCATGGTTGTTGAATTCACGTCTTAACTATTTGGTAGATCGACACAAAGTTATTGCTATACTACTCAATGAATTTGGTATGGTCTTGACTTTAAAAGAACTTCAGAGAACTGAGGTGGCATGCACTGATTGCTAGTTTACACTGAATTCATTCTATGCAATATATGTATCAGTATGCAAACAAATAAACATAGCTCGTTTCTGACGCACTGGATATTTATAGCTGAAAAGGTACATGCTTATGTACACCCTTAAACAACATGTCGCGCTGCTCATAGGTGTCAATTTGGAGGGCTAGAATGTTTGCCCACTTCTGCTACTATGTGGCAGTGATGCTGCATGCTGCAGCGGACAACTGATGTATGTGTATCCAATGACTCTTCATAGCTCTAAATTGGCATGCTGGAAATGTACGGAGGTATTGCTTGACTCGTATTCAGCAATCCAGAGATTTAAACCAACTACAACGTATGCTATTGTGTACGAATGAACTCATTCCCAGTTATTTCTATGTGAGGCAACACATTGATTCTTGTTGTTGTTGTTGTTGTTGTTGTGGTCTTCAGCCCTGAGACTGGTTTGATGCAGCTCTCCATGCTACTCTATCCTGCGCAAGCTTCTTCATCTCCCCGTACCTACTGCAACCTACATCCTTCTGAATCTGCTTGGTGTATTCATCTCTTGGTCTCCCTCTACGATTTTTACCCTCCATGCTGCCCTCCAATACTAAATTGGTAATCCCTTGATGCCTCAGAACATGTCCTACCAACTGATCCCTTCTTCTAGTCAAGTTGTGCCACAAACTTCTCTTCTCCCTAATCCTATTCAACACCTCCTCATTAGTTATGTGATCTACCCATCTAATCTTCAGCATTCTTCTGTAGCACCACATTTCGAAAGCTTCTATTCTCTTCTTGTCTAAACTATTTACCGTCCATGTTTAACTTCCATACATGGCTACACTCCATACAAATACTTTCAGAAATGACTTCCTGACACTTAAATCTATACTTGACGTTAACAAATTTCTCTTCTTCAGAAACGCTTTCCTTGCCATTGCCAGTCTACATTTTATATCCTCCCTACTTCGACCATCGTTGGTTATTTTGCTCCCCAAAATAGCAAAACTCATTTACTACATCAAGTGTCTCATTTCCTAATCTAATTCTCTCAGCATCACCTGACTTAATTCGACTACATTCCATTATCCTCGTTTTGCTTTTGTTGATGTTCATCTTTATCCTCCCTTCAAGACACTATCCATTCCGTTCAACTGCTCTTCCAGGTCCTTTGCTGTCTCTGACAGAATTACAATGTCATCAGTGAACCTCAAAGTTTTTATTTCTTCTCCATGGATTTTAATACCTACTCTGAATTTTTCTTTTATTTCCTTCACTGCTTGCTCAATATACAGATTGAATAACATCGGGGAGAGGCTACAAACCTGTCTCACTCCCTTGCCAACCACTGCTTCCCTTTCATGCTCCTCAACTCTTATAACTGCCATTTGGTTTCTATACAAATTGTAAATAGCCTTTCGCTCCCTATATTTTACCCCTACCACCTTCAGAATTTGAAAGAGAGTTCCAGTCAGCATTGTCAAAAGCTTTCTCTAAGTCTACAAATGCTAGAAATGTAGGTTTGCCTTTCCTTAATCTAACTTCTAAGATAAGCCGTAGGGTCAGTATTGCCTCACGTGTTCCAATATTTCTACGGAATCCAAACTGATCTTCCCCAAGGTCGGCTTCTACTAGTTTTTCCATTCGCCTGTAAAGAATTCGCGTTAGTATTTTGCAGCCGTGACTTATTAAACTGATAGTTTGGTAATTTTCACATTTGTCAACACCCGCTTTCTTTGGGATTGGAATTACGATATTCTTCTTGAAGTCTGAGGGTATTTCGCCTGTCTCATACATCTTGCTCACCAGATGGTAGAGTTTTGTCAGGACTGGCTCTCCCAAGGCTGTCAGTAGTTTTAATGGAATGTTGTCTAGTCCCGGGGCCTTGTTTCGACTCAGGTCTTTCAGTGCTCCGTCAAACTCTCCACGCAGTATCGTATCTCCCATTTCATCTTCACCTACGGCCTCTTCCATTTTCATAATATCGCCCTCAACTACATCGCCCTTGTATAGACCCTCTATATCTGAGCTCTTGATATTCATACAAGAGGCTCTCTTTTCTCCAAAGGTCTCTTTAATTTTCCTGTAGGCAGTGTCTATCTTACCCCTAGTGAGATATGCCTCTACATCCTTACATTTATCCTCTAGCCATGCCTGCTTAGCCATTTTGCACTTCCTGTCGATCTCATTTTTGAGACGTTTGTATTCCTTTTTGCCTGCTTCGTTTACTGCATTTTTATATTTTCTCCTTTCGTCAATCAAATTCAATATTCCTTCTGTTACCGGAGGATTTCTACTAGCCCTCATCTTTTTACCTATTTGATCCTCTGCTGCCTTCACTACTTCATCTCTCAAAGCTACCCATTCGTTTTCTACTGTATTTCTTTCCCCCATTCCTGTCAATTGTTCCCTTACGCTCTCCCTGAAACTCTGCACAACCTCTGGTTTAGTCAGTTTATCCAGGTCCCATCTCCTTAAATTCCCACTTTTTTGCAGTTTCTTCAGTTTTAATCTACAGTTCATAACCAATAGATTGTGATCAGAGTCCACATCTGCCCCTGGAAATGTCTTACAATTTAAAACCTGGTTGCTAAATCTCTGTCTTACCATTATATAATCTATCTAAAACCTTCTAGTATCTCCAGGGTTCTTCCACGTATACAACCTTCTTTTATGATTCTTGAACCAAGTGTTAGCTATGATTAAGTTATGCTCTGTGCAAAATTCTACCAGGCGGCTTCCTCTTTCATTTCTTAGCCCCAATCCATATTCACCTACTATGTTTCCTTCTCTCCCTTTTCCTACTACCGAATTCCAGTCACCCATGACTATTAAATTTTTGTCTCCCTTCACTGTCTGAATAATTTCTTTTATTTCATCATACATTTCTTCAATTTCTTCGTCATCTGCAGAGCTAGTTGGCATATAAACTTGTACTACTGTAGTAGGCGTGGGATTCGTGTCTATCTTGGCCACAATAATGCGTTCACTATGCTGTTTGTAGTAGCTTACCCACATTCCTATTTTTTTTATTCATTATTAAACCTACTCCTGCATTACCCCTATTTGACTTTGTATTTATAACCCTGTATTCGCCTGACCTAAAGTCTTGTTCCTCCTGCCACCGAACTTCACTAATTCCCACTATATCTAACTTTAACCTATCCATTTCCCTTTTTAAATTTTCTAACCTACCTGCCCGATTAAGGGATCTGACATTCCACGCTCCGATCCGTAGAACGCCAGTTTTCTTTCTCCTGATAACGACGTCCTCTTGAGTAGTCCCCGCCCGGAGATCCGAATGGGGGACTATTTTACCTCCAGAATATTTTACCCAAGAGGACGCCATCATCAATAACCATACAGTAAAGCTGCATGCCCTCGGGAAAAATTACGGCTGTAGTTTCCCCTTGCTTTCAACCGTTCGCAGTACCAGCACAGCAAGGCCGCTTTGGTTAGTGTTACAAGGCCAGATCAGTCAATCATCCAGACTGTTGCCCCTGCAACTACTGAAAAGGCTGCTGCCTCTCTTCAGGAACCACGCGTTTGTTTGGCCTCTCAACAGATACTCCTCCATTGTGGTTGCACCTACGGTACGGCTATCTGTATCGCTGAGGCATGCAAACCTCCCCACCAACAGCAAGGTCCATGGTTCATGGAGGGTGATTCTTGTTACTACCATTAAAATGTTCTTGAATGATGAAAAATATAGTTTTCACTGGTAAATATTGATATTCTTTTAGCACAAACTGTATCACCCTATCAGTGTCCATTTTTAACATTGCAATTGTAATTAAACTTTGCAGATTAGTAGCATGTATTTTTACCCAGCCCCCCCCCCCCCCCCTCCTCTCCTCACGTACTTGTCAACGGATATTGTTTGCATGCATGGTTATTTCGCCGTCTTACTTCTCTGAAACGTCATATATGTGTGTGTACTTTTATCTCTGTCACATTTCATCTTCTTTAATGTTCTTAGGTTCACAAATCCACAGTCGCCAAATGCGAGGATTCCTCCTCTTTGAGTGATATTACTCGTTTTGTAGGGAACCCGCCTACCACCATACTTACACTGTGAAGTGGCTGCTATTATATACTAACAGGCACTGGTAGGCTCACAAACTGGATTTATTATTCCAATTACAATTCAGTTTAACTTCTCATCAACAGTAACTTCATACAACCAACTAATAACAAAAATGGACCGCCCTTATGGTTCTCAGTCAAATTTGGTTCTGTGTTATACAGTGATGAGGCAGAACATTATGACCACCAATGTAATAGACGGTATGTCCACCTTTGGCATGAATAACAGCGACAACACGTTGTGGCATGGAAGCAATGAGGCCCCTTGGTAGGTTGCTGGAGAGAACTGGCACCACATTTGCACACACAAGTCGCCTAATTCCTGTAAATTCGGGTGATGGAGGCAATGAGCTCTGATCCTGCAATCAGTCACATCCCAGATGTGTTGAACCGGTTTCTGATCTATGGAACTCGCCACTGTGTTCCTCGAACCACTCCATCACACTCCTGTCCTTGTGACATGGGCATTATCTTGGTGAAAAATGTCACTGCCATCTGGAAACATGATCGTCACGAAGTGATGCATGTAGTCTGAACCAGTGTGTGACACTCCTTGGCCATCATAGTGCCTTGCACGAGCTCCATCATTGGACCCATTGGTACCCATGTGAATTTTCTTGCCAGCTTGTCTCTGTCCTGCAGTACAAGTGTCAAGGATCTGCTCCCATGGAAGATGGATTTGCACCCTGCCCTCCCTTCGGCATGATGAAGAAGGTATTGGGATTCGTCAGACCAATCAATGCTCTGCCACTGCACCAGTATCCAGCACCAGTGGTCACATCCCATTTCAGTCGTACCTAACAATGCTGTGGTGTTAACATTGGCACATGCACAGGCAGTTAGCTGTGGTTACCCATCTTTAGACTGTCCTGTTCTACCATTCTGCCCAGCTTACGACATCAGACATCTGTAATGGGGGGGGGGGGGGGGGGGCACTCAACCCCACAATGTCTGTATAAGGTTTTACTTTGGTTTCACCATGTCTTGAAGACAACCACCACTGCACTCCTTGGACACCTGACAAGTCATGCAGATTCTGAAATACTCGTGCCAAGCCTCCGGGCCACCACAATCTGCCTTTGGTCAAACTCAGATAGATTGCGCACCTTCCCCATTCTACGCATGCTCACTGATAACTACATGCTCCAAGCGTGTGTCTGATTGGCAGTCATTCCTCACCAAGTGACAATGCTATGAAATGGATGGGTTTATATCAATAATAGGTCAGTGGTCATAATGTTGTGGCTGATTAGTGTACATAGATCTCCCTAGTTACCAAGTCCCATGGTCACGGAACTTGGCCATGAAAGGAAAACTACGGCATGCTGTACTGCTCTGCAGACTCTAAAAACAAAGATGATGTAACTTACCAAACGAAAGTGTTGGTATGTTGATAGACACACACACACACACACACACACACACAAAATTCAAGCTTTCGCAAGCAACGGTTGCTTCATCAGGAAAGAGGGAAGGAGAGGGAAAGACGAAAGGATGTGGGTTTTAAGGGAGAGGGTAAGGAGTCATTCCAATCCCGGGAGCGGAAAGACTTACCTTGGGGGGAGTCCCTTTTTTCCCCCTAAGGTAAGTCTTTCTGCTCCCGGGATTGGAATGACTCCTTACCCTCTCCCTTAAAACCCACATCCTTTCGTATTTCCCTCTCCTTCCCTCTTTCTTGATGAAGCAACCGTTGGTTGCGAAAGCTTGAATTTTGTGTGTGTGTGTGTGTGTGTGTGTGTGTGTGTGTGTCTATCAACATACCAACGATTTTGTATGGTAAGTTACATCATCTTTGTTTTTAGATATATTTTTCCCACGTGGAATGTTTCCCTCTATTACACACACACACACACACACACACACACACACACACACACACACACACACACACGATCCCTCACGAGCATGCGGAAGTGCCATAGTACGACGTGGCATGGACTCTACTAATGTCTCAAGGAGTGCTAAAGGGAATTGACACCATGAATGCTGCAGGGGGCTGTCCATAAATCTGTAAGCGTACAAGGGGCTGGAGTTCTTTTCTGAACAGCATGTTGCAAGTCATCCCTGATGTGCTCAATAATGTTCCTGACTGTGGAGTTTGGTGGGCAGCGGAAGTGTTAAAACTCAGTGTTCTTGGAGCTACTCTGTAGCAATTCTGAACATGTGGGGTGTCACATTGTCCTGCTGCAATTGCCCAGGTCAATCAGAATGCACAATGGACATGAATGGATGCTGGTGATCAGACAGGATGCTTACATATGTGTCACCTGTCAGTCATATCTAGGCATATCATGGGCTCCATATCACCCAACTGCACATGCCCCACACCATTGCATAGCCTCCTCCGGCTTGAACAGTCCCCTGCTGACATGCAGGGTCCATGGATTCATGAGGTTGTCTCTTACCCATATATGCCCATCCGCTCAATATGATTTGAAATGAGACACATCTGACCAGACAACAAGTTTCCAGTCATCAACAGTCCAGTGTCTGTGTTGACGGGTCCGAGCACGGCATAAAGCTTCGTGTCGTGCTGTCATCAAGGGTACACCAGTGGGCCTTCAGCTCTGAAACCCCATATTGTTGATGGTTCGTTGAATGGTTCACACATTGGCATTTATTGATGGCCTTTTGAAATCCGCAACTATTTGCGGAAGGGTTCCGTTTCTGCCACGTTGAATGATTCTCTTCAGTCGTCATTGGTCCTTTCTTGCAGGATCTTTTTCTGGTCACAGTGATGTTGGAAAAAGAACCTGGTGACCTTCATGTCTCCAGCCACCAACTGTAACTGCAAATCTACATCAAATGATGTACAGCGCACAGTAATACACAATTATTTTACGTAGCATTGTTATTTATAGGCCTGTATTTTCTTATTTATATTACACTAATGATTTGACTCAGTTGTTTGCAGCATGAAAGTGTAGTTTTTCTATTGTTGCACCATTTATTTGTGAAGTACAGTATAGGAACAATACCAGTTATCAATGAATGACCTATTTCATTTCAAGCGCTGCCACAAACGAGTGAAACAGGACCGTGGGAAGATTATGAACCTCCTCCGAAACTTGCCAAATGATGAACTACAAAATGTTTTATCAGATACAATACGTGATGAAGTAATGGATATAGTAGAGGCACCTTCAGGAAGTATGGATGGAGATTCTGAGGAGGAATTTACAATAGAAAAAGAAGAAGAAACTGTCCAAAAAGAAGGTAAAACGATTTACTTTTATTTAATATTATAATGGAATGTGAAATGATGACACCTCTGAAAGTGAAATGATGAGACCTCTCAGATCTCCTTCATATCTTAGATGTCAAATTTTTGTGGTTATGGACTACATAGTAAAATATGGTTAGTTGTTTTTCATGACATTGAAGTGTAAGCTAGAAAATTGCCACCACCAAAAAAACACACAGTATTGATAATTGGTGGCTGTAAGATGAAATGAGCAGTAGTAAAAAGAGAGGTATATGCAGTGCAACCTTAATTAATTATCACCTCACTGCTCTATATAACTTGGGATGGAACATGCTAGATTTAATGTAATAAAATTAAGAGCAAAGTTGTTACTTCGAAAGAAACCTTTTACATCTTCAGTTATTTCAAATAGCTGCTGCTCATCTACTGCTAGCTTAGTGTTTATATGACTGTAGATTTGTATAAAAAGTAACTTACCTGTTTACAATTAACACTGCTGCTATTTATGCCGCTAACTGGTTCCTTCTAGTCTTGAATTTGGATGATGATATTTTGTAGAATGAATGGCCAAAAAGAAATGTTGTAATTTCTGGCATTCTAAGTTTTTGTCTTTTATAATAGGAGCTTATTGAAGTTGATGTAGAAATGTTTCTTTCTTCTTTTGTGGCTGTGTAAATCCATCGCTCTAGGGGGGGGGGGGGGGCGGCAAGATATACTGTTAAGGAGAACATGTATTAGGAAGTGAGTATAAGAAGTCCAAGGTTTCTGAAAAATGTGAAGTTACTTCACTTAGAATTATTGCTGCTTGCATGTGCCGAATAAATATTTTATGTATTAAGTGGCATTGTCCCAAGAGAACTGCAAAAACACAACAGAGTGTGAAACTGCTTGAAAGAAATACTGTTGTCATAGTGTAAGCATAGTCAGATATTGTTGTAAGTGAAAGTAATGCTGAACTGATTTAGCTGTGTGTGGACTTCGTTTTACATTGTCATCAAGATTGGCCCTAAGGAATGTGACACATTCTTTCATTTAGAATGTGGTTAATGATATCTATTTATGTTACCAGATTGTAATTTTTATTTGTTTTATATTGAATATCGTTAGTCTTTGGTGAGGTTAAGACTTAATTTGTAAAATTAAGAGACAGCACTGGCTAGCCATTATTTACCTCCAGGTAGCAAAATTTGAAGCAAGTGGATATGGAAAGTAGATATAGGAAGTAGATTGTCACACACAGTACATTGGTAAGCACTGTGTCAGCTTCAGTCAGAGATGATAAGGGGAGGTGGTGAGAAGTAAAGATGGACTAAGGTGGAGAGGAGTGAGATGTCGGAAAGGTGGTACAGTTAAGGTCTAGATGGGAAAAATAAGAGGAGATGGAAAAAAATCAGGAAGGTGTGAATATAAGAAAGAAATAGGGTTTACTTCCTACTAACAGATAAAAAGAGGTGTAGGGTGAGAAAAATTCTCTTAAACAATTGGAAGTATTCTCAGTTGTGTAACTTACACAAGTGTTTAACTGAATATCATGAAGACTTCTGTAGAGTCAGCATTATTTTCATGTGGAGTGTTGTGTTACAACATCATTACATGAGGAATTGATGCTGGTTACAAATACTAGAAAATTGTACCTAATCTTGAAACTGCAAACTGATTCAGCAGCTTTACAGGTATACCGGTAAGTGTGCCATCTCAATGAAAAGATGTGACAGGTGTCATAGCTTTCGTACCGAGTGAGGTAGCACAGTGGTTAGCTCACTGTACTCGCATTCCGTAAGATGACGGTTCAAACCCACGACTGGCCATCCAGATTTAGGTTTTCTGTGATTTGCCTGCCTCACATAAGACAAATTCCAGGATGCTTCCTTTGAAAGTGCACAACAGCTTTCCTTCTTCATCTTTCCCTAATCTGAGCTTGTGCTCCATCTTGAAACAAGTTCAGAAGCACCCAGTAGTACAGGGTGTAATGTGTAGTATAAGACTATAAAGGAAAAGGGGCACAAAAAACTAAAGATCATATTGTCAGGTAGTAGTCATGGAAGTCAAATACAAGGATGGTGCAGAATTTCTTAGGTGGTGATTACTGGGAAGTTAATATTTTTAAGCCAAGTGTAAAGATCAGCAGTGTCACCTGCTTTGCAAAAACTGTTAATAAAGATCATGTTATTGTGTTTCAGTGCTGTCTCCTTATAGCACTATGGCAAATGTAGGGTCTTAAGGAATCATTATCCTTGATACTGGCTGACAATGCAAGAAGACTCAATCAGATTTTATGCTTTCTCAAAAACAGAGGGTTTTATTCCGCTATTTATTATTTTCACTGTACTGGACCAGTAGTGGTCTGGGTATGGGAGGACTGTGTACCGCTGCATGCTCAGTCCTGCACAGAAAGGGGGTGGGGGGCAGGCGGCAGGCGGCTCACATGTCTGTCTTGCTTGTTAGCCAATTTTTTTTTCTTTTGTTTTATTTTCATCTGTCTTTCTGATCTTTGATGCATTTAGCCCCTTCCTTGTATTGGCTTCCCCTCCTCCAGTCAAGAGCAGAGGGTTTATTACGTCACTGTTTCATGCCTGTACCAAGTTGGCTGGGGGTCAGGCGTGGGGGCGTGCTTCTTGTCACAGATTAGGTACATCTATGTACATACTCAGCAAGCCACCATATGCTGCACGGCGTAGGGTACCTCATACCACTACTAGTTGCCATCCCCATTTCTTCTTCACAGCATCCTACAAGACAACCTGATCTGACATTACCTTGCTATGTCACACAACCAGTCGAACCAGAGGTATTGTTATTGACCAAAATCCTTAAATTCTACGTGCCACAACAATACAACCAAATGGTTTTTACCCCTAGCTGACAACACTATCCTTTTAGGACTTGCCAGAATGAGATTTTCACTCTGCAGCAGAGTGTGAGCTGATATGAAACTTCCTGGCAGATTAAAACTGTGTGCCTGACCGAGACTCGAACTCGGGACCTTTGCCTTTCGCGGGCAAGTGCTCTACCATCTGAGCTACCGAAGCACGACTCACGCCCGGTCCTCACAGCTTTACTTCTGCCAGTATCTCGTCTCTTACCTTCCAGACTTTACAGAAGCTCTCCTGAAAGAAAGTTCGAGTCTCCATCGGGCACACAGTTTTAATCTGCCAGGAAGTTTCTTTTAGGACTTCTTTTGTGAAAGAGTTACTGATGACCATGTAGTTTGGTAACCTCAGAACACCATCCATTATTATTTTTTGACCCCTCAGTTCTGGGTTTTCTTGAGCTGGTAGTATCTGTCGATAACATTTACCCAGTGGTGGCTCATGCAAAATTTTACCAGTGTGCGATAATGATTGCTATAGCCATTTGATTTAGTAAAATAGTAATTGTAAGTACTTGTAATGTATTAATACTGTTGAAATTTTATAATCAGTCAATTAACATTGCTATCAAATTTGCAGTCTGTGTATTTGACCACTTGACTGTGGGACTCTTACATGGGCAACTGCTCGAAAATCCCTCATACTTTTCCTGGAAACCTTCAGAGAACTTACATGCTATTCACGTGTTCACACATTCCGTACCGTCAACCCTCGCAGTGCTGCGGGTGACTTACTTCATCATCTTAGTGAAGAAAAAGTTTAGATCATTTATTATATAATGTGCCTGTTTGTGTGCTATCATGTACAAAAAAGCCTCATTTCAATGTCTTGAACTGTTTATGAAATATGACTATTGTCACAGGATGAAAATGGGCATGTCGCACCAGACTGTCTGATGGATGTATAAACTAATAACTTGAAAATGAAATAAGACATCATTCTGCACTCGGTTTCAAATAAAATTTAATATCTTAACCTACATTTCATACGCAACAATGTATGGACTAAAATCAACCATAAGCAAAGTTCACACCATGCATTTTTAACTCTGCAGACTCTTTAAATTTTTTTGCAGTATTTTACTTAATTTGATGCAGCACAGTAACTATGATGAATAATGAGAAGAAATTGTCATTTATTGAGTGAAGATATCTGAATGTAAGATTTGCAAAAATCAATTTTTTTCACCTAATAGTTTTCCTAAATTCAGATGTGTTTTTCATAGCAGCAGCATTAGTTAAGCAAACAGTATAGCAACAACAAAGCCGCCTCAAGAATGGAATGTAGAGGGCATGTCTGTAGCAGTCAAAAAATTAAATTTTATAATTGAGGTTTTAACATTGTGAGGAGTATAATAAAATGGAAAAAAATGTTGATAGCAGTGGGATTTAAGCCCAGGCCAATGAATCGCCAGTCCATGGTCTAGACCACTTTGGCTGTGGCAATATTGTAAAAACTGTACCTCTAAAACCCCTCATACACATTGCTTGTCACACCCACCCATCTTTCCCCGCTCCTCTCCTTTTTCACTTTTCCCCTTCCTCCTCTCCAACACTGTCCCACAGCCTGCTGCACTCCGACTGTTGGTAATTTAGTCCCTGTACGCTCTGTCACACAGTGCTCCCCCCCACCTCGTCCACCCATACACTGCCATCCATTGTTACCGCCCCCTGTAGATTGCTGCCTCCATTCCATGTGACAGTTGCATTCTGGCCCTAGATAAGTCATGTGTGCATGAGATGTGCTTGCATGTGTGAGTAAATGTGTGTTATTTTTCTGAAGAAGACTGTGACTGAAAGCTAATGCGTAAGTGTCTTTTAATTGTGCCTGCCTGCAACTTAACATGCAACCTTTTTGGTAAGTATCAGTCGCTCTTTCCTTACATTGTTGCATAATACTTTGCATGTATTGCTCAAAGAAAAATATTGACCTGGTACATTGAGCATGGTAACACCATCCGGGATGACATTACATCAGGGCATGCAAGGTTGAAAGCAGACAACCACACCCCTTCTCTGTGTTTGTTGTTGTGCAGCTGACTGTCATTTCGGCACTCAACCCTAGCTTCTAGTTATCATGGGGAGAGCGCTACAAAGCATGTTTCTATCTGTTTTATTTGCCTGCTAGCATGCATTTGAAGAGAATTGGTGATTTCTGGCTTGTATTCAATGAGAAATGGCATAATGATAGCGTGATTTCAACCTTGCATTTGAAGAGAAATAGCATAATTCTGTTGCCATATTTACAGTTTGCTGTAGCACATTCTCACATGATCACCAGCCCCCAGTACATTTACTCATAATTTGAGTTCAGTTGGCCCCCTAAAGACACTTTCTGGGAACTTTCGAGCACTGAACCAAGGTTCTCATCACATCGTAATTTGTGGAATGTCTGTATCCAGACAGTGCTTAGCCACCAATTGTCCTTTACATTGCCTTTTAGGATGCTTGTCTTTTTCAGCAGGTGTGTCATACATTTGCCATTTATGTTTATTTAGGATTTTCGTGGTTTTTGCAGAGATTCTCTGCATAGGGGCATTGCATTTGGTTTTCCCACCTGTACTTTTTCTTTCTACCAAGATGCTGATATATTAAATGCATTTGCAATTTGGATATGGCAATAGACGTGTGGAAATTCTCTTGTAAATGCTGAAGTTCAGATCCAATCCTCTTCATCTGACAGGGCGTTTTGAGATCTTCAAGACACCCGACTTCTGAGTCTGGTAGTTACATGTATTTGTTGAGAGGTATTGCTCAATGTGGGATAGCATATGTACAACCTCAGTTACCCCCTGCGGGCCCGGGGTTAGAATAGGCCCGAGGTATTCCTGCCCATCATAAGAGGCGACTAAAAGGAGTCCACACCTTTCAGCCTTTTATTTTATGGTCCCCTGTTGGGTTTGACCTCCATTTTTCAAAATTTTCCTGAACAGCGAGCCAGTCAGGGAAGGGCGCCTTACATGGTGCATCGTGTCTATCGTGCGTTGAGATCTTTAGCCCACTTTCTCATCGTGGCATTGCAGTCCCGCTCGTCCTCCATCTCTTGGTTGAGGACACCTTCCTGGGTTTGTTTTCCTCCACCCACTATGCAGTGTCATTTTGTGCACCAATCATGGCCATGTAAAAACACGGGAGAACTGCCGGATATCAGTAACTTCCTGCCACAATATTTCAGCGCAGAGTCTTCTGGCCATCTTCAGGTGAATGCCACTGTAGTAGTACTGGCGAGTACGCGCTGAGCTCCGCTATTTAAAGCCTTCTGAGGTGACATTGCGTATGCGCTGCTCAGCGTGCGCGTTCATAACGGCTCCGTGCGCTGCGCCTCGCACCCTCCACTGCGAAAGCCTGGCGTATCGGTGTCAGGTCGATTTCCATCTTTATGCAGATAACTACGTCGACTACGAGGTTTCTCTATATCAGGATTCCAAGCAGAGTTCAGCTGATAACCGCTATCTCGATTGATGAGAGTCTCGTTGTCACACAATCTTATTTCCACAGATTCATTGATAATCGAGCTCCAAAAGTTTGATGTATGGGCCAAAATTTTTGTGTCGTCGTAATTCATGGAATGGTCTGTGGAAATACAATGTTCGGCGATTTCGGACTTGGTGGGTTGGAGAAGGCGAGTATGCCATTGGTGTTCCACAATGCGTTCCTGCACAGTTCACATTGTTTGCCCTATATATGATTTGCCGCATTCACACGGAATTTTGTAAACACCTGGTTTACGCAGGCCCAGGTCGTCTTTAACGGATCCCATCAGTGATGAAATTTTGGAAGGAGGGCGAAAGATGACTCTCACTTGATACTTTCTCAATATTCTGCCTATCTGTGAAGAAATATTCCCAATAAATGGTAGATAAACAGTCGACCTGAAGGCCTCTTCCTCTTCCTTGTTCCATCGTTTGTAGGTCTTCATCACTCTGTTCACTTGCCTAGGTGAAAAGCCATTCTTCAAAAATACTTTTTGCAGGTGTTCCAGTTCCACTTGAAGACTGTCGGCGTCAGAGATAGTATGGGCACGGTGGACCAAGGTTTTGAGAACGCCCATTGTTTGTGCTGGATGGTGGCAACTAGTAGATTGTAGATACAGGTCTGTATGAGTGGGCTTTCTGTACACAGAGTGACCAAGTGTGCCATCACTCTTCCATTGCACCAAGACGTCTAAAAATGGCAGACAACCATCTCTCTCTATCTCCATGGTAAACTTTGTTTTCGTGTATGGAGTTCATGTGACGTAAAAATTCTTGGAGATGGTCCAGACCATGAGGCCACACTATAAAAGTGTCGTCAACGTACCGCCAAAATACTGTCAGTTTAAAAGTGGCAGAGTGCTCTCTCCTCAAAATCCTCCATAAAAAGATTGGCCACCATGGGAGACAAAGGACTCCCCATGGCGACACCATCAGATTGTTTGTAAAATTCGTTGTTAAATATAAAATATGTAGAGGAGAGTGTGTGCTCAAACAACGCTGTAATGTCTGCACCAAACATATTGCCAATGAGGTGTAGTGAGTCCACCAGAGGCACCTTTGTGAACAGTGAAACCACATCGAAACTGACCAATAAATCACTACTTTGCAGTTGTAGTGACTGAAGTCGACTGATAAAATCACCAGAATTCTTTATGTGATGTGCACACTTGCCTATCATTGGTTTGAGCAAAGATGCCAAGAAGTTTGCTAGGTCGTAGTTGGCTGCTCCAATGTTACTCACAATTGGACGTAATGGCACATTTTCCTTGTGGATCTTAGGCAGTCCATATAGCCTAGGTGGAACTGAACTGTTTGGTTTCAGTCTCTTGATGACCTCCTTCGGTAGAGAACTATTTGATAAAAGTTCTGCTGTTTTTCGCACTACTCGACTCGTGGGATCCTTATTGATTTTGCGATACGTTGAATCACATAATAAAACATTGATCTTATTAATATAGCCATCCCTTGGTACGAGGACAGTAGCGTTTCCTTTGTCAGATTTTAAGACTACTGTATCCACATCTGCTTGTAAGTTACAGTGGGCTATACTCTCCATGGGCGAGATGTTTTTCTTCATTGGTGCACCCCTGGTCAATACACGGCAAGACTCTCGACGAACTTCCTCCGCTTCATCTGTATCAAGACGGCGTACAGCTTCTTTGATGGCACTGATGAAATCCACTAGTGGCAATGAAACAGGTGTGGGAGCAAAATTCAGTCCTTTTGCTCTCACAGACACAGTCGCGTCATCTAAAGTTTTCTCTGTCAAATTAACAACAGATCGTCGAGTTGGAACTTCCTGCTGCATCTGTTTAGAAAGTCTGTCAATCTTGGCAATTTGCCTCGTCACAGCTTTATCATGGCTCCTGTTTGCTTTAGCCCATCTCACACCATCCACCCAGTCCCACGACAGAGAAGATAGTCTTGCTGCCAATTCCAAATGTATGTGGAACATGTCCTTTGACACAGAATCCAATTCACGCCGAGTAAAACGAATCCTTTCTCTCACCAAAGCCATGCTTGCTTTACGTTTGATGTTGTTTGCTGCAGTGGTATTTATGAAATGCACAATTTTGGCAAACGTTGGAATAATGCCCTTGTCTCTGCAACTTAATAAGAATATCAACGAGCTCAGCAGCCTTGCTCTTCTTTCACGTAACTTGTCGAATCTTCGAATACATTCCATCACTTCCTCCCCGTAGAGTTGCTTGATGTGATGTTTAAAGCTTTCCTGGTGTACCGGGAAAGCTTTAAACATCACATGGCCATGTAATTTTTTGCACGTCATATCCAGCACGGTAGCCAGTCCGTTGTGATGGGGCTGCCATGTACCCTGTTGGTTGTAGCACCTTGACTACACAAGGATTGCTCTGCTGATGCCTGCGCCATTAACGTTCCACTTACGCAAAGGAGTAGGTGCCCCTCACCCTGGGGCATTGGGACTTGTGGCAATGGCCATCCTGCCAGGTGTCCTTTGCTGTGGCTGAGTGGCACCCATGGGGAGGGCCCCTGGTCAGAGTGGGTGGCATCAGGGCAGATGACGCATGATGAAACGTACCACATCATCACTTGCTGGTGATCAAACGCCAGCAGTCTCTAAGTGTTCCAAGTCTCATTACAATGCAAGGAAGTATGATCCTAAATCGTTCCCCTTCCTGGCCACACCATAGGAAGAACACAGGGCTAAGGATGGCAGCGAACCTTATTTGCCCCGGTACCTCATATGTACGAGAGCTGATGGGCACTCCTTTGTCTCGATGAAGCCTCAGGTTTTTGTAGAGCATTTATAGGACAAGTTTGGGGAGGTGGAGGGCTTATCCAAACTGTGGTCAGGGTCAGTCTTGATAAAAACAGCATCTTCTGCCCAGTCACGGGCGTTACTTGCTTGTGAGA
This sequence comes from Schistocerca nitens, assembly GCF_023898315.1. Lineage (NCBI taxonomy): Eukaryota > Metazoa > Arthropoda > Insecta > Orthoptera > Acrididae > Schistocerca > Schistocerca nitens. Next base: position 432,598,003 of record NC_064614.1, read on the forward strand.
GGCTGCAGGAGGTTTCCGTTACCATCACGTCTCATAAGAGCTTAAATATGGTCCAGGGTATTATATTCCACAGGGACCTTCTTTTGCAATCTGACGACAAGCTGCGCGCCAACTTAGTGCCGAAAAGTCTGTTTTGTCCGGCATGTCCATCGGGGTCTGAGGGATAATCAGGTTGCCATCGGTGCCTTCATCTTGGCCTTTGAGGTTGACACATTGCCCGAGAAGGTCAAGGTGATGGTCTACCGCTGTGACGTCAAGCCCCATATCCCTCCCCCAACGCAGTGCTTTAAGTGTTGGAATTTCGGCCATATGTCTTCCCGCTGCACATCCAGCATCACATGTCGAGATTGTGGGTGTCCATCACATCCCAATCCTCCATGTGCCCGGCCTCGCATCTGTGTCAACACCTTGCTCGCCAGACTGCAGGATTTTACAGAAACAGAGGAAAGTCATGGAATATAAGACCCTGGACCGTTTGACCTGCACTAAGGCCAAGAGGAAATTTGAATGCCTACATCCTGTGGCTATGACCTCATCTTACACCGCCACTTCGAGAACAATTGTTGCCCCATCATTTGCTCAAATTCCTGTCACCTCTCAGAACCGGGAGACTACACCTGTCCTCTTGATGGTGGGGGGGCACTTCCCTCCCTGTTGCTCCCACACCACCTACTTCGGAAGCAACACACCCCTCCCCAGCCATCGTGGATTTCAGTCCCCACTTCCGAGCCAGAGAAGCATAAGGCTTCTTTGCTCCTCTCGTTGGCTCCTCTCACTAGGAAGGGGTCCCTTAGGTCACTCTCTTCCCAGGTTTCTGTTAGTGGGAAATATGACAACCGCCAGTGGCTGTAGAGCCCAAAAGCAGCTGGTTGTAGGGCTTCATGCTCATCCTCAGTCCCAGATACTGAATTTGTGAAGTCCTCCCAGCCAGGGAAACCCAAGGAGCAACGAGAGAAATCCAAAAAGAATGTCCCCAAGACCAAGGAAATTGCAGTAGCACCCACACCACCGCTACCTACAAGCTCTGAGTCTGCAGATGAGGTGGAGATTCTGGCGTCCACTGAGGACATAGATCACGCCGGACCCTCGGACAAAATGGATATAGACTGCTTAGGCAAAAAGTTGGTGACAGCAGGTGACCCTGAGGCACAGACTGCCTCATTGAGTGTTTCATGCCTTCCCAGTCTAAGATCATGTCATCCTCCAGTGGAATTGCGGCGGTTTTTTCCACTGACTGGCTGATAGAGCTACGGCAACTGTTAAGCTTTACACCTGCTTTCTGCATTGCCCTCCAGGAAACCTGGTTCCTGGCAATGTGGACCCCTGCATTCCGCGGCTATAAGGGATACCACAGGAACCGTAGCGACTATAATAGTTTGTCAGGTGCAGTTTGTGTTTATGTCCTAAACTCAGTCTGTAGTGAAACTGTGCCCCTACAAACCCCCCTTGATGCTGCAGCTGTCACAATAAGGACAATGCAGGAAACAACTGTCTGCAGTGTATGTCTTCCTCCAGATGGTGCAGTACCCCTGAATGCATTGGCTGCTCTGATTGATCAAGTCCCTAAACCTTTCCTACTCTCAGGAGATTTTAATGTTCATAACCACCTACTTTGGAAGCAACACCCCCCTCCCCAGCCATCGGGTGAGATCGTAGAGGGAGACCAAGAGATGAATACACTAAGCAGATTCAGAAGGATGTAGGTTGCAGTAGGTACTGGGAGATAAAGGAGCTTGCACAGGATAGATTAGCATGAAGAGCTGCATCAAACCAGTCTCAGGACTGAAGACCACAACAACAACAACAACAACAACAACAACAACCCCCTGTGGGGTGGCACCATGCTTACTGGCCGAGGCAGAGATGTCGAAATTTTACTGTCTCATTTCGACCTCTGCCTATTAAATACTGGTGCCGCCATGCATTTCAGTGTGGCTTGAGGTAGTTACTCAGTTATTGATTTATCAATTAGCAGCCCAGGACTTCTCCCATCTATCCACTGGAGAGCACACGACGACCTGTGTGGTAGTGACCACTTCCCCATCTTCCTGTCACTGCCCCGGCGTCAGGCCCAATGACGCCTGCCCAGGTGGGCTTTAAAGAAGGCGGACTGGGAAACTTTCACCTCTGCTGTCACCGTTGAATCTCCCCCACACAGTAACATAAATGTGATGGTTGAGCAGGTGACTACAACAATCGTTTCTGTGACAGAAAACACGATCCCTCACTCTTTAGGGTGCCCCCGGCGAAAGGCAGTCCCTTGGTGGTCGCTGAAGCAATTAAGGGGCATCGGCAAGCTCTACAGCCGCATAAGCGGCACCCTTCACTGAAGCACCTCATAGCCTTTAAACGGCTCCATGACCGCGTTCGCCAACTTGTCAAATGACAGAAGCAGGAGTGTTGGGAGAGACATGTCGCAACCATTGGGTGCCATACGTCACCTTCCCTAGTCTGGGCAAAGATCAAACGTGTTTTCGGGCACCAGACCCCAACAGGTGTTCCCGGTGCTAACATAAATTAACATAAATGGCATGTTATCTACGCAATTGCTGAGTACTTTGCTCGAGCCCCCCCCCCCCCCTTTTTAACCCCCCCCCCCCCCCCCCCCCCCCCCCCGCTCCAGCCTTTCACACTCTCAAACAGCAGCTGGAAGGTAAGGTCCTGTCATTCACTACATGCCACAGTGAATCCTATAATTCCCCATTTACAGAGTCGAAGCTCCTCAGTGCCTTTGCACATTGCCCCGACACTGCTCCTGGGCCAGATCGGATCCACAATCAGATGATTAAACATCTCTCATCTCACTTCAGGCCAGGGTCGCTCTACCACTGATAATCTTTTGTCACTCCCCTTACGTAAAGCATAAGACACAACCTGGCAACATCATATCCTTGCCACATTGTCTGAGTGGGGTCTCCGAGGCCCGCTCCCAATTTTTATCCAAAACTTCCTGTCGCTCCGTACTTTCCATGTCCAAGTTGGTGCCTCCAATAATTCCCCCCATATTCAGGAGAATGGTGTACTGCAGGGCTCTGTATTGAGTGTATCTCTATTTTTAGTGTTCATTAACAGCCTAGCAGCAGCTGTAGGGCTGTTGGTCTCCCCTTCTCTGTATGCGAATGCCTTCTGCATTTCGTATTGCTCCGCCACTACTGGTGTTGCTGAGAGGCACCTAGAGGAAGACATTCACAAGGTGCAGTCATGGGCTTCTAATTTTCAGCCATGAAGTCGTGTGTTATGTTCTTCTGTCGGCGTCGTACTGTTCATCCAGAACCTGAACTTTATCTTAATGATGAGCCACTCAGTGTAGTGGAGACATATCGATTCTTAGGACAGGTTTTCGACGCCCGATTGGCTTGGCTACCTCACCTTCGTCAACTTAAGCGGGAGTGCTCTCCACTGCCTGAGCAATGCCAACTGGGGTGCAGATCGCTCTACAGAGCCCTTGTTCAAACCCACCTTGACTATGTGAGTCTGGTTTACGGTTCGGTGGCACCCTCAGCATTGCATTTGCTCATCCCAGTGCGCCACTGTGGTGTTCGCATAGCGATGGGAGCTTTTAGAACAAGTCCAGTGACCAGTGTCCTAGTGGAGGCCAGAGTCTCTCCATCGCAGATCCGACGTGCACAATTGCTCGCCAGTTATGTTGCACACATTCATAGTTCTCCAGAGCATCCAAACTACCATCTCCTTTTCCCACCTTCGGCTGTTCATCTCCCACATCGGCCGCTCAAGTCAGGGCTCACGATTGCGGTTCATGTGCAATCCCTTCTCTACGAACTAGAGTCCTTTCCTTTACCACCTCTACATGAGGTCAATTCACATACACCTCCATGGTGTACACCTCAGCCGAAGCTTTGTCTGGACATTTTGCATGGCCCGCCGCTCTCCGCTGTCACTTCACCTCAATTCTTGACGTATTACGGGGCACTGAAATTGTTGTATTGACTGCAGAGCTTGTGGCCATATGTTGTGTACTTCAGTACATCCCTGAGCAGCTTACAAGCTATCGACTAGTGCTACCCTTGCCATCCTTTGGTAGCGAACATCCAGGAGTCCATCCCTGTCCTGAAACTGTCCAGTCATTCAGTGGTGTTTGTGTGGACCCCAGGACACATCGGAATCCCAGGCAACGAACTTACTAACAGGCTATGCAGAAACCGCTCCTGGAGATGGGCATTTCTGAAACTGACCTGCATTTTATCTTACACTGCAAGGTTTTTCGGCTTTGAGAAACAGAGTGGAATAACAGTGTGCACAAAAAACTGCATGTCATTAAGGAGACTGTGAATGTGTGGAAGTCTTCCCTGCAGGCTTCCCACAGGGAATCAGTTGTCCTTTGTTGGCTCTGCATTGGCCATACGTGGCTCACACATGGCTACCTCATCTTGTCGCGAGGACTCACTTCAGTGTCGCTGTGGCTCCCAAATGACAGTCGTCCACCTCTTTGCTGGGCACTTTAACTTTCCCAGCACCGTACCTTCGGTGTTCGGCGACAATGCTTCAACACCAGCTTTAGTTTTACATTTTATTCATGAGGGTGGGTTTTATCATTTGAATTGAGTTTTAGCACATGTCCTTTGTACCTATGTGTCCTCCACCCTAGGGCTTTTAGGGCATAGGTTTTAATGTGTTGCGGAGTGGCTGGCTTCTCCTTTTTTATTCTCATGGTCAGCCAGCCATGGTAATTTGCTTTCTTGTTTCTAGTCTCTTCTCCGTGTTTCTTGCGTCTCTCTGTGGTTTTCTTGTTCTGTTTTGTCCATTGTAGTGTTTGTTGTCCTTTTGTCAATCCTCTGGTTCTTCCTTTCTCGCGTTATTGTGCCGTACTTCTTCTTTTTCTTCTTTCCCTTAGTAATTGTTCTACTGGGAACAAGGGACAGATGACCTTGCAGTTTGGTCCCTTCCCCCCCTTTAAAACCAACCAAGCAAGCTCAGTTAGTTCTTTTCTGCCGAACTCGTGCTACCCCAACATTCTGTCTACCATGGAACTGGAAAGTTGTTTAGATGCTATTCTAGGTGTCTTACTAAGGCAGAAGTCACTTAGTCCTGTTGGGCAAAATGTCTATTGCAAGCCAACCCAGGTTGTGGGACTGTCATTAGGGAAGCAATTGAGATCATCCTGAAGGAAATCATAATCAATATAGACACTGACTACCATATTAGAAAGGCTTGGGACCAATGCTCAAGTCATTGAACAAGAAACACGCCTCTCCCCTCCCCCTACACACAGTAAACAGAGGTGGCTCTTCTGGAAATGAAGAAAGCACTTCTTAGCCATCCTCTTAAGTGGCAGACACAGTAAAGATCTCAGTGGTTCTGCAGGGAGCAGGCATGGATTTCAACTGCAGTGATGCAGCCAAGAAATAACAGAATAATGCTACAAGTTTGGAAGTGGACCATGTACAAAATGTCTCTGACTCAGCTGTCAGCTGTGGGGAGAAGACAGCAGGTGCAACTTTGTTAGCATGACCACAGGAAGCCCAGGAGGATGCAGATATAAGAGAATCGGTAGTTTTCTTGATAGTTCAGTAGATCAGAGCACCTGATGTTGACAACCAGTTGTGTTATCGAAATGTTGTGCCATTCAAACATTAGAGTCCACCCAAATGCCTGCAATGTTGTCAGTTGACCTTGATTTTGGAAAAAACCTGAGAAGTTAAAATGCATACATGCCTTGCACAGTATAATTCTGCAGCCGTTGACACACTCATTCACATTGACAATGTACATATCATTAAGAAATTTAAAAAAAGCTTGGAAGCAGAAGTAGGAATTAACTGCTTGCTGGACATGATGTGTGAGGGTAATCCCAAAAGTAAGGTCTCCTATTTTTTATAAGTACATAGACCTGTTTATTTCTACAATGGTTTACATCAGTTTACAACTTGAACATTTAGCTATATTGCGACATAATCACCATTTCTGTCGCATTTTTGTAGACGCTGTGGCAGTTTTTGTATGCCCATGTCATACCAGCTCACCACCATGCTGTTCAGAAAGCTATGAACCTCTTCTTTCACCTTGTCGGAGCTGAATCGCTTTCCGGCCAAACGTTCTTTTAACCTAGGGAAGAGGTGATAGTCACTGTGCGCCAAGTCAGAACTATAGGGTGGGTGGGTGATTATGTTCCACTGAAACTGTTGCAGGAGAACAACGGTTTGCCGAGCGATGTGTGGGCAAGCATTGTCATGGAGAATGTGTACGCCCTTGCTCAACATTCCTCTTCTCCGTTTCTGAATTGCCCATTTGAGTTTTTTCAGAGTACCTGTCAACGTTAATTGTGGTCCCAGCGATTCAGCTCCGACGACAAGATGAAAGAAGAGGTTCATAACTTTCTGAACAGCATGGCGGTGAGCTGGTATGACATTGGCATACAAAAACTGCCACAGCGTCTACAAAAATGCATCGACAGAATTGTGATTATGTTGAAAAATAGCTAATGTTGAAGCTGTCAACTGATGTAAACCATTGTAGAAATAAACAGGTCTATGTACTTATAAAAAAAATAGAGACCTTACTTTTGGGATTACCCTCGTATGTGTGGATCATATAGTAATATGATGCAAAAGTTACACATTGTACACAAAACTGTAATCAACCCCAAGATTGGTTTAAACACCACAGTGCTCTGGTAGGCAGGATCCTCTTGGCTGTGGCTTGCCATTGGCTTCCTCCAACTTCTCAAATAACCAAACAAATTATAGTTTAATCTGAATTCCAAACCATGGTGCTGCATGACATTTTTCTCATTAAAAAACAATGCTGTATAGAGCAACTGAAATTACTTTGCGAAATATGTAGTGGAATCAGTATTGGGAAAGGCAAAGCTATGAAGTTATAATTTTGTTTCCCAAAAGCATAAAAGTTCTATTGCTCCCAGAATGTAAAGAAATAAATCATGTGTAAAGGGTATGCAGTTTCTGTACTGTCAACAAAATTTTGTCAGACTGAAGAAAAAAAAAAAGATTCTAACTCGTGTTCTGATTACACATGTATGGTCATTGGTACATTGAGACAAAGTAATTCAAACTAGATTTATCGAGTGAACAAAAAACATGATCTAAAAATGAAATATCTACACAGCATACCAAAAATTAATCTTTTTTCAGCTGAGACACGGCTTATGGAGTGTTACGAGTTGTTGCTTGAGGAGTACCTGGAAGCTATTCTGGCTGAACCACCTGCATGTTGGTGTCCTTTGTGCCAACGAGGTTCTTTGGCACTTATACCTGATGGAGAATTTGTGTGCATGCGCTGTGCTGCCCGTCTGCCTGCACATGGATGTACCTCATTATCTTCTTTAGGGACGAAACTGATTGATTGCAGTCAGAGACACGAAAAAATCTGTGCTTGTCCACCACAGTTTCTGTTGACTACTGCCGAGGAAGGAGGGCATTTGTTGGCAGTTTGTAGCAACTGCAACACTGTTGAAACTGTGCTGTGATATTTCGCATAGTATTTTATGCTGTGTCACAGTCTGTAATTAAATATCTCCAATTTGTTTTTCATTCCTTGCTCTTTTATTTATGTTTGTGTCTGTTTTTAAAGACTGTAAAAAGACTCAATGTTACTTTAAAATAAATATAAACATCAATGGAATTATTGTATTTGATGTGCTGATTCCTTTTATGTGCTGTGATTACTGGCTGTGATTATTCACATTTTTCATTAAAGGCTTAATATATTGACAATTCTATGAGTGAAAGTAAATGATGGAGTAGTTGAACTAAAATTCCATGTTGTGACTTAATGCTCATGAATTCTTTTGTAAATCTTACTGTATTTTCACATTCAATAACATATTGATAAAATGACAGATAGTTAACATGTTTGAACTTAAGTGGTACATAGTTCTTCCATCTAACAGCCCTTAAATCAGCTCTAATACACAATTACACTGTGGAAAAATCTTTTAAAAACATATGAATTTGACTGGTATCTAATAATTTTTTTTCCTTGCAAGCGTGTATATTTTGAGTAAACTCGGAGAGTGAATGACATGATGAAACTGATTAAGTACTAGTGGAAAAAACAGATGAATACTTCAGGGAAGTGACTTACGTCTATAGTTTACTCAGTGTATGTATCATCTCTAAACAAGACTGGTGCAAAAATACATAGGTCACCAACAAGCTCATAGTACCACGAATACTTCGTACCATTTGGAAATACATTACCAGAACTATTCCCACGGGTGCCACTGATGAATTTTGGCGAGTGCCATCAGTGAAACCAAAGGAAGTGGTTATTCCCCATGAAAAAGAAAGTAACATTTCTCCATCTTGCCAACAGTGGTATCCAATAAAATGTGTGTAAAACAAGCAATTCCATGCTTAATAAAAACAAACACAGAAATGTAAGTTAAAAATTTCAGTATTAAATTGTGTCGGGATTGCAAATACCCTTGTTACTCCATCACATACAGAAGTTACAGCCACTCAATCAGTCACCATAATCAGGAAAACTAAATGAAATGAGTTGACCATCTATGTACGTGAGGTGGCTGCAGAAGAAAATCCACATTGGATGACGTCTGCCGATGTTGGAAAATAATACTGTCATCATCATCATCATCATCATCATCAATGACCAACTGTCCAAACATTAACTGATCTCAGAGTGTCATTCTATATGGTATTTAATGCTTGTGCTGCCAGCAGAAGGCTGCAGGTATACAAACCAGAAAAAAGGCGAAGCACCCAGAAGGGAAGAATGAAACAGAATGGATTACAAAATCAAGTCTTGTTTTCAAATAACTTACCATATATAGGAGGTGTTTTGTTGCAAAGACTACTAAACATTTAAGCTTTCAGACAAAAAGCCCTTCAGAAACAGTGCATGTGCCTGCCCACCTACACGCACGCTCACACACACTGTGTTAGTTTGTTGGTCATTTTTGGAATAACCGTGCTGGAGGCAACCCAACAGCAAGCACAGAGTATGAATTGGCATGAAATTTATGTAATGAGAGATAATTACTACTTGCAGTACTGAAATTAAAGCATGGATTCTTGTTGAAACTAAATTGGCACCATGAAGAGTCTTCCTCGCAGCATAAGAAAAGTACAGTGCAACGTACAAATACTGAAGTCACAAAAATGAATAATGTATATAGGATAATTTTTCGTACTCTGTCCGTTGAGATTTTAAAAAAATGTCTGATTTTGCAGAAAACTTGGTGCTTAATAAAGTCAGTTGTTTAATTATTACACATATATATTTAATAGAAATCACTATTAGGCTGCACTGATATCATTATTTTATGTGTAATTTTCTGTGATTGCCAGTCGTGCAATCCATCCACTAAGTCTTGATGATGATTAGCACATATATATTTTAAGATGTGTTACAGGATGGAAGAAATTACTGCCTCTTCTTATGATTGCAGGCAAAAGTCATGCTTATGAACAAATATAGCTTTTACTACACACATTGTTGATGCATGAGTGAAAATTACATGCCCTTTTTATGTGAGATCTTAAACATAAGTACTCTCAAGCGAGACTGAAATAAAAGTTGTTAAAAAATTTAATATTCTCCGGACATCGCTCCTCTCTTACAAAGATAATTTTAAAAGCCTGTCTTTGCCATCTTCTGTGGCAACGTACAAATTTATTGCTAATGGGGAAAAGAAAAAAAACCACACACACACACACACACACACACACACACACACACACACACACACACACACACACACACACGGTTGCTGTCTCTAGCCGCTGCTGAGGCCCAACTGCAGACTACAGCTGTGTCTGAGGTGTGGAGAAATCTGGGGTAGATGGTGGTATTAAGGAGGATGCAAGGGGCAGGGAGAAGAAGGGATAGCAGAGTAAGGATGAGGGAAAATGTACTGCTTGTGAGAATCTGCAAGGACGTGATGGTGACAGGATGCCGTCTGCTTCACATCTGCTGTGCAGCGAGCTAAGTTCATTTAAGTATTAACTGTATTTTTCTTACTTGTCACTTCTTCTTCCGTGTGTTTTTGCTTTTAGGGAACTTTAATTTTAGAGTGCTAGTAATAGTGTTCCATAGATTTCGTGTTTGTTTTGAATACAGTCAGAGTGAGTCCCTTTAGTCAGCTGAGTGAGTGCCGGTAGTGCTAGTGTTTGTTTTGAATACAGTCCAGAGACAGGTAGTGCTTATTTTCATTGTTTTCAACCAGAAGTGTCTAGTAACCACAGTTCAGTCAGCTATCAGCCGTCTTTACTGAATTAGCAGTCTAGTTAAAAGTTGGTTAACTCTCTACAGTAAATTTACTTCTTAGGATGGATAGGATGTGTGACTGCTGTGTACGGACACAGGAGGAACTGGCCACTGTTCACAAACAGCTGAACGTGTTGATGGCCACAGCCAGCCGTCTTCAGGCTGCTGCCTCGGAGTGTAATGGCAGACGGGAGGCTGGTGCATCGCATGGTACACCCCAGGTGTTACATGCTTCACCCACGGTCCCTGCTGTCGAGACATCTTCGCGGGTACCGGGCGCGGTTGGGCCACGCTCTCCCCAAGGGGAGTGGCGGGTTCAGCGGCGTTCGCGGCGCACTAGGCGGAGGGTAAATGTGGAGGCTGGCCGTGTGGCATCGCCCGCTCTGCCTGTGAGTGGACATGTGGCCACTGCTTCAGCAAGATCCGAGCAGGCACACGGGGGGAGGGGTTTATTAGTTATTGGGAGCTCCAACGTTAGGCGGGTGATGGAGCCCCTTAGGGAAATAGCGGAAAGGTCGGGGAAGAAGGCCAGTGTTCACTCTGTCTGCTTGCTGGGGGGTCTCATCCGAGATGTGGAGGAAGCCCTACCGGCAGCGATAGAGAGCACTGGGTGCACCCGACTGCAAATTGTTGCTCATGTCGGCACCAGTGACTCCTGCCGTCTGGGTTCAGAGGTCATCCTCAGTTCGTACAGGCGGTTGGAGGAATTGGTGAAGGCGGAAAGCCTTGCTCATGGGGTGGAATCAGAGCAAACTATTTGTAGTATCGTTCCCAGAAACGATCACGGTCCTGTGGTTTGGAGCCGAGTGGAAGGCTTAAACCAGAGGCTCAAACGATTCTGTGGAGATCTGGGGTGCAAATTTCTCGACCTCCGCTATCGGGTGGAGAAATGTAGGGTCCCCCTGAATAGGTCAGGCGCGCACGACATGCAGGAAGCGGCTACAAGGGTAGTGGAGTACGTGTGGAGTGCACATGTGGGCTTTTTAGGTTAGAGAATTCCCTCCCTAGCCCCGACAAGACGCCTCCTGAGATGCGACAAGGTAGTAGTAGGCAAAACGCAAGAGGGAATAACAATATTAATGTGGTAATAGTAAACTGCAGGAGCGTCTACAGAAAGGTCCCAGAATTGATCTCATTAATAAACGGTCACAATGCCCACATAGTACTAGTACTAGGGACAGAAAGTTGGCTGAAACCAGATGTAAACAGTAATGAAATTCTAAACTCTGATTGGAATGTATACCGCAGAGACAGGCTGGACAGTGAGAGGCATGTTTGTAGCGACAAAATGTGCAATAGTATCGAAGGAAATTGACGGAGATCCGAAATGTGAAATAATTTGGGTGAAGGTCACGCTTCAGCAGGCTCAAACATGGTAATTGGATGTGTCTATAGGCCCCCTGGCTCAGCAGCTGTTGTGGCAGAGCAACTGAAAGAAAATTTGGAAAATATTTCGAATAGATTTCCCCACCATGTTATAGTTCTGGGTGGAGATTTTAATTTGCTGGATATAGACTGGGAGACTCAAACGTTTATATTGGGTGGCAGAGACAAAGAATCTAGTGAAATTCTTTTAAGTGCATTATCTGAAAACTACCTTGAGCAGTTAAACAGAGAACCGACTCGTGGCGATAACATATTAGACCTTCTGGTGACAAACAGACCCGAACTATTTGAAACAGCTATGGGACTCCTTCAAAGAGAGTATGAGTGACGAAATACTGTACCAAATCCGACAATCTTATCCTGAACTAACCATCAAATTCAACAACGATATCGTCAATGAAACACTCATTCTTCTAGGTTTAGCAATTAACAACCAGACCTCAGTACAACGTGGGATGTAAGCACCATGAAAAGATGCTATTAATGTGCTAAACTTCGAAATTACAGAGGAAAACAGCTACATCATTAAAAAACTGCTTCAGTACATTGCTCACAACAAACCATCCTACATTGATAATCACAAGAAAACAACCCCGGCGGAATAATTTGCTTGGTCGCACCAGGCGGCACCAGCAAAACATTTCTAGTAAATCTATTGCTGAAGGAAATACGTGCTAAACAACACATCGCACTTGCACTGGCATCATTCGGCATTGCAGCCACACTTATCGAAGGAAAATTAACGGCGCATGCCGCCCTACAACTATCGTTGAATATAGTCGAAGAACAATTCCTGGAATGTAACACCTCAACAGCATCTGGACAGGGTGAACTTCTAAAGAAAGCTAAAATTATGCACAATGGCACATAAAAAGTCATTCGTAGCCATGGACAGAACAATACAAGAGTTGCAAGGAAACTCTGGAGTGATGCCAGGAGCTCTACTCATGATCTCAGGAGATTTTCGGCAAATACTTCCAGCTACTGCAACGTTAAACAGACAAGGTCGGTGCACATCTTTGGCCACACATACAAATACTGTGACTAACAAAAAATCTGAGTGTTGAACTACCAAAAAACGAAACAATAGCACATTTTGCTCAACGACATTTCAAAATAGGCGAAGGCACATATCCTGATGACCAGAAAACTGGTCTCATTAAACTAAATAGTGATCTCTGCAAAATAGCCACTGCTGAAAACGAACTCATCGACCAAATTTACAGATTTCTAAACTCTTTGCAAGTACCAGGAATGTCATTACACTGCCTTTGACTTAAAATTAGATCTCGGATCATACTATTCAGAAATCTCAGCTCACCAGAACCGTGTAATGGAACAAGAATGCCCGTCAAACAGCTATCGAATAACATCAAAGCCGAACTTTTGACTGGAAAGTACATAGGATGCACACTATTTATCCCGAGAATACCACTGACCTCTAGTAAACTGCCGTACCAGTTTAAAAAACTGTGATTTTCAACCAAGTTGGCCTCCAGTTTTACAAACCACAAGGACAAACTTTAAAATATTGCGGTATCAACCTCAAAGATTCCTGTTTCTCTCATGTTCAATTATGCATAGCTTTCTCTTGTTAGGAAATGCGAAAAATTTGTACATTTACATCCCAGATAACAAAATGAAAAACGTTGTTTATAAACAAGAACTGTAAATAGTTCAAATATGTTTCCAATATAAAAAAAATTTCCTCATATACTCTAAAGTTCGTCCTTTTATTTCAGCTACCACACAATCGCATATCGCTTCCTGAGCGAAACCCTGTACCAAAGCTAGTTAGTAGTTATGTTGTATACAGATGTACAGGAAAGCTAAGATATAATATCGCTGAAGAGGTTGTGGCGACGTCATTTATCCACTGCGCCAAAAACAGCGGGTGAAAGCTGCAGCTCCTATATATTTATCTTTGCCGTAGTCGGCTTGGTTACGAGTTGTTTATTCTTGTTACTTTTTGATCTGTGCTTGGAAAATAAAATGTTTTCTCATCTCATGAAAAAGCTGTTACTTAATAAAATATAAAGGCTCCCATAGTGGTGACCCCGAAAAATCGCAGCAGAAACATAAAGAATATATATATATATATCGACGAGAATAATGAATTCAGAGACAAAAGCATGGGGCAGTGGAATCAAGATTGAAGACTACAGTCTGTTCGACCAAGGATCGCGGTCCACGTCCTTTGATTCGCCACAAAACGGAACGACAGATGTTAAAGATGGGGGTACCTACGCGCGACACGGAAATGTTAAGCTTTCCGCTTTCTGGCCGACGCGCCCCCAGCTTTGGTTTACGCAGGCTGAATACATATTTCGGCAGCGTGGGGTGTCTAACAGCATTGACAAATTTAATATAGTGGTTTCACATCTAAATTTAGAAGTGATAGAGCAAGTAGAAGAAACCTTGCCGCAACAAAATTACTTTGTGCTAAAGGAAGCTCTCATACAGCATTATACGTTGTCACCAGATTTGCGACTACAAAAAATTTTCGCATACGAAGATTTGGGCGACAAGACTCCGTCACAAGTACTCAAAGCCTTACGTACACTAGCCGGCCCGGAACTCCTACCTGAAGAGTCTTTACGTCTAATATGGCTTCGTAAACTTCCTGCCAACATCCGTGCCGTCATTGCAGCAGAAACAGACTTACCATTGCAAGTCTTAGCAAAAAAGGCAGACACCTTCGCAAACAGCTTAACCGAAGTTTCTGCGTGTTCCGAATTCAACTACAGCCAGGATAGAGGCCCAAGAACGTGTAGTGTGATGGAATCTGACGTCAGTGAGCCAGGAACATGCAATAATACTTCCCAACAGCAGTGCTCATCGACCGAACCCACCATACAGCAACTGGCAGCACAAGTGGCAAAACTCAACGTGCAAGTAACTTCACACCACCAGCAGCTACGAAGTCGCAGTTGGAAAAGACGAAGAAATGCTATCCAACAGGATTTGACAGATCAATGGTGCTGGTACCACAGACGCTTCGGTAACACTGCCCGTCAATGTGTTCAACCCTGCAGCTACCCAAACTTAAAAGGCGGGCGTTAAAGGGTGCCAACGTTCGTCATCAACAACATAGGCGCCCGAGTCATAGCGTGATTCAAAGAGGCGAAAACGCCACGGTATCTGCAGTCAACCAATTACACCGATTGTTCGTGTTGGACCTCTCTTCAGGTGAGAAGTTTCTGATTGACACAGGTTCAGAAGTCAGTGTTTATCCAAGAAAGAGAGGTGATATACTCACGACAACAACGCAACATGTGCTGACTGCGGCAAACAATTCCAGAATATTCCCGGGTTCGATTCCCGGCGGGGTCAGGGATTTTCTCTGCCTCGTGATGACTGGGTGTTGTGTGATGTCCTTAGGTTAGTTAGGTTTAAGTAGTTCTAAGTTCTAGGGGACTGATGACCATAGATGTTAAGTCCCATAGTGCTCAGAGCCATTTGAACCATTTTTGAGCCAATTCCAGAATATCTACCTATGGTGAGAAACAGTTGGCATTACCTCTGAATTCCAACTTCCATCCAAAATGGACTTTTGTGGTTGCTGATGTGCCGAGTCCTATAATTGGAGCGGACTTTTTACGGAACTACCGACTTATACCCGACCTGATTAACCGTCGTTTGGTGACAGTTCCCACAGAAGGGATACTGCCTACTGCGTCTTCCGCGTCGGTTCAAGTGCAGTGCGATGTGCCCGTGTCTTTCCGCACGAAGATTTCCGGCTCCTCTACCGCGTCATCCGCGTCGGGATATTGTGATACGATTTCGTGCTCGCAACTAAGCGGGGCGCACACGTGTGCGTCACGCAAGAAGACACCCGACAGTTGTAACGATTCGTATACTGTAGGCACTATCAGAGCACTGTCGGAGGAATCACTTTTTCGTAAACTGCTTCAAGACTTTCCAGCACTTACCGAACCCGTCAACGCAACCAGGAAATGCAGACACAATACTCAACACCACATCAGCACGACACAAGGTCAACCCGTTGCATTCCGCCCGCGGCGTCTGCCTCCAGAGAAGCTGCTCGCGGCGCGAGCTGAGTTCGACAGACTTCTAAAAACAGGTATTGTAAGTAGGTCTGATAGTTCATGGGCATCTCCAATTCACATGGTCCGTAAAAAAGACAATTCATGGAGAGCATGTGGAGACTACAGGGCGCTCAATGCCCGCACAATTCCCGACCGCTACCCAGTACCCAATGTGACTGATTTTAACAGTTCGATTAGCAATGCCAAAATATTTATTGTGATTGATTGCGCCAAAGCATTTTCCCAGATTCCCATGGCTCCATCTGACATTAAAAAAACGGGACTAGTGCAGCAGGGGATACAACCCGTCGGCTTTGAACAATGACGTCACAAGTCGCCAGAGAGCATGTATTACAGAGATGAAAGAGCTGAGGAGAATGTTGAGAAACAAAGGAATGCGAGAGAGATAAACATTGATCTTGTCAAAAGCATAAGTGTTTTTTGACTTTAAAAAAAAAATCTCACGAGATAGAATAAACTGATCCTACTTTATTAAGCAATATCTTGTCAAAAGCCGAGAAGCGATTGTTCTTAATGTTCTAGCTCCCTTCAGTACGTAATAAGAGTTTTTTGACTTAAAAAAAAAATCTCACGAGATAGAATAAACTGATCCTACTTTATTAAGCAGCTCCCTTCAGTACCTAATAACTGTTTTTTGCCTTTTTTAAAAAAAAATTCTCACGAGATAGAATAAACTGATCCTACTTTATTAAGCAATATCTTGTCAATAGCCGAGAAGCGATTCTTTTTAGTGTTCTAGCTCCCTTCAGTACGTAATAAAGAGTTTTTTGGCTTTTTAAAAAAAAAATCTCACGAGATAGAATAAACTGATCCTACTTTATTAAGCAATAGTGTTTTTTGGCTTTTTTAAAAAAAATCTCACGAGATAGAATAAACTGATCCTACTTTATTAAGCAATATCTTGTCAGAAGCCGAGAAGCGATTCTTCGTAGTGTTGTAGCTGCCTTCAGTAGCTGATAAGTGTTTTTTGGCTTTAAAAAAAACATCTCACGAGATAGAATAAACTGATCCTACTTTATTAAGCAATCAGTAAAAAAACGAAATGGAAAGATAACAGCAAAAGCTGTTATGTTTTAGTTTAGTTTTTTTTATTGATTGCTGAATAAAGTAGGATCAGTTTATTCTATCTCGTGAGACTTTTTTTAAAAAAAAGCCAAAAAACACAATCCACATTACCTCAATATCATTACGAAAAATATTAAGTACCGGACGAATAAAAAACAAACAATTAAGTTAATTAAATTACACATTTAATGATGCACCGAATATCAAGCGATCGCTTTTAGATTAACATTCAATTATTTTAATGATAGTGCTTATTAGAACACAGAACTGCTTTATTATCTATGCCTCGAAGTGAAGACATTACGATCTATGACTAAGGAATGACGTCATTGTTCAAAGCCGATGGGTTGTATCCCCTGCTGCACTAGACCCAAAAAAAACAGCAGTTATCACACCATTCGGTTTGTTTGAGTAAAATTTTATGCCATTTGGCCTCAGAAACGCTGCCCAAACATGGCAAAGATTCATGCATGAGGTGCTTCGAGAATTACCATTCGTATTTTGTTATATGGACGACATTCTGGTATTCTCTGGTTCTGTATATCAGCATGTCGAACATCTGCGGCAGCTTTTCCGCCGTCTGACAGAGTATGGCATAATTATTAACGAAACAAAGTGCACGTTTGGAAAACGCGAGGTTAAGTTCCTGGGATATTTGGTTTCAGCAGCAGGCCTGTCACCTTTGCCTGAGCGGGTTGAAGCAGTACAACAGATGCCCCTTCCCACAGCTTACAAAGGACTTTGCAGATTTTTAGGCATGCTCAACCATTACAGACGTCACTTACCTAAATTAGCTGCCGCCCAAGAGCCACTCACAACGTTACTTGCAGGTAAAAATACAACAGGAAATCGTAAAATTCTATGGAGTCCAGATGCAGAAGCAGCTTTCCATGACTTAAAGAAATGTCTTTCTCGAGCAACACTACTGGGACATTGAGCGCTCCTTTAGCGCTCATGGTTGATGCGAGCCAAACAGCAGTGGGTGCAGCGCTACAGCAAGAAGTTGATGGCAGATGGCAGCCGCTCGCATTTTTCTCTAAAAACCTGACTCGACAGCAGCAAAAATGGAGTGCTATTGACCGTGAGTTGCTTGCTATTTACTTAGCCATAAAGCATTTTCGCACGTCTGTCGAAGGGAGGCACTTTGCAATTTTTACAGATCACAAGCCGTTAGTAGCTATATTTCAAAGAGACACAGAGCTCAATTCACTACGTCAGTGCAGGCAAGTCGAGTACATTGCACAGTTCACAACTGACGTGCGTCACATTTCAGGAAAAGACAACCTGGTCGCAGATTGCCTGTCTAGGAATTGTGCCAGTTTAAATTCAATTCGTTGGACCGAGTTAGCGTCTAAACAACGAGAAGATACTTTCTTGCGCCGTCTAACAGAGGAACAGAGAACTGCGCTCAGACGTGTGTCTGTCCCAAATGTTCCAGACGGAATTTGGTGTGATGTAGCAAAAGGAAAGGAGCGACCTTACATACCAGAACAATATCGTCGCGAGATTTATAGTACACTACATAACCTATCACATCCAGGAGTACGAGCTACAGCCAAGTTAGTTTCCTCCAAAGTAGTGTGGCCTGGAATACAAAAAGATTGTCGTGCATGGGCGCGTGCATGCCTAACATGCCAGCGTAATAAAATCAGCAGACATGTCTTTGCACCTATTGCTGACTTCCCGACGCCATCTGCAAGATTATCACATATACATGTGGTCATTGTGGGCCCGCTATCATGCTCTTCAGAACAACTCTATTTCCTCACAATCATTGATCGTTTTACCAGGTGGCCAGAAGTAGTTGTAATACAAGACATTTCTGCGGAGTCGGTTGCAAAAGCACTGTTGTATTCATGGTTCTCCAGGTTTGGCGTTCCGCAAAACAACAACAAATCGCGGAAGGCAGTTTGAAAGCCAACTTTTCAATGAACTTTTACTACCGTGCGGGTGCAACCACCTACACACCACAAGCTATCATCCATCTAGTAATGGAATGGTGGAACGACTACACCGCACACTCAAAGCTGCATTAATGTGTAGTTCCACTTCATGGCCTGAAGCACTACCGCTGGTCCTACTCGGATTGAGAACGGCCGTGAAGAAGGACTTACAATGCTCTTCTGCAGAATTGGTTTATGGCGAGCAATTGAGGGTTCCTGGAGAATTTATCGTTCCAGCATCTACACAGCCGTTCGGCCCTGAGCTATGCACGCAATTCGCGAGACAACTCAGCGTTAGAATGAGAAACATCAAACCCACTAACCCTGTCAGACATGGAGACTGGAGAGTGTTTGCACATAAAGACCTGCAAGCAACGTCCCACGTGTGGCTTAGGGATGATACGGTGCGCCCGCCGCTTGTTTCGCCTTACTCTGGACCATACAGGGTAATCACAAGAGGAAGCCACAGCTTCAAAATCGATAAGGATGGTAAAGAAGAGACAGTCTCAATTGAGCGGCTTAAACCTGCTAACACCGAAGAGGGTACACTCCTTCCTCGGCCTGCAAAATCACCCTCAAACGTGGAGGCCAAAGAAACAGCAGATAGTCTCGCCGAGCCCTCGGTTTCAGAAGAGGACAACGAAGCAGCAAGTGCAAAACAGGAGCAGCCATTGCCCGCACCAGATGTTTTCACGAGAGCTGGTAGAAAAAATCAAGTGCAAGTTTCCCCACATACCTGGTGCACCCGGTTTCAAAAGGAGGGGGTGGGGGCTGATGTGGCGACGTCATTTAACCACTGCGCCAAAAACAGCGGGTGAAAGCTGCAGCTGATAGATATTTATCTTTGCCATAGTCGGCTTGGTTACGAGTTGTTTATTCTTGTTAGTTTTTCATCTGTGCTTGGAAAATAAAATGTTTTCTCATCTCATGAAAAAGCTGTTACTTCATAAAATATAAAGGCTCCCATAAGGTCAAAGAACTTAATTAAAATTAAACATTTTCGATCTTTTTTTTATCTTCTGTCATCTGTTTTTGTGATCTCGTATTAGCTCTATGTTAAATAGTACTTGTCTGGATAAAATTCATAACAAAATTTGTACATTTTACTGAAACATATTTCAAGAAAGTTGAAACATTTTCTGAAAGTTACTTAAAACCTGTATGCTAACCAGTGACAGAATACGAGAAAGCACAGCTAAAAGATCCGATCGCCTTCCGTTCGAATTGCACATGGCATAAAACCATTGTTAGTAGAACTACAAAATCTGCCATCTCCTTGGAATTGGAAAATTTCGCAAAAATGGTCTTTATTGGGCACCAATTATAATACTGGCTATGCAACAGTTGAAAATATAGCAAAGAGTCTGAAAATCAACTATAAAGACTCTTTTGAAACATAAATATCTCATTTCCTTATAAGATTAATCTTCCCTGTGAGGGAAGCCGTTCCTCTCTCTCTCTACAAATAGTAATATAAATATTTCACTTTCAGTGTCACAGGGACTGTACCTCTAATGGATAATTTGTGTATGTAAATAATTGTAAAATATTTGAGTCTTCAATAATGAATGTAATTTTCATTTCTGATTACACGTCATGAGAGGAATTATATTATACAGATCAGGAGAAAAGTAATCACATAAAAGAGGAGATACGAGATATGGAACCTAGGAATTTCCTTAAATTTAACCTGAATGAATATATGGAAATGGACACTTGACAGACTAGTATGGTAAGACAAGGCACAATAATAATTCGCCTTATCTACGTATACACAATGTAGTTAGGTTCGGCAGCAGTAGATGCTTTCCTTTATGAGTAGGTCATATAGCGAATATTTCCACTAAATTTTAGAATTCTGTAACGATGTAATTTGTGCCAAACATAATATTTAGTAGAAACAATTACATTGTTGAGAAGTAGCCATCTTGTCCTTACATAACAGAAATTTTTTCGGGTCCAAGATGAGAGCAACTTATAGCAACAGAAATATTAGTGAAGTCCGTCTCCATAGTTGAGTAGTTAGCGAGAAGTCGACATGAATACACACCAACTGGACCGTTGCAGCGCCCTGTTTTGCTTTTGTCAGTGAGTTCCTTAAATCTAGATGGCATTGGGAGACGTTGTATGTGTGGCTGTGTTGAATGGCACCTTTGTTTCTGTATGATTTTTGCACCTATAAACTGCAAAACAGCAATAACAAAAAAATCAAATAAAAATTAAAAAATAAATAAACCTTTTCATCCCTTGGGCAACATTCCCAGAAACGGGAGGGAGGAGACAGTTATCAGTGCGGCTAACTGCCGTGCAGAAGGCGCGGGTTCGATTCCCTGCTGGATCAGAGATTTAATCCACTTGAAGAATGGGTCTTGTGTTGTTCTTGTTATCATTTCATTATCATCAATGCGCAAATCAAAGAAGTGGTGTCAAACATAAAGACTTGGCACCCCAGGTGGTGTCTCCTGGCCAAAAATGTCATACAACCACTTTCTTTTTCAGTACGAGTGGACACAGTTCATATAAGCAATAAATCTGAACCGGTAGAAAATAAAGAAGCTAACAGAAGTATTTGAAGCAATCAGAATCAGGAAATAAATAATACAGATATGCAAACGGAAATAACTAGTGCTGAACATCATAAAAATGACATTACAATAAGTGGGAGTCAGTATCCAAATTTGACACTGAAAAAAACAAAAGGGGTTTTGCTTAGAGATATTTCAATGCAAACGATACCGTCATATTTAACACCAAGAAGTACTTTTCCTCAGAGTAGTTTAGAGGGAGATATTGTAATAGAATCTTGAACTTTTGATAGTCTGATGTCATGATAACAAAAAACATTCACGGACGAAAGGGCATCACAGTTGTCAAGGAACACTATTTCATCTGAGCCAAGCGACATAATATAATTTTTTAAAAAGTATGTTTACCAATATGTCGAATGTTTTTGATCAAGAATTTTCACAATTACTGGAAGTGCAAAAGAAAACTACATGTAGGTTAGAACAGCAGACCGAAATGCGAAGCAATTTGTAAGCTGCACATGGTGATTTAACTAAGACCACATCTAGAGTTCAGATAGATGTTTCACAATTATTATCCGTTTGCAAGAAACTGTCCCACAAAGTGAAAATACTGTCAGAAGAAACTTTGACAAAAACGTGTTAACACTAACGTAAAAAAGTTGAACAATCGCGCAGAGGTCAGGGCATTAGACAGTGACACCACACTCTCGGAAAAGTCATCACTGCAGCACCGAACGTACGTCGATGAAGTAGAAAAATTAATACCAAAAAAGAAAATAACATTGTTACCAAAGTAGATGCGGGCATCAAAGCTGCCATACAACGAATTCCTTATTTACTGGTCACTGGCAGAACGCATGGACACGCAGTAGAATTTAGCAAACCAAAGAGAAAATATCTTTCCACTTGCGCAGATTCACGATGCCACCGAAAGAGATTCTGGTACGTATCAGTCGCCAACTGCAGTGACAAATCAAATCAGTTACTCCCCATTGCCACACGTATCAGTATCACATTCACTTGGACACGAGCCTGTTTTTCAAGAATATTAGTTGATGAAAACCTCTTAAAGCATCGCTAATTTCAGATGTTTTCTACATAGCCAAATAAGGTCCACCTAGTAAGTTTTATAAGATGGTTCTGTAACATACTACTGCGTAGCTGGACCGAATCGCAAGAAATACGTTACGTAGTAGGACCCGAGGAGATTCATTGCTCTGGGCAGTGGATGTGTCGGAACATTGTAAAACGTGGAGCAAACTCACTCTCTTGTAAAAGCGCTAAAATTTTTGAAAGACAGGTTGCTGCTGAATATCTGCGAAAAATTAGTCACAGTACCAGCAACAGATGAAAGGTTACATCAACTAATTTGTGTCTTGTATTGGAGATGCTATTTAAAATATGTAATCCAGTGACTTTTCTTGGCCACAGAAGGCAGATTTAGCGTATGCCAGTGATTGCTCTGGAGATAAAAGAAGGAAAGGAGGTGGCGCTATAGACTTAAGGCAAATTAACACTGTCCGTCACAGCGCAGCACTGTCATGTCAAAGTGTATTCACATTGTTTGTCACATTACGGTACATGAAGCAATTCAAGTCACGTGATCTTAGATCACATGGCTCCCTTCAACTTTTTTTGTGGGAGTTGCGAACTTCGCAGTCGTTTTTATGTATGAAGTGCGCATACACATCGTGGTAGCTTATATACATGGATATTTGAGTCCACATTTATACGAAAATAACATTTATTGGACTCATATGGTTTGAAGCTTGGAGGAATAGCTTGTGCATTAGAGAAGAAAGACAGTTCAAATCAACACAAAAAAGAGTGTAGGTTCAAAAAATATCGTTATATGATACAGAAAGGGAATTTTACACAAGGAGCTCAACGAAGAGGAATCTTCATTTTATATTGTAGAAAGTCAAGCTATAAGTCTTTTTATTTGTTACATCAAATTGCATCCAGAATTACTAAAAGAAACGCCATGTTATGAGCTGCAATTACATCCCACGACACATTTATTTGTTTAACGTTAAATTCCGTTATTAGTCCAATGCAAATTTTTGTGCTGTAGTCATACCTCCATCAATATCTTTCCCTTGAAGACTGGTAGGTTTTCTTTACGACTTGTATTTGGATTTTAATAGTTCAAGTACCTTATTTGTACTGGAGTTAGCTAGTGAACCCACTTAAATATTGACCACTGATGCATGCAAAACTGTTTCACGCACAATCCAGAGTGCCACTTAACAATAAATAAACCTTCCACAACACACATATTTAAACAAACAACTTGCAGTGTCTGAAGGTTTAAGGGCATTTCTTTATGAACTGCTACAGATGTTTCATAATGTACAAATAAATTACGCCTACTAATCAATCTGATTCTATCCACAGTACTTTTTTCACTTCAAGTTGCACCTATATTACATGCATTTCATTGTATAATATTAAATATCATGCCAGTATGTATAAAAATCTAGGCAAGTAATTTAGCAATAGTAGTAGTAGCTTTATTCATGCATAGATCTCTTTTTGCAGGGTTATAGGACATGTCGCAGTATTTACAAGTTTAGACCAATTTAAAATAAGCTAATCATATACACATATATTTACAGACTTCTAGTTAGAGACAATCATTAGATTTTACTCCTGGTATACAATACTTTTTTATTACAAATAACTTATTAAATAATGTAATGCCAGACTGCTCACTCATATCTCACTGTCAGTTACTGCACACACTATACACACATTGTTTCGTAACACTTCACTCACTACACACACACACACACACACACACACACACAGGTGATCTCTGGGCCATTTTGTGTACCGCAGCTTCCCATTTGCTATCCTGAAAAAATGAGTCAGTATCCCTCTATAATGAGTGAGATGTTGAGCTCAGAAAGAGGAAGAGGTGTTAGCACTGCGCTATCATAGCTTGAGGGGAGTCTGTTTCTAGAAAGGAAAAAAGAAGGAAAGAAAGTGAAGGTGTTATGTAGATTGTTGGATGTTTTATAATCATTAATATTATTATTTATATGTATAACATTTTTTATCAAACCTATACTTTATTTTATCTACGTAATCCTTGAATGTATAAAATGTATTGCATAACAGGTACTTTTTAGCTGCCTTTTTAAATAAGTATATTTTTGCAATTTCTTTAATCTCTTTTTGTAATTTATTGTACAGGTTTATTCCTTGGTAGAAAATGTTTATTTTTTCTTGGTAAATGTAAGTTGAGTCTATCTCTTGTTGCATGGTCATGGACAGAGCTGTTTGTGCACTAATTACCAATGTTATTTTTTATGTGTACAACTGACTAGTAAATATAATCACATGGAGCAGTTAAAACCCCCAGTGTTGTGAACAGATCTTTACAATGAGCTCGACTAGTATTTTTGGTTATTATTCTTATGGCTCTTTTCTGGAGTTTGAAAATTGTGTTTATATTTTGTGCATTTTTCCCTAAAAAAGACAACTGAGAATCAATATTCATTCCTAGAAATTTTGCATTTGTTACACAGTCTATAGAGGTGCCATCTACATTTAATTTAACATTGTCATTTTTCCTCTTCAAACTGAAATTCACGGCATTAATTTTCTTTATGTTCAATGTTACTTTATTACAGATGGTGGCGTATATACAAACTGTGATAAATTGCTCCGTACATTTTGAGTTGTTATCATCAGTAAAGTGTTGTTCATATGATATTATAGTGGAAAAAGGTATTATAGCATGCTCAGTGACGCATAAATCGTACCACTCAAGTTCTTTTGTGCAATTAAACTCTGATAAAATCTCGTACGATTGTGGTCAACTGTGTAACGGTCTCCAAGTAGCAACGGAAATGTGCAGTGCCGGAATTGAACTAAATGTGTTACATGAGCTTTATTGTGATATAAATGCAGCTAGAAAATACGTAGAAGTTCTGAAAAATCTAAAGCAAGTACTGAGGAATCCTCTTGAAAACAAAAACTGTGAATCAGAAAGTGCCGACAGCAGGCCTAGGTCTAAAAAACTACAGAACAATTTCGCCATTCTAGACGGTGTAAAAGCAAGCAAGGAAGACTTTAATGATACTGATTGCCATCTAACAGACGCAGCTGATATACGAATATATAGAAATAGCATTTCCCCAAAAGGCAGTAATGGCAGAAATACATATCTTAGGAAATCCAAGTTAGTTGTTTACTCAGACAGTCATGGTCGCGATCTCGCAAAAATCTTGCAAAACGAACATAAGCTTAGAGCTACCAGCTATGTAAAACCAGGGGGCCCTATGAACGAAGTTATAAGGAACATACAGAGTGATAACACTACACAAGAAAATCGGGTTTTAGTTATAATTGGTGGTGCAAACGATGTTTATTGCAACGAACTAAAAAGTGCCGTCCATGACCTCCGGAAAACCCTAGATACAGTGAAAAATGAAAGTGTAATAGTGACTGGAATACCACACAGATATGACCTAATAGAAACTTCATGTGTCAACCAGGAAATTATTAAGGCCAACAGGTAATTTCGCAAAATATGCAAAGCATACAGAAACACAAGCTTCCTCGATGTGAAATTCTTGGAAAGGAAACACTTCACCAGGCATGGTATGCATTTAAATATTCATGGGAAAAAGTTCATAGGTTCTAGAATAAGTGAGATGGCTGAGATGATGTACACAAAAAACATCATGCCTGTAATTGTATCAACTTAAAATGGAGTAGCCATCTCATCACAGATGATACCAGTAACAAAAAAAGCAGCAGAACAAACAAAACCAATAGCAGTTACACAAAATGCAGCAGTACAAACAATAATAGAAGTAAAAATGCCAACAACAGCATCACCATCAACAGCAGCATCACAGACAGCAGTAACAACAGAAATCCCAGCAATAGCAGGAGCAGCAGTACAAACTATAATCGGAACATCAATGCCAACAACACCATCACCATCAACAGCAGCATCACAGACAGCAGTAACAGCAGAAATCCCAGCAATGAGCACTGGTGTAAAGAAAGTGAAATCTTATATACGAGGGCCGTTCAGAAAGTAACCTCTGGTTGATTTAAAAAAATACACCAAGTTAAATAAAAATATTTTAATATATACATCTTACAACTACATCTTTGCACTATTTTTCTACATAGTCTCCATAGCGATTGAGGCACTTATCGTATCTCTTCACAAGCTTTGAAATTCCTTCTGCATAAAAATCACCCGCTTGTGCCTGGAGCCAGCCTGTGACCGCATCTTTGAGCTCTTCGTCGTCATCAAACCGCTGTGACCAGAGCCATTTCTTCAAATGCATGAAGAGGTGATAATCACTTGGCGCCAGGTCTGGGCTGTAAGGTGGATGGTTGATAACGTCCCACTTGAAGGACTCAAGAAGGGCCGTTGTTCTGCGAGCAGAGTGAGGACGGGCGTTATTGTGCAAAAAAACGATACCGGAAGTCAGTATACCACGGCGTTTGTTCTGTATAGCCCGTCGTAACTTTTTTATTGTTTCACAGTACACGTCTTGATTAATGGTCGTACCACGTTCCATGAATTCAACCAACAACACCCCTTTGGCATCCCAAAACACCGTTGCCATCAGTTTTCTGGCAGAAAAATCTTGCGAGGCTTTTCTTGGTTTGGTAGGCGAATTTGAATGTGCCCACATCTTTGATTGTTCTTTTGTCTCAGGGTTCACGTACTTAATCCAGGTTTCGTCACCGGTCACGATTCTGTTTAACAATGGTTCTCCTTCGTCCTCATAACGTGACATAAAGTCTAATGCAGAGGCCATTCTTTGAGTTTTGTGGTGGTCGGTAAGAATTTTGGGCACCCATCGTGCACAGAACTTACGGTAACCCAATCTTGCTGTCACTATCTCGTACAAGAGAGTCTTAGAAATCTGTGGAAAACCAGTAGACAACTCTGACATTGAGAAACGTCGATTTTCACGAACTTTTGCATCAACTGTCTGAACGAGTTCGTCAGTCACCAATGATGGTCTACCACTCCTCTCTTCATCATGAACGTTTTCTCGTCCACTTTTAAATAAACGTACCCATTCACGGACAACTCCTTCACTCATAACTCTTGGTCCGTACACGGCACAAAGCTCACGATGAATAGCTGCTGCAGAATATCCTTTGGCTGTAAAAAACCTTATGACAGCACGCACTTCACATTTGGCGGGGTTTTCTATTGCAGCACACATTTCAAACTGCCACAAAAACTAAACTAGCGCAGGTACGACGTTCACTCGACCACGGCTTGATGCCAACTGACTGTGAACGCACAGATGGCGTCGCTACTCCCCCCACAACCCGCACTGTGACCAATCGGAGGTTACTTTCTGAACCGCCCTCGTATTAATTTACCCTCATATGTCCAAGTATGTTCTTATTGCAGAAACACATTTAATGGTGGAGGGTCATGTATTTATGTTAAGAATGGCATTGAATTTAAAGTCAGTAATGATATTATCATGCTAAGTGTAGACAAAGACTTTGAAGTGTCAGCAATAGAGATAGTTGCTATAAATATGCCCAAGAAACTAACTATATTATGTGTATATCGTTCTCCCAGTGGTAATTTAGAGATATTCTTTTCAAAACTTATACAAAGCCTAGAACTAGCGTTGACTCTGAAACATTATATCCTTTTGAGTGGGGACAAATAAAACAGATGACACCAGTAACACATTTATGAATATCCTACATAGTTTTAGTCTATCATCACTAGTCAACGGTGCAACAAGAATAACCACACATTCATCATCTACCATTGACCATGTAGCTACAGATGTAGGCAGAGAAAACTGTGATACTTGTCAAAAATCTGGGACTGTCTGACCATCTATGTCAAATTATAACAGTAAAAGCTTGTGTAAAAAAAGAATCAAAACTGCATGTATATAAAAGAGTCTACTCTCCATCAGCTTTGAAAGAGTTTTCCTTAAAGTTAGCACATGAAAGTTGGGAAGGAGTATACACAGAAACTAAAGTGAATAGGAAGTTCTCCAATTTTCTGTCTGAGTTTAAATTAAAATTTGAAGAAACATTCCCCAAAGCATTAATTCCCATTGGAACACCCACCAACAATAAATGGATTACTAAAGGAATTAAAAAAAAGATCTCAAACTTGCAAATACCTAAACTCCATTAAAAAGGACAATAGTGATCCAGTTTTTTGCACTACTACAAAAACTACACAAGGATCTACAGGAAGGTACTCAAAACTGCAAAAAAATCAGTCAACGATAAGTTCATAAATTTAGCCAATAATAAAAGTAAAGCTACATGGGCAGTAGTGAAACAAGAAACAGGAACTGTGAAGCAGAGAGGTACAAACACACAAATCAGGAACAAGGAAAACTTAGAAAGTAACCTGAAAGAATTAGCAAACTATGTGAATACCTACTTTAGCAGCATTGCAACGAACTTACAGAAAATTTTTCCAAAAGGGGCTAATCAACCAATACAGAAGCATATAGCAAACTCAATGGTATTGCTTCCAACTACTGAGGAGGAAGTATGCAATGTTGTAAGACAATTAAAGAACAAAAACTTAGCAGGTTTAGATGAAATCCGAATATGTGTGCTGAAAAAATGCGTAAACGGTATCAAAGCTCCACTAACAGAAATCATAAATGAATCCTTCAAAACTGGTTGCTTTCCTGGCTATCTGAAGCATGCCAAAATTTTACCAGTTCACAAGAAAGGTGATGTAGAAAACGTTGAGAACTACAGACCAATAGCCCTATTGTCATGCTTTTCCAAAGTGATAGAAACAATAATGAAAAACAGGCTTTTGAGCTACCTAAGTAAATTCGACCTCCTCTGCAATGACCAGCATGGTTTCAGGCCTGGTAGAGGTACAGAATCTGCAACAGCAAAATTTACAAAAACAGTTTTACATCACTAGATGAGAACAGCTGTGTTACTGGCCTTTTCCTAGACCTGTCTAAGGTATTTGATACAGTAGACCACCAGAACCTGTCTCATAAATTAGAGGCACTAGGAGTAAGGGGAGTGGCTCTCAAATGGTTTCGTTCATATCTAGAAAACAGAGTACAGTCA
The DNA here is from genome assembly GCF_023898315.1 of Schistocerca nitens. Classification (NCBI taxonomy): domain Eukaryota; kingdom Metazoa; phylum Arthropoda; class Insecta; order Orthoptera; family Acrididae; genus Schistocerca; species Schistocerca nitens. The sequence goes on from NC_064614.1 coordinate 432,627,277, forward strand.
GTAGAGATCACACATGTCTCCAGTGTATCAAAGTACATTGAGAAACACATATCTGATCCACAATATATCAATATTGGGGTCCCTTAAGGAAGTGTACTAGGCCCTGTATTATTTCTGTTGTGTATAAATGATTTCCCGCAACATATCAGCCATGGAGAAAAGATATTGTTTGCAGATGACAGCAACATAGTAATCACCAGTAAGACACCAGCACAAATGTTGGAAAATTCTACTGAAGTGCTGAGGGATGTTCACAAATGGTCTCAGGAAAACAAAGTAACTCTCAACGTAAAGAAAACAAATACAATATGCTTTAGAATGAACAGAAAACAGAGTCCGTTAAATTTAAAAGTAGATAACAGCTCCATAGATGATGTACCCACAACAAAATTCGTAGGATTGCACATTGACAGCCAAATGAAGTGGAAGAACATGCTATGAAACTCTCTAAAAAGATATCCACAACATGCTATGCACTTAGAGTCCTTGTATCCGCATGCAGTAGTGAATGTTTGAGAACTGTATACTTTAGTTACGTTCATTCAGTATTATTTTCTGGGGAAACAGTGCTCAGAATTTACATACAGTATTTAAAATTCAAAAGAGAGCAGTAAGAATTATAACAAAAGCAGTAAGCGTGCCCACTGCATAGAACTTTTCAAAATGTTAGAAATTCTAACTGTTCCTTGTGAATTTATATTCCAAACCACAGTGCACATCAAGAAAAATATAGAAAATTATAGCACAAATAGTAATTTTCATAACTATAGTACAAGAACAAGTCACTGTCTTCACCTAGACAGGAAGAATAAACATAAGACTCAAAATAGCTTCTTGTATGAAGGTTTAAAACTGTATAATAAACTGCCACAGAAAATAAAAGAAGCAGATAACATGTACTGCTTTAGGAAAAATCTTAAATTGTTTTTGCAGAAACACTGCTTTTAAACTATAAGTGAATTCCTTAGTACCAAATGATTGTAAATAGCTTTTGTTTCACAATATTTTGATAAGGAGCAAAATGATTGTAAATAACTTATATGTCACAATGTGTAACTACATGTAACAACAAACTGTATAAATATATGAATGTACGCAACTGGCAACATCCATACATTTTAAAATGTCCAGGGTGGCTAAATAAATAAATAATTGCTTATTGACCAATCATAAACTTCGTTGAGAGTTTCATTTGCTTTCTCGGCAAAAAGTATGCTCATGCCACAAAATTCAGGCTATTGCCTCACTGCTTCAACTGATCTTTTGTCATTTATTATAAATTTTAACAAAAGAAATAACGAAACGAAACAATTTCATAACAAATAAAGGACAAAAAACAACTTATAATTACCAAGCAATATATGGTGGGGATATGGCCGAATATCGGTAGGAAATGAACTTGATGGGGGGGGGGGGAGCCAAATGATCAACAACGTATGGATGAAATCAGCCGTCAAACCTTTCTTGCCGAGAAACTTTGAAGAAGGGGCCCACTGGCGCAACCATGATGTGGGGCGTCCGTGACTCGGAGTGATGCGTAAGCGAAATAGAGCCACAAAGCCAGGGTGGGCCACTCTTCACCTCGCTACCACGGACAGTCGTCTCACTTCCCGACACACGTCGGAGACTTACAAGGCGAGGGCCGTAGGTCCGGACGCCGGAACGGGAGCGGTCACTGCCGCTGCATTCCCAGCTACGCCAGCCGAGGAAGAAGCAGCAGCACGGCTGCCCTACGGCTCCCGACGGAGCAGTGTGGAGTCAACGGGGACATTGGCCGCTGAGTCGGCTGCTAGCGCAGCCATCCTGACGTAATTAGAACTCTGCAATTGGCGTACTAGGCCGGCTCGACACAGTGAGTTGCACAGGCCACAGGGGTCCTACCTCAGAAATGCGGGGCCTGTGACACGGAACGAGGTCAACGAAGCTCTGTAGCGGAAAAAATAAACCATTTGAAAAGCTCGGATGAGTTTTAATCCTCCACATTCTGCCACCATCTACTACATTTGGTGTCAGAATAGCGGACGTCGTCTGTCCAGTACGACGTTCGAGTTACCGCCTGCAGTACAGTCACAAAATGTGGTGAGTGCTGTCAAAATTGTTCTTTTGAGTGTTGGACGTATTCTTTCTTTTTGGTGTTTTGAGTATGGCTTGCCAAGCCACATTTTGGATGTTTTGCGTATGCGTATTATTTATTTTGTCAGAATAAGTGTTAGTGTATTTGGAACAGTAAGATGCTGTTTTTTGTGGCATTTGATTACTTTGTGTTGGTTTATGATGTTACTGAGTATGATGATATGGATTTGTAGGAAGTCAGATTATTCTTGTACTTAGTCCCGAAACAAAACGACTAACTGAGAACGAAAGCAACACATTGGCAGAGCCAAGGACGCAAGCTGTGTTGGAACCAGAAGCGGTGCGGATTTTGTTGGAAAAAGTAGCACAATTGACAGCAGACAATACGCAGTTGAGAAATGAATTAACGTCTAGAAGTAAGCGGGAAACCGCATCTGATCAGTCGTTGTTGCCTAGGGTGCTGGAGATTGATCTAGCCACCGTGAGTTTGATTATTCCGTTTTCTGCAAGGCATCTGAGGATGTGCGTTCATTTGTGAAGGACATGCAGCCAAGATTAGACTAACGAGTGAAGCAAAAACATGTGTAAGGTGTTCTGAGGCCTTAAGGAAGGCAGGACAGTTTAAGCATTTAAAGGAAGGGCTTTTACAAAGGTACAAGAAACAGAATAGCGCTCGGTACTTTAGGGAGAGGTTAAGTACAATGACAAAGAGACAGGGGCAGAAATTTGCGAACAGGATAAGGGAAATTAATGAGTACACTTACGAGTTGGGTCAGAGCGATGAAGCGAATAGTGTTCTGTTGCAGGAGGCCGAGCAAAGGGTTACCGGCGCATATGTCGCGGAAAGTGCGTGAAGGCTGGTTCAAATGGCTCTGAGCACTATGGGACTCAACATCTTACGTCATAAGTCCCCTAGAACTTAGAACTACTTAAACCTAACTGACCTAAGGACATCACACACACCCATGCCCGAGGCAGGATTCTAACCTGCGACCGTAGCAGTCCCGCGGTTCCGGACTGCAGCGCCAGAACCGCACGGCCACCGCGGCCGGCAATGCGTGAAGGAACTCCGAAAGATTTGTATTCGGCCAATCAGCTGGCAATCCAGTGTGAGGAAACAGACGTGGCAACAGGAGTACGTGAGAGGCAAACAGTATTGCAGCAGGTATAAAACGTTATAAGTGTGGTCGTACGGGACATGTGCAGAGGCAATGTACCCAGTCACCAAGGAATAGAGGAAGGGGTGGAAATCAGCAGCATGGAGGATGGAGAAATGAAGATAGGAAAGGTGGACAAGCGTTAAACGACAGAGGGGGCCCAAGACCCACCTAAAGGAGTTCCCGTTTAATTTCAATGCTACAAATACGTATGCAGAGGTGGAATGTTCAGTGGTAGGATCCGTAGGAACTAAAAAGTTTAAGATTTTGTTAGACACAGGGGCTCAAGTGTCAGTGGCTACTAAGAATATAATGGGACGAAGGAAGTTAGACCCATCACGTTATAGGTTGCGTGGAGTGGGGGATAAGGAGGTCACGCCTTTGGGGTCAGTGATAGTTGACTTTCGCATAGGGAAAGTCCAATTTAATGCATGCACGGAGGTAGTACCATGGGTGAGTGAGGGCTACGACATGATACTAGGAGTAGATTTCTTGCATCAACATCATTCCAAAACTGACCTTTGGACAACGAACTGTGGAACTTGGTGGAATGTTATTTCCGCTAGGGGAAACTGTTGTCTATGCAAAGCTGTCGCAAGGGACGTTCAACGTAATGAACATACCAACTGAACCACATACATTAGCATTAAGGCTTAACTCGCATGAGTGTGTGTCTAGTGGCACCGGGAAGTCGCTTTGGGTAAGTGTGGAGTCGAATCTACTGTGGGTACACTATGTGTTATTGAACCATTGGAGGATAATGTAGATTTGGGTTCATTGGGTTGTTTTGTGAAACGTAGTGTTGCATGCGTACAGGAGGGAAACGACAGGCGAGTAGTTCCCATGAACGTGGATAATTTTAGCGCTGTAGACGCGAATTTGAGGAAAGGAGTTTTAGTAGCAAATTGGGATGTACCAGATGACGAAGACTGGTGTTCGAGTGGTAGGCGACGCGATCTACCACTAACTGCCGATAGAACTGCATTGCGTGACAAAATTAAGCATTTGAAAGGAGAAGAAAGGGAGCATATGGAAGAATTACTGTGGGAATTTAAGGAGTTGTTCTTTCCACAAGGGCCGTTACCAGCAACTCCATTAGTTCAACATAGGATACCGTAAACCACACAGAATACCGAGGTATTTGCAGCCGATTGTGGAGGATTTCATTGATCAGCAGCTTGCGGACGGTATCATAGAGCATAGTAATAGTTGCTGGGGAGCAGGCATTGTCGTTGTGCCTAAAAAATCTGCGGATGGAACTAAGAAATACAGGTTCTGTTGTGACTATCGATACGTCAATAATAAGACAGTAACGGACACATACCCCATTCCAAACATATCGGAGACTTTGGATCACTTAGGACAGTGCCAGTACTTTTCTACGATGGATTTGACAAGTGGTTATCATCAGTTAGAGGTGGCTCCAGAGGATCGTCCAAAAACTGCCTTCTCTACACCTGGAGGCCATTAGCAGTACATTAGAATGCCATTTGGTTTGAAAAACGCTCCGGCAACGTTTCAGAGGTTGCTAGACAGTGTATTGAGGGGTTTGAAACCATGGCAGTGTCTTGTCTATTTGGATGACATTACAGTGTTTGCAAGTAGTACGGAGCAACATAGACAGCGGTTAAGGGAAGTCTTTATGAGGTTAAGAGTGGCTCGTTTGACGTTGAGCCTGGAGAATTGTCATTTCGCATTAGAAGAAGTAAAATATTTGAGTCATATTATCAGTAAGAATGGTGTGCGAACAGATCCGAGGCTCGTACAGGCTGTAAGGGATTTTCAGGAACCGAAAACAGTTAAGGAAGTGCAGTCATTCATCGGACTTTGCAATTTCTATCGCAAGTTCGTGAAGGGTTTTGCAGATTTAGCACAGCCATTGACGCAATTGTTACGGAAAGGTGTGAAATTTTAGTGGACAAAAGAGTGTCAGAAAGCGTTTGACAAACTGAAATAAGTGTTAACATCAAGTCCGGTTTTTAACGAAATGCCTCTTAAAATTGAATCGAGCCCCACGCTGGGCGCCATTTTAATGATATTCTCTTAAAATTGAATCGAGCTTCACGCTGGGCGCCATTTTAATGATATTCCTGGAATGAATGATTTGAAATTTCGTAGAAATAAAAAAAGGAAATAATAATTTTATTTCTTGCTTAAAAGTTAATTTGCCTTAGTGCGAACTTTGTTGTAGAACCACTCTCTTCATTACGTGTGGTAATAAAAAAACAAATTTTACTTTCTTAAGGATTACGTACATTTAAAGGAAATTATTACGTGCACTCATATTAATTGGATAGTACTATCTGGATAAGAACTGAGTCTCTTAAATCATTCGGCCTTGGCATACACTTTCCAGAATGCAGTGGGTTTTTCTTTTTGTGAAATATTTTTACTGACTTTTATCCCGGCACTAGCCATAGAACACAAGAATATTTTAATTAACAGAAAATGTCTTAATTATTGCCAAGCCGACATTTATCACTGATCAAACCTACTACATTACGCATGTGGTTTATAGATGACGTGGGCATGCTCATTTACATAAATAATTCACACTTTTAATGAATACTAATATATTTAGCCCAAACAACAAGTCAACTCACATTAATTCGTACGCTTTGATTAAAGGCGGCAAAGTCCCGACAGATACAAAAGAAGTACATCTTAACTCTGCTGGATAACCACGATGCATACACAACCTTTAGTGCCCACAATGCGGGTTAATGAATCAGGCGCGTCTAATGGGCGCGAGCGTAGCTGCACATCGCGTCTGCTAGAGCGATCAAGGATTAACACTTCCTCACTTCTTCCTCACTTCAGCTGCTCTGTCCACAACTGACCCTTCCTCACTCTAGCGGCTCTGTCCACACACTGACTCTTCCACACACTGACTGCTCTGTCCACAACTGACTCTTCCACACACTAGCTGCTCTGTCCACACCTGACCCTTCCTCACTCTAGCGGCTCTGTCCACACAACTAGCTGCTCTGTCCATAACTGACCCTTCCTCACTCTAGCGGCTCTGTCCACACAACTAGCTGCTCTGTCCATACAACGACAGAGAGTCTCCACATGCCAAAGATAAACAACGGCACGACTATTACGATTATTAACATTTCTTTGTAAATCGATTTCTAGCAAATATCGCTGATACCGCAAATACTGACACTTTTACATTCACATAATAAATATAGAAATTTCCTATCCTAATACAGAGAAATGTTACAAAAAAATATAATAAAAATAACAAACATATTTCATACCACATTCAGTAATATTAAGATATATATATATATATATATATATATATATATATATATATATATATATATATATATATATATATAACTTGCCCAGATCGGCGTATATGTTACAAATAAATTGTGAAAATGCCAGGGAACGTTACATTGCCCCCTGGCAGCATTTGGCAAAGAGGTTTTACACTTTGACACAATGGTGCCAGTAACGTTCTTTACACCTCTGTATGTTTTATGGAATGGCTCTTGTAATTAGCCCCAGGATTATATAAGTACATGGCTCCCCCATTTGGGCGTAGGCAATCAGGAAACCTGGGCAAAACTGTGCCGGAGCCCAGCCATCCCAGTTGGTTTATAGTCCATATTAACAGTTTTTCATTTGAAGTATTTTTGCAGTTTGTCACAAACGGGTTTACACAATTACACAATATCACTATTTTTCTTGTGATACACTACAAGGTCACTTGTCCTAGGATATATCAATTACGGACGTACATAGTACATGTTCAATGTTTATCAAAATGAAGTCATTAATATGTTATTCAGTTTATGTAAACATTTCAAAAGCCAATAATGTATTTGATGAGCGGTGGGGTGCGGCGCTCGGCGCGGCGCGCTGACTTCGTGTAGGTCACCGCCCCATCGTTGACAGCTACGGCGCGTACGGGCGTGGCTGTCTGGTCTGCTACGGGCTGCTGTGGCCGCTGCATAGCTGCTATAGCCGAACGCGTTGGATACCAGCTCGCCCGTGCGACGTCTTCTTGCGGTGCTCCAGGAAACATGCAACAAGTTCACAAACAGTATACTATCCGTATTTCCTGCTGTGGGAAAGAACGCACACAATTAGTGGTAGTTATTACTCAGTAGGCCTTCACTAGTCTGGTTCGCACAAGGTTTCATTGTCACAGTACACTTTTATGGGCACACAATATTTTCCACCGTCATGACTTGTCATTAGTCACACGCTCTTTCCTAGCGTCCCTTTACATACAAAAAGTTAAAATTTGACACTAGGTTTATCCACCGTCCGTTATCGGTTCACTGTTCGTGTTGTGCTAGTTCTTTATCAGTGACTGTCACTGTCTATTTCTGCCGCACAATACTACACTTTTGTTACAGTTTATTTATTTCTATTTACAATGTCCGCTGCTGAATTTGTTTGCAACAGCACATTCGTAACCTTTTACCAGAGTGTAAGATTTACGTACATACAATCAACGTCCTACGTAACCACAGTGAAGTCTCTGTAGGCGAAAATTTACTTGGACCGTATCTGGCTAGCTCTTTCTTATTGATTGAATCTGCACATGCTTCAATTGAAGCTTCTTTGTGAGTTTCTTTACGCTACATAAATTTACAACAAGGTTGCCTCCCGTGGTGCTCTCGGGTCACTACTGGGTGCATTATTTTGTGATAACACTAGTGAGATAATAAAGTTCTCAGGGCCTTATATTACTAATATTGTTCCGGGTTCAGATCTGTCAATCTGACAGCTACACATAGATACACATAATATAAAGGATTGTGCCAAGAAATATCTCAAATTAAACACAAATTAAAAGAGTACATAACACAAATATCCACACACATGAAAAAAGTCAATCATATTCTTATAACTATACACTCCTACACTAGTACACCTTATTAATGTTCATTGTTTACAAAGGAACGGTGTCCGCATAGGACTATTAGTCTTTTACTGTAGGAATGCTTTTACATCCTTACGCGGATACAGTCCCCGTACTCTCCCTGAGTGGGGATCTGCTAAGAGATAGCTACACTCATGTGGCACACTTACTACTCTAAAAGGTCCATTATACACCAATTGCCACTTGCTATTCTGTTTCAAAGATGCCGAGGACTTAGGATGATTGCGTAAGAGCACCAAGTCCCCAACATTAAATGTTTGGTTATTCGTTACATGTCGATTATATTTTTCCGTCCTTTTCTGGGCGCACCTGGTAAGGTTGCATTCCGCTTTTCTTATCTTCTCTTCCTTAGGCTCAGGAATGACTGGGACCTTAGGCAAGGGTGCCAGCCACTCGTTCAGAGCTCGATTATTATTCATTAATATCTCATTTGGTGGATACCCCGTAGAAGCATGCGGGGTTGCGTTGTGAATTTCGACAAACTTATGTATCATATCTGGCCACCTTGTGTGCTTATATGCAATGTATAACCTGCAAAATTTATTTAACTCTCCAAATACTCTCTCTACTAAACTTGCTTGTGGGTGAAAGCGGGAAATTAGTATACGCTTTATATCTTGTTCATATAAATAGTTTTTCCAGGTATGGCCTGTAAAATATGAAGCATTATCCGATATTATCGCTTCAGGCTTACCTACTTGTATAAAATATTCTTTGCCTAACCATTTCACTATTCCACGAGCAGTGGCTGATTTAAGGCAGTATATTTTTAAATATTTTGAAAAGAGGTCATACACCGCTAAAATGTACTTCATGGAATTTTCGAAGTTGCTCATCAAGGTTTTCGGATGAGTCCTGACAGGTACAATGATTTCATTTATGTCTCTTGCATCCAGTACTAACCGTACCTGTCCGTCAGCTTTTGCTACCGCCACCAATGGACTACTATAAGGGGACAAAGACGGTTCTATTATTCCCCACTCGATCAGTTTTCTTATTTCCTTAGCTACTATTTCCTTCTTGGACCAAGGAATGGAGTATGAGGCTCGACAGTAAGTTTTGTGAGGCTTTACCTCGATCTTGTATTGATATCCCTTAACAACTCCTGGTCGTTCAGAAAATACATCTGCATAATTAGATAATAACTGTACTATTTCCTTCTGTTGAATTGAATTTAAATTTTCGGACTGTGATACTTTGTTCACTAATATATCCATATTCGCCTTTGATTGATCACCTTGTACGTCAGGATAATAGAGATTCTGCCCTGGACAATAATTGTCTAATTGTAGTATCGATTGATTCCTACATTTTATATTTATGGCGTTACAATTAGGTACAGGTACCTCTTCAGATCTAAGCATGGAAAATTCTATTCTCCTACCAGCATTCATCAAACTTAATTTTCCCCGAGAAAGGTCTATTATTGCGTCCCTCTCTCTCAAAAAATCTACCCCCAAAATGCAGGCTACCTTTAAACCCTTTACTACCAGGAATGAGCTCGTTATGGCTTCTTCCCCTATATACATCTCTACCCGCACTTGGAGCTTAATTATTTGTCGCTGTGCACTTATGGCTCCAGTGACTCTACAATTATTCACGGGAAAAGTCAGCATACGCCTTTCCTTCCCCAGTACCTTGAATAAGTCCATACTCATAACACTAACAGTAGCACCTGTATCTATGACCACTTGCACATCACTATTGTTAATTTTAACTTCTATTATCGCTTGTACATTGTCCTTGTGTTCCTTTATGCACGTGGATGGTTCGGTTATTAATTCATCTCCCATCTGTACCCCGTCATTATACCTAAGGATACAGATTGTTTTCGGTGTTTTGTTTTGTGTCGGGCTGCTCTCACTCCAAACCGTAGCCGACGATGGAGAGCGTATCTCGGCCGCATCTAGTTTGTTGAATTATTGCTAGTGGATGGGCGTGGCTGCTCTGTGTCATTGACCTCCACTATGTGCACGTTGTGTTGCGTCGGCCGCCACGGCTGCGCAATTGGCGCATTTTGTGGTGGCGGTCGGTTATTGTCATATCTATCACTGTTTTGCCGGTCCGGACTGGGCCTCTGGTTCTGTGGCCAAGTTCGGTTTGCATCATTATAAGTATTAGTGTTGTACGGCCCCCTGGCATTTTTCCATCTATGACTGCTTGGTGGGCCTGTTTCATACCGGTCATCGAACCTCCTTTTCCTATCATTATTCCCCGGTGGTCTATTTCCGTTCCGGTCTCTATCTCTATTTCCGTTTTGTGTATACCCTTGCCTCCTATTATTACCTCCGCCGTTTCTATTACTGGTTAGAGGCGTGTTATTTCTACCATTTCTATAACTATTTCCGTTACTTCTAATCTGTTCAGAGGCCGCCTTAATATCCTCCTGAATCAGGTCAATTGCGTCCAGAATAGACAAGAAATGTTCCATATCATTTTCGGGCACGTGTATAAGCTTTTCCTTTACATCTATCGGCAAGTGTGATTTCAAAAGTCTGATCAAATCCCGAGATGAAATCTGTTCGTCCCAGTAACGGGTCTTATTAATGTACTTCTCAAAATATTTTCGCAAATTGCCTAATCGTGGAGAATACGGCTCTGGATTATATACTTCCTTCCGTAATCTCTCCTGAATACATGTTGACCAATATTTGGCCAAGAATGCCTTTTCGAATTGCTCATATGTATCGCAACTGTCAGCTGCTTCGGTTGCCCATAACGCAGCATCTCCCTGTATGTAAGACATAACAAACTGTATTTTCTGGGTATGACTCCAAACGCTAGGCAAAATGTTTCTAAATCCCTTGATAAACACTACAGGGTGAACAGATTTCTTCTCCGTTGTAAAGATCTGAAACTGTCGGTTCCTAATCAGACTTTCTTCAATCACTACTTTGGAATGACATTTATTTGTTCCGCTTACATCGGTTGCCTGTCCTGTCTTGCAGTCACAATTGTGTACTGCTGTATTTATATGCCTATCATTGTTGGACTTGGCTGGCGTGACATACGCCAGCGCATCGTCTTGCCGCAAACTTAGCTCCATTTCGGCAAGACGGCGGTCCACACTCCGCTGCCACAGCGGAATGTCCTTTTGCACTATCTTTTTAAGATCTTGCACATCCGCAGTAGAATCCATCTCTCTGGCCTCAATTGCGGCGTGCACTTTCTCATCTAATTCCTTTATGAAGTCTTGCCGCAAACTCAGCTCCATTTCGGCAAGACGGCGGTCCACACTCCGCTGCCACAGCGGAATGTCCTTTTGCACTATCTTTTTAAGATCTTGCACATCCGCAGTAGAATCCATCTCTCTGGCCTCAATTGCGGCGTGCACTTTCTCATCTAATTCCTTTATGAAGTTACGTTCTACTTTGTGCACATGTTCGATCACTTTGTTCTCAATTACGTGGGTTGTGTTAAGTTCTAGTTGTTCGACCCTATTAGTCAGGACACTGACTTCCTCTACGATATTGGCATTAGCCATTTGAATACTATTTAGTCCTTCGCTTAATGCTTGCACCGTTTTGGGCATGGTTTCATATTTTTGTTTCAAGTTAACAATGTCACTTTGCATAACTTCTAAAGCTTGCATCAACTGCAAGTCCCTCTCATGCATGCGTCGGTCACGCTCTGCTTGTTTGGCATCACGTTCTTTATCACGCTCTGCTTGTTTACATGCAAATTCAGCTACCAATCTCTGGTCACGCTTTGCTTGTTCACATGCAAACTCGTCTACCAATCTCTGGTCACGCTTTGCTTGTTCGGCATCACGTTCTTTATCACGCTCTGCTTGCATTTGTACAAATTCAGCTTGGAAAGTGATCATGCGCTCAAACATATCTTTTAATGATTGCACTTCTGACATCACACCACTCTCTGGTCCGTGCCCAGTGCTTGCGGATGGCTCACTATTTACGCTATCAACTGAATCACTGGGTGGCAGTGGCAACATTTCTTGCCCTTCTGCCCCCAGATTCTCACATTGTACTTCCTGAGCTACGTCACTAACATTACTTTGTGTCCCATTTTCTAACTCGGTATCACTATTAACTAACTGTTGCTCATGATCCATGTTGATATCTTTCTGACTACGCAATCTAACCATAGTAAACAAAAGAAATAAAATCTTAACTAAGTATCCTAACACTTCAGGTTTCACTCACATAAGCACACAAGAAATGGACATTACCCAATACATACGTACTATATACTACAATGACTAACTACTTAAATGTCCTGTTATTTTAAAACAAAGTACTAACAACAAGCACACCACTAATGATCCGAGGACACTGCACGGAGGCTACTTTACTACCTACAGGACAACTACACTGTAGCTTTACCTTTTGGTGATCTATCTTGGGTGCTGCTGCCCCCTGATATTGTGGAAGGTTATTAATTTTTCAAAATAATGAGCTCTCTGCTTCAGCTCCGGATACATAGTGTTCTCATGCAAAAAATCATACACAGGTATTACCACACAATATTGGTTAAGCAATACATACAGTACATGACAAAATTATTAAATGTCCTGCAACAAAGTTCGACTATATTAATTCCCTAGGTATCTCAAGGGTATTTCGTGGCCACTGCATATTCGAGCCCCACGCTGGGCGCCATTTTAACGAAATGCCTCTTAAAATTGAATCGAGCCCCACGCTGGGCGCCATTTTAATGATATTCTCTTAAAATTGAATCGAGCTTCACGCTGGGCGCCATTTTAATGATATTCCTGGAATGAATGATTTGAAATTTCGTAGAAATAAAAAAAGGAAATAATAATTTTATTTCTTGCTTAAAAGTTAATTTGCCTTAGTGCGAACTTTGTTGTAGAACCACTCTCTTCATTACGTGTGGTAATAAAAAAACAAATTTTACTTTCTTAAGGATTACGTACATTTAAAGGAAATTATTACGTGCACTCATATTAATTGGATAGTACTATCTGGATAAGAACTGAGTCTCTTAAATCATTCGGCCTTGGCATACACTTTCCAGAATGCAGTGGGTTTTTCTTTTTGTGAAATATTTTTACTGACTTTTATCCCGGCACTAGCCATAGAACACAAGAATATTTTAATTAACAGAAAATGTCTTAATTATTGCCAAGCCGACATTTATCACTGATCAAACCTACTACATTACGCATGTGGTTTATAGATGACGTGGGCATGCTCATTTACATAAATAATTCACACTTTTAATGAATACTAATATATTTAGCCCAAACAACAAGTCAACTCACATTAATTCGTACGCTTTGATTAAAGGCGGCAAAGTCCCGACAGATACAAAAGAAGTACATCTTAACTCTGCTGGATAACCACGATGCATACACAACCTTTAGTGCCCACAATGCGGGTTAATGAATCAGGCGCGTCTAATGGGCGCGAGCGTAGCTGCACATCGCGTCTGCTAGAGCGATCAAGGATTAACACTTCCTCACTTCTTCCTCACTTCAGCTGCTCTGTCCACAACTGACCCTTCCTCACTCTAGCGGCTCTGTCCACACACTGACTCTTCCACACACTGACTGCTCTGTCCACAACTGACTCTTCCACACACTAGCTGCTCTGTCCACACCTGACCCTTCCTCACTCTAGCGGCTCTGTCCACACAACTAGCTGCTCTGTCCATAACTGACCCTTCCTCACTCTAGCGGCTCTGTCCACACAACTAGCTGCTCTGTCCATACAACGACAGAGAGTCTCCACATGCCAAAGATAAACAACGGCACGACTATTACGATTATTAACATTTCTTTGTAAATCGATTTCTAGCAAATATCGCTGATACCGCAAATACTGACACTTTTACATTCACATAATAAATATAGAAATTTCCTATCCTAATACAGAGAAATGTTACAAAAAATATAATAAAAATAACAAACATATTTCATACCACATTCAGTAATATTAAGATATATATATATATATATATATATATATATATATATATATATATATATATATATATATATATAACTTGCCCAGATCGGCGTATATGTTACAAATAAATTGTGAAAATGCCAGGGAACGTTACAGGTTCTTGTGTTTCCAGATTTTGAAAAGGAGATTATACTAGCATGCGATGCATCGAATCAAGCATTAGAGTTTGTTCTTAGTCAGGAAATTGATGGTAAAGAACATCCTGTAGCCGATGTGTGTCGGCCATTGAATGCAGCAGAGAAGAATTACTCAACACCAGAAAGCGAGATGCTTAGCGTAATCCATGGAACCACTTATTTTAAATGTTATTTATATGGGAGACGATTTCGGGTAGTGACAGATCATGCTGCATTGAAGTGGTTGTTGGGGTTGAAGGATCCGTCTACTAGACTCGCTCGATGGGCTGTGAGGCTTAGTGAATTCGACTACGAGGTGGTGCACAAGCCTGGGAAGAAGCACAGTAATGCGGATGCACTAAGTAGGAAGGTGGCAAAGTAGAAATCGTAGGTTATGACCTAGCAGTATGGCAAAAATTACAGAACGCGGACAACGATTGTAAATTGTATCAGACACAGCCACAGTTTAATGTGTACGATGGTCTTCTGTGCAGGGAAATGAAGTTAGGGCCAAGGGTAAGAGTGCCGGCGAAGTTGAGGGATGAGGTTTTAAAGGAAGCACATGATCACGTATTATCCAGTTATGGAGGGTGTAGGGCGACGAATAGGAGAGTGGTGGAGAGGTATTGGTGGAGAGGTAGGAAAGGAGATGTGGATCAGTATGTTAAGAATTGCATACTATGTGCGCAGAGAGCATATTTGAGTAGGAAACAGATACAGCTACAATGATTGCCGGAAGGAACATGTCCATTCTCTTCCCTGGGGATTGATGTCTTAGGACCTTTTAGGCGAACACCATCTGGGAACAGATTCGTTTTGACAATAATAGATCATTTTTCAAGGTACGTGGAGATGGTGGCTATGCCAAATCAACAGGCAGTAATGGTCGCGCAAGCGTTAGTAAACAACTGGATTTTGAAGTTTGATGTACCAGCGACATTAATTACTACCAAGGGACCAACTTCATGTCGGATTTAATGAAGGAACTGTGTAAATTGTTGAACGTAAAGAAGTTGAGGACGAGTATGTTGCATCCACAGGTGAACCGAAGGACAAAACGAGTACACAGAACAATCGGGAAGATGCTGAGTTTTTATGTAGATTCTCATCACCATCAGTGGGACTAGTATTTGAAACATATTGTATGCGCATACAATGCAAAAGTCCATACAAATACCGGTTTGGCTCCATATGAGGTATTTAAAGGGCGAAAAATGCCGTCACCGTTTGATTTAGTGAAGCTACAGAAAGCAAGGACTGGTGAATCTGTGTATCAATTTGCAAGGACAGTTCGGGATGTTAGGAAACGAGTACAAAAGGCGAATACAAAGGCTTTGGAAAGGCAGGAAGACGCAGTAAAGCGGAAAGGAAGTTTACTGTCGTATAGGGTGGGGCAACGGGTAATGCTGTCCAGCCCCTATACGCAAAAAGGGAAAACGAATAAGTTGCTCACGAGGTATCAAGGGCCATACCAAGTTGTTGAAACTACATCTCCCGCTAATGTTAAGCTTCAGCTGCCAACTAGAACGACGATAGTACACATTGGGCGGTTACGGCCATTTAAGGGTTGCCTGGATGTGACTCCAGGCGTGTCACAGGAAAGAAAGAGGAAGAAAGAGAGAGTAAAGAGAGGTGCTAAGCGCAGAGAAAACAAGGAAGATAGAGTACAGCATGAAGTACCATATGCTTTGCGTTCTAGAAAGTAGTAGAGTATTTGTAGTTTTGTTTTTTATCTTCTTGTTATGTATCATTGGGTTTGTGTAGATTAATTAGGCATTGTATTTTATATGTGTTTGCGAGTATTGTGAGCCTGCTAGGGGCAGCAGTCTTTTTGAAGAGGGAGGAAGAGCGATGGTGATCCCTGTCCTCAGGTTACTGAAAAGGGAAGTGTAGCGTCTGACGTATGTGGAGTGTTGTTGGAGGAGAGATCAAACGCTGTTCTGGAGAGATAAATGTGTGGGAGTAAATTTTGCGGCTAAGCCGTAATAAATATATGTCGAACGATGTCAGAGTCGCACGATTTCCTGTTTAAACTTTTGGTTATCGACAGTGCTGGGTCAGAAAAGTCGTGTTTATTGCACCAGTTCATATAATTTATATTTAAGGATAAAAGTAATCACACAATCGATGTTGTTTGGAATCAAAAATAGTGAATGTTGGAGGAAAATCTGTTAAGCTACAAATATGGGACACGTGCACTGTGCACTTATTTTTAGCTAGGGGGAAAGGAATAGAATGTCCAAGGGACATCGCGGAACCAAAATTGAGCTTGCATTGGATCTTCTCCAACTACAAAAATTTGATAGTAGTAACAATTTGTTTTGAGCAAGAAGTGTTTATGGAAGCGAAACGTGTAGAGCTCGAAGGAAGTGGAATTTCAATCAATGGAACTATGTAACATAATGGGGCCAACCTTCCATCTGCCAGCGTCAGTTTCAGGAGTCACACAATTGAATGTCACGCAGCCACAGCTGTACTGGCCTGAAACCACTTTAGAATTTTGACCAAGGCAGAATCTGACCTTGTTAAATCAAACTCTGGAGCCAGGTCTGTTCATTATCGAGCAAGAGGGTCGCGTATCAGCCGAACAGCTTGTTCAACATGTCACTCAGTATAGGGAAAGGCAACGGCATATAACGATCATTTTGAGCACCTCTGTGCCAAGTGTCATCGCAGCCTTAACTTTGTTTTGTGTCGTTTTCTTTGTAATCAGGCAGAGAGCTAATTCCAAAAGGGAATCGAGGGTAGTCCAAGTCCCAGTGGATTGGATACTGAGGGCGTGAGACGAGTAGGTAAGGGGTTGATCAAGCAGTGGTCGTCCAGTAAGGAATTTTTACGTTTTGTTTTATATCATGGTTTTAAGGGGGCACTTGGCCACATTTAAGTTTTCTAGTAGTAACTAAGTATGTCGTAAGTGCCAATCCCAACAAGTTTAAGAGTTAGTTAAAGGACGACCCGGGGACTGGGTCTTTCCAAAGAAGGGGAATAATGTAGCGGCACCACAGTTTAAGACAGGGAAGTTAGATTTGGTGCAGTATTTCGGAGTGCACAAGTTACAGCCGGGTGCGGGCTGGATTGCAGTGAGTTACGCTGACTAGCGGTTGCGAAGTGGAATGGAAGCCACAGGGGCCATCGAACCGCTGAAAAGCGTAAACACAGCGGTTCGCATGTCGCAAGCTATAGGAAGAAGGGGCCCACTGGCGCAACCGTGATGTGGGGCGTCCGTGACTCGGAGCGATGTGTTAGCGAAACAGAGCCATGAAACCGAGTAATAAATACGTGTTATTTTCTAATGAGATTCATTCAAGTGTGGCAGCTCTCCTGGACGGCGGGGTGTGTCACGCTGCCGGCAACCGATGGAGCGACAGCATCCCAGTCCACAGCGGGTTGTTAGTTTGACCCTCTGAGGCTGACGCAGGGTCTGCAGCCAGCCAGGGCGGGCCACTCTTCGGCTCGCTACCGCGAATAGTCGTCTCGGCTCCCGACACACACCGGAGACTTACAAGGCGAGGGCCGCAGGTTCGGACGCTGGAATGGGAGCAGTCATTGCCGCCGCATTCCCAGCTATGCCAGCTGAGGAAGAAGCAGCAGCATGTCCAGCCTATGGCTCCCAGCGGAGCAGTGCAGAGTCAACGGGGACGGTGGCCGCTGAGTCGGCTGCTAGTGCAGCCATCCTGACGTAATTGGAACTCTGCAGCTGGGGTACAAGGCCGGCTCGACACAGTGCCTTGCACAGGCCGCTGGGGTGCTACCTCAGCAATGCGGGGCCTGTGACGTGGACCGAGGTCATTGAAGCTCTGTAGCAGAAAAAATAAATCATTTGAAAAGCGAGTTTTAATACGGCACCTCCTGGCACCCACCAGAGGGAATTGTCTCAAATGCTTAAGACACTGTGAAGTGGATATTATGCTTTAACTTGTATGTAAGTAATTTTTTTTAGTAATGACAGTGTAACCTGTGTGAGGTGGTGGGCCTACCTTACCAACAGTAGCCTATTTGCTTCTTTTTCTGAATATTTCTCGCCAGTCAGTTTTTCAGGAATAACCAAACATAGGACAATTGCAATGTACATCTACTTTGACCATCTGCTTGGTTTTACTTTTGATTTTCATTAGTTGGTTTTCCAAGTATATAAGTCTATATCAAACTCTATGATGTATCAATCGTTGGTTAGATAGTTTCATATCCCATTTATCATTTGCACAATAAATCGTGTTGATGTGGAAATAGACATTATATACTGACATCAGTTTTTTACTGATCATTTATTAGTTTTTTCGTTTTTTAAATAAAGACAGACTGACGTTAGTCAGTAATTATTATTGATCACCATTTACACATTACATCGCTCAATTGCATTTGCTTCTAAGTTGCTCAATTCTACACAGCAAAACTATTCCCAGATCGAGAAAGAAACTTTAGCTATTGTATATGGAGTGACTAAGTTTCATGATTTTTTGTACGGTCGTAAGTTCTATTTGGTAACCGACCATAAGCCTTTGACGTCGTTGTTTCTCCCGTCAAAGCCAGTTCCGGGCCGTAGGCCTACTGCACAAAAGTTGCAACGTTGGTCTTTGTTTTTGTCTAACTTCAATTACGCACTCTTGTTTTGGCCTACAGCCCAGCATGGCAATGCTGATGCTTTGTCTCGTCTGCCTATCGGTCCTGACGAAGTGTTTGATTCTTCCAAATTGTCATGCATGTTTATTGGTTCGCAAGATAAGGAATTAGCTGATGGTTTTTCGGTAAATTTTCGTCGCATTGCTGCCGCGACAGCCGCCAATACTTCTTTGCAGATTCTTTTGCAATATATTCATACTCAATGGCCTCCATCTTCTACACAAATTCGTGATCCACTTGTTCGACGTTACTTTGAGCAACGTCACAACTTGTCTGTACACTACGGTGTTATCTTGTTATGAACTGACAATAATCAGTCTCGTGTGGTTGTACCTCGTTCGTTGCAGTCGGAAATCTGCCCATTACTGCACGCTGGTCATTGGGGTACAGTGCGGAAGAAGCAATTAGCGCGTCGTCACTGCACTTAGGTCGACATTGATAAACATATTGAGAATTTGCTTGCTAACTGTCGCTCTTGCACGGAGCACAATCTATTCCCTGCCAGCGCTTCTTTGCATGGCCGACTCCTACTGTGCCTTGGCAGCGCATTCATATTGATTTTGCGGGTCCTTTCTGGGACACCCGCTGGTTGATAGTTATTGATGCATACAGCAACTTTCCTTTTGTGGTACCTATGTCTTCTTCTACATCTGCAAGTACTGTTCGGGCTTTGACGTCTATTTTTTGCATTGAGGGCCTTCCTGAAGTTATTTTCTCCGACAACGGCCCCCAATTCATGTCCTCAGCGTTTGAAGCGTTCTCTGTTGCTAATGGCATTCGCTATCTGACCTCAGACCCGTTCCACCTCCAGTCGAATGGCGAGGCTGAACGCTTTGTGCATACATTTAAGTCGCAGGTGAGCAAGTTGCGTGTCACGCACTCTCGCGAGCATGCGCTCCTGACTTTCCTTGCTTCCTATCGCTCTTAGCCCCACAGCACCCATCCCCCAGCGGAATTGCTTCATGGCCGCGCCCATCGGTCGCTACTGCAGCTTTTGCACCCGCTGCCACGTGCTCCCGCTGCTTCGTCCTGTTCTGGCTTGGCGCCGCATGATTTGGTGTTGTATCGCATTTTCTCTGGCAGGCAGTTGTGGGAGCAGGGTGCATTCTTCGCCAAGTTGGCTGCGCCTTATTTGTTGTTTCTGGTCCCTTTAGCATTGTCAGTCGACACCGGAACCAGATCCATTTGTGCTGTCATCGGTTTTCTGCCGCTGGTTGTTTTCTGGGAGAATTGGGGGCTTCGCTGCTTCTGCCGCCTCAGCCCATGACTCCACCGACAGCGCCGCCGCCGTTCGCATCTCCGCCGCGGCAGCGTCTGCCATTGTCGCCGCTACCAGTCTGGTCAGCTGCACCAAACAGACGCCTCTTCCCGCCGCCACGGCCCCACCTCTGGCCGCTGCCGCCACCGTGTTCCTCTGCAGTGGCAGAACCGATGGACGCTGAGGCTGCCGTCACGCCGCCACCGCCGTCGCCGCCGCCCATGGATGTCGTTGCTCTGTCTCCTTATCTCAGCACACCCAGTGGCAGTGCGCGGCCTGGGCAGGTTTTCCACGGGGCGTTTTCCTCGCACCCTCGCAAGCAATTCAGGGTTGCAGGTGGACAGCACGCTCTGGCAGTTCCGCTGTCTGCCCCCTCAGCTGCGCCACTCCTGGGTCCCTCCACCCGTCGTCGGAAGCCGTACTCAATGACGGTGCGTCGTTTCAGGGGGGAGGGATGTGGTATTGATAGCAACGATGCCATGGCATAAATACAGGTTCTAAAGTTGGCACTACAACATACACCAATCACAGTGCACTCTAGCCGGAGCGGGAGAGGTCTACGAGCTCCGCTCTTGATTCTGCCCATTTGATCATGAGCCGACGGCCAGGACACTTTGCTTCAGCTTGAGACTGTGCTCATCTGTACAAAGTTACGTATGCCTCTGTATATATATTCAGGCTCCAGTAAACCACTTTTACTTACATGCAGTACCGTGCTCCTGCTCCTACACACGCGCCACCTTCCAGGCAGGATACAAAAGTTACATTTGTCTGCAATCTCTCAGACAGTCAGTCCCCAACTGGCATGCACAATTTTCTTGATGTTCTTGGTCTGATCATTGTTGGTAGATGTTGAAGGGCATCCTGAATGAGGGTCATCTTTAACGTCTGCCCAGCCATTTTTAAACTGTGTGAACCATATGTAATACCGGCTTAAGTATTCATCACCATAGGCTTCCTGCATTATTTGGTGTGTCTCTGTAAATGTTTTCTAAAGTTTTATGCAAAACTTAATGAATGCAAACACGTTGCTCCTGTAACGCTGCCATCTCGAAATTCGCAAACTGCAACACAAGATTCTACTCAATACAGCACTCAACAATAAATAACCAATATACAACAATGAAACTTCCAACAATTACACATTAAATATAGGCGTGTGCAGGGATGCCAACTGCATTTCAATCCAACACACCTTTGGCACGAAATTCCAGAATTTTTTGAACAGACCTCATATTCCTAGAGTCACCATTTACAGCCGGTTCTTCAGACTTTGTTAGTAGCCTTTCTCAGGTTAGTTTATGGCTGTCTTCAAGAGCCTACCAGTTCAGTTTTTTTCTGTATCTCTGTGAAACTCTGCCATGGATCAAACAAACCTGCAACCATTCATGCTGTCTTTATCTATATGTTTTTGAACATTTAAAGGAAGCTGCCAATCTTTGCATCACTTTGAAATCTTATCAAGGTCTAACTGAATATTTATGCAGATTCTTACAGATGGTACTTCATTATAAGTAACTGCATCATCTACAAAAAGTCTGAGGTTAGGGTTCTGACACTCTTCACTGGGGCACACCTGGAATTGCTTCTACATCTAATGGCGACTCTCCGAGATAACATGCTATATTCTCCCTACCAAAATGCCCTCAATCCAGTCACAAATTTCACTTGATACCCCATCGTACTTTTGTAACAAGTGTAAGTGTGGTACTGATCCAAACACTTTTCAGAATACTGCATCTCCCTGCCTGCCCTGACAGTAAGTATGTTAACATGGAACTGTGTAAGCGTACTTATTTCAAAGAGTAATAATCACCATTTTCACAGCTGATGGACTAGGTGTTGAATTTTTATTAGTACACTTTCTGAAATTACAGCTCACCTATGAGCAATTTGCAGCCATTTTCTTACATCTCATGCAGGTAGCTAGTAATGGTAATAAACTTTTTGAGATTCTGCAGTTACCAGTGCCGTACGAAGTCCGATGACTTAGCATGATCAAACTGACTGCCTGTAATAATTACTATTCACGTCGTTTCGAATTAGAAATTGCAACACTATTATTCTGACAGTGGACCAAGGTTCTACATATCTCAATTCCAAAATCACAATAATTAATAATAAATGTTCTTTTGCCGATATAATTCTTCCTCTCAGTTCTGGAAAGGAGAGTTATAAGATGTTGAATAAATTTCTCTCTGTGTTGCAC
Organism: Schistocerca nitens; assembly: GCF_023898315.1. Lineage (NCBI taxonomy): Eukaryota > Metazoa > Arthropoda > Insecta > Orthoptera > Acrididae > Schistocerca > Schistocerca nitens. The sequence goes on from NC_064614.1 coordinate 432,649,567, forward strand.
TCCATTGACCTAATACAAAGAAGTACAAGGTCAAGGAAACAACACAAACATGCAATCAAATTTTCATTGGAATGCGAACACACAACCCAGTAATAACAAGAAAATCTGTGGCTGCAATTCTTATGTGCCACTACAAGACAATAGACCTAAAAACTCTGGCTATCAAGGAAATAACCATTATCAAAAAAATGGAGATCCCAAAATACTATAACCCACCTAATCATGAAAACAGTCGTCAATACAACAGACAAGGTGCTCCAGCCAATAGGCAAGTAAGTAATGAGACGTAATGCCAATGAATGCTGGTCCGATACAAAAGAGAGGGGTCAGACAAGGGGATCAAGGTTTTTGCAGTAATCAGGATACAAATGGGTGTAATAGAGGACATACAGTGCACAAAGTTGAATGGTGGACAGCAGTGATGCTACTCCTCTGCTGCCACTGAAAACACTGATAGGTTGTGCTAAGCCTTCTGTCAACAACCAATAGGAATAGTGGGGGTCACACAAAGTGAATGTGTACACCTTACGCAAATATAAATATTAATTTTAAGTTTAAATTTAAGAAAATGGACTAAGGAGGGAAGTGTCTATTATTATATACAAAACCCTGAACTGCACTATACTGCGAATTAATTAAAACTTAACTAAATTAAATTCTGCCCAAACAGGTCATGAAGGCCCAATGGTACCAACCAGCTGCTGTGTCATCCTCAGCCCACAGGCATCACTGGATGTGGATATGAAGGGGCATGTGGTCAGCACATCACTCTTCCGGCCATATGTCAGTTTACGAGACTGGAGCCGCTACTTCTCAATCAATAGCTCCTCAGTTTGCCTCACAAAGGCTGAGTGCACTCTATTTGCCTACAGCGCTTGGCATACTGGATGGTGACCCATCCAAGTGCTAGCCCAGCCAGACAGCTCTTTACTTTGGCGATCTGATGGGAACCAGTGTTACCACTGTGGCAAGTTGGTAAGAACTAATTAAACCTCTACTATTTACAAATATGTACTCTGATATCTATGAATAGCAACTATAATAACTCAAAATGCTGCAGCTGAACTTACAATTTGATTCAATGAGAAAAATTCTCAAAAGGTAAGGTTTACTACTGACAGATTCAATAAGGTGTGCAAGCTATCCTGCCAACATGGGAGTTAATACATGAATCCACTAGTATGAGTCTTGTCAGGATAAGTTCAATTTTAGTACTTGTGGTCTGCGTAAGACACAAGAACAACATTTCATATAATTGGTAAATAATGTGTTCTAAACTACCCTGCAAATACTGTTCTTGTGCATAATGGAATGCTGGCTAACCTAAGGGTAGTGAAGCATTTAATTATTATGTCTAGTGGTAAATTTTAAGGGAATGATGTTGGTGCATATCCCAATTAGTAGAGGAGGGTATGTCTAAAAATATTCATAAACATAGTGGTAGGAACTGTAAGGACCCTGCTTATATGAAAAATAATTTTGTTTGAATGTATAAGTGTGTGTGAAGACAAATGATATGTGGAGTAGCAAGGCATGTATGAATACTGTGGATTGAAAAGTAACAATAATTGTAAGACAGAAGCTGAAAATATATGCTATGTATCATGATACATACAGTGAGTCATAGAAGAATAAAGCTACTCATCAATTGACTGCATGTATTTTCACCGGCTAATGTAAAAACATTTAACAATATAAAAGCAGAGCTAACCTTTCACTCCCCCCCAATTCAAGATATAACCATTTGCATTTTACATGAATTTAGTACAGAACTAGTAACAAATGGTAAAATGCTTGCACAAAATACAGTTTTTGAACTGTTCACAACATCTATACTAGGTATAATACTCCATGTTGCACGTGCATGAAGATAATATGTTAGTAGAATAGTCATGTACAGGGTGCGGTGCTTAATCCAGACAAATTTCCTGCCGTATTGTAGTTCCACTGGAGGTTACGATTGGTGTTCTTCAAAGCCATAGGCATTTAGTAAAAGGGCAGAACCTCAAAATGGCTGAGATCTTAACAGATAAGTGCAGACAATAACTGAAGAGTCGCGATTATCAAAAGTCTTCAAGCTGGGCATTCTCCCACTCAAATACATCCAATTCTTCAGGTACCGAGATCAACTCTATAAGGTATTGTGGCCAAGTATAAAGCTTCGGAGAAGTCTGAGGAAGGTTCTGATAACACGGCAAGGAAACCTCATTCAAGGGAAAGGGTGTCATGACCTGCAGCATTCATTGAAAAGGCTCAGATGCTTATTTTGGAGGACCGGGGGCAAATTGCTGAGGAAACTGGTGTCAGTATTGAATGCCAGTGCACGAACAGTGCATCAGATGGCAGAATAGGATCTCATATGAGCCATCTAGTCCGAAACTGGTTCTCAGATAACATTGACATGTTCTGGTCAAAGGAGTTTTGGCCCCAGAACAGTCCAGATTTGAAATCCCTCAACTACTGTATTTGGAGGGTAGTCGAAAGAGTTACCGATACGATGAGGCAACTTAATGTCGCATCTCTATGCACCACTATCGAAGCAGCATTTGTGATTATAGATAGCGCTGTTTTAAAGAATGCATGCGATTGCTTCTGGACAAGATTGGAGGTGGTCATTGCGGATGAGGGGGGTTATGCCAAGTAATGTTACTCTTGAAAGATACTACTACTTACATGTAAAAGGATTTTTATTTGTATTTTGTTTTAATAAATTTAATTTTTAAAAAATGTTTCATTTGTCCATATTTAAGTGCCGCACCCTGTATTTCTGTGTAAGAATGTGAAAGAGATAAAATTAAGACTTGCCATGCAGGAGAATAAGATTCATTATGTAAATATGTATAGTTATAAAAATGACTGATGGAAATATGACCGCAGGTTGATACACATACATATCACTATTAAAAATGTGAAATGATGATTACAATCATAAACATATATCTGCACGTATATAAAAGTTTTGAAGTTTGGGAGGTGTGAATACTACAACCGATGCAAATTTGAAATAATGTTTTGACACAACATAGTGCAAATACAACATTGCCTCCTATTCGGAGTTGTTTATGTAAACATGTACATATTACAAGTAGTAAATAGGTAAATGTTAGGTTTGTAGAAATTGTATATTGTGTTTGAATCTTATCTTGATTTATGCAGATGAAAGATGGCTTCTAAGCAGACACAGAAGTAAACTCTTCCTTGGATGCTGTTTAATCTAGTTGCAGGTGTGTAGATTATAGATTTTCAGTTAAGATTTTCTGGTATCCAATGTAGAGTTGATAATACCCAGTGTGTTCAGTTACCTATAAAATGAGAAACCATGAATCAGCCTACTGTCCTTGAGAAAAGTACTTGGTACATATGAATTACTGGGTCATTGCAAAGCCAAAATAGATAACAAAGGTGGATTATATGACATATTACTCTATAGGAAAATATTCATTGTAACACAAAATGTAAGTAATTGAACTTAAATGTGCCTTTAAATATAAATAGCAGTGTGAAAAGCATATGGGAGGTGAACTTACCTATGACTGTTATCACAATGTTAAGAGAGAGATAAATGAATTTAGAGACAGTGAAGTCTGTAGAAAGGAAAAAAAATGCTACAGTTTTATGATGAATATCTGTAAATGGTTTTCAGTTAAAGTGATAAAGCGACCTGCACAATGAAGAGTGGGCTTTGAAGCTGAATTTCTAGTATGAGTGAAGCTAAGCATGTGCCGTGCACCAGCAGAACAGCAACCAGCACTGCTTCACCTCAACAAAAATACTTGATACTGTTGTTAAATCTTCTCTTATTCATATACACATATAATACGTAACACTCATAATACTTCATACTTTAAGCTATACATCTTAATCATCTTTCCACATACGAGAGAGTGAAAAATAAAATCATGTACAAAGAAAAATGAATGATGTTATTTTTTCATTTGTCTGCCCCTTACCACATATTAATAATTAATGTCTTTGGTGATGCTTATGGTCGATCACAGTTTTTTGTAAATAAATTTTAACCTTACCTTCACCATGTTGTTGTTGTGGTCTTCAGTCCTGAGACTGGTTTGATGCAGCTCTCCATGCTACTCTATCCTGTGCAAGCTTCTTCATCTCCCAGTACCTGCTGCAGCCTACATCCATCTGAATCTGCTTAGTGTATTCATCTCTTGGTCTCCCTCTACGATTTTTACCCTCCATGCTGCCATCCAATACTAAATTGGTGATCCCTCGATGTCTCAGAGCATGTCGTACCAACCGATCCCTTCTTCTAGTCAAGTTGTGCCACAAACTCCTCTTCTCCCCAATTCTGTTCAATACCTCCTCATTAGTTATGTGATCTACCCATCTAATCTTCAGCATTCTTCTGTAGCACCACATTTCGAAAGCTTCTAGTCTCTTCTTGTCTAAACTATTTATCATCCACGTTTCACTTCCATATGTGGCCACACTCCATACAAATACTTTCAGAAACGACTTCCTGACATTGAAATCTATACTCAATGTTAACAAATTTTTCTTGTTCAGAAACGCTTTCCTTGCCATTGCCAGTCTACATTTTATATCCTCTCTACTTCGACCATCATCAGTTATTTTGCTCCCCAAATAGCAAAACTCCTTAACTACTTTAAGTGTCTCATTTCCTAACCTAATTCCCTCAGCATCACCCAACTTAATTCGACTACATTCCATTATCCTCGTTTTGCTTTTGTTGATGTTCATCTTATACCCTCCTTTCAAGACATAGTCCATTCCATTCAACTGCTCTTCCAAGTCCTTTGCTGTCTCTGACAGAATTACAATGTCATCGGCGAACCTCAAAGTTTTTATTTCTTCTCCATGTATTTTAAAACCTACTCCAAACTTTTCTTTTGTTTCCTTTATTGCTTGCTCAATATACAGATTGTATAACATCGGGGATAGGCTACAACCCTGTCTCACTCCCTTCCCAACCACTGCTTCCCTTTCATACTCCTCGACTCATATGACTGCCATCTGCTTTCTGTACAAATTGTAAATAGCCTTTCGCTCCCTGTATTTTACCCCTGCCACCTTCAGAATTTGAAAGAGAGTATTCCAATCAACATTGTCACCATGTACCTACACAATTGCCTGCACACTGTATGTTGACATGATACGGAGACGTACAGTGTTTTTTGCATATACATATTTACATTTACATTTGCCGATAGGGGTCGATGACCTTTATTTGTCTGCTTCTCTTTTATTAAATGGAATGGATATGCCAGCTTATCCTATGTATGTTAAAGTTCTATAAGAAACTGCAAGATTATATACATAATATTATAGTTGGTGTCTGTATATGTGTGGATGGAAATGTGTGTGTGTGCGAGTGTATAACTCCCCTTTTTTCCCCCTAAGGTAAGTCTTTCCGCTCCCGAGATTGGAATGACTCCTTACCCTCTCCCTTAAAACCCACATCCTTTCGTCTTTCCCTCTCCTTCCCCTCTTTCCTGATGAGGCAACAGTTTGTTGCGAAAGCTTGAATTTTGTGTGTGTGTTTGTGTTTGTTTGTGTGTCTATCGACCTGCCAGCGCTTTCGTTCGGTAAGTCACATCATCTTTGTTTTTAGATATATATTTTTCCCACGTGGAATGTTTCCCTCTATTATATTAATATTATAGCTCATTAGATATTTGAATTTGATATGCTGACAATAATGTGCAGTTTGCTTCGGCCTCATTGCCGGGTTTCGTGCTTGTGGACTAGCAGGTTTGGTGGCTAAGCACTAGTCGCTAATGGTCAACCTGTTAGTTGCTACCGTCACACATGCCTGCACTCATTTTTTTAATGTTGATTTCACCTGACTATTAAATATTGAAGAATTGCCATGGTGTTTGTCATCTACATCTACATGTACATGATTACTCTGCTATTCACAATAAAGTGCCTGGCAGAGGGTTCAATGAACCACCTTCAAGCTATCTCCACTCTTGAACGGAGAGTGGGAAAAATGAGCACTTAAATTTTTCTGTGCAAGCCCTGCTTTCATTTATTTTATCTTGATGATCATTTCTCCCTATGTAAGTGGGTGCCAACACCATGTTTTCTCAATCAGAGGAGAAAACTGATGATTGAAATTTCAGGAGAAGATCCCACTGCAACGAAAAACACCTTTGTTTTAATGATTGCCACTCCAATTCACATATCATGTCTGTCGCACTATTTTCCCCTATTTCACAATGACACAGAACGAGCTGCCCTTCTTTGTACTTTTTCGATGTCATCCGTCAGTCCCACCTGATGCGGATCCCACACCACACAGCAATACTCCAGAGTAGGGTGGGCAAGCAGGGTGTAAGCAGTCTCTTTAGTAGAGCTGTTGCACCTTCTAAGTGTTCTGCCAATGAATGGCAGTCTTTGGTTTGCTCTACCCACAATATTATCTATGTGGTTGTTCCATTATGGGTGAAGTGAGTGTGTGCTTCTTGTTTCAAAATCTGATGCTGTGGCAGAAGATCTCCATTTCCATGGTCTGGGCATCATTATTACCCGTCGTACTTGCATTTTCAGCAGAAAGAACCCTGGTCAACAGCATCCGTCGACGAGGTAAGTACAACTATAGTTCATTTATTAATGTATTAAGTGTTGTGAGCCATGATACTCAGAAATTATTTCGTTGCACACGTATGTTAATGTCACCACACTTGACTGTCCACTTGTTGAAAGACACATGTAGCCATCCAAAACATTGTATAAATTGCTTGTCTTTAAAGTTAATTCCTTCACACAGAGTTTGGTTTCCAATGAAAATTCATACAAGTATTGAGTTACAACAACATACATAACATGATAGATTATACCTATGGCTGACATTACATCCATCACTTATACTATGAACATAAATTTCTTAAGTTTTAAAATGTCATAAATTTTCCATTAACTGCATTCTGTTACTACAGTTTGTTTGTTAGTTTTAACTTATCTTCATTCACACCACATATACAAATTAAGTATATAACACATTGCTATGGTAAAATACAAGCATATGATATATTTATACTTCATTTTATAGATAGGCTTTTATCACTTACAGGAGCTCATTTCTTCCTTAAGTAGAGGAGGAAGAAAAACATTCGAAATAGGACTAAAACATTATGCATTGCTGGCCTAACTGTGCTTGGCATTGCTGGCCTAACTGTGCTTGGTGCTGCCTCCTTTGTTTGGGAGGGGAGAAAGGAAATACTCATCTATTAGTTCAAGGATTTATGAGGAAATGTTACTCTTACAATCATGGACTAGTTGCCAAGGAACTTCTATTTCATGGAAATAATGTGTACTGACTAACCATTCACATAGTATCACGTTGTTCGTTCATGCGCTCGTGCTGTTTACTTCAATTCACATGTAGCTTCGGGTGAAATATGAAGAAGTTTCAACTATTGTAGATTTATCTTTCTCAAATACCTGGAAATGTCACTATTTAAGCTTTCATAAGACACAATAAAAATGCAATTGCTTTTTGTAAAATCACATCCTTAAATGTTTATGTGTACTCTGCAGCAAATAGATGCTGGTAATTGTCACAGAGATATATTGCGACGATGCATATTTTCATTTTTCATTTGTCTTATGACCTTTCTATAAATATCCTTATAAATAAATTGTTTCTCAAGGTGCGGCCTGTTTCTTTATTTGGTGCCTGCTACTCTCGACATAATTCTGTTCTTCTGCACCATGATGATGCGCTGGTCACTGAAAGAAAAGAACTTAAAACTAATTGCATTATGTAACTCGGTGGCCACTGATACATTTGGTCATTACATCCGTCCACAGATATTTCCATATTTTGTTTAAATTCATAGACATTGGTTTATTCTGTTACCCATTATGATCATTTACCCTGCAAAGAAAATTATTTGACATTTCTAATAGTATTTTGTCATTTTCCTTAGCTTACACATCTCGTATATTTTTCCATAATGGTTCCTTTTGCTTGTAAATATGTTGTATATGTGTCCATAGATCATGTGTGCATGTGTACATGTGTACATAGATCAATAGGTTCCTTAGATCTTACACAGTAGATGAAATTGCTTAGTATTTCCGTTTACTTTGTACTTAAGTGAGGTACATGTACATATCGTATTCCTGTTTGGTTGCGCCTTCTGCCAGTCTGTTGCTCATGACTACAGGTCAATGCCTCCTCTCCTACTACCGACATCAGTGCATAATTTTGAGCAATAACAGCTGAGCCATAAGCTAATTTTATTTATACTTTCGCTTCACATGAAGCAATGTATTACTTCTCATTACTATTGGATTTTATGCTTATGTGTACAAATAAAAAGAATTACTTATGCCTATACACATTACTTTATCTTAAAATACACTCCAGAAGAAAAAATTAGATTTAGAGTTATGTACACCATGTACAATTATCTTATGATAGAAAGAAAAAATGCTACCTAGCTTCATCATTCTATAAAAGCTTTTATATCTTTGTGAGGGTGGAGACCTTTGTCTCTCCCTGTTTTCTCACAAGCAAATCTGTACATCACAGGATATGGTATCTTGGATATTATATATGGTCCTGAATAGAGTAATTGCCAATTCTTATTCAGTTTGCCAAATTTTGTCCATTTAGGGTGCATCTGTAAGAGAACTCATTGCCCTTCAAAAAATTGTGCAACACGTTTCAGTCTCTCATTATAAATTTTTTCTATACTTAGCACTGTTTTCTAGTGTAACCATGGCTTGTTCGATTTTGTCTTGTAGTGCAATTTCTGTAGTGGGTACCTGTGCTATGGGCGGCTCCCACTCATTTGTTTGTTTTGTTGGGAACATTAATTCGTTAGGTGTGAAACCTGTTGAAGACTGTGGAAGGTTACTGACAACTTGCATCAAAGGAGTTGCATAGTCTACCCATCGATTTATGCCCTCTGAGGTCATAAATTGTTTCCGCTTTTGCCCGATGAAACATGAAGCATTATCAGTTAGTAGCACCTTTGGTTTACCTATTCTTCTCAAAGTCTCCCTCAATTCTTTTTCTGATATTTGCATTTTTAATGGCATACATTTTGATATGTTTCAAGAAAATATCGTATAGTGCTACTACGTATTTTACTCCTCCTTTACTTCTTGGATATGGACCAGCTATGTCCAGGGACACTATATCTAGATTTTTTTGTGAGTATTGGGTGTAGCTCAGTATACTTTGACACATTGGACTGTATGATTTTTAACATATTGCACACTTTCTTAATACCTGTAGGACTCGCCTTCTCAAATTTGGAAAATAACGAAGTGTTGCAATTTTTTCAGTACATTTGCCTACTCCATAATGTCCCCATACTTCATGTGTGTGTCATATAAATTTATCGATATAATTTTCAGAAATACACACACACACACACACACACATACACACACGATTGATCAGATTTTTCACGTTTCCTATGAAACAAAACGCCCTTGTACTCCTGATACCATTTATTTACCTTTCCACCTCTATCTTGCTTAAAGTTTTGCATGACTTAACTCCATCTGTGATCTTGCTGTTGTTAGCTTTCATCTGCTTACAAAACTTATGGGAATCAGACTGTTGTGTTGCACCTTGCATAAATACGTTTTGATTTCTGCATCTTTCTCTTTTAATTCACTAAATTCCTAGACAAGGCATCAGTAATAACATTCTGACTTCCTTTAATGTAAATGATTTCAAAATTAAATTATTGTAAATGTAGACACCACTTGGCTAATCTATGTTGCAATAGTTACATGTTAAAAGAAATGAAAGTGACTGATGGTCACAGCAAACTATGGTATTCTTACCCCACAAAGAATATTCAAACTTTTTAAATGCCCGTATTACAGCTAAACTTTCCAATTCTGATAATGTGTGACTAGCAAAACTGATGAGCCTGGGTACTTCTTTACCTTCTTCTTCTTGCATCTGGAATGAGCAAGCCCCCAGCCCCTGAGATGAAGCATCTGTGCATAGACAAAAATCCTTGGACATGTCAGGGTGGCTAAGAATGTTTTCATTGACTAATGCCTGCTTAATGTTATTAAAGTCCACCAGACATTTATCATCCCATAACCAAGGCCTATTTTTTCATAACAAGTTGAGTAATGCATCACTGTTCATCAGTTGCTGTGATATGAATTTACAAAAAAAGGATGCTAATCCTAAAAAAGCTTTTGGTTGTTATTTATTCCTTGGAGCTGGACAATTGTGTATGGTGTAAAGGTTTTCTTTTCTCTCTCTCTCTTTTTCAGGTAATATACCTTATTCTGACACATGTCCTACAAATTTGATTTGCTCCCTACCAAAACTAGACTTTTTTTTTACTGTTGCTCTGTAATCTGTAGATCGTTGAAGTACGTGTTCAATCAGCCTGATATGTTCAGACCAAGTGGGCGTGGCTGTTAGCGTATTGTCTACATAAACTGTAACTCCAGTTGGTAATTGCTCAGATGTTGGAGTTGTGAGTATGTTTACATTTTGGACTCTACAACTGTCACTGGTACCTGCTTCAGCTTGACTAAAGATATCACTCAAATTTTCAGTGATCTCTCTCTCCTTCTTAGCACATGCTGAGTCAACTTCTAATGTTGCTACCCTTAAAGTAAGTTCTTGTACAGCTAGAGGTACACCTTCATAGTCTTTATTTAGTTTGTTAACGATAGTGGTTACCTTTTTTAATGTCGAACACAACTGGTTTTGTGTGGCTTCAGTATTTGTGTTTGCATCTGTGAATTTCTTTATCTGTTGCTCTACTAGATCATGAGGGTCATTTAAAAGAATCTATCTTCTGTTTTAACTCTGTAATGTTAACTTCTGAAAGTTCATGCTTTATTTGTTTTTTTCATATCTTTCAATTTTTTGTCGATTTCAGTGCGAAAATTTTTGGCTAAGTCATTGAATTTCTGTGAAATTGTGTCTTGCAAATCCTTGAATACTTGTTTTAGTTCTTGTTTGTGTTGTGACTCGCCGATCATTCAAAGCGCTGCTGCGCAATTACGCACGTCCTCTACGTGCGGCGCTGTCTGCCAGCCATGCAGCAGCTGCGTCACCTAAGCGGCCAGCCGAGCAGCGGCCACTAGACTGGGACTCAGTGCTCATTCAAATGCTAACGTGTACACATGTCTTGCTTGTCAACTTACTCTGTGACTCATATGTGTTGTGTCGTTCTGAAATATATGTGTTAAACTTGACGTTATAACAGTTTGATTATATTTAGGTCTTGTGTGCTGGTGTTCAGATTGTGTGTCAAATTATCAATTTTGGTATTCATATCTTGTTTCATATCACTGAAATTGTGTTTCATATCACTGGGATTTGTGTTCATATTATCAAATTCCGTGTTTATGTAAGATAATAATTGCCGTAGCAGTGCTTCAGTTATACTACTGTGGTTGCTGTCAGCTGTACTTTCCAAGTTAGTGTTGTGAACAAGTGGTGTTTGTAATGTACTGTCAAGATTCATGTTTGTATCACTCTCCGATGTTTCATTCATGAGCAGTATGTGACTCTGGGAGATGCGTGACATTGGCTCATCAATTATAAACAATGTTTCGTCAAGATTATTCTACTGTGGAGTGTCGCTATCATTTGTCACACCTGCAACATTCATCTCTGATCTGCTTAAACCTTCTGCAGTAGGCATGCATGGTGCCTGAACTTCAATTGTTCGATTGCGCAGTTCTACGCCATCTTGGTTGATTGCGTTTTTGCTATTGCTATCAACAATGGACATATATTTTTCTGCCATTTTGTATGAATATGCAAAAACAAAAATTTCATAAAAAAAATTAAAATTTCATATGCTAATTATTACACTTGATAACTGTGATTCATATGATGTCAAAGTCTGTTTTACATCTATTATGATGCGCAAACTATTGTGTCACAATTCTTTATGTTTTACTGACAGTGTATCCTGTAAATTATTCCTGTAAATTTTCCACCATAAAATTCAAGGAAGGGAATAATGAGCAAAATGTTTCTATCTACATCAAAAGAGGCCCTACCAAGCGTAACCAAGCAAGCAACTTGTGTAGACATGATACCTTTGTTGCGCTAAACAAAACAGCTTACTATGAAAAATTTGATGTAACCTGTGTCCAATTCTTATTCCTTTCCAAAATTCTCCCCTCAATTTTTGCCTTTTTACTTTACATGCTCCCCATTGTGATTCATGCAAACAGAAAATACAGACAATTAGTCTTTATGACTAATAACAATATCATAGAAATTTATTACGATATTGATAGTTAACAAACCCTACTTAAAACCGGTGCCCTGAAGTCATGGCACTCAGGTCACAGTTGTGTTATAATTATAATAAAAAAAAAAAATACATATTTGAATGAAAAAATTAGTAGAATTGTTCTGTTTGTACGAATTTAGGCTATTCGGACTTCCTCTCTTACATTTCAAATGTAGATGTAGACAGCTGACTTCAAGGACACCAGGGCATGTCAAAAAATGAAGAAAATCCTCCTTACTTGGCTTCACTTCACTTCACTTCAATAAAAATACTTAATACTGTTGTTAAATCTTCGCTTATTCATATAAACATATAATACATAACACTCATAATACTTCATACTTTAAACTATACATCCTAGTCATTCTTCCACTTATGAGAGATGAAAAACAAAATTATGTACAAAGAAAAATGAATGATGGTTTTTTTCTTCATTTGTCTATGCCTTTCTGCGCATTCATAATTGTCTGGTGATGCTTATGGTCGATCGCTGTTTCCTTTAGATAAAGTTTAACCTTACTGTATCCGGGGGGTGGGGGTCTTTCACCATGTAACTGCACATAATGTCTGCTTAGGAGTAGTTGCTTGTCATTCTGGAGCATCCGAACTACTGGCAATGGCCACCGTGCCAGCCAGCTCTTGCTGTGGCTGGATGGTGCCCATGGGGAGAGCCCCTGATCAGAGTGGGGTGGTGTCAGGGAGGATGCTTTGCATATGAAACATATCAAGCTACAAAAATCTGGCCTTTCTTCTATAGCCATCTCTCTGGTTGGTAACAGGTCACTGAATGCTGCCCCTTATGACCCTTCGGCCTTCCCTTCCCTTCCCTGGCTACACGCTGGAAGGAGGGCCAGGCTCACCATCTTGGGGTGAAACGCTTTCCCTGCTCCCTGGTCTGCACTAGGATGGATGGGGATACATTCACCACCACAAAGCCATTATTTTTGTGGAAAATATCGAAGACAAGTTTGGCAAAGTAGGATGTGGTTTGGTTCCTGTAGATCAAAACTATTTCTGCCACCCAATTTGCAGCCCTTTGCACTTGTGATCAGCTTGTCCACTTTCTGGTGTCCATTACACCTCACCAGTCTTTGAATAAGGATGGTGGGTGACATCCATATAAAACAGGTCAGACTCAGGTTGCAAGTGGGAAGATAGTACCTCCGGGGACATCAGGAGGGGAGCCTTATCCTTAAACTTATGTTTCTTCTTCTCTTTCATTGGTTAAAGAGAGCAGGGCACAGAGGGAGAGTCGGCTTCTGCAAGATCCGGAACAGGAGTGCAGGTGACCTTGCAAACTTTCTGTATACACTGAACAAAATGAATGCCCCATCATTCCAGATTGGCCTGGAGTTCATCAAATTGAAGGATGAGATCGCTAATAAAAATGACTCCCTGCACCTTATTCAAAGACATTTTGTGGGTTCTGTATCCAGTGCCCTTTCCTTTCTCAATGCTATTAATGGACTTGTGGCCACTGCTGGACCATTGGTCACCACTACTCTGTATGTGGATGATTTCTATATTTGGGATAGCTCCCACTTGCTTGCCTCAGCAGAACCGTGGCTCCAGGGTGCCATCTGGCATGATTTTGTGTGACAAAGTTGCAAAGATTTCAATTCTCTCCCCTGAAGTCAAGGGTGCTGCATTTGTTTCACAGTACTAGGGTCCGTCCTGGTCTGGAGCTCTGCCTTGATGCCCAACAACAGACCATGATCCCCCAGTTCTGTTTTTTGGGTCTTATTTATGAAAACAAGCTTACATGGTTGCCCCTTATTCACCTTCTGAAGGTTGGCTGTTTTCGTAAACTCAGTGTTCTTTGCTTTCTTGCCCACACCACTTGGGGCGCATATCATTCAACTCTTCTCCACCTTTACCGGGCATTAGTTCTGTCTTGTCTGAACTTTGGTTATCAAGTTTATGGACCAGCTGCCCCTTTCATGCTGCTCCTCTTAGACCTGGTTCACCATTGTGTCATCCATTTATCCATAGGTGCCTTTCACTCTAGTCCTGTCGATAATCTTCTGGTAGACACTGGGATCCCTCTGCTTTCAATGTGCCAGTTCCAGTTCCTGGTTTCCTATACCATCACTATCCACTCTTCCCCTGCTAACCACTCCTGGTCTATTTTTTTCACGTCTTTGGGCCATTGTCCACCCGCTGCCCACCCTCGGGAAGGTTTACTGGTTGGGCTCCGCTTTGCTTCTCTCCACTGTGACTTCCATGTCCCCTTTCAGTCCTCCTACCCCACATTCTCTGCTGACCACACCCCTTGGTTAGCTCCTTGGCCCTGAATTTGGATGGATCTCTTCTGTAATCCGAAAGCCTAATCGCTCCAATGATGTTACCTTGTTTGTTCTGAATGCTCTTACAGGTGTTTCAAGATGCCACTGTTTTTTACGTCAATGGCTTGAAATCTACTGATCACATGGGATATGCCTTCATGCCTTCTGTTGGCATGGAACATCATCACTTGCCTGCCACGTGTGGCATGATTACTGTGGAATTTATGGCCATCTGTTGGGTCCTCTGCTTCATTAAATGGCCCTGACTCACTTGAGTTTTATTGTGTATGGACTCAATGGGTGGCCATCAGGCTATTGCTTGGAATTTTTCCCACCACCCCTTGGTCTCTGCCATCCATGACGATCCTGGTGATGCTGCTTGTTCGTTCATTTCCTTTGGGTTCCTGACCTGTAGGTATCCTGGGTAATAAACTTGCTGATCATCTGGCTGGGGAAGCCAGCAACTACCTGCCCCTCCATTTTCTGTGTCCCCTCTGGGGGCAGATTTGTGGCTTAACATCAAATCACTTTTAAAAATTTTTTTTTCTTTTTAAAGTTCAGTCTCGATCACACCACGTATGCTACAAGAACATAGGTGACCAGTTTCGGTCATATCACATGACCATCATCAGACCTGTAATTTAATTAAAAAAGTAATAGAAACCTTACTAGATTGACAATAAAATATGACAAAATGCTTATAAGGATAAAATACAATAATACTTGTTATACCCGTGGCATATGTGGTGTGATCAAGACTGAATTAAAAAAAAAAGAAAAATTAAATTTTTTGGTCACTGTCCCAAAAATATTTATTAAAATCACTTTTTGCTCAATTGTGGACTGACTCTTGCAATGTCCCCCCCCCCCCTCCCTCTGTCTAATAAACTTCATACAATCAAGGAGATTCCCACCACTTGATGTTTTTCCCTCTGTGTCTCCTGGCAGGAATCTACCATCCTCTGCCATCTGAGTATTGGCCATACTAGGCTGACCCAGGGATTTTTATTCCCTAATGAGTTACCCCCCCCCCCCCATCCCACCAGACCAGCCCTCCCTCACCCCTCCACCTCCATGTAGTTGCAGTGCTCCCCTCATGGTGCTCCATATATTGCTGGAATGCCCCCGCCCCCCCCCCCCCCATTTTGGCCCTTCACACTAAATATGCATTCCCACCTTCCTTGTCTCGGATGTAAGCGGATGACCCTCGCATGGTTACGTCTGTCCACAGTTTTCTTCGCAAAAGTGGTTTCTTCTCTCAGGTTTAAATCCTTGAATTTTCCTCTGGAATTTGAGTCCTTCAATTAGTGTAGTCATTGGTTATGGAGGCCTTAACCTTGCCTCCACGATGGCCAGGTTCTCCCTGGCTTTTCCCCCCATTTTGTCTTGTCTGTTATGCAGTTTTGTTTCCCCTTTCTTACGCCTGTTTTACTTGTTGTTGTCCCCCTTTGTATCATAACAATAGTATGGTGTGAGTGTCAGAATGGATGGGTGGTGGTGCCGGTGCCCCACTGCGCATAGCGTTTCTGGGACACCCCTGCTGTCCCTGTTTCCACTCGCCTGCTCCTGTTTCTGCTACCCTGATGCCACTTTTCCATTTCTTTTTTTTTTTTTTTATTTTTTTGTTTTTTATTTTTGTGTATTATCCCTTTGCCTTGACTGGACTGTCCTGTTTGAGTTGTTCTTTCGATGATTTCTGCCATCTTAGAACATGGAACTGATGAACTTGCTGTTTGGTAGGCCCCTGCCCCCCTCCCCTGCTCCAATCAATGAACCAACCACAATAAAGTTAGTTCTAACCCTTGAAACGATCTTCCTACTCAACTTTACTGAAATGTACAACTATGTATGCTTGTTCATTTAGATATCAAGCTAGTATGAGGTTTTCCTAATAATCAAATGGTTGCCTTTTTTGAAATTCTTACCAATAAACACTAGCAGAATGTCTTGTACCTTGTCACCAGCAAGTTTGCATAACATTTGCTCCAGGGCCTATACCTACCATTGAAAACACACTCATCTCATCATCATGGAGATGATGGGCACTCATTTTAACTGTGAAACTGTAGTAGAATATAAAAAAAGATATTCAGTCTCTCAAAATAAATTTGTATGTTAGCAACAATCATAATCACCACAAGTAGACAGGGGGTTACCCCAACAGATGTGGTCCATCCCTAAGTGTATGTGCATGTCAACAGCCACACCAGTTCAGAAATGTCAGTTGAGTGTCTTCAACACAGAATCATTCTATACTGTTGTTATTATCTACCCACCAGATGACTCTGCTCTCTAGCCGGCAGTAGGCCCTGGTTCTCATGAGTAACAACTTCAGTGAATATTGGCCATTTTGTCAATTTTCAGATCCATTGAACTTCTGAGTGAAGACAAAGCAGACCAGACAACCCAATATGCAATGCCATATCAACACTGGGTATCACTCCTTAATCAGGCATTGATCATGTAGGAAGTTACAAGCTGAACAAGGTTACTTTAGAAAAAACTGGACAAGATGCCAAAAGACGATATCATTCAGGCATGAGAAAGTGCTTAATCCTCTTCTGTGGGCTTCATGAAGAAAGATGATATACGGTGTTTCTGCATCAATTACTGCAGCTGAACAAAATCACTCAGAAGGGTACATACCTGTTTCCATGAAGTGGTGACATCTGGGACTGTTGAAATGGAACAGACTGTTTCTCCCCTGTTTGCCATTTTCTTGAAGACATTTGAAGACCATTTATATAATGTAACTGCTGTGCCATAGTTCGTCCATCATGCAAGTATTCAACTGAATGCAAGAAAGTGCCTCTTTGTCTCCCAAGAATTAAAATTTTTGGTTATATTGTTAACAGTAATGGAGTCTGTCCTGACCCAGAAATAGTAAAGCCATAATACATTCATGATGTAAGAAGCATCCTTGGAAGATGCTGGTACACCAGACGCATTTAGAATATCGGTCGCGAGGGCGATTTTTCTGCACCCTAAGGAGGCATTTACATTTTCACCAATCCTGGTCCTTGAAAACAGAAAAGGGAATACATACCGATTCTAGTCATTATGACACACACACACACACACACACACACAAACATATTTGGTCTTTAAATATGTCTGCTTGTGTCTGTATATGTGTGGATGGATATGTGTGTGTGTGCGAGTGTATACCCGTCCTTTTTTCCCCCTAAGGTAAGTCTTTCCGCTCCCGGGATTGGAATGACTCCTTACCCTCTCCGTTAAAACCCACATCCTTTCGTCTCTCCCTCTCCTTCCCTCTTTCCTGATGAGGCAACAGTTTGTTGCGAAAGCTTGAATTTTATGTGTATGTTTGTGTTTGTTTGTGTGTTTGTCAACCTGCCAGCACTTTAATTTGGTAAGTCACATCATCTTTGTTTTTAGATATATTTTTCCTACGTGGAATGTTTCCCTCTATTATAATCATATATATACAAACAAAGATGATGTGACTTACCAAATGAAAGTGCTGGCAGGTCGACAGACACACAAACAACCACAAACATACACACAAAATTCAAGCTTTCGCAACAAACTGTTGCCTCATCAGGAAAGAGGGAAGGAGAGGGAAAGACGAAAGGATGTGGGTTTTAAGGGAGAGGGTAAGGAGTCATTCCAATCCCGGGAGCGGAAAGACTTACCTTAGGGGGAAAAAAGGACGGGTATACACTCGCACACACACACATATCCATCCACACATATACAGACACAAGCAGACATATTTAGAGACAAAGAGTTTGGGCAGAGATGTCAGTCGAGGCAGAAGTGCAGAGGCGAAGATGTTGTTGAATGACAGGTCAGGTATGAGTGGCGGCAACTTGAAATTAGCGGAGATTGAGGCCTGGTGGATAACGGGAAGAGAGGATATATTATCCTCTCTTCCCGTTATATATATATATATATATATATATATATATATATATATATATATATATATATATATATATATATATATATATATATATATATATATATATGGAAATGATACCACTATGTCAAAAACTTTGGAAATGATTGGAAGGAATGAGATGGGTTTGTTATCAATTGTGATTTGCTTACTTTCCACTTCTATTGCTGATGTTCTAAGCGTATCTAAGTCTATCTGTTGCTGATTTCAAGGATAGCATAGGGATGGTCCTATCAAGTCGGCTAATAACACAATTATAGCCTGGAGAATCACCACATTTAATGTCCTAATGATTTTTGTAATCAACTTAGATATGTAATTTTGTAACTTTAATGGTGGTGGAGTTTGCTTAAGTAAATCTAAAGCATCTGGTGCAATATAACTAAGTATTCAACAAATTTGGTAGTCAATGGTTTCAGTGTATTATTGTTTCTGTTGCAGTTATTTTCATTTTATTTACATCACTACTTTTGTTAATTAATAGTGTTCCAAATTGTTTCCTTTGTTTTTCTTGTTCATAATGTATGTCTTTAAAAGTTTAGCAATAGACAGGATGATTCATCAATAGCGGTGGTAAAATAAATTTCAGTTATTGACTATAAACAGTTTCATAATTTTTTGGAGGTCTCTCTCTCTCTAGCACAACACAATCCCAAGACTTATTCACTCCCTGTCCACCCTTATGTTTAGTTTTAAAGGAAAACAAAATTTAAATTTCAGCAGGAATGCACTTCGGAAATAGTTAAATTTTCCAGCTATGCTGTCAGCAGCAAAAAACTTTTTCCGGCATTCTTCCTATAATCTCTCTAACCAGCGTGACTTCATAAGTCATGAATTTATGGTACAATGCTTTTCTTCTGTGGCTTGAACCTAATTTGTCTGCATACATAATTGTTAAAACAACTATTCACAGTTGCCTGTACATCTAAATTACTGATTGGGACTTAAGTATGAGGACCACCTCCCCCCCCCCCCCTTCACACACACACACACACACACACACACACACAAAAATGATTCCTTGGTTAAGTTTGCACTACATTTTTGATTTGGATACTAGAATTACATCAATTTTTTTTTATAAAGCTTCTGATATTTTGATGACAGAGGCTGTGTGTTCTGTATGATCTATAACTTTGCCCAAGCTACAGTATTTTGTTTTGCTAGTAGCTGTTTCAACTGTAACCACATGTACTTTGCAGCTCTATATTTTGGAAGAACTTACCCATGATACACCTAAGAAATGCTTTGGATGAAATGAATACTATTTTGGCTGGAATGAATTGTTCTGGTAGTTAGTTGTGCAAATACATTCTCACCATATGTGTTCAGATGCAGACAGTCTTGTGTATGATGGTACTGAAAGAGTTTATAATTCCTGCACCTCTTTGGCGAATAATCAAATGTTATTTTTCTTATGTGTTTAGTAAGAAGAGGAAGCAGAACTATCTTAATGACAGAAGCGGCGGTAAAATCGGCACAGTCGGTGATTGCTGGTCTGTTACAAAAAGAGTGATGCATGATCATGAAAGAGATAGGACTATTTCAATGTTAGTCTTTGCGTTGTGTGGTAATGCTTCTCTTTAAAGGACTGGACTTTGTGAAACAAATTTTGAATAAATGCAGATTCTTTTATTGATCATGTAATATGCATTTAAGGCAACAGCAATGGCAGCTGACAAATAGCAACACCATATTCGTAACACCCAACTCATTAGGAGTGGCGGTAAAATCAGCACAGTTAGTGATTGCTGGTCTGTTACTAACAGGTTATACAATTCTGTACAGGAAATGGCATAACACCATTGGTAAATATAGACTATGAATGGAAGTCTGTTGCTAAGGTAGAATACTCAAAATTTCTGAGTATGTGCATTGATAAGAAATTGATTTGGGAGGGACACATTGATGATCTGCTAAAATGGTTAGGTTCAGCTACTTATGCTATTAAGGTTATTGCAAATTTTGGTGATAAACATATCGGTAAATTAGCCTACTATGCCTATTTTCATTCACTGCTTCCATATGGCATCATATTTTGGGGCAATTCATCATTAAGAGAGAAAGTATTCATTGCACAAAAGCATGTAATCAGAATAATAGCTGGAGCCCACCCAAGATCATCTTGCAGACATTTATTTAAGGAACTCAGGATATTCACAGTACCTTTGCAATACATATATTCACTTATGAAATTTGTCATTAATAGCCCATCCCAATTCAAAAATAACAGTGTAGTGCATAGCTACAACACTAGAAGAAAGGATGATATTCACTATTTTGGATTAAATCTCACTTTGGCACAGAAAGGGGTGAAATATGCTGCCACAAAAATCTTTGGTCATTTGCCAAATAGTATTAAAAGTCTGACAGATAGCCATCCAGCATTTAAAAGCAAATTAAAAGAATTTCTGAATGGCAACTCCTTCCATTCAATAGATGAATTCTTAGATACAAAGTAGTAAATGTAAAAAAAATAATTAATTATTTTGTGTAAAGAAAACATATGTTACAGTGACACATTCCACATCATTATGAAATGTCATATTCTTGATCTATGGAACAAGGATTAATGTATGTATGTATGTATTAGGTGCTCACCATTAAAAGGCTGTGAAAACATTTGAAACAATTTTAGGACAGGAAATGTGTAGCCCTTAGGAATTCTTCTGACACTGGCAGACACTGTTGTTGTCTTTGTAGCATAAAGTTTGATATATTTTGAAAAAAGATAATAAAGGCCTATGAAGTACTTAATTCAACCTCGTGCAAAGGGTACAGGTTCGGCAACATTGACACATACTACTTCCAGAGTTTTAGTTGGCAATATAGAGAGTAGTTCTGTATAGCAGCACTTATTTATGGGTTTTGTTCTGACAGATCAGACAAGTTTCAACAACTGTTGTACACATATTCACATATTAGGAAAACAACAATAAAGGTTTAGCCTTCTTAGACGTTGGGTGCACCCTAGTGCCCCAAACATAATGTGTATGCCAAACTAAAATGTTTCAGCATTGCACACACACACACACACACACACACACACACACACACACACACACACACACAAACGCATGCACCAATTTCACTTTTTTTTAGTGTTGTACAAGTTTCTCAGGTGCATTTTCTGTGACTAATGTCTTTACTTTGTGTCATCTAGGATGTGCGTCTTGTAGTGTGGAATGTAAGGTGTTATGTGGATGTGGACTATATGAAAGCTTTTGTGGTCACTGTTGCTTATCTGTATTAACTACTTGACTCGACTGTGTAGATACATCTTGACGTGGCAGACTCCTTTTTCAAAGAGGCAAAGTCCATACCAGCTGGAAATCTCAAACACCAGTCTTAACAGAATAAATTCACAAGCTGCCACTTTACTGTGCATGTATTTCACCTCCATCATATACACTCCATGTGAAATTTTATTACAGCACATGAATTTAACAAAACTCACAACACATATTAGCTTTTGTCTCATCGCTCTGTACATCCTTTCTGAGTTTCGCTTAACGAGTGATGACATGAGAATTGTCATGGAATAACTGTCCCTATGAGCAGATGTCTCCTTGTGCAGGAATGCAGGTGCCTCTTGCCCCTGCCTTGCAGGAGAAGGAAAGTAGAACATATTAGCAAACAGATCAGAAATTCTGATTGTGTCTCAAAGTCATGCTGGGCAGTAGTTAATGATATGAGGAACACTGATTCAAAAACTAAAATTAATAATATAGAGTTAAGTATACATAATGATAATTTTTCTGATCCTTATATAGTTAGCAATATATTTAATGATTACTTTATAGATGCTATTGAAAATGATACTTGCATGAAACAGGAGAGGCAGTTTAAATATGATAAGGAAATGGAACAAGACTCTTGTAAGCTACCTACAGTAACCATCAAGTACGTAACACAGCTAATTGACAGCCTAAAAAATAAAAGATCAGCTGGATGGGATGAATTTTCTCCTTTTCTACTGAAAAAATGCAAGTGTGAGTTAGCCAGACCATTAGTCCATCTAATAAATTGTGTACTTGAAGAAGGTGTGTTTCCGAAGAAACTGAAACTTGCTGTAGTTAAACATTTATACATAAAAGGGGAAAGAAAGCAACTACAGACAAGTTGCCTTAACCTCAGTGTTTGGTAAATTAATTGAAAAAATAATGCTAGAAATCTTAATCCAGCACTATAATACGAATAACTCAATAGGAGATTTCCAACATGGCTTTAGAAGTGGTCGGAGCACCATATCTGCAGCAGTACAGCTTGTACACTGTCTGATGGAGAAAATAAATGAGGGTCACAAAACGGCAGGAGTGTTTTTAGATCTTTCCAAATCGTTTGACAGAGTCCATCATGGCGCTCTTTTAAGTAAACTTCCTTGTAATGGTGTCAGTGGGAAACTGTTGCTTTTAATAGAATCTTACCTTAAAGATACACAACAATGCACAGAAGTTATGTATTATAATGGAGAGGAAATCGAAAACAGAAGATCAAAGATAAGAAATATAAATTTTGGTGTGCCACAAGGCTCCATCCTGGGCCCCTTCTTGTTTATTTGCTATGTGAATGATTTCCCAAAAGTATTAGACACCAGTCATCGTATTACTATGTATGCTGATGACACCTCTGGGGTTTGCTGGGCACGTAGTAATGAAGGCCTAAATTCAGTGGTACCGAATTTTGTTGAAAAAGCCCAAACACATTTTGAAAAAGAAAACCTGAGGGTCAATATTAACAAAACTAATTTAATTTATTTTAAGACAAGTGGCTCAAATAAAAATACTGTTGTAAAAGAGGACATTCAGGAAAATGCCTGTTCAGAATGTAAATTTCTGGGGATATATATAGATGACAGACTTTCGTGAAATCAGCAAATAGATCATGTTTGTGGTAAAATAGCATCTAGTCTGTATTTACTAAGTAGATTAGTTCAATATCTAGATACTGAAGCAATAAAAATAGCGTATTTTGGGTTGGTGTATCCCCATCTATCTTATGGAATTGTATTGTGGGGTGGGTGTAGCCAATACAATATAATGCGAATGGACAGTTTGTTGCTGGTCATTCCCTCATAGAATGCGTCACAGTGTAGGCAGGTCAGTTGGTAGATCACATGGGTGCTTTCACACGTGGCTCTGCCTTTGATCGTGTACACCTTCCGGGTTACAGGAGTGGTGTAGGCGGTGGTGAGAGGGTGCATGGGACAGGTTTTACACGGGGGGCGGTTACAAGGATAGGAGCCAGAGGGTAGGGAAGGTGGTTTGGGGATTTCATAGAGATGAACTAACAGGTTACGAAGGTTAGGTGGACGGCGGAAAGACACTCTTGGTGGAGTGGGGAGGATTTCATGAAGAATCCTTTCGTCTTTCTCTCTCCTTCCCTCTTTCCTGGCGGGGCGGCTGTTGGTTGCGAGAGCTAGAATTTTGTGTGTGTGTTTGTGTTTGTTTGTGTGTCTATCGACGTGCCAGCGCTTTCGTTTGGTGGGTCGCATCATCTTTGTTTTTAGATATATTTTTTCCCACGTGGAATGTTTCCTTCTATTATATATATACACGGGCATACACGCAGGGTTCAGGATTTTGCAACAGACTGTTGCCTCGTCGGGCGGGGGGGAGGGGGAGGGATGAGGGGATGTGAGTTTTGGGGGAGAGAGTGGGGAGTCGTTCCAGTCCCGGGAGCGGGGGGACTTGCCTTGGGGGGAAAAAGGGCAGGTGTGCACTCGCCAGGCCCCCACAACCGCACAAGTAGTCAACTGTGAAGAGCGGACAAATTGAATAGCTGGCCGGCGGCCATTAGAGTGGTAAACTGACGTGCCGAGTTCGAATGTTTATACATCGCTTTTGGTTATAAAATGCCTTCCCTTGAGTTAGGTCACAAACATTATGCCTCATTTAAATACGTGACTACAATATACTTTTTAATTTATGAACAAACAGCAACTAGTCACTGTTTATGAATTTATCTTACGTACTACATGGAATCTGCGAAGCTAAAAGTTATGTACTGGACACCTAGCATTTTTCGTAGTTCATTTACGATAGATGTACGCAAAATGTATCAAAATACTCGAAGATTTGCCCACTATATTAATAGATATTTTCTGACTCTACCTTGCTTTAGATTTTATGACGAGAAGTGCGTTATATATGGCATAGTGCTTTGGCAACTCACGACCAAATTATCAAGTTTCAACCTAACCTAGACCATGAAAACACTACCGATCAGCCAACTTTCTTCAAAATGATGAGAACATATAAAATGGAATTCTGTAGGTCGGAAATCTTGCCTCCTGACAGCGTGTAACCATTTTTGTAACAGCTGTGGGTTTGAGAAAGCAAACCTGCAAATAGATGCACAGACATTATGCCTATACCGTGTTACAAAAACATTTATTGAGCAAGTGCACTGACATACAAAACAAATTAAAATATTCACATACGTGTGAAATGTAATATTCGTTCCTTTCTCGAATTTATTTGTACAATTAATCGCTGCACAACACTTCACCATTGTACTTCTTTTGATTGGAACGTACAGACAGTAGAATTACGAGTAACAAATACTGTATGTACGCCCAACAAATATACAACGTTGAATCAGGGTCTTCATAAACAAAAATACCACGCAACACATCAGACTACAACCACTATAATGGCGTCCAGCCGAAGGTTCAAATTATCCCGCGACTGCAGCGCCATCAGTGAGTCTAGCTATTATTTACAAGATCTTTGGCATTCGCGCACACACGCACGTGTCCGTCCACACATGCACAGACGCAAGCGAACATTTGTGGGGGCGGGGAGTTTGGGCGGAGATGTCAGTCACCCGACTGACATCTCTGCCCAAACTCTTTGCCTTTGCAAATGTCTGCTTGTGTCTGTGTGTGTGCGGATGGATGTGTGTGTGTGTGTGTGTGTGTGTGTAAGTGTGTTCCTGTCCTTCCCCTTTTTTCCCCCTAAGGTGAGTCGTTCCGCTCCTGGGATTGGAATGACTCCTTACCCTCTCCCTTAAAACCCACATCCTTTCGTCTTTCCCCCTCCTTCCCTCTTTCCTGGTGGGGCAGCGGTTTGTTGCGAAAGCTTGAATTTTGTGAGCGTGTTTGTGTTTGTTTGTGTGTCTATCGACGTGCCAGCGCTTTCGTTTGGTGAGTCGCATCATCTTTGTTTTTAGATATATTTTTTCCCACGTGGAATGTTTTCTTCTATTATATTCATATCGTTAATTTGAACCCAACAATTACGTTTGTTATTGTCACTGTTGCATTTCGAAATCTTTTCTGTCGTCTTATTTTCTCTTTTTGTTTTTGCCAGTAGTTTCACTTTGTATTCACCTTCTCCTTTTTACCGTTATCTACTATACAATTTTATCCCGCCTATATATACTCAACAATACGTCACCCACTTCCAAACCATAACCAAAAAATTTTTTTCAGCTTTCAACACTACCGCTGCTATAAAATCCACCGTTTCTAGTCCACAAACAGTTCCTTTCACCTATTAAACAACCATTTCGTCTAGTTCTGATAACTTTCGCTTTATTTCCATTACCGTTTTTCGCACATCACTGATAATTTTTAGCCGCTTCCCACGGGTTTTAACTTCATTATTTCTTCGCCAGACAATTTTTAGCCTCATTTTCATAATCTGCCACCACAAAACCACTCCTTTTAATACATTTACACGCAGTTTTTTCGAAATTTTCCCGAATTTCTCCAGCCTTTAACGAGTTTTGGCAGCAACACAACCACCTAACCTTTGTGCACATCGTTGTCTACCAACCCAAGTTCACCACAGGATCAACATAGCCCAGCTTTAACCAACAATTTTTCGCCTTTTTTCACAACGGATCTCCAGTTACTTTCTCCAGTTATTTTCATTTTCATTTCAACCTCATGTTACACTTTCCACCTTCTAATACCATGTCACCCTCACAACACCCCCACAACGACCCCATTAAGTTTTATTTACATTCCCTCCGCAAACATGCCTTCACCCTAGCCAGATTACGCTCGCATATTTTATTTTCTCAGGCTAGTCTGACATTTGGCATTACCCCCAAAGGCCTCACACTTAAAGTTCCCATCTCTGGCTGCAACCCTTCTTTCCATCAGTCCCTATACCAGTTCCAAACTGAACAATCCATTGCCCTCACCCACCTAATCCTTCACCTACACATCAACTCAGCCAATGAACACACCCGTCAACTCCTATCCTTAATAAAAGTCCTCAATCTTTCCTCTCCCACATCCACACCGGCTATTCAGAGTATCCTCCTACAGGCCAACCGCAAATTAGAACAGCATGGCACCCTTCACCTCAAAAAACTATCCAATCTCCTGGTTTCCCACCTCCGGAAAGGCAACTCACTCACCCTTCACAACCTTTCCAGCAAACCTCAACCTCCTCTCATTGCACACAAACCCAGTCTCTCCCATCTACTCAATCTCCCACTTCCAGCTCCACTCCCTCCAAAACCTCAAAATTCCAATCAGCACAGTCTGGTACCACAACACCCTAATTCAGTAGTTAACCTTTCCTCCAAACCTCTCTCCCAATCCGAAACCTCTGTACTATCCAAAGGCCTCACCTTCAGCCCCACTCCCAGATTCAACCAAATAGCCCTCGTCAAAGATTTACTGTCCTACACTCGTACTCTCTGCTGGAAGTATCACTTTGCCACGAAGAAAAATGATCCTAATCCTATCCCTAATGATCCAACTCCCCAAGACACTATCCAAACTGAACCCTGCCTGGAACAGTTCCGTCCTCCGTCACAGCGGGACCCACCTCCTCTTCCTCAAAATCACCCTCTTCAAACCTTCCAGGAATTTCTGACTTCCAGCCTTGCCTCTCAATCCTTCTTAAAAAACCTTAATCTTACTCCCAACATCACCACTGCTGAAGCCCAGGCTATCCGTGATCTGAAGGCTGACCGGTCCATCATCACTCTTCCGGCGGACAAGGGTTCCACGACCGTGGTACTTGATCATCGGGAGTATGTGGCTGAGGGACTGCGTCAGCTTTCAGACAACACCACATACAAAGTTTGCCAAGGTAATCCCATTCCTGATGTCCAGGCGGAGCTTCAAGGAATCCTCAGAACCTTAGGCCCCCTACAAAACCTTTCACCTGACTCCATCAACCTCCTGACCCCACCGACACCCCGCACCCCTACCTTCTACCTTCTTCCTAAAATTCACAAACCCAATCATCCCGGCTGCCCCATTGTAGCTGGTTACCAAGCCCCACAGAACGGATCTCTGCCTACGTAGATCAACACCTTCAACCCATTACATGCAGTCTCCCATCCTTCATCAAAGACACCAACCACTTTCTCGAATGCCTGGAATCCCTACCCAATCCGTTACCCCCGGAAACCATCCTTGTAACCGTTGATGCCACTTCCTTATACACAAATATCCCGCACGTCCAGTGCCTCGCTGCGATGGAGCACTTCCTTTCACGCCGATCACCTGCCACCCTACCTAAAACCTCTTTCCTCATTACCTTAGCCAGCTTCATCCTGACCCACAACTTCTTCACTTTTGAAGACCAGACATACCAACAGTTAAAGGGAACAGCCATGGGTACCAGGATGGCCCCTTCGTACGCCAACCTATTCATGGGTCGCTTAGAGGAAGCCTTCTTGGTTACCCAGGCCTGCCAACCCAAAGTTTGGTACAGATTTATTGATGACATCTTCATGATCTGGACTCACAGTGAAGAAGAACTCCAGAATTTCCTCTCCAACCTCAACTCCTTTGGTTCCATCATATTCACCTGGTCCTACTCCAAATCCCATGCCACTTTCCTTGATGTTGACTTCCACCTGTCCAATGGCCAGCTTCACACGTCCGTCCACATCAAACCCACCAACAAGCAACAGTACCTCCATTATGACAGCTGCCACCCATTCCACATCAAACGGTCCCTTCCCTAAAGCCTAGGTCTTCGTGGCAAACGAATCTGCTCCATTCCGGAATCCCTGAACCATTACACCAACAACCTGACAACAGCTTTCGCATCTCGCAACTACCCTCCCGACCTGGTACAGAAGCAAATAACCAGAGCCACTTCCTCATCCTCTCAAACCCAGAACCTCCCACAGAAGAACCACAAAAGTGCCCCACTTGTGACAGGATACTTTCTGGGACTGGATCAGACTCTGAATGTGGCTCTCCAGCAGGGATACGACTTCCTCAAATCCTGCCCTGAAATGAGATCCATCCTTCATTAAATCCTCCCCACTCCACCAAGAGTGTCTTTCCGCCGTCCACCTAACCTTCGTAACCTGTTAGTTCATCCCTATGAAATCCCCAAACCACCTTCCCTACCCTCTGGCTCCTACCCTTGTAACCGCCCCCGGTGTAAAACCTGCCCCATGCACCCTCCCACCACCCCCTACTCCAGTCCTGTAACCCGGAAGGTGTACACGATCAAAGGCAGAGCCACGTGTGAAAGCACCCACGTGATCTACCAACTGACCTGCCTACACTGTGACGCATTCTATGTGGGAATGACCAGCAACAAACTGTCCATTCACATGAATGGACACAGGCAGACAGTGTTTGTTGGTAATGAGGATCACCCTGTGGCTAAACATGCCTTGGTGCATGGCCAGCACATCTTGGCACAGTGTTACACCGTCCGGGCTATCTGGATACTTCCCACTAACACCAACCTATCCGAACTCCGGAGATGGGAACTTGCTCTTCAATATATCCTCTCTTCCCCGTTATCCACCAGGCCTCCAATCTCCGCTAATTTCAAGTTGCCGCCCACTCATACCTCACCTGTCATTCAACAACATCTTTGCCTCTGCACTTCCGCCTCAACTGACATCTTTGCCTCTGTATATGTCTGCTTGTGTCTGTATATGGTGTGGATGGATGTGTGTGTGTTCTGTGCGAGTGTGTGCCCGTCGTTATTCCCCCTAGGGTGGGTCTTTCCGCTCCCGGGATTGGGGTGCCTCCTTGCCCTCTCCCTTGGAACCCGAATCCTTTCGTCTTTCCCTCTCCTTCCCTCTTTCCTGGCGGGGTAGGCTGTTGGTTGCGAGAGCTAGAATTTTGTGTGTGTGTTTGTTTGTGAGTATATATATAAAAGCACAGATGATGTGACTTGCCGAACGGGGGTGCTGGCGGGTCGATGGGCACACGGGCGGACACGGGCATACACGCAGGGTTCAGGCTTTCGCAACAGACTGTTGCCTCGTCGGGGGGGGGAGGGGGGACGAGGGGATGTGGGTTTTGGGGAGAGGGTGGGGAGTCGTTCCAGTCCCCGGGAGCGGGGGGACTTGCCTTGGGGGGAAAAAGGGAAAAAAGGCAGGTGTATACTCGCACACACACACACGTGTCCCGTCCGCACATGCACGGACGCAAGCGGACATTTGTGGGGGCGGGGAGTTTGGGCGGAGATGTCAATCGTCCGACTGACGTCTCTGCCCAAACTCTTTGCCTTTACAAATGTCTGCTTGTGTCTGTGTATGTGCGGATGGATGTCTTCGTGTGTGTGTGCGAGTGTATACCTGTCCCTTCCCCCTTTTTTCCCCCTAAGGTTAAGTCTTTCCGCTCCTGGGATTGGAATGACTCCTTACCCTCTCCCTTAAAACCCACATCCTTTCGTCTTTCCCTCTCCTTCCCTATTTCCTGATGAGGCAACAGTTTGTTGCGAAAGCTTGAATTTTGTAGTATGTAGTTTGTGTTTGTTTGTGTGTCTATCGACGTGCCAGCGCTTTCGTTTGGTAAGTCACATCATCTTTGTATATATATATATAAATATATATATATATATATATATATATATATATATATATATATATGTGTGTGTGTGTGTGTGTGTGTGTGTGTGTGTGTATATGTGTGTGTATATATATATATATATATATATATATATATATATATATATATACACACACACTCCTGGAAATGGAAAAAAGAACACATTGTACACCGGTGTGTCAGACCCACCATACTTGCTCCGGACACTGCGAGAGGGCTGTACAAGCAATGATCACACGCACGGCACAGCGGTCACACCAGGAAACCGCGGTGTTGGCCCGTCAAATGGCGCTAGCTGCGCAGCATTTGTGCACCGCCGCCGTCAGTGTCAGCCAGTTTGCCGTGGCATACGGAGCTCCATCGCAGTCTTTAACACTGGTAGCATGCCGCGACAGCGTGGACGTGAACCGTATGTGCAGATACACACACTTACTAAAATAGCAAAATTCTTGCTCAAGGTCATGACTCCTTCGTCACTTAGAGAGACAGAGGGAATAACACATAGCTACCTTCATAGCGAGATGTTACCCCTCAAGTGTGATCATGTTAGCACACATATCTATATAGTATTGCCTATAACGTGTGTCACTCTTTAGGAGAATTCAGTAATCCAGTAATTTGTTCAGGTAAGTTGGCAACATCAGTCAAGACCTTGTGGTAGACGAGACAAGGGGTCCACTACTACATTATCATTACCTTCCAAAACTATATCCTTGAAGAGAAAACTGTCCCATCTAATGGAATCTAACATGAAGTAACTTGCAGGTTAATAAAAAGCTCAGTGCCAGGAAATCACAAAATACCTTTACATGTCTGTCATAAATGTAATAGTTAAACTTCTTGAGCACCCATATAACAGCTAAAGCTTTCAATTCAGTAACTGAATACACATGCTCTCATTATGAAAGTGTTCTACATGCAAAACTAGTCATGTTTGTTTACTGCTACCTCATTTTCCTTTAAAGGCATTTGAACCACTGAAGTTTCCAAGTCCAGAAAAAAGATGTATCCATGTCAATGCAACTCCTTAGTCATCTTGGATGACACAAGATGTCAGAATTTACTAAAGCATTGTTTTATGACTGACTTTTGTTTGCTCAACATCACTTTTTTTTTCTTTAACAAATTTAATCTATTGGGCTGTTGAGCAATTGATCTGGTTCAAAATGACAGAAAAATGAACAGATGCCAATAAAGGCCTTTAGCTGCTGCTCTGTCATAGGAGCTGGGAAATTCTTTATTGCACTTATTTCAATAGAATCGAGTATTACTTCTCAGGTAGAGGTAATATGTCCTAAAAATATAATTTCTTCACTACTGCACTTTCACTTTTTGAGGTTGGCTGCCGCTCCAGACTGTGAAAATCTACATAACGTCCAATTAAGTACATCAAAATATTGTTCCCAGTTAGCAATAGCATTTAAGGTGTTGTCTACATACAATAACGTTTTATCTAGCAGTTTGGGTCCTAGAACTGTATCTATAACAGCAATGAACACTTGGAACGTAATTGATCCCAAAGGGTAACACATGAAAATGGTAGCTTCTGTTAGCATGGACAAAAGCCATATACTTTCGAGGTTCTTTCGACAATAATACCTGCAGTAAGAAAAACTGAGGTCTGTGCTAGCTAAAAACAGTATACCATGGAATTTCTACAACAACATGTCTAAATTGGCACAATTACTTTGTTAATGGTGTGTGCATTCAGGACTGAGCAAATTTGGCTGTTAGGTTTATCTTCTGCTAATATAGGACAACAGTATGGGGAGCGAGACAGTTCAAAGACATTCCAGTGAAGCAAATGTTTTATTTCTTGGGCAACAGCCTCTGATTAGGACCTTTCGCAATACGTGCCATGTGGCATCACATCTGTATGGTAACCATACATATTTATACACCTGGTTTTTTGTCTAGTGCATTTAAGTACTTCATAAATATACTTCTTAACTGTTGTTGTTGTTTTGAACTGAGATAGGTGGATTCCATATTTTGTCATGGGTGTAACCTTTGTTATGCTCATTCTTACTATAGAGTCTTGAAGAATTGTTTACAGATGAGCTATTTTATTTTCAGGAATTTTACCTTAGTGCCCTGGTAATATTTTCCATGTGCTACTGGGATTTGCTAAATCAACTACAATACATTTGCCTTCAGTGCACAAATAGCACTTACCCAAAGAAAAGTGTGATTTTACATCCTTTTCCTGGAAAACACTCCATGCCAAGTGAGCATTCAACTATGAGACTTTTCAAAATTAGGAATGAGCATAACATAGCTCCATCTTCTATTGCAACACCTACTTGTATTTGCCAATCGACAGGTTGTGACTTTGTGCTCAAAGCTCCATTTATATGGTAGTTTTGTTCCAGGTGAGTCAGCACTTTGTTTATCTCCTTAATCTTGTCGAACAAGTTCTGTTAAAAGAGACACCTATGTCTAGAGCAATTAAAGTAGA
Source organism: Schistocerca nitens (assembly GCF_023898315.1). Lineage (NCBI taxonomy): Eukaryota > Metazoa > Arthropoda > Insecta > Orthoptera > Acrididae > Schistocerca > Schistocerca nitens. The sequence goes on from NC_064614.1 coordinate 432,682,247, forward strand.
AATTTTCCCAACTATTGCCTTGATTGAAGGCTGAACTAATACCTGTGGATTATTAGAGCACATGTTGATCCATAGTTAATTTATCTCTTATATCAGTTCCTGCATTATCCTTAATAGGTTAACATGATTGCTTTCATTCACATATCCTTGGTTCTGATTCGCATTACTTGAATTTCAGTAACTGTTGCTATTATTCCCATAAAACTGTCTCCACCTGTTACCTCGGAATTAGGATGATACCAATTATTATATTTCCTCCTACTATTATGATTCAGACAAGGTAGGTGGCAGTCATTTTGCCACATGGTGTATCTGGGTGATAAAGCTGATGTCATGTGGGCACCATGATAGCTATTCAGCTGAGTGGAGCTATAGTCATGTGCACACAGCTGATTTGGTAGTGGCACATTATTTTAACTTTTTTTGTCATCAGTCTTCTGACTGATTTGATGGCCCACCACAAATTCAGTTATTTGTTGGGTGAATTCTAGTCTCTGTCTTCCTCTACAGTTTTTACGCTCTACAGCTCCCTCTAGTACTGTGGAAGTCATTCTCTGATATCTTAACAGATGTCATACCATCCTGTCCCTTCTTCTTGTCAGTGGTTTCCATATAGTCATTTTGTCTCTGATTCTGCGCAGAACCTCCTCATCCCTTACGTTATCGGTCCACTTAATTTTCAAAATTTGTCTGTAGCAACACATCTCAAATGCTTTGATTCTCTTCTGCTCCAGTTTTCCCACAGACCATGTCTCACTACCATAAAATGCTGAGCATCCTCAGAAATTTCTCCTCAAATTAAGGCCTGTGTTTGATACTAGTAGACTTCTGTTGGCCATGAATACCTTTTTTGCCAGTACTAACCTGCTTATAATATCCTCCTTGCACCATCCATATTATTGTTGATCTTTATGTCTTTTCATATCACGTCTATGGAGTCTAGCATTGACATAAAATATTCTGAGTCATCAGCTAGTACCCATGCTAATTTCTCACATAGGTCTAAGTCTTAAGGCAACTTCAAATTCAGAATTCTTAACACATTTTTATGAGAAATTGGCTGGTTCCAATAACAAGTTTTATTTAAGCATTTTTCAAAATGCCCTGTTCAGCATGAGAGGGCTCAGGATTGAATATCTATTTCCTAATCCTTTCCTGTGGTGTCTTGATCAGCAATTAGATAGAAATGGTCTTTCAAATTGCTCATATGTTTTGCAAAGTTCTGCTGTGTCCATGACTCAAAAGGTGGCATCGCCCTGTATGTATTCAGTTGTGAAGTGGCTCTTTTGTTGGTCAGTCCAGGATTAGTGTAGTGCAACCTTGAAAGCCTTTATGAAATCCGGCCGTTGGTGGCCGAGCGGTTCTGGCGCTTCAGTCTGGAACCGCGCGACCGCTACGGTCGCAGGTTCGAATCCTGCCTCGGGCATGGATGTGTGTGTTGTCCTTAGGTTAGTTAGGTTTAAGTAGTTCTGAGTTCTAGGGGACTTATGACCTCAGCAGTTGAGTCCCATAGTGCTCAGAGCCATTTGAACCATTTGCACCTTTATGAACATAACGAGATGTAGGATAAGTTTGTCAAAAAGACTTGTAACTGGCAGTGTTTAATTAAACTTCCTTCGAGAAGTACTGAAGATAATGACGCGCTGCTCGTACCTTGTACGGTACCCAGTTTGGCAATAAATCGCCAGAATTCATTTTGTTACCGTGCGTCGCGTGATATGCAGCAGGACTGCTTTGTAATTACCACATACTTTATTAGCTGGACGATAGGGCACCTTTGCGAGAATTAAAACACCTGTTAAATTACTAAGGATATGCAATGTTACACCATGAATCATTCCTCTAAACCCAGATAGCTGCTGTTGCACAGTTGTTATCTGCATTGTAACTTGGTCGCGCCATACTGGCAAATCTTTGTTTTAAGTGACTCTGTATTTTCGCTTATTTGGACTTGACTGATTCACCGGACTTGAGCCGTTCGGTCATCGTTGCTACACCTGTTTCACTTGCTACACATTCTGATTCTGAATTTAGTTTGTCATCTTTATGCGAAAATCAGTGTGAAATACACCAACAATGTTTTTGCAACGTTCATCAGATTGTCTCTGTACTTTATCTCCCTGCTCTTTTACAAAAGACTTTATTTTATAACTTCACTGCAGTTGCTTGTAATTGTTTTTGTTCATTAGACAAGGTCTGAATATCTTTTGGGCAATGTCTTGTTTATTTTCGAAACATTATCTGTTAAACTATTACACTACCCTGATAAACTGTTAAAATTAGCAGACAGTTTCGCTAAATCGTAGGATTATTTTCGCAAATCACAGGATTGTGTTTCAAATCGTTTGACTTTTTTTTCTTCTCGTGATATTTGCATCGCTTTCAGTGCACGACCTTAGATCAGCGTGCGATTTGCAGGGGGGGATGGGGGGGATTTCCCCCCCCCCCCCCTCCCTCTGCATCAGACCATCCGCTCCTCTGGTTTTACTTTATGCATCCCAACCTGGGATGTTTATTTCCCACGCACTGGAGTGAAACTTTATATATAATTTAAATTTGTGGAGCCGAACAGTGAAAGTTTACTATTAATACTATTAATGTGTTTGCTTATTAATTTTGAAAAAGTGTTATGTAGTAGTTAAGCATTTCGTCCACATTTCCGTAGCATGCCACAATGTTGCAAGACGTCGCCCCAGCGTAAACTAGGCTTTAGAGCCAGGTCTGTATTGTATGGTGGATGTGATGTCTTGCGTACGAAAATAACCTACCGTAAGTCAGATCCAAACGTCGTGGAAAACTGTGAAGAGGTGTCATCCTGCAGCAAGATAACGCTCGCCCACATTCTGCCAAACGGACAGCCGACGCAATAAAGGAGTTGAGATTCGAGGTGCTGGCACATCCACCATACAGTACAAGCCTGGCTCCAAGCGATTTTCACATGTTTGGACCCTTAACAGAAGCACTACAGGGGAGAAGATTTGAAAGCGATGAAGACGTCATTGCTGCGGTGCAAAATTGGTTACAGATACCGATAAACGTATTTTCTGATGAAAAAAAAAACCTCATAAAACGTCGGGAAAACTTCATTGAAGTCCAGGGAGGTTATGTAGAAAAATAACCCGTTTCAGTTTTCTATCATCAGAATAAGTATAGCTTTTCACAAATGTGCCTTTACTTTTTGAATTCCCCTCGTATACTTGTATGTAGATGATTTAGTAAATAAGCTTTACCTATAATGTACTTTTAAAGATATAACAAGGGATGGCTTTTCTGATAGTGCATACGCGTGAATGGTGAGTTTCGGCATTAACATCTATTTATAAATAACTGTTTAACCATGGGTAACACCACGGTCCAAGCTAGTAACATATGTAATTATACTAACCCCCTAAAACATCCCCCCCCCCCCCACTGGTAAACGCACAAATCGCACACTGCCTTAGATCGTGTTCTGAACTGCATGAATTTTCAATTTCCACATGAACGAATTCGCTATACTCAGAGTCAAACTCTGTGCTGCAACTTTCTTCCATAGCCATTTTTGTGTTCTTTCCTATTTTTACCACAACATAGAATTAATGTAAAAAAAATTAAAAGAGTTTTAAATAACTTACGATCTGAAAAAGTATCTACTCGATAGTAGTGCTTAGCACTCATTTGTATCAGAATCAATAATTGGCATACAACAGTGTGACGTGACTTCACAAGTATGTTACTAGAATGGCCATCTGGTTTACTGTACCAGAGGTACTTCTCCTCGTAATAATTGTTCTCCACAGGGTGTGTCGAACATAAAACAGACAATGACAAGTCTATACTCCATTCATCATACGAATAAACCTGATGTAAGCAAACACAAACGTGGTGATTGGTTAGAAGCCGTAGCACAAGTACACTGGTAGTGTAACCAGTAACCACAGTCTAATATATACAGTCGCGACACTAACTGCTGTGAAAGTTGTTACCATTTGACAGTTCAAGTGACACTAGCGCCCTAGCGGCCAGCAAGCTAGCCTTCCTCTGACGGCAGATGCGACGTAAAAATAATGTTTGTTTTTAATTCGTTTTGTACGTAATTTACAAAATAGTTAGTATATTTTTGCGCCACAAGTGTTAGGAGAACAGCGAGAGACATATGGAGGTGAAATATAAGTAAACAGAGCACGAACTATTGAATGAAGTGATGTAAGCTGCAACATATTCTTGAAGAAATAATTAAAAAGTAGCATACAATCGCACTGATTCCACTGAAAGCGAGAGAATACATACTGTAAATCCCACATATGAAGTATATAGATGCTCTTCCTTGTGTAAAAATGAAGCGACACATCACTTTTCATTACGTTCTGTTTGCAGGAAGCCTGCTTCCAAAAATACAATTTCCATCTTATTCTTTGTGGTATCAGGTTATCTCAATAAAAAGCATGACTCTTTTAAAACTTTATTATATGCCATTGATACATTTAACGAAAATAACATTAAATGAGTGAGTCAGTCCTAACACTTTAGCAACCCAAATGAGCCAGCTTCATCATTTTTTTATTTCTTCTCTTGCTCCTGCAGACTAAGTCTTGATTCCTGAATTTAATACCACATTCGGTAGTCTGATCACTGAACTCGTGTCACTGATGTCCAACAGTGGTGAAACAAGTAATTTGCGCGCTGCTTTCATATCCACTATTGTCTGACCCCAGTTGATCCCCTCACAATTGTGTGTGTTTATTAACTTGCTTAAAGCACAATTATTGAATGCAGCACAAAACTGTCGTGGTGATGACTTGCTACAAAAACCACCTTTATGCCTTATCACTGAGAAAAAGTTTTCCAGTGGAACTTGATTAATTTTGCGTGTTAATAGATGTAACTTGGTTCCACCCAAAACATCATCAACAAACATGTTCAAAGCGCTTATGTTACTCAGAAGTCCTTTAACACACTTAATCCTAGATGAAAAATCTTTCCCATCAACATCTACAAATTCCCATGACAGTATCCATGGCTTCAGTGTCTTTAACATTTCCAAATGTCCTGATGCACTTGTAATGCAGTTCCTTAAGGATATAAGCCCTTTAACACTATATTCATTAAATATATCAAAAATATTGTTTACTTTTTGGCAAAACTCTGTAGTAGCAGTGGCAGATGATGATATGGTGCCACAAGTAACAAGTGTTCCAATGCGTGCTGCTACTGTATGACTCAATACACGAACTGCAGTGCTTACCTTCATTTTTGAAAATGCTGGCAGTTGGACAGCTCTTTTAGTGAGCTTGGGGGCCAACTTGTACTTCCTTTACAATCACTTTAACACAACTGACAAATGTCCTTCCATGAAGCAGTGCCAATCCATCCTTCATCTGTTGTGTGGATAATGTTATACCTGAATAAATTATTACATATGCTTGTTATCAAGTGTGGGGTGTCATACAAAAGTAGATCATACTCCCTTCGTGTACTAAGCATGGATTAACTGGTATGATACCCAGTCTGTTCCTCCACTCCACAAAATTCGAGCCTTGGTCAGTCACACATAATTTTACAACCAAACCAATCTCTGTGAGTTTTTTGACAACTTCAAAAAAGTAATGTATTCAAGAGTAGCCTCCCATATTTGTAAAAATAAAGTACTAACAAAATGTCAGTTCGGGTTTCAGAAAGGCTTTTCAACAGAAAATGCTACACACGCTTTCACTGATCAAATATTAAATGCTCTGAATAACCGGAAATCACCCATTGGTATTTTTTGTGATCTCTCAAAGGCCTTTGATTGTGTAAATCATGGAATTCTTTTAGATAAGCTAAATCATTATGGTTTGAGGGGGGCAGTGCACAAATGGTTTAATTCATACTTAACTGGAAGAATGCAGAAAGTTGAAATAAGTGGTTCATGTAATGTTAAAACAACAGCTGATTCCTCAAACTGGGGGCTATCAAGTACGGGGTCCCACAGGGTTCGGTCTTAGGTCCTTTACTGTTCTTGATATACATTAATGACTTACCATTCCACATTGATGAATATGCAAAGTTAGTTCTTTTTGCTGATGATACAAGTATAGTAATAACATCCAAAAACCAAGAACTAAGTGATGTAATTGTAAATGATGTTTTTCACAAAATTATTCAGTGGTTCTCAGCAAACGGACTCTCTTTAAATTTTGATAAAACACAGTATATACAGTTCCGTACAGTAAAGGGCACAACTCCAGTAATAAATATAGACTTTGAACAGAAGTCTGTAGCTAAGGTAGAATTTTCAAAATTTTTAGGTGTGTCCATTGATGAGAGGTTAAACTGGAAGCAACACATTGATGGTCTGCTGAAACGTCTGACTTCAGCTACGTATGCTATTAGGGTTATTGCAAATTTTGGTGATAAGAATCTCAGTAAATTACTTACTATGCCTACTTTCATTCACTGCTTTCGTATGGCATCATATTCTGGGGTAATTCATCACTGAGTAGAAAAGTATTCATTGCTCAAAAACGTGTAATCAGAATAATTGCTGGAGCCCACCCACGGTCAGCCTGCAGACATCTATTTAAGGATCTAGGGATCCTCACAGTAACCTCACAGTATATATATTCACTTATGAAATTTGTTGTTAATAATCCAGCCCAGTTCAAAAGTAATAGCAGTGTGCATAGCTATAACACCAGGAGATAGGATGATCTTCACTATGCAGGGTTAAATCTGACTTTGGCACAGAAAGGGGTAAATTATGCTGCCACAAAAGTCTTTGGTCACCTACCAAACAGCATCAAAAGCCTGACAGATAGCTAACTAAAATTTAAAAATAAGTTAAAAGCATTTCTAGATGACAACTCCTTCTACTCATTGGCTGGATTTTTAGATATAAATTGGGGGGCGGGGGGGGGGGGGGGCAAAAAAATAAACTTAAACATTAGTGTCATGCAATATTTTGTGTAATGTGATATCTTGTACAGACATCTTTTATTAACCGACACGTTCCACATCGTTACGAAGTGTCCTATTCATGATCTATGGAACAAGTATTAATCTAATCTAATCTATGCGCATCACATGGATAGCTCCTACAGGTCCTTTGGAGAAATAATATACTAATGGCTGTTTAAAATTTGAGAAGATGCCGTTAATCATTATAACTAATGCAGTATTGGCAACCACAGATGTACGTATAAGACCCATGTCTTCAAATCCAATAACACGATCCCTAGAGCTGTCATAAATCAAATTTTACATTAGTGACATCTCATCCATAGACAAATTAACAATTACATCAGTTTCTGGTAACTGCTGCACTTTCTGCTTTAAAAGATGAAATATGTTATTATTTATCCCACAATTTAATTGTATGTCTTCCACATATCTTTGTAAGGTACGTACTGATGGAGGGCTAAAACAGTGTGATAAAAAACTGTATGCCTGAGTACTACAATACAAAAAATTAAGTGCAAATAATTTAGTTTCATCTTTCCATCTCGCACCGCGTTTTCCATTCAATGGTATATCGATTTGGCTTATCAGTAAATCGAGAGCATCTTTTTTCAAGTACTTGAAACCAATACTTTTTAAAATGAGCTTGTGCTTTAGTACTTGAGTCCTGTGACGTTGTGGTTGCAGTTTATTCTTACGACAGGCACTTGTACGAATTTTGTACGAAGTCTAATGATTTGCAAGTTTTTACATTTCACACGATTATCCAACACGCGAATAATTTCACATAATCTAAGCATTTCATCTTCAAAAGATGTCTGTGTTGCAGATTCCGTTGTTAGTGATTTTATATATGTCTCTCGTGTAGTAACACTTGTGGTAACTGTTTCTTCTGTGTCAGGAGACAGTTTTATTGTTTTTGCAGTAACACTTTCACGTTTGTATGGCAATTTTCTCTTCATCGTCACTAGTTGTGGCTTATTCGCGACGTCAAATAACGTAGGAACTGCATTCCACACCAACGTCTTCTTTTCCGCGCTCATGAACTGGTTTGACTGGAAATGTAATGCATGAAACTTCACGTTATTGACGTTATTGTGCAAATAAAGAACATCGTTTTGCAGCGGGTCCTGTCTTCTACTATTTATTAACCATTTTTTGTTTCTAAAAAAGAAAAACAAAAACGTAAATAAAGAGTGCTCTAATGTGATGTTTCATACCTCTCAGGGTCCTTAGGAAACCTGAAGAATGACAAATGTGGTGTCTTCTTCCTATTATTACTGCAATTGATTGTGCTACATACGCTGCCTTTCGTAAAAACCATGTTAAAAATGAATATAAACGATACTGATCATACAATGTAAACTTTCACAGCCGGTATTGTCTTCACTTAAAACTTCCGGGCTGATAGGCTGTGGTCGAAGTATAAAACTGTCTCCTAACGTTTCGTCTCCGACTGCGGGAGACATCTTCGAAGATTGTTATACACGGCGACAACAGCGCCCCAAGCGGTGGAGAAGCTACGCTGCTGAATACGGTATTCAGTAAATGTAAACAGTATCGTTTATTTTCTTCACTTAAAACTTCCGGGCTGATAGGCTGTGGTCGAAGTATAAAACTGTCTCCTAACGTTTCGTCTCCGACTGCGGGAGACATCTTCGAAGATGTCTCCCGCAGTCGGAGACGAAACGTCAGGAGACAGTTTTATACTTCGACCACGGCCTATCAGCCCGGAAGTTTTAAGTGAAGAAAATAAACGATACTGTTTACATTTACTGAATACCGTATTCAGCAGCGTAGCTTCTCCACCGCTTGGGGCGCTGTTGTCGCCGTGTATAACAAAAATCAGCGAGAGTGCCGCAACTGTATATATTAGACTGTGGTGTAACGCTCTTCGAAGTAGGTCCTGCTTATGTATTATATGCATTGTTACTAAGTTACGTTAAATGAAACATATTCAAATGTATTAACAGCCATCAATGTTTTTCCTAATTACGCTTTGGTTCTGTAGTTTTTATTTAAAAAATCGTGTATAGTCACAGCCTCTGCACTGTTGTGCTCTGATTGTCGCGCTGTTAATACACAGCATGAAAATGGCTGAGGCTGGTTCCTGTTCCATAGTGAAACACGCGTGTGGAACGCGGTTATAAAGTGCCGAGAAATAGGTTGTTCTTAATGTTTGTCATAAATTTACAGAGATAATCGGCTTTGAAGTTTTACGAGGGACTGTATTAGGTACAGTTGCAATGCAGATGCAAGTTAATGTACAGCGGGATCGGTAGTGCAATAGTTGCACACGGCTCGCAGGTTCAAGTCTTGCCTGAGTCAATTTTTTTTTCTCGTTCAGTTTGAATTACCGTCATCTCGTTTTTATTAATAATGCAGGTCTTCTTGTTTTTAATTACATATTGCACGCGAAATTCCTGCTACCTCTATTATGGATATTTTATGAAAGACTGTTAACAAAGGTTGCTTAAATTAAGAAAACATAACAAAATTAATTTTTAAGGCAAAAATTAAAAACTAAATACTCTTTATTTGAACCATGCCCATTGTTTTATACCAAAGATGCGTCGTAGAAACATGAAATTTATATTTTCACTGCACCATTGCAATATGAACCCAACAGAACTGATCTGGAACCAAGTTACGGGATTTGGCCCGAGAAATAAGAAGAGTTAAGCCGCCAGAGGTACTGGATATCTGGCACGCAGCTTTTTCACGTCACTGCCGAACATTAGAAAGAAGAGGAGAAAATGCGACGCCTGGGTGGCTTCGTGGATTCTGTTGTTGATCGACTCTTTATCAACGTAATATATGACAGTTCCAGTACTGAAATGTGTTTCTCGGATTCGGATAAGGAAGGAGCTAAGAGATTAGCAGATGACTGACTGTAATTAATACCTTCAGTATTCAACAGTATGGTAAACTTTTGCAGTATAATTTTACATTACACGTAGCTCGCTCAGTGTTTAAGTTAGGAATTTTCATCACTCTTGTTTGTGATTATAATACTACGTCAAGTGAGAACGAAAGTATTTTATGCTTTCCGTTTGGTCACCTAAGAAGCGCGCGGTAGTGCTGGAGTTTTGCCGAATATTATTTCATTCTCCTTAAAAATTAAATGACATTCGAAGCTATGTTGTTATTCTACAAGCCCGTCTGTTTTTACGTCTGAACTGCAACTGCTCACATCATTATAAGCTAGTTGGGCCGCTGGTTGGCGAGTACTATCCAAGTTTAATGCGCCAGTAAAGCTATTGTCCCGCAGATTATCGCTCAATCTGTGTGCATGTAACAGCAAAAGAACGTATCCTTATGATCGTACTTGACCGAACTGGTCACAACTTGGCTTCCGCTCCATGTGAAACGAAATCCAATGAGATTCAAGCAAAAGCGGAAGAATACATGGCGTGATGTTTACATCGGGTTTATTCTTATAATGTTCAGAGTATAGTTGTGCGTGGTTCGCCATTATTAAATTCCTCCTGCTCTTTGGTGAATAATCGAACGTTATACCGCTGTGTCTTATGTGCTTGGCAAAAAGATAAAAGGAAATTATTTTAACAATAGGAGTGGTAGTAAAACTGGTACAATCAATGGTGTTGGTTTATCACTAACAGAGTGATGCATGACCATGAAAGAAGTATGAGTATTTCAGTGCTAGTATCTGCAATGTACGGCGTTTGTGATATAAAGTATGTACGGGACAAAATGAGACGATAATTTTTAATAACAAATGATACAAGGACTGATGATGAAAACAAGTTGTCATTGATAATCATGTATAAATATGTACAGGAAAGTTAAAATATAACACCACTGAACAGGAGTCTTAATTAAAATAAACATTTTCGATCTTCCTTAAGCATATGTTATCTGTTCTGTGTTCTAGAATGAGCTGCACGTTAAGTAGATCCTGTTTGAATAATTCGTGACAAAATTTGAACATTTTATTGAAATGTATTTCAATAAAGTTGAAATATTGTCTCTTGAGTTATTTAAAAACCATTATGTAAATATTAATCAGTGACAGAAGAGAAAAAAGCACAGCAAAAAGTCCGGTTGCCTTCCATTCAAAATTCACACGACAAAAAATCATTGTTAGAAGAATGGCAAAATCCACCTTCAGGAAACAGGAAAACTTTGGAAAGATAATCTTTATCCGACACAAGTTATAATCCCAACTACCCGACGTGTGAAAAATATGCGGAGTCGTCTTAAATCCAACTGTAAAGACGTGAAACTTTATTTTATTTCTTTATTATATTCAACTTCCCAGTGAAGAAAGCCGTTTCTTTCTCTCTACAAATAATATAAATATTTCACTGGCTTCCTCACAGGACAATTTTATTTGTGTAAATAACTATAAAATATTTGATTGTTCCAGCAATAATGAATGTAATTTTCTTTTTTGTTTACATTTCAAGAGAGAAATTCTAGGTACTACAACCTACAGAGTAAGGAAAAATCACATAAAAAGTTGTTTTTTTTTTAGCAAAATTGAACCTGAATGAACATATCTTACTCTTCGATCATGTCCCCATTTGCATAACACAAGGAATAATAAATATTCGCCTTTAGTTATGCTAACTCAGCGTAGCACAGCAGTAGATGCTTTCCTTTCTGTGTAGGTGGTTTAGTAAAAATTATCAGTAAATTGTAGAATTCTGTAATGGTGCAATTTTGGTCGGAAGGAATATTCTGGTGGAAATAATCAAATTATTGTGGTCTGTTTCCATAAAATTAGTAGCCATTACGCCGTACGTGGGACCGGAAAACGTAGCATATATTTTTGGCTTGTACATGTACTGTTTGGGAGTGTAATGTGGTAGTTTCCCGTTACTTTCCATGTAGGCAGTAGGTTGCCCAGTCTAAAATAAGCCGCTCACTATGAGTAAGACGCTGTCTTAGCTGCCCCTATGGAGTACAGTTGCTACTTGTACTCTTTCTGTATCCAAAGAGAAAAGGGGTGTTTACAAGCTTCACTGTTCCAAAAGACTTTCTCTGCTGTCGCTGCTGTTGGGGTCTTATACATATAACAGGAAAAGAACATAGTGAGGACAGGTTTGGGATAGGAAAAGGGGGAGTGATAGGCCATTGTGGGATACACTTTGTCTGGCTCCTCCCCTTTGGCCTGTCCAGCTTGGGTGACCCTTCTGGCAGCTAAGCTACCACCGGCATAGCCCTCCAGATCCAGAGCATGCAAACCTCCTCGCCCACACGGACACTGCTACATTAAGGAGGTGTCCCATGAGGAGGTGTGTCAATGCAACCGAGAAATATATTCTCGGCCGTGTAGGCAATTACTAACGAGGGCCTAATGTAACGTTTCAGTAACCCAACTGACAAGAAGTCACCTGAAATGGCCTTATTAATACTTCCAACGATTCTTCCTCCGTTGTTACATGGTATACGGAAGACAAACTTGCCCACAGACAAAATTTTATCTTAATTAAACAGTCAGTTATTAAGTATGTTTTACGTATGTTCTTCCTTTGCTTTAGTTTTATATTAATGGAACAAGCGTGAAAATATTGATAGTGTGATGCTGACAATTATAACGCAAATACCACACATAACCATAGAAGTTCATGTTTAGAATACAGATGCTAACCACGTCGTTACATTCACAAGTATCTAAACCACATTGTCAGTAACTCTATATAGCAATAATTCAAAAGTAAGTGCAACATTAAGTGGATTACAGAAATCGAGGGAGATATGGATGAGCTACAGATTACTTTGGAAGACCTAAGAAACAGAACTGACAAAATCAGGAAACTCACAGACAGACAAACAAACCAGACTGCAAATGAGAATCAACAAACAGACAATAGGAAGGGTGATTTCTGATGAAGATAGAAGGATGAGATCCGAGAGAATGAAGAAGTTCTGGGCTGACAGGAAACTGAAAAATCCTTTGGATAAAGTTGGCTAAAGTGGTCCAATGAACGCCATAAAATGTAAATAATAATAATAATAATAATAATAATAATAATAATAATAATAATAATAATAATTCAAAATATCAGTGACAACAGAACTGGAGAAGTTGACACAGTGGCTTTACACCTTATTTGTCAGAAGTAAGGTTAGTTTCTAAGTTCGTGAATAAAATAGGGTCATCGTTTATTCAAAGTGTTAAACCTCTCCCTCAACTGCTTTCACTTCCTAAAGAATTAGCAGCCATATAATGCGAATTATATTGGTAGTAATTAGCAGTATAAAATTTTAATAATCCTCGTAATTTTCCATACACAGTTCCCATTTCGATTACTGATTGCTCTATGTACCGATCCATGTCTAGAAGAAATAATTGTTAAGATTCAAAACGACCCTTGAAAAATTAGCAGTGTAGGACAGCCATAACTGATAACATAAGTGTGCAAAATCAGTATTTGTATGTGTGTCATTGAGAAGTCATTATGTGATTTGAAAGGGATGATAAACTTATGTGAACTACACTGTGAGTGAAGTAAGAAAACTGCATTCTGAGATTTCATCCCATATCCCAAAATTTTCTGCCGTGTATTTAGTTATAAAGACTTGGTAGAGTGTGATACTGATCTGTCCATCTCTCCAGCCTTGAATGTTAAATTTGATGACTGAGTGATCTGTAGCGTGGACCAAGGTCTAGGTTAGGTTGGGAGGTTGCGTGGTTTAAGGTTGATGATGCGCTAGTGAAATCAATGGAAAGCACTGATCTCACAAGTTGTCGTTGGGAATAGTACTAATGCAATATTTCAAAATACTGACAAAAGTTTAATTGCATATTGTACAGTCGGAAAAAATATTTTCTTGTTAAACATTTCGTAATACTTACATAATAGACACCAAATTGCATTTTTAGTAGTTTATGTACGATATATGTGAATAACATTCATCAAAATACTCGTCGGAGTCTTATCCATTATCTGTTTTTGAAATTTCCCTGAAGTTTTAGCTGATGAAGAGTGTGTTTAAAAATGTCGCGAAAATTCCAGGCTACGCTACAGGCCTGTCTCTCACACAACCCTTTTCGGTCTTCACATTTCTCGGCTGTACCCTTTCTCAAAAGAGTATAAAGTTGTTCTCGGAGCAAATTAGCTTCTTGGTCCATTTCTTCGACCATAAGCATGGAATATATCTCCAGCGTGAGATAGAACGAAGTACGGACGTAGGACAACAGATGGCATACCGAATACAATGTTAACTGCTCTTTTTAGTTTCTACTTACGACTTCGAGCTGTGATTTGTCACGGAAATTGGGGTTAGACTCGGTAGCGTGTCACAAACAAAAATAGTAGTACGAACTTAGGCTGTCAGATGGCACAAGGCTTTGAATGTTAACTGCACTTTTTAGTCGCACTTGCGACTTTTCACTGAAATCGTAGCTAGACAAAACGTTCACAGGAAGAATGACGAAATTCGGCCAACAGATGGCACACGGTTCAAATGGTTCAAATGGCTCTGAGCACTATGGGACTCAACTGCTGAGGTCATTAGTCCCCTAGAACTTAGAACTAGTTAAACCTAACTAACCTAAGGACATCACAAACATCCATGCCCGAGGCAGGATTCGAACCTGCGACCGTAGCGGTCTTGCGGTTCCAGACTGCAGCGCCTTTAACCGCACGGCCACTTCGGCCTGCAGATGGCACACGGCGTAGAATGTTAAAGGCTACTTGCGACTCCTAGTTGTGACTGAGATCGCAGCCAGATCCTGGAAAGTAGTTATTGTGACATCTGTGACTTCTCAATCACTGTGATAACACACGACTTCTCAATCACTGTGATAACACACGCTCACCCATAGGCAGGTCCAAGATAAGCACAACTTACAGCAACAGTTATACTAGTGAACATAGTTCATATAAGCAGTAAAATGGAACAGGGAGAAAATAAGGCCGTTAACGGAAGTGGTATTCCAAGCAATCGGAATCAGGAAACAAATAATGTAGATATGAAAACAGAAATAACTTCTCTCGAACATCATAAAAATCACGTTACCACAAATGGTAGTCAGGATCCAAATTGGATGCAGCATACAACAAAAGGGATTTTACTAGGAGATATTTCTATGCAAACGATAGATGACTTACCGTCACAGTTAACACCAAGAAGTATTTTTTCCCGAAGTAGTTTGGAGGGAGGTAAGTTATTGTAAAAGAATCGTAAAGTTTGGGCAGTCCAATGTCACGAGAACAGGTGAAAGGGATCACAAATGTCAAGAAACGCTACTTCATCTGAGCCAAGCGACATCAACGATTCTGATTAGAAATTTTTCACTATTCTGGAAGGACAAAAGAAAACTACGTGTAGTTTAGAGAACTGACCGAAAGGCAAAACAATTTGCAAACTGCACGTGACGAGTTAGCTAAGACCGTATCTATAATTCAGACAGGTATTTCAGGGCTACAATTAGCTTGCGACAACCTCCCCGACGAAGTGAAAAAACTGTCGGAAAAGTTTGGGGTTATGAAACGTACAAAAAACGTGTTGTCACTGACGTAAAGAAGTTGACGGACCGAGCGGAGGTGTTGATAGTGACATCACACTCGCGAAAAAGTTGATACTGAAGCAACGAACTTACGTAGACGAAGCCGAAAAATTGATGTCCGAAACGGGAAATACAATTGTGAACAAAAAGCGGACATCAAAGCCGCCGTACAATGAATTTATTTATTTATTTATTTATATTTTCTTTGCGAGGAGCCATCGTAATGATGGCTTTTGCAAACGTCAGAGTTAATACTATGGTTATATTTATACTTACAAAATACACTACATTCTGTAGCTGTTGCTTCTTATGTCTATTTTTTACATTTATCACATTACAACTGATATGCTAACGCCTGCCCGCATCTCGTGGTCGTGCGGTAGCGTTCTCGCTTCCCACGCCCGAGTTCCCGGGTTCGATTCTCGGCGGGGTCAGGGATTTTCTCTGCCTCGTGATGGCTGGGTGTTGTGTGATGTCCTTAGGTTAGTTAGGTTTAAGAAGTTCTAGGGGACTGATGACCATAGATGTTAAGTCTCATAGTGCTCAGAGCCATTTGAACCATTTTGCTAACGCCTCGTGTTACAATCACTATCTTAAAATTCATTGAAAGAATATAAACATTTTTCTATTAGAAAAGATTTTAATTTTGTTTTAAAAACATTTCCCTTGTACGTTCTTAGAGAGTTTGGTAGCTTGTTATATCAAATCAGACCACTGATATATGGACTTCCATCAGTCATTTTAACGTTGTTCTGTTACGGAAATAGTTACACTTTGTTGTAGTGTTGTGATCGTGTACATCCCTGCCCTTGATTGCTTCTGTTGGTTGACTTATAAAAAATACAACTATTTTGAAGATGTACAGAGAATATATTGTCAGATATTCGTGCTGCACAAACACTTCACGACATGAATCTCTATGTCCCATCCCATGTATAAGTCGTATTGCTCTTTTCTGTAGTAGTAGTAGTAGTAGTAGTAGTATTCTTTTTAAGTGTACATCAGCTGCACAGCCCCATAGTTCAATTCCGTAATTTAGAAAGGGGTAAAGTGTTCCATAATATACTAATTTCAGTGCTTGGCTAGGAACTATCTTTGCGAGCTGGCTGAGGTGATATATGGCACTACTGACTTTTCCGCATACGAAATTAATGTGGTATGTCCACCGCAAATTTTCATCAACATATAAACCCAGGAATTTACAGTTACCATTTTCTGTTGGACAGATATTACACACACTATTCATATTGTTGTGATGAGAACTGCCTGTTTTAAATGTCAGTAGTTGAGATTTGGTGACATTCACCTTGAGTCCCTGATCATTGAAGTATTTTGTTACTTCTGTTACACCACTAGTAAAAAAAGAGATTCTAGCTCTTTAGATTCGCTCCCATAGAATAAGATTGACGTGTCATCTGCATAGCTTACAATAAGGGAGTTAATGGGTTGTGCAATGTCGTTAAAATATATAAGGAAGAGAAAGGGTCCAAGGATTGAGCCCTGTGGTACACCTTGTAATACAGGTTCACTGGTGGACTGGGAGTTCATGATTTTATTATCTAGTTTGTATGACAATTAAGTGCTTTGCTTACGATTCAACAGGTACGTGGTTAAAAGATTCATGGCTTGATCCCCAATACTATAAGATTTTAGCCTTTTAAGAAGTACCCTATGGTTTACCGTATCAAATGCTCTTGTCAGGTACAAAAATATACCTGCAGTCTGCATCTTCTGGTTCAACAGACAGTAAACTTCATGGATGAACTGTGTAACTGCTGTGGTTGTACTTAGCACCTTTCTGAAGCCATGCTGCGAATCTACAAGCAGTTTATGTTTTGTGGAAAAGGCACTTAGCTGAGAAAGGATAATGCTTTCGAATATCTTGCTAAAAGTGGGAATTAATGATATTGATCTATAGTTGGAGACTTCTTCCTTACTTCCCTTTTTATACACTGGTTTCACTACACTCATTTTTAGAACCGTTGGATACATGTTTTCTCTAATGCTGCAATTAATCAGGTGTGTAAGAGGTTTAGAAATTTCTTTTAAGCATGCTTTAGTAATAGAACTGGATATGCCATCCCATCCAGACGAAAATTTTTTCTGTAGCATGTATTGCCCTGCAAACATCCTGCTCATTCACTTCCACAAATTCAAATTCGGTACACTGGGTGAGATGGCACCGGATCTCTATCTGTGAAATGCATTGATTGTTCACCAGAAATGTAGCAGTTATTAAAAATATTACATATAGTATTTGGTTTTTTTACTGAGTGGTTCCATGTTCATCTTGTTGGGACCTTTTCGGTATTTGTCAATCAGCTTCCAAGATGCTTTGCTTATGTAGTCAGACTGTTCTATTGTTTTGCTGTTAATCTGCTTCCTTAGATCGACAATTTCAGTTTTAAAAGTTTGCTTGGCCCTATTGTATTTTTCCTTGAAAACCTGCATAGTAGTAGCTTTATAAAGCTGGTTTAGATCATGTACTTGCTTCTCGAGCCTAATCAGATTTGTTGGGAGTTTTAGTCTAGGATTACTACCATTTTGACAGTGTTTAACTACCTTCTGGATTTCTCTGACTGGACAACTATATTTATAATGATACAATAGGGTTGAGTAGAATTCATTCCATTTCTCACCCGACCCTTTTACCTGGTACACAGAATCCCATTTCTTATTTGCTAGTTTGTCTTTAAGAGCATTAATATTTGAGGTATTCAGCATTCGTTTCTGTAGCACAATTTTTGAACTGGTCACTGGACAGTTAGTTCGAACAAATTGACTACTATCAAAGCAGGAAGCACGCAGGAGGGTTTAGCAAACGAAAGACAAGATGCCTTTTCACCTCCACGGCATCACAATGCCACTGCAAGAAATTTTGACACGTGCAATCAACCACTGACGCCTATGACAAACCAAAGGAGTTATCCACCCAGTGTCAATTCCACACTCACTGGAAACAAGATCCTGGCTTTCATCAATATAGTTAGATGAAAGCCTCTTTAAGTATTGACAATTTTAGGTGTTTTCTGAACATCTTGTAAAGTGCTGCCGCATGGCTGGATCGAATCACATGTAGTACACTATGTAGTAGGATTTACCCAAGGAAATGCATTGCTCTATGCAGCGGATGATCAGTGTGAACAAACATTTCCAGACAAAGTTTGCTCTACGATGAGAAGTGTTCGACCTACAACCATTTAACAGGAAACATGGGGGGGGGGGGGGGGGGGCGCCTTTAAAAAAAATTATACAGGGTGATTCAAAAAGAATACCACAACTTTAGGAATTTAAAACTCTGCAACGCCAAAAGGCAGAGCTAAGCACTATCTGTCGGCGAATTAAGGGAGCTATAAAGTTTCTTTTAGTTGTACATTTGTTCGCTTGAGGTGCTGTTGACTAGGCGTCAGCGTCAGTTGATGCTAAGATGGCGACCGCTCAACAGAAAGCTTTTTGTGTTATTGAGTACGGCAGAAGTGAACCGACGACAGTTGTTCAGCGTGCATTTCGAACGAAGTATGGTGTTAAACCTCCTGATAGGTGGTGTATTAAACGTTGGTATAAACAGTTTACAGAGAATGGGTGTTTGTGCAAAGGGAAAAGTTCTGGATGGCCGAGAACGAGTGATGAAAATGTAGCACGCATCCAGCAAGCATTTGTTCGCAGCCCAGGAAAATCGACTCTCAGAGCTAGCAGAGAGCTGCAAATTCCACAATCAACTGTATGGAGAGTCCTATGAAAAAGGTTAGTTATGAAACCTTATCGTCTGAAATTGGTTCAACCTGAACGTCAACTACCCGAGGCGATGGATCGGCCGCCAGGCAGCCCGTGACAGAGCACTTCATCACTGGCCTCCAAGAAGCCCTGATCTTACCCCCTGCGATTTTTTCTTATGGGGGCATGTTAAGGATATGGTGTTTCGGCCACCTCTCCCAGCCACCATTGATGATTTGAAACGAGAAATAACAGCAGCTATCCAAACTGTTACGCCTGATATGCTACAGAGAGTGTGGAACGAGTTGGAGTATCGGGTTGATATTGCTCGTGTGTCTGGAGGGGGCCATATTGAACATCTCTGAACTTGTTTTTGAGTGAAAAAAAAACCTTTTTAAATATTCTTTGTAATGATGTATAACAGAAGGTTATATTATGTTTCTTTCATTAAACACACATTTTTAAAGTTGTGGTATTCTTTTTGAATCACCCTGTATATATATTTCAAGAAATATATATAAAAATGAGATACTGGAGCAAACCATCTTTCATGTAGATGTCCTGCAAATTTTAAAGGAAGGTTACTATCAACCATCTGCAAAAATTTAGCCGCAATACCAGAAACTGATCTTGAAAGTTCTCTATGCTGGCTTCCGTTGACTTAATTTATGAAGAAGAACATGGTCAAGGAGGAAACACAAGCACTCAGTCGAATTTCCAGGGCAACAGGAACACAGAATCAAGTAATAAGAACAAGATCCATCGCTGGCACACTTATGCATCACCAAAAGACAATAACACTAGGAACACTGGCTAAGGAGGAAATTACTATTATCAAAAGAAAGTAGATTGTAGGTACAAAACCCAGATACCAGAAGCCACCAAATCATGATACCAGAGGTAGATACAACAACTGGCAAGCTGCTCCAAACACTAGATGAGTAAATAATAAGAGGTGATGAGTATAGAGCAATTAATGCTTGTTTGATACAAAAGCGTGAGGTCAGACAAAGGGATCAAGGTTTCCGCAGTAATCAGGATACTGACACACTACAGGACATGCAGTGCGCATAGTTAAAGTGGTAGACAAGAGCGATGCTACTCTCCTACCGCTGAACGAAAACACCAACAGTTCACGTTAAGTCTATGTAGATATTACATTTAGAGTTAAGAGACTGGACTATGAAGGGAAAATTGAACTGTTACACACACAATATATACAACAAATCTGAACTAATTAAACCTATACTATTTACAAATATGCTATAAACAGCAACCCCAATAACTCAAAATGCTATGGATAAATGCAAAGATTAATATGGGGTGGAGAGATAGCAGTACATTGGATTATTATGAAACACTTACAATATGATTCAATGAGCAAAGTTTATTACAGTTCTTTGCCTATTATTGGTGTGTAGTCTCCTCAGAAGGTTACTACTTGACACCATATTAATCTGATGGCAAAGAAAATGGTGACAGGAAGAACTCACCACTTCTCTTATTTCACTTTACTCTTACCGAGACACCCTGCTTCTAGCCAAATTTCGTGATTCTGGGCTAACACAAAGTACCCTAGATGATTTGATGAGTGAGTTTGCTTGTATCGAAATATGTGACTAAAATGGTCATATATGTTAAATGAAATGGCTCAGAAGCTTCCAGTTTTTACACCACCGAGGGACCGTAGACCTTAGTATCTGACATAAATTTCAATTTGATAAATCTACTGGTTCCTGAGAAAATGAGTTTTTAACAGACGGACAGGCAAAAAACCAAGTGATCCTATAAGTGATCTGTTTTTTACTGACTGAGGTATAGGACCCTAAAAAAAGTCCTTGTTATCTCAGTTATTTTACTACAGTACAATGTTTTTATTAACCAACCACAGTCATTTCAAATTTTACTCTCCAGAAAGACTGTAACTACTACTAACACTACTAGTCTGCTGCTACTAAGATATCACAACTACTTGTCTAAAAAATTTCAAGTGTGGTACCCTTAGTGGAACTCAACACTACACCGTTGGTGAACTTTTTTGAAAATTTTATCTGCAGTTAGTTCACAAGAAACACTGAGCAATACTGGTTGAAAACTACTATAGTTAATAACTGATTACACCCGACAAACAAATTTATCAGCACTTAGTTTTCCAGACCTCCTCCAAGTGCTGGCTGCTCCACACGAAATGTAAACAAACTGACGAGTTTTAACAGGTGCTTGGCATAAACATCTGAATTGCATGTTGGGCTCTGCCATGGATGGTTCCGTTATGCTAAGATGCAGCTAAGGGTTTCCCTCCTAATTCTTATCATAGCCCCCTTTGCAAACTCAACTACGATATTAATTTAAAAATTCATTATACTTCTCACAGTTCTGTATGAATACAGCACTATTCTGACATGAAACCTAACAGTTATGTGAATGAAATGGTATTCGTCATCTTAACAAGTGCTCCATTTCACCCCCAGTTCAATGGAGAAGCAGAACACTTTGTATCACTTTCAAATGACAGATGGCCAAGCTTTGCACCACCCACACATGAGAACAGACGCTGCAACTTTTCTCACCTCCCATCGCTCCCACCCAGGAGACGGACCATCAATGGTGGAACTTCTGCATGGCCGCTACCATTGGATGCTGCTACACCCATCACAGAATCTGGCTCCGCCAATGGTCCGCAAGTATCGCTTTGGGCAGCACAGTCTTGTTCTTTTCAGGGTTCAAATGGCTCTGAGCACTATGGGACTTAACATCTTTTCAGGGTTTATGGCAACCGTGAGTGCTGGGAAAGAGGTGTGATCGAGGAACACGTTGGCTCTTTTATGTAACTGATTGCAGTGCTGCCACCAGAACCATATTTGTGCATGTCATATGCCCCACAATTCTGCTGATTTTCTTCCCCCAGATTCACAGGTCCGCACGTCCTTCACAACAGCCTGCTGGTGATACCAGGGCACTCCTGGAGGAGCGGATGGATGATGCGCCTTCACCCCTGCTGTCCCCATCACTGACCCAGTGGACCTGGACCCGCCACCACCATCACAGTCACGCCCCAGGACACGCCCTCAGGCCTGGATGTGTTCCCTGGCAGCAGTTTTCTGGACGATGTTCCCGCTGTCTCGCAAGCCACATGGCTGGGAATGGTCACGAGTACGCCATCCTCCACAGTCACGGCTCCTGGCTCATCTCCAAGTCCAGCGTCCTGCCTCCCTCCTCGTTGTCATTCGAATACTTCCTACACAACAGGTGCAGCATTTTTTGGGAGGTGGGGGGAGGAGAAATGTGCTGGCCTAAGCTGTCACCAGCACACTGGTCAGCAAAGATGTAGCAATAAGATCGATAGTAGGTGCTGGATCAAGCGTGCCTATCGGAGAGAGGCCAAAGACAGACTCGCAAGCAGCATGCCACCAATGCCCCTCAACCACAAGTATTTAGATCACCGCTGCAGACTGGAGGGCTCAGTCTGTCATGCGGTCTCAGTCACTAGCTCAGTCTCTCGGTCACTAGCCCAGCCACTCAGTCACTGGCACACTAACTTTTACTCCAAGTTGGCATCTGTCAATACATTGCACCCAGATTAGTGTACCTAGTGGGACTTGTACCTCACCAGCAGTCAGGTTAACGAGGACTAATACTGAAGAGCTTGTACCACAACACATGGACACTGTTAAAGTTAAATAGCAGATATCTGTCTACGTAAATAAAGAACCCTGTTAATACTTGTGTGTAGTTGTGTTGTAGATAAAGGATACCAGCCACCAAACAACATCCTCTCCCTTGATTCCTATGGTACAAGACACCATAAGAACTTACGGTTGCAATGACACATCTAGCAGGATGAAGGACATGGTCTGAGTTACTGTGAAGACTTCTGTTTTTGCTTGCAGTACCATGCTCTCACCTGGTTCAGTCTTGAATTACACACCCTGCAACAAGCCTGGCATTGGATCCCAGTATTGCTCTCTCTAAGTCTGCGTATATGGAATTCTGACCAGAAGCAGTTTCTTCACAGACGTGTTGGATCATTTTCTTGTTTCCTGAATGACCTTTGTGGTTCCCCAGCCTGAGTGTTCTCAGAATTTTTCATCTATCAAACTTGTATGATCCTTTGTTGAATGATGACTAGTCTGCTAGAGTATATTCCTAGCCACAACAGATGAAATTTAGGCATACATTAAAGCAATATGGGTAAAGATATCCAGAGTCTTCCTCACAGTGCTATTTCTGCACTGCAAGTGTAACACATGCTACAATGCATACAATGGTTCAAGTAATCCACCATAAATTCACATCTTCCTTGTGTCTGAAATTTAATGATCAGCAAAGTACTGCACTGTTTAAGAATGGGGGAGTAAATTATAAGCTGATAATTTCACATTTATAAAAGTTGTTTCTTTTATTACAAATATATTATTACAAATTTTTTCAGTATCCAGAATGACCAAACAAATTTTTAAAAATTTTATGTACAGATATCACATGATTAGATAGAAACAGCACAGAGAGGAGCAGAACAGCAATTTTCATTGTTTTAAGAAAAGCACAGAACAAAAACATTGATCACTTGGTGCAGTTACTATCAAGTTATAATGCTTCATACAGAGCACAGAAATGCACTTCAAAAAGGAAAAAATAAAAAAAATCAGATTATATATTAGTATCGCAACAAGCAGTAACAGGATAAACTCACCTAAGTACAGGCATTATATGTGCCATATTCTTGCTAGGATTCACACATATTTTGATTGTATTGTATGAAAGCATCCAAGTTTCTCATGTTACTGTGGCTGAATGAATAGACATAACTTTAGGAGAAGAGGAGAATTTAATACATATGCTTTTCACTTCGTTAATTTCAACACGACACAAATTTATTTGATAATTATTTAATGTTATTACCTTGAACACTAACCAGGAAAGTTGTATCTGTGACATTGTGAAATTATAAACCTTACACTGTACAAATAAAAATTTTGGGCTTCAATATGCTCTAGAATATTCTTGGACAAAATACACTTTCAGATAATCAGATATAAGCTTGTGTTTAACATACAGCCTACTCCTGATAATCCAGTTTGTGGATTATTCGTGCATTACCCATTGACACTGCCACTAATACCTGTCCAGCAGACATAGTCCAGAATACATGTTTGAAAATATTGATTATTTGTATTTTTTGATTATTCATGCATCTTCTCCACCACATTACCCTGAATAATCAGAAGTATACTGTATATAATGATCTGCCTATCAAATGAGGACTTTTTTTTTACCAAACATTACTTACTCCACAACACACCAAACTATCTTTGTCAGAATACCATGTCTATCTTTTAATGTAAATCTGTTTCTCATTTTGGACAAGACTGAGTTGCAGTAAGATTCTGTATGGAGAATTTACATACTTATTGACAATCTCTCTCAATAAAGTGACATAAGTAGCAGCCAGAAACTGTTTGTATCTCTATACTTGCAGTTTCTGTACTTGCCTCTAGTTTCAAATCCCAATACAAATCTATTTACAAAAATTCAGTGCATGATGATAACTTTCGTAAGGGAATATTTTATACAGACAGCTGATTCTTGGGACTTGGGAAAAACACCACTGTTAGCTGCTACTGGAAACTAAAACTGTAGCACTCTAGAACATATTTAGCTATACTGGATAGAGACAAAATTTACTGCCTGCCCATTAAAGTTTAACAACTAAGTTTAAAGTAAGCTACATTTGTTTGATAATTTTAAACAACCTTTTTTGATTAAATCTGAAATGGAAAGTAAAAATACTGACCATCACAGTTTCCCTTGGTGTCTTTCCTTGTTTTGTGTTAATCATGGTGACATTATTCCTCCATATTTACACTACGCTGTAACAATCTGTGTGTTCAGAGGTGTTAAAAGGACACCCTTCAAGTAGTGTAGAGCTCGCTTAAATGCAATATTTGATGAATATTTGTGTTGTGACAAACATTATCTCTACAAGCCCTCATAACAATAACTCTATTGTATGTGATGTCCTCTTTTACCCTCCAAATGTTTCACGTAAAAAGAATGTTACTGCTGCTTACAACCAGTGACTTTTCAAAAGGCAACAAACTGATCCTTCAAAATAGTCTTTATTCTTCTTTTAAAGTTTCTTTTAACAGGACCAATTGTTAACTTCACTTTCCTGGAAAAAACTCAATGTTTTAACTATCAGTAGGCATAAAACTGGGCTTAAAAAGCTAGACCGAGGTGCATTTGTTTTGAGGTCTTTGCTTTTAGCAGTGGAGGTTTAATTTTCAAAACTACAAGCTAATTCTTGAAAAAATGGGAAGGTCTGCTTAGACAGAAAAATGATAGAAAAAATGACTTGTGAAATGTTAAAAAATAAAAATTGGAACGTACCACAATCTATCAAGGATACAGACATTGTGAATTGCTTTGCAGTCTGTTTATTTTTGAAAAATGTCAGAGGAGGCAGTGTTAGTGACTTTGAAATACAGTGGAGTTAACAACAAAAACAAATAAAATATGGGAGGGTAATATGGTTGTCATGCCTTTCATACTTCCATATGTCATGTGTGGAGTCATGAAAGCAAAACAGTTTAATATAAGGTATAATATAATGTATGTTAGTCTGCTGCCATTTCACAGGGGGAAATGTTCAAATAATTTTTATCTCCATAGCTTGTTATAGAATATTGTTGGGAAAAAAAGAACTTAAATCTTTTGAATCTGTTTAGTTCACTACAGCTAACAAGATGAACACAGCACTATTAATAAACCAGCTGACAAGTACGGCTTTTAATTTTCCAGTATGCTTGTTCTAAATATTTGTTTATGAAAGTGTCAATTTGTTGAAAATGAAACTCCGATCATTTTGGAATACAACAAAGAGGACACAATTGTGAATTTAAGTATTTAAATATCAACTTATAAAACAATGATGCCAGTTTATGGCTCTGAAGTCCCTAGTATCAATCTTGTTTAAAAAGTGCATTTGGAGATAAATTACCACTGTGATCAGTTAACCATGGACAGTGGTGCCACAAAGAACTATGGAAAATTTAAAGAACAAAGCTCATTCATCTGGAGATGGTCTCAGAACACGAAATAAGAAAACCTTCTTTTTAAACTGAATTTACAGTAACAATATGTAGTGTGATGCATCTTGATTTTTTTATTTCTCTTGCTTCAATATGATGTATGATATATACATCTCTTCAGCTCTGAAGCTACATGTGTTCCAACCTTTTTAACTTAGTTAAAAATATGAACAACTGAATTCTTGCTATCCTCAGTTTTATAGGACTATTTTTATATCAATTTGCAACAGCACTGGAAAATGGGAGGGGGGGAGGGGGAGAGGGAGAGAGAGTCAGGACAGTCATGCGTTGAGAGTACTACATGGAATTTCAAAAAATGTGATTTGATCTTGAAAAACAATAAAGAGTTACAGTGAATTACAAATCTTGTGACAAAATGGGCTGTCTAATAATTGCTGACTTCTATATTAACATTTTTTAGTCATTACATTAAGATACAAGTAATGGCATAGAGGCATGTCACAGTTATTGAGATAATGCTTTAAATTTCAGTTTTCATTATGGAGTAAATAAAGCTGGCAATAAATGAGTACTGTATAGATCAATTACATGCCTGACTTCACTGCACCAGCAACCATCCACACAACAAACAAATTTTGCTGTTGATAAATTCTAATCGCTACTTCATGATATCACAGCACTGGCAGACTTGTTTGCATTATAAACATTTGAAATATAACAAAATCATACATCATTTATTACTCATTACAAAAACTGAAGGTAACTAGTATATAAATCAAAACAAAACAAAAATACACAATAATTAAGACTGTTATATTTACAACCACTGTATATTTAAAAATTCCTATTTATAAAAGTAATTGAGCCATTATTTGTACATTTCAAAGTTTGAGTTCATATTTATTGTAATTATGAACGGAGACTGGGCACAACATGAACACAAATTATATAACCAGAAAGCATGGGCATAAAGGAGGCTAAGATGCAACAACTTACTTCCACTTTGAGTTCTTCAGTTTTATATAATTACTTCAAGTTCATTATGAAAATGTGATTTGACAAAATATGACACCGTACACAATTTCCGGCAACATGAAAATTAATAACTAGTTAAATGTTGGATCAAAGTAGTGCCTGGTGTTAAAATAATTTTGTTATGCCTACAGAACAGCACGGCACGGAGATCAATGACAGGCCATAACATATCATTTATGCAATGCAATCATTTGCACAGATAAAATTAAAGGCAATGTAACTCTACCATTTCAAGAGTGGTACTTCTTTCACTGCAAGAAAATTCAAGGTATTCACATAATTAAAGATTATAAAAATATAATGACCATGGCTTACAAGTTTTATACTGTGATTGTGATGCAGTACTAATAATATAATGATTTAACGTCTATAAGTAACAGTGAAAGAAAGTTACTGTTCCCTTCATAAGAGAAAAAAAGTTCTAAATCATCAGAAACACTCCTATCAAATACTTGCTTATGAAACTTGATCAACGAAAAGACTCTTTAAAGACGGACCAGATAATCACATCATAACCACATTATGTTGTTGGCTACTTCAAACTCCTCAAAGAAGTTACTAATGCCAATACAGTTACCAATAAACACAAGTCATGAAACTGTTTACGAACTGCTGACATTTTACTGTTGAGGGTCAGTCTGGAGGCAGCTAAAAATTAGTAGAATTCTTTACACATAACAAACTCCAAGCACATTTGCTTAGATTCTTTCATACTTCTCCCCCACTTTTTGCCGATATGTAGCAAGCAGGTGAATAAATAATGGAAATAATCAGGTATCTTGAGTAAGTACTGTCTCTTCTCACATACATTCTTCCATGCAGTAGCTTGACAGCACTCCACTGCAATGCACAGACATAGAGAGAAGATTATTATAATTAGACTCAATGAAGTAATAATGAATACACGTTCTCATACAACATGCCAACACAAGCAAGATCTTTAATGCAGAACATAAGTAATTGAATTTATGAAATGTAAATTTCTTTGGAAGTAGCACACCTGAAGGACTCAGTGTTTTTGTATGAAAGAGAAATACAAAAAGAACTAGAGAACTAATTTCAAGATTCATAATTTTAAAATATTGCATCAAACTGTACAATAAACATCACAAAACCAGAAACGTAGATGTGTTACAAGCTGTTAAGGTAACAAATAAGTTCATTACAAATGAATATAAGCTAAAGGATAGATAACAGGCTATAACTAAATGGGATAAAACACAGTTTCATGTTATTACAGTTATGAACATAATGATGAAAGAGTAGTATATTTGCCTTCTGCATACCTATGGGGGTACTTCACGACCCCAACATGACTATTTTTATTATTTCTAGCTGTTTGAAATAGTTTACAGTTTTTGGTACCCCACTTGGGATTCCGTGTGACAAGAAAACAAACATGTATAAATGCACATTGTGGAAAGTTATGTTCTTAAAAGTGTGAAATTAATATTTTAATTTTTCACGAATTGTTGTGTGTAAATACTTTTGTCTGTTAGACATTTACTTCAGTTCTGTTGCCGTAGCACATTGTGTTGTGAAATGAACTTGTCAAAACAGGTAGAGTTACAGAAGAGATACAATTTACACAATGAAGGAGATCTCCAGAGGAAGTACTTTAAATAACAGCAGCAGAATTGGAACCAGGAGATAACGACGTGGAGTCTGTATGTTCAAAAATGGAAGACAATGTGGAAGAAATGGACATGGTTGAAAATGTTATTGAAGGAAGGACAATGAAGAAGTGACATACATACATACATACATTTATCCTTCTTCCATAGATCATGAATACTACATTTCATAATGATGTGGAACGTGTCACTTTAACATCAGTTTTCTTTACACAAACTAATTAATTTTTTTTACAGTTACTACTTCATATCTAAGAATTCATCTATTGAGTAGAAGGAGTTGTCATTCAGAAATTCTTTTAATCTGCTTTTTAATGTTGGTTGGCTATCTGTCAGACTTTTAATACTATTTGGCAAATGACCAAAGATTTTTGTGGCAGCACAATTCACCCCTTTCTGTGCCAAAGTGAGATTTAATCCTGAATAATGAACATCATCCTTTCTTCTAATGTTGTAGCTATGCACTTCACTGTTATTTTTGAATTGGGATAGGTTATTAATGACAAATTTCATAAGTGAATATATGTATTTCTAAGGTACTGTGAATATCCCAAGTTCCCGATGATATTCAAACAACGGAGAGACCTCCACACACTAACAAATTGGAATTATGTGACAGTCAATGTACAAAAAACCTAGTATGAATCAGAAAGAGTATATTTTGTCTACGAGGCTTGGCTTTAAAATAACGAGACTGATTCTGTTGGAGATTAAGTACGCATGCACAAAAGATGAATGACCAATAACTCTAAAGCATGAAGCCTTCTCAGCCAAATGCGGCATCTCTGAAGTCTGTAGACAAATCAGTGTGGCTGTGGCCTTTGTATATGTACGAGCTGTTATTTTGCCTTGCCAGAAAAATGATAGGTGTAATAACAGAGCAACGAATTGTCATGAAGTTTCACATGAAACTTGGAAAAACTGCTACTGATACCTAATCTTTACTAAAAGAAGGGTATGGTAAAAACTGTTTAATTCAAGTTTCTGAGTGGTTCACGCGTTTCCAAGATGGCCGAGAAGAAGTTGAAGATAACTCATGCCTGAGATGTCCTTCAACATCAAAAACTGATGAAAATATCGAAAAAGTCTGTAATCTGATTCAATCTGACTATTGGTTGAGTATTTGATCAAATGTTGAAATTGTAGGACTTAGTAAAGAATACGTAAGGCAAATAACTAATTTAACATGAGAAAGGTGTGTGCGAAACTACTGCTGAACATTTTCATGATCGAACAAAGAGATGCTCATGAAAATGTTTGTATTGACGCTTTGAATACCACTGAAAATGATACTAATTTCTTGGAAGGAGTGATAACATGTGATGGATCCTGGTTTCTCACTTATGATCCTGAAACTAAGTGCCAGTCCATGCAATGGAGGGCGCAACTTAACCGAGAGCAAAAAATGCTT
Organism: Schistocerca nitens; assembly: GCF_023898315.1. Lineage (NCBI taxonomy): Eukaryota > Metazoa > Arthropoda > Insecta > Orthoptera > Acrididae > Schistocerca > Schistocerca nitens. The sequence continues at coordinate 432,712,490 of NC_064614.1, forward strand.
GAATGTGCAAATAAAGATTTGATGAGATGCTGATTGATTTTTTTTCCAATATTGATGGAATTGTGTATTTTCACTGGGCCCCTGAAGGTCAAACAATTAATCAATATTACTCTCTTGAGGTTCTTGTTCAACTTAATGAGAAAATAAGAAAAAACATGACCCAAATTGTGGAAGAAAGAGACATGGGATCTGCATCAAGAGGACACACTGGCTCATATCGTATTGTCTGTTATGAGGTTTCTACCGAAATACAGCATCCCTGTGTTAGAGCACCCACCCTATTTGTCTGACCTAGCACTACATGACTTTTATCAATTTCCCAATATCAAATCTGCATTAAAAGGAATGAGATGTCAATCTATTGAAGCAGTGAAAGAAGTGGCACATGTCATCAATGAGTACACAGATGAAGACATCCCGCACTGTTTCCAACAATGGAAAATTCTTATAAAATGTTACATGGATAGAGGAGGGGAGTATATTTGGAGTGACAATAAATAAATGTAAATGTTTTTGAAATAAAATGTTTTATAGCAATAGTTCGATTATTTCACAGCCACACTTCATACATTTAGCGGTCTCACAATGACTTCCAGGAGTGTGTCTTCGATTATTGAGATTTTCCTGTTTTTCATTATACCTAAAATAGTGGACAAACTAGTAAAACATACAAAACAAAAAGCAGATACAATTTATAACCTATGGAATGTGACTTGTCCTTCTAACAAACTTAAGTTGATACCAACAAGTGCAACAAAAATGTTTAGTTTCATAGGGCTCGTTGTAATTATGGGAACACGAAGACCTAAAAGAGATTGATTTTTTTATGTTATGGTCCAGGAAAATATATCCAGTTTCATTTTTGACAAATAGATTTTTTGAACTTCTTTCTTACATTAGATCTGATGACACGACTACTAGAGAGGAACAGAGAGAAATGGACAAATTTTGTGCATTTAAAGAAATATTTACAACTTTTACACAGGAATGTTGGGTATCCAAATAGTCATTTGACAGTGGATGAGCAACTGGTAGCTTTTCATGGGAAATGCCCATTTAGGGTTTACATGAAGTCCAAATCAGCTAAGTAAGGCATAAAAATTTGGGCCCTCTGCAATGTTGAATCTCTGTATGCTTTCAACTTGCATGTCTTGCAGGTATACACAGGGATAGAAAGATCTATGGGAAAAAAATCAGGGTGCTAGATTTATAATGTACCTTATGTCGCCTATGGTTCTACATCATAACGACCAGAAGAGCGGTGTGCTGATCACACGCCCCTCCTGTTTGCATCCTCAGCTGAGGATGACACAGAGGTCGGATGATCCCGATGGGCGGCTTGTGGCCTGAAGACGGAGTGCTTTTGTGGTACTACAACAGACAACTTCTTTACAAGTGTTCCACTTGTACAGGAGCTCTTCAAACTAGGGCTTAATTTCACTGGTACTCTTAGAAAAAACAAGCCTGATATCCCATTTGAACTTCAACTATTGCCACTGAAACCAAAATTTTCATCTCTGTTTGCATTCAATGAAAATCTAACCATAGTATCATATGTGTCTAAAAAAAACAAGGTGGTAATCCTTTTTAATTCTGAACATCATGACAGTAATTGCAGCACAAAATAGGAGGAATTCAAATCCAACATTATTCTACACTACAATAAAACCAAAGAGTCTGTTGACACAATGGACAAAATGATAAGTAAGTGGTCATGCAATACGACTACCAACATGATAGATACAGCAGCCATAAATGCATATGTTATTTGGAAGACAAAAAATTCTGACTGGGAGGTCCTTCCTTGCAAGCGACAAAAGGAGAAAACTTTTGTTGGATCTATGACAAGAACTTGTAAAGCCTCACACAAGGTTAAGGGCTGGGTCAAATAAATACAATTTCTGGCAAACTTTTGATTGGTGGAAACAGGGTAGGATGGAAATATAAATACAACAGTGTGCAAAACTTAAGGGGGAAAGTAACTTTCGCTTGATGTGTCACTGCCAACTGATATAGCTCGAAGGAATTGGACCACATGCATTGTAGTGCCAAAGAAACTGGTACTGGCATGCGTATTCAAGTACAGAGATATGTAAACAGGCAGAATAGGGTGCTGCGGACAGCAACGCCTATAAAAGACAAGTGTCTGGTGCAGTTGTCAGAGCGATTACTGTTGCTACAATGACAGGTTATCAAGATTTAATTGAGTTTGAATTTGGTGTTATAGTCGGCATACGAGTGATGGGGACAAAGCATCTCCAAGGTAGCGATAAAGTGGGGAATTTTCTGTACGACCATTTCATGAATGTACTGTGAATATCAGGAATCCAGTAAACATCAGATCTCCAACATTGCTGCGGCCAGGAAAGGATCCTGTAGGAATGGGACTAACGACAGCTGAGGAGAATCACTCAATATGACAGTAGTGCAACCCTTCCACAAATTGCTGCAGATTTCAATACTGGTCCATCAACAAGTGTCAGCGTGCAAACCAGTCAACGAAACATCATCGACATGGGCTTTCGGAGCTGAAGGCCCACTTGTGTATCCCTGATGATTGCACGAGACATAGCTTTACACCTTGCCTGGGCCCGTCAACACCGACATTGGATTGTTGATGACTGGAAACATGTTGCCTGGTGAGACGAGTCTCATTTCAAACTGTATCGAGCAGATGGACGTGTATGAATATGGAGAAAACCTCATGAATCCATGATCCTGCATGTCAGAAGGGGACTGTTCAAGCTGGTGGAGACTCTGTAATGGTGTGGGGCATGTGCAGTTGGAGTGATATGGGATCCCTAATATGTCTAGATACGACTCCTGACAGGTGACATGTATGTAAGCATCCTGTCTGATCACCTGCATCCATTCATGTCCATTGTGCATTCTGATGGACTTGGGCAATTCCAGCATGACATTGCAACATCCCACATGTCCAGAATTGCTACAGAGTGGCTCCAGGAACACTCTTATGAGTTTAAACACTTCCACTGGTCACCAAACTCCCCAGACATGAACATTTATTGAACATATCTGCGATGCCTTGCAATGTGCTGTTCAGAAGAGATCACCATCCCCTCGTACTCTTACAGATTTATGGACAGGCCTACAGGATTCATGGTGTCATTCCCGCCAGCACTACATCAGAAATTAGTCGAGTCCATGCCACACTGTGTTGCGGCATTTCTGCATGCTCTTGGGGGCCCTACATGTTATTAGGCAGGTGTATCAGTTTCTTTGGGTCTTCAGAGCAGAAAGAACGCATACAATATAATACAGATGCTAACAGAAGGAAGTATGCAATGAGATGAACTGAAATGACACTTATTCAAAGACTGTAATTAAACTGAAGTAACAGCAATGTTACTTCCTGCTCAATGGGGTTTAAGTCAAAGGAATGAGCAGGCCAGTCCATTTGCTGAATATCCTCTCAGTCCAGGTGCTCTTTGATCTGCACTGTTTGATGGGGATGCACATTGTCATCCATAAAAATCAAATCAGGGCCGAATGGACTCCTAGGTGTTTTAAAAGGTAGGGCAAGGTCTTTAATAGAGCACGTGCTTGCCATGGATGGCAATGCTTGCTCTGCAATGTGCTCCCACACTGGCCACTATGTTGGTAAGGAATTCTTGTGGTTGGACATTCCACTCACCAACCCACACAGCTGACAACTGCTGAAAGGTAGGGCAAGGTCTTTAATAGAGCACGTGCTTGCCATGGATGGCAATGCTTGCTCTGCAATGTGCTCCCACACTGGCCACTATGTTGGTAAGGAATTCTTGTGGTTGGACATTCCACTCACCAACCCACACAGCTGACAACTGCTGAATAATTGGTGGTGTGTGTGGACATGCTGCAATACATCTTGTCAATGCATCCCACACCTGCTCAATGGGATTTAAGTCATAGGAATGAGCAGGCCAGTCCATTTGCTGAATATCCTCTCATTCCAGGTGCTCTTTGATCTGCACTGTTTGATGGGGACGCACACTGTCATCCATAAAAATCAAATCAGGGCCGAATGCACTCCTATAAAGATGCACATGGGAAGGAATGCAGTGTCATAATAACATTTACTGGTGAGACTATTGTTTTCAATGATTTGGAGATCAGTACACCCATAAACCATTATGCCTCCCAGCAGACAAACACCTGGACCATCAAAATGATCATGTTCGGTGGGTAAATGCAATGTTGTTGAATATAATAGGTTTGGTAGTCCAAGTCTTATGGTGTGGGTAGGCATAATGTTATTTCAGTGTACTGACCTCCAAAGTTTTGAACACAGGAAACTCGCAGGTAAGCATTATTGTGAGACGGTGCTCCTGTGCATCTTTTCACAGGTGCACCTGACCATGACTTCACTTTTACAAAACACCCGCAGCTGAGTTTCATGGAGAGACTGAAAATATCTGCTTTATTCATGACTTTGTTTTACTACAAACACAACTGGTTTTGGGAAAATTATATTCCTGTCTTCAGATGTACAAATTTAGCAGTCAGCTGTGAGGTGGTTGATGCTGTGGATGCTGACTGCACTGTAGAACAGCTTTTTTGTTTTGTTACTGTGCAAGGCTGAGTGTGGCTTGCCGGTGTCTTTGAAGAGGCCAATGAGGTAGGCCTTACTGGCTTCCTGGAATGCCATGATGGCACAGCTTTGGAAGCACAAGTCAGTCTTAACATCCTGGATGAACATGCGCACAATGTGCTGAATGTGGAGGTTGTAGATGAGCAGCTCAGTGCTCTTTTGGTAGAGATGGATTTCTCGCATGGTGACATTTCCTGGCCTGTAGCAGGGGGGCTTTTGGGTGCACTCTTCCTCATCATCTTGGTGATGAGTTGTTTATGCAGCGCCTTCCTGTCGATCAACTAGTTGGCTGTTTGATTTGTGCAGGCCATATCAGTGGGAGATGAGAGTAGTAGCACTGTTCCCGAAACCAGTCATGTTTATAATAAAATAAAGTCATAACTGAAACAAACATTTTCAATCTCATCATTTTTATGGGTGAGATATGCAGACAGCATCAAACCGTGCTGGTGGAGGGGCTCTTGGAATGAACAGAAATTCGTCAAATGCACTTGACTATTTGCTTACCTGAGTTAAATGCCACTGCGCACATGTGGTATGGGTGGGGAGACATAGTGCAGCACGTCCACATGTGACCCAGCAGCTGTCAACTGTGCGGATGGGGGACTGGAGTACCCTAATACAAGAACTCATTACTAACCTTGTGGCCATCATTGGAGTATGTTGCAGAGCATGCACTACTGTCTGTGGTGAACACATATGCTATTTGAATCATGTTCCATCTTTTGCAAAGTCCAAAGAACCACCATGAATTGCGGTGACTTTATTGTAATTATTGTATTTGAATGAAAGTGTCATTGCTGTTTATCTCATAGTATATTTCTTCCAGTTATTATACTGCATCAGTGGTGGTAGCAAGTTTCATCAAAATATGCTACTTGGCAGTGACGCATCATGTGAATGTTACTTTTATTCTTACGTTTTGCACATAAGTGGACTTTTGAAAGAATAGTCTCAGATCAAGACATCCTACTGTGACCGTAGTCACGTCATGGAGCAGCTCTGCAATAAGTTTTTCACAGCTGTTTTCATCTGAGCATGACCACCAACCAGCTGTTTACCTAACTGTAGCTAAGAGCAGAGTTGACTCCTCACTGGCAGAATATAACATGCTCGATTTCGATAACTGCATCGCAACGCAACCTGCACCATCTGGATAGTTTCAATACCAGTTTCCACAGTTTCAATACCAGTTTCCACAAGTTACGTAGATGGTAATTGCTCTTACAATACATCCCATAATCCCCTTGGCCTCAATCTCCATTAGTCCTTGTTCCAACACAAATGTCCACCCACAGCCCTATGCTCACCCCTTCACTCATTCTACTACTCCCATCCTTCTCTATTCTCTCTCTCTTTTTCAATTCAATCCTTTGCTTCATTACATGTCACACACAATTCTACCTGTCTGTTCCAGAGATAAGTCACCAGTTTTGTATTCCTATTCCATGCCATTGTTGTCTCTCCATCCCAGTCATTACCAACCCTTCCTTCTACCCCCCCTCCCCCCCCCCCCTTCCTCTCTTTTTTCCCTCACATTACTTGAAAAGTATGTGTGTGTTTTTGTGTGTGTGTGTGTGTGTGGGGGGGGGTTTCTATATTAATTGTCTCTGAAGAAGAACATTTTCCAAAAGCTTAGTATCACTTTTTAGTCTTGTCTTCATAACCATTGAGAACTTAGTGCCTCAACTACATGTCTTCCATTATACGTATTCTACATGGGATTTGGCATTGTCATAGAAATAAAACCATGTTCATTGGAAATACAGGCAATCTGAGAAAACAGCAATTTTCTTAAACTGATGGTGAGAAGTATTCAAGATAAAGAAGTATGGTTCCAAAATTTACTCAAGAATGGGTAACGACTTGGTTCTAATGAGGAAATATCCTTAACAGTTGACAATGACAAAATGTTCAATGGTTTGCTAAGCTACACACATATTGTATAATAAAGTTCATAAATACAGAAGGTGCACATTACTTCCACGAAGTAAGTCTAGATGGATTTTAATATAACGTAAAAAGTCTATTTAATGAAGGGGAGTGGTTACACACCAAGATAGGAGGAGGGGAGCTGACTGACATGGAAAAAAGAAACTCTAGTACAGTGGTCAGAGCAATGAAAGACAGTAACTTGAGCAAGTCGACAAAATTGATGCTATAGCTTCAGAGTAGCTAAAAACATTTAAGGACTAGGAGGTTATTTTATTTTGTGTCTAAATTTTATGTAACATAAAATATACCATAATATTTAGAGAAACACTATCACTATGTTTTAATGACATTAACTTTTTTTTGGATTGGTTCCACAGTCTTGTTATATGTACAAAATGACAATATAGTTCCACTTACAGCTTGTTAGTCCAATACTGGTCAATTTCAACTTTACAGCCATTATTAAGTGGTACATGCATAAAAACCTAACTTAATTATATATATGTGCATTTAAAAATATTATTGATAGGATAGATTGCTACTCACTGTGAAGATGAGACTCGAGTTACAGAAAGGCGAAATGAAAATACAGTCTTCTCACTGTGCCTGTCTGCAACTTAGTGTGTCATCTTTACAGCGGGTAGCAATATATCCTTTTCATAAAACTGTTACGTAAGATTTAATAATTCGGTGGATTGGTGGAATAATAATTCACTGTCATTTATGTTTTTTATGAAAATGTGTAAATAACAAATGTCCTCACAATAGGTTGGTGGTGGTGGTTAGTGTTTAACGTCCCGTCGACAACGAGGTCATTAGAGACGGAGCGCAAGCTCGGGTTAGGGAAGGATTGGGAAGGAAATCGGCCGTGCCCTTTCAAAGGAACCATCCCGGCATTTGCCTGAAACGATATAGGGAAATCACGGAAAACTTAAATCAGGATGGCCGGAGATGGGATTGAACCGTCGTCCTCCCGAATGCGAGTCCAGTGTGCTAAAATAGGTTGGTACTTCTCAATCTGGGGTCTAGGTGATCTGCCTCTCTCCCCCAACATTTCTGAAACCTGTCAGCTTTTCCGCCACGAGGGAGTTTCGAAAGTTATGCATAATTTTTCCTGTTTTAAATGTACCAAATTTTCAGCTCTTGCCAATCAGTACTAGCCAGTCATTTTGTCACATTTTAATTTAATAGGTTTCTCATATGATTTCTCATTTTGATAAAGTTACCTTCCTATGTAATTATGACACTCAAAAAAAGTGTTCTAATTAACATCTGTACAGAAATAATGACAGTTCATGCAGATCACAACTTTTTTAGCAATTATAGATTTATTATGAAACACGGACCTTGCCAAAATGGGTGGCTTGAATACCTCAACGATACAGATAGCCTTACAGTAGGTGCAACCACAACGGAAGGGTATTAGTGGATAGGCCAGACAAATATGTGGTTCCTGAAGAGGAGCAGCAGTGCTTTTCAGTAGGTGAAGAGGTACCACACTCAGTAATTGACTGATGTACACATCAGAGGTTGCTATTCAGGTTGCTGACTGTGTGTGGGGTGCACACACGGATTTTTTTTAGATTAGGCAACTCTCCGTCCAATCCAGATAATGATAGCTGTAGGTAACAGTAGCAGTGTAAGAACAAAAGAAATGACTCCCACAGGTGAGAGTATTAAAATCCTAATGGTAAATTGCCAAAGCATTTGCAAAAAAGTGCCAGAGTTTGAAGCACTCATGAAAAGCAGTGAAGCTCGCATAATACTAGGTACAGAAAGCTGGTTGGAATCTTAAATTGACAGCAGTGAGATTTTTGGGGAAAATTTAAGTGAATATCTTAAGGCTAGGCAAATGGGAAATGGAGGTGGTGTATTTGCCACAGTAGACAAGAAACTCAAATCCAATGAGGTAGAAACTGAAGCTTCATGTGAAATTGTTTAGGCAAGACTCACTATCTGGTGTGGGCATAAAATGATAATTGAATCCTTCTATTGCCCATCAGACTCTTCTCCTGATGTATCCGAAAACTTTAGAGAAAACCTCGGTACACTTGTATGTAAGTTCCTCAATCATAACTTAATCATTGTCGGAGACTTTAATCATCAAACAATTAATTTGGAAGATTACAGTTTTGTTACTGATGGTCTTGATAAAGATACCCTGTGAAACTTTACTAAATGACTTCTCTGAAAACTACCTAGAACAGATAGAAACCCCACTCATGATGGAAATAGCAACAAATAGACCTGACCTCTCTGAGGAGATCCACATCACAACTGGGTTCAGTGACCATGATGGAGGTTTGGCAACAATGATTACCAAAGTATGAAGGACAACTAAAATAAGCAGAAAGATATATATGTTCAGCAGATAAAAAATTGGTAGTGTCATATCTCAATGAGGAACTTGAAATTTTCAGTATGGAGCAAAGCATGTAGAGGAACTCTGGCTGGGAGGTAACCTCCAAGGTATACAGCCACTGTAAAGAAACTTTTAAAGAAAGAGAGATTACTGCATAATAGGCGCGAAACAAAGTTTAGGGCTATAGACAGAGAGATGCTGAATGAAACGTATTTGGCTGTCAAGAGAGCAATACGAGATGCCTTCAATAAAAACCGTGGCAGAATATTGTCAAGTGATCTTTCACAGAACCCAAAGAAATTCTGCACATATGTAAATGCTGTTAGTGGCACCAAGGTTAGTGTCCAGTCTCTAGTGAATGGAACAGGAACTGAAATTGAGGGCAACAAAGCAAAAGCTGAAATGCTTAACTCCATTTCCAAATGTTCCTTTACAAAGGAAAACTCAGGAGAATTGTCCCAATTTAATCCTTGCACCACTGTAAAGATGAATGTAATAAGTATTAATGTCAGGGGTGTTGAGAAACAGCTGACTTCGTTAAAATTGAACAAAACTCCAGGTCCCGATGGAATCCCTGTCAGATTCTATTCTGAATTTGCAGCTGAGTTAGCTCCTCTTCTAACTATAATCCATGGTAGACCCCAAACAAAAAACTGTACTACAGCTCGGTAAAAAGCACAGCTGACACCCATGTACAAGGAGGACAGTAGAAGTGATCCACTAAAACTACCATCCAATATCCTTGACACTGATTTGTTGCAGAATCTTAGAACATACTTTGAGCTGAAGCATAATGAGGAACTTTGAACAGAATGACATAAATGCCAACTAGCACGGATTTCGAAAACATCAATCGTGTAAAACCCAACTCAACTTTTCTCATATGACATATTGAAAGCTTTCAATTGAGGCAGTCATGTAGATGCTGTATTTCTTAATTTCTAAAAACCATTTGACTCAGTACCACACCTATACTTACTGTCAAAATATTGATCATATTGGGTATCAAGTGACATTTGTGACTGGATTGAGTACTTTTTGGTGGGGAGGGCACGGCATGATATCTTGGATGGAGAGTTATCGTCAGATGTAGAAGTAACTTCGGGTATACCTCAGGGAAGTGTGTTGGGAACCTTGCTGTTCATGTTGTGTATTAATGACCTTGCAGACAATATTAATAGTGAAATCAGGCTTTCTGCAGATCATGCAGTTATCTATAATGAAGTACTATCTGAAATATGCTGCATAAATATTTAGTTAGATCTTCCCCAATAAGATTTCAAAGTAGTACAAAGACTGGCTACGTGCTTTAAATGTTCAGAAATGAAAAATTTTGGACTTCACAAAATGAAAAAATTTAGTATCCTGTGACTATAATATCAATGAGTCATTATTGGAACCAGCCAACTCATACAAATACCTAGTTGTAACACTCTGTAGGGATATGAAATGAAATGATCATATATGTTCAGTTGTCAGTAAAGCTGGTGGTAGAATACTGGGGAAGTGCCATCAATCTATGAAAGAAATTTTTCACAAGTCACTTGTGTGACCAGATCTAAAATATTGCTCAAATGTGTAGGACTCGTACCAGGTAGGCCTAACTGGGGATATTGAATGTGTACAGAGAAGGGCAGCAAAATGGTCACAGCTTTGTTTAATCTGTGGGAGAGTGTCACAACAAACTGAACTGGAAGACTCTTGAAAATAGATGTAAACTATACCTAGAAAGTTTGTTAACAAAGTTTCAAGAACTGGCTTCAAATGATTACTCTAATTTTACTGCAACCTCCTATGTATCACATAGGGATCATGAGGATTAGATTAGAGTAATTACTGCACACACAAAGGCACTCAAACAATCATTCTCCCTGCACTCCATATGTGAATGGAACAGAAAGAAACCCGAATAACTGGTACAATGGGACATACCCTCTGCTATGGACTTCACAGTGGTTTGCCGAGTACAGATATAGATGTAAATGTGGCCTTGGGACATTAGCCAAAACGGCCTTGGCTGTGCTTGTACTGTGAGCAGCTGAAAGCAAGGGGGCACTACAGCCGTTATTTTTCTCAAAGACATGCAGCTCTTCAGTGCGGCTTAACGATGATGGCATCCTCTTGGGTAAAATAGTCTCTCATTTTGATCACCAGACAGGGACTAGTCAGGAGGATATCATCATCAGGAAAAACGAAATTGGCATTCTACTTATCGGAGTATGGAATGTTAGGTCCTTTAATCATGTAGCGAGTTTAAGAAGTGGTATGGATAGGTTTAAGTTAGATGTAGAGGGAATTAGTGAAGAGTGGTGGCAAGAAAAACAGGATTTCTGGTCAGGTGCGTATACGGTTATAAATATAAAATCAAATAGGGAAGAGTCAGCCTAATAATGAATAAGAAAATAGGAATGTAGGTAACACAAAATAGACATGAAGCCAAAGGTCCTTGCTTTTATATACCCATTACCTCTGCAGATAAAGAGACTGAAAGAATGTATGAAGAGATAAAAGAAATTAATTAGATAGTTAAGGAAGACAAAAATTTAATTGTGATGGGACACTGTAATTTGATAGTAGGAAAAGAAAGAGAAGAACTAATAATACGGACTGGTGGGAAGGAATGAATGAGGAAACCATCTGGTAGAATTTTGCACACAGCATAATTTAATCATAGCTAACACTTGGCTTAAGAATTATGAAAGAAAGCAGTATGTGTGGAAGGGAGCCGAAGACACTGGAAGTTTTCAGACTGGTTATATAATGATAAGGCAGTAATTTCAAAACCAGATTTTAAACTATAAGACATATCCAAGGGTAGATGTGAACTCTGACCACAATTTATTGGTTGTGAACTGCAGACTAAAACTACAGAAACTGCAAAATAGCAGGAAACTAAAGAAATGGGACCTGAATATATTTAGGAACCGAACGTTGTTGAAGAGTTTCACATGGAGCATTAGGTTATGTTGGGCTGTAACAACGGAAAGAAATATGGCAGAAAACAAATGGTTAGCTTTGTGAAATGCAGAGCATCACATGGGTAAAATGGCAAGACTAGTATAAGTTATTGGAGATATTGATACTTAGGAGATATTGATTTAAGTGGTGAAAAGAGAAAATATAAAAATACAGCAAATGAAGGAGATGAATATAAATACAGACAGCTTAAAAAATGAGTTTAACAGAAAGTCAAAATGGCTAAACAGGAATGGCTAGAGACAAATGCATGGCTGAAGAAACATGCATAACTAGGGGAAATATAGATGCTGCCTAAAGGAAAATTAAAAAGATACCTTTGGCAAAAAAAGAAGCAATTATGTGAATATCAAGAGCTGAAAAAAGCAGCAGTTGTGTGAATATCAAGAGGTGAGATGGCAAGCCAGTACTAAGCAAAGAAGGGAAGCTGGAAGCTGTGATGGTGATTTTAAATATAAGGTGACTCAATTATGTGATTATTAGTCATTTAGTCGTCACTTGCCATCCAAGAATATAAGTATGAGACTTTTTTCGTCCCTCTCTTTGTCTAATAGTAATTAATGAATGGATAACTAGCCTCGTAAAATTCTATTGTCAAAATATTACACCAAAATCATTGTGTAAAAGTTAAAATGCAAACCTAATATGTGCAGACAGTATCATTGTTCTCTGATGACACCTGCAATCTCTCTGCACCACCAAGGAACACGTTTCTGTCTAGAATGGCCTTAAGAGAATGATGATGTGTTATTCACAATTTGGATGATCATTTCTATTGCATTTTTTACTACTCCATTGACCCTCTTCTCTGTATTTAATATGAAATGCACTTTAGCAATGAAAGCATTCCAGTTGGCTATTCACAGTGAGGAATGTGACAAACAACTGATTCGGTGCAAATTCAGGACCAATGGGTATCACACACGATGTCAAGAATGTCCGCTGGGTCTTAGGAGTGTAGTTATGACTTCACATTGTGAAATCTGTTTTAGAATAGGTGCCATAGACATACTGAAATGTTTTGGCACTCCCGAATTTGTTAGACAGAGATCAACGTCTAAGAACAGTGTCTCTAGTAGTTGCTTTCTACGAGTCAAGTCATGGAGCATCATCACCACATGCATTTATTCCAGCCAGAAAAATCTGCGGTGGTGCAACATTGTCTTATGGAAGGACATAAAATGCTTTACGATGAGACACAAGTGGTAGCCCCTGCGTCGCAGTATTGGGACTGTGTAGTGAAAGAAGCCATTGAAATCCGGCTTCTGACAATATTATAAACAGAGATAAGGGGTAGCCTTTAAGTAAGAGTTGGAATCCAGTTCTGTTTGACATTAACAAACAACGGTCCTTGTCTCGGTCTTCAAAAACTGTCAATTAGGGTTTGATATCGATTTATTGTTTTCACGAGCTTTCACCACTGGTGTGCTGTTGTGTCTGTTGCTAGAGGGTGGTTATTTTCGTGCACGCACGATGGTCCAACGGTCGGTGTATAAAGGAGCCGCCGCGGCATGTTTGACTTCAGTTCTGGCGAGATAGTGCGACGGCCTACTCACCTGAAGATGGCAGCCAGGTGGACCGCCGAAATATTGTGTCCAGATGACGAGATGTTCCGGCTGGAGACCCGATATGAATACAATGAATTATTATGCCGGAAAGTTTACGGAGCCATTTCCATATGCTCATTCTGTGTATTTTTGTCATATATATTATATGCTCTAGTATTAGGAAGATGGTCTTCTAAAAGTCTCGATTCTTGTATTTCTGTACACACTGTGAGATACTTTGCGATTAATTGTAAATTTTTTGCAGGTAGAAATAGCAACCATTTCATTTCCATTGTAAAATCATTGAAAAGGCATGGATGTGGTCAGCGAAAATGAAGGTGAACTATGTTGAACTGCAGAGTGTTCCAATGCCTCCTGTCCACAGAATCTTGTATTGTCAAGGAAAGTTTCAGTTACATCGGAACAGATTAATCAGATCTTTGTTTTTTTTTTCCCTGTCTTGTTTCCTTCTTTTTCTCTTTTTGGTGTTTCCTTTTGTGTAATTTTTCAACTTGTAGGTCCTGGTAAGAAGATCATCAGGCATTTCACTAGCTCAGTGTCTTAGCCTCGTTTAACCTTACGAGGTGCATTCAAGTTCTAAGGCCTCTGATTTTTTTTTCTAATTAACTACTCACCCGAAATCGATGAAACTGGCATTACTTCTCGACGTAATCGCCCTGCAGACGTACACATTTTTCACAACGCTGACGCCATGATTCCATGGCAGCGGCGAAGGCTTCTTTAGGAGTCTGTTTTGACCACTGGAAAATCGCTGAGGCAATAGCAGCACGGCTGGTGAATGTGCGGCTACGGAGAGTTGGTTCAAATGGCTCTGAGCACTATGGGACTTAACATCTATGGTCATCAGTCCCCTAGAACTTAGAACTACTTAAACCTAACTAACCTAAGGACATCACACAACACCCGGCTACGGAGAGTGTCTTTCATTGTTGGAAAAAGCCAAAAGTCACTTGGAGCCAGGTCAGGTGAGTAGGGAGCATGAGGAATCACTTCAAAGTTGTTATCACAAAGAAACTGTTGCGTAACGTTAGCTCGATGTGCGGGTGCGTTGTCTTGGTGAAACAGCACACGCGCAGCCCTTCCCGGACGTTTTTGTTGCAGTGCAGGAAGGAATTTGTTCTTCAAAACATTTTCGTAGGATGCACCTGTTACCGTAGTGCCCTTTGGAACGCAATGGGTAAGGATTATGCCCTCGCTGTCCCAGAACATGGACACCATCATTTTTCAGCACTGGCGGACAATATTATAGAAGGAGAAGAAGAAGCAGGTGAAGATGAGATAAGGTATATGACACTATGAGAAGAATTTGACAGAGACTGAAAGACGTAAGTGAAAAAGGCCCCTGGAGAACGTGATGTTCCTGTAAAATTACTGAGACCCTTGGGAAAGCCAGTCACGACAAAATTATTCTACCTGATTTGCAAGATACAAGGTGCTAACCAAATGTTCCCTGATTTGAGTAGCTTGTGGAGTCCAGCTAATACAACAAAATACCTCTAGATGGTACCTCACACATCCTTTTGAGTTATTTAGCAGCTCAAGTAGCTTTGGGATAGATGGTCACATTTAGTTTTTATGCATATTTCCCCATGCTCATGTTTTGTGTAACTTGCAAATTTGATGATTGCAGGTGTCTGGGAACCATGTATGTGCATAAACTTTGTGTTTTAGACTTGGGAAAAACCACTACATAAGCACATTATATGCTGAAGCAAGCATTTCAGGAGGTTGCCTTAGGTCACACTCAAACTTACGTTTGTCTTAAAATGTTTTCAAGATGGCAGAACACTGTTTGACGATGATACCCATTCATTCAGTACAGCCGTCAACCAACATTACTCCTCAAAATGTCGCTGCTGTTCCAAATACGGCGCTGGAAGATCATAGACAGACCATTCAGTAGATATGCAGTGTCACAGGGCTGTCTTACAGGAAGTGTTAGAGGATTTTATCTGGCAAAAGTGGTGCACACATCATGACAATGCGAGGTCACACACACTGCATTGATCACCCAGGACTTTCTGGCAGCAAACAAAATGACAGGTGTTCCTCATCTGCAAGTCACTTTTTTTTATTCCTGGGAATGAAGCTCAAGTTAAAAAGCTGAATATTTCACACAGCCGACGAGATTAAAACAGAATTACAAATTGTAATAACAGGCTCATAAAAAATTCATTTCAAGAAGCTTTCAGTTTATGGTAAAAATGCTAGGAGCAGTGTATGGCACCCCCAACGCAACTACTCAAATGTGATAGTGATAAGTAAGATCAAGGTGTATTCTGGTAATTTTTGTGCAGCGCTTTGTATATGCCACAGGCAAACCATCCTCAGGTTTCAAGAAGAATGTAATGATTCCAGTTTCATAGAAGGTAGATACTGACATATGTGAAAACTACTAAACCAAAAGTTTAATAAGTCACAGTTGCAAAATAATGACATGAATTATTTACAGAAGAACGGAAAAGCTTGTAAAAGCCACCCTGGGGAAGATCAAGTTCGATTCTGGAAAAATGAAGAACACAAGAGGCGATACTAACTCTATGGCTCACCTTAGAAGATAGATTGAATAAAGACAAATTTATTTACATTTATAGCATTTGTAAACTTAGAGAAAGCTTTAGACAGTGTTGACTGAACTATACTCAAAGTGAAACATGGTCAACACAGAGTTCAGACAAAAAGAGAATACAAGTTTCTGAAATGTGGTGCTACAAAAGAATGCTGAATATTAGATGGGTAGCTAGAATAACAAATTAGGAGGAACTGAATTGAACTGGTGGAAAAGAAGTGCCTGGTACAACTGGACTAAACAAAGGAATTGATGGATAGGACACATTCTGCGGCCAACAAATTGTATATTTGGCATGGGAAGAAGTGTGAGAGGTAAAAATTGTAGAGGGAGACCAAGAGATCAATACAGTAAGTAGGTTCAAATGGAAGTAGGTTGCAGTACTTATTCAGAGATGGAAAGGGCTGTGCAGGATAGACTGAGGTGGAAAGCTGCATCAAACCAGTATTTGGGCTGAAGATACAATAACAAACTTTCCAGTTTATGTGAGAACTCTTCATATGTGAGAGACACAAGAAAAACTGAAGAATTACATCAGATGTCAGGCACCACATTACAGTAAAATACTGTAGCGCATAAAAATTCAGCACTATGCTCTAGTTCAGCAGTTCTTCAAAGACCACTACAGATCTTAAGAGTTTTGTGATGGATGTGCAACTGCACCAACAAATAATAATGTGTAATTCTTATGCTGACCTCAACTAGCATGTTTTTAAAAAATATACGAGGTCTGTTCAAAAAATTCTGGAACTTTGTCAACAAAATTGTTCTACACTTACCTTTTATTTATTTTTCACTGTCTTCTTTGAAATACTCTCTTCCACAATTGATACACTGATCCCAGTTCTGTTTCCACTTCCAGAAACAGTCTTGGTATGCCTCATGCTGGATCACGCGAATTCCTTTTATCACGTCTATTGTTGCAAATCTTCGTCTTTTCAGGGGAGTTTTCAATTTTGGAAATAAAAAACAGTCTCCAGGGGCCAGGTCTGGAGAGTACATAGGATGAGGCAGCACAGTGATTTTATTGTGAGGCAAGAGCCATGAATCGTCTTGCCACATTTCAGGTTGTTTCATTCTCACATTTTCTTGTACCTGTCACAATACATCCCGACTGTACCAGCAATTGGCAGTTTGTCCCTGCGGCATGAATTCATGATGAATTAATCCTTGAAAATCAAAGAAAACTATCAGCGTAGCTTTGGCATCTAACCTGACCCGATGAGCTGTTTTTTGGTCTTGGAGAACCTTTTCCAGCCCATTGTGAAGACTGAACCTTGATCTCAACAGCATAACCCTAGACCCCATGTCTTGTTATGATTCTCTTAAGGAACATCTCGTTCTCATTTGTGTGATCCAAAAGTTCTTCACAGATTGCGAGGCGATGGTCTTTCTGTTCTTGACTCATGAGCCATGGGACGAACTTGGTGGCAACAAGATGCGTTCTAAGATGCTGTGTCAAGACTTCATGACATGATCCAACTGAAGTGTTACATTTTTCTGCAATCTCTCAGTCAGTCAGTCTTTGGCTGGCACGTACAATTTCGTTGACGTTCCTGACATGAGCATCGTCAGCAGACATCGAAGAGCATCCTGAACAAGGGTCCATCTTTAACTTCTGTTCACTCATTTTTAAAGCATGCGAACCATTTGTAACACCAAGTACAGCTTAAGCACTCATCATCGTAGGCTTCCTGCAGCATTTGGCACATATCTGTATGTTTTCTTGAGTTTCATGCAAAATTTAATGCAGACGTATTGCTCCTGTAACTCTGCCATCTAAAAATTCGCAAACTGTTTGATACAATGTTCTACTTAATAGAGCACTGAACACTAACTAACAGACATACGACAATGAAACTTCGAGCAGTTATACATTAAACACAGGCATGTGCAGGGATGCCAACCACATTTCGTTCCAACACACCACTGGCATGAAATTACAAAACTTCTGGAATTTTTTGAACAAACCTTGCATATATTCTCACCACATAATGGTCAGTGTAGCTAGTAATATCTTATACAGACAACATTTGTTGTATTCCTTTAATCATTTTTTTGAAGTTTTGTTTGCTTTGCCAGTTCTGAAACAGGGGTAATCAGACAAATTTCCAGAAAAAGCAAAATGGGGTAATCAAAATAGTAAATTTAATTGAAAGTTTAAATATTCAACTTTGAACCCAATATTATTTGAACAGATTAGTAAAAAATGAACTGCGTACATTATTATTACTACAATCCATGTTCACTGATCAGCAAGAGGCTAATTACTAAGTTTTTTTTTCCTTTTACATGACAGATGAGATAAAAACCTTCATTACATGAAAAAGTTCCACTTGCACAACAGCTGCTAATCATCCATAGTCTCAACCTTAAACATATTCATTCTTCAACTACAAGAGGAAAATGTATCAGTATCTGATGCACCGAAGTCAAAATTGAAACTTTGATAAGGGAATTCAACAGCATCTCTCAAACTGTAATAGTGATTAATTTCCTAGTTTCCAGAATTTACTCGTATCTACATAAACAGCAATGTTAACTTCAATTTACCTTATAAAACATCACACACATCTTTTACATAATTTATGACATTTTTGTGAAACTACTCACCAAGCAGTGGTAAAACACACACACAAAAGAAAGTCATAAGCAGGCAAGTTTTTGGAGCCAATGGTGGCTCCTTCTTCAGGCAGAAGGTTTGAAGGGGAAGGAAGAGGGGCGAGGAAATGGACTGGAGAGGTCTAGAAAAAGGGGTAGATCTTGGAAATATCACACAGAACCATGGGTAAGGGGAGACTTCCCACACAGGATGAGAAGAAAAGACTGATTGTTGGGGACTGCACTGGATAAGGTTTTCAAATCTTGCCGATGCTGTCCCCCAACAATCAGTCTTTTCTTCTCATCCCATCCAGTAAGTCTCCCCTGACCCATGGTTCTGTGTAACTTTTCCGAAATCTACTCCTTTTCCTAAACCTTTCTAGTCCTTTTCCTTCACCCCTCTTCCTTCCCTTACAACCCTTCTGCCTGAAGAAGCAGCTAATGGCTCCAAAAGCTAGCCTAATTATACCTCCCTTTTATGCATGCCATTTAAATTATTTCGTCAAATATTCATTATTTTCATTGTTATAAACATTTTTGTGAGTGCTTTCCACAAGACATGAGTCATACAAAGATTAGGACAAAGCTCCAAAGACCCATTATCTGACAATGTGAGTACAGTGAATGTTTAGTGAGCACATAACTGTATATTTTTGGGCTGCTTCAGCACAGGATGCATTAGAAGTAATGATACTGTTTGTCACTACCTACACATGTGAGACAGCAGCTTCTGTGATAGTTAAAATGAAAAATGAATACATTTCCAAAAAATCGAGCTATATTTCGCAATAAAACTTCCAGGAATTCAATATGATATTAACATCCCTGTTGATGAGTTGTCCTATATTACCCATCTGAACATTTCTACGGAATACTTGGTTTAAAAGTCCAAGTAGACCTATAGAAATAGAATGCCTGAGAGACAGGCTATCTAAGCTTCTTTATGCATTTAGACACATTCCTGATCAGAAAAAAAGTAGTTAATTAGAAACCTGTAAAAACGGTCAGAACGTAGCTCAATACACACAGATTTTTTTTTACAGTAAAGCCTGAAAAGTTTTCCACCTCACCACATGCAATATGAATGGAATATAAAAATTCACTACCAAGTACACTAATGTTCATGAAAACCGCTGCAGGATTACAGAGTTGTACACGGTCATTTATTGAGAATTCAACGTCATGTGAAGCCCCCATGTGCTGCAATCAGAGCCTCTAAATTTCATGGCATAGAATCAACAAGGGCCTAGATACATTGTGGGGGATCTCCCTCTGTGCAGTTTGCATTTGAGTCTAAAAACCATTGACACTGCTAGTTGGACAACAAGTTGCTGATCAACATATTCCTGACATGTTCAATGGGTGACTTGACAGGCAAATCTGTAGGTCAAGGAGGTCTTTACATTTCTTGCCATGGATGACCAGGAATCTTCCTGCTGAAATATACCCTATGCAGCTGCATGAAGGAGTAACTCTGGCTCTAAAACAATAACACAGTGGCTGCTGTTCAGAATGTTCTCCATACATAGTGATAGAGACAACATGCTGTATCTAAAAGGCACCCCAAACCAACACTCTTAGTATGTTTGTTGTGACACTGAACATTGCAGGTTGCCACACTGTGATCACCACAATGGTGTCTAAATCATGCATGGTCACACCTGCAGGACAGTATGAAGTAATATTTGTCTGTAAACAAAATACATTTTACCAGTTATCATAAAGTGCCCAATGCCATCTGATTTGTCACTCTGAACCATAGAAGCTGATGAAATAGTATGTGGGCCATAGTCCAAATCACAGCAGATGATGTGAACACCGAGTTTAGAAGTGTCTGCACCTGTTGCAGTACGCCATTGTGAAGCCAACAGTGGCAATGAAGATGTACATCCATGACTACAGTCACATGAGATGATTGTCATTCCATGTCACGGTCACACTGCGTGATGCAGTATCCATTCATTTCTTGTACCCACTGATTCCCAAAACCGGTAACATCGTAAAAGCTCAAGCTCATTAACAGGACAAAAAATCTATTCCTCAGAGATCTGCTATTGTGATGTATTGAGGGTCATATTCATGCTGATAGTGGCCTACTTCAAATTTCACAATAAGTAATAAATATGCAATTTGATATAGGTATTTTGGAGTGTCAAACAAAGTTTTGTATTTTTATCCACTTTTGCTAGATACTAACTTACTAAATGTTGACAATGTGAACTACAGAGACAATGTGAACTACAAAAAACAAAAAACACACACAGAGAGAGAGAGAGAGAGAGAGAGAGAGAGAGAGAGAGAGAGACTGACTGAAAAGAGGAGTTGCTCGCTAAAAAGCAGTTCAATTGTGCTCTTTCATGCAAATGTGTTTTGGAATAGTTTTAACTGACTCTCATACTACCATTATATTCTACAGTTGTAATTTTATCAGCAGAAACTGGTTTCAAGGTTTTCAGTCAACTGAATATATTTTAAAAGAACTGTAACATATTAACTGTACTTCTGAAAAATGTCACAACACAAAAATGATTGTACGTGGAATATGGTGTCACAGTGAGCCAACTGATTTTATGCCACAACCACAGACAAGAGCTTATTGCCCTTATTTATTTTCTTTGAACAGGGAGAGGTTTTAGCTGGAAATACAGGGTGGAGCAGAGGAAACACATGTTTTTCACAACTGAATAACTGAAACCGGGTTTTATTTAAAGAAAGTTTGCATCAGTAATAGTACTTTTATTGCATTTTTGAAATCTGCATACCTTAGAAAATATTATTGTTGAGATGATGTCCTCCTTGCTGGACACAAATTTGGATCCTCTCCAAAGAGGCTCTCTCTAACATTTCATTTGGCACAGCTTCAATTTCCTCACAAATGTAAACCTTAGAGGTCATCAAATGTGCAAAGCTCGTTCACACACACTCTTGATTTTTTTTTTTTTAAAAAAAAGGAAGAAAGAAAGAAGGGGGTCACAGATCAACAGATCAGGTGGGCCTGGGGGCTAAGGAACATCACCATATTTGTGAAATGAAATGTCTCGGGTACATTTGTTGAACCACTTCCATGGATGTTCTTGCCACGTGAGCTGTGGCACCATCCTGCTGGAACAACATCTCTCTCATGTGCACTTGACGCTTTGCAAGTTCTGGACAAAGAAAGTTGTTTAATACTTTGACACAGTACACTGATGTCACAGTAACTGCAGTTCCTCCCTCTTCAAAACAACTAAGGTTCAATAATCCCTATTTTGGAGACACCGAACCACACTGTTACTTTTGAGCTATGGAGAAGTTTTTGGTTTAGTTCATGTGGGTTCTCTGGTGCCCAGTACCAACAGTTCTGTACATTAACATAACCATCCAGATGAAAATGGGCTTTCTCACTCATGAATACTGGGGCATGTGCATCTATACTGGGGCATCTGCATCTTCTGTAAGAATAGTGCCTACTACATTACAAAATTCTCTGTGCTGCACAAAATCTGTTTCATTTATCTGCTGGACAATCATTTTGTATTGGTGAAATCTGAGATCATCATGTAAGATGTGATTCAATATGAACAACATGACATACCCAGCAATACAGTGGATTGTTTAAGACTAACAAGAACTGCCATTCTCACTCTGTCTACGTTTTCTGGAGTTCAAACTGAATGGGGAAGGTAAGGTGGTCACCCCCCCCCCCCCCCCCAAATCACATATCCAGTACTTCTAAAGGTTGTAACCCACTCGAATATAGCGTTTCAATCTGGAACTGCTTCTCGTCATCCAACACGAAACTTTCAAGAGAAAAAGTATTGAACCGTAACCACAGAACCATTGTTTTTAAAGAAGTTCTCAACCATGAAACACAATGCTCTATGCTCCGACACTTCACAGTGACTGAAAAAGCATAGTTTGAGCTGTTTGCCAACAGTCATTCAAGGTCAATACCCCCACTTATCGAATAGAACTAAAAAAAACACCATGTGTTTCCTCCGCTCCACCCTGTACTTACAACATGGCTGAGTTGTCTACTCTAATTGTTTTCTCTCTGTATCAAAAGGCAGCCCACACTTGGTTGTTTGAGAAAACTCTAATTGTTTGAAGGTGGGATTAAGAGGAGAGGGTGTGAGTTTGGAGAGGATGGGTTTCCACGATACTTCTGCCATACAAAAGTATGACTACTTTTAGTTACGTATAATGTGATGATATTAATGAAAGCTCAGATATTATTGACAGCTCCCACTAGTATTGTATTGCATACTGCGTTACAATTAATAAATGGCATACCTGCTATGCATTTTGTCAAAGATGCATGTCTCTCTTCAGAACAGCTCTCCGAGCCTCCTCTGGTAACCGTGCAGGGTCTGTCAGAATGTCTGTTGCTCTACTCAGGTACCGCAGTGAATTCAGAACCCCTATACATTTAAAACAGATTAATAAAAACATGAATATTAACTACAGAATCCTAAAAAAGTAAGAAGGAAGTAAATGGAGAGAGGGGGAGAGGCAAGAGGTGGGAATTGGAGGAGTTACAGCCCAGTTGTCTCATTGAACAAACAGTATTTGTAGTTTTATTTTATATGTAATAAATTGGCATAAAAACCTGCAACTTAAGATATGGTTTAGTTTAACACCCATATTATTTTTGCAATTCTGTACAGACTTTTGAACGCTCTTGTAGGAAAAAAGTTTGCGAGCGCACTGCAACCTAGGACGCACAGTTCCCTTTTCACATTATTGTTACTATAAATTGCTGAGAGTGGGTATAAATTATACTGGCACAGTCACAATAAAGAGGCTAAAAACGGAGTGGGGTTAGTGTTTTACAAAGATTTAGGCTTAATTTCATGCGCGCGTATTGTAAGTAAACAGTGACTTAAACTTATATGTAATCACCAGTTTTTTAATTCAATACTCTTTCAATTTATTTATATCCACCTGAATAGTTTCTAGGGTCCTTTGTTTACGTTTTAGTCAGTACTTAAATCAGTTTATACGATTTCTGTTTTTACCATGAGTGAGAAGTGTGTGACATGCCGTAGGATCGTTAGTTCCAGGGTGTGGTGTGGTGTGATGGGTGCTGTAGTTTCTTTCATTGGGGCTAATGTAGTGGCGTGGGAAATGGGGACATAAATGAGGGTCACCAGTGGTATCTACATCTACATTTATACTCCGCAAGCCACCAAACGGTGTGTGGCGGAGGGCACTATACGTGCCACTGTCATTACCTCCCTTTTCTGTTCCAGTCGTGTATGGTTCGCGGGGAGAACGACTGTCTGAAACCCTCCGTGTGCGCTCAAATCTCTCTAATTTTACATTCGTGATCTCCTCGGGAGGTATAAGTAGGGGGAAGCAATATATTCGATACCTCATCCAGAAACGCACCCTCTCGAAACCTGGACAGCAAGCTACACCACGATACAGAGCGCCTCTCTTGCAGAGTCTGCCACTTGAGTTTGATAAACATCTCCGTAACGCTATCACGGTTACCAAATAACCCTGTGACGAAATGCGCCGCTCTTCTTTGGATCTTCTCTATCTCTTCCGTCAACCCGATCTGGTACGGATCCCACAATGATGAGCAATACTCAAGTATAGGTCGAACGAGTGTTTTGTAAGCCACCTCCTTTGTTGATGGACTACATTTTCTAAGGACTCTCCCAATGAACCTCAACCTGGTACCCGCCTTACCAACAATTAATTTTATATGATCACTCCACTTCAAATCGTTCCGCACGCATACTCCCAGATATTTTACAGAAGTAACTGCTACCAGTGTAGGATCTGCAGTAGAGATAGGAAAATACTGGAACAGTAAGGGAAAATTGCAGCTCTTCAAGCTGACTTAGACAAGGCAAGGGGCGATCTGGACAGGTTAAAGAGGGAGAAGGGTGAACAGAGGTGGGAAGTGGCAACAGGTAATAGGGGGAACAGGCTGGTACTCTGGACCTAGATTTTTCTGCAGTAGTTGCCTAACACCTCTACCATGGGAACTACCTAACAACAGAACGTTCTTTCTCTTTACAAATTTCCCTACCTTTTTCAAGTCCTTGAAAGCTTGTTGTGCCCTTTCTACAGCTTCAGCTACATGATGCTCATCCGATTCTGACTGAGACAACAGGTCAAATCTATTTTCAAGATTTATGACCAGCTTTGTCGGATGAGCATCATGCATCTGAAGCTGTAGAAAGGGTACTACAAGCTTTCAAGGACTTGAAAAATGTAGGGAAATTTGTAAAGAGAAAGAAAGTTCTGTTAGGTAGTTCCCATGGTAGAGGAGTTAGCCGACTACTGCAGGAAAATCTAGGTCCAGAGTACCAGGTCACAAACTTTTTCAAGCCTAGTGCAGATCTGGGTCAGGTAAACGAAGATGTAGGTTCTTTATGCAAGGATTTCACAAAGGAGGATGCCGTGGTTATAGTGGGTGGTCCGGGAAATAGCACTGACAGAGACTCTGAATATTCAATAGAGAGTGACCTGGTGAAGATAGCATCAGCAACGAAGCATACGAGTGTGGGATTTCTGTCTGTGTTGAGACGCCATGATCAGCCTCATTTGAACTCTTCCGTCGGGAGGGTGAACTTGGAGTTGGAGTGGCTGCTTAGGATGGATATACGGTCCCATATTGGTTTGATTCCTGTGGATGCTATCGATAGGTGGGACCACACTAGGCATGGCCTTCAACAGGAAAGGGAAGGGAAAACTGTCTGGGTTGATTGCAGAAAACTTAAAAGGGGGGAAACTGTCACAAATGGTAAAATACCAGTGGTCACAGGTGTCAGAGGGATGCCTTTTTTAGGATAGGGAAGGGAGAAAGAAAACGAGTTTCAAGAGAGACTGGCAGACACACTCAGTTTGAGAAAACAGATGAACAGGAGTCAGATTTTAGCATACAGCCTCCATTTAAACAATGTTTAACAGAAAGTAATCAGAAACTGCCAGTTCATCTTCACCAAAGCAGTTATAATCCCATTAGTATGCAGTATCAGTTAACTTTATTACACCAGAACATTCCGGGACTCAGAAATAAAGTTGATGAAATACTCATTTGTATTGATGAAATGAATTCATCTAACCAAATTGACATAATTTGCCTCTCTGAACATCACGTGACCACTAGTATAGATATCTTAGACATTTCAGGATTTAAGCTAGCTTCCTACTTCTGCAGAGTAGATACGGATGCAGGAGGAGTTGCCACATTTATTAAAAACTGCCATAAATTCAAGAACATTGACATTAATAAATACTGTTTAGAGCAGCATCTAGAAGCATGTGCAACAGAAATAGAGTTCCATAACAGATCCTATATAATAGTAACTATCTACCGAGCACCTAGCTCACACTAGGATCACTAAATCTTCAAGGAGAGCCATTGATAACATTTTTATAGACAAATCAAAGGAACAAAATCAAATCATAAAACCTGTAACAAATGGACTATCAGATCATGACATGCAGCTCCTTGTTTTAGATGTAAATTCTAAGCAGATTATCAAGACTGCTAAATCTGAGTACAGGAGAGTAGTCAATCAACCAAAAATTGAGTGTTTTAGAAAACTGCTTAAAGATATGAACTGGAAAGATGTTTATAGTGATCATGACATGAATGAAAAATATAACACATTCATGAACAATGTCAGTACCATGTTTGAAAACAGTTTTCCTCTAAAAGTTACTTAAATTAAACAGAAGACTATAATAAAACCATGGATTACACAAGGAATAAAGATTTCCTGTAAGACAAAAATCAAAACGTATCTGTCGACCAAGAATACCTCCAATGCTGATGATTTAGCTAAATACAACAAATACTGTAAAATATTAAAAAAAGTAATTGAGACATCTAAACAAATGCACTACGAGAAGAAGATAGCAATGTCAGGGAACAAAATAAAAACAATATGGGATATAGTGAAAGAGGAGACTGGTAGAACCAGAAAGGAACAGGAGCAAATAGCATTAAGGGTAGATGACACATTAGTAACTGATGGGCATAGTGTGGCAAATCTATTTAACAAGTACTTTATATCCGTTACTGATAGAATGGGATTGTCAGGATCAGTAAATAATGCCCCTGAATATCTGAAACTAGCCTTTACAAATAGCTTCAGGTACATGAATATGTCACTCACTTCACCATAAGAAATAACTTCCATAACAAAATCTTTAAAAACAAAGCATTCTAGTGGTTATGATGAAATATCAACAAAGTTAATTAAGGCATGTTCTTGTGAGTCTAGTACAATTCTAAGTTACTTGTGTAACCAATCAATTATAACTGGGACAGTTCCTGACTGGCTAAAATATGCAGATGTTAAGCCTCTATTCAAGAAACAGATACCATCAATCTACAGACCGATTTCACTTTTGCCAGCATTCTCAAAATTTTTTAGAAATGTAATGTACAGGCAGCTTCTCAACCATCTGATCACAAATACCATATTATCAAGAACACACTTTGGATTTCTGAGTGGTTCTGATATCGAGAAGGCTATTTACACCTATAGTGAAAATGTACTTAATTCATTAAACAACAAATTACAAGCAGCAGGTATTTTCTGTGATTTGTCAAAGGCATTTGATTGTGTGAACCACAACATCCTTTTAAATAAATTAGAATTCGATGGTGTCACAGGCAGTGCTGCAAAATGGTTCAAGTCATACCTCGCTAACAGGAAAGAAAGGGTGTCAGTGCAAAGGACTAGTGAATTAAGTCATCAGTTATCATCAGAATGGGAAGAAATTACATGTGGTGTCCCACAAGGATCCATCTTGGGGCCATTGCTTTTTCTTGTGTACATTAATGATCTCTCATCAGTTACACTGCAAGAAGCAGAGTTCGTTTTGTTTGCAGATGACACAAGTATTGCAATAGTATGTCGAGTGTAGTTCTAGAAAGATCTGCTAATGATATTTTCATGGATATTAATAAATGGTTTAAAGCCAACTCACTGACATTAAACTTCGAAAAGACTCACTATATGCCATTCAGAACCCGTAAGAGGTTTCCACCCAGCATATGCATAAAGTATGAAGAAGAGCAGATAGAAGAGGTTGACAGTCTTAAATTCCTGGGATTACAACTTGATAATAAATTCAGTTGGGAGGAGCACACCACAGAACTGCAGAAACGCCTTAACAAATCTGTATGTGCAATTTGAGTGTTAGCAGAGACAGGCGACATAAAAATGAAAAAGCTTGCATACTTTGCCTACTTTCATTCCATGATGACATATGGTATAATATTTTGGGGTAACTCTTCAAGTCAAACAAAAGTTTTCAGAGTCCAAAAGCGTGTAATATGTATTATTTGTGGAGTAAATAGTCGGGATGTCCTGTAGAAACCTCTACAAATAACTGCGTATACTAACTACAGCCTCTCAGTATATTTACTCTTTAATGAAATTTGTCATAAATAATGTATCTCTTTTTCCAACAAACAGCTCAGTTCATACATACAATACCAGGAACAAAAATGATCTGCACAAGGACTTAAAAGCACTTACTTTAGTTCAAAAAGGGATCCACTACTCAGGAACACTCATCATCAATAATTTGCCAGCAAACATAAAAAATTTAGTTACAAATAAATCAGTTTAAAAGAAGCCTGAAAGACTTACTAGTGGCCAACTCCTCCTAATCCATTGACGAATTTTTTATTGGAAACAAATGATGTATTGTATATACTCATACTATTAGTATTGTTATTTCAGCTTAAAAAAAAGTGACATGTTCCACATCCACGAGGATCTCCTTAGTATGGATCTATGGAATGAAAAACTAATCTAATCTAATCTAATCTTCATTATCGCAGAGGTAGACGAACCCGTGCTCGGGGTAGATTTTCTCTTAGCCCATGCAATGTCACCCAATCTACAACGAGGTACACTAACCATTAACTCAATAGACCGTACCACCGGTTCAGGTATCTCTTCCCTCTCATCTGAAAGCGCCACACTATTGTGTGAGCTAGCTGAAACCACTGTTGCAGTGCTCTCTCTTAGATCACACGATGACGAACTTCGAGACAGCAATGAAGCCCTCTGCCTACGCATCGCCGCCGTGCAAGCCAAGCTCAAGGACACTCGTAAGCAGGTCACTCCTCTGTCACACACGGCCACACCCCCAACCCCGGCACCACTTCCTCTCACCTGCTGCCGACACCATGTGACATTTCTACTGCCAGACAGAAGTTGTGCCCGCGACGCTACCAAGTACCCCACCGAGCTCTACGACAAAGACTACCAGTGGATCACCGCCACAGCTGCTGACCCACCGGCCTTGGACACACAAGCGTGTGAATTACAGGTTAGTTGTAGTGCATCAGGTGCAGGCCCATCATCCCCATCGGTATTCGCGATCAACAACGGTACTGTCCACAGAATCAATACCACAGAAGACCCACTGGTACGTGCAAAGGCTAGGCATTTAAATCTGGAAAAACTTAAACATGCCAAAGCTATTATTCAGGAACTTTTAGATGATAAGACTATTCGCCCTTCTTCTAGTAGTTGGTCGTCACCCATTCATTTGGTGCCCAAGAAATATGACACTTTCTGCCTCTGTGGTGATTATCGGGCACTTAACACCAGAACAATTCTAGATAATTATCCCATCCCAAATATTCAAGACTTTGCTTCCTAACTGCACGGGGCACGAATTTTCAGTGTAATCGACTGTCACAAGGCATATCACCAGCTGCCAATGGCACCGGAAGACGTTGAAAAAACCGTTATCATCACCCCGTTCGGGTTGTTCCGAGTATTTGTTTATGCCATTCAGCCTTAAAAATGCTGCACAGATGTGGCAACGGTTCATCGACTTGTTGGTCGGAAAACTGGATTTGCATATGCCTACCTGGACGACTTGTTAATTTTTTCTTCCTCCATCGAGGAACATGAACTCCATTTAAATACAGTGTTCCAACTATTAAAAGCAAATGGTGTCGCAGTGAATGATGCTAAGTCACAACTCCGCCGCACTAGTGTCACTTTTCTGGGCCACGGGGTTTCTGTCAACAGCATCTGCCCCCTACCCGAACGGGTCGAGGCCATTAGTACGGTGCCTTTGCTAAAGATTTTCAGGGCCTCCGCCGCTTCCTTGGAACAATAAATTACTACCGCAAACACATCCCCCATGCCGCTGAAATACAAGCCCCACTGACGGATGCTCTTACAGGAAAAAACACTTCAGGGTCTTGGGTGGTCATGTGGACTCCTGATATGCGGTGCGCATTTGATAACCTAAAGTCAGCCTTACAGACAGCCGTTATGCTCAAGCACCCCATTTCTGATGCTCCCAACTGACTTACTACAGACACGAGTGATACAGCAGTGGGGGCGGTACTTCAGCAATCCATGGGTTCTGTGGTACAGCCACTCAGATTTTGCTCCCCCAAACTGTCCACTTCCAAAGGTAAATGGTTGACCTTCGACTGGAAACTGTTTGCTATTTATGCCGCTATCAAATATTTCTAGGACGATATCGAAGGTTGCCATCTCGTGGTATTTACCAACCAAGAGCCTTTGGTATACGCTTTCCGTAACCCAGGCAAGGACTTGTCCCCAAGATGTTTTCGTCATATGGACCTCATACGTCAGTTTATTAATGACACTCTTTACGTCAGAGGGGCAGACAATGTTGTTGCCAATTTTCTATCTCATGTGTCGGTTTTATCTTCACAACTGGACCTCAGTGAACTCCCTAAATTGCAGACAAAGGATACTGAAAACAGGACTCAAACTAGAGTTAAGGACGCTTCCTGGGTTTTCATCACCCATCTGGTGATTCCGGCACCTCTCTGCTGGGACATTTTTAATAGTACCCACGACTTGGCACACCCTGGCATTAGCGCCACCACACGTCTGGTATGTGAGCGTTTCGTTGCAGTTGGGTGTGAGTGTGCGTGGCTTGTCAGTGTGCAAAAGCAGGACGCCATGCACAGATCCCCATGGGTACGTTCGATGTGGCAAAAAGAAGATTCCAGCACATACACATCGATATTGTCAGGCCCTTACCCCCTCGGGCCCCTTCCATTACATACTGTCTGCCATTGACAGGTTTACCCGCTGGGTAGAGGTAATTCCTGTCACAACTATCACAGCTGACATAGTAGCCCAAGCCCTTTTATTAATGTGGATCTCGCGCTTCGGCTGCCTGGTTTCTATCATCACTGACCAGGGCCGCCAATTCGAGTCCGTCCTCCTCCAACAGCTTTGTGAACTGCGTGGGGTGAAACGATTTCAGACTACAGCATACCACCCCCAGACCAATGGGCTTGTCGAACGCTGGCACCAAACACTTAAAGCTTCCCTGATGTGCCACGGAGGGGAGTGGGCCGACGCCTTACCATGGGTAATAATAGGCGTTCGGGCCGCATACAAAGAGGACTTTGGCACCTCCCTGGCAGAAAAACTGCACGGAGAACCCCACACACTTCCAGCAGAGCTAGTCGAGCCTTCACTCCCTCCAGATCAAAGCTGTGACTCGACATTCGTCGGGCATGTTAAGGAGTTAATTGCTAACATTCGCGGGCCTCCACCTCGACCGCATTCGCCCCCTGCTGTATTTCTGCATAAGGACTTGGCGTTGTGCACTCACGTCATGGTGCACGATGACACTGTTCGACCGGCACTCAGACCTCCATACTCGGGCCCGCACAGAGTGATATCACGGCATACCAACATGTTCGAGGTGCTCATTAATGGCACACCTCAAACGGTATCTGTCTGCCGCCTCAAACCGGTGTGGTCACTGGGAGAACTGCCCGATACCCCACCCAGTCAGCCCCGACCCCCTGCTACACCCACCTCACGCGAGGCATCTACCGACAGTCCGTGGATGAGTGACGCCCATTACTGCACTTGTGACGTTACCCACTCCCAGTCGTGTGCAGTGCTACAGGTGCGTGTGAGTGCTACAGATGCGTGTGACATTCCCATACAGAGTGATGTGTGTGATGACTCCCCCCTCCTATGGGCAGCCCCCCACCTCTCCCCTGTTAGGATTCAGTGATGTATCAGGGGCCAGCCTCAGAACGGGTGATGTTGCTGCTGACGAACCATGTGGAGATCCTGTCAACCCGTATACAGGAGTGGTAGTGAATGTCAACACAGTTTTTTATTTGCGGCTCTAAAGTGTTTTTTGTTATACAGCCAGATAATGTGTGTATCTTCTACGAAGGAGCCAGCTCCCCCAGTGACAACTTAACCCACATTCAGCTTCTCCAGTCTGTCCCCTTGCCTGTTGGTTACAGTCTGTCCCCTTGCCTGTTGGTACTGACCCATCCATGATAAAAGTACTATGTACTGCAACAGCATTCAGGTCCGCTACCCCTGCTCCTCACAACTCACAGTCCCCTCCCCAAATCCCTTGACTGCTGTACGAGGATTCACTCGCTCAGGCAGGACCATCTTATTTATGTTTTGTGCTCCACACTCTTGGGGGGGGGGTTAATGTGGCGACTATCGACCAAGTCGCATGTAATGTATTTTAATATATTTGTTTTGCGAAGCTCTTTGTGGCGGTCTGTGGCCGCGCGCGAGAGTTTACACACGTGGAGAGTGACCAAGAATGTATTTAACTGCTTCCGAGTAATAAAATACTGTTTATTACATGTGGTATAGTGTGCATCATTGGATCCTGCAGTCCTACAACACTAAAACCCAAAAAAATTTTATGTGTTTGATTTTTTTCTTTTTCACTGTTAGTTATAATTCAAATTAAGACATATATTGGAACAATACACAAATTTTTATCTATTGAATGCAATCAGTGAGGTTGTTTCAATAGTGTCTATCTTCACTGACCTCCTCCTGTCACTTACAACTACACTGTATGTTGAGAAGTACCTCTCAGCATCCACGGTATTGACAGGTACCGGAATTGCAGGTAAAGTAGCTCTTTCAAATTCATCATATTTAAGCTTTTCGCAGAGTAGAAGTTTCACTATATCAGGCTTCTCATTACATCTCAAACAGTTAGCAAGATGTCAGATGGCTTGCCAATGTTTTTGTAAAAAAATATTAGGTGGGCCTTGTGATGTGTGTTTACATAGTTACTGTAAACCTTACATAGCAGCAGATTTGAGACAATATTTTACAAATGCTGTCCATGCCTAGTTTTGTAATGTGTCGGAGCAATTAATAGCAACTGTTGAAAAACAATGTTCAGAATTTTTCAATAGTGATTCTACACTCTCCCTTAACAAACATGGGAATGGGTAAGTCATGTCTTCTAGTGTTGTAATCGAACTGTCAATGTTAATACATATACAACTTACAAATGTGCATTCTAAAAAGACTAAATCTGATGCAGCTACATGTCTTAAATGATCATCAAGAGTGAGCTTTTTTGTTTTTGAATTATTGAAAAATTCCACGATTGGTGGTAAGTATGTGTACAAGTACTGCACTGCATAGAACCAAGAACTCCCTCTCACGATTATTGGATTGGTGAAGATTTTTTTCAGGCGAGGAAATTTCTCTTCAAGGAACTGAAGGAATGCTTTTTTCATTTTGCAAGAGTCAGAAACATCATTTTCACTTGACAATAAAGTTTAGCTCCTTTGGTACTTTCATGAAGATATCATCTACTAAGTTCATTTACATGTTTAATGCTATAGTCTTTTACGGTCCCTACCGTGGCCTAGGCACAAGAACTTCTGATAGCAAAACTTGTTGGCAACATCCAAAAAGTTACAATACAGTTTCTGTTCTGATGTTGCAGTCATTGTCCAAAATAAAACTGCAAATATGCGCCTGCCATTTTTGTCAAAAGCATCTTTGATTTCTGCTTTCATTTCAGCACTGCACTACCTGACATATTCTTGAGGAAGTCTTGTCTGAATTGGGTATACAGTCAGCACCGGGTACATATTTATTCACAAATGATCAAACTTCAACACCAATTTTCATTTTTTTCACATTTTATAGCATCTCAACAGTAGCAGCCAGTTTTTTAGATGAAATTCCTACAGCCATTGCAGATGTTTTTTTGTCTTTTGACTAGCACTGTTAATGTGTTTTTTCCCCCCTAAATTGTCCTTCTACTTGAGTTTCACGTTATAAAAGTGACACATAAAAGAATTTTTGTCATGAACATAGAAACCTTAGTCTTTTGTGCCTACCTATTTTTAACACACTACAATCACATTGACGAATTAACAGTTAATTGAGAGCAGATAATCCCAGTGATACCATATCTATACGACAGAAAAAAGTAGCTTTACTCATCTTGTAGAATATCTCGTTCTATAATTATGAAAAATAAAGAGTAAAGAATACAGCAAACGCCAGAAATAAACACTCATTCCAAAATTCAAGCAAGCGATGTATGTTTGCCACTTTCCTAACAAACATTCCTGTGTTTAGTCCAATAATGCTGTATTTATATCTAGTTATGGATTGCAGCGAATTAAAGAGAAGCAAACAGAAAAGATAAGCAAAAAAATTCAAAAATTCTACGCTACTATACTTTCACATGCAATAAAGCAAGAAAATGTACTGTCGGAGGTCATCTAGTAAAGCTTTGTAAGTTGCAGATGGTGATTTTTTACTATGTATCTCAAATTTGATGCTTATTTCTTGCCTCACTTTTATTTTTTAAGTACTCTATCCAGGTATAAATAAAACATCCTTGGTTTAGCGTTCTCTTTTCAATTACATAAAATGTTACAGAGACATATCTTGTTGTACCTACTTCATAGTAATTCAGTAGTGTGTGTTGGATAGGTTAGCAGAACATCATATCTATCACATACATATTTACGCAACAACTATTTATTTACAATTTTAATTTTCACTCTTTTGTCATCTTTGTGGTGATTTCACATATAATATGGATATATTAAGGACAGTACAAATTGAGCACTTGTATATTCAGATGTTTTGCAGTTAAGTAATAAATTTCACTGAAATATGCAAAGTTTAATAAACTTTGCTAAAATATACAAATTTTCACAATTTTTCGCACTTTTAAATTGACTGAAAACATAACACTCGGGGTAGCAATAGAGTAACCATTTTTTACACATTTACAGCATATGCAACCTTACAGTGTATGGCAGAGAGTACTTCATTTACCAGTGTCACTTACCCCTTTCCTGTTCCAGTCTCGTATGGTTCACAGGAAGAAAGATTACTGATAAGCCTTCTTGTGGGCTCAAATCTTTCAAATTTTGTCTGCGTAGTTTTTTCGCAAAACATACATGGCAGGAAGCAATATACTGGTTGACTCTTCTAGACACACAAACTCTTGGAACTTTAACAGTACACCAAACTGATGAAGAACCCCTCTTTTGCAGCATCTGTCACTGGAGATGACTGGGCACCTCTGTGACACTTTTGCACTTACTAAATTAACCTGTAGCAAAACATGCTGCTCTTTGCTGGATCTTTGGGTTTCCCTCTATCAATCCTATCTGGTGTGGATCCCAGGCTGACAAGCTATATTCAAATACTGGTCAAACAAGTGTTTTGCAAGCTACTTCCTTTGTTAATGGGCTACATTTTCTGAGGATTCTCCTGATGGATCTCAGTCTGACATCTGTCTTACCTTTGAATAATTTTTCTGGTTGCTCCATTTCAAACTGCTCTGTATGCATAATCCTAGATATTTTATGGAAGTAACTGCTTCCAGTGATTGTTACATTTGTTTATGCTGAGTGTCAATTGCCATTCCCTGAAGGAAGCATCCATCATCTGCAGCTCTTCCACATATTGCTGCAATTTTATAGTATTGTGTCTTCTCTGTATACAACAACATCATCCACAAAAAGCCTCATGGAACTTCTGACATTACCTACAATGTCATTTGTCTACATTGTGAAAAATAATGGTCATATAACACTCGCTTGGAGCACACCCAAAGTTACTTTTATTCCTAAAGAGTTCTCTCCATTCCGAATGACATGCTGTCTTCTGTTTGCTAGAAACTCTTCAACCCCAACACACAGTTGGTCTGATATTCTGTATGCTCATATTCTGTTAATTCGGCAGAAGTGCTGAACTATATCAAATGCCTTCTGGAAGTCAAGAAACACGGCATCTACCTGGGTGACTGTGTCTACTGCTTTTTGGGTCTTAATGGAAAAAGAGCAAACTGGGTTTCACACAACGTCTCCAGAAATAACATAATATGCATGCATAAAACTGGTTCCAAAATTCTACATCAGGCCAATGTCAGAGATAAACGTCTATAGTTTTGCAGGTAAACCTGACAACCCTTCCTAAAAACGGAAATGATCAGTGCTTTTTTGTATAGTTAGCAATGCTTTGCTTCTCAAGAGACCTACTCTATGTAGAATCAAACTGATAGATTCTTTTCTATCCCTTGATAACTTAATTCAATATCTTTCACTCTGTTGTTTGTGTGGCTATTTAAAGGAGTGAACAGTTTTAGAAAAATGCATATTATATTTGGACAGTTCCATCCTCTGTTTTAATGCCATTATGGTCACTGGGCATTTGGATCAATATCTTTAATCTGTTTACTGATTTAACATATGACTGAAACTTCTTTGGATTTTCTGTGAAGTTAGTATGTAGAATTTTACTGCTGAATTCACTGAACGCTTCACGATTAAGTCTCCTTATGTTAATTTTGGCTTTGTTTAATTTTCGTTTGTCTGTGATTCTTTGGTTACATTTAAATTTGCAGTGAAGCTCTCTTTGCTTTCATAGCAGCTTTATAATGTGGTTGTGGAATCGGGGTGGGCCTTTTCTGTCCCCCCCACAATTTTGCTCAGCATGTAACTGTCTAAGGCATATTGTACAGTGCTCTTGAACTTTGCCCCCTGATGCTCAACATCATCCATGCTTGAGAGGAAATTTTCACGTAGAGCTATTAGGTAATCTGAAATCTGTCTCTTGTCGCTCTTGCTAAACAGAAAAATCTGTCTACCTTTCTTTGTATTCCCATTTACAGCCGTATTCAGTGGCGTCATAATGACCTCATGATTACCAGTTCCCTGTCCTATGCTAACAAAGCCAAAAAGTTTGGTTCTGTTTGTTCCAGCAGGACGCGGATTTGATCTTCATGAGTCAGTTCTCTGATGAACTGCTCAAGGTAATTTTTTGGATAAATGATTTTACTCAAGTCTCTGCCCCTACTACCCATCCTAATCACTTGAATCTCCTACACTGTAGCTGATAACTGAAAATCTCCACCTGAATTATAACAAAACCAGAAAATTTAGATGAATATTCTCCAAGTTTCCTCTCAGATGTTCTGTTATTACTGGTGCTGAGACAGGGGATCTATTAAAGCAACTGATAACCATGTTTGAGCCACCTTTGACACTTATCTTCATCCAAATTACTTCACATTCTAAATCTTTAATAATTTCACTAGATATTATTGCTTATAAACTCACCTATCTTCATGATATACATTCCAGTCCGAGTTTAGAATTTCATGGCTACTGACATTTGGTTTCAGCTAGCTTTCTGTCCCAAGTAGTATGTGAACACTGTTACCGTTTATAAGTGAAACTAGTTCTGGGACTTTCCCATAGACAATCATGTCACTAACTGATACTATATTAACATTTCCTTTCACCAATCTGCTATGAAGAATGCTACCCTGTATGGACTCAGAACATGTCTTTTTGGGCCTGGGAAGGGATTTCTGTGCTAAAATCCCATATGTGGATGCTGCAAGTCTTCCACTGCCTTGGTAACCTCTCACTGGATGGAGTGCACACTTGATCCATTAAGGCGGAGGGGTCCAACGTTTCTCCATCGAATAGCACAAGCTGAGAAATCCGCCTTCAAGATCATCACAGAATAGTCTGAGCCTTTCACTCGGTTCCAAATCAGAGGACAGTAATTAGTTCTGGGAACTAGGCTACAAAATGATATCTCTGCTTCCACCTCATGGATGAGGCTAGCTGTCTTCAACAAATCAGCTAGCCACCTAGAGAAACCAAGGATGTCCTACGAACCCACGTGACATGCACCATTTGTGCTGACATGAGCCTGATTTGCAACCAGGTGCAGTCACTACACACAAACAGTGCCAGCATAGCCTCCTCCACATCTTGGACGACACCTCCTGGCAAGCAAACAGAGTGGACACTGATCTTCTTTCCCAACCTGCCCAATATTTCAATGAGCTGCTCAAACACCAGCCTAACATTGGAGCTCCCACCAACACACAATCCCAACCTCTGTGCTTCTCCGCACCTCTCAAGAGCATAAGCCATGCTCCCAACACGTAAGACATACCATGCCAGCTCAGAAGTACTTTCAGCAGTGGTCAATGCCTCAAAACTGTTCTTGAGGCATAAAGGAGCAGCCATACAGTCAGTATTAACTTTGCCTTACACGCAGTCATTCATGACCCCAAGACTGTTCGCCAATCACCATCAGGCAAATTTGGGCCAGCAGAGATGTGTGGATCTGAAGGTGCAGTGGCAACAGAGCGGCACAATAGGCTCCAGCAATGCCCAAGCAACTGTCTCCGATGCTCCAATGCTACTGCAGCCAAGGGCAGCAACCTGAAGCTTGTCAACCAGGGCCAACATAGCTTCCAGTTGTTTACATGCAGTGGGCAATTCCATACACAACAGGTGCAGTCCCTATCCATACTTAAACCAATTTCAGTCCCTAGCAC
Source organism: Schistocerca nitens (assembly GCF_023898315.1). NCBI lineage: Eukaryota > Metazoa > Arthropoda > Insecta > Orthoptera > Acrididae > Schistocerca > Schistocerca nitens. The sequence continues at coordinate 432,750,694 of NC_064614.1, forward strand.
GAGTAATGTAACACTAACCCAAGAAGTCACTGGGTGCAATCTAAGTTCTGCTGCCATGCTACCTCTAACTTATAATACCAATGAAAGGCACTTTACCCAAAGATAACGCACTAAAATTTACACCAAAAAACTTAATTAAGAGTAAGGTAGTAAACACTAGTCTACCATGGTAAAATAAACAGGAACAGTTCACTTCTTCATAGAGGTACATGAAAAACACTGACTAAAATTAATTAATGTGATTAATGTGTATTGGACAAACTGCTACAGCTCCAGGCGCGTCCTCTTGTCTCTGCAACTGCCACTACACTAGTCACATCCCACATTATGCATAATTAGTCTTTGTTTATCTAACAAATTAGTATGTGTATGACAGAAAGGAACTCTGAAATAAAACTACACTCACATGAAGATCGAAATTCTCCTACAAAATACAAGCAACAGATGAGATATGAAAACCTAATACGTTACAAGTGGCAGAGAAGTTACCTGCCAAATAAGAGAGGAAGGGAAGTTATCTTCATACCTCAGTACACATTAAATATATTTTCCACACAATATTTCAGCTCTTATAAGTTTTATCATCTGCAGTGAATGTACAGGGTGACACACGGGAGACGGACGGTTTAGAACTGCGTAGTACTGAGGGCGTGGTGGTGGGAGGTGGTTGTGGTGGGGATAGCTCTGATCCACCCAAGACGCAATTTCATTTACTTCAGTCACTATGGAGGAGTGGGACTTGCAACGTCAAGTGTTTGCCTATGACAGTTTCGTGAAAAGTGGTGAGTCTATTATTGCTATGCAGTGATTGTTTCGTGCACGGTTTAATGTCGATCACATGGAGCTGTTCCGAGCCATAACATAATCCTCAGATGGGTGGAAAACTTCAGATCACCTGGAAACATACTGGGTAAGAAGCATACTGGCCCCGAGAGGCAGAGTAACAACACCAGAAAGTGTAGAAAGGGTAAGGCAAGCAGCAGTCAGACACCCAGGACAGTCAGCTAGACGTCATGCTAGTGAGTTACAAATCAATCGTGAATCGGTTAGACGGATTTTGCATTAAGAATTGAACTTCCATCCCTACAAAAAGCTCATTGTCCAATAACTTAAGAAAACTAATTTTGCTGTACAAGAAGACTTCGCTTACAGAATGCAAGTGATTTTGGGATCGAATGAAAATGAAATTTTATTGATGAGTGATGAAGCTCATTTTCATTTAAACAGGACCGTGAATAAGCAAAACCTACGTTACTGGGCCCAGAGCATCCACATCTTATCCACCAGCGTCCTCTACACTCAGAAAAAGTAACAGTCTGGTGTGCTCTTGGCTCTGTTGGCATTATCGGATCTTATTTTTTTGAAGAGAACAGGGCCACAGTTACTGTTGATTCGGTTCGCTACATTCATTTGCTTGAGACATTCTTGAAACCAGAACTAAGAAGACGAAGAATCCCTTTAAAACGCGTTTGGTTCCAGCAGGATGGGGCAACATTGCATACCACAAACACTTCAATGACAGTTCTTAGACGCATGTTTCCTGGCCGGATTATCTCACGTTTTGGCAATGTTTCTTGGCCTCCCGACTTGTCAGTATGTGACTTTTTTCTGTGGGGGTACCTTAAGAACTATATCTATAGCCACAAACCGCAGAATTTGGATGAGTTGAAGAATGCAATCATTCAAGAAATTGCTGCCATCCCTGCAGAGGTTTTAGTCTGTGTGATCGAGGATTTTGAGAAGACACTTGAGTCCTGCATTTGAAATGATGGACATCACCTTGACAACATTATTTTTCACAAATAACATTGTTAACTAAAATGGCAAATAATGAGTTTTGATTTTGTGTAAATAAACATGCATTAATTTTAAAGTTGGCTGAGTATTATTTCATTAAAAACCGTTCGTCTCCCGTGTGTCACCCTGTATATGCCCAGATGCTGCCAAGTTAAGCAGATAGTTTTTCGGGTATGTCCTCCACAATGGCCTCATGGGTTGCTGCTCCTTTCAACCCATTTCTTCGTCATTATGTTTGTATCACAGTGACAGTGCCTTTGCAATATTTGTCCTGTGCACTTTACTGTCACTACCTACACCTGCTGCATCACCAAAATGATTTCTCTCACCAGTGGGAGATGGCTTATCAGTTTATGCACAGCCAAACAGAGGCACACAATCGATGCTGGTAACACAGTGTCCTCTAAATTACAAGGAAACAGAATGGCTTGCCAGTACTTACCATCAGAAGGCAATTTCTAAGTAGAAACCACTCTTCTAGCTTTCGACTGTTATTTCCTTCCTGCAGGGGAAAAGAGAGATAGATTGGGAAAAATCAGAAAGCATGGCAACGTCACTCACACAAGCATATTGTCACATTTTGCCACCTTCCTTACGTTTACATCTGCTGAGATACCTTCCCTTTTCCTTTCTACCCTTTTCCTCCTGCCAGTCTTGGTAGCATTTCTTGTTTATTTACCCAATAACTTATTCTGTCACTTTTTTTATCTTCATGTGTTTTGCTCTCTCTCACTGGTATTCCCCTTCTCTTCCACTTACTCCAAAATACATCTCATCTCTGGTCTGGAGATGGCACAGCATTTCTCTCTCCCCCCGCCCCCCTCTGCCCCTCATCATACTAAAAATGGGTGGAAACCCCTCAACATATGTGCTGAATGACCTGCCTCCTTTCTAACCTTCCCCAACACATTCCTCTATCCTCCTTAAGCAAGCAACTAACAGACTTGAAGGCTAGGCTAGTTTATTTACTTTTACACGTTTCCACCAACACTTAAAAATTTCATCTTTAGTGTTAGTGTTCTCTCTGTACTTTTACAGTTTTCTCAAACTATTTTTCCTTTTGATAAACAGTATCTTGTTGCTGACAATGCTCTGTAAAACATTCTTGACCAACTGTGGAACTTGCGATTCTGTTGAGCACTGCCTGTAATGCAGAGGTGGGAATTTGTTCTACAACACACTCAATTCCAACAACCAACCAGGTTTGAACTTACATTTATTATTAATATTATCGCCTACATCCTTTGCATGGTGATTATGTTTAATTTAATGCTTATGAGCTTGTACAGGGTGGTCAGAAACAGTCTGAAAAGATTTCAAGGCTGTTCCTGGGGAGGTTTTGCTGAGAAATAATTCTTAAGAAAAAAATTTGGTGTGTTGCACCTTTTCCAAATTATTTAGTAGGGAAGATAGCCAATTAGGTAGTTATGAGAGCAAACTCAAGCAGCTACTAAGAGGTGGTGTTGCCAAACGTGCTTTCATTTGGTTTCTTAAAACTGAACAAGAGAGCAAATACAAAAATTGCACATGGGACGGTAGTAAGGATTGAAACTGAACCAATGCTGACAGTTTGGTGCACTATCACCTATGCTATGAGAACAACTGACATTAATTGTATTGGCAGGCTGCTTGCATTTACGGGCATGATGACCAAATTGACTAGCTTCAGTGCTAAATAACTTGGAAACTGCGCAATGGATCGAATGTTTTTCTCAACAATTACTTCTCAGCCCAACATCCACTGGAACACCTTACAATATTTTCAGACTGTTTTTGGCCATTCAATGCAGAAAACACATAAAAGGAATAACAGAGGGCATAGTGATAAAGGCATTTACACTGTATTGACAATGAAGTTACTGGGCATACAGCTAGTGTTCTAAAAGATTGGAGGAAGAAATTAGATGCAGCACCCAACGGAAGTAATTTAGGGAAACCAGACTAAACATAAAACAGGTTGGCCTGATTTAGAGTAAAGAAATAATCCTCCCAAACAAGGAACCACTGTTCACATTGTGCTGTCTTATTCTGTGCAGAAAAGTGTTTATTTTGAAAATATCTGATAAAAAAGCTCTAACACAACTTTTGTTACTAAATACATGTATCTTCACTGTAACATAATGAATGCCAGTATCCAGCGGGAGAAAAACAAGTCTGTAGGTATTTTTTGAAACTAAGGAAAACCTGTATTAGAATGACATGGATGTGCTTCCGGAAGCCATGACGAGTATAGGATGCTGGTTTTGGCTGGTTATCTGATCTAGTAAAGACTGCCAGTCTTGCCTGTGAAATGTAGGCAGAGCTCATCATCTGTAGCATCATCAACAGGACCGATGGCAGATGTTTGGTACAGAGCCCAGTGAAGCATCTGAATCAGAGGCTCAGGCAGTTCTGTGACTGTGCAGGCTGTAGATTCCTAGACATGTGCTATAGTGCAGTGGGGTTCCAGGTTCTGCTTCAGACGTCAAAGGTCCACTACACTCAGGTAACAACTACGAAAGTAGCAGGGGCTGTGAAGAATGATCTGGGCAGTTTTCTAAGTTAGAGGGTCTTGGGAAAATACAGAAAGGGCTTCAGTCTCAAAGGATGCAGGACAAACACAGGATGAGGGTGGACACAGCGACAGTCAGTACTGTAGTTGTAAATCATCGTAGCTGTGTTGGATAAGAATCAAAGTTCCAAGCGCTAATAGAAAGCACTGAAGCTCAGGAGCTCACCCTAAGTGTAAATGGTTGCGAAAATATACCCAACTTCTTAACAACAATTAACCCTGAGCAAATAGGAAGCATCAAGATGGATACAGGGGTTACTGACCACAAGGTTGTTGTAGCAAGGATGAATACCACAAAAAATAAATGGAAAATACATCCATTTTAAAAAGTACATAAAAATTTGCTTGACACCTTCCCAAGAGACAGTCTCCATTCCTTCCAAATGTCGTTTAAATACAAAGAAATAGTATTGGCAGCAACTAAGAGATTTATATTGACTAAGTTAATAAAAGATGGCAGTGATCTCCCATGGTACACAAAACAGGTCAGAACACTGTCAAAGAAGCAATTAAAAAAGAATGCCAAATTTAAAAGAATGCCAAATCTCAAAAGATTGGTGATGTTTTAGTGACGCTCAAAACTTAGTGTGGATTTCAATGTGGGATGTTTTTAATAGCTTTTACAACGAAACTCTGTCTCGAGATTTGACAGAAAATCTGAAGAGCTTCTGGTCTTATGTAAAGTATACTACGTGATACCAATGTTAACATTACCGACAACAGTGCCAATAAAGCGGAGTTACAAAACAAAGTTTTCTAAAACCCCTTTGCCAAAGGAGATGGTGTAAATATTCGAGAATTTGAATCAGGAACAGCTACCAACATGAGTAACTTAGAAGTAGATATCCTTGGCATAGTAAGGCAGCTTAAACTGCTTAATAAAGGCATCTTATGGTATAGATTATGTACCAATTAAGTTCATTTCAGAGTATACTGATACAATAGTTCCATACTTGTAAACATATACAATTGCTCGCTAGACGAAAGATCCATACCTAAATACTACAAAGTTGCACAAGACAAACCAATCCTCAAGAAAGGAAATAAGAATAATCCGATGAATTACAGACTCTTATTGTTGATGTTCATTTGCAGCAGAACTGTGGAACATACACTGTGTTCAAACGTTGTGAGTTACCTCAAAGAAAACTGTGTACTGCCACATAGTCAGCAAGGATTCAAAAAATATCATTCTTGTGAAACACAACTATATATACACACAAAGTGGTTAGTGCTACTGGCTGGGATCTCAAACTGATTTCATATTTCTAGATTTCCAGAAGGCTTTTGATTCCGTTCCTTAAAAGCGATTTCTAATCGAATTGTGAGTCTATGAGGGTGAGGGATTGTCTCAGTTGTGCAAAAGGATTTGTGATTCACTGTCATCAGAAAGGTCACAGTTTGTAGTAATCGAAGTGTTATAGGTCCTCTGTTTTTCTAATCTCTATAAACGATTTAGGAGACAATCTCAGCAGTCCTTGCAGACTGTTTGCAGGCTATGCTGTCATTTACCTTTGAGAAAAGTCTTCAGCAAATTAAAACCAATGGCAAAATGACCCGAGATACGGTATCTGCATGGTGTGAAAAGTGACAATTGTCCCTAAATAAGGAGAAGTGTGAGGTCATCCACATGAATTCTAAAAGAAATCAGTTAAATTTCAGTTTCATCATAAATTACACAAGTCTAAAGGCTGTCAGTTCCACTATATACAGGGTTATTACAAATGATTGAAGCGATTTCACAGCTCTACAATAACTTTACTATTTGAGATATTTTCACAATGCTTTGCACACACATACAAAAACTCAAAAAGTTTTTTTAGGCATTCACAAATGTTCGATATGTGCCCCTTTAGTGATTCGACAGACATCAAGCCGATAATCAAGTTCCTCCCACACTCGGCGCAGCATGTCCCCATCAACGAGTTCGAAAGCATCGTTGATGCGAGCTCGCAGTTCTGGCACGTTTCTTGGTTGAGGAGGTTTAAACACTGAATCTTTCACATAACCCCACAGAAATAAATCGCATGGGGTTAAGTCGGGAGAGCGTGGAGGCCAGGACATGAATTGCTGATCATGATCTCCACCACGACCGATCCATCGGTTTTCCAATCTCCTGTTTAAGAAATGCCGAACATCATGATGGAAGTGCGGTGGAGCACCATCCTGTTGAAAGATGAAGTCGGCGCTGTCGGTCTCCAGTTGTGGCATGAGCCAATTTTCCAGCATGTCCAGATACACGTGTCCCGTAATGTTTTTTTTTTTTTTTTTTTTTTTTTTTTTTTTTTTTTTTCCAGAAGAAAAAGGGGCCGTAAACTTTAAACCGTGAGATTGCACAAAACACGTTAACTTTTGGTGAATTGCGAATTTGCTGCATGAATGCGTGAGGATTCTCTACCGCCCAGATTCGCACATTGTGTCTGTTCACTTCACCATTAAGAAAAAATGTTGCTTCACAATTGAAAACAAGTTTCGTACTGAACGCATCCTCTTCCATGAGCTGTTGCAACCGCGCCGAAAATTCAAAGCATTTGACTTTGTCATCGGGTGTCAGGGCTTGTAGCAATTGTAAATGGTAAGGCTTCTGCTTTAGCCTTTTCTGTAAGATTTTCCAAACCGTCGGCTGTGGTACGTTTAGCTCCCTGCTTGCTTTATTCGTCGACTTCCGCGGGCTACGCGTGAAACTTGCCCGCACGCGTTCAACCGTTTCTTCGCTCACTGCAGGCCGACCCGTTGATTTCCCCTTACAGAGGCATCCAGAAGCATTAAACTGCGCATACCATTGCCGAATGGAGTTAGCAGTTGGTGGATCTTTGTTGAACTTCGTCCTGAAGTGTCGTTGCACTGTTATGACTGACTGATGTGAGTGCATTTCAAGCACGACATACGCTTTCTCGGCTCCTGTCGCCATTTTGTCTCACTGCGCTCTCGAGCGCTCTGGCGGCAGAAACCTGAAGTGCGGCTTCAGCCGAACAAAACTTTATGAGTTTTTCTACGTATCTGTAGTGTGTTGTGACCATATGTCAATGAATGGAGCTACAGTGAATTTATGAAATCGCTTCAATCATTTGTAATAGCCGTGTACCTAGTAATTAGAATTACAAACAACTTAAAAGATAATGGTGTGGCGAAGCCATACCAAAACTGTGTTTTATCGGAAGAACATGTAAAAGATGCAACATGTCAACTAAAGATACTGCCTACACTACACTTGTCCGTCCTCTGGTAGGGTACAGCTGTGAAGTATGAGGTCCTTACCAGACAGGATTGACAGAGGACATCAAAAACGTCCAAAGAAGAGCAGCTGATTTTGTACTATTGTGAAACTTGGGACAGTGTCTCTTGGACATGATAACCGAGGTGGGTGGCAATCATTAAAGCTGTTTGATAATGAAACAGTAGAGAAATAGTCAGTAGTTGATTTAATAAACCTACTGCCAAGTACTTAAGTGCCGTGATCAGTCATGTTGATGTACATGAAAGGAGATGAAACAATATTTGATATGTAATAGACTAGTAGACTGTCATGAAATATCTTACAAAGTTACCAAGTTTATCCAATAACCTTATATTACTACACTTATACTCTTGTTTTATTTGATAACAACGCATTTTGTGCTAAAAAACTGACATAAAATGAAAAATTAACTGTGAAAGCAGGCAATGTACCGTATTTACCTGAATATAAGACGACCCTCAATTTTAAAGAGGATGCTTTAGAAAAAATTATTTTTTAACATACACTGACTAATCAAAATTAAAAACTTTTACTGCTGAAAGGGTTTTACCTAAAAAGTTTATAAAGTGTCTATTTAAACTTATGTCATTTATTCACTGTCTACATTATACAAAGAGTGATAAAATAAACAAAACAAAATGATTTACATTAATTTTTAACTTTACTGTCTTTTTTGTTCCTGTCATCTGTGGTATCACTATTTTTAATCATCATCATCATCATTCTAGCAGGACAGTTGTGAAACTTATATCTTCATTGTCACAAATACTTGGCCATTTCTGAGATTGTGGTTACAGTAGGATCTGAGAACATGACTTTTTTTCCTGAACATGCAGCAGATTTCACTTCAATATTAATGTGACAAATTTACATCATCTCTGGCTTCCAAACATATCGTCTGTCTGCCACTCTCTCATTGGCTGTGTTAGAACCCTATGATTCCTGTTATACCTCACGTAGAGTATTGACAACATTGCTGCACAAAATACATAAGTAGGCCACTGGCCATGACCTAGACTTTTAGCATCTGTTGCAGAAATCTATGCTACTGTTGAGTATTTGTCCAATTTTGAAGTCAATTCGATTCTGAGTACAAATGGATTCAGGCAAACTGCAGTTTAAACACAGTAGATATTCCTAAAAAAGGTACAGTACATTCCTGTGGTTGGCAGCATGATAAAATTTGCTACAAGGTTACCCCTCCCTTCCCTGCATCCATTGTAGTTCTCAACTAAGCTGCCCCCCCCCCCTCCCCACCCAATCATTCCGTACTACTGTGCATTGACTGTGAGGATGCAGGTTATAGTGCAACAACAGCAACTAATACATAAATAAATGGTCACAATCATGTTTCAAGTCCAATTCTCGAACTTTCACTTGTCCTGTGATCTAGTGACATCTGTTCGTATTATCTCCACAATGGGTCTTTCTGCTGTAATATATTCTTACAATAACAATTTTATTTCGTTTATCAGACATTCAGTTCTGAGTTAATTTTGTTTCTCATATCATCTAAATGTCACTATCTTGCTCTAAAGCTAATTAAAAGCTTGTGACATTTCCCCCAATATTCTAATACATGAACTGCGACTAAATTTTTAATTTGCAACCCATTTGGTAAATCATTCTAGTTTCTCATAACCAAACAAAATACTGACTTGAGTTCAGAATCAAATGATGGTTTTTGATAGACAAGACTTTTGCCTTTGAAAGTTACATAAAATGTGTGTATATGGTATCCATACATGTATGAGAACTTTTATTGCAAACCTGTTCAAATAAAACAAAAGTTTGTAAGTTGATAGAATTTAATGCTACTTCCTCCTGTGTTTCACAAAACTGTCAAGTTTTAAACAGAGCATTAGACTGTAGTGTCTAGCTCACAACGTCTCGCATATCACTTACACTAGCACCACGAGTCAAATGTCACACAATTGTGTGACCGAGGTGAATACAGCACTGAACGAATCAGCTATTCAGGAAATGTTGAGCCTATTTGAACAAAAGCATTGTTTGCTAAGCCCTGCCCTTTCGAATTCTTCAAAATAAAGCTGTACAAAACCTCAAAAGTCAAAGCTTTACCTGTAAGTGCAGGATGGCCTCTATATTAATCTCTTAAACGATGTAAAATCATTGACCTCAGTAGTTATAGTTTAGTTTGTGAATATAAGATGACCCATATTTTTCAAAAGATGAATTTGGAAAAAAACCTTGTGTTATAATCAGGTAAATATGGTAATATGCAGTAAAAAATTCCATGCTTGTGTGTACGTACCTGGTCGGAGTTCAACAAGGGAACAATGCTGCTCAACCCATAATAAGGTGGAGCGGTATAAGTCATCAAGGCTTGCAGTGCTCACAGCTGCTGTATATGATGACAAAAGTGGTTCAAATAATATGCTAAACTGAATATGTGTTAAAGTAAAATATTATAATCCCAAAAAAATAATATGAAACATGATTAATTTTAACAACTGCTAAAGAATGAGTAAGAAACAGTAAGTGAACAAAGGGTCAGAATTAGAAAATATACGCTACAGAATATTAAATAAGGAATTGTAATAAAGAATTGTTGGCAAAAGAAAACTTTAGAAAGAAGATCCTATGAGATAAAACCTGACCCATCAGAATTTGCTAAGCAACTGGAAAGGAGAATGTCTGAACTTAAGTCTTACAATAATTACAATATTTATATATATATTCAAAGGAAGGCTAGAATAGTCCTATATATTTACTACAGCAGATGTTAGTAGAATGAAAAGTATTGAAAAAATGAATTCATTCCTGTAAAGTAAGTAAAAATGATTTCCCCTCCAAGGCAAAAATATGGTTGGTCAATAGCAACTAGTCATGTCACCCAATATGCAAGGGAGCATTTAAAATCAAAACAAGAAAAAACAAAGGTACACAAAATGTATGAGGAAGAACAATTACTCAGATAGGAGACTGAGGCCACTGCCAGGATATCATTAGAAATTTAAAGGTGGTGCATAACCAAGAAAGAAGGGAACACAAACAAAAATAAGACTAACGACATATGGAGGGGAAAGAATGGAAGTGGCAGGAGGAAGTAAAACATAGTACTGATTTTGAAAATTAAATTTTTTGTGCCTGCCAAGGATCAAATACAAAAATAATGGAATCTGCCTTGTTATCAACTTCTTACCTCTTGAGCCTTTTCAGTTTTGTTGTTTTTTAAAAACCTCCTTTAGGTGCCTTGCCAGGAGTCAAGATCACACTGAAAACTCTACAGAAGCAGAAGCAGACAATGTGGAGCTGAAGAATAATCATACAATCTTGCAGCAGCCATGTGCAGTGGATCACAGTGACTACAACCACCTCCTCCTCATACTACAGGCCTCGTGACAAACTCTGAATTCTGAAACAATGACTGTTAAAAAAAGTAAAGCAAAGTCTGTGGTGCTAGCCCATGGCTGGGCTATTGGCCTATCTGTAGGGAGACTGCAGCCTTTCTTTGCTGTGGTACTAGGAGATGCAGGGTGGCAGGTAAATTGTGTTGGTTGCCTTTTACACACAAGAAGACTCCCAGTACTCATTTAATACCAGGTTGAGTGGATCTGAAGCCATACTGGAGAGACTTGAACAAGAAAAAATCCCCACTCCTATCTGGGATTGAACTCAGGAGCTCCAAGGCCAAAGTCTAACACCTTGCGTGCTAAAGACCATGGCCACACAGTGGATGTTACTGGTGGCAAAAGCTATAACCACTAATGGTACCAACATTAGCAACCAATTTTCCGTGAGATATATGAGGCTTGTTTTTTAAGTAAGGTCTGTATTGTTGTAGACACTAGTAGATCGCGCGTATACCGCAACGAGCACGGGAACAACTGTGCTCAGTTTCAGCTCTGTAGCTAACCTGTACGGTTCTGTTCTATGCTTTCAAAATGTTTAAGACTATCAACTCACCCGCCACATGTGAGGTTTGTTCAGTGATATGGTTTTTGTCAGCAAGGAACCTGTCTGCTGCAGAAATTCATCAACATATTTGCAAAGTGTACAGTGATACTGTTATGAGTGAAAGCAAAATGCATAAGTGGATACGAGAATTCAAAGCTGGCCGTGACAACGTCCATGATGAGGACCGGTCCGGTCGCCCTTCTTTGATTACGGACAATTTGGTGGCTTCAGTTGAAATGAGGGTTCGTGAGAACAGGCGCTTCACAATAACAGGTCTCTCAAACGAATTCCCTGACGTGTCGAGATCAGTGCTTTACAACACTGTTTCCTAACATTTAAAGTTTAGGAAACTGTGCTTCCATTGGATCCTGAAACTCCTAACAGAGGACCAAAAAACCAAAGATTTGAGTGTGCGATGAAGTTCTTGACTTGTTATCACGAAGAAGGTGACGGCTTCTTAAGTCAGATTGCAACTGAAGACAAAACATGGATTTCGCATATCATGCCCAAGTCGAAGCAACAGAGCATGGAATGGAATGGACACACACACACACACACACACACACACACACACACACACACACTTGCCTGTAAAGGTGAAGGGCAAACAGACTCTGCCCCAGCACAAAATCATGGCGTCGGTGTTTTGGGATAGGCATGGTGTTTTGTTGGTCAACTTGATGCAACGAGGAACCACTATCAATGCAGAAGCTACGCAGAGCGATTCAAAACAAAAGATGCGGAATGCTGAGGAAGGGAATTGTCTTTCTCCATGACAATGCAAGACCACACACTGCAGGTCAGACCCACGATTTATTGGACAGTTTTGGGTGGGAAGTTTTAGACCACCCACCCTACAGTCTTGATCTTGCGCCGAGCGATTACCATCTGTTCCTCCACCTCAAAGAACACCTCACTGGCAACTGTTACAATGACGACGAAGATGTGAAAATGGCAGTGAAGTCTTGGTTATTGGAGCAGGTGCCAAGTTTTTATTAAGAGGGTATTTTAAAATTGGTTGAGAGGTATGATACGTGTTTCAACAAACTTGGCAATTATATCGAAAAGTAGAGTGAAATATGTACTTTCTGAAAATAAATTTACTTTTTTGAAATAACCTTTCATTGTATACTTATGTTCAAATGGATCTTACTTAAAGCTCTATTTTACAGAAAATCAGCCACAGAAGAGTATGTGTTGGATTTCAAATTATTTCTTTTTGCACACATTATTCTTAACAGAGTTCATGTTGGCGGCACATAAAAATGTATTTAAAAAGTCTTGCTACTAGCTTAGTTTTGTGCACATGTGAGAATCGTTTTTATGTTGACAGAATAGTTATATTCTTGGGATGCTATACAAGTGTTTTGTGCCACACTGAAGAGGAAACCATGATAATGAGCCAAAACTGTTTTAAATCCCCAAAGTCAACGGTCTTCACTGGAAATGGACAGCAGCCATGCAACGAGGCAATTTTAAAGTTAGACAAAATTTGAAGGTAAGCTGAGCATTTTGTCATTCTTTCATACTGTCTCAAGAGATGTGTGTTTCAGATAAGGGATCCAAAGGCACTTGCTGGCTGCTGAACCCATCCTCATAACCTTTCTCAGGTCATACTTGTCTGAGGTCTACTGCACAATGTTTTTGAATTTTATCTTTTTTTCATATCCTCAGAATGAATGTACAATGGTACCTAACCAGAAACTGCATAAAAGGGCATTGCAAGTTCCCTACGTATGTCACACTTGTAGCATGCCTCACTCCATACACTTTGCACCTGTCATGAAACATGGTAATATGGCCTAGACTTGTGATCAGTGACTACAATAAGGAAGGCCAGTTACCATGTTCACTTCACTTTTTTGTTGTTTTCACTGTGTGTCTGTTACATGTTACTCATAAGTTCATTGCTGATTGTCTACTACAGCCACAGTTACAATGCAATACAGTTGCCTACCCGGTTCAACAATTCAGATTTACAATAATGGAACATGAAGTGGCAAATATACAAAACTGTATTTGTCAATTTTTATTTGATTTTTGTAGATCCAAATATGGCACCTAATGGCCCAAGGCAGTAATCAATTCCATTGGCTCAAGTCAGTAATCGATTGTACTGCACCACAACTTTGACTGTAATGAATACTCAATTATAAATTTCCAATGGCTGATTTTCTATTGATACAAATTGTACCACTGTTGTTATTATGGAAGTTTACATTAATATCTGGATGCTCCAGAGGTTAGTAATTACTTGATAGTTGAAAACATTAAGCATCACATTTGCACCTGCTTTAGAATTTAGTGGTATCGCATACAACGCCACTCATGATTATTCAGCCAAATCTTCTGAATTAACTGTTGGTCGTTAATTCCCTTACATCATACTACATTTGCTCATGTAATAAATGTTTCCTACCTCATAAACAGATATTTTCTCTCACATTCACTGCTTTAACTTTCTGGACAGATTCAGAAGGGCAGACAAATACAAAAGTAAGAAGATCTACTTACTTCTTGAATCACAGGTATGTAACGGAAACAAGTCTTATGTATGCTCTAATCGAATTGTTGTCAAAAGACAAACATATTTTTGCTAATATAATTTCATTATACGTTCTTCTTGTGTCATTACATAAAGTAACACGTACCGTCAAACGGGGTGATTTTGGACACTGGGGCAAATTCGGACAGTATGGTTTATTTGCTCTTTGCTATTGCACAGAAACAAACAGTTACTTATTTTAATGTCTGTGCGCCAGTTATTTTAAGCGCAAGATTGCATTTATTGCTTTCCACAACTTTTATTTTGCGTCAATTGTTTCCCTAGGTGAACAACTGACGAACAGTCTCTGTGTTAAAAATCCATGCATTATCGTAAAGTGGAAGCTTTCTATTGTTGTGCCGAGCAGGAAGTTATTGTAACCATAACTGTCGACACGCTCAGCAGCTAACAACATTGAGACAATTTCTGTACAAGTCTGTCGAGTTTCTCATGCAAGGTTATAAAATAACGACGGTTTTTGTAAAACTGTGTACTGTGTGGGGTGATTTTGGACAATGCCAAGAACGAATAAGAGCAGGAGAGGTGCTACAGTACAGTGTAATTATGACCCAGAACTTTTAGATAAAGCTGTTCGTGATATTCAGAGTGGTAAATTATCGTACAGAAAAGCATGTGATTTGTATGGTATACCTAAATCAACCCTACAAAATAAAGTGCAGGAAGTACATCCGAAAGAAATGGGAGGACAGCCAGTGCTAAATAAAGAAGAAGAAGAAATGTTGAAGCAAGGTTTTTTGAGGGCTGCACATTGGGGAATTCCTTTCACTAAATTGGATATTAGATATTTAGTTAAAGGCTAACTTGATAAATCTAGCCAAAAAGAGAAGAACTTTCGTAATATCTTGCCAGGAGAAGAATGGGTGCATTTATTCCTCAAACGACAGTCAGAATATTAAATGAGCTTGAGCAGAAGTGAACAAAGAGACAGTTTATTTAAATTCTTGCAAAATAAAAACTTATCTGTACTATATAAAATTCATTATATCATTCCATATCACTTATTCGTAACAAAGGGCTCCCTTAAAATGTGTAAAATGTCACCAAAATCAAATAAAAAGCATGTAGAATTTTAAAAAAAGGCAGTAACTGTCTGAATTCACCCTCTATATACTGTAATTTCAGACAGAGATTTAAAAAACACATATGTCCGAAATCACCCCAATCCATGGGGTGACTTCGGACACTTTATTTAACTGCCTCAGATAAATATACTTACATATACACTTTCTGGTTCTGGGATATTTTATTCGTTACACATATACCCTACCACTTCCATAACAATCAATTTAATCCAACAATATATACGAAAGTTACAATCAAAATAATGACAAAACCGTCTGAAATCACCCTGTTTGACGGTACTTTGAACAATTTACAAGAACTAATTTGTTCATGAATCTACTTAAGTTTAGGATTATGAATACTAAACTACTTAATAGACATACAAGAATGTCTGAAAGGATACGATCCAGAACTTCCAGTTCTCTAGTGTCCTGATACGAACATATTCATCAAACATTTCTTTCATTTTACTGGTTCGTTGCCGTGAGACAGGCGCTCCAGTAGCTGGAAGCAGCGCCTGACAATTGCTGCAACAAATAATTTATGCAATGACCCTAAAAAATTGGTTTTATATCCTTGAGATGCTTCCCCTGTGCCAAAAACCCATGCGCGCACCCTCACACACACACACACACACACACACACACACACACACACACACACACACACACACAGAGAGAGAGAGAGAGAGAGAGAGAGAGAGAGAGAGAGAGAGAGCACTGAATGCCCACTTAACCACACAACAAAAATTATTTCAAGAAAATTATTATCTTTACTAATTTCTAGAAATAGTTGAAAATAATAAGATAGTAGTTAAAATATTGGATCTCCATACATTACAATTTCTAGGACTTTTAGAGGGGAGTGAGTACAAAATATTTTGACTAGGAACCCATGTCCGATGGTTTCAATTCAGATGTGTAACACATTCATGTCTGTCAAGGGAAAGAGAAAAATCTCAAGAGTTGCTTGTCCTGGTATGCCAATAAGGTAGACAGGATGACATGTACTATGTCAGACAGTCACCTGATGTGGGGGCATATGTAAAGTTTAATTTACAGGACTCCTGTAGAGACAGAGGAAGATCTGCTGGCACGAATTCTGGCTGCTGCACTAGAAACTGAAGAGACACCAGGTGGGATGGAGAGTTTGTACCAGAACGTGCTTCCTAGGTACGATGTATGTATCAATGCTGGTGTTCGCCACATCGAGATGCTGTTGTAGTGCATCAGTACTGTTCTGGACATACAGTATGTTGGGTCCTTTTTTGTTCTGGAATAATGTACACATGTAATGTTTAATTGTTTACACAAACAATGTGCTTAATTGATAAATGAATGTTTCGTTATGTTTTCTTTCAAACTGTTACCAAATACTTGTACTGTATCATGTCTAATTCAGTTTCTCAAGCAAAAGTGGACAAGTTACACATCTGAATTGAAACCATTGTACAACAGAAACAATTAGTTTCCAGACATGGGTTCCTATTCAAAATATTATGTACTAATCCCCTCTATAAGCCCTAGAAGCTGGTAACTGGAATTTCCAAACACCAAATATTTATTTTTCAACAACTCAGTTAACAAAATCAATAATAGGAATGAGAAAATCTATAAAGACATAATAACACTTACTTAGGTACAAAAATATATCTTATTGTTCAGAAACAAACTTTTTCAATAATTTGTCAGCAAACCATGAAAAGTTCAGCTATTAATGAAGCACCATGTAAGCTACATCTCAAGAATGCATTGGCAGCCAGTTCCCTCATTACTGAATAACTAGTTAACAGAATTTATTGTAGGCACATAAGAACACAAGTGGTAGCCAATTTCCCCCCACCGAATAACTTGCAAGCAGAATTTATTGTACGCACAATTTAAAGTGCAGAAAAATGATAGGTATACGCAATTGCTATAAACTGTATCTTTATTAAACTTGCTCTCAGGGCTTGGCTACTACAGTTTAGGATTTAAGTTATTTATTTTCATATGTATATGTATACATTTACATGCTGATGGGTATTTGCTGTATTAATTTTTAATGTAAATATGGAATTACTTTTTTTTTACACCTTTGAGGACTGTTCACTTAGTATCAATGGAATACATTTCACATCCAAGATAATCTCACTACACATCTATGGAACAAACAACATACATAATCTAATACACAGATGGAGCCCCATTAAAAATTCATTAACAATGATAACACACTGTTGCACATTATATTTCTATATACAACGATTTATATTTATATGTAGTCAAAAGCAACTAAGCATAATATTTCTTTTTTCCTACCACGTTGTAATTAGAAAGTAAATTTTATTCTGTCTGTTCAAAGTTCTTGGATTTCTTACAACTAAACTTTAAAGATCCAAAGCACATTAGGAGCACTACTGAAAAGCTGAGGAAAAAGCCGAGGAACAGCACCTCTGAAGTTCTACCTTGGACCATCACCAACTAGCATTTTCAGGTAGACTTTCTAAAGTAGGCATGAATTCTGCACACACTGGTGGCTAGTACCCTTACAGTTTTCTAAGTAAGGTTAAGAACTAAGCATTTGGTTTCAAAATAGAAGTTTTTTTTTTTTTTTTTTTTTTTTTTTTTTTTTTTGAGGGTAATGGAAATCTCAAAAATAATATGTTCTGGAGTCATACCTAATTGATGCATTGAGGCACTCTATTTCCTGGCGGAGACTCAGCATCTCCTCTCGCAGCTGATCCCGTTCAGCTCTCAGCTGTTGGATGTATTCTGCACCTTTCTGCAACATTGCTGCCTTACTAAGCTGTGAACACAATCAACAAAGAAAACTCAACAAATATTTCACCATTACATCTGAGTGACACTATTGACAACATGTTTACTTCTTAGTAATTTCTAGTTATACAAAAGTGAAATGAGATACATCACTACCTTTTCAGAACTACTGACACTTTTGTATTTGTAGCAAATAATTAAATTGCAAGAAGAAACAACATTTTTTGTTTACCGAATATCTCATATGGCAAGTAAAGTTAAAACTGTATCGCTATTCAGCATACTCCATATCAGTGACAGCCTGCTGACTTTTAAACTATATTCTGGAGACTAGAAATCTACTCTGTAGGAATCAGCATGGGTTTCAAAAAAGACGATAGTGTGAAATCCAGATTGTGCTGTTCGTCCAAGTGACTCAGAGGGCCATAGACACGGGTTCCCAGGTAGATGCCGTGTTTCTTGACTTCCGCAAGATGTTTAATACAGTTCCCCATACTCATTTAATGAACAAAGTAAGAGCATATGGACTATCAGACCAATTGTGCGACTGGATTGAAGAGTTCCTAGATAGCAGAACACAGCATGTCATTCTCAACGGAGAGAAGTCTTCCAAAGTAAGAGTGATTTCAGGTGTGCCGCAGGGAGTGTCATAGGACCGTTGCTATTCACAATATATATAAATGAAAGGGAATGGCAATTGAATCTCAATGTAGACAAGTGTAATGTGCTGCAAATACATAGAAAGAAAGATCCTTTATCATTTAGCTACAATATAGCAGGTCAGCAACTGGTAGCAGTTAATTCCATAAATTATTTGGGAGTAGGCATTAGGAGTGATTTAAAATGGAATGACCATATAAAATTAATTGTCGGTAAAGCAGATGCCAGACTGAGATTCATTGGAAGAATCCTAAGGAAATGCAGTCCGAAAACAAAGGAAGTAGGTTACAGTACACTTGTTCGCCCACTGCTTGAATACTGCTCACCGGTGTGGGATCCGTACCAGTGGAGGACTCTGCAAGAGAGACGCTCAGTAGCTCGATACGGTATTTTGTTGAAGTTTCGAGAACATACCTTCACCAAGGAGTCAAGCAGTATATTTCTCCCTCCTACGTATATCTCGCGAAGGGACCATGAGGATAAAATCAGAGAGATTAGAGCCCACACAGAGGCATACCGACAATCTTTCTTTCCACAAACAATACGAGACTGGAATAGAAGGGAGAACCGATAGAGGTACTCAAGGTACCCTCCACCACACACCGTCAGGTGGCTTGCGGAGTTTGGATGTGGATGTAAATGTAGATACTGTGCTGCTCCTTGATGACACTTGCAAGCAGGAAAGAGGGCAGTGCCTGCTCCTCGAGGTGTTAACAGTGGTGCAATGGCAAGAGGAGAATCCGTTTCTGTCCTGAGCAACAGCAACTTGGCAGTGTACGGCACTCTTGCTCTGGGCAGAGTAAGCAGCAATGATGTGGTGGACAACTGGGGCTCGCTGTGGATCTGCATGTAGACAGACGGGAGGAGCAAGTGATTGCTTCCTGGGCTGGATACTGTACTCAACCCGTTGCTTATGAATTGCTGCGGTGGCTGTATTGAGTGACAGGAGCTATCTGTCAACTGCACAGTGCTGCTACAATTGAGTTAACCCTTTTTTTTTGTATATTTGTGTGTGTTATTCTTCCAAGATCCTTTCTGGCACTAGCCAATTTTATCACCACACCAAGTGTTGCTAATTTTAAGATTTAATGCACATACATAAAAAAATCTATTCAAGAACTGGTGGCAGGAGAATAGTTTTTTTATAGGTCTATATTACATTTTCAAACATTGGTTATTTTTGTTGATATAATTTTAAAAATTGGCACAGGTTATTGAGAATAATCTATTCTAAGATATCTCCAATTTAATTCATTAGTGTTTCATAAGTCAGTTTTAAGTTGTTTGTGTTTTTAAATTGCTGAAGTTCTAGTTGAGAGGTTTGCCTTGTAAATAAAGTTGTCTAATGGTACACCAAATATGGTTGGTCACAATCAAACCCCATATTGACTAGATGGCCTGTTAAATACTGGTAAATATTTGTAGTAACTCTATTGGCCTATTACAAAAATGAAATAAACTGATCTGACCGATAGATTCTTCACAGTTAACTGATGATGTCTTTGGCATGACAACACAAAACCATAAATTTCTCTTGATGTGCCAGAGGAAACAGAAATTCCATTGTTAGGTTCAGCATATCTGCTGTATGGCCCATAAACATAAGCATTCGATCTACACATCCTTGGACCCTTCAAGTTTTTGAGGTAAGAATAATGAAATGTCCATGGTTCAGTGATTAGGACATTACTTTGTTTTTATTTGAGTATACTGGCCTACATTGCTATCCCTCATATTTTGACTAAAACTGTGTGAAAGGAATTACTATACTTATTGTGTTTAATCAAGAAATAAATAGTTTACTTCAGCTCTATAAATGTTTCTGAAAATATCACAAAGGAACTTTATTAACAAACACAGTAATGTATAATAATATAGTCTCTCTCTCTCTCTCTCTCTCTCACACACACACACACACACACACACACACTTTGTGCCACACGAAAACACAATGCTGGGACTCAAGTTCTGCAGGTAAAAAAAACTGAATGTGGGAGGGACAGGCAGAAAGTGCATGGGATAAAAATGTGACATGCAGGCACTGGCCATGGTGAGGTTGTGCAGCACATGATGATGATGATGATGATTATGGGGAGTTGGTTGAGAGGAGATGACAGAAAAGAGGAAGGGGAGGCTTTGGGGAAGAGTGTGTGGTGGCAAAATGGGTGAAGTTAGGGTTCTGGGGCAAGGAGAGGGTAGGTGTGGGGCAAGGGATTAATGTAGACTGATATCAGGAGGATTATGGGAAAGAAGGATGTCTTGCCAGGGTAACTCCTATCTATGAGTTCAGAAAAGCAGCTGCTAGGTGGAAGGATCCAGTGCTCAACAGCGTGTTCCACAGCCTGATGGTCAATTCTGTTCTTAGCCACAGTTCGTTAGTGGCCATTCATTTTGATGGACAGTTGGTTGGTGGTCATGTACACATAAAATACTTTGAAGAAATTTCAGCAGAGCTGGCAATGTCTTGGCTGCTTTCACACGCGGCCCCTGCCTTTGATGAGATGGGATAAGCCTGTAATGTGACTGGGATAGTATGGGATGGGTGAGTGAATCAAACGGGTACTGCACCTAGGTTTCCCACAGGGATATGACCAATGTGGCAAGGGGTTGAAGGTGGTGTGGCATCAAAGTGGAACGAGAGTATTGTGTAGATTGGGTGTGTAGAGTGGAATACCACTTTAGGAGGGGTGGGAAGAATTGTGGGTGTGTTTCATTTCTGGGCTTGATCATAGATAGTTGAAGCCCTGGTGGAGGATATCGTTCGATTGTTCCAATTCCAGATGACATAAAGTGATGTGGGAGTTGTCCCTTGGTTCTTGGAGACAGGAGGGTTACTGAATGGAAAATCTGTCTGTGGACTAGACTTAGGGGCTGGTGCCTATCTGTGAAGGTCTTAGTGAGACCTTCAGCATAAAGGGCATGGGAATTGCCTTCACTGCAGATACACTTTCCACGGATGGCCACCAATATGGCAGCGATTTTTTGGCGTGGATGGGGCAACAGCTGTTAAAATGGAAATAAAAGATAATTATGGAACTTAACTGTTAAGAATCTTACAATCACAAATGTTTTACTCTGCAAAACAGAAAATAAGTTACTGTTCTATTCCTTAAACAGTGTCAACTTTACTTTGTTTCAAAAACACTAATCATCGAATTGTCTCACACCTTTGCATTTGGGTTCTGATTCAGCTGAGGTATGAGAGAATGCAACATGTCAAATCCATTCTTAATGTTGCAACGTCGCTTCTGCTCTGCATTTATATGGCACATACGGCGATGTTCCTGAAATAAAGAAAATTTGTTTCCTTCTAATAAGTTTATAGATGACAAACTATTTATAATTAATCTAACAAATCCAAAATTTTTTATTCTTAACTTATAAAAAGCCCTTTTCATTAACATTACGTGGATCTTCATTATCATCTTTACAAGAATGATGAAATATTTAAAAAAAATTCTGTTTATCATTACAAAATATAATGTACAATTTTCACGAATTGCTTGCATGGGAATCTTTACAGACATTTATACCTAACTGCGCTTATTATGCAAGTATTGTGTAAAACTATGGGGACACCAAAGTATGGAATTAAGTCGTCTTGTGTATTGCAAGAGTTCTGTTGGCAATGACAGTGGCCTATCTTTCACTAGCAACAGATAATGAGTCCTGCACTGTGGATATTAAAATTTAACACTATCTTCTAGGCAAATATTACTTCAGAATGCATTATGGGAACAGCAGTGATCAATGTCTTATAAATAATTACTACTAAAAACAGTCTTGATCACGATTTATTTAACAAGGTGACCGGTTTCGACCACTACTGTGGTCATCTTCAGACCATTGAGTAGGAACCCCTTTCTGTTGGAGAATCACTACTCAAATAATATTACTTCAGTCTGAAAACAGAAATTGGTTCCATTTCACTAACTGATTGGGCAAAACCACTGTATAAATGCGACCATCTCCGTGAAAGGTGCCTCCTGAATGAACCGAAATTCAGACCATGAGGTGAAACCTATTAGGCAACCTCTACACATAATCAATGGTAGTGAACCAACCTTGAAATGTGATTATGTGGCCAGGAGACTATGGTGGACTGATGCCTCTGCCACTGTTACCATTAGGTCCGTATGGTGCCGATGTGAGCCATTGGTATTCAGCTCACCCCCAATAGCGCCAGGCGGTGTGAGGCTGGCCACCAGGCAGTGCCGTGATCAACCATCAAAGGACAGCACTGCATCATGGCCTGCATGTGCTGTCTTTGATCAGCGCCACCACTGCTCACCGACAGACAAACTAACAACATATAACCTCGGAGTGGGGAACTCTCTTTCTCATTTACTTTTGTACATTCATCGTAGTTACCTCTACTCTGGTCTTTCTGACTAATCGTGAACTGTGCTGTGTAGACTGTCCTCGGCTGTAGTCTGGAACTGGTGTGGAATATCAGATTGGTGTTCTTATTAAATCTGTTATAACTTTGTGTGTGTTCTTACTTGTGTGGGGAGTTAGAACAGAGCGGCAATGAGGGGGTTTTGACTTTCTTGCTGTGTTTCTGGACAATTTGATGATGACAGCCAGGGCATTCTTGGAGCTGATTCATGAAAGCGTACTTTAATAATGACTGGAGAGCCACCAGTGGTTGGAAATGCAACAGTGAGATCACATGTCCATGTTGGACAGGATGTTGATGGAACTGCTGGTCAAAACAGAAGAGCTGCCAGCCCGGCTGCCTTCCTTCCCAGGCCATGATGAATCTGCAGAGGCCTGGGAGATAGATGAAACGTTGTTGCAGCATATCTTCGTCGCTTTCAAGGTAACAGGTGCCGGGACCATTAAGGCCCTTTTTCTGTTGTGAACTACAACCCACACATATAACTTGTTATAGACATTAGCTCTGCTTCAGGAACCCTCTTCCCTCTCATTCACTGAAATGAGTCGTTTACTGATGTCTTGTCATTACTGAAATGCTCAAATTATTTTCTCCTTTGCTTATTGTCAGTGCAGGATGCAACTTCATCTAACAAACTGTGCTTGGACAGTACAGCTGCAGGGTCTCAGCTGGAAGTGCTGATTTGTTACCTCTTGGCATAATGTGTCTTACACGAATACTGTGGTCAGGGTTGCTGTCATTAGATAGGTCACCAACGGAAAGATCCCCCAATGGGAGCAAAAATTTGAAGACTCCATCTAGAAAGAAGTCCTCTCAAATGCTCACTTTACGTTTTCCATGTGGCAGGCTACCAGTTGGAATCCTGGGCGGACATGGTCACAGTGACAACAACTGGAACACAGGTTTCGGCATGTCCTCTGAGGCAGAAATTGTGGCGGTGCAGCATGCCCATAAGCCAGACACAGGCTGCTTCCTTCTAGCCCCTTCCTTCTTGCCCCATGTCTTTTGTTCAACATGACCGACTGGTCTATCTCAAGCATTGGTCTCCCATAACAGTGAGAAGAAAGGACACATTGTGGTGATGTGTAATCCTCGGCCCACTCACACCACACCCTCGAGCCCCCAACCTATGGGCATCAATGTGTGTGACACTTTTACAAAGGTACCCAATAAGTTGTTTATCACTGTGAGTATCAATGAGGAACCTTTTCAGCTGCAACTCCAATACTGGCAACTCGGAGTCTCTCATTCATTCTCACACATATTTGCACCTTGGTGCCTGCTGCTGGCACTCGCTATGCTTCATCTTATGAGCTGCAACAGGCAACAGATGCCCATACTTGGCCAATTTACAGCAGGCACGATGTACAAGTCTGTGGTCCAACCGTTAACCATTCTTGTGGTGAGCAGTGCTTTCAATGAAAACTTGTTTGTCTTGGATGCTTTCATGGCCTTTGGATTTATGGACTCCGATTCAGTTCTTGGATTTCTGGCCAAGTGTGGTACCAGGAACTTTAAGAACTTTGCAGGGGATTAATGGTCATTTTTGTCCCACCTTTTTGTTACCGCTTTGTGATCAAATCAAGCAGGAAATCGACAAGGTGACGGCTTTGGATGTGACTGAATGTATTTCGTCAAGCCAATGGGCTACGCCACAAGTGGTCATCAACAAAACCGTGCAACTAGTGGTCATCAAGAAACTGTCTGACAAGCTCCACATTTGCAAGCATTTTAAAATGACAATAACCACTGGCAGTGATCGATACTTACCGCATCCTGCATTCAGATAAATTGATGGTGAAGCTGACAGGGGGTCAGTAGTTTTTTAAAAAGTGGTTTTCCTGGAGGCATATCTGTTGACTCCGCTCGATGAGTCATCTCACCAATACATAGAGGTCAATACCCTCTATGAACTGAACTGTACAAATACAAGCAGTTGTTTTCTGAAGTACCAAGTGCTCCTGCAATTTTTCAACATTTCTGGAGCAACTCACACAACACATTTCTTGTCATATCAACTCTCTGGACAATACTGTCATCACTGGTCCCTCCATGGAGAAACATCTTCAGAACCTTCGGCTTCTGTTGCAGACACACAGAATGCAGGTCTCACATGTACTCTGTGTAATACAGAATTCTTTCAGCCGTCTGTTGAATACCTTGGATACATCATTTCCTGTCAGGAGATTAAGCTGACCATCAGTCATATCGCTGCCACTTACGGTCTTCCATGGCCCACTAACCTGAAGGCACTCTTGGCTTTTTTGGGTAAAATTGCCTATTACCACAAATTCATCCCAAAAGCTACTACCATTGACTATTCTCTAAATCGGTAACTGAGAAAGGGTGCACCATTTGTTTGGATGGCTGTGTGTGACACAGCATTCATGATGCTGAAGGACAGTCTTTGTTTGGTCCACTACCCAGCCACATTTCAGCCTGGTAAACTGCTTGTCTTGGCTACTGATGCTTCCCAGTTTGGGCTTGAGTCTATTCTGGCTCGTTGCAGTTCCAAGGTTCAGAGCAGCTAACAGGACTTGCCTCAAAGACGCTAAACACAGTGCAGAAGAATTACTCACAAATTGAGAAGGAGGCCCTAATCGTTACACAGGGTGGTCCATCTGAAGTTTTGAATGAGATTATTTCGAAAACCATACAGCGAGTGGGTAAGACAAGTTCATAAGCTCAAACGGGGACATCAAATGATACTACACGTGACCTCCAGCCCCTGCCCCCTTGGGTGGGGTGGGGAGCAACTTTTAAATCATAAATAGAAACCCCCATTTTTATTGCAAATTTGGATTCTCCATAAAAAAGTAATCAAGTTTCATCTGAAACATTTTTTTAACCATTGACAGATGACGCTGAAATCGAGAAAAATTAAAATTGGGGAAGAACTCAGATTTATTTAGAATGATCCGAGATGGACGCATCAAATCAATACAAAATGTGCACCAATCCTTTCATTATGCCAAATCAAGCTCTTCTTTTACAAAATGTATCCTACTTGCCACAGTTTTTAATGGAGGGAGGTGGAATTGTGTTAAAACCTCATTAGGGAACTTCTCACAATTGCATTACTCACCTGACTGTGGCACTACCATGGCCAAACTGCGAACTATGGCTCAGTATAAAGGTCAGTGCAATGCGATCAGACTTCACTTCACTATAGGATTGTGAACCGTAAACATCAGCTGACAAAAGTAAATGATTCTTTAGTGAAACATGGCTCACTATCCTCCTACAGAGATTGTTGATATGATGTTAGTTTTAGGTGACTGCCATAACAATTACGCTGCAGCTGCACAATTGTATGCGGATCGTTTCCCAACAGATGACATCCAAGCGAAAACATTATTCGAAATTGCACTCAATGAGCCTGTAATGGATACATGCACTATCCACCTCGTCATCACGAATACAATGAAAATGACGCTCGTACCCTTACCATTCTTGCTTGTGTTCAACTGGATCTCGAAATGAGTAGTCGTGCAATTCAGAGAGAAACTGGAATACCGAAATCAACTGTTTTGAGGATTTTGAAGACACATAAATATCATGCGTATCGTATCATACTGACACAGGCATTACCGCTGAAAGATTTGTAACTAAGTGCGTATTTCTGCCAATGGGCCTTGGAAATGATAAGAGGTGACAATGATATTTTTAGATACGTTACGTTCACCGATGAAGCCACATTCAAAAACAATGGCAAATTAAATCGTCATGATTGTCATTATTGGTCCCGTGTCAATCCACACCGGCACAAACCCGTAGACAATCAACACAAATGGCCGTTGAGGGTCTGGTGTGGAATTTAAAACAGTTATTTGATAGGACCGTATTTTTTTTTGACCGAAATGTTACTGGTAAATCTTATTTACAACTTCTCCGCGATGATTTGTTGGAGCTAATGGAAGATGGTGATTTAGAAACTAGGCAACGAATGTGGTTCCAACAGGACAGAGCAGCTCCACATTATGCAAAAAATGTGCAGAATGTTTTAAATTTACGGTACCCTGGTCGGCGGATAGGACGCGGTGGACCAATTCAGTGGCCTCCATGTTCACCAGACCTAACATCTCCTGATTTTTTTCTTGTGGGGTTATTTAAAAAATATTGTTTATGAAAGACAGCCCACAACCCGAAATGATATGGAACAACGCATTTGAAGAACGAGTGCAGCCATACCATGGGATGTGCTGCTCAAAACTGTGGACAACTTTTGCAGATGATTGACTTAATGCATTGAAGGAAATGGGGATAATTTTGAACAATTTATTCGGGGCTAATTTCATTAATTAAGCACCCCAAATAGTGAGAGGCAAGGGGTCTCACACTAATTAAGCACACCAACACGTGAGAGGCAAGGGAACATCATTCTACTACATCCATGTCATCGTTCCTGGGTAACGCTAAAAATAGGATACAGTACATTTTGTACAAAAATAGCTTAATTTGGCAAAACGAAAGATTTGGTGCAAATTTTTTTTATCAATGTGATGCGTCTTTCTAGGATAATTCTAAATAAATCTGAGTTCTTCCCCAATTTTAATTTTTCTCGATTTCAGCGTCATCTGTCAATGGTTAAAAAAAATGTTTCAGATGAAACTTGATTTATTTTTTATGGAGAATCCAAATTTGCAATAAAAAATGGGGGTTTCTATTTATGATTTAAAAGTTGCTCCCCGCCCCACCCAAGGGGGCAGGGGCTGGAGGTCATGTGTAGTATCATTTGATGTCCCCGTTTGAGCTTACAAATTTGTCTTACCCACTATTTTTACCCGACGTATGATTTTCAAGACAATCTCATCCGAAACTTCAAATGGACAACGGTTCAGCACTTCAACACAGATGCCCTCTTGTGACTTCCTATGGGTCCCGACCCCTGAAAATATCCAGGAGGCAATCTTTTGCTTTTATCTACATGAGGGATCTCAGCAGGTGGTGGACAGCTTCCCTGTTATGAGCTCAAGTGTAGCTAATGCCATCAGCATGGATCCTGTTCTACACCAGATGCAGTAGCATATCCAATGAGGTGGACAGAACGGCTCCTGACCCAAGCTGTTGGACCCCATCCATAATTACTTTGTGCTGTTCCACAGATTACACAGCATGGTATCCAGCACATCAAAGCACCTCCATTTGACACGCAGTTTAACAGAAAAGGGGAGCATCTCGTATGGATCTTTAAAATGCAGATGAAGAACTAAATGAGGATGCTTTGGTGGAAGTGGCGCTCTTTTTCCTAGTTCTTACACAGCCATCCCTACTAGTGAGAAGAGTCCAGTGGACAGGCTGCATGGGTGCCAGCCACACACCTCGCTGCACCTCCTGCTGCCAATCCCTTGCCCACCACCTGTGCCAACGGCACCCTGGCCCCGTATCTGGATTTGCGCCTCAGTCATTTTAAGTGCTGGATTCCGGCAGTTGTTCATGAGCCAGCGTTGTCTTCACAACACAGAACAGTTACAGGTTGGAGGCCTGCCATTGGAACTAACTGTGCCTGCAGGTGGGCTACACACCCACTGGCCATCTTGCACCTCCTTTGCTGTCCACATGTTATATCCTGGTCTCCAACCCCTTCTCTGCTTCCTGGGGCAGTTCCTCTCCCTCTGATCTGGCCTATAACAATGTGCTCCCCTTTGCCTCCCATGCCCTCAGCTGCTGTTTTTTCCAGGCCTTCCTGGATCACACAGGGCTGGTAGCAGAAGAGAACTTTCCGCAGGGTGAGCTGCTGAGTGGATCATTGGAGCTGCCCCAGTACATTTCTATTCTTGTCCCCGAGGAGCCGGAGAACTGCATCAATTCCACTCTGGCACCACAGACACTGGCAGATCGCACTGCATGGTGTCTGCCCATGGTAGAGTCATCATCATAAGGGCTACTTCCAGCTCCATTCTATGGTTACTGCCAACAGAGAGCTTCTGTCTGCATCGCACTCAGTTTAATGCGATGCCCGGGAGGTCATGGACATTGCTTCCTTCGTACCTGACCACAGCACATGGCGTTTGGTTCGCACTGAAATCACTATTGCCCTGAAAGGGTAGAGGACTGCAGTAACCCTCCATGTTACTGCTTGCCACATACCGGCACTTCCAATGCTGCTACCACAATGTCCTGCACAGTGCCGATGTAAGCCGTTGCATTTCAACTCACCTGCCCCAGGTATGATTGTCATTCTGGACGTTTGTATGTCACCATGTACCCAGATTCAGTACTTTACAATGCTCCATACAAATTATCTGCTTGGGTCGCAGCCACACTAACTAGGAGGATACTAACTAATTACCACCTTCTATGTTATTTAAGTTTGGCTGTGACTCAGTGTAAGTTACTTGGGATATCTTCAAAAGACATGCTATGAGCTCTTCGTAGAAAGTTTAACACTTGTTTAGCATGAAAATTAAGTCTCATAAATGCAACTTCAATTGCCAGAGGGATGAAAGTGTTAATCAATATGACACTACGGAGCATCCAAATTTTTATTGAAACACTATGCATGGTGGAAAATATGTTGAATATTTGTATTATGACACATATGAAACAGAATTACTTCATCTCTCCAAGCGAGCAGAAAGAGGTATGCCGTGGGCGATTATTTCAGTTCGCTAACCACATATTACTGTTCATCATTCCCAACCACTTTAGTTACAACCCACACAAGTCTATGAATCTCAGTACAGGAGTGATAGGATGTCAGGAGACAGCACATAGAAACAAGGGACTTTCCGTATGAGTCTTCTTTGTTACCATATCTGCTAATTCTTGTCTCTGAGACCTAGCAGAATGGCACCACCTTCTCCAGTCTCTGTTTGTATAGAATTAGTCCTGGACTTAGTTATTTTCCGGATAAATGGATGATATACACTGAATACACAGAAGGAGTTGAAGTAAATGGATATTTTCACAATGAATATATATCGCATGCTTCAGTGGCCTCCAAGATCCCTTGCAATTCTGTAGGAAATATTGTATATTTGTTTCGTAAAATTATCTTGAGGACAAACTCGAGGAAAGCAACAGAGTCCCTAAAAGAATAGTACTGTTTAGACCTGTCTACGAACACTACCCAATAGTTGTCACATACGTTAAACTTTAGTAAAATATTGAGTTAAAAACATTTACAGTGATTTGCTTGTTCTCTTAAATGACACTGGGCTTCTTCAGTAATCATGGCAGAAATCAATTCCAACCCTAGCTAAAGTGTCAATGTTTGTTTCACACAAAGAACCACCAGATGATGAAGTGTGTGAATCTGAATGTTCCAATTGATCATGGGAGATTCATAAAAGAAAAAGCAATTCCATGGTAGGGTGAGCAACAGCTGGATATACCAGTGATTCTGTAATGTATTCCTGGCACACCATAAGCAAATGCTGCCAAGAGATTGCATGTGGCACCCCCCCCCCCCCCCCCCCCCCCAAGTCGGAGAACTGAGTGCTTACTTGAATAGAAAACTTGAGGAACTGGTTATGTAAACAATTGTAAAAAGAACAAACCACTTAAAAAGTCTATGTTATCAAAAGGGACCATATTAGATGAATCTGAGTTATCACCATGTGAGTAAAAAAAGGATACACATTCATTACCTTTGGGGGTGGTCCCGAGTCCCTTCTTGAACTACGGTATGGTGGAGATTGTGGACTCCCAAGCGGTGAAGTCCCCAGAGGTGAACTCAAATCTGATGGTGAGTTCTTACATGGGCTTACCATGCTTATCTGCAAAATGGAGAGAATTACACACTTTTGCATCAGAAGGTTCCGTTTGCTACTCCATTTCATTTTGCAATGAAAAATGATAAACATGTAACTCACAATGCAGTACAAATTTAAATACAACTAAATGTAAGAAAACACTCCATGACGTTCAGAAATATCCCATTCACATACTGAATTCAGAAGCTAACAATTTCCTTTGATGTATTTTTCAAAAATTATGTTGCACATTTCCTCTTAAACTAGCTTTCTATACTACTTAACAAATCCTATAAAATCCTCAAATTTTATAACACTTAACTTTTTCTTCCATATGTGTTTTTCTTTCCATGTATTATGCAGAGAAATGAGGGACATTAATAGAAAAATTGAATAATCCACTGATCTAGCCCTGAAATAAAGTCACATATTCCACTTTAATTCATACTGTGGTATTCAGTTTGGCCACATGGACATAGTAGTAACAACACACACAAGTAAGTACACCCCTAGAGCATAAAACACTGAGAAAACTGTTCAGAAGTGCCATACACAGCCCAGGAACAATGGCTAGCCGAATCCAATGCAATGCAAAGAGTCCTGATAGTGGAGTAAAGTTAACATGAAAAAATACAACAACAGAATGAGACAGTGGGCACTCCACTCTAGGATTATATCAGATAGATGGCTTGTCAGTCTCTAGAGGGATGGTGTCCATTAGCTACCCATGCTGACTGCGATGTGGTGCTGTCGTCTATGTTTGATTGTGAAGCGGGACTTGCACTGCTGCATGCTGGTGCAGGGGAATTGAATTGTGATAGTTCATGCTGGTGTGTTGTTGCTTTTTGTTATGGTAATGGCCACTGAGGTGCCAGTATTACCACAGTCCTCACTACTTGGAGGGGTGACTGTCAGATGGTACAATACCAGCATCGCTCCCCCATAGTGTGACGTATCACATGGTACACAGGAAAGCAATATTCATGTTGTGCTGAGCACTGCTGATGGGTGCCCTAAGAGTGGACGGAAGGTCTGTGTTGGTTGCAACTGGAATTTAGGGCAGAAAATGCTCTTGGTGGCGATGACCCCATCGAAGGCGGATGCCTGATGGTGCAATGCCACTCACAAAGGGCGCCAACACCAGAGCTGGATCTGTGTGGACATCAGGTGCCTTGGTGAGTGAAAGCAGGAACTAATTGGGACCCTGAGGCTTGTGTGGAGGACACGAGAAAACAGCGAATGAGAGTGTGGTGAGCAAGGATGACTCAGAACAGGAGATGGAGCCAAAAATAGGGACCGTGCCTGTAGGGATGAAGGAAAAGACAAAAATCCAGACCCCAGGAGGGAGGAAAGCTTGGGAGGTGTGCGCGGGCAGCGGAGCCCAGATGGGGGTCCCTGGCACATAGTGTGACAACAAACATGTATGTGGTGTAGGCAGCAGGAGGTGCAACACAATGCATGGCTGGTGCCCCTGCAGCAGCTCAGCAGGGCTCTTCTCATCAATCGGAGTGGACCTGTCAGAACTGAGGAAAAAACTGAGGGCTTCTTCCATAGATGCGTCTCTGATTTACTACTTCATCTCCATTTCGAAAGTCCAGACTAAGAGCACCCCACAATGTCCTGTCTTCCTTATCCACTCCTAGTCCTTACCCAATTCCCTTCCCCAACCCAAGGTGTGATGGGATCCATGCTGAGGGGTGCGTGGCACATGGGAAGATGTGTCGCAAACAGAGCCTCAGGGATACCAGGCGACCTCCCTGAGCAAGTAGCCTTACACAGTGTGGCCTTTCCGTGGTGTGGACCGTGTAGATCCCCAAATCTCGTGGGACCAAGATGGACACGACTGATGAAAATAATTTAAAACAAACGGAGGGACAAACTGAGACCTCAGACACCCAAACATCGGGGTCAGGACCGTTTGAATGCACTCCCACTACTGAATCAGGGTCTAGACCTGAGCAAGAAGTGGAAAGTGTAACTATGAAATTGGACCAGATCAAGATTAAAGCCTTGTCTGGGCCCCAGAGGAGGAAACTTCTCAGGGAACAGAAACAAAAGGAAGCAAAAGAATGGCTTCCCAAACAAAAGTGGAGGGAATTAAAAGGGCACGAGACCAAGACCTCAAGAAAAAACTGTCTCAGGTTGAAAGGGATATGCAGACTCCCACAACGTCGAAGACAGGTAGCAAGAGGATAAGGGAGGAATCTAAGATTCCCTCCTCCCAGGATAAGCGAGTCCAGAAAAAGCCGATGCAAGAAATAGGGAAACAGACCTATAGTACTGCAGTCTTGGTTTTTAGGATGGCAGTTATCCAAGAAGGCTATCCACTGGTAAGCATCACCTCACAGCAGGAGCAGCTCGTGCAGATGGCCCTCTTTGGAGGGGCGGGGTGGGGGCGACACTGGTCCACGACCCAATTTCTGGAGGGTCTGTCTAGATTGCAGAGCCCTCATTTTTGTCTGTGAGGGGGTGCATACCATGGAATATCTAAAGGACAAGATGTCCATGATATCCTCATGGAAGGGTGCGATGCTGCTGTTCAAGACGGCAGCTGAGCTTCTTAAGACCTCAAAGGTATCAATATCGATACCAAAGATCCTTAAGGATGTCTCTCCAAAGACTCTGTTCAAGAAAATAGGGCTCCAGAACCCAAAAGTCTCGACAGATGATTGGAGAGTAATCAACCAGAAGGCTGTAATGGAAGGCAGAACCCTGGTGCTGGAAGTTGGAGAGAAGTAGCTGAAATTGTTTTTAGAGTTCTCACAGGTTGCCGTCAGGGTTATCAAAGGCCTCAAAAGCAATGATGGCAGCAAGATAGAGACTTGAGGTACTGTAGATTAATCTGCAGAACAGTAAAGGGGCCACTGCTGCCCTGAGCTGTCGCCTGGAGAGACAGGAAGTGGACGTGACCCTGACAAGAACCCTACTTATATAAAGAGGGTGTATCGGGCCTCGGTGGCTCTGGAGTTAAGCTGATTTCTGCTAGAAATCTAAGAAACTCCAGAACATGCATTTATGTGAGAAATGGAATTCTTTCATGCCAATGATGGATTTCTGTTTCAGGGACCTGGTGACCATCAGGATGCAGCAACATGAGGAAGGTATCACAAGGGAAATTGTTTTGGCCTCAGCATACCTTCCTTACGAAGGCAGTTCTCCACCTCCTTTGGAAGTGAGAAGACTGACAGAAGCTTGCCATCGGCAAGGTGACCAGCTGTTGGCTGGATGTGATGCCAGTGCCCACAATCTAGTTTGTGGCAGCAATGACACCAACAGTAGAGGTGACTTGCCACCAACAGTAGAGGTGAGTACCTTCTTGAATTCCTCTTGTCTAACAGCTTGGAGGTCCTGAATAGGGGTGAAAAACCTACATTCAGGAACAGCGTAATGGAAGAAGTAACTGACATTACCTTTGTTTCCATGATGATGGGCAGCTACGTCAAACAATGGCATGTGGCATTAGAGCCATACTCATTGGACCACATGTATATTAAATTCAAGGTTGAAATTGGAATCAGACTGACCACGGCCTGTAGGAATCGCAGGAAAATAGACTGGGAGACATATAGGAGGGACCTTGACTTAAGGTTATCAGAAATTAAAACCACGATAAGGAAACCAGTAGAGTTTGAGGAAGTGGCAGAGGCTGTAACCTCTGCCATAGTGACCTCATACCAGGACAACTGCTCAATCACCAAGAAGTGCACAAATAGGAGTGTGCCTTGGTGGAACAACAACTTCGAAACGCAAAGAAGACAGGTACGAAGACTGTTTAACCTTGTGAGAGGTAAAGAACAATGGGAAAAATATCGTGAGGACTTGTGAACTACAACCTTGCCACTAGACAAGCAAAGGAGGCATCCTGGAAGGCATTCTGTGAGGAAGTGTAGGGCATGGCTGATCAAGGCAGACTTCATGAAATCCTTGCTAGAGTACCAACTAATCCAGGAGATACATTAAGGGAGGAGGATTGGGAATATACAACGACAGCACATGAGACTCTGGAATTGCTCCTCACAACTCACTTCCCTCAATATGCTCTGGCAGATAACATAGGCCAGAATGCAATCCCTGAGAGACAATGGTTCTCAGACATTCGAAGAGAGGACTGGGAATCGGCCAAGGAGTGTGTTGACTTCAGTAAAATCGAATGGGCAGTGGGAACATTCCAACCACTTAAGTCACCTGACCCAGATGGTATCAATCCAGCTCTCCTGCAAAAAGCAGGAGAGAACCTTATAAGAGTCCTATGCAGGTTATTCAGGGTTAGCCTAGCAGCAGGAATCATTCCCAATGCCAAGGACATGAGAACAATCAGTCAGTCCTCCTCCACTCTTAAAACATTGGAAAAACTGGTTAATGTACATGTTTGGGAGAGGAGGCTAACTAGGCTCTTCTACATTCAAACCAACATGCATATCAACAATGTAAATCATGTGAGACAGCTCTCCACAAATTCATTGGGAAGGTGGAGAAAGCACTTCACTTTCAGGAAATGGCACTCTGCATCTTCCTGGACATCAGGGGGGGCTTTTAGTAGCACAACCTTCGATTCCATGGTTAGGGCAGCAGAGGTGCATAACCTACGGACCACTATATGTAGGTGGACTAGGGTCATACTTAGTGGAAGGAAGGTAGAGGCCACCAAGATAAATAAAAAGATGGTAATTAACACCACTAGAGGTTGTCCCCATGGAGGAGTTTTGTCCCCTTTATTGTGGAATCTAGTGCGGAACGAACTCACTGATGGAACTAAATTCCAGGCAATGCTTTTGCCAAGTATATGCAGATGACGTTGTCATAGAAACTCTACCTGTGAAGGGGATAGCGAAATATCTAGAGGTAACCTTGGATGAGAAGCTAACATGGACCCCTCACATTAAGAGCATCAACTCCAAGGCGAAAGGTAGAGCTTGTGGCAAAAATTGGGTCCTAAGCCCCAGAGGTATGCACTGGGTATACACCACAGTGGTTAGACCTGGGATCTCCTACAGGACTGTAGTGCGGTGGAAGAAAGTAGGACAGCAGGTTGCAGCTAAAGAGCTTGCTAAGGTGCAGAGACTGGCTTGCTTAGCCATAACAGGTGGAATTAGAAACACACCAACCGCTGGGATGGAAACCATGCTGGACATGTGTCCACTACACCTCTGGGTCAAGATGAAAGCAGCAGCTGGTACAATACAGACTCAAAACTGGTAAAAACTACATCTCATTGGGATATCCAGAATCACACACTAAGATAGTGAGTGAGGTAAATACAGGAATGGTTGGGGAAATGCCAGCTGATTATACACTCCTGGAAATTGAAATAAGAACACCGTGAATTCATTGTCCCAGGAAGGGGAAACTTTATTGACACATTCCTGGGGTCAGATACATCACATGATCACACTGACAGAACCACAGGCACATAGACACAGGCAACAGAGCATGCACAATGTCGGCACTAGTACAGTGTATATCCACCTTTCGCAGCAATGCAGGCTGCTATTCTCCCATGGAGACGATCGTAGAGATGCTGGATGTAGTCCTGTGGAACGGCTTACCATGCCATTTCCACCTGGCGCCTCAGTTGGACCAGCGTTCGTGCTGGACGTGCAGACCGCGTGAGACGACGCTTCATCCAGTCCCAAACATGCTCAATGGGGGACAGATCCGGAGATCTTGCTGGCCAGGGTAGTTGACTTACACCTTCTAGAGCACGTTGGGTGGCACGGGATACATGCGGACGTGCATTGTCCTGTTGGAACAGCAAGTTCCCTTGCCGGTCTAGGAATGGAAGAACGATGGGTTCGATGACGGTTTGGATATACCGTGCACTATTCAGTGTCCCCTCGACGATCACCAGTGGTGTACGGCCAGTGTAGGAGATCGCTCCCCACGCCATGATGCCGGGTGTTGGCCCTGTGTGCCTTGGTCGTATGCAGTCCTGATTGTGGCGCTCACCTGCACGGCGCCAAACACGCATACGACCATCATTGGCACCAAGGCAGAAGCGACTCTCATCGCTGAAGACGACACGTCTCCATTCGTCCCTCCATTCACGCCTGTCGCGACACCACTGGAGGCGGGCTGCACGATGTTGGGGCGTGAGCGGAAGACGGCCTAACGGTGTGCGGGACCGTAGCCCAGCTTCATGGAGACGGTTGCGAATGGTCCTCGCCGATACCCCAGGAGCAACAGTGTCCCTAATTTGCTGGGAAGTGGCGGTGCGGTCCCCTACGGCACTGCGTAGGATCCTACGGTCTTGGCGTGCATCCGTGCGTCGCTGCGGTCCGGTCCCAGGTCGACGGGCACGTGCACCTTCCGCCAACCACTGGCGACAACATCGATGTACTGTGGAGACCTCACGCCCCACGTGTTGAGCAATTCGGCGGTACGTCCACCCGGCCTCCCGCATGCCCACTATACGCCCTCGCTCAAAGTCCGTCAACTGCACATACGGTTCACGTCCACGCTGTCGCTGCATGCTACCAGTGTTAAAGACTGCGATGGAGCTCC
The DNA here is from genome assembly GCF_023898315.1 of Schistocerca nitens. Classification (NCBI taxonomy): domain Eukaryota; kingdom Metazoa; phylum Arthropoda; class Insecta; order Orthoptera; family Acrididae; genus Schistocerca; species Schistocerca nitens. The sequence continues at coordinate 432,787,845 of NC_064614.1, forward strand.
GTATGCCACGGCAAACTGGCTGACACTGACGGCGGCGGTGCACAAATGCTGCGCAGCTAGCGCCATTCGACGGCCAACACCGTGGTTCCTGGTGTGTCCGCTGTGCCGTGCGTGTGATCATTGCTTGTACAGCCCTCTCGCAGTGTCCGGAGCAAGTATGGTGGGTCTGACACACCGGTGTCAATGTGTTCTTTTTTCCATTTCCAGGAGTGTATAACAACTCCCAACTGCTTCAACAAGCCTTACAATATGATAATTGGAAACAGGGAGCAGTGGGAAAAAACAGTTCAACACGGTGCAGGGAACACTATCAGGTTCACTGGTGGCTCGAAATCAGACTAAGGTACTGGGGTCGGGGTGTACGAGGTTCAGCCAAGACTGGAGGGCACCATCTCTCTAAGAAAACTGGCCTCTGTATTCCAAGCCGAAATCACTGCAGTCAGGGTGTGTGTGTGTGTGTGTGTGTGTGTGTGTGTGTAGGAGAATGTGTGTAGGTGCTACAAGGACTGAAGCATCTACAGCTACTCAGACAGCCAGGCAGCCCTGAAATCATTGGCAGCTCTTGCAACAAGATGTAAGATAGTTGCAGAATGTCACAGGGTTTGGTGGAGCTAGGGGGAAGCAATAGGGTAAACTTAGTGTGGGTCCCTGGCCACTCAGGCATTGGTGGTAATGAACAAGCTGACAGATTGGTCAGGATGGGGGCAAAGAATCAATTCATTGGACCGGAACCTGTCCTGAAAATCACCAAGGCTATGATCAAACTAGAACTATGGAACTGGCTCAGAAGACAGCACATATAATACTAGACCAAGGTCTATAAATAAAAACGTGGTAAGGTAATGATGCCAAAGCCGTGTTTTAAAAAAAGCTCTGTAATCCTGGGCTTGAAAAAGAAAGAGATTAAACTCATGGTTGGACTGATGACCAGCCATGGGAATTTCAAAAAACACCTGAAAACAATGGGTATAACCGAAGAAAATCCTAAATGCAGGATCTGTGATGAGAGTAAAGAAACTGCATCAGAAGTGGAAATGGAGAGATATAAAAAGACTGGGTGTGATGGTGGAATGATGGCTATGTGGTGCTGGGATGGGAACAGGGAAAGGGCTGTATGGGTGAGGATAGTGACTAATGAAAGTTGTGGCCAGTAGGGTTGTGGGAACGTAAGATATATTGCAGGGAAAGTTCCCACCCGCGCAGTTCAGAAAAGCTGGTGTTGGTGGGAAGGATCCATACAGCACAGGCTGTGAAGCAGTGACTGAAATGATGGATACCATGTTTGGCAGCATGTTCAGTAACAGGGTGGTCCACTTGTTTCTTGGCCACAGTTTGTCAGTGGCCATTCATGTGGACAGACAGCCTGTTGGTTGTCATGCTACACAGAATGCAGCACAGTGGTTGCAGCTTAGCTTGTGTATCACATAACTGGTTTCACATGTAGCCCTGCCTTTGATGGGATAGGTGATGTTAGTGACCGGACTGGGGTAAGTGGTTGTGGGAGGATGTGTGGAACAGGTCTTGCATCTAGGTCTGTTACAGGGATATGAGCCATGAGGTAAGAATGGATGAGTATATTGTGTAGGTTCGGTGGACAGTGGAATACCACTGTGGGAGGGGTGGGAAGAATAGTGGGCAGGACATTTCTTATTTCAAGGCATTCAGTTGTTCCAGTCCTGAGTGGTACTGAGTTACGAGGGGAATGCTCGTCTGTAGCCAGGTGGTGTGACTTTCGGAGGTGGTGGTAGATTGGAAAGATTAGGCATGGGAGATCTGACCACCTCTCCACAGTTCCTGTCCCTTTACCATGCAGTGCCCTGCTTGTCACTATTGATGTCACCTCTCTTTGCACAAACATTCCTAAGGCCCATGGCCGTACTGCTATTGAACACTACCTTTCCCAACACCTGGCAGATTCCAGAGCAACAACCTCCTTCCTAGTTACCATGACCCACTATACCCTCACCCACAATTACTTCTCCTTTGAAGGCATTACCTACAAACAAATCTGGGGTATGACTATGGGAACCCGCATGGCACCATTCTATGACCACCAATTCATGGGCCATCTAGAGGAATCCTTCCTAAAAACCCAGAATCCTAAACACCTCAGCTGGTTCAGATTCACTGATGATATCTTCACTATCTGGATTGAGGGTGAGAACACCCTACTCACATTTCTCTAGAGCCTTAACAACTTCTCCTCCATTTGCTTCAGTTGGTCCTACTCAATCCAACAAGCCACCTCCCTAGATGTTGACCTCCACCTCAAAGATGGCTACATCAGTACCTCCATCCATAACAAACCTACTAACCACCAGCAGTACCTCCACTTCGGCAGGTGCCACCCGTTCCATAACAAGACGTCCCTTCCGTACAGTCTAGCCATCCGTGGTCGTCCTATCTGCAGTGGCGAGCAGTCCCTCTCATAATATACCAAGAGTCTCAGCGAAGCCTTCACTAACTGTAATTATCCTCCCAGTCTTGTACAAAAACAAATCCCCCATGGCTTATCTTTAAAGTCTCCCACCATCTTCCAAAGTCCCACCATCCAGCCACAGAGGAGAATTTCCCTTGTAACTCATTACCACCCAGGACTGGAGCAACTGAATTACATTCTCCACCAGGATTTCGATTACCTCTCATCATGCCCTGAAATGAGAATTGTCCTGCCCACTATTCTTCCCATCCCTCCCACAGTGGTATTCCTCCGTCCACCAAGCCCACACAACATACTCGTCCATCCTCACACAACACTGCTCACAATCCCTGACATCATGGCTCATACCCCCGTAATAGACCTAGATGCGAGACCTGTTCCGTACATCCTCCCACAACCACCTACTCCAGTCCAGTCACTAACATCACCTTTCCCGTCACAGGCAGGGCTACATGTGAAACCAGTCATGTGATCTACAAGCTAAGCTGCAACCATTGTGCTGCATTCCATGTAGGCATGACAACCAACAAGCTGGCTGTCTGCATGAATGGCCATCCACAAACTGTAGCCAAGAAACAAGTGGACCACCCTGTTGCTGAGCACACTGCCCAACACAACCTTCTTTATTTCAATGACTGCTTCACAGCCTGTGCCGGGATCCTTCCCACCAACATCAGCTTTTCTTATTTGCGCAGGTGGGAACTTTCCCTGTGATACATCCTACATTCCCACAACCCTCCTCTGGGCCTCAACCTTTGTTAGTTACTGTCCTCACCAATCCAGCCCCTTCCCTGTTCCCATCTCAGCACTGCACTGCACTGCACAGCCATCTTTCCACCATCACACCCAGTCTTTTTATTTATCTCCTTTTCCGCTAGCCCCCCCCCCCCCCCCAAATCTCTCCCCTGCCCACTGTCTAACCTGCTGCACTCCACTGTCTGCTACCCCCACCATACATCTCTTCCCCTCCACGCCCCAGTTTCCTCCACGCCCCAGTTTCCTCCCTTACCCTCACCCAGTTGCCAATCCCCTCCTGCATTGGTGCTGCTGCTCGCAGTGTGGTTGCTGTTGCCTGAGACTGCAGCTGTGTGTGTGAATTGGTGTCTGTCTGTCTATTATTCACGAAGGCTTTACTTACGAGAGTCTTTTTCTTGTGCCTATGTGCGACTCAGCATCTCCGCTATATAGTGAGTAGCAACTTTCCTTTTCATAATAAAGTTCTTCCTTTAGTTGGTTATGAAATGCAAGTGACAATGACCTGGCTCTGAAGGAATGAGTCTGTGCTGTGGGTTTAAGAAGAATGTGCACTGTAAAATCTCTGGCCTTGCCTGCCTATGCATAAAAATGTCTGAAAATTCTCTGCAAAGTCCATCTAATTACTTATATGGCACAAAACTGGAAATAGGGTTAGCCAAATTTGCGATCATGAACCCAAACACCTTAAAAGTATAGAAGCCAAACAAATTTTCTGTAAAAGCTCTGTCCATCACACGGAAAGTCAGTGTGTGGACCATCACCCTGTATGCTATCTTCACCATAAACCGTCCAAGATTAGGGATTTGCTGTCTGTTATAACTGATACATGAGGTAGCAAACGACGACAGGGAGCCAACACACAGATAAATATTAGAATTAATAAGCATAGCTGCCATGCCTGTATCCACTTGTAACTGTAGTGGTGTCCCGTTAATATACACAATGATGAACAGCTCATTAGAAACAGTTGCAAGCCTGTTACATGCATGGCTAATCACACCAATGTACATAAATCGAGAAGCTTGGCATACTGCCACAATTGGTCCTTTCTTCCTACAATGGTGGTAATAAGACCAATGCTTACATCAGGCCAACTGGTCATATTACACAAAACAAGTGCAGCAAGAAGGCAGGGGCTGATGGGAACCAATCTACCTGAGACATGTTTAAGTGGAGCATATGGCTGGGTGTGCTGCACTGTCGCAATGTCCACTTCCGAAGTTCTGCTGGAACGTAAGTGCATATCATTGCCTAAGCTGACAGCGGCCACATCCACCCAGGAATCCAACTGACGGCCCACCAACGGCTGAGGCCTTGCTAATGGACCAGTCAACACTCTGTCCAACATGCCCGTGCACTCCTGCTGTTGCAATTCAAGAGGTTTCTTGCTTTCCAGCTCTTGCCGTAGTAAGCTTTTAAGCACTATCTCCACGGACGGGCCTGATGACATCGTCAATTAGTGAAAAAAAACCATGTGAATGTTCAACTGGGCTCATCGCTGCTTGTGTAGTAACAACACACACGAATAAGTACGCACTTATAGAATAAACCATTTTCACGAGAAAACAGTTTTGAAGTCCCACACACATTAAAAAAAATAATGCCAGCCCACATACAATACAGCGCGCAGGGTCCTGAAAGCACAGTAAAGTTAACACAAGAATACACAATATCAGAATGATGCTGAGTGCACTCCATTCCAAGATTACATCAAATAGATTGCTTGTCAGTCTCTCAAGGTGGCTCTATCCATCAGCTGTGCATGCCAACCCTGAAGCAGTGCTAATTTCAATATTTGATTGTGCTGCTACCTGGTGGCCAGGACTGCACTGCCATGGGCAAGTTGAACCATGATGGTTTGTTCCAGTGATTCGCATCAAGTTATGGTAGCAGCCGTAGAGGTCCCATTATGATACGAGATGTAGCAAAGGGTTATTACAGATACTATGGAAAGATTTTGATCCTCATCGAAACCTCTCTCTGTTCTGCTTCAATTGATGTTGAATATAAAACTTTCCTCAGTTTCTGATTCCACTGGATTCTAATGAACATTTGTTCTGAAAGAGCTCCATGAAAAGCAATATCTCAGTATTAATACAGGGTGGGGCAATTGAAAGTGTCCCAGAGAACAGAGTTTCAGGGTACAAAGAAACACAGCAGAGGAAAGGAAATACAGTACTAATCTGACTACAGCGGATGTTGAAAGTGCCGACCATTTATCTCTTGTCACATTTGGGCACTGGCCAGCAAGCTCCTGAAGGGGGAAATGTTTTGCTGCAGTTCCTGAATACTATGATGGTTGTTGTGATACACATTAGACTTGAGGGCTCCCCACAAAAAGTAATTGCACTCTGATAGATCGGGTGACCTATGTGGCCTATTAGGGTCATGACCAGACTGACCTCAGCTAACAACTCTGTCAGGCATGAAGATTGTGTAACTGTGCTCCAAGGTTCGACAGTTGTATGGGCAGTTGCTCCATCCTGTTGGAAGTAACTGCACATCGTTTCCTCCTCCGTTAATGCTGCCACAAATGGTTTCAAAAAGTTGACAATGTAACATGCTGAAGTCAGAGTCTGATGAAAGAAGATCAGACCAATAATGCGGTGTGCAGACACAGCACACCAAACCCAAACCTTATGATCACGCAATGGTGTTTTTGGAAGTTATGCGGATTCTCCACTGCCCAGAACCTGTGATTCTGTGAGTTGACATAACAACTCCAGTGAAACCAGGCTTCATCAGACATAAAGAACAGATCCATCTCCAAGCCATTCATTGTTATCTCAGTCAATAGACATTCACAAAACTGAAGGTTCTAAGTAACATCTGCTGGTTTTAGCACATGAACAACAGATGCTCAGTAGGGATGCATGTGCACGTCCAGGTTGAGTATTTGTCCACATGATCAACATGATATGCAGGTCTCTGGCGACAGGCGTTGAGTTGATTTGGTAGGGCTCTGAAGCAGCATGCGGTGAATCACAGCCACATTTTTTGGTTGGGGGCATGTTTCAGAATGTTTCTTTGACTTGTTCCAAACATATCCTGTCCGATGCCATTTTTGGAATAAGCACTGTATGGTGCTCTTTTCTGGCACATTGACAACATTAAATTCTCATCAAACAACTGACCACACTGTTTCCATGACTGTCGTCACATAACTTTCCACAATGAACACCTGCTGGCCCACTATGAGTACCATCACCTCCTTTGCACTGCTCCACTCACACTGACACAGCCTCTGAACCAGTGCGGGTCACGTGATGGGCGTATACGTGATGTGCACGTCACGGGGTGTTGTTATATGTGTACAATCGTGTCCAGTTGTATCCACTTGTCTGGGTCACTTTTATTTGCCCCATCCTGTATATTCTTTAAGGAGCAAAGATAACAATCCACTGAATCATAGAAGTGCTGATTTCTCAAAGGCACACAAACAAGTCTGAGAATTTGACTAGCTTTTGAACAAATCCTTTTTGGAATCTACAGTGCACACGCTTGCACATCCCACCGCTCTCCCCTCCCACACACTCCTGTATGAGATTCCTTAAACTGTCAAGTGGTTTAGTAATTTCTTGAGTGGTTATGGTCCACAGGCTATGTGTCTGTATAAAATTGAAAGTCAGCTGAATAATACTGTGTCTGAGCCAGTGTAAGCACTTAGGGGCATACATTGTGGAGCTGTACACTCCATGAAGCTGCAGCAGGTCATGAGCAGCTAGCATTAAGGACATTAGATCCGCAAGTAGTACAGAGGAATGAGATGACCTAGTCCATCTTTGACATGATCTAGTCCATCTTTGACAATACTATAGCTGCAGTTTCAAGAAAGGCAACAGAAGACTTAATGAGACATTCTACTATATGACATCGAGCTGCAATCCCTAACAGTCAACACTTCACTTCATACAGATAGACAGCCGAGTTCAGGAACCACTGAAAAAAATGATCTTCAAATCTGTCCCTCATTAGCGTCAGCGACTACAGAAATGTGGATTATGAATGGAAAGGTGGGTCATAGAATCAATTGCTGATGTGCCATCCTCAATCCAGGGAATTCAACGTATAATTGCTCTTGACCAGGGAAGTTTTGGGGTAGATCCAGTAGTGGAAGCAACTGACAATATTTTAAACATGTTAGTTCCACAATGAAATGATGAACCTAACGAACAGCATGACAAGTGTAGCAAGAGTAGTCATATAAACAACAGTACTAGTTATTGCACAAATGGCTAAACTGTCAATACCAGTTTTGTATAAGTGGAATAGTAGTTTTTTTTCCTTTCCTTTCATGCTGTTAATATGTAATAAGTATTAATAATTATTACATAAATTTGTGATTATATGCAAATAGATGGGCTGTATAGCCTATTAAGAAAATAGGCTGTAATTGTGAAGAAGAAACAAATTTTAAAAAATGAAGACACAACTGTTGATTCTTTATGAATCTAATATGAGAGCATTCATACAATGTCAAAAATTTTCATAGGAAATATTACTAGAAATTTATCACTTTAAAGGAGATACTTCCTGGTATATTAAAACTACATGCCATATCAGTTTCAAATCAAACCCTTCCCCATTTGCTGCCTCAGCTATCTCATGATCTGTCCCACAAGTGCATAATTTGTCCAGGTATCACTTCTGAGAGAAATGGTTTCTTGGAGACAGACTGTGGCCAATGCACCAGAACCAGCTTTTCAGCTCATGGTAGAGTGTATGCAGATATTCAACTATGAAAGAGGAACTGCATGTCCAATTGGGATCCAAATCCAGACCCTTACCTGTCTTGAACAATGCTCTTACCATATGAATTATGCCACTTGCCAAACAGTATGGCACAGCTAGTGGTAGGCTAAAGTTTTGGGCCATGTCATGTAAAATGTGTGAATAGCTCGGTTTGATAATAGCTCTATTTATTCATGGGTCTCGACCCAAATGCTGACCTTGTTCTCATCTTTAGTCTCCAAAAGACTTTCGTACCAGTGTACATTCCTCTACACAGTGGAAGATTACTTCAGGATTTGGAAAGTTATTTTCAAATTTTTAATCAAGTTTTTTCCCCCTAAGATCTGCCTCAGATCATATTAGCTTTACAACAAATGCACCATAGTTTTTGAAATGACAAAGACCCTGAACATGTAAAATTTCCTTTTTGAAAATAATAATAATAATAATAATAATTTAATAATAATAATAATAATAAAATTCCCGTGGAGGCCCGGGAAAAGAATAGGCCTCCGGTATGTTCTGCCAGTCGTAAAAGGCGACGAAAAGAACAAACCACTAATAGGGCTAACCCCCCTTTTAGTGTGATTAGTTGGTTCAGGACAGAACTAAAGAAGCCTCGGACAAGTGCCGTCGTGGTCGGGGACGACGCTTGAACCCTATGCCCGCCCACAATGGTAACGACACTGCTAGCCAAGTGGAAAATGATTTAAATCCAAATAGAGGTGTTTTGCAGGGTATGCTTCCTGCAACCACCCTAGAAGGAAAACAAAGACAGAGGATGAGATGGTCAGATGAAGTTAATCGACACCTCATGTTCTGTTATTACCAAGCAACAAACCTAGGAACCAACACAACTGGATACAGATCACAAGTATACGCAACATTTATTACCAGATACCCAGAATTAAAATTTTTAACAGAACAACGACTAGCTGATCAGATCCGTGTAATAATCAAAAATAACAGGATACCCCAGTCAAAATTAGAAAACATCAAACAACAAGTACAACAAATACTGGAAAAAAATAATGTGCAATCAGAAGAAGAAAATACAGTAATGGACTCAAACATCCCAGGGCAAACAAACAAAGAACAACATGCATCAATTAAACAATCAGAAGAAAACGAAATCTTAAGACGCCCACCAGAACAAGCACAAATAGAACACGAAGTGACACACATGTTAGATATAGAAGAAAAATTTCAGCTGACATATATAGAATACAAAGACACAAATACAGACATTAGACCATTCTTGCATAGACCGCCAAATAACCCACAAGTCGAAACAACAATAAAAACTGTCAACACAATCATACACAACAAAATAAATGAAAACACAACAATGGAAGAGTTACAACTGCTGGTTTATATATAGGAGCACTCACTACACTAAATATACACACTAGGCAGAGGTCAGAACCAACCAACACACAGAAGAAACCCACAAAACCAGCATGGCAACACAGGCTACAGATCAGAATAGAAAAACTGAGAAAAGACATCGGACAGCTAACACAATTTATAAGAAATGAAATGTCAGGGGAAAAAAAAAAAAAAAAAAAAAAAAAAAAAAAAAAAAAAAAAAAAAAAAAAAACGAAAAAGGTTAGGTAAAATCTCACAACAAGAAGTGATAGAGCAATTAGATGAAAAGAAGCAGAAATTACAAGCATTGGCCAAATGACTTAGAAGATACAAAAAAAGTGAAAATAGAAGGAAACAAAACCAAACATTCAACACAAACCGAAAGAAATTTTACCAGACAATAGATAACACACACATTAAAATAGACAATCCACCAAACATAACAAATGGAACACTTCTGGAGCAACGTATGGTCAAACCCGGTACAACATAACAGGCATGCACGGTGGATACAAGCAGAAACAGACACATACAAGTTGATACCACAAATGCCTGAAGTGATAATTTTGCAACATGAAGTCACCCAAGCAATTAATTCTACTCACAATTGGAAAGCCCCTGGAAAAGATAAAATAGCAAATTTCTGGCTAAAGAAGTTCACCTCAACACATTCACATCTAACTAAATTATTTAACAGTTACATTGCAGACCCATACACATTCCCTGATACACTTACACAAGGAATAACTTATCTGAAACCTAAAGATCAAGCAGACACAGCAAACCCAGCTAAATATCGCCCCATAACATGCCTACCAACAATATACAAAATTTTAACTTCAGTCATTACACAGAAATTAATGACACATACAACACAGAACAAAATTATAAATGAAGAACAAAAAGGCTGTTGCAAAGGAGCACGAACGAGGATGTAAACAGCAACTGATAATAGATGCAGAGGTGACATATCAAGCTAAAACTAAACAAAGGTCGCTACACTATGCATACATTGATTACTAAAAAGCTTTTGATAGTGTACCCCACTCATGGTTACTACAAATATTGGAAATATACAAAGTAGATCCTAAACTGATACAGTTCCTAAACATAGTAATGAAAAATTGGAAAACCACACTTAATATCCAAACAAATTCAAATAATATCACATCACAGCCAATACAGATTAAGCGTGGAATATACCAAGGAGACTCATTAAGTCCTTTCTGGTTCTGCCTTGCTCTGAACCCACTATCCAACATGCTAAATAATACAAATTATGGATACAATATTACTGGAACATACCCACACAAAATCACACATTTGCTATACATGGATGATCTAAAACTACTGGCAGCAACAAATCAACAACTCAACCAATTACTAAAGATAACAGAAGTATTCAGTGATGATATAAATATGGCTTTTGGAACAGACAAATGTAAGAAAAATAGCATAGTCAAGGGAAAACACACTAAACAAGAAGATTACACATTGGATAACCACAGCGACTACATAGAAGCGATGGAAAAAACAGATGCCTATAAATATCTAGGATACAGACAAAAAATAAGAATAGATAATACAAATATTAAAGAAGAACTAAAAGAAAAATATAGACAAAGACCAACAAAAATACTGAAAACAGAATTGACAGCAAGAAACAAGACAAAAGCTATAAATACTTATGCTATACCAATATTGACCTACTCATTTGGAGTAGTGAAATGGAGTAACACAGACCTAGAAGCACTCAATACACTTACACGATCACAATGCCACAAATATAGAATACATCACATACATTCAGCAACAGAAAGATTCACATTAAGCAGAAAGGAAGGAGGAAGGGGATTTATCGATATAAAAAACCTACATTATGGACAGGTAGACAATTTAAGAAAATTCTTTCTAGAACGAGCAGAAACTACAAAATACACAAAGCAATCACTCATATAAATACATCGGCTACACCACTACAATTTCATAACCACCTCTACAACCCTTTAGGTCACATAACATCAACAGATACGAAGAAAGTAAATTGGAGAAAGAAAACACTACATGGCAAGCACCCGTATCATCTAACACAGCCACACATCGATCAAATTGCATCCAACACATGGCTAAGAAAAGGCAATATATACAGTGAGACGGAAGGATTCATGATTGCAATACAGGATCAAACAATAAACACCAGATATTACAGCAAGCATATTATTAAAGATCCAAATACCACAACAGATAAATGCAGACTTTGCAAACAACAAATAGAAACAGTAGATCACATCACAAGCGGATGTACAATACTAGCAAATACAGAATACCTCAGAAGACATGACAATGTAGCAAAAATAATACATCAACAGCTTGCCTTACAACATAAACTTATAAAACAACATGTGCCCACATACAAGTATGCACCACAAAATGTACTGGAGAATGATGAATACAAATTATACTGGAACAGAACCATTATAACAGATAAAACAACACCACATAACAAACCTGACATCATACTCACCAATAAAAAGAAGAAATTAACACAACTAATCGAAATATCCATACCCAATACAACAAATATACAAAAGAAAACAGGAGAAAAAATTGAAAAATACATCCAACTGGCTGAGGAAGTCAAGGACATGTGGCATCAGGTTAAAGTTGACATTATACCAATTGTACTATCAACTACAGGAGTCATACCACACAATATCCACCAGTACATCAACGCAATACAGCTACATCTGAACTTATATATACAACTACAGAAATCCGTAATTATTGATACTTGTTCAGTTACCAGAAAGTTCCTAAATGCAATGTAACATATACCGTACAGTTAAAAGGAAGTCGCGCTTGATCAAGATCCGCGTCACTTTCCATTTTTAACCAGACATAACGTCTGAGACAGGAAAGAGAAAATAATAATAATAATAATAATAATAATAATAATAATAATAATAATATGCTTGCTAAAAGTATTTCTTCCCTTTTTATCCTTATCATACACATCACCACAAAAAAAAAGTGTTCACAAAAGTGATCATTCCCCGACTAAACTAGCGAAATGAAACAGATATTTATGTCTATGGTTTCTTCAGCACTAAAATCATTGAAATATCTTTAGCAAATCTCCCCTCAAAAAAGGACTGGTAATTACTTCCTCATTCCACAATCAATGCTCTTTGATACCGAAGCAGCAACATAGAAAGTCTGTATAAAGTGCTGACAAGCAGAGCAATGCAGCATACAAGTAAAATGCTCAACCAGTTGACGAGTGGTAAATAAGTGGAAACACAATGAAAACCACACTGTGGTCACCCACTTCTGATTCCTTGGTGAATTCCTTGACATTCAAGATGACTGCTCAATTCAGCCTATTACCATTTCCTTCTCGCATAAATTTCAAAATTTCATCTCATTCTTAACGAAAGGAGGAAACTAAGATGATGACATTGAAGAAGAAATAAAGGTAGTTCATCTGTTTCAATCTTATGACTTATGCAATTTGAATCTGAAACCATAAAGCCTGTTCTGTCTTAGTTAATTTGGTTGCATTAATTTTTTCCAATGATGGAATTAACTATTCTAAATAAGACAACAGAAGCATAGTGCTGTAATCAAAGTAAACTGGACAATGTATCCTCGTCACTGGAAAGAGAAACTGGTAACAAAGAATATATCCTATATGCACCACTCAAAACAATTAGAAGGACAAGAATTTTATCAAGGGTGCCTTGTACGTAGCCTGTGATTAAGATATATACTGTTGCTTTTAGTCTCAATGCGCGTTTTAATTATGAGAACAATCCTCCACAATTCATTTGAAAGTTATGGCTTAGTGGCAATATTCAAAGTATCATGCTATAAGAGTGAAATGGATGAGTAATGTCTTTCACTCTACCATCTAGTTAGTGTAAGTAACAAGAGCATCTCTACACTCTTTCTGTACGTTTCATCAGACACTGCGACACATCTGACTGATGCAGAATGTGTTCAGGCAGTGTAACTACTGCAGGAAGGTTGGACTATTCACACAGTGTCTACAGAGTTTAATGTGGCTTCATTGTTCTTGGGAGGATTTGGTAACAATTTTGTCAAACTAGTACATACACAAATAAGCCAGGGCAAGGGAGACAATGCAAAACATCCACCACAGATGATTGACATGTGGTTTATTGTTCTCTTCACTGGCGCACTGCGACAGCCAGGAACCTACAAAATGATCTAAGAGCAGCAACTGGTTGCAGTGTCAGTGATCAAACAATATGAAACGGACTCCAGGAGGCGCGTTTAAGGCCAAGACGAACTCCTCACATCCCTCGATTAACTGCTTTGGCAAATGAGGGATCGATTCTGATCTGCTGAGGAACATAGAAACAGGCAGATGCGTCACCTGTGCAATGTACTGTTTACAAATGAGTCTAACATGAGACGACAGTAGTACACATGTATATCGCCATCTTGTTGAATGTTATAATGAAGCACTAGTTCAGGAAATGGACATCTGGCTGCAGCTTAGTCATGGTGTGGGGTGGCATCACAATTGATGGCCCATAGAACCTTCAGATACTTAGAGGTCAACTTAATGCTCAGAGGTACATCAATGAGATTGTACCGGATCATGTTATGCCCATCACAGTTGTAATGGCTTTAGACGGGCCTGCTCTGAGTTCCGACCTCAGTCCTCTTGGGCATCTATGGTGTATACTGGACAGACAACTTTGGGCCCCTCCTGTAATACCTCAGACTCAACTTGCAGATGTCCTTATTGAGGCGTGGAAAAAAAAAATCTACAGGAAAATGTTTACAGACTAGTCAGGAACACGCATCAAAGATGTGAGGCAGTAAAACAGGCAAATGGAGAGCCTACCAAACACTGAAATGTTTCTTTTTGTGCCTTATGTCAAGTAGTTTCCACTTTCGTTTACAAACATTATGTTGTCTGGCCATAGCAATAGCATGTTCATTTATGTTAATCAGAGGTTTCATTTTCCACAGCAAAATTCTGCTTCACTCCAAATATTTCCACAAAAATAATGCAGGTGCTTAAAATGTTGTTCCTCTAATTTTTGAGCACTATATAATTTTACGTATGTAATGAAGAATGTCCTACCGTTGGAACAACCTGAGTGGGTGCTGTAGTTATAAGCAGTGTTGCCGGAGATGACTGCTGCTGTACAGGCAGGGCCGGCAATATGCTTGAAGCTTGTTTTGTTGGCACCTGGGCCGCTAGCGTTGGCCTTTCTGGTGTTGCCGTAAAGTTGAAGACTGTATTTGCAGAAGGAGCTGAAACAAGGAATAAGAATCTTTACAGGTAACTAGTGTAGTAGAAGAGAAAAGTTACAGACATAGAATAGAAAAGACTTAACATAGACAGAGTATACAAAACAGAAGGACAAGTATCAAGATACATTTTACGCAAAAAGTTTGAATGTCATGAATCATAATTGACAACCTTTTCTTATAGAAGTGCAACATGTGAGCACAATAATCAACTGTACGTCACGTACCAAGTACTGTAGTGTCACTACTATTTTACGAGCAAATCAGTGGGAATATAGTGGTAAAGCACTGCAGCAGGTGCAGGCAGCTGGCAAGTGAGAGATGCTTTTCCAATAACCGTAACAGGGCTGTTTAATTCTTTGTGGGACAGGCTCGATTCTGCGAAACCTGCCAGCACAGTGGAAAGAGATGGCTTTTGCAGTACAGGCAAGGGGATTTCTCTGCCAACATGCTTCAGCAATGTTGTCAAGAATGTGACTATACTCTGTTCTTCATAAGAATAAACTTGATGTAAACATTAAGCCATGTATTCTTCCATTTGCTTAAATCTCATTGGATTATGTTTCACATGGAGAGAAAACCAAGTTGCAACCAGTACAGTTATGTACACTGATAAGGATATGTTTTATGCCGTGTTACACACACAAAGACTGAGCGATAATGCAGGACAACAGCTTTACCGGCACATTGAACTTGGACAGCAATGGCCAGCCAGATGGGCCAACTAACCTGCAGTGATGTGAGCAGTTGCAGGTTCAGATGTAGAAAGAGACGAGCAAAGAAACTATATAGCTTTGAATGTCATCTAACTTTCAAAGAGAATGAAATAATATTCGGCAGAACTCCAGCACTACTGCATGCTTCTTAGGTGACCAGATGGAAATCATAAAATGCTCTTGTTCTTGCCTAACACAGTATTATAAATACAAAGTAGTGAGATGAAAATTCCTAAGTTAAACACAGGGTAATTTTTCTGAGAGAGCTATGTGTGAAGCAAAAGCATACTGCAGGGATTTCACTGCACTGTTGAATACTGAAACCACTGAAGATATTAATTACACTATCATCTAATAATCTCTTGTCTCCTTCCTTATCTGAAACCGAGAAATACATTTCAGTTCTGGAACTTTCTTCTGCTATGTTGATAATGAGTCAACCTACAACAGAATCCATGAAGCCACCCATGTGCCGCATTTTCTCCTCTTCTTTTATGACGTGCCATTCTATATCCCACCAGCGTTCGGCACTGACATGTGAAAAAGCTGTGCGCGTTAGTTTCAGTACATCTGGCAGCTTGGCAATCTTGTTATTGCTTGGGCCAAATCCCTTAACTTGGCTCCAGATCAGTTCTGGTGGATTCATATTGTAATGGTACAGTGGCAAATGCAAAAATGCAGCATTTGTACGTGCCGGATGCTGTGAAAATGATTATTTTTCATGCTTCTATGATGCTTCTGGTTCATGTGAGACTACAACTGTGGTATAAAACAATGGGCACAGTCCAAATAAAAAGTATTTGGATTTTCATTTTTGCCCTAAAAATTTAAACTGTTATGTTTTCTTAATTTAGGCAACATTTATTAACAATCTTTCATAAAATATCGATAAGTAAGAATTTGTATTTCAAATTAAAACAGGAATTTCACTTACAATATGTAATTACAAACAAGAAGATGTGCATTATTCATAAAAAGTGATAACGAATTTTAAAATTACGAGATGTAGGTATTTCAAATTGAACGGAAAAAAAAGAGGACTATGGTGAGACCTGAACGAGCGATCCATGAACTGCACTAGGTTATCAAGCAACTACACTACACTTTATGTGTGTTTGTACAGGGTGCGGCAGTCAAACTACATTTATTATTAGTGCGCGGAAGCGTTGGAAGTAGTGGGGGGCGAGTAACCAAGGTCACCACTGCGCTCCCCCAACACAAAGCATTTCAGTAGCCATGGAGCAGTGGACTAAGCAACAATGGTCGTTTGCTGTGAAAGCATTCTACCAAAGCAGTAGCTATGTAGCTGCTCAGCTTTGTTTCCGGGTACATTTTCAAATTAATTGTAATAGGCCGGTGCCTTCGGTTAACTCAATAAAAACTTGGGTCGAAAACTTTGAATATGTCGGTGGAACAACAAGGAAAAGAGGTGGCAGAGCGAAGACAATGCGTACTCCCGAGAATGTGGAACATGAAAGAATTGCTGTGGGAAGAAGCACCTGGAGATCAGCGCGTAGACAGAGTGTTGCGCCTGGAATTTCTGGCAGGACTGTCTTAAGGATTTTGAGGTTAGACTTACATCACCACCCATACAAAATCGAAGCAGTTAACGCTTTGAATAATAATGACCTCATCGTCTGACAGCATTTATGTGAAAGTCTTTTGCAAATGATTGAAGAAAATGAGGAGCTTGTTCACAACCTCTGGATGAGTGACAAGGCACATTGTCACCTCAGTGGATATGTGAACAAACAGAACTTTAGATATTGGAGTGATCAGAATCTTCACCAACTCCATGAAAAACCCCTGCACTCAACCAACGTAACAGTTTGGTGTGCAATGTCCTCATCGGGAATAACATGCCTTTATTTTTTTGAGAATGAAAGAGGGCAATCTGTTACTGTGAATGCTGAGTTCTATTCAACAATGTTAAGGACATTCTTCATACCTCAGCTTCGTCAGTATGCAGTGAATGATGAAACATTATTTCAACAAGATGGAGCTACAAGTCACACAGCCCACCTGAGAATTATTGTTTTCAATGAAGTTTTTCCTAACCGGGTGATTTCCAAGAATGGAGTGGTTGCTTGCCGCCCCCCCCCCCCCACCTGACCTTACAGCTTGTGATTTTTTCTTGTGGGGTTACCTTAAGACCAAAGTGCACGAAGAATAACCTTGTAATGTTGGTGCTCTCAAAACAAGAGTAAGGCTGGAAATCAAGAGAATACCTCAGCATATGCTCCGTCACATGATGGACACCTTCATAATGTGTCTGCGAGAGTGCTGTGATCAAGAAGGATGCCATCTTGCTGATGTTATTTTCAAACAATGAAAAAATTTGTTGATATTTCTTAAATGCTTTTTAACGTAGAATAAGCAACATTTGTACACCTACAATACTTTGCACATCATACTTTTACTCATTAGCAGATAGCTAAGGATAGTCTGAAGGACATTCTTCATTACAGAGTATGACAAGAGGTAGTCAAAACTCTGGTGAAGAACATGATTCCAGATTGCACTTAGCTGCCCTCCCCTCCACATCCCTATATGCTCTGACAAGCAGCAATTTACCGTCCCCCAACCCTACCCTGCTTTTCCTCCCCCTCCCCTCCACCACCCAGATTGCTTCTCTCATCATGCACAGTTGCTTGCAGTCTGACCTCGGCAGCCAGAGACTGTTGTCAAGTGTGTGTGTGTGTGTGTGTGTGTGTGTGTGTGTACTTCAGGAGGTGGTTTTTGGCGAAAGCTATCATTTGTTTAGCAGTCTTTTTGTTATGCTCGTCTGAGACTCAACACATCCACCACTACATGGTCAGTAGCAATTTACCCTTATCACAATATTGTCATTATTTCATCCTGGATTTTACACTGCTCGATTGTCAGATCTCTGTATTTTGGATTTTTATTTTTTTGGAGGAACTAGTATTTATATTGTAAGAATACATATAATTATGCAGAACTAACTTTGATTCAATTTTATGACGATTGAAATTAGTGGATTAAAAAAATCAACAAACAAGAGTGACATTCTAACATGTCAGAACATAATACGCTTTCAAGTTTTCACTCACTCTCACTCTCTCTCTCTCTCTCTCTCTCTCTCTCTCTCTCTCACACACACACACACACACACACACACACACAAAAGCCGGTAAAATGTGGGTTAATACTGGTTACAATCACAAGTTAAAAGGGTAGTGTGTGATATTAAAGCAAAAAATGATGGGAAAGAATAGCAAAAAGAGGGTAAGAGAGTGAAAAAAGGGTGTTTCTGATGATGTTATTGGATATGTTTGAAATAGGAAAGAAGGAGGAAGAAAATGGCCTGTGATTTCTCAAACAAAGTATCCCTGCATCTATTTTAGATGATTTTGGCAAATAATAGAAACGCTACTCTGGACAGGGAACAGAACTGTCGTCCTCTCAAATGTGAATCAAATGTTCTTATCACTGAGGGGATGGCCTAGACTTCAGGGGAAGAGGTTCGAACAGCTTGTCAACTGACACACCTATTTAAGTCACCAGTGATGTGAGGTGCCGCATCTTGAGAAAGAAGATGGGAAGATGACTAAGTTTACAGTTAGTTACAATTTGGCAGGAGCTATTCACACTGGTAGATAGCTGGTCATTCACATTTACATAGAACACTGCATAAAGTTTTAACATAGCTGGTAGATAATATGGCTGCTTTAAATTATGACCTTCTCTCAAATCTAATCATATGAGGCAACAGTTTGTTGCGAAAGCTTGAATTTTGTGTGTGTGTTTGTGTTTGTTTGTGTGTCTATCGACCTGCCAGCACTTTTGTTCGGTAAGTCACATCATCTTTGTTTTTAGACATATATGTAGTACATGTGACACAACTGCAATCGGAGGTGGCAAGTGTGTGTGTGGTATAGATAACCCAGCTGGATCATATGTGAGACTGTAGGAATGGGAAGAGAGGCATAGAGATAGACTAGAACACTGGGTAGGTTGGGTTGGTGTGAGACATCACTTTGGTGGAATATTGAAATGAAATTGTGGTATAGACTAAAACAATTTTAGAAAAGCCTAAAGCACAGTTTTCACAGTTGCCAAGTAAGAAGAATTCAATATTGCAGAAAACCTAATCACTTGTATGACACAATTAGATTCCTTGGCAAGCTAGGTTTTTATTATGTTAATTTGAATTCAATCACAAAAATTCCAAACAAATGGTGAGAGGAAACAGGTTGTCCAATGGCCCACCATGTCACAAATGTCATCTTCTTTTGATAAACCTGATGATCTGACAGTCTCTTGTAGTGTACAGATAAGCCAACATTGGCTGAGTGAGAATGTTTCGTGTAATTAACACCCAATAAACAATGTCTGAAGACAGTGAGTATAGATACTTAATATACAATGGGGCTCTGTTTAGATCCAAAGGTTCCCTTAACTACAATATGGACGCAGTGGTCTCATCCTCTAGATATGCTTTTCCTGGACTTTTTATTATAAATGGGCAAAATACTTATGGTTATATCATGGTTCGTACTACAATAATTTAAAATTTTTCCACTGGGGTTGGTAAATACCCCAGGTATATAATACATGATTTTCAATTTTATATTTTAACTTTATTATGAAAATAAAAACTTGGAAACAATGCACCTTGTCAGTTAAGATTTATATGTCCACTGTTGTAACCAGTTTGTAGAAAATACATACATGGCTGGAACAAACTCACAGTTGGATATTGTGTTTTGTTGAAGTAAGGCATGTTACTATATTTTACTCATAATGAATCATGGCATATGCTTTGAAATGGGGCTACAGGATCGAGCACTTTTTAATTGAGATAGAGAAGAGTGATAGTGATACTAAATCAATTTTTGGAAATGGCGATGAGAGTGATGCTGATGTAAATGTGACAGGAAGATGTACAGGTCAGAGATGACGCGGATGTAAATGAATGTGAAGAAGACGATAATGGTATTCAGGAAACTAGTGTTCCTACTCTTGTATCTAGAAGTGGACAGGCCACATAGGAAAAAACACCACCTGATGAGTGAAGGAAACTTCCAGGAGTATGATATGTAAGACTGCACACATTCCACATTACCTTAGACAACAAATACAGACAATGGCATACAGTCTCAGATCTTTTATCACCAATCACATGCAAAATGTAATAGTAATGCATACTAATAACCATGCAGAAGGCAGTAAAATTCTAGACCCATATTTTGAATGCTGGATTGGACTTGACTTAATAGAACTACAGGTATTCTTCAGTTTAGTAATAATAGCTGGTTTACATAAGGCAAGTGGGAAACCTTTGAGCATAATTCGGTCAGATGAGTATGGCTTACCCATTTTATGAGCCACAATGAGCTTTACAAGATTTCATGATATTCTGATGCATCTCTTGTTCGATGATAAACTTGCATGTGAAAAAAAAAGCAGTTTCTGGATCATAAGCTGAACCTATATGGGCTGTGTTTGAAATGTTCATTGGTGCATGATTACATTTTATATCTCTGAGCCTTACATAACCACTGATGAGCACCTGTGTACTTTCAGGGGATGGTGTCCATTCAAGGTGTACATTCCTTAAAAACCTGGACAGTGCAGGGTAAAAGTGCACACTGTTGTAGATTGTGAGACCAATTATCTCATAAATGCACAACTGTATACAGGATAATCTGCTGAATGAAGAGAAATAAATAAATGGAAAGTGGTGGACACATTTCCACTGATAATTTTTAACAAGTTCTCAACTTAATTATAGCATGCCACAATGGTGTTATAATTTCAACAACATGCACTGGTCTCGCAATAAGTCACTATTATTTTTGTGAAAATATTTTACATTTCAATGTCACATAACTGCTAGAATCACTTTGGGGTAAAAAAAAAGACCCCATATAACATGTTTTTTGAGGGCTGATACCATGCAAGGTTAATTACATTTTGCAGGAGCATTCTGAGTTATTAGTTGAATATTCCGAGACAGGATTTTCACAGCTTCCCTAAAACCTAAATGATGGAACATTTTCTCGCATTTGCTGTCAGATAACACTGTGCAAGTATGATAAAAATTTAATCAAAACAACTGTTCAACATCATCAGTTGTAGTTGCTGCCATCACTGCTGAAAGTTGTAGCAGGTGCTGCTTCACTGCCTGGCTGTGTTAAGCTATGTTGAACTGAGCTGGTGTCCCAACTCTGTTGGCAAACTACCACCACTGTAGCACCATTCAACAGATGAATGAATCCCGCACTTTGACTGAGGCAAAGGAAGTTTGATCATATTGTTTCACGTATATGATTCACAGAATGAGCACACTGTTATAAAATGGCCCCCAGGTGTAGAGTAACGGTTTCCTTTGCTGCTTGAGGGACTGAAGGTTAATACCTGATGAATGGCATCCCAAAATGTTGCACCCACTGTTCAGGATGTATCATATTTGTATGGTCATGTTAAACAGCACAATTGTTCTTTATCTTACAAAATACAATGTATTTAGAATCTGCCTGAAAGTGAATGACACTGTATTCCCAAATTCAACTGACAGGCTTATGACAAAGAACACAAAAGGTGCTGTTAGAGCCGGCCGCAGTGGTCTAGCGGTTCTAGGCGCCCAGTCCAGAACCGCGCGACTGCTACGGTCGCAGGTTCGAATCCTGCCTCGGGCATGGATGTGTGTGATGTCCTTAGGTTAGTTAGGTTTAAGTAGTTCTAAGTTCTAGGGGACAGATGACCACAGCTGTTAAGTCCCATAGTGCTGAGAGCCATTTGAACCATTTTGCTGTTAGAGCAGTTCTGAGTTTCATGTAATCATTGAGACTTTTGCAGCCATTTCTTGACATATTGCCTACAGGCATTTATCTCAGGCTCCTTGACTGACTGCTGTTTGATTGATATTCTTGACATTTTGCCAGTATGAGTGTCTCACATTCTCAAAGGATTGTCTTCCACCATAAGGAAAGAAGAAAATTTCTTTGGGAATGCAAGCAAATTGTGCTAGTGAAATTTTGGATTATCAATCAAATACCAGAATAAATTTTCACTCTGCAGCAGAGTGTGCTCCGATTTCAAACGTTGTGGCAGATTATAACTGTACGCAGAACTGGGATTCAAATATGAAACCTCTGCCTTTTTCAGGCACGTGCTCTATCAAATGAGCTATCTGAGCATGACTCATGACCCATCCTCACACTTTACTTCTGTCAGTACTTCATCTCGCTTCCACACTTCACAGAAGTTCTCCCACATGCCTTATGGAACTAGCACTCCTGGAAGAAAGGACACTGTGGAGACATTGCTTAGCCATGTCCTAGGAGATTGTTTCCAGAATGAATTTTCACTCTGCGGTTGTGTGTGCACTGATTTGAAACATCCTGGCAAATTAAAACTTGTGCTGGACCAGGACTCAAACCTGGGACCTTAGTGGTTCGCAGGCAAGTGGTCTACTGACTGAGCTATCCCAGCTCAAATTCTGCTGCAGAGTGAAAATTCATTCTGGAAACAATCCCCCTAGCTGTGGATAACACATCTCCACAATATCCTTTCTTCCACGTGTGCCAGTTGCACAAGGTGTGCAGGAGAACTTCTGTGAAGCTCGGAAGGTAGGTGATGAGGTAGTGGCAGAAATAAAGTCATGAGGGGGGTTGGATAGCTCAGTTGATAGAACACTTGCCCACAAAAGGCAAAGGTCCCAAGTCCCAGGTCTGAGTCCAGTCTGGCATACAGCTCTAATATTCCAGGAAGTGTCAATCAAATAGCCACCAGCTGAAGAATGTGAAACAGGTGCCTCCAGGCAATACCCTACAATTTCTTCAACTAAAACAGTGATTAAGATATTGTATTTGTATTACAGAGCAGCAAGGTTCAAATTTTCAACAAGCTAGTGTGATTTTGATTGTCTGTGTGTTGCCTGAATTCCTTCAGGTTGAATGCACGGGTGGTTTCATGAACCAGCACTGTTTGACTGCACTGAGCTCATAGTCCTCCAGCTCTAATGACCTTGATGGCAATAGGATGAAAAAATCCAAACCTTCCTTCTTTCATTTTTTTAGTGTTATAAACGTAGAAGACTTGACTTTCTACTTTAGTGCACTGCAATAATCCCCCACCCCCTTCCTTTTTAAGTAGGGTCTCAACTGTCAAAACTAATCTTCAAGCACAGATGTCTAACATACAGTTCATAATTCTGAGCTTTCAGCTAGTGCCACAGAAAAGATATAGACATCTAGTTTCTGAAAGCGTTACATCCATCTTTTTTTTACGTGTGACAGTCATCTTTCCTTCTTTTACTGTGGTATGGATATGAAAATAAGCGTTTAGTTGTACAGGTAATTAACATAAGCTCTCCTACAGGCATGATTTGCTTGACAGAATGATACAAAAGCTGCAAAATAGTGGAACGCCTGGAAAAAAAAATTACAGAGACATGAAGTAGGTTGCACATGCAAAAACAAACATCCACAGTCCTGAGCAAGTCTTCAGTGAGACAAAACGAGACACTGTTTTCAAGACCTTGAGGTTTAGTGATAGGGTAAAATTTTTGTGTGCAGAAACATAACTCTCAAATTTATTTATTAAAAAAAAAAAAAGAGAGAAATCAACTATACCTATCTAATTCACAATGCAAACAGACTTACTGTTGGACAACAACTGTGCTAACAGCAATGGCTGCAATCCCTGACTGGCACCAACAACTGCTGGAACCTCTTGGGATGTGGTCTGAGGCATTGCCACTGTTGCTACAGATGGCGAGGGCCTGTTTACACCAGCAAGCAGGTTTGGACCACTCCGAGAACGTGTGCGTACAGCTTTCATCTGGTTCTCCTGGAATAAAAAAGTTGTCTGTCAGCTTTAAAAAGATTTTACTTAATTATTTCCTCTATATTAGGACATACGATGGAACAAGGAAACAAATAGCTTAAAATTAAACTAATGAAAAGAGCTGAACAAATAAGATGGTTGGAAGCCTCAGGTTCTACTTTTCCTTCAAAACGAGGAACAAAAATTATCTTATATTCCACTTATCAAGTATTATTTTGTGGCTTCTGTCAGCATTGTCAGGTTTTTTTTTTCTGTGTTAAATGGAAGGTCAATCACACATATTTAAAAAACAATAATTTATCCAACATTGATTCCTGTGATTTCTTCTTAATTACAAATATTCTTTCTCACACTTGTATTCACTGAATTATTTAGTATAACAATTTGCATTCTTCTGGTTAAGTATGGTGCAAAACAGCTGTCTGTAACAGCATTAAATTTATAAAGCTTAAATTATCCAAAATAATGACTTTCACATCCAAATACTTTGGAAAATTCAAATCAAAAAAATATAACGGAATACTAACTGGTGCCCCGACGTTACTTGAGGTTTCTACTGAGCAGAGAAGGGGAACGGGAGCGGAATGAGCAGGAAGGCACCAAACAACACTTCAAATTATTCTAAATGAGCACTAAATTTTGCGGAAAGATATTAAGATGAAATCATGATTCTTGAATCATGCATAATACGTTAACAGAGAAGGGAACTACAACGAAGCTTATCAGGTATTTTGTAACAAAGTCTTAGGAAAACTAAATATAACAAGGAGTTAAAAAAACTGCAGTACAGAATACAAGAATGCTACTAAAGGGTGGAAAGTGGGAATAATTTAAAAAATAATGAAACAGCATGAACTAGATCAAAACGCACGGAGGACTTCATATCAGCTGATTACAGAAGTAATTTTGCTGTGAAGTCAGGATCAAGTGGTGAAGTTGTGTAGCAATTGTTCTAAGGAACAAACAGAAGATGAAACTGAAAGCTTATCTAATATACTTATCACTTACACACTCACTCACTGGTCATACCGGACTCAAGAGTCCATTACCACCGCAACGTATTTTTGCCATCTGTCCCTGTCTTGGGCTATTTCCTTTCATTCACCTTCAATACCTAGGCTCCTCAAATCAGCCTTCACATTGTCCTCCCCACAGGACGTTTTCCCTCTAAGTGCCCTACCAGTACTCTGCACACTGCCCTGCCCTCATCCATTCGAGCTACGTGACCCACCCATCGCAGCCTACGTGATTTAATAATACTAATTATGTCAGGGCTTGAACAGAGTTCGTGAACTTCTTCATTATGCAGTTTTCGCCACTCTTCACTAATGTCATCCCTTTTTGCTCCAAAAATTTTCCTCAAAATTTTGTTTTCAAATACTCGAAACGGCTTTTCATTTTGCACAGTGAGAGACCATGTCTCACACCCATACAGCATAACTGGTAGAATAATAGTTTTGTATGTTCTAATCTTTAAATTATATGAATATAATAGAGGGAAACATTCCACATGGGAAAAATATATCTAAAAACAAAGATAATGTGACTTACCGAACGAAAGTGCTGGCAGGTCGATAGACACACAAACAAACACAAACATACACACAAAATTCAAGCTTTTGCAACAAACGGTTGCTTCATCAGGAAAGAGGAAAGGAGAGGGAAAGACAAAAGGGTGTGGGTTTTAAGGGAGAGGGTAAGGAGTCATTCCAATCCCGGGAGCGGAAAGACTTACCTTAGGGGGGAAAAAAGGACAGGTATGCGCGCGCGCGCACACACACACACACACACACACACACACACACACACACACATCCATCCGCACATACACAGACACAAGCAGACATTTGTAATGGCCTTTACAAATGATCATATGAGGTAACAAGTGAAATTTGTGACTGGAGTGAGGACTTTTTGGTAGGGAGTTCACAAGATGTTATCTTGGTTGGAGAGTCATCATCAGATGTAGAAGTAACTTCAGGAGTGCCCCATAAAAGCGTGTTGGGCCCTTGTCATTCATTTTGTATATTAATGAGCTTGTACATGATATTAATAGTAAAATCACGCTTTTTGTGGATGCTGCAGTTATTAGAATGAAGTACTATCTGAAAAAAAAGCTACATAAATATTCAATCAGATCTTGATAAAATTTCAAAGTGGTGCAGAGATTGGCAAGTTGGTTTAAATATATAATATCAATGAGTCACTGTTGGAATCAGCCAACTTGTACAAACATCTCAGTGTAACACTTTGTAGGGATATGAAATGGAATGTTGACTGGAATACTCTCTTTCAAATTCTGAATGTGGCAGGGGTAAAATACAGGGAGCGAAAGGCTATTTACAATTTGTACAGAAACCAGATGGCAGTTATAAGAGTTGAGGGACATGAAAGGGAAGCAGTGGTTGGGAAGGGAGTGAGACAGGGTTGTAGCCTATCCCCGATGTTATACAATCTGTATATTGAGCAAGCAGTAAAGGAAACAAAAGAAAAGTTCGGAGTAGGTATTAAAATCCATGGAGAAGAAATAAAAACTTTGAGGTTCACCGATGGCATTGTAATTCTGTCTGAGACAGCAAAGGACTTGGAAGAGCAGCTGAACATCTGATAAATCTGTGGCTGATGTGGGAAATTTCTGATGTGTCGACATGGGACTCCAGTGCTGTGACAAGAGAGAGGGGGTGGGTTATCAATGGAGAAGATGTTGACATGTGGAGGCTACATCTACCAAAGGGACTCCATCGAATCAGAGTGATGGTGTATGTTGAGAGTGTTGTGCAGTTGATGTGAGTTACTAATTTATTAGCTAGTATGATCTTTGATGGGTGTGACAAGTGCCATGACTGTCCTTGTTGGGCTGGAGGCCGAGAGGAGGCAGGAATGCTGGTTACCGATCCATTGCGGGTCATGGTTGATGTTGGTGTACTTGGAAACGTAGTCACACAGTCCAGTACTGTTGTGTGGAATTCATGTTGTGAAGAAGCACTGAAGTTGTTGGTGATAGTTGGAGTTGAATAGTGGAACTGACAGTGGTTGCACTGACACCATGTTATGTTCGATTCCTCCATAGTGACCCAAATGTGGCATTGTAGAGCATCTTCAGTCTAATGTAAGTGTGTGGTAATCGAGTATGGGACCAGGTGATGTAGTCAGTGGAGTCAGTAATGTAATGTGAAGATCAGCAGCACACGGTGATCAAGCTGCATTACAGTGAGCCATGTGGAAGGGATGTGGTGTCACTTGCTGTCCAGGCAGAGGAGCATGACCAAAGGTGCTAACAATGGGAGAGCCAGATGGTGAGGAGACACATGGTGTACTGTTGTGTGTGTTTTGTTGCATGTCCAGGATCATTGAAAAGCATAGATGCTGGATAGTGACGGAAATATGCTTTGTCAGAATTCGGGTATGCATGACCTCTTGGCAAGACTGGGGTCATGCATGTGCTGCCACATTCATCAAAATGACAGTTGTGTCTCAAGACCATGAGTTGCTTACATGTCATGGTGAGGGCAGCAGATAAGTTTTTAGTACATTGTGGGAGCAACACGATCTCTGTACAAAGTGCGTCTGATGACGCAAGGCAGTCGGCATAGTGTTGGTGAATCACCAAGAACTTGTCAACTGAGCAGGCACAGTGCATGAGTGTGTAAATTGATTTATGATTGTCTTCCTGCTGTTTGTCTTGAATGGTTGATGTACCAGGTAAGGCAGAAATGAAAGGGCAAAATTCCTGGGATGTAGTGGCTTATGTTACAGTACAAGGGGCAAGGTGTTATAAAGGAGAGGTGGAACTGAAGTAAGAAATCCATCACTAGGTCTGGTTTTATGTCATTATGAGAGAATGTTCATGAGAGAACATCAGTTTATTGGAGACTGAGGGCTGCCCATGGCCAAAACTTCTTTCTGTGTGTAATATTGAACTCATACAGAAAGTAAGCTCAGGTCAGTATATGTCTGAGCAGATCCAATAGATCATCATCACATAGCTCTGAAATCAGTTCTAATTAGTCTTTGTGGGATAAGCAACTAAATCAGCCATTGCTAATTATAGGCTGGAACTCAGTCATTACATAAACTATGATGGAATGAGGGTTGTAGCACAGAGCATATATAGTGGGACAGTGTTTTAAGAGAGTTATAGAGTTAAAGGTGGCAGAAAATCTCATGAATCATAACACTGGGCACCAGTTCAGTAGGACCTGGGATCCTGCACTGGTGTTGCTGAAAACACCATGGGGGCAGCAGCAAAACTCCGAAAAAAAGAAGAACTGAGGGTGTGGCCATGGTGAAGAAACTCCAGAGAGACCACCAAGTGTGCCATACTGATGAGTGGAACATCACAGGGCACATCTAGCAGAGCAGATCACCGAGGAACACCTAGAACTACACATGACCAAAAATGGAATGACAGCATGCAGACGGGTGCACTGAATCAAAGATAAAACACCAATAGTCAGCCTGTTACACTGGATCAAAAAGGAAATCATTATGAATGTTTTTGGTGGGAGTGGATTGCAAAGATAACACGTGGAATTGCACCAGACCAAAAAAGGAACCCCAAATTGCTGATATATGCACCAGACCAATGAGAGAATGCCTAATGACTCTACTAGTGAGAGCGGATGGCAGACAGAATGCGATAAGTGCAGAAAGTTATATTCCTACATCTAAGCTGTTGTGATAAGATATACCCTAGTCAACATTCCCAAGAGAGAGCATGACAGAGAGAGAGAGAGAGAGAGAGAGAGAGAGAGAGAGAGAGAGAGAGAGAGAATGTCTGCTTGTGTCTGTGTATGTGCGGTTGGATATGGGTGTGTGTGCGAGTGTATACCTGTCCTTTTTTCCCCCTAGGGTAAGTCTTTCTGCTCCCGGGATTGGAATGACTCCTTACCCTCTCCCTTAAAACCCACATCCTTTCGTCTTTCCCTCTCCTTCCCTCTTTCCTGATGAAGCAACCATTGGTTGCGAAAGCTTGAATTTTGTGTGTATGTTTGTGTTTGTTTGTGTGTCTATCGACCTGCCAGCACTTTCGTTCGGTAAGTCACATCATCTTTGTTTTTAGATATACTAATTTTTAAATTCCTAGACAGTAGCCGTAATGAAAGTAATCTATTCAGTGAGAAGTAGCACATTTCCTGCCTGTAATCTCTTCTTCAGTTTGGATTCAATCTCATTTCTCGAAGTGATGTCCACGCCTAGATACTTAAATGTGTTTCCTTATTCAAACTGCGTGTCTCCAACTCTTAACATTTCCTGATCTCTTGCTGTTGGCATTCTAGTAGTAACCGGGTATTTAGTTTTGTCCTCACTTATCCTTAGACCTACATCTTCACTAGCCTCGATTAATGCATTCACATTTGCTGTTACAGATTCTTTCCTATCGCTAATGATGTTTAGATCATCTGCATACCCTAATATCTTAATATTTCCATTTAACTCCACACCCTCTGAATTATCTGCTGCCATTCATAAAATATATTCTAGGACTAAATTAAAAAGTAGCGGAGACAGGGCATCTCCCTGCTTAAGTCGTTCTTTATTACAAATTCTTCTGACTCCAGTTTCCCCACGCATACTCTACCTTTTGTGTTTTTCAAACTCACTTCTATAAGTCTAACATACTTCTTTGGTATTCCAAGTTCCAAAAGAATTCTGTACAATTTTGATTGCAATACTGAATCATATGCTTTTGTAAAATCTATGAAAAGATTATGAACTGGTTTACTGTATTCCCATTTCTTTTCCAAAATTTGACACAGGGTGAATATTTGGTCTATAGTTGATCTGTTCCTCCCAGCTTGGTAATCCCCCACAATTTCATCTGCATATTGTGTAAGCCTGCTTAGCAAAATATTCGAGAAAATTTTGGAACACACTGGTAATAGCAATATCCCTCTCTAATCACTACAATCCATTTTGTCGCCCTTCTTAAAAATTGGGATCAGAATCGACTCTTGCTACTCTTCAGATATCATCTCTGAGTTCCATACTTTAGTTATCACTTTGTGAACTACTTCCACCAATTTCTGTCCTCCATTTTTAACTAATTCTGCAGTTATGCAATCTGATCCTGGTGCTTTATGGTGTTTCAATTTGTTGATTGCATCTCTTACTTTCTTTAACGTTGGTTCAGTTATCTGGGGTTCTGCTGTATGTATTTCGTACGCCTGCCCATTTCCTGCTTCCTGGTGTACATTTAATAGATGCTCAAAATATGCCCTCCATTTACTTAATATAGCACTGGGGTCTGTCAGTATTCCCCCGGCATCCCCTCGAAGTGCATTTGTCCTAGCCTTGAACCCCTTCCTATACGCATTTATGTCTAGGTAAAGTTCGCTGATGTTTTTTGTTTTACTGTTTGTTTCCATTTTTTAAATTTGATTGTTCAAATAATCCCTCTTCTTTGCCCGTAGCCTATGACCAACTTCCCTTCTCATGTTCAAGAACTCCTCTCATATTCTGTCTCCCATTCTATCCCAATCTAATCGCGCTTTTCTCCTTTCCTCTACCAATTTCTTGCATTCCTCATCAAACCACGGTTTCTTTCTTGTTCTTCTTAATTGTACCTATTGTGACCTTCGCTGCCTCTTTGATATCATTCCTCACAGTGATCCACTGTTTATTTACATCCTCGTCTTGACCACCGTGTGTCCTGAGAGCATCAAACCTATTTGCAATTTCTATCATGTACCTTCTTCTAAGGTTTTCATCATTTAGCCTGTCTATGTCGAACCTAACAAGTTCTGCATTGTGACACCTTGATGTTGCTGTAGATAGCCGTTGGTGAACTTTGGCAACTACAAGAAAATGATCAGAATCACAGTCTGCTCCCTGAAAGTCCTAACATTTTCTATACTAGTGCGCCATCTCCGATCTACAAGAACACGATCAATTTGGTTTCGGGTGTGTCCATCCGGAGAGACCCAAGTTGCTTTATGAATGTCCTTCCTTTTAAAATATGTGCTCTCAACAATCATGTCTTTTGAAACGGCAAAATTAACCACCCTTGTGCCATAATCATTCGAAATGTTATGCAAACTTTCTTTTCCAATTGTAAGCTGGAATGCTTTCTCCTTCCCTATCTTCACATTAAAATCACCTACGATTAATTTTGTATCGTACGAGGGGAACTCATTCCACAGTTTATCAAGCTCTTCATAAAAACCATCTTTAACAACCTCTTCAGTGTCCTCAGTTGGTGTGTGTACATTAATTACTACTAGTCTATTCCACCTGCCACACAACACTATAACTGATAGTCGGTCACTAATGAACCTTATATCTCTGATTGAGTGAAGCACTTTTCTCTGTACTGTGAAACCTGTTCCGAAACTGTGAGCTTCCGCACATCCATAGAAAAATGTATAGTTACCCCTCTTTATGCTACTCTCCCCCTGCCACCAAGTTTCTTGAATAGCTGTAATGTCTACAGCGTATCTACCTAATTTGTCTAATAATGTCTGGAACGTTTCTGGCCTGTTCAAACTTTAACGTTCCAAGTTCCCAATATACTTATGAACTGTTTAATCTTACTCTCCAATTACAAACAGGAAATATGAAGAAAGAAAAGCTATATATGATAAAATAGAGGAAATGCATGCAATAACAGAGAAAAATGATAACTAAATGACCACAGGTAACTTAGCTGCCTGTGTGGGCACACACCAAAATTTAAAATGTTGTGATAAATTTGGATATGGAAAAAAAGTAGAAAATGTAAAATGCTATTGGATTTTTTGGGCACTAGGAAAGAGACTTAAAAACACTTGGTTCCAGGCTCCTATTACAAAAAATAAGCTTGAAATACTCAAAGAAATAATGCTTGGTATAATACAGATCATGTTTTAGACCAGGAAAGATACAGAAACCAAATTAAATCTCATCACATTGGCACAGGTATCAACACTTACTAAACATTAGTTATAGCCGAAAGAAAGATTAGGGTTTATTGTCCTGTCAACAATAATGTCATTCAAGATGGAGCACAAGATCAGACTGGGGAAGGAAATCGGTTATGCCTTCCCAAAGGAATCATCCCAACTTGCCTCACACAGATGATTAATAGTGTTCATGTTGCAGGTCACATGTTAAGTCCCAGAAAATAGATTTGAGATTGGAAAATTCAGGTAACATGTAAGAAGTTTTGTCTGTAAACACTAGCCATTTTCTATCATACTTTACTCCAAGAGGCAACAATACGAAACATACACTGTTGAAAACTTTGCATCATGGTAAAGCTGTTTGTTTTCTCAGGAAAAGCAAAGCAGCAAAAGCATGGGCTTCACTTAGTCTCCATTCAGGGCCTCACTAAAACATTCAATACAAATCAGTGGTTTCATCTGGACCAGAATGCACTGGATCATGTCTATACATTGTCTATTTTATGATGCCTTTTCTTCACGTAAAGACTGAAAGTATAACTTTTTTCAAGTGGGAACAGACATTCTCATATCCTTCTCTAGATATGATGACATAATCCTATTGTTGAGCTAGGAAAAGGAAATAAAACATGCTAGAAATGCTGCCAATGTGTCTTAAAAAGCAAACACTCATTTCTACTTTTTCAACTTTTGAGGTGACAGAGCCCCCAAATAAACTGTTGTCTCACTGTACTGTAACAACTCTGTAGTTCCTCCTTTCTTTTTTTTAATTGCTCTGCACTTTCCACATACTACTGAACACAGCTTTGTTGGTGTATTTCATTAATTGCGCGACTGCGCATTACAAACATTGCATTTTACAAAATATGTGTCACTCTGAATATAGTAATTACTGAACTGTTTAACAGTGTCATAGACTATCCCAGTACTCCTCCTGGATTTCAGTATCTTGGATGCAGAAAAAAAAAAAGAAAATTAAAAAAACAGAAGAGCACATCATCAAATTCCAAACCTACTGGGTGGGATGTACTGAATCTCAAACTGCTTCTGCTCGTGAAGTGACCACGAGACAGGCACCCTACAGTCAATCAGCTATCTTCTTCTTCTTCTTCTTCTTCCTCCTTTTTTTATAAAAAAAAAAAAAATATTTGCTCGCAGTTCTTATTAATAATTCATTAATTTTTTTCTTGTTTGCCCCTTCCTGTAAGTGTTATTCATAATGATGCAATAACAGTGCCATGTGATTACAAAATTACATTTCTTTCTTCACTATATGTAAAGTGTCAAAACATTTCTGCACAAAATAATAAGGTAAGTTTTCTACTTCCATTGGATTAACAGCTTGTGACGAAGCAAGCTGGGATACTTTTTACTTCCCCTCTTGTTTTGCCATCTGCCTCCTTTCAATTTTAACTAATTAGCATTAACATACATGACTATAATCTGCATTTTCATAAAAGAGAAAGATTGGCCCCCAGTTTTAAATAATATAGCACCCGATTAATTTTGTGCTTAGTTTTATGTATGAAATAGATTTTCTAATTTATTTCGACTATTCCTAATTAGTATCTTTTGTTATAGGGTGAAATCAGTAATTGTTTGGTAACTTAAATTCTATTGTTGATGTATAAACAAGTATAAATTCTGCAGCAATTATAAACATTTGGAAGACAAAATGCTAGTAATCTTAAAGTATCTATGTGGCTCTATTCGAAAAGCCAGCCCTTAATTAATTCCAAAGTAATTAACAGTTTTGTCAAAAGTAATGTTTGCATAACTATATTTGTTAATTTCATGATTTAAACAAATAATTCAGCCTAACTCTTACAGCAGAAGAAACTATTAAAAGGACAGATTTTATTTCGATGTATTCCGTTAATTTGATTAGTTAAGTTTTAATTGTAATTTCAGTAAATTAAACTTCAAACACTGTGTAGTTTCAGTACCCATTACTGTGAGGATAGATAAGGACCCACAATTTTTGGTCCCGAGACAGTCAGTCCACAGCCGAGTTTCAGACGAGGAATCTGTGTTGCTTACAATGACAACAATGCATCAACTTAATAGCGAAAATAAGTGTTACAGCAATAGGCCGTGTGTTAAAACAATGACGTGCCTGCTCCATACATATCTTTCTATTCTTCAAGAACTGTGAACTTTGTGGTTAGGTTTTTACTGCTCTTAGATGTTCAGCAGCAAAATATTGTAGCAGTATGTGGACGTTCACCTGCAAACTATTAATGAGGCTTATGGAAAGTTAAACAATAGTGTACTGGCCGTACTAAATCTAAATGTGTATATGGGGGGGGGGGGGGGGGTGAAAAGTGGAAGTGAAATGTAATTGAGCATCTGTCGGCTACATCATTTAAAGTAGTTAGTGTTTGACTTCCACTCCCCATTTTTCAGCCAGTATGTCAACACCGAGGACAACAAACGAAGAAATAAAAGAAGGTGAACCCCTACAAGCTGGTGTGTAAACATCAGGTTTTCCAACAGAAACAGATCAGTAGAGATATAAGAATATTCGCAAATATTTTTCCTTTCATTCAGGGAATGAACTTGAATGATTTAGGTGGAGGTCAACGTGGAAACAGCATGAGCTTTAAGGCTGGAAAGTGCAACACAAGGCATACAATGAGGCTAATGACATCCCATAGGGATGTATGATCATTTTAGACAAATAAACCTCAATGGCAAAAGACATTATTTGTCGTATCTGGAGGATATACTCATGAAGAAAGGCACTGAACTGGGAAGCAACAAGTGGGATAAGTAAGTGTTTGGTAATATTCTATGAAAAAAGTGTGAACAAAGCATGAAAATCTATCAATCAAATATGGCTCACATCTGCAGTTCATTAGTGAGTGAGTGTGTGTGTGTGTGTGTGTGTGTGTGTGTGTGTGTGTGTGTGTGTTTGAGGTTTACGGGCGCTAAACAGCAGGGCCATCAGCGCCCAAATGCATAAAAACAGGAACAGCGAACAAGGAGAACAGCTAAAAGACACAGACCTGACGCAGTTCCAAATCCTCACATACAGAGGCAAAACAAGAGGAGAAGGAACACACTAAAAAAGGAAAGGAAACACAAGGAAGGGAGGACAGAAACCGAAGGAAACAAGGAGGTATTCGTGACTGGCGGACCTCTTACCTAAAACCTGGGTGAGCCAGTCATCCAGCAGCACATTAAAACCCTCTCCCTAAAATCCGAGGCAACAAATTGGACAGGACACAAAACCATAAAACCTTAACCACAGTCGTTGCGTCGTCTTGCAAAATAGAGGGCAAATCCGGTGGCAAAGAAACCACCGCCCTCTGGTCAGAGAATAAAAGACAGTCAAGTAAAATGTGGTGGACAGTAATCTGGACGCCACAAGCACTGCAGATTGGGGGGTCCTCCCGCCAGAGTAAAAAACCATGTGTGAAGGGACTGTGCCCGATGCGGAGGCGAGTGAGGAGAACCTCATCCCACCTGCATGACTGGTAGGATGTACGCCATGGCCGCGTGGTGGCCTTGACCAGACGCAGCTTATTGTCACCGACTGCCAGCCACTCCTCTTCCCATTGACGCATAACACGAAAACGCAGGAGGGAGGTAATAGCATGGAGGGGGACGGCACATTCAAAAACGTGAGGGAGGGAACATGCATCTTTGGCAGCCACATCCGCCAGTTCGTTTCCCCTAATACCCACGTGCCCCGGCACCCAGCAGAAAGAAACCTCCTTCCCCTGCTGTTGCAGGTGGAGTAGGGCATCATGGATGTTCTGGACGACCGTATCCGCTGGGTACAAGTGTTGCATGGTCTGAAGGGCACTCAGGGAGTCAGAACAGATGAGGAACTTAAGACTGGGAACACATCTCATCTGCTCCAATGCCCGCAAGATCGCAAACAATTCGGCATCAAAGATGGTAAACGCCGCAGGAAGCCGTAACTTGACGACTCGATCAGGGAAAACAACAGCACAACCAACAGAGTCCCCCTGTTTAGAGACATCCATACATACTGGTACATGGTCGGGATGCTGGTGTAAAATATCGGAAAATAAGGAGGTAAAAAGAAACGCAGGAGTGCAGCTCCTCCGGTACTCCGACAAGTCTAAAAGGACGCTGGGCCTCTGGAGCAACCAGGGAGGCAGACGAGTAAAACCTTGTCGTTGGGGGGCCACACGCTCCACACCAAGGGACGCAAGCAAATGCTTGGCACGAATCCCAAATGGTCTCGTTGCCCTGGGACGACTGGAAAAGAGACGTTCCATAGGCGGTCGAGCAACGGTAGGGTATGGAGGGGACGTAGGACAAGCAAGGAATTGACACACCCGTCGCACCATGAGGAGTTTCCACCGGAAGGCGAGCGGCTGTTCCCCTGCCTCATCACACAGGCTGGGGATGGGACTGGTACGGAAGGCACCAGTGGCCAGCCTGATACCCTCATGGTGTACTGCGTCAAGAATCTTCAGATACGAAGGCCTGGCTGACCCATACACGGTGCAACCATAGTCAAGACGTGATCGGACGAAAGCCCTATAAAACTGCAGCAGACGCGCCCGATCTGCTCCCCAGGACCGATGGCTCAGACACTTCAAAATATTCAGTGCCTTCAGGGCCTGCACCTTGAGGTCTTTAAGGTGAGGGAACCACGACAACTTGGAACCAAAAGTGAGGCCCAGGAACCTCACAGTGTCTCTAAAAGGAAGAATGGCGTCCCTCAGACGCAATTAAGGGGAGGTAAAAAGACGTCGAGAACGATTAAAATGAACACACACACATTTGTCTGCAGAAAAGGTAAAACCCGTCTTCGCAGTCCATGCCTCTAAGCACTTTATCGTAAGCTGCAACTGCCGACTAGCAGTGACAAGACTAGAGGAAGCAGTGACAAGACTAGAGGAAGAACAGTAAACAGCAAAATCGTCCACAAACAAGGAGCATTGGGCAGGACTCCGGATAGTGGACGCGATACTGTTAATGGCGACGGCAAAGAGGGTGACACTTAAAACGCTTCCCTGAGGAACACCATTCTCCTGCACGTACAAATCAGAAAGCACAGTACCAACCCGATATCGAAAAAGGCGGCGGGAAAGAAAGGACCGAATGAAGATGGGGAGATGGCCACGAAAGCCCCACTGATGGAGTTGATTGAGGATAAGGCGGCGCCAAGTAGTGTCATACGACTTATTAGTATCAAAGAATACACCTAGACAATGCTGGTTACGTAGGAAGGCCTGCTGGATGGCCGCCTCAAGCAGGGTCAAGTTGTCTATAGTTGAACGACATCTCCGAAAGCCACACTGAGAGGGGCTAAGGAGCTGCCTGGTCTCGAGCAGCCAAACCAGGCTACGGTTGACCATGCGTTCCAACGTCTTCCCGACACAGCTCGTCAAAGCAATACTCTGATAACTACTGGGATGCGTTTGGTCCTTCCCCGGTTTGAGGAGGGGAATCAAAATCGCCTCCCTCCACGAGTCAGGGTACGTGCCGGACAACCATATCATATTAAAACAATTCAGGAGAACTTCCTTGGAAGGCAGTAACAAGTGCTGCAGCATGCTGTACCCGATTTGATCATGACTGCATGCTGTACCGGATTTGATCATGACCAGGCGCAGTATCATGAGCCACAGACAGCGCATCTGGAGCAACCAGGGAGGCAGACGAGTAAAACCTTGTCGTT
Source organism: Schistocerca nitens (assembly GCF_023898315.1). Lineage (NCBI taxonomy): Eukaryota > Metazoa > Arthropoda > Insecta > Orthoptera > Acrididae > Schistocerca > Schistocerca nitens. Next base: position 432,825,508 of record NC_064614.1, read on the forward strand.
GGGGGGCCACACGCTACACACCAAGGGACGCAAGCAAATGCTTGGCACGAAATCTGGATCACAGTTAATAGTGGCGGTAGATTCCGCAAAATGCATGGCCAGTGTCTGGGCAATGTCTCTCGGCGCCGTGAGGAGACTTCCCTGATGCAGCAATGCCGTGACAGGTAGCTGGCAGAGTTTCCCGGAAATCCTCCTGATGGCTTCCCATACTTTCGTAGAACTAGTGGAGTGGGAGATGGAGTTCAAGAACGATTGCCATGACCGTCGTTTGCTCTCATTAATCACTCGCCGCGCTTTGGCCCTTGCCACCCGAAAGGCCGCAAGATTGTCAGCTGAGGGACGGCACTTGAAGCGGCGCAGAGCTGCACGGCGGGCTCGGAGGGCTGAGCGGCACTCAGTTGTCCACCAAGGGACAGGACGCCTCTTGGGATGACCGGATGACCGTGGGATTGACAATTCAGCAGTATGGGAGATCACGGCTGTAACATGGTCTACCCATTCGTGGACGCTGGCACGGTGTTCCAAAACAGCCAGTTGGCTGAAAAGTGTCCAGTCAGCTCTGCAGAGGTGCCACCGGGGCGGCACTGGTAATGCCATAGCTTCATCCAGGAGGCGAATCCAAAGGGGGAAGTGGTCGCTAGAATGGAGGTCAGCAGCAACCTCCCACAGAGCAGAATCCGCGAGTGCTGGAGAGCAAAAGGAAAGGTCAATAGCTGATGACGACCCAGAAGCAGTACAGAAATGAGTGGGAGCACCAGAGTTGAGGATGCACAGTTCTTCAGACATCATGAGGCTTTCCAGAATGCGACCCCTGGGGCAAGTAGTCGAAGAGCCCCGCAAGACATTATGAGCATTGAAGTCCCCCAGAAGAAGAAATGGGCGGGGGAGTTGGCTAATAAGGTCTGTGAGAGCCTCACAGTCTATTGCATTCTGAGGCGGTAAATAAACTGAAGAGACTGTGAGCCTCCGACACACAAGAAGGTCAACTGCAACTGCTTGCAAGTCGGTAACGAGAGGGAGCTCAGATGAGGGGTGCATTTCACGGACGAAAACCGCAACACCACCCTTTGCCCTTTCCCCCGTTAGATCATCTTTCCGATATACGGTATAGCCCCGTAAAGAAGGAGCATCAGTGGCCCGAAAATGTGTCTCTTGGAGACATAAGCACAAAGGGCACTCTCGTACAAGGAGTTGTAATTCGGCCACATGCATCCTGAACCCATTCAGGTTCCACTGTAATATGGGAGCCAGTGATCAGGGTGGCTGAACTTTCACCCTGCCTCTGTGTTTTGGAGGAGAGCCCGTACTGGCCGGAGATTTATTCCAGGGGCGAGAAGATCGCCCCCGGTCGACATCAATGTCCATCAGCTCCGATGACGACCCACGGGAGATGTCAGACAGTACGATGGCCTCGTCATCGGACCGCCCCTGACCAGTCTTCTCAGGTGGCAAAACCTTCACCTTCGGCGTCTTTGTCTTGGGGCGCTTAGAATGCAGAGCCTTGTCAGCAGTTGGAGCTTTACTCGCCTGGGCAGAAGATGCCATATGGGAAGAGGCAGAAGTACCCCAATGTCAGCAACCACAGCCTTGTCTGACGTTGCGGGGAGAGCCGCAGGTTTCAAAACAACCGCAGCAGCACAGGTGCACTGGCAAACACAGGTATTAGTGCTAACACTAGCAACCTCCGTTTGCGTAGCAACAGTGGCCATTTGTACTGGTTTTTTCAGAGCGGAAGCGAAAGATGTCATAAACACAGTAGGTTGCATGGCCTTAAAGAGCTTCTTGGCCTCACCATAGGGGATGCGCTTAGATGTTTTGATCTCCTGTATCTTCCGTTCTTCGAGATAGATGGGGCAGACCCGGCTCCAGACAGTGTCACTCCCAGAGCAATTCACGCACTTCACAGGCGATGAACAATTGGCTTCTTCATGGGCAGGCTGACCACATTTACCACAAGTGGCTATCCCATTGCACCCCAACGTAGTATGCCCAAAGCGCTGACATTTAAAACAGCACATTGGGTTGGGGAAATATGGTCGTACTGGCAAGCATAAGAACCCCGCTTTAACATGCTCTGGGAGTCTCGGGCAACTGAACGTGAGAATAAACGAGTCAGATTTGACGAGGTCCCCATCAACTCGTTTCATAATATGCTGCACGTCAACAATACCTTCATCAGCCCACTCAGATTTTAAATCGTCTGTTGAGATATCCACCAAGTCCCTACATGTCACAACACCCTTACCATAATTCAAAGTGGAGTGGAGCTCAGTCTCGATAACGTACTCTCCGAGACAGGTTGCTTTCTGAAGAGAAGTGACTTGACGGGAACTAGAAGTCTCAACTAACAAGAGTCCCATTGTGCAGTCGCTTCACAGATTTCAGTGTTCCTGCAATACCCTCAAGACCCTTTAAGATGTAAAAGGGAGAAACCCTCTCAAAGCTACCCTCCTTCCATTTAATAATCAAAAACACATTCTGATTACCAGCATGTGCTCTGTTAAGACAGTCTGATAAATCTCTAGCAACACCAGGAGCTGGAGGACTCGCAGCACGAAGTTGCTTTTTCGATGGGGTGTGTTTTCCTACCAGTGGCCCACCCAATCCACTGGTAGGGAGAAATGTAGAGTTCGAAGGGTCCATTGCGGTCCCACGAGCAGCTAGGGAACTAAAGGTCCGCTCAGACAGAGCCCCGCATGCCTGAGTAAGCCGTATACAACTGGGGTGTGGCAGGTGCCCCAGAGGTTGCCCGCTTGCGACTGTTCCACCCCAACAGCCATGCATCTCATAGGCGCGGAGCACACCGTAAGATTGAGGGTTTTTTTATAGAGGTTGGCCTTCCTCGCAATCCAGGCGGTCAAGCCAAGATTACCATTCCCCGCAGCACACAACATTCCACCGCCGCGCCATACGGTGGTCGCTGAAGCATGTCCGGGGGTTACGGTGACAGGAGACTGGCGGCACTGACCAGTCCCCAGCTCAGGACCCCACGGTCGCCAAGCCCGTACTCAGCAAATGAATGCTGAGCCCCTGGGGGCTGCAGTTCATTAGCGACGATTAAAAATATTTGTTTTCAGTCAGAGAACAATTTTCAGAAAACAACTTCCCGATAACAGCCTACTGAGTTCTAATGTGCCCCTCTTAGTCGTCGTCGTCACCACCACCACCACCATGACCACGACTTCACTTCAAGACACTTCAAGCATCAGGCCTTCTTTTTGTCTTGCCTGTTACAGTACTCATCACTTCCTTGGTCTTCCCTGACTTCTTTTTTTAGTCTGGAAAAAAGTGCAAACCCTTCCAGAAAGAAAAACATCACATAATCTCAAGTAATTATGACCCAAAAGGTTGTTTGCAAGCTGATCAGACATGCTTGCTCTTTTAATAGCTTGTTTTTACATACATGATCGCATGCATGTCCGAAAACATCCAGTTCAGCATCTGACTTTATTTACACTTTTCCCGATTAGAATTTACTGTACAAGATGGGATCTACTCTCAACAGCAAAGCTTAAATCTCAAATGGTTTGCCTTGGTATTTTTGCATTATGATCTGGCAGCTCCTTAAATTCAAAAGTGTTACTGCTGTACCTGGCTTTTCTCCCCGACTTGCATCTTTTTTTGCAGATGCTTAAAAATTTTGCAGACAAGTCTGGGAAAATATAATTAAACTACTGCCCCTGAAAAACTACCAGGAACTAAGAGTTTTGAGATTTATGGTTAACTTATTTATACTTCACACAAGAAAAAAATCACTCATATTATTTCCAAACTCCAAATCGTGCATCTACATCATCCTATGTATAAACAAAATTGCATAAACTGTATGTCTGGACAGCACACATTTCAGATTTGTCATCGGAAGAACGATGTATTCTATGGTACGTATAGCATGAGGGGATGGGACAAGAGTTAGTGTCAGAAGACTATCTGCTCTCATATTTAGGTCTTCTTCTTCTTCTTCTTCTTCAAGTGTTGCAGTCTTTTCAGTACAGGTCAAGAAGCTTATCCATGGCAGTACAATGAGTCGATACAAGTTTACTGCTTATTACCGTTTCATTGTTAACCTGTGCGTATAACTGCCAAACAGGGTACCTACTGTCTTGCACTATGCGATCGTAAGGCAAAAAACTTGTAACATGGAAAATTAAGGCTAAACACAACCTGTTGAAATTTTCTGGATTTTTGCCCAAAATTCTTGCACCCTAGACAAATGCCTACAGCATAAGTGAAACAACTAGCTCTGAGTGAAATAACAACTGTACCATGTTATATGTGTATGCTATGAGGGTGACACACTACAATTGACATTTACAAAATGCACAATAATTAAAATACCTGCAAAAGGAGAAACCAATAAACCACAGTTTTACAATTCTATGCTTCTTATATACAACTCAAAATAACCAGAGGAGTAAGTTCAACAATGAATTAAAAATTAGGAGTGCAGGTAAGCTACTACAAACAGCACAGTGAACGCATTATTGCAGCCAAGACAGACACGCAGCCCACGCCCACTAGCACAGTAGTACAAGTTAATATGCTGATTAGCTCCACAGTTGACGAAGAGATTGAAGAAATGTATGATGAGATACAAGAAATTATTCAGGTAGTGAAGGGAGACGAAAATTTAATAGTGATGGGGGACTAGAATTCAATAGTAATAAAAGGAAGAGAAGGAAAAGTAGTAGGTGAGTATGGAATGGGGGCAAGGAATGAAAGAGGAAGCCGCCTGGTAGAATTTTGCAGAGAGCACAAATCATCGCAGACACTTGGTTTAAGAATCATAAAAGAAAGTTGTATACGTATATATGGAGACACTGGAAGGTTTCAGATTGATTATATAACGGTAAGACAGAGATTTAGGAATCAGGTTTTAAACTGTAAGACATTTCCAAGGGCAGATGTGGACTCTTACCACACACTGGTTATGAACTGTAGACTAAAACTGAAGAAACTGCAAAAAGGTAGGAATTTAAGAAGATGAGACCTGGATAAACTGAAAGAACCAGACGTTGTAGAGGGTTTCAGAGAGAGAATTAGGGAACAATTGACAAGAACGGGGGAAAGAAAGAGTAGAAGAAGAATGGGTAGCTTTGAGAGATGAAATAGTGAAGGCAGCAGAGGATCAATTAGGTAAAAAGATGAGGGGTAGTAGAAATCCTTGGGTAACAGAAGAGATGCTGAATTTAATGGATGAAAGGAGAAAATATAAAAATGCAGTAAATGAAGCAAGCAAAAAGGAATACAGACACCTCAACAATGCGATTGACAGGAAGTGCAAAATGGCTAAGTAGGGATGGCTAGAGGACAAATGTAAGGATGTATAGGCGTATATCACTAAGGGTAAGATAGATACTGCCTACAGGAAAATTATAGAGGGAAGAGAACCACTTGTATGAATATCAAGAGCTCAGATGGAAACCCAGTTCTAAGCAAAGAAGGGAAGGCAGAAAGGAGAAATTTGTTAATATCGAGTATAGATTTAAGTGTCAGGAAGTCGTTTCTGAAAGTATTTGTATGGAGTGTAGCCATGTATGGAAGTGAAACATGGACGATAAATAGTTTGGACAAGAAGAGAATAGAAGCTTTTGGAATGTGGTGCTACAGAAGAATGCTGAAGATTAGATGAGTGGATCATGTAACTAATGAGGAGGTACTGAATAGAATTGTGTAGAAGAGGAATCTGTTGCACAACTTGACTAGAAGAATGGATCGGTTGGTAGGACACTTTCTGAGGCATCAAGGGATCATCAATTTAGTATTGGAGGTCAGCGTGGAGGGTAAAAATCATGGAGGAAGACCAAGGGATGAATACAGTGAGCAGAGCCAGAAGGACATAGGTTGCTGTAGTTACTTGGAGGTGAAGAAGCTTGCACAGGATATAGTAGCATGGAGAGCTGAATCAAGAGCACTTGCCCGCGAAAGGCAAAGGTCCCGAGTTTGAGTCTCGGTCCGGCACACAGTTTTAATCTGCCAGGAAGTTTCATATCAGCGCACAATCTGCTTCAGAGTGAAAATCTCGTTCTTCAGCAAGGTCATTGTTCACACGACCTAAGATGACACAAACTAAAGGAGAAACAAAACAAACAGCACAGTCCATTCGACAGAAGAAGAAAACAGGTAAACAAAGAAGCAAAAGGAACATCATGGAAGCAGAAAGAGTAAAGAACAGGAGGGGAGCATGGGGGGGGGGGGGGGGGTTGATAGCCGGGGGGTGCCCTAAAGGCAGTATACATGAGGGGGTGCCAGCACTACCAACGACCCATCTCAACCCTCACACAATACCATGATCTTGACACAACGGGGATAACACCAGGGGAAGAAGACACAACAAAAGGGGAAACAAATTGGCACAAAAGCCAAAACCAATGCTAATTGAGGAACTGAAATTCTGGAAGAAAAATCAGGTACTTAAATCTGGGAGCACAAACCACTGTCACAAAGAAAACTGAGGATGGACATAACCGTTTGAGGGTCGTCCACTAATAACCGGACAAGAAAGGTGGGAAGACATATTTAGCGTGAAAGGCAGTCCAGCAAAATATGGACCACCATGAGGAAGACCCTGCAACTACAAAAGGGAGTGGGGATGGGGGCTCATTACAGAGTAAAAAACCATTGGTCAACCTGGTATAGCCAATACGAAGCCAGCAAGGATGGCAGATTCCTGGCAAGAGAGGCAGAGGGAAGAATGCCACATAGTGAGAGTACCCTTGATCACATGCGGGTGGCCTCCCCCAGAGTCAGCCCACAATTGAGCAAAAAGGAATTAGACACGAAGTCGCAAAGCTGCCCCTGGAGAGGTCATGGGTAGGTTGCTGCATACTCAGCCAGACAATCATCAAGTTCATTACCTAGGATACCCACGTGGCTGGGAATCCAAAGGAAATCAATCGAACAAGTAGCAGACAACAGAACTCGGTTGAGGAAGGACCATTTAATAACGTAGAGGGCCCAACAGAAGGCCATCAGTCCCATGGTAAACACCTCCCACACATGGCAGGCAAGAAATGGTGTTCCGTGCCAACAGAAGAAGGAGGCATATCCCACATAACTAGCAGATTTAGAGCCATTGGTTAATAAACAATAGCATCCCGAAGCTCTTGTAAGTGTACGCAGAACAAACAATAGAACACCAACAGAACAATCGCAACTTTCAACTTCAGAAGAGATCTATCAGGGGCCAAGGAACTAACCAAGGCAGGGTGTTTGGGAGAGAATGGGGGAACAGGACAAAAAGGGAAGAGGGAAATCACAGTTGAGAGAGGCGAAGCGGAGCCCCACAGGTACACCCACCTGAGGACACGTGGGTGATGTCCAGAAGCAACGAGAATAATAGAATAGGAGGGGTGAGCACAGAAGAGAGGATAGTGAGGGCATAAGACACCAAAAGTTTGGACTGCCAATCCGAAAGGGGCGGGATGATCCCAGTGTCAACCAGAAGACTATTGACAAGACTACAGCAAACGGCGCTGGTGGTCAAACTGATACCACAATGGTGGACTGGGTCCAAGAGAAGCTGTGTGGAATGGGCAGCTGAGCCATAAACTTGACAACCATAATTCCGACGAGGCAGAACTAAGGTCCAATAACAGCGGAAAAAGTATCACAATCCGTGCCCCAAGAGGTGTGAGCAAGGAAGCAAAGGAGATTGAGTTTATGGAAGCAGCCAATCTTCAGAAGGCAGATATGGGGCAACAAAGTAAGCTTGTTATCAAAAAGAAGACCTGAGAAACGAAACTCAGGAACCACGATCAAATGTTGGGCATCGAGGTAGAACTCAGGATCAGGATGGACTATAGTATGGTGACAGGAATGCACTACCCGTGATTTAAGACGGGAGAATTGAAAATTGTATGATAGTGTCCACACAGAAGGGCACTATATGGCACCCTGAAGCTATCGGTCAGAGGCCATCAAGTGGAACTAGCCAAGATGCAGAAACCATCCACATACAGAGTACGGGTGACCAACAGTCCAACTGAGGTCACGAGTCCATCAATAGTGAAGAGAAAAAGAAGGACACTTAATAAGGAGCCCTGTGGAACATTATTCTCCTGCATCTGCGGAGAGCTGAGAATGCTGCCAGCCCAAACTCAGAATGACTGGCGGGACAGGAACTGAATAATAAAATCTGGGAGGGAGCCCCGAAGACCCCACTCATGGAGTGTAAGTATGATGTGAAGTCACCAGGCCATGTTGTGGCCCTTACAAAGATCGAAGAAAACTGTGAAAAGATGACATTGCTGAGAAAAGGCCTGAGAACTGCAGTTTGCAATTGAAACAGATGACCAACTGGAGATTGTCCCTCCTGAAAGCTGCACTGGTAAGAAGACAAAAGATACACGATTTGAGGACCCAACTGAGCTGACGAGCCACTACTCGTTCAAATAACTTGCATGTGACATCAGTCAGACTGACCGGCAGATAACTATTGAGGGACAACGTATCCTTATTGAGCTTAAGGTCAGAAACCATAATACTGTCCCTCCATTGAGACGGTAAAATGCCTCCGAGCCAAATATGGTTAAACACTTAGAGGATATATTGGAGTTGTGGAGGCTTGAGGTGTTGAAGGAATTGGTTATGGATAGAACTGGGACCAGAGGCCGAATCGTGGGAAGGTCAGAACATGTTCACGTTCAGTAAAAGGTTCATTGTAGGATGCCGCCCCATTGTAGCTGGTTACCAAGCCCCCACAGAACGTATCTCTGCCTATGTAGATCAACACCTTCAACCCATTACAAGCAGTCTCCCATCCTTCATCAAAGACACCAACCACTTTCTCAAATGCCTGGAATCCTTACCCAATCTGTTACCCCCAGAAACCATCCTTGTAACCATTGATGCCACTTCCTTATACACAAATATTCCGCACGTCCAGGGCCTCGCTGCGACGGAGTACTTCCTTTCACGCCGATCACCTGCCACCCTACCTAAAACCTCTTTCCTCATTACCTTAGCCAGCTTCATCCTGACTCACAACTTCTTCACTTTCGAAGGCCAGACATACCAACAATTAAAGGGAACAGCCATGGGTACCAGGATGGCCCCCTCATACGCCAACCTAATTATGGGTCGCTTAGAGAAAGCCTTCTTGGTTACCCAGGCCTGCCAACCCAAAGTTTGGTACAGATTTATTGATGACATCTTCATGATCTGGACTCACAGTGAGAACATCTCCAGAATTTCCTCTCTAACCTCAACTCCTTTGGTTCCATCAGATTCACCTGGTCCTACTCCAAATCCCATGCCACTTTCCTTGACGTTGACCTCCATCTATCCAATGGCCAGCTTCACACATCCGTCCACATCAAACCCACCAAGAAGCAACAGTACCTGCATTATGACAGCTGCCACCCATTCCATATCAAATGGTCCCTTCCCTACAGCCTAGGTCTTCGTGGCAAACGAATCTGCTCCACTCCAGAATCCCTGAACCATTACACCAACAACCTGAAAACAGCTTTCGCATCCCGCAACTACCCTCCCGACCTGGTACAGAAGCAAATAACCAGAGCCTCATCCCCTCGAACCCAGAACCTCCCACAGAAGAACCCCAAAAGTGCCCCACTTGTGACAGGATACTTTCCGGGACTGGACCAGACTCTGAATGTGGCTCTCCAGCAGGAATCTGACTTCCTCAAATCCTGCCCCGAAATGAGATCCATCCTTCCTGACATCCTCCCCACTCCACCAAGAGTGTCTTTCCGCTGTCCACCTAACCTTCGTAACCACTTGGTTCGTCCCTATGAAATCCCCAAACCACCTTCCCTACCCTCTGGCTCCTACCCTCGTAATCACCCCCGGTGTAAAACCTGTCCCATGCGCCCTCCCACCACCACCTACTCCAGTCCTGTAAAGGAAATCAATCGAACAAGTAGCAGATCAAAGGCAGAGCCACGTGTGAAAGCACCCACGTGATTTCCCAACTGACCAGCCTACACTGTGAAGCTTTCTATGTGGGAATGACCAGCAACAAACTGTCCATTCGCATGAATGGACACAGGCAGACAGTGTTTGTTGGTAATGAGTATCACCCTGTGGCCAAACATGCCTTGGTGCACGGCCAGCACATCTTGGCACAGTGTTACACCGTCCGGGTTATCTGGATACTTCCCACTAACACCAACCTGTCAGAACTCCGGAGATGGGAACTTGCCCTTCAGTATATCCTCTCTTCCCGTTACCCACCAGGCCTCAACCTCCGCTAATTTCAAGTTGCCGCTGCTCATATCTCACCTGTCATTCAACAACAACTTTGCCTCTGTACTTCCGCCTCGACTGACATCTCTGCCCAAACTCTTTGCCTTTACAAAGGTCTGCTTGTGTCTGTATATGTGCGGAAGGATGTGTGTGTGTGCGCGCGCGCGCGCGCGCGCGCGCGAGTGTATACCAGTCCTTTTTTCGTCCTAAGGTAAGTCTTTCCGCTCCATGGATTGGAATGACTCCTTACCCTCTCCCTTAAAACCCACATCCTTTCGTCTTTCCCTCTTTCCTGATGAAGCAACCATTGGTTGCGAAAGCTTTAATTTTGTGTGTATGTTTGTGTATCTATCAACCTGCCAGCACTTTCGTTTGGTAAGTCGCATCATCTTTGTTTTTTTATATATATATATATATATATATATATATCTAAAAAGAAAGATGATGAGACTTACCAAACAAAAGCGCTGGCAGGTCGATGGACACACAAAAAAACACAAATATACACACAAAATTCAAGCTTTCGCAACCAACTGTTGCCTCATCAGGAAAGAGGGGAAGGAGAGGGAAAGACGAAAGGATGTGGGTTTTAAGGGAGAGGATAAGGAGTCATTCCAATCCCGGGAGCGGAAAGACTTACCTTAGGGGGAAAAAAGGACAGGTATACACTCGCACACACACACATATCCATCCACACATACAGACACAAGCAGACATATTTAAATATGTCTGCTTGTGTCTGTATGTGTGGATGGATATGTGTGTGTGTGCGAGTGTATACCTGTCCTTTTTTCCCCCTAAGGTAAGTCTTTCCGCTCCCGGGATTGGAATGACTCCTTATCCTCTCCCTTAAAACCCACATCCTTTCGTCTTTCCCTCTCCTTCCCCTCTTTCCTTATGAGGCAACAGTTGGTTGCGAAAGCTTGAATTTTGTGTGTATATTTGTGTTTTTTTGTGTGTCCATCGACCTGCCAGCGCTTTTGTTTGGTAAGTCTCATCATCTTTCTTTTTAGATATATTTTTTCCACGTGGAATGTTTCCCTCTGTTATATATATATATATATATATATATATATATATATATATATATATATATATATATACCCACGTGGAATGTTTCCCTATATATATATATATATAAAGATGATGCGACTTACCAAACGAAAGTGCTGGCAGGTTGATAGATACACAAACATACACAAACACACACACAAAATTCAAGCTTTCGCAACAAACTGTTGCCTCATCAGGAAAGAGGGGAAAGAGAGGGAAAGACGAAAGGATGTGGGTTTTAAGGGAGAGGGTAAGGAGTCATTCCAATCCCGGGAGCGGAAAGACTTACCTTAGGGGGAAAAAAGGACAGGTATACACTCGCACACACACACACACATATCCATCCACACATATACAGACACAAGCAGACCTTTGTAAAGGCAAAGAGTTTGGGCAGAGATGTCAGTCGAGGCGGAAGTACAGAGGCAAAGATGTTGTTGAAAGACAGGTGAGGTATGAGTGGCGGCAACTTGAAATTAGCGGAGATTGAGGCCTGGTGGGTAACGGGAAGAGAGGATATATTGAAGAGCAAGTTCCCATCTCCGGAATTCGGATGGGTTGGTGTTGGTGGGAAGTATCCAGATAACCCGGACGGTGTAACACTGTGCCAAGATGTGCTGGCCGTGCACCAATGTATGTTTAGCCACAGGGTGATCCTCATTACCAACAAACACTGTCTGCCTGTGTCCATTCATGTGTAGGACAGTTTGTTGCTGGTCATTCCCACATAGAATGCATCACAGTGTAGGCAGGTCAGTTGGTAAATCATGTGGGTGCTTTCACACGTGGCTCTGCCTTTGATCGTGTACACCTTCCAGGTTACAGGACTGGAGTAGGTGGTGGTGGGAGGGTGCATGGGACAGGTTTTACACTGGGGGCAGTTACAAGGATAGGAGCCAGAGGGTAGGGAAGGTGGTTTGGGGATTTCATAGGGATGAACTAACAGGTTACGAAGGTTAGATGGACGGCGGAAAGACACTCTTGGTGGAGTGGGGAGGATTTCATGAAGGATGGATCTCATTTCAGGGCAGGATTTGAGGAAGTATCCCTGCTGGAGAGCCACATTCAGAGTCTGGTCCAGTCCCGGAAAGTATCCTGTCACAAGTGGGGCACTTTTGGGGTTCTTCTGTGGGAGGTTCTGGGTTCGAGGGGATGAGGCTCTGGTTATTTGCTTCTGTACCAGGTTGGGAGGGTAGTTGCGAGATGCGAAAGCTGTTGTCAGGTTGTTGGTGTAATGGTTCAGGGATTCCGGACTGGAGCAGATTCGTTTGCCATGAAGACCTAGGCTGTAGGGAAGGGACCGTTTGATGTGGAATGGGTGGCAGCTGTCATAATGCAGGTACTGTTGCTTGTTAGTGGGTTTGATGTGGACAGATGTGTGAAGCTGGCCATTGGATAGATGGAGGTCAACGTCAAGGAAAGTGGCATGGGATTTGGAGTAGGACCAGGTGAAGCTGATGGAACCAAAGGAGTTGAGGTTGGAGAGGAAATTGTGAAGTTCTTCTTCACTGTGAGTCCAGATCATGAAGATGTCATCAATAAATCTGTACCAAACTTTGGGTTGGCAGGCCTGGGTAATCAAGAAGGCTTCCTCTAAGCGACCCATGAATAGGTTGGCGTACGAGGGGGCCATCCTGGTACCCATGGCTGTTCCCTTTAGTTGTTGGTATGTCTGGCCTTCAAAAGTGAAGAAGTTGTGGGTCAGGATGAAGCTGGCTAAGGTGATGAGGAAAGAGGTTTTAGGTAGGGTGGCAGGTGATCGGCGTGAAAGGAAGTGCACCATCGTAGCGAGGCCCTGGACGTGCGGAATATTTGTGTATAAGGAAGTGGCATCAATGGTTACAAGGATGGTTTCCGGGGGTAACAGATTGGGTAAGGATTCCAGGCGTTCGAGAAAGTGGTTGGTGTCTTTGATGAAGGATGGGAGACTGCATGTAATGGGTTGAAGGTGTTGATCTACGTAGGCAGAGATCCGTTCTGTGGGGGCTTGGTAACCAGCTACAATGGGGCGGCCGGGATGATTGGGTTTGTGGATTTTAGGAAGAAGGTAGAAGGTAGGGGTGCGGGGTGTCGGTGGGGTCAGGAGGTTGATGGAGTCAGGTGAAAGGTTTTGCAGGGGGCCTAAGGTTCTGAGGATTCCTTGAAGCTCCGCCTGGACATCGGGAATGGGGTTACCTTGGCAAACTTTGTATGTGGTGTTGTCTGAAAGCTGACGCAGTCCCTCAGCCACATACTCCCGACGATCAAGTACCACGGTCGTGGAACCCTTGTCCGCCGGAAGAATGACGAAGGATTGGTCAGCCTTCAGATCACGGATAGCCTGGGCTTCAGCAGTGGTGATGTTGGGAGTAGGATTAAGGTTTTTTAAGAAGGATTGAGATGCAAGGTTGGAAGTCAGAAATTCCTGGAAGGTTTGGAGAGGGTGATTTTGAGGAAGAGGAGGTGGGTCACGCTGCGACGGAGGACGGACTGTTCCAGGCAGGGTTCAATTTGGATGGTGTCTTGGGGAGTTGGATCATTAGGAGTAGGATTAGGATCATTTTTCTTCGTGGCAAAGTGATATTTCCAGCAGAGAGTACGAGTGTAGGACAGTAAATCATTGACGAGGGCTGTTTGGTTGAATCTAGGAGTGGGGCTGAAGGTGAGGCCTTTGGATAGGACAGAGGTTTCGGATTGGGAGAGAGGTTTGGAGGAAAGGTTAACTACTGAATTAGGGTGTTGTGGTTCCAGGTTGTGTTGATTGGATATTTGAGGTTTTGGAGGGAGTGGAGCTGGAAGTTTTTATTAAGGATAGGAGTTGACGGGTGTGTTCATTGGCTGAGTTGATGTGTAGGTGAAGGATTAGGTGGGTGAGGGCAATGGATTGTTCAGTTTGGAACTGGTATAGGGACTGATGGAAAGAAGGGTTGCAGCCAGAGATGGGAACTTTAAGTGTGAGGCCTTTGGGGGTAATGCCAAATGTCAGACAAGCCTGAGAAAATAGAATATGGGAGCGTAATCTGGCTAGGGCGAAGGCATGTTTGCGGAGGGAATGTAAATAAAACTTAATGGGGTCGTTGTGGGGGTGTTGCGAGAGTGACATGGTATTAGAAGGTGGAAAGTGTAACATGAGGCTGAAATGAAAATGAAAATAAAAATATATGGGGAGAGATAAAGGTGGACTGGAAAGTAACTGGAGATCTGGTGTGAAAAAAGGTGAGAAGGTGTTGGTTACAGCTGGGCTATGTTGGACTTGGGTTGGTAGACAACACACACACAAAAATCAGTTGGTTTTGCTGAGAAATTCATCAATGGAGTAGAAGGAGTTGGCCACCAATAAATCCTTTAGGCTTCTCTTAAACTGAATTTCATTGGTTGTTAAGCTTTTTATGGCTGCTGGTAAGTTATTGAAAATGTGTGTTCCTGAAAAATGCACACCTTTTTGTACGAGACTAAGTGACTTTAAATCCTTGTGAAGATTATTCTTATTTCTAGTATTGATTCCATGAATGAGCTGTTGGTTTGAAAAAGTGATATATTTTTAATGACAAATTTCATTAACGAATAAATATATTGGGAAGCAGTAGTTAGTATCCCTAGTTCCCTAAACAGGCTTCTGCAGAATGTTCTTGAGTTCACACCACATATAACTCTTACTGCACGTTTTTGTGCCTGGAAAACTTTAGCTTTGCTTGATGAATTACCCCAACACATAATCCCATATGACATTATGGAATGAAAGTAAGCATACTAGAATGAAATTTTCACTCTACAGCGGAGTGTACGCTGATATGAAACTTCCTGGCAGATTAAAACTGTGTACTGGACCGAGACTCGAACTCGGGACCTTTGCCTTTCGCGGGCAAGTGCTCTACCAACATGCTTGGGTAGCTCAGTTGGTAGAGCACTTGCCCGCGAAAGGCAAAGGTCCCAAGTTCGAGTCTCGGTCCGGCACACAGTTTTAATCTGCCAGGAAGTTTCAAAGTAAGCATAGTATGCCAGCTTTTTCATTTTTATATCCCCTGTGTCTGACAAAATTCGCATTGCAAACAGAGATTTGTTAAGACGCTTCAGCAGTTCTGTGGTGTGATCCTCCCAGTTGAATTTATTATCTAGCTGTAATACCAAGAATTTAACACTGTCCACTTCTTCTATCTTCTTGTCATCGTATGTTAGACATATACTCGTGCGACACCCCTTACAAGTTCTGAACAGCATGTAGTGTGTTTTTTCAAAGTTTAGTGACAAGGAATTGGTTAGGAACCAGTGATTAATGTCCACAAATATTTTATTAGCTGATTTTTCTAAGACTACACTTGATTTGCTATTTATTGCAATGCTTGTATCATCGGCAAACAAAACGAACTTGGCATCTGGTAATGTTACTGATGAAAGGTCATTGATATACACAAGAAAAATTAAGGTAACCTAGTGGGACCCCACATGTAATTAGTTCCCAGTTGGATGATGCCTGATAGCTTGATACATGTCTCTTTCCTAATAACACCCTTTGTTTCCTGCCAGAGATATAAGATTTGAACCATTTTGCAGCATTTCCTGTTACACTATAATATTCTAATTTACTTGAAAGGATATTGTGATTTACACAGTCAAATGCCTTTGACAGATCACAAAATATACCAGTTGCCTGCAATTTTTTGTCTAATGAATTAAGCACATTTTCACTGTAAGTGTAGATAGCCTTCTCAATATCAAAACCTTTTCGAAATCCAAACTGTGACTTTAACAGTATGTTATTTGAGATAAGATGGTTATAAAGCCCACTGTACATTACTTTTTCTAAAATTTTTGAGAATGCTGGCAACAGTGAAATTGGACTGAAATTTGATGCTATTTCTTTATCTCCCTTCTTAAACAGTGGCTTAACTTCAGCATATTTCAACCATTCAGGAAATATTCCACTGATAAACGACTGGTCACACAGATGGCTTAATATGTTACTTAGCTCAGAATCACATTCTTTAATTAACTTTGTTGATATTTCATCATACCCACTAGATGTTTTTGATTTTAAAGATTTTATGATGGACATTATTTCTGTTGGGGTAGTGAGGTTCAAATTCATCTTATGGAAGTTACTTGAAATGTCTGGTCTGAGGTATTCCATAGCAGCATCTACCGAACCTAACAACCCCATCTTTTCAATAACAGTTATAAAATGTTTGTTAAAAAGTTCTGCAAAACTATACACATCTGTCACCAATGTATCATTTACTCTTAATGCTATTTGTTCCTCTTCATGTCTGGCTCTACCGGTCTCCTCCTTCACTATATCCCATATTGTCTTTATTTTGTTACCTGATATGACTATCTTTTCCTTGTAATATATTTGCTTTGACGTCCATATTACAGTCTTTAATATTTTGCAGTATTTCTTGTAATGTGCTATAGCATTAACATCTGAACTGTTTCGGATTGACAGATACAGTTTTCTTTTTGTTTTACAAGATAACCCTATTCCTTGAGTAATCCTAGGCTTCTTTGTAGACTTTGCTCTAACCTTGGCAAGTTTTTGGGGAAAACAGTGTTCGAATAAGGTAAGCACCTTATTAGCAAAAGTGTTATATTTTTCCTTCATGCCATGAGCACTGTAAACATCAGTCCAGTGAATGTCTCTGAGGAGCGTCCTAAAATAATCAATTTTTGGCTTATTGATTACCCTCTTGAGCTCAGATTTAACAGATTTTATATCCTGTTTAGAATTAACATTTAACAGAAGGAACTGCATGTCATGGTCTGAGATGCCATTGACTATTGGTTTTGTAATATAACTTTGTTCATTGGACTTTTCTACAAAGATATTATCAATGGCTGTTTGTGAGCAATTGGCTACCCTAGTGGGGAACTTTACAGTGGGAATTAAGTTGAATGATAGTGTTATTAACTCAAATAAGTTCTTATTGAGAGTGTCTTTAAGGAAATCTACATTGAAATCACCAGCAACCACTATTTCTTTGTTTTTGGTTGTTAAATGGGCCAGTACAGCTTCAAGGTGGTTTACAAACAGATTAAAGTTACCTGCAGGTGCTCGATATACACTTAATATTTTGAAGGATTTTTTGTGAAATTCTACTTCTGTTGCACATGCTTCCATATGCTGTTCTAGGCAAAATTTATAAATGCCTATGTTCTTAAATTTATGACAGTTCCTAATGAATGTGGCAACTCATCCTTTCTCCATTTCTGATCTACAAAAGTGAGATGCTAACCTAAACCCTGTAACACTTAAAAGTTCTATACCAGTGGTTACATGATGTTCAGAGAGGCAGATTATGTCAGCTGGGTTTGAAGACTGTAATTCATCTATGCAGATAATTAATTCATTAATTTTATTTCTCAGTCCTCAAATATTTTGATGCAATAAAGATATCTGACATTTCACATTGGCTGAGTTAAAATTGGGTAGAGTTGAAATATCTGCTGACTGTTGAAAATTCTTAACCAATAGCTGTTTATGCTGATGTAATAAGCTGGAATTATGTTTTTTTTTTTATTTCTTTCTCAAACTGAAGGTTTGTCTCAGTTCTAACCTCTCTTAAAATTTGCTTTCTTTCTGTCCCCCTACCCTAAAAAAGGGTCTTTTCTGACATTTAAAATCTCTGAAAATTGCCATCTGAACTTTCTTCTTCTTCTTCTTCTTCTTCATCTTCCCCTTCACTGTCCTCTTCATATATAAGATGGTCTTCACTGTCGTCAAGATCAATGCTTATGCTGCACTTCTTGAAAGATTTGATGTCTTCTCTCAATCTAGACCACGAATGTTTTATCTGCTTACGCACGTGTTTGATTGTAGGTCAGTTTTAAAGCTCCCTTCGGCATGAATTCATATTTCTTTTCATCCATCATCCATTTGCTCTATTCCTCTCTCATATACACTTTTAAATGGTATGATGTCAAAACTTATTTGACATCATGACATCAAGAGGTTGCAATTGTGAAGTAAGTCCTTCTGGAATAACAGCAAGCTCTGTATTTCCCTCTCTCAATTTCTCTTTCACAGAATCTTTCAAGTAACTACTATACTGATCTCGCACAAGAAGAGAACTTTCCTTCAATAAAGCACCTTGCCTTCTCTCCCAAATCCATAATTTCATACCACTCTCGTCCATGTAACCCTCGTCGTGTATGTGAACAGCATCACCTGGTGCTATTGCAGACAGTTTTGGCATTCTTTTGCACTTGAAAATGATCACTGGATGAAATTTAGTACCGTCTTGAAAATGATCACTAGATGAAATTTAGTACTGTCAACACAACATGGAAGGACAACAGTGTAGTACATTTTTTCATGTCCACTTGTTTCCATAAATTTAGCAACTTTCATGGCAATACTTCTGTTATTCGGCACATCAAATGCCAGAGGAGTTTTGTCCATATTTGCCAATCGGCTTAGTTCCACACTGGTTTTCTTTCGAAGTTGAATAATAAAGTGATGAATGCATAAAATTTTCTTTTCATACTACAGTGGCATTTTCTGAGATATTTTGGTTTTGGTTTGCATGTTAAGCCCGCGAGGCTTCACAAACCTGTAGCACTAACCAACTTCACCATTTAAGTCTGTTAAGGTCAACTGTAGCACCAACTTACGAGTTTGTATTTGAATCATTTTTGTATTCATTCCAATGCTATTTTGATGGTGTTCTTGAATCCATTCCCTACATCATCATCTAGGTTTGG
Organism: Schistocerca nitens; assembly: GCF_023898315.1. Lineage (NCBI taxonomy): Eukaryota > Metazoa > Arthropoda > Insecta > Orthoptera > Acrididae > Schistocerca > Schistocerca nitens. Next base: position 432,844,447 of record NC_064614.1, read on the forward strand.
CCACTTTGCATGCAGTCCTCTTTTGGCAAATTCCATCTTCTTCAGTTTTTTCAGTTCTTCCTTAGTAGCCCACCAATTGTGAACGTTTTTCTTCAGTTGCTGGAGGGCCAAAATACTGCTCAGCTGCTCTGTTTCCATGTTGTTCTGCAAATGCTGTTATTTTCAGTTTATAGCCTGCATTATATGAATGAATTTTATTTTTTATCACTATGAAACTAGCTACTAACAAAAATATTGTACTGTTACCCATAACACTAGTCACTTTCAATTTAAGTTCACTGGTACCGTAGACTGTCAACAAGCTTGTGAATCCCCACAACTCATGTTCATCACATCGGTGCACTGCTGCTGCCAGTTGTATTCTGTGTTGCAAGATAAAAATAGGCATCGAATATATGGCCATTTTTAAGACTGGTGGGAACTTTAAATCAAACACTTAACCTTTTTTATATTAATTTCGAGTATAACATGCACTTGAATTTTGGAGGCAACTTTTCAAAGAAAAATGTGCGTCTTATAGTCCTTTGTGTCAGTAATGTGGAATATCATACGAGGCATATTCAAAAGTAAAGAAGGTACATGCACTGTAGACACGTAGAATGAGAACATATGAACACAATAAATGTACCTAACATACCTTTGGAACAGCAAAGAGAGTACAATCTGTCACACTGTTGGAGCGTGATGTCACTTGGTGAGGATGAGCAGGTTGATAACTTGTTGTCTGAGATAAAGTTTGCTGCTGTTGATGCCTCTGCAACTGCTGTGGCAGTGGCAACTGTGGCTGTTGGCGTTGCTGTTGTTGATATGGCAATGGCTTGTCCAGCAGCTGCTGTGACTGAGACTGTGTTATAACCTGGCGCTGAATGGGTGGTTGTGCTTCTTGCTTGCAAAAAGCCTGGATGGTTGTTGGAGGTTTTTCAGTCAGCGAGACAGGCTGCCCTGTAAACAATTCATAGCTCTTAATTATGGTTACTGCATTAGTAGACAATGTCACATATTTTTCTTGTCATGAAACATAGACAAAATGTAATATATAGCAGAGAACACACCCATTTTGTGTTTCAGCAGGATAAAGGTATGAGACACAAACTGCAATACCACGAGAGGGAGGAAGAAACATCAACATTTTAGACATGGTTTTATGTTTATATCCTCTCTTGCAAAGCTTTCTGTTAATTTCTGTTTTGTTTAATTATCCCGGGTTTCTGTGGTTCCATTGCATCTCCTCCCCTTTTTCTAGTTATTAGATCCTTACAAATGAGAAAAACGTACAAGAAGTCCCACAAGTGAATATAGGTTTACTATCACCACTGCAACAAGAGAAGACAAATAATTAATATCAAAAGAAAGTTCACTGATTACCTAACATTCACAGCATAATTAAATCAGAACTGCTGGATACAACTTCTCCCATTTTGCAAATCTTCACCTGAAAGTCATGATGGGATAGAGATTAATAACTGAATGTTACTACACAATATTTGAAGGTTTTCTGCTTCTCAAAGAAACCTGAATGGAACAAACTAATTATCGATACTGGTGACCAGATATTGTTGGCTGCAATGAAAATTACTTAGGATGTGCTCGAACAACCACGAAAATGAATTCACTGTATGGTTTATGATCCGGATTTCTCAAATCCGGTTTTAATCTTCAGTTCAGCTGCCTATGCACAGACCAAAATTAATTACTCCTCAGTAATGCCTCCTTCATGGCTCAATTAGATATTAGATATCTTGAGACAAGAGTTCAAATTAGGTAAGACAGAATGATGAAACACTACGAATGAATAATAATGTGTTGGCTAGGTAGTTCTAATATTACAGGTCCAACTTCACAGTAAGACTTACACGAAGAGATACTAATGAAATATTTTTAGCAGAATACGAGGTGTGCAAATAAAGAGACCATGCTGTGTTCAATCTGGCAAAGCTGATGGCGCTGAACTTGGAGGGGAGGCAGATAAACAGGTGATACACTTACAGTGTGTTGGACCATGCTAGTGTCATCTTGGTTGTTGGTGCATTCTTACAATAAGTGACCCGAATTTTGAACAATGGTATGCGATCAGATTTTGTTTCAGATTTGTACACAGTGCATGGGCAATATATGAAAAACTTTGGCAATCCTACAGAGACAGTGTTTTGTTAAGGGCTCACGTGTTTTGGTGGTTTAAGGCATTTGCAGAAAGAGGGAAGTCAACTGAAGATGAACCTCACAGTGACAGTGGAAGGCCTTCTGTTTCAAGAACTGATGCATCGGAGTCCATGAGCATGTGTGCAGATCATCAGCTGACAGAATGACAGGGACAAATCTGAATATGAGTCACACCATCATTCATAAGATACTGACCAATGAGTTGCAGATGTGAAAAATCTGCTCAAAACTGGTTCCAAGAAATCTCAAGTGCCTTGTCATGCAGCAATATCAGTAAACCGTATTTTGACCAGAAAGTACATTCCTGTCTCTCCTCAGCCTCCATATTCACCCTACTTGAGTCCCTGTGACTTTTTTCTCTGCCCAGGATTGAAACACATCTCACATGATGTCCCTTTGAGGCACTGGACAGTATTCAGATGGCTTTAACAGACCAACTGTATGTTGTTCCATTATCAGAGATCCAGAACTGCTATGAGAAGTGGAGAAACCATCTCCAGCACTGAGTGGCTTTCCAAGACAAGTGCTTTGAAGGGGAAAATGTTCAATTGTGATGTTATTGGAATAAAACCGGTGAAAAAAAATAGTCTAAATACTTTGCTCACACGCCTTGTTTCTATGACAATGTTTTCTATCACCATTTCAAAATGAAGTGCGGTAATGTTGCACCATGGGAATAGAGAAATCAGATGAAAATTCAAACACAGCTCATACTGAGGATACTTGTTGCATCCAACCACCACACATCTGCAGATTATGCAGGGCGGACCTGGCAAAAAAGTGTGATGCAATGGGGTGGGGTGTAAGGAGGGAAAGCTGTATTGTGGAATTATTTGCAACTCAGTTTTATGTCCTAAGATTATTATCCCAAGGTGAAAACTTATTGCTCTCTACCAGAAATACCATACTGGTAAAAGTACTACTTTTTCTTTATATTATGTTTCGATTTTAGCAGAAATCATGAAATATGCAATAATGCTTCTTGTGTAATTCAGGCAAGACTACTGTGTGTTCAAGACATTTACATCAAGTTTTTTTAAGCAGCAATAGGAACTTTCATGATACACAATGTTACAATACTGTTAAAAGATCTATCTGAGATATTATGTACCACCAGCAGTTCACAGCCTAGGTTCATGCCAACAGGATGTTTTCGCAATCAAAGGAGAAAACTGGTGACTGAAATATCATGAGAAGATCCTGTCGCAACGAAAAATGCCTTTTAATGACTGCTACTCCAATTCACGTATCATGTCTGTGGCACTGTCTCCCCTATTTCATGATGATACAAAACGAGCTGCCCTTCTTTGAACTTTTCTGATGTCATACTGTTAAAGTATGAGGCGATATACCATAGGCATGCAGTTTGATTAGAAGACAGTCGAGAGGAATTGTGTCCCACCTGATGCGGATCACACACCGCACAGCAATACCCCAGAATAGGACGGACAAGGTGGTGTAAGCAGTCTCTTTAGTAGACATGTTGCACGTTCTAAGTGTTCTGCCAATGAATTGCAGACTTTGGTTTGCTCTACCCACAACATTTTCTATGTGATCATTCCAATTTAAGTTATTTGTAATTGTAATCTCTAAGTATTTAGCAGAATTTACAGCCTTCAATTTGTGTGACTTAATGTGTAATCAAAATTTAGGGGATTTCTTTTAGTACTCTTGTGAATAACTTCACACTTTTCTTTATTCAGGGTGAAATGCCACTTTTCTCATCATACAGATATCTTATCTAAATCATTTTGCAAATTCATTTGGTCATTTGATGACTTTACAAGACGGCAACTGACAGTATCATCTGCAAACAATCTAAGAGGGCTATCGTATTTACTCAAATCTAAGCCGCACTCGAATCTAAGCCGCACCTGAAAAATGAGACTCGAAATGAAGGAAAAAAAATTTTTCCCAAATCTAAGCCACACCTGAAATTTGAGACTCAACATTCAAGGGGAGAGACAAGTTTTAGACCGCACCTCCAAATCAAAACAAAGTTGGTCCATTGTAACGTGAGACACAATTTAGGTCGAATGGATGAAGATACAGCTACGGTAGTTTGGTTCGAGTCGTAAGCTTAGCAGTTAAGCTTTACCAGGTAGCCATTGCTATGCATCAGGTGCTCTGTCCGTATTTATGCAAGTACCATTCCTTTTTAGCGTGCTTCATCTGGTTTGAATCAATTGCTTATTTTGCTTTGATCTGATAAGTGCCATTCTCTTTGTTATAGGTGTTTACGTCACTCTAAGCTGAAAACCCATTATTGTACTGTGTCATGCATTGTTTGTCGCATTCTAATAATGAGGGTTTACGACCTGTCGCAGCTCTGCACGCTACTGCTGCTTACAATAAAAAAAAAGAGAGGAATTGTCTCATTAGTGAAACAATGGCAAGAGAATGCTATCTGTTGTTACTGCAGCGGTTACTTACAATGCAATGCAGGGGTCGAAACTTGGGGCGGAGAAAAAAGCTTGTCTTGTACCCCTTTTCTTTTGACACAGAGGTTTTGGCGCCAGTATTTAACTTTGTGCCTGCAAAGCATGCCTGTGTAGCGCTACATATATTCGACGGCAGAAGTTAGTTGTAGCGGCACCTACCAACATTTTTCAGAACTTCCGCTTACTTTGCACTCGATTGTAAGCCGCAGGCGGTATTTTGGTTCACAAAAACCGGAAAAAAAGTGCGGCTTAGATTCGAGTAAATATGGTACTCAGATTGTCTCCTGTGTCATTAATATAGATCAGGAACAATAGAGGGCCTGTAACACTTGCTTGGAGAATGCCGGATATTACTTTTGTAGATTTTCCATCTATTACTACGAACTGTAACCTTTCTGGACAGGAAATCACAAATCCAGCTGCACAACTGAGGCGATATACCATAGGCATGCAGTTTGATTAGAAGACGCTCAAGAGGAATGGTACCAAAAGCCTTCTGGAAATCTAAAAATATGGAATCAATTTGACATCCTCCACTGACAGCACTCATTACTTCATGAGCATGAAGAGCTAGTTATGTTTCACAAGAATGATATTTTATGAATCCGTGTTGGCTATGTGTCAATAAATTGTTTTCTTCCAGGTACTTCAAAATGTTCAAACACAGTATATTTCCAAAACCCTAATGAAAATCAACGTTAGTGATATAGGCCTGTCATTCAGTGGATTACTCCTGCTTCCCCTTTTTGGGTATTGGTGTTACTTGAGAAATTTTCCAGTCTTTAGGTATGGATCTTTCTGTGAGCAAGTGGTTGTATATGATTGCTAAATATGAAGCTACTGTATAAGCATACTCTGAAAGGAACCCGACTGCTAGACAATCTGGAACAGAGGCCTTGCCTTTTTAAGTGATTTAAGCTGCTTTGCTACACCAAGGATACCTACTTTTATGTTTCTCATCTTGGCAGTTGTTCTTAGCTGGGATTCATGAATATTTACTTCGTCTTCTTTGGTGAAGGAGTTTTGGAAAACTGCTTAATAACTCTGCTTTAGTAGCACTGTCATCAGTGAGTTCACAGTTATATCGTGCAATGAAGGTATTGATTTCGTCTTGCCATTGGTGTGCTTTATATATGACCAGAATCTCTTTCGGTTTTCAGCCAGTTTCCAAGACCGAGTTTTGTTGTGGTAATTATTGAAAGCATCTCGCATTTAAGTACGTGCTATAATTCAAACTTTGGCAAAACTTTGCCAATCTTGGGGATTTTGCGGTCTTTTAAATTTTGCATGCTTTTTTCATTGCTTCTGCAACAGCAAACTGACCCATTTTATGTACCATGGGGGATCAGCAGCATCACTCATTAATTTATGTGGTATATATCTCTCAATTGCTGTCGATACTATCTTTTTGAAATCATTCCACATCTTTTCAGTGTTTGCATGATCAGACCGGAAGGTATGAAGACTGTCTCTTAAAAAGCCGTTAGGAGCTTTTTTATCAGCTTTTTTTAAACAGATATACTTTGCATTTCTTTTTGATGGTTGTAGGTATTATGGTATTCAGCCTAGCAGCAACTGCATTGTGGTTGCTAATCCCTGTATTCGTCACGATACTCACTATTTGTCCAGGATTATTTGTTGCTAAGAGGTCAAGTATGCTTCTGAACCATGTGCACTTCAAGTGGGCTCATGAACATGTTCAAAATAATTTTCTGAGAAAGCATTCAGTACAATTTCAGATGACATTTTATGCCTGTCACCGACTTTAAACATATGATTTTTACAGCATATCAAGGGTAGAATGGTCACCAACGACTTTAACTGTATGCATGGGGTACCTATTTGAAATGAGACTCAAGTTTTCTTTGAACTGTTGAGCAACTATATCTTCCGAGTCGGGGGAGGGACCGGGGGAGGGGGACGGGGAGGGGGGGGGTTTGTAGGTAAAACTATCCAATTAATAGTTTAGTCCGATTGTCAAGTATAACCTCTACCCATACTATTTCGCAGGAACTATCTACTTCATTTTCACTACAAGGTAAACTACTTCTGACAGCAATAAGTACTTCACCAGCAACTGTATTTAATCTATCCTTTTTGAACACTGTTGAATTGTTTGAAAAAATTTTGGCTGAACTTATTTCCGGCTTTAGCTAGCTTTCTGTGCCTATTAGAGCTTCAGTGCTTTCTATTAGGGCTTGGAGCTCTGGTTCTTTCCCAACACAGCTACAACAATTTACAACTGCAATACCGATCATTTCTACAACTACCGTACTGTGTTGTACCTGTCTCCCTTTAGACAGACACCCTTTCTGTGATTTCCTGAGACCCTCAATCACCAAGTCCCTTCCACACAGAGCCCGCTACCAGTGTAGCCACTTCCTTTGTGTAGTGGACTCCTGAACTATTAAGTGGAACCTGGAAACCCAACACCTGACAGCGCAAGTCTAGGAATCTGCAGCCTACATGGTCACAGAACCACCTGAGCCTCTGATTCAGACCCTCCTCTCGGCTCTGCACCAAAGGACCACAGTCGGTTCAATCGACGATGCTGCTTTGTCAAAATCAGTTAACAAGGTGGCAATTGTTGACCAGTTTACTAAAAATGTGTTCCTGTGCTCCACTGAAAGTCAAAAACGATAGATCTCTTACACAGTCTCATACAAATTAGATGCAACAGTATTTTTAACAGTGAGACATACAAATGGAGAAGCATGTGAACTCAAATTGGTTCTACTATGGTGACAATTACCATTAATTGAACATTCTTGGTAAGCTGTAAAATGTAAAGTTACTAGGACAAAAATTTCGCACTTATTAAAGTATTCTGGTCTATTACAATGTTGTCAAATAAATTTCTTGGAGAAACCAAACATTTTGTTCACATCTGTGGAGCATATCTTCTGTGTCGGCACAGAACTGTGGTGCCAAGGAACACAGCCCTGAACTGTTCTCAGGCCACAGCTGCAGCCTGCCAGCTGGTCATCACCCCTGCCTACACAGCAACATCAGCAAAAGCCATCACTTCTGTATCATCCACTTCTGCATGTCGTCGGCCAAGACTGGGATAGTCATCAACTGCTGCATAATAATAATAATAATAATAATAATAACCAGACCTCAGTCTTCAGCCTCTGTTTGAGATGCTTACAAGTGGCACAGAAGCATGGCTCTTCCATAAATTCAGCCCTGGGCAGCAATACAGGGTGTACATAAAGTCCAGCAACACTTTCAATTATTTATTGCATAAGAACCAAACATTGTTCACATATCATACATTTTGAAGAGAAATCCTGAAAGTGGTTTTTTTTCCATGTACACAACCACAGCTTGGTTTGGTAATTTGGCGATAGTCAGAGCTAGTTGCAAACATGGCGATTGCTTGTGCCCGGCAAAGAGAAGCGGGCGTCCCAGTGTGAGTGAAGTGAATGTGGAGCACGTACAAGAGACATTCATAAGGAGTCCAAAGAAATCAGTGTGTCGTGCATCCCACGAACTCAAAATGACTATAATGACAGTGTGGAAAGTCCTGCACAGAAGCTGTCTATGAAACCATTCAAATTGGAGCTAGTGCAGAAGCTCAATGATGACAGCAAAGACGAGTGTTTTAAGTTTTGTTCGCAGTTGCAACAACTGAATGAGGGTGGGAATGGTATTTTTGATCACTTAATTTTTAGTGGCGAAGCCACTTTTCACACTAATGGGAAAGTGAACAGGCATAATTGTCGAATCTGGGGTACAAAGCACCCGCACGAATGCATTGAATTTGAGCACGATCCCCAAAAGGTAAATGTTTTTTGTGCCTTGTCACGTTGAAAACTGTACGGGCCATTCTTCTTCGCCGAGAGCACTGTCACTGGATATTCCTACTTGGACATGTTGCAGCAATGGTTGATGCCTCAACTGCAATCAGACTCTCCGTTCATCTTTCAATAGGATGGGGCTCAACCCCATCTTAATCGTGAAGTTCATGGGTACCTGAACACGGAGCTGCTGAATCGATGGATCAGCCACGCTACAGAAGAGGACAGATGTTTCACGAAATGGCCTCCCCAATCACCAGATCTCACTCCATGTGACTTTTTTCTGTGGGGACACATTATAGATCTGGTGTATGTACTGCCTCTACCACGTGATGTAGCAGAGTTCCAGGATAGAATACGGGAAGTGACTGCCACAGTCGATGATGCCATGCTGGGACGGGTATGGCAAGAATTTGATTACAGTATTGACATATGCCGGGTCACTCATGGTTCGCATACTGAATGTCTGCATAAAAAAAAAAAAAAAAAAACTTTCAGAGTTTCTCTTCAAAATGCAATATGTATGACATCTGTACAATGTTTAGTTCTTGTGCAATAAATAATTGAAAGTGTTCCTGGACTTTATGTACACCCTGTATTTAAATCTCCAAGGCAGCTTATCCCTCAACAATACAGCTGGGCCATGCTAACCTGCACAGCCCGTGCTAGTCATTGCCACACCTATACCGTAGCCATGACTGTTGTCTGATTGCCTTCGCTTTGGCAGCCAGCACTCAAGTTGCCACCTTATGGTTCGGGCCACACTGTGAGTTCCATCTCCACCTTAAGGAGAATCGCCAATGCCAACCACAGCTCTCCAGCCTGCAGTTCCGAGTTTGTCAACTGGGTAGTCCTACCACGCACACTAGTCTAGCCCTAGCTACTGGCTGTCTTGTTGTTGCACCACAGATATGCCGGATGCTGCTAGTGCATCTGCGCCAGCACGCTCAGGTCCGAGGGACATCGCCGACCCCCTGCTCTCGATACACTGCTCTACATTCGTGTATGACTGATAATAAAGAGTATTGGCAACCAATTGGCTGTCTACAACGTCTGCACCCCCACCCACCTCCAGCAGAGAGCAGCTCATCTACACTTTCCCGCATGATCCATTATACTTCAGATGGTTGAGTGTGTTCTGTTGAAGTCTCCAGTGTGATGCATCTCTCCACTGCTAGTTTATTCAGTGCAAGCTGCTTTACCTCGACATAACTATATAGCTTCTGCAGCCTGTATCCATTTTAACCTGCTTGATGTATCTGAGCCTTGATTAATATCCTGGCTCACTGCTGGCAGCAGTAAAAGTTAATTTCCATGTGCCCCCTTAGAAAAGGTTGATGTTTCATGCTTTCAAAAACCTTGAACACATCTGTTAATTGACAGTTGCTGTTACCCACTACTCCTACACATATCTTCCTCAGCACTGGAATCCAGATACCATTCAGTTTCACAATCTACTCCTGATTAAAATTATTGGCATGTTTAAAAATCTTTATTGCCTTTCTGTACAGCCAAAGGAAATGCCTGCTCATGGTGTCTTCCTTGTTCTGGATATGGAAGTCTTCAAGAAACAACAATGGCAGAAACACTTAATTTTTCATTTGCAACATTTTGTTGACAGGGAACTAGCAACTTTATTAAATTTATTGAAGTGTTTATTAATGATTGTATCAACAGTTGCAGTATTTATATGAGGCAACTAGTTTCAAATCTTACAGGTTCATTTTAAAAACTAGCCTACAGAGGCTCCACTGACAGTGGACATCAAGGTGCCAACAGAGGTTGTGTAAATGTTTCAAGAATGAATGCCATCATCCACATGTGCCTCTTACCAAGTCAAAATCATAGTGATATGGTGCAACCTCAATAGGCTGCGCTTGAAAATGAATCTGTAACGTTTGGAACAAGTCACATAATATAAATACTGCAATTGTTGACAAAATCATTAATAAATGGTTAAAAAGAAACACTTAAATTATTTACAGGCTCTCTCCAAAATTAATGGGAGCAAGATGATAGACCACATTGCAGCTGTTGACAGAATCGGTAGTACATGCTTTAGAGAAACATTTAAATTATTTATACACAGTCTCCAAAATTGATGGAAGGAGGATTTTAGAGAAAGTTAGAAAAATGTAATTTCTCTGTTAAAGGCATCAAATATTTGGATGTCTTTTAATATGAAAGTTATAAATCAAACCAAGAAGCATTTAAAAGCCTTTGAGGAACAACCCATTCCCAAGAACATAGAATTACAAGCGTTCCTAGGGAGGATCAACTACTAAATAAATTTTACTTCAAGTGCATCCCAAATACTGTATTCTTTTAACTAACTGAGATAAAAAGGTGTCACATGTTTGGTTGCACATCTGTGACAGAGACTTTGAAACCTTGAAATAGAATCTTAGATTCATCTCACACCTAGCAATGAATAACCTAGAAGACAAATTATATTGGTATGAGGGATGTCAGTCTGGCACTGAATGATACTGTTACACAAGAATGCAGGGGGCAGTAAACATCCATTAGCCTACACTTAACTACAAGGGTTGGAAGTTTAATAGTGGCAACTATTTATTTACAGCTCGTACAAAATATATACCTGTTTCAAAGATTTAGTATCATTCAAAGTAGTCAGCAGCATTGTGTATAACCTGTGGCCAGTGATGTGGAAGTCATAGGATACTCTTAGCAGTGCCAGTTGTGTTGACAGCTCGAGCGATGTAGTCTATTGCCCAACAAATTTTTTGTAGCAGTTCTGAAGCGAATGCTTTGAAGTATTTCCTTCAGTTTAGAAATCAGTTGAACTCACGAGGGCTTAAGTCAGAGGATTGCAGTAGGTGGTATAGCACTTACCAACCCCATCTGTCAAATAAATCAGTAACAGCTTGCACTGTATGTGCTTGAGCATTGTCCAGCAAAATGATGGTCAGAAGCTGCAGAAAGTGTCATCACTTCTGTCTCTAAGCTGGTCATAGGTTGTGTTCCAAAAATGAACAGCATAGACACAGAAGTGATGACACTTTCTGCAGGACCTACCCATCATTTTGCAGGACAATGTTCAAGCACGTACAGTGCAAGCTGTTACTGATTTGTTTGGCTGATGGGGCTGCTATTATTTGTGACAGTCTTCTTATTGTGCTTATCTGTGACTCAGCATTTCCACCATTTTGTGAGTAGCAAATTTCCCTTTGACAATATTGTTACATTCCATCCTGGATTTTCCATTGTTTGAAGACTATAGTGATGACTGTTTTGAAAACAATTAACTGTTTGACACAATCACACTAACTTCAAACAAAGTTACTGGTTTTGGGCTGGCATTGACTATCCTCAGATCTACAACACAAATAAATTTAAAAATTAAAAGTGAAGCTACACAGATTACATCAAAATTAAAATACAGTAAAATACAACAAAATAAAGTGAGGTTAAACCATAAAATGTGTGCTATGGTTTTAATCCCACCACTGTGGAAGCCTCATAGTCAATGAAAATAAATGAAATATGTCCTGTAGACATATAAAACTTTTTATTTAAATATGTTAAACTTATGGTGTACTGAGTGCTACAGTACAGGATGTATCCATCGCAGAATGCTGAAACATTGTAGGTATGTTCATTGATCAGTGTGCTCACGGAGTATGCTGAAAAATAGTTTCACTTTTTGCCAACAGGTGATAGCCGAGATATGGCCGAGGTATGCACAGAAATGAAGAGGATCCTCCAATCTTGTTATGGTAACAATGATCTGATCATTCAGTCCCACCCAGATTACCAGTGACCAGAAAATACAGCATCTACTTTTGGCAACATTCACATCTATTTGTAGCAGAATTCACATCTGTTCTGGTAAAATTTTGTAAGTGATTAGATGCACTTATAAAAGGTTATCACACTACATTAGTGCAGACAAACAAAGCCTTAGTTGCTTGAAACTGACTGTTAAAAGAGTGGGGATTGGGAACATTTTGACTGAACTGTTTGCTTTGCAAAAACTTGAGCACTTTTTGTTCTGAAGTGGCCTTTGTATTCTTGGTTTGGCAGTATTTCAGCTTTCAAGAACGACTGTTCTGTTGAAAAGCAGCAGCATTTTTCCGCCAGTGAACTGAATGTATCATTGAATTAAAGTGTTTCTGGGCATTGTTTGTCTCTTCCCGCCCAATTTGATGATAACAAAATCTGCAGACTATTAATTTTGACCGTTTGTGGGCATTCATAGCTGTGGGCCCCATGCCTGACAACGCTAAAAATTGAACTGACTAGGTACTTAGCGCAGAAGTACAGGTGATCGTACAGTAATATGATTTTTGCGTTAGGGGAAGGATTTCAGCACAGACGAAAAAAGTTAGTGCGGGCGCTATTGGCTATAGTAGCAGATAGCCATGAGTGTAAACAAACTCGAATTTCGACCGCTAGACAGCAGAGGAGAAGAGCAAGGGAACAGGCCCCGCCTCCCTGCAGCAGTGAAGCAGCCTACAGCAGGACTGACACATTGTTACAGGGATTGCTGATCTCTTCTGGTGTTGTAAGGGTGGTAGTCAAAATCCATGATAGACCAGGACTAGTCACTTCACTTTTTTCAAAATAAGAAAAGAAACGCACAAAACAAGGCATTCGGGGATGGCTACTGTGCAACTGCTTGTTGAGGTTACCATTAACGACTTAGTTCAGGCACGATCACTAGTGGTATTTGATGCGACCACAGTACAAAACGTTCACCACCTAATTTGCCATGACAAAAGTGTCCACATTATACAATCTTCTGAGCATTTCTTAGTTGTAAAATGCTATGTCCCACAGCTGATAACTACAACGTTGCATTACATAGTGTGTATCTTAACATTATGCCGTCCGGTGACACCACAGTGGTGTTGTGCACAAAATAGCAATCAACGGTCAGCGAGACAACAGTTTTGTCATGTGCATAGTATAGCTCAGTGGCCGGTGACACCACAGTGGTGTCGTGAGCATAGTATTGCACAGTGGCCGGCAACAGCACTTCAGTATCTTTTGTATTCTGTTGGTGTTTTGTTTAGGTAACAATAAATTACACACATCAACAAGTTTTTAGTTTTTGTAAGTACTTGTGCCTTTTCATCATGGCAGACGAAAGAGACAATATGATTAGTTATTATGAATGTGTGGAAGTCTTTTCTAACATTCCCGATGACTTGGTCGATTGGGAAGAAGACATTGGAGATCCAAAAAATGGAAGTGAAGCAGAATTGTCAGAAGATAGTGAAATATGTCCAAGAAGGATTGAGCAAATGCTACGGTTGCCAACTGATTTGGATGAATCAGATGAAGAAGACAGTGCACAGTGGTCAGACTTTGATTTACCGAGGACCAATAATAAATTTGATGAATCTCCGGGTCCAAACATACTTCCCAAAGACACACACAGTGTAGAGGATATCGTAAAATTATATACTGGGAGCAATCTATTTGAATATAATAGCAACGAAACCAACAAGTACTACAGTCAAAAATGCAATAGAAGGAAACAGGATAAAAAAATGCCAAATCTGTCAACGTTATGGGACCTGAACTTAGAAAATGGTTTGGGCTTGCTATCCTTATGGGAATTGAAAAAAGAGAGAGAGAGAGAGAGAGAGAGAGAGAGAGAGAGAGCAAGTATCGATGATTATTGGCCCACGAATCCATTGACAGACACACATATATTTCATAAAACGATGCCCCGCAACCGAATCAGACAAATATTATCATTTTTACATTTTTCCAACAGGAACAATAAATCGGATAATGCCGACTGGCTTTTCAATGTGCAATTCATAATTGATTATTTTCCAAAAAGTTTAAAGAAATGTTTAATCTAAACCAAAACATCTCAATTGAAGAAGGAATGATACCGTGGTGTTGACGATTAAATTTTAAAGTTTACAATTCGTCGAAAACTACCAAATATGGCATACTCATTCGGATTCTGTGTGATTCAAGTACAGAATACATTTTCTCATTCAAGATATATTCCGGCACTGGACAGCCTTTAGCAAAATGTGATGGAACTATTGACACCTTGTGATTCTTGAGTTTCTCCCGGCGTATTTGATAATCAAAATATCCACGGGTGTACTGCCGGTCTACAGTGTCCAACGGGCACAATATTTCGGCGATCATACATGTCGCCATCATCAGATGAACTGACGGACTGAGCTCCTGTGAAATTCGCACCAATGACAACCTCATAAACCGTGACTGTGGCTATAATCTTAGCAAGGCTTGGGAACCAGCGATTGGGTTAATCAAGAGTAAATCGAGCAAACATATAGTTGTGACGACCACGGCAGACAGAGCCACCATACAGACGTCACATCAGACGCCGTCGCAATCTGTTCCACCGCGTGACCGTGGCGCGGGGCGCGGAGGGAGTGCGCCGCGGGCGGAGGGTATTTAAATCGGCTGCCGCCGCGACCGAACCCAGTTCCCCCTGAGCAGCCATAGCGTACGGATCTCCATACCGGCACATTCACAGGAGCTCAGTCCATCAGTTCACCTGATGATGGCAACATGTATGATCGCTGAAATATTGTGCCTGTTGGATACTGTAGACCGTCAGTACACTTGTGGATATTTTGATTATTGACACCTTCTTATGGAAAGTGGCATCACCTCTACATGGATGATTATTATAGCATTGTAGAACTTGCAGAAAAGTTTCTTGAAAAGAAAATTCGAGTATGTGGAACGATAGGGCAAAATAGAGAATTTTTGGAAAAATTTAAAGCACACAAAAGTCAATGTGTTTAAAGCTTGTCATGACCAGAAAGGTGGAAGTACTCGCCCAGGTATGGATAGCTTCAAATAGTAAAATGATATGAATGATCTCTACAATACTGACACTTTGACTGACACTCAAAGAAAATGTAGAAAAATCAATTACACAATAAAAAAAACTTGAAAGTATATTAGGCTACAACAAATACATGAAACGAGTGGACCGGGCAGACCAATATTTGAGTTATTAGCCCTATATACAGAAAAACTATAAAATGGTCAAAAAAGGTTTGCATGTACCTCTTTAATCACGCATTATTTAATGCATTCCATACATGTCAGTATTTCGATACAGAACATAAGAGTCTCCAATTTCATGATTTTTTATTGAAAGTGTCTGATGCCTGGATAAAAGACCGTGTACCTGCTTCTGAGTGAAACTTGGAGGTTGCCACTACATCGCTTATGTCCCATCATGATCCGGTTGACAAACTTTACGGTCACATAAAGCAACACCATCTAATACTTATTTTTGAAACGAATAAATGAAAATGAAGAAACTGCCATGTATGTTCCAAAAACAAAAAAGAACAATAAACTTAATGTGCAAGTCTTATGGAGTTACGTTACATCTTGGAGACTGTTTTGCTGCATATCATATGAAAGAGAAATACTAAGTACCAAAGACAATGCAAATAAACAAATATATGAAAGAAACAAATATTGTGTTTATTTATGTATGTATAGCTTAGAAATTTCATGAATGTAGGGGAACAGGGTTGAGAACTCATAAGAACTAATGACGAGATTAGTAAAGCTTAACAATTTATAATCTCCCGATAATGTCAAGAACGGCCGGCGACAAACCAAGTAATACGAATTAGCACTGCCGGCGCCAAGTGAATAAATTTGTACAAGACGTGTGGACAGCAAAGTGTTAAATAGGCCATTTAACCGTCCACAACAGCATGGCACCAGATCATTGTGTGCATTGATACATTGTTGTGTTCATAAACTTTTTATTTGGAAACAGGTTCTTACGCACATTATCTTTTGAAACTCGGCTTCGACAGATGGTGTGCGGTATCAGTAACAGACAATTGGGACATGAAAGGGAAGCACTGGTTGGGAAGGGAGTGAGACAGGGTTGTAGCCTCTCCCCGATACTATTCAATCTGTATATCGAGCAAGCCGTAAAGGAAACAAAAGAAAAGTTCGGAGTAGGAATTAAAATCCATGGAGAAGAAATAAAAACTTTGAGGTTTGCCAATGACATTGTAATTCTGTCAGAGACAGCAAAGGACTTGGAAGAGCAGTTGAAAGGAATGGATAGTGTCTTGAAAGGAGGGTATGAGATGAACAGAAGCAAAAGCAAAACGAGGATAATGGAATGCAGTTGAATTAAGTCGGGTGATGCTGAGGGAATTAGATTAGGAAATGAGACACTTAAAGTAGTAAAGGAGTTTTGCTATTTCGGGAGCAAAATAACTGATGATGGTCGAAGTAGAGAGGATATAAAATGTAGACTGACAATGGCAAGGAAAGCGTTTCTGAAGAAGAGAAATTTGTTAACATCGAGTATAGATTTAAGTGTTAGGAGTGTAGCCAGGTATGGAAGTGGAACATGGACGATAAATAGTTTGGACAAGAAGAGAATAGAAGCTTTCGAAATGTGGTGCTACAGAAGAATGCTGAAGATTAGATGGGTAGATCACATAACTAATGAGGAGGTATTGAATAGAATTAGAGAGAAGAGGAGTTTGTGGCACAACTGGACTAGAAGAAGGGATCGGTTGGTAGGACAAGTTCTGAGGCATCAAGGGATTACCAATTTAGTACTGGAGGGCTGTGGGGAGGGTAAAAATTGTAGAGGGAGACCAAGAGATGAATACACTAAGCAGATTCAGAAGGATGTAGGCTACAGTAGGTACTGGGAGATGAAGAAGCTTGCACAGGATAGAGTAGCATGGAGAGCTGCATCAAAACAGTCTCAGGACTGAAGACCACAACAACAACATGCAGAAAATAAAGCTATTTCACACTATATCTGAGAAAGTAGTTCATATGGCTTCCATCAGCAATGAAATAGTGACTATTAAGTAATTTTGCATTTTTGCATTTTGAGGCAAAATTCCTTTCAATTTTGCATTTATCACAAAATGTGAATTTTTCCTGTTCCTACAGAGTACATAGAAGCCATAAAACCCATTCAGTTGGCCATCCCACAGGAACTCAGTTCGACATTAACTGAATACCAGTGATATATTCCAACTCTCTGGTTTTTTGGGGAAGATGTGAATGAATATGTTAGAGTCCTCATACCGAAAATTCTCCGCGCTTTTCTGGAGGACAGTTGCCACCACTGAGTAATTCACATCAAGAGTACGGAGTATCTTAAGAGGGTATTTTGCAGATGATTGAGTTTTGAAGCGTGGACGTGTATGGGGGCACTTATCACACACAACATATGTGATGTTATTTCCACTACTCCTAGTACTCCCTCCATGGCTGCCACACTACATATTCATGTGAAATCTAAAAGACCAAGCCAGAAAGTGTAGTAGTACAAGAACCATTCTGCATCTTGTTTGAATCTCGGGGCCACAGCAAACAAGACTATAAGAAGACTGTATGTATCAGTGATTGAATACATAAACTGAAAAGACCAAACAGACGTTTTCTTCGTTCCCAACATGGTTATATAGTTTCAGATTGTAGGCAAAAGGAAAAAGCTCAGTGTGCTATGCGTAGGCAGCTACATCATAAGTCCATTTGTGATGAAGGAAAGGGTACTAAGACTTCTGTGGCTCTGATAAACATTACTTCCGTGGGAAAAACAGTTGTTGCTCTTCACAGTGTCATGCATCATTAGATGGTGCAAGTAAGTGTCTCAGGACCTACAAGCCTCAATAGGACAACTCGATGTGTGCTAAACACAAGAAGCCAACCGAGCTTCACAGCAAAGTCACTGATTGAGGATTTGAAATTGCAGACCGTAGATCAGAAGGAAATAACTATTTGTTCATTTGAATCAAAGCCTATACCTTCACATCACTGCAGTTTTATTCAGTTTAATATGAAAGGGATTTGGAAGAATTCTTTAGTGTCACTCATTGCCTTTGAAAGTCTTCATTCAGGGTTGCTACAAGTTTCCCCAAGTGAAACTCCCTGATCTTATTCTGATCTCCAGACAAGTTTTATGATTTTTCCCTAAAAAGCTCTGAGATCTCAAGGGTAAGTTAAGATGTAACTTGACATTCTATCTTTGCAGCTAAGGTACAAGAAACAAAAGTGCGAACGAGGAAATATCTAAAAATGATAGTGTTATGAGAAAGCAAGCCAAATGGTATGTGTGTTTCATTAAGACCACTGATGTTATTTTACTTCAATAAAATGAAACACATTTGGTGACAAAAATATGCATTTCCTTGGATTCGCAAGAAAGATTTAAAATACCTACACTGATTTCAGAAATACCCTCAGAAGAAAGTGGGCCTCTTGAAAAAAAAAAAAAAAAGTATAAGTAGAGGAAGAATTGTGTAAACTAACACTGTAGGTGAACACCAATAAAATGTTGGTTCTATTATGTTCGTTACTCTCAGTTATTACCCACTGTGTTATACCTATTATTTTACAGGTATTGCTTGATTTTTCTTTCGAGAAATATATGAGTACATAATGTACAAACTGCCATCAACTGACACAATTTTCTTCTTCTTATCATCCATACTTTCTAACATATACACTACTTTTGTAGTGCCAATATGTACTAGAAAAAAAAAAAGTCAATAAAATGCCACACTGCACAACATACTTGTTGTGAGAGAGTCGAAATTCCTGAACTCCATCACCCTAGGCCTCTGGCCTGCTGAGGAGCACTGCAGTCTTGGGTCCATGGATAAACCACAAAAATGTGCTGCATTATGCCAAAATTAAACAGACCTGGCCTGTGGGTTTATCAGTAAGACTAGATCTGATGGGCAGGGTTTGCACATTAGTGAGAACTGAATGGCTTCAGATCGGCAGGTCCGATCCATTACAGATACCTGCAGAAACAGCCTGCAGTTTTGGCCTGTCATGGTAATCCAATTGTGTGGCCAGCTATTTACGAGCCACTGGCAGCATTTCGATGAAATGAGACTGTGGTGATCAATCCATGCAACAGATAACTTGTACAAAATTCTCTGAGAATCAATAATAATGAGGATAGGTAGCAATTCACCATAAAGATGACTGCTGAGCCACAGACATGCACATGGAAAAGACAATCATCCTCTCACAACTAAATTTTCATTCATAGCTTTTGTCAGAAAACAAGAGCACAGACACATTCACACAATCACTCAGACACAACACATGCACACATGACCACTGCCTAATTCTTCTGAGTCTACAGTCTCTGAGAATCAGATCCCAACAAACCACTCCTCATGCCCCTCGCCCACAGCTGCTAGGCTAGCAACAAGAAGTGATGGCAGCACTGACTGCTGCAAGCTGAGAGGAGTGGTAGGAAGGGGAGAAACAGTAGTAATGAGGGAATGGAGAAGTGGCACACATACTCAGCTACACCTAGCCAGCAATAATGCATGACACCACAGTAAACAAACCATTTCATCTACTGAGACAAAAATGAGATTTTTCCAGTTTTATTTATTTAATTTATTTATTTTATTTCCATGATGTGTGTGAAACTCCCTGACATTCCCTGTTTCTAGAACCTGTGGCGACCCTGTCATTTGATTTCACACTAGCCACCTGTTCCACAACATATAACGTGTTTACCACACGCCTGTAAGATTACAATAACAGATCCAAAAACCCACCCAACGAAAGATTTGCGGTGGAGATTCTCATAGGAGGCAATTTTTGTTATAAATCAGTGAAGGACAGTTCCCCAATAGACATCTCTGAATCTTTAGTGTTAGTTTCTTCCATATGTGGCTGATTACTTAGAGGAAACAAGTCAGGAGCCTGTGTGCATGTAACTCTGGTAAATTTCGTTCATTCTGACTGGTCTACTCTGCCCTCGGATAATGACTTCAAATGCTTTTGAGACTTGGAGACTATAAGAATTACTGCCAATCAAAATCGATCCATGAGCAACGAGGACAGGAGACTTCTTGAGGAGTTCAGAGCATCTTTCTGTAGAATGGATCAACAAGCAGTGGTTTCACTTCCCAAAGACTTCCCTCACAACTGCAGACTGACTTCAGAGAAATGAGTCAACCACACAAGGACAAGATTTCAACATCAAGAAGCCTTTAGGCAACTGTATCACTTAACTCTCAGAGAAGGCACTGTTTTATCTCCCTCATTATGCAATGAGGATAGAGAAATGTGGGAAGACCAAGTGGAGGATAGTCTTTGACGTATCGTCTCACGAAAGCAATGTCTCTCCTCTGAACGAGATGCTTGAGGCAGCACCGAATCTACTACTTGAGACCTTAGGAATTTTACTGTGATTCAGACTACATTCCATTGCTATTGTCATGGACATCACACAGGCATTCTTTTGACTGCTCTTGCATGAAGAAGACAAAGACTTGATCAGATTCTTCTGCTTCATAATTAACCAGAAGAAAACAGGATATCTTCAAATGATGGATAATGCAAGAATGTGTAGATGTTCTAAATAAAATTAGTAATTTCAAACTTGGCAGCAGCTTTTGCAGAAAAAACAAATCTCGTGGGGGCTCCTGTATCTTACTGCATTCCTCCTTAAACTTTAAAGTGAAAGAAGATTTTAGTTATCTAAATGAAGAATGTATTTTTGAAAGCTGTTGTGTAGAGCTGTGCGATTTAAATACTGTGATAATATCAATTTACAGAATTAGTGGGAGTTCTGCTACTAAATTGTTCTTAGAAAAATTTCAATATCTCTTAGATAAACTTAAAAAAGAAGGCAAAAAAAGATTGTGACTGCAGGGGACTTCAACTTAAATACATTAATTGAAAGCAGTGACATTGAAAAATTTCATGATTTAATCAAAAAATCTGGCTTCAAGTTAAACTTTACTATGAGCACTAGAGAAAACTTCCACTCAGCAACCTGCATAGCTAATATCGTTACAAATTATGGGTTTGATGATACAAGGAAGTTTTGCCTAGATCTAGGGATATTTGATCACTCAACTTTGTTTCTAGAGTTCCCCAAAACACAGAAACTAAAATCTGAATCATATATAAGAAGGAATTTTAGCAAAGAAAATTTAGAGTTGTTTTGTGATACGTGAAGGGTTATAAGCTGGCCTTTAGACCACTGTGATTCAAGCAATAAAAATTTTGATAAATTTCCAAATTGTTTATTGGGTGTATTCAATGAAACATTTCCCCCAAAATCCTATCAAAAGAGAGTCAGCAATAAACGAAATTGAATTACACCAGGTATAAAAATTTCAAGTGCCAGAAAAAAACAGCTGCACAATGAGCTCAAAGTAAATAGAAACCCTAATTTTGTAACTTATGTTAAGTGCTATCAGACTACATTCAAAAAAGTGATACTGGAAGAAAAAAAAAAAAAAAAAAAAAAAAAACCTGGCCAATAGTATATTCATAAACAAAGAAAGAAATAAAACAAAGGCAGTCTGGTCTATCGTGAAATCAGAGTTGGGAGTCAATGTTAAAGGCCAAGAAATTTCTCAAATAAGGTTTCAGGTTGATATTATTGTAAATCATGTTTCAATGTCAAACTGCTTCAATGATTACTTTGTCAATATAGCAAAATCTGATGTAGACATGACAGCCCATCAGGACAATACGATTTTCAGGAATAGAGATGACATTTGTTTTAAAAAATCAGAAAACTCACTCAGAAAGATGTGGAAGAGACAATATTATCATTAAAAAACAAAAATTCAGCTGGATGAGATGGAATACCTACCATGGTAATCAAGGCAGTATGCCATATTATTTCATACCTACTGTCTATTATTGTAAACCAGTCCTTTGAACATGGGTCTTTCCCAGATGTCCTAAAATATGCAGAGACTAAGCCATTATTTAAAAAGGGATCACCAGAAGATATGGGAAACTACCGGCCTATTCTCTCCTTCCAATTTTTTCTAAAACATTTGAAAAACTTGTGGCAAACAACTAGAAAATTTCCTTACAGTAAACGATAGTATTTGTACAAATCAGTCTGGTTTTCAAAGAGGAAAAAGCACCATAAACGCCATCAGAGAATTTACAGAAAAAATAAGCACATCACTAGACCAGGGTACAAAAGTCTCAGGAATATTCTGTGATCTAACGAAAACCTTTGACTTCGTGAACCACTCATTATTACTTCACAAACTGAAGAGCTATGGGATCGAAGATACTGCATTACAGTGGTTCAACTCTTATCTGACAGAAAGGAAACAAAGAGTTATTTTAACATCAAATTCAGTTAACTACCACTCCAAATGGAAAACAATTTCCCAAGGAGTTCCACAGGGTTCAATACTGGGTCCTTGAACATTCTTGTTGTATATAAATGATTTACCATTAAATATTGATGCTCATTCAGTCTTGTTCACAGATGATACCCCAGTCCGGATAGAAAATGATACAATAGACAAGATTCCAGAGTGTAAAGAAAATGTTCTGGGGAAACTGGAATCCTGGTTCCATAAAAACTGACTAAAGCTCACTGTCCCTAAGACACAGATGATGCAATTTGTCTCTAAAGTGTCAGCAATATGTCCTGTACAAATAGCCCATAATAATAAACTGATGACAGAAGTGAGCCATGAGAAATTCTTGGGCCTAAACCTTGATAAAAGTTTAAACTGGAAGGCACATATAGACTTCCTGGCAAATAAATTAAATTCCCTAGCTTTTGCAATGTTTATTTTATCTGGTGCCACAAGAAAGACAGTCTACCACAGTTATTTTGACTCTGTTATTCGGTATGGGATAATTTTCTGGAGAAACTCTAGAAGCAGTACAAGGCTACTAATTCTTCAGAAGCAAATCGTTAGAAACATGTGTGCTGCCCACAAAAATAAGTCGTGTAGCCCATTGTTCAAGAAATTAAATATACTAACAATTACTTTGTTGTACATTTTTGAAATTTTGATTTTTGTGTATAATGATCAACATAATCTTGGAAGGTTTTTTTTAAGCATCGCTATGATACTCGTCACAACGAAAACTTCAAATTTCTTTCGCAAACTTAAATCTTTATGCTCAGACACCACTGTACATGGGGCTAAAAATATATAACAAATTAAAAGGAAGAAACATGTTAACAATGGACCTTCGTTCACTGAAAAGTTTACTCCAAAATATTTTAATTAAGAAATGTTGCTACACCACTGAAGATTTCATGGAAGATAGTCTGACACTTTGAACAACAAAAATCTGTAGCTAATATTGCAGTGTTGTCTGTGTACAACAAAGGAAATCGGTAAACTGTTAATTTATAGTAAATACTGTAGTGTTGCATTTATTGGCATTATTCTTAAAATAGTGCCAAAAGAATTTCTGTAAATCAATACACATTATATTTTTGCTAAACTTGACGTGTTTCCTGTACAACAGATCATATGATCTGTACAATGTATGTAATGAGACTAATAAATCACAGTTTACATTTACATTTTACACATTGCAATACAATACGCTTCACCAAGCTCCCATTCGGGCTGACCTGTAGCCCATTTCTACACTCAGCAACTTTAAGACACCGTGCTGACAAGTGTACATTATTTCCCACTGTGGTGCCACTTACAAACTGAATACATACATGGATGACTTTACGATCACAGTAGGAAGTGGTAATTTGGTGATCACCCACACTATGAACTAGTAGTCCTAATGAAACTAATCGGCCTCTCCTTATCAAAATGGGCTACCAACTCCAAACAACATAAAATTATCTGGAGATCCAAAGAGTGAGAACCCCCACACAGACTCAAGTTTTAGGTGTAGGTTGGAACACCATGGATGATTACTTCTGAAGCAACCCCAGAGAAGTTACCAGAAAGTCATCATAAGAGCAAGTCACTAGTCAGTTCTTGCGGTGTACAGTTAGGATCTATGAACCACATGGACTGTTCTCCCCTGTTCCTCTTGTTAGAAAATTGTTATTCCAGGACATATGGTGCAGCTCTGCACATTCGTACAGACTTAGAAAATAACGTCCGACTCATTTAGTCTGTAGCAAGCACAGACTTGCTCCTATTAAGAAGGTAACCTTGCCACAATTGGAACTTTTAGTGGCAATAATTGGAACTTGACTACTTTGTTACCTCTGATTACTTCTGTCATGCAGCAGAACTTAAAAACGTTCATGTAATATTGTGGACAGATGCTAGTCACTCTAAGTTGGATTTGCAGTGATCCAAACAGATGGGAGAAATTTGTTCGTAATTATGTAACAGAGATACAAACTCACATAACTCTTACACAGTGGGGACACTGATCAGCACAAGACAACTCTGCTGATATCTTTCATGAGGACTCCTCGGATGTCAAATAAGCCCCCTAAAAATTTTGTGGCATGGACTGCCTTGGCTTGCTTGCCCTCTTGAGTGTTGGCCAATCTGATACTTTGACAGTACACCGACTACATCCTGCAGAGAAGACAAAGAAAAATCATAGCCAAGTTCCGTCGATATCTGCAATGACTATCCTCATGAACCTATCTGAATTCAGATCATACCGGAGGCTCATTCATATTGCAGCATGGACACACTGTTTTCTACAGAACATTCATCAGAAGGAGAAATCTTCGAGAAAGGTTACAGCCACTGAACTATCAGCTATACAAATGTTTTGGATATGAGTAGTCCAGAGAGAATCCTTTGCTGAAGAACACCACACGCTTCAAAATAACTTACCACTGCCAAGAGAGTATAACATTGCAGGTACAGCCTTTTCATGGAATACGGACTGATATGCCTAGAAGGTCAACAACATTGCACTAGCCTTGATGGGGAACAAAAATATCCAGTGCTTCTTGACGGTTTCCACCATTTCAAGCAATTTGTTATTTGAGAGACACACTTTTTCCTTTCATCACTTTGGTGCTCATTATTTATGGTCCAAACTCCAAATTGAATTTTGGATAATCAGAGCTCATTAGGCAATCAAAAGAGTCCTACACTTTTGGTTGTCATTTCAGATCCTGAAGAAACTGTGAGTGCAACAGATTGAAGCACCACTGTCATTTGAACAAGTTTTGCCTGCTAAACCATTAGCTGTAACAGGTATACACTTTGCTAGACAATTATTAATTAAAATCAGAAGAGAAATGCGCAAGTCACATATTGCTCTATCGTATGAGCTACTGCACAAGCAGTGCACCTCAATCTCTGTACACACTTGTCAACAGATAAGTTTCTCGAGGCACTCCAGTGATTCACTGGAAGACATGGACAAGCCCATATGATTCACACAAAGGATGTGAAAACATTAAATTTTGCAAATGTGGAACAAGCACAGCATTGGAAGGCCATCACAAAAACTTGCCACTTTCTTGCCCACCATGGAAATTCATTGCCACATGCGCAGCGTGGTGGGAAAGATGGCGGGATCTATAAGCGGTTGCCTGAGGAAGGCTCAGTGAAGAACTACTGAACTCTGTACTAAACTCACTAGTACTAAAGCTACAATTATCTCTAGCGCTGTCACACAAGGAGACGATGCAGATGCACTGACCCCTTCCCATTTACTGACTGGAGAGAATCTTGACAATTCCTACATCAAAAACGAACTTAGCAAAAGAATTTTGGCTGAGGCAGCAACTCTCTGACAGCTTTTGGAAATGTTGGATGAAAGAACATCTGTGGAACTGAGGAAGTTCCATGAATTTAAATGTCCACTACGATGACTCAAAATTCTGCCCTGGAGACAACGTTCTAGTACAAGGGGAAATGCGCTCACGAAATATCTGGAAGAAGGCCAGAACAGAGAGAGCACTACCAGGGAGAGATGAGCAGGATAAGAACAATAATCCTCTGCACATCAGGTCATACCATCAGTTGTCCTGTGACACCAGACCTCTAAGAGGTTGATCAGGGTGGGGAGGATGAGAGACTATCTGTTTATTCTTTGGAGGAATATCTCTGACTTGTTGCTATTTCTCAATATAAGTGGTGCTGTGATGAGAAATATTGTTTTTGTTAGTACACTCTGTTGTGAATACATTTTTATGACACTCTTGTTCAACTGATTCTTAGGAACACCTCATCATAAGAGGACTGTTACCACATATAATTCAAAATGAGTGTTTCAAAGAAGAGCTGCACGTTTCATCATGAGTTCATTTACTAAGTGCTCATCTCATTCCTGTGACACATCTGCCACTGGAAGAAACCATTGTGCAGCTTGGAGAGATTTAATCGAGGCTTACTAACATCTGTTCCTCTCATATTCCTAAAAGAGTTGAACAGAGGATGCAAGAATGTAAGGTGGATAGCAGAGTGTAGATGCAGAAATGTGGCATGTTGACAGACGTAGGGAGAGAGAGTCTGTGACCATTAAATGACAGAGAAAATGTGAATACCATATAAATACAGAGCACTGGACATGACTTAACACATACAAGCTAACCCTTTTTTAGTAACTCTGAAATCTCTGGTGGCATCGTCTCTGAACTCATGACTAATGACAGAAACCAAAGGGCCTGTATTTTTCAACAATCAACAGTTGTACACCACTGTGAGCAAGTTCTATCTTCAACAGAACTATGTACTGAATTTATTTATTTGTACTTTCCACAAGTACTAAGACACTGAAACTCTATACTGGTATACAGCTCATCTTTTTTCACATTGTAATTTTTTTTTTTTTCCCTCTTCCCTCACTCTCAGCTCTGCTTGTCAACCCTCAACCATTTCCTTTCTGTTCACATCACACTCCTCTTAATTTTTACACATATGATTTAATGACATTTTTACATGGAATTCATTCAGAGCAGAATACCTGGGAATATTTGATAAGATCGAATAGTCACCAGTGGTGGTCAAGAGTACAGATGCATACTTCTGTGATATATGAAAGATCAATACGTCACTATCTGGATAGTCAAGGAGCAATCAAACTGCAAACCACCCCATTATGAACTGCTGATGTGGCAGCTTGTTGAAATTAATGAGTTCCATTACTAATTTCAGTTACTGCTCCTGGCACACTAAAAGTGACAATTTCTGCCCTGTTGTCTCTTTACCAAATTAATATAATTTGTTGCCTACTTCACTAATATCGGCATGTGTTTTTTGTATAGCTGCTAAACTATTCCTTTGGGTCTACATTGAGAGATTTGACTTTCCCTTCAGCACTTTCACCCTTTATAAAAATATTTAAATTCTCAAAGCTCAGAATACACTATTTAATGTGATGTACCTTTTGGTGACCTGAACTTATGTTCATAACAATACAATTGTGGACAAACCTTGGGTGAACACTGGATCCTGCTGCTGAGAGCTGTAAGTGGCAGTGGGAATACCAGCAAGAGGATCTGCCAAAACATCCACTCCACTTGTGTTGCTTGCAGAATCGAACACTGTGGATGTAGTACTCTCCTCAGGCACAGCTGGCAGTTTAGAATAAGACAGCAGCTCTGCAGCAGAAGGAAGTGCGACTATTAAAAAAAATGCACATTTCATGAAAATAGATACTTGAGCTATGAAAGAGATGGTATTCGAAAGAAACATTGATAACATTTGCTAATTTCCACTTAATAATACAAAGATGACATATTATATCCTTAGTTCCAATGACCACACTTTTCTTCGGCATTAATTTACCAATTAACCCCACTGTACAGCAAACCATCTTGTAGATACTGATAAGACTTATGATTCTGAGTGTTACATTCTGACGCCAGATTTTTTTATCAAGCTTCCCGTTTACAAGATTTGTAAGAATTTGTGCCAGAAGGAATGAAAAATAATGACTTAGAAATAAGTTGGCGTATTTGGTTAAATAGGTTGAGGTGGTGAGTAACATAGGTGTATAGAACAGCAGTGGGGGAGGTGGAGCAGCAAGGCAAGGGAGCTCTTAAAACCAAACTGAAGGCAAGTCATTTTGCATACAGAAGAGGCAAGCAGAAAAAGGGATTAAATTCACTCCCATTCCATACTTGGACTAAATCGTGTACGGTACACGTGAAATGTTGAATGAACTCTGCCATGATGCTGCTTATAAATGAGTACACCAGAATTATTGTGAAAAAGGTTGTAGTTTTTATTACTGATTTATTATAACGAGTCCAACATCAAATGTCCCAGTTTAGAACTATTCTGGGTATCCACCTCCACGAACTGTTGCCAGCCAATGACATTCAGTATAATTGCTGATGCCTTGATGTGAGGTACACAGGATGGCTATAGGTACAATCCTCCTGACTCTGCTGCAGCAATACTTCGGCAATGATACAACTACATTAATAACTATCTGCAGCGACTCTCTGTAAGGCTTGGCAATATGAAAGGTGTCCTTCCCCCTCTCTACCACACATCCAGCAGGTGCCTAAGCATAGCTGCCAGTTGATGTATGCCATGTGGAAGAGTGCCTCTGGAGTGTGGCTGTAGAATACGATACTACAGATCAAATTGTGAAAAATACCTGGTCTTTGTTATCATATAATATTCATCACTGGATTACGCCAAAGAAATGGGAGTATCTGTGGAGGCCTTATGTTGCGAACACACTTTCATACCTGCCTATGAGACATGTTCATATAAAATAAAGCTCCTATAGTAGAAGCGTATGAGCCATGGGGCTGGGAGTGGAACAGTTGCGAGGAATTTAAGAATTTTCTGCTGACTTGGTACTGTGGAAGAATACCAGCTGGGCAACTTGTGGCAGAATAAAAGGCATGGTATTCCTCTTTCCAGGGCTCAATTAAAGGGAGCCTAAGCCTACCAGAAGTTAGGGTTGAATTGTTTAAGCCCCTCAGTTCCACACTACATTTCAACAAGCTAATAATCTATTGCCCTGCAGCCATGCGACCAGTGCAAGTCATAAAGATAAGTCATTTTAGATAACAACAACATTTAGTTTAGTACTGATTACTTGGTAAATAGTTGTATTAGTGTGCTTTTTAAGCATACCATGAAATATTTCATTTCGCTTTATGTAATATAGCATAAAACACGAAAAGATCATACAGTCGGGTTATAGTCATATTTTCCGTTTACATTTTGATGCAGCAAATCTTTCGTTTAATTGTTCTTTGCTCTCTCCAGCAATCTGACTGTAGCGTACCTCTTCATTATTTAACTCACATTTCCGGAAAGTAGCGTAAAGTTTAAGTTGTTGTTACAGAAACTCAACACTGTTGTTTTTGTTGACATACAGATGCATATAGGCCAAATTTGTGGAATTATATTTTCGTGTTTATCTGTAATTTAACTGACTTATTCTTAATAAACGATTGCGTTTATCATCCCCCCCCCCCCCCCCACGAACCATGGACCTTGCCGTTGGTGGGGAGGCTTGCGTGCCTCAGTGATACAGATAGCCATACCGTAGGTGCAACCACAATGGAGGGATATCTGTTGAGAGGCCAGACAAATGTGTGGGTCCAGAAGAGGGGCAGCAGCCTTTTCAGAAGTTGCAGGCGCAACAGTCTGGATGACTGACTGATCTGGCCTTGTAACACTAACCAAAATGGCCTTGCTGTGCCGGTACTGCAAACGGCTGAAAGCAAGGGGAAACTACAGCCGTAGTTTTTCCCGAGGGCATGCAGCTTTACTGTATGGTTAAATGGTGATGGCGTCCTCTTGCGTGAAATATTCCGGAGGTAAAGTAGTCCCCCATTCCGATCTCCGGGCGGGGACTACTCAAGAGGACATTGTTATCAGGAGAAAGAAAACTGCCATTCTACAGATCGGAGCGTGGAATGTCAGATCCCTTAATCGGGCAGATACATTAGAAAATTTAAAAAGGGAAATGGATAGGTTAAAGTTAGATATAGTGGGAATTAGTGAAGTTCGGTGGCAGGAGGAACAAGACTTTTGGTCAGGCGAATACAGGGTTATAAATACAAAATCAAATAGGGGTAATGCAGGAGTAGGTTCAATAATGAATAAAAAAAATAGGAGTGAACGTAAGCTACTACAAACAGCATAGCGAACGCATTATTGTGGCCAAGATAGGCACGAAGCCCACGCCTACTACAGTAGTACAAGTTTATATGCCAACTAGCTCTGCAGACGACGAAGAAATGTATGATCAAATGAAAGGAATTATTCAGATAGTGAAGGGAGACAAAAATTTAATAGTCATAGGTGACTGGAATTCGGTAGTAGGAAAAGGGAGAGAAGAGAAGGAAACGTAGTAGGTGAATATGGATTAAGGGTAAGAAATGAAAGAGGAAGCCGCCTGGTAGAATTTTGCACAGAGCACAACTTAATCATAGCTAACACTTGGTTCAAGAATCATAAAAGAAGGTTGTATACATGGAAAAAGCCTGGAGATACTGACAGGTTTCAGATAGATTGTATAATGGCAAGACAGAGATTTAGGAACCAGGTTTTAAATTGTAAGACATTTCCAGGGGCAGATGTGGACTCTGACCACAATCTACTGGTTATGAACTGTAGATTAAAACTGAAGAAACTGCAAAAAGGTGGGAATTTAAGGAGATGGGACCTGGATAAACTGACTAAACCAGAGGTTGTACAGAGTTTCATGGAGAGCATAAGGGAACAATTGACAAGAATGGGGGAAAGAGATACAGTAGAACAAGAATGGGTAGCTTTGAGGGCTGAAGTAGTGAAGGCAGCAGAGGATCAAGTAGTTAAAAAGACGAGGGCTAGTAGAAATCCTTGGGTAACAGAAGAAATATTGAATTTGATTGATGAAAGGAGAAAATATAAAAATGCAGTAAATGAAGCAGGCAAAAAGGAATACAAACATCTCAAAAATGAGATCGACAGGAAGTGCAAAATGGCTAAGCAGGGATGGCTAGAGGACAAATGTAAGGATGTAGAGGTTTATCTCACTAGGGGTAAGATAGATACTGCCTACAGGAAAATTAAAGAGACCTTTGGAGAAAAGAGAACCACTTGTATGAATATCAAGAGCTCAGATGGAAACCCAGTTCTAAGCAAAGAAGGGAAAGCAGAAAGGTGGAAGGAGTACATAGAGGGTCTATACAAGGGCGATGTAGTTGAGGGCGATATTATGAAAATGGAAGAGGCCGTAGGTGAAGATGAAATGGGAGATATGATACTGCGTGAAGAGTTTGACAGAGCACTGAAAGACCTGAGTCGAAACAAGGCCCCGGGAGTAGACAACATTCCATTAGAACTAATGACAGCCTTGGGAGAGCCAGTCCTGACAAAACTCTACCAACTGGTGAGCAAGATGTCCGAGACAGGCGAAATTCCCTCAGACTTCAAGAAGAATATAATAATTCCAATCCCAAAGAAAGCAAGTGTTAACAGATGTGAAAATTACCGAACTATCAGTTTAATAAGTCACAGCTGCACTAACGCGAATTCTTTACAGACGAATGGAAAAACTGGTGGAAGCCGACCTCGGGGAAGATCAGTTTGGATTCCATAAAAATACTGACCCTACGACTTATCTTAGAAGCTAGATTAAGGAAAGGCAAACCTACGTTTCTACCATTTATAGACTTAGAGAAAGCTTTTGACAATGTTGCCTGGAATACTCTCTTTCAAATTCTGAATGTGGCAGCAGGGGTAAAATACAGGGAGCGAAAGGCTATTTACAAATTGTGCAGAAAGCAGATGCCAGTTATAAGAGTCGAGGGACATTAAAGGGAAGCACTGGTTGGGAAGGGAGTGAGACAGGGTTGCAGCCGATCCACGATGTTATTCAATCTGTATATTGAGCAAGCAGTGAAGGAAACAAAAGAAAAATTCAGAGTAGGAATTAAAATCCATGGAGAAGAAATAAAAACTTTGAGGTTCGCCGATGACATGTGATTCTGTCAGAGACACAAAGGACTTGGAAGAGCAGTTGAACGGAATGGACAGTGTCTTGAAAGGAGGATAAAAGTTGAACATCAACAAAAGCAAAATGAGGATAATAGAATGTAGTCAAATTAAATCAGGTGATGCTGAGGGAATTAAGTTAGGAAATGAGACACTAAAAGTTGTTGATGAGTTTTGCTATTCAGGGAGCAAAATAACTGATGATGGTCGAAGGAGGGAGGATATAAAATGTAGACTGGCAATGGCAAGGAAAGCGTTTCTGAAGAAGAGAAATTTGTTAACATCGAGTATAGATTTAAGTGCCAGGAAGTCGTTTCTGAAAGTATTTGTATGGAGTGTAGCCATGTATGGAAGCGAAACATGGACGATAAGTAGTTTGGACAATAAGAGAATAGAAGCTTTCGAAATGTGTGCTACAGAAGAATGCTGAAGATTAGATGGGTAGATCACATAACTAATGGGGAGGTACTGAATAGGATTGGGGAGAAGTTTGTGGCACAACTTGACTAGAGGAAGGGACCAGTTGGTAGGACATGTTCTGAGGCATCAAGGGATCACCAGTTTAGTACTGGAGGGCAGCGTGGAGGGTAATAATTGTAGAGAGAGACCAAGAGATGAGTACACCAAGCAGATTCAGAAGGATGTAGGTTGCAGTAGGTACTGGAAGATGAAACAGCTTGCACAGGGTAGAGTAGCATGGAGAGCTGCATCAAACCAGTCTGAGGACTGAAGACCACCACAACAACAACAAAAACAACAACGTTTATCATGAGTGAAAAGTGCTTGACTTGCCACAGAATTGTTAGGTCAGAGCTTTGGTGTGACGGGTGTTGTAGATTTTCCATGTGGGTGGTTGTAGTGGCGTAGGAGTAGCAGAAGTAAATGAGACTCATCAGTGGTTTTGTAGGATATGTAGTAGAGATAGGAAGATATTAGAACACGAGGGGAAAACTGCCGCCCTTCAGGCTGAGTTAGAGAAGGCCAGGGGAGATCTTGACAGGTTATGGAGGGAGAAGGGTAAAGAGAGGCGGGAAGTGGCAACAGGCAACAGGAGGAACAGGCGTAGAACTTTGTCTGACAGCTTCCTGGTGAATGTGGAAAATAGATTTGACCTGTTGTTTCACTTAGAAGCTGGTGACCCTAAAGCAGTTGCAGGTGTTGACAGGGCACAACAAACTTTCAGCAGAAAACTGAAAAATAAGAATGCAGGGAAATCAGGAAAGAGATAGCAAATGTTGTTGTTAGGTAGTTCCCAAGGAAGATGTGTTGGCCAACTTTTGCGGGATGAACTAGGAGCAGAATACCAGGTCACCAACTTTTTAAACCTAGTGCTGGTCTGGAGTAGGTGAAATAGGATTTAGGATCAATTTGCAAAGATTTCACTAAGAAAGACACTGTGGTTATAGTGTGTGGGCAGATAATAGTACTGACAGAGATCCTGGGTACAATATAGAGTTTGACCTGGCAAAGATTGCATCAGCATTGAAGCATGCTAGTGTTGAGTTTGTATCTGTTCTTGGGCGCCATGAGTAACCTCATTTGAACTCTTCTATCAGGAGAGTTAATTTGGAGTTGGAACGGCTGCTTATGTCAGGTGCAAGATCACACATTGGTGTGGTTCCTGTTGATTCTCTCAATAGGTTGGATTATATTTGGCATGGCCTTCACCTCAACAGGAAAGGAAAGGGTAAACTGGCTGGGAAAATAGCAGGAAAGTTAAATGAGGGAGGCACTGTCATGAGTGATAAAATACCAGTGGTTGTAGGGTTCAGACAAAACACTTTTTTTAGGGTGGGGAGGACAGAAAGAAACCAAGTTTTAAGAGAGGTTAAGATTGGGACAAACCTCCAGTTTGAGAAAGAAACCAAAAAACATAATTCTAGCTTATTACATCAGCATAACCAGCTGTTGGTCAAGAATTTTCAACAATCTGCAGAAATTTCAACTCTACCCAATTTTAACTCTGCCAATGTGAAATGTCAGCTGTCTTTATTACATCAAAATATTCAAGTTCTGAGAAATAAAATTAATGAACTAATTATCTGCATAGATGAATTAGAGACCTCAAACCCAGCTGACATACTCTGCCCCTCTGAAAATCAAGTGACCACTGGTAGAGAACTTTTAAATGTTTCAAGATTTAGGTTAGCATCTCACTTTTGTAGAACAGAAATGGAGAAAGGAGGAGTTGCCACATTCATCAGGAACTGTCATAAATTTAAGAACATAGACATTCATAAATTTTGCCTAGAACAGCATATGGAAGCATGTGCGACAGCAGAATTTCACAAAAAATCATTCATAATATTAAGTGTATATAGAGCTGGTTTCCGTGTACTTTAGACATAGGTCTACATACAAATTTAAGACATTTCTTTAGGTATTAAGTGAAGAATTTAGGTTATTTTCATTACACATACATTTAGTAGTGCCATATCTAATTGGGGAATTAAATGTTTTAAGTTCCGTCTTTTATTTCCTTTCAAAACACCTGAAGTACGTATCGCGCATACACAATCTTAGGCCTAATTTTTTGGGTATAAAAGTTTTGATTTTTAATGTTAGTTTAGCTGCAGTACACTACTATATGTATAATACTATACACATATTAGTGTTCCACATAACTTAGTGACTCTTGTGATCTGTAGTTAATAGAATATTACTGTTATTGCCTAGATAAATTTTTTAATAATATTGTAAACAACATGAGTGAGCAGCATAACTCAGTACCATCCGGGACTGGAGGAACTGAATTACATTCTCTGCCACGGTTTCGATTACCTCTCATCATGCCCTGAAATGAGAAATGTCCTGCCCACTATCCTTCCCACCCCTCCCACAGTGGTATTCCGCCGTCCACCGAACCTACACAATATACTCGTCCATCCTTCCACAACCCCTGCTCCTAATCCTTTGCCTCATGATTCATACCCCTGTAATAGACCTAGATGCAAGACCTGTCCCATACATCCTCCTACCACTACCTACTCCAGTTCCGTCAGTAACGTCACCTATCCCATCAAAGGCAAGGCTAACTGTGAAACCAGTCATGTGATTTACAAGCTAAGCTGCAACCACTGTGCTGCATTTTATGTAGGTACAACAATCAACAAGCTGGCTGCCCGCATGAATGGCCACCGACAAACTGTGGCCAAAAAACAAGTGGCCCACATTGTAGCTGAACACGTTGCCAAACATGATACCCCCATCTCAATGACTGCTTCACAGCCTGTGCCATATGGATCCTTCCCACCAACACCAACTTACTGAATTGCGCAGGTGGGAACTTTCCCTGCAATATATCCTACGTTCCCGTAACCCTATGGCCTCAACCTTCGTTAGTCACTGTCCTCACCCATCCAGCCCCCTCCCTGTTCCCATTCCTGCACTACACAGTTGTCATTTCACTGCCACGCCCAGTCTTCTAATGTCTTTTTATTTCTCTGCTTTCCACTACTTATCCCACCCTCCACTACCTCTCCTGCCGTTGCAGCACTTCACTGTCTGCCACCCCCACCATACTATCCCTCCCCCTCCCTGCCCCAGCCTCCTCCTTACTCCCACCCAGTCGCCACTACCATCATGCACTGGTGCTGCTGCTCACAGTGTGGTTTCAGTTGTCTGACACTGCAGACATGTGTGCAAGTTGCGTTTGTGTGTGTGTGTGTGTGTGTGTGTGTGTGTGTGTGTGTGTGTAAAAGCTATGCACACATACAGACAGTGAGTGTGTGTGTGTGTGTGTGTGTGTGTGTGTGTGTGTGTGTGTGTGTGTGTGTTGCTGACAAAGGCCTTAATGGCTGAAAGCTAGAATTGTTTGAATCTTTTTGTTGTGCCTATCGCGGCTCACCACCTCCGCTATATGGTGAGTGAGAAGTGTTTGAGCTGCCATAGGAAAGTCAGTTCTGGGGTTCTGTGCAGCAGCAGTTGTGGCAGATGGTTACATTGAGGTGAATGTAGTGGCATGGGAATTGGAAAAGTAAATGGGTCTCTTCCACGGTATTGCAGATTATGTTCAAGGGATAGGAAAATAACGGAACAGGAAGGGAAGATTAGAGCCCTTCAGGCTGAACTGGATATTGCTAGGGAGGAACTGGTGAGGTTAAGGGGTGAGGAGGGTGAAGACACATGAGAAGTGGTACCCAGGAACAGGGTACACAGAAAGAGAACAGTATCTCACAGTTTCATCATTTGCACAAATAACATATTTGCCTTGCTACCTCAGTCAACTAAGGAAGAAGCTGAAGTAGTGGTAAGTGTAGTCATCACTCAATAGACTGTCATTAGGAAACCAACAGTTGAAAAAAAAAAAAAAAAAAAAAAAAAAAAGGTAGAAAGTAGGAGGAAAGTTCTGTTGTTAGGTAGTTGCCATGGAACAGGTGTGGGCTACATCTAGCAGGAAAAACTAGAGGTGACAGGTACCAGGTCACAAGTATTTTCAAGCCCAATGCACATCTTAGCCAAGTGACAGAGGATGTATAATCCTTGTGTAAGAGTTTTACAAAGCAGGAGCGTGTTGTGGTAGTGGGTGGAGTGGGCAACAGTACTGATAGGGATCAGGGCTACAATATTGAGTGTGATCTGGTAAAAATAGCATCAGCAATGAACCATACAAATGTTGGCTTGGTTCCTGCTTTCATGTAATATGATCGGCCCGAATTGAACAGCTTTGTCAGGAGGGTCAATATGGAGCTAGATCAGCAGTTTCGGGTGGCTACTTTGTCAGGCGTAGGTTTGGTTCCTGTTGATGGCGTTTGTATGTGGGACTTCGCAAGACACGCCCTGCATCTCAATAAGAAAGGGAAGCATAAACTGGCTGGAATGATAGCAAAATCTTTAAGGTGGGCACAAACTCATGGGAGTACTTTTTTAGGCTAAGATCAGTGTCCAATCATCCTACACTGATTGAAATTAAGCTTAATAAGAAGTTTAGGCAGACAGGTACTAGAGATGTGAAAATATCACAAGATTCTCATAACAGTACAGTGAAAAATAACGTTAGTATGTCACAAGATGCATATAAAAGCACAGTGAAAAATAATGTTAATATACTGCATCAGAATATCAGGGGATTAAAAAAAGAAGTAGATGAGCTTCTTGTTTGTTTAGAAAATTTAGAAACTGAGGATGGAATAGATGTACTATGCCTGTCTCAACATCATATAGTCACAGGTATGAAAATGATAAATGTAGGTGGATATAAGCTTTCAGCACATGTAAGCAGAGACACTACGCAGAGAGGAGTTGCCATACATGTTAAAATGTCACAGAGTGAAAAATTTGGAAACTAAAAATTTTTGCATAGAGCAACATATAGAAGCATGTGCATGTGAGCTTAAACTAATGTAGCCATGGATGGATCCCCATTGGGAAATTTTCAACTATTTTTGAAAATTTTGGATCCTTTGTTGTGCTATTTGTCAGACAGAGGAAAGCAAATTATTGTTTGTGGGGATTTCAAAATAGATTTTCTGAAAGTGTCCGATAGAAAGCTTGATCTTGAAGTATTACTTTGTTCTTTCAACCTGGCATCAGTTATTGATTTTCCTACATGGGTGGTACAGGAAAGCAGCACACTGATAGATAATGTTTTCATAGACCAAGATAAATTTAATCAAATAAAAACTTTTCCTGTTAAGAATGGTGTGTCTGATCATGATGCACAGCTAGTTACAGTATATGATATAGCTCCATACAGTAACGGGAAACAGTCCTCAAACATAGTGTGTTCAATTAACAATTTAACAATTCAAAATTTTAGGGATAGCTTGAAACAGACTGGGATGAGGTGTACAGGGAACATGATGCTAATTTAAAATTTAACCTATTTCATGCTACCTTTCGTGAGTATATTTGAAAACAGTTTCCCTCAGAAAACAGTGAAATATAATTGTTAGAAACCATGTAAAAAGCCATGGCTTACTAAAGGAATAAAAATATCCTGTGATCAGAAAAGGGAAATGTATCTTATAGTTAGGAGGAATAATGATCCAGAAAATGTGAAACACTATAAAAACTATTGCACTGTATTAAGAAAAGTTATTAAAAAGTCCAGAAGTAAGTGCATTATGTCTGAGATTAGCACATCTGATAGTAAAATTAAAATAATTTGGAATATCGTTAAAAGGGAAATAGGGCAACCGAGAGCACAGGAAGACTGTATTTCTATAAAACACAATGAAAAGTTTGTTAACAAGAAGTCACAAGTAGAAAACATTTTAATAATCATTTTTTAAGTGTTGTGGAGAAAATAATACCCAGCTATTCATTGGAAAATGCACGGCAGTATATGGAAGAGGCAGTACCTATTCAATTTGATAAAATTGAAATTCAACCTGCCTCTCCTACTGAAATTGGGAAAATAATAAAATCACTCAAAAGTAACAGCTCATATGGAATTGATGGTATTTCCAACAGAGTACTAAAAGCTTGTTCCCAACAAATACGTAGGATTCTCAGCCACATATGTAGTAGCTCACTGAAACAGGGCATTTTTCCAGATAGACTGAAATACGCTATTGATAAACCATTGAATGAAAAAGGGGATTGATCTGATGCTACCAACTACCGTCCAAACTCACGTCTGACTGCTTTATCCAAAATTCTTGAAAAAGTAATGTATCCAAGAGTAGCATCACATATTTGTAAAAATGAAGTACTAACAAAATGTCAATTTGGTTTCCAGAAAGGCTTTTCAACAGGAAATGCTATATATGCTTTCACTGATCAAATATTAAATGTACTGAATAACCAAACATCACCCACTGGGATATTCTGTGATCTCTCAAAGGCTTTTAATTGTGTGAATTATGAAATTCTTCTAGATAAGCTTAAGTAATGTGGTATGAATGTGACAGTGCACAAATGGTTTAATTCATACTTAACTGGAAGAATGCAGAAGATTGAAATTAACAGTACAGATAGTCTGCAAAAACCAGCAGAGTCATCTAACTGGGGAGGTATCAACAATGGTGTCCCACAGGGTTCAGTCTTGGGGCCATTATTGTTCTTAATATATATTAACGACTTGCCACTCTATGTTCATGAAGATGCAAAGCTAGTTCTGTTTGCTGATGATACAAGTATAGTAATCACATCCAAAAACCTAGAATCAGCTGAGGAAATTGCAAATAATGTCTTTCAGACACTTATTAAGTGGTTCTCTGCAAATGGATTCTCACCAAATTTAGAGAAAACACAGTTTATACAATTCTGTACAGTAAATGGCATAAAACCATTGATAAATACAGACTATGAACAGAAGTCTGTTGCTAACAAGGAATATTCAAAATTTCTGGGTGTGAGGAATTGAATTGGAAGAAACACATTGATGATCTGCTGAAATGGTTAGGTTCAGCTATTTATGCTATTAGGGCTCTTGCAAATTTTGGTGATAAACGTATCAATAAATTAGCCTACTATGCCTATTTTCATTCACTGCTTTCGAATGGCATATATTTTGGGGCAATTCGTCATTAAGAGAGAAAGTATTCATTGCACAAAAGCGTGTAATCAGAATAATAGCTGGAGCCCACCCAAGACTACCTTGCAAACATTTATTTAAAGAACTCGGGATATTCACAGTACCTTCGCAATATGAAATTTGTCATTAATAACCCATCCCAGTTCAGAGATAACAGCAAAGTGCATAGCTATAACACTAGAAGAAAGGATGATATTCACTATTCTGGATTAAATCTCACTTTGGCACAGAAAGGGGTGAATTATGTTTCCACAAAAATCTTTGGTCATTTGCCAAATAGTATTAAAAGTCTGACAGATAGCCAACCAACATTTAAAAGCAAATTTATGAATGACAACTCCTACTCAATAGATGACTTCTTAGATATGAAGTAGTAACATATATATACATATATATATAAAAAAAATTATATATATTTTGTGTAAAGAAACTTATGTTAAACTGATATGTTACATATAATTATGAAATGTCGTATTCATGATCTATGGAACAAGGATTAATGTATGTACGTTTCCCCCCAAACCTAACCAAGGTTAGAGCAAAGTCTACAAAGAAGCCATGGATTACTCAAGGAGCAGAAGTATCTTGTAAAACAAAAAGAAAAATGTCAATCCGAAACAGTGCTGATGTTGATACTATAGTACATTACAATAAATACTGCAAAATATAAAGCAAATATATTACAAGGAAAAGATAGTCATATCAGATAACAAAATAAAGACAATATGGGATATAGTGAAAGAGGAGACCGATAGAACCAGACATGAAGAGGGGCCCAATAGCATTAAGAGTAAATGATACATGGGTGACAGATGTGTATAGTGTTGCAGAACTTTTTAACACACATTTTATAACTGTTACTGAAAAGATGCAGTTGTCATGTTCTGTAGATGCTACCATGGGATGCCTCAGACTAGACATTTCAAGTAACTTCCATAATATGAATTTGCCCCTCACTACCCCAGCAGAAGTGCTGTCCATCGTAAAATCTTTAAAATCAAAACCATCTTGTGGGTATGATGAAATATCAAGAACGTTAATTAAAGAATGTGATTCTTGAGTTAAGTAATGTATTAAGCTATCTGTCTAACCAGTCATTTATCATTAGAATTTTTCCTGAATGGTTGAAATATACTGAAGTTAAGCCACTGTTTAAGAGGGGAGAAAAAAAAAAAAAATAGCATCAAATTTCCGTCCAATTTCACCTTTGCCAGCATTTTCAAAATTTTAGAAAAGGTAATGTAGAATCGGCTTTATAACCATCTTATCACAAATAACATACTGTCAAAGTCGCAGTTCAGATTTCTAAAGGGTTCTGATACTGAGAAGGCTATCTACACTTACAGTGAAAATGTACTTAATTCATTAGACAAAAAATTGCAGGCAACTGGTATATTTTGTGACCTATCAAAGGCATTTGACTGTGTAAATCACAATATCCTTTTAAGTAAATTAGAATATTATGGTGTAACAGGAAATGCTGCAAAATGGTTCAACTCTTATATCTCTGGCACGAAACAAAGGGTGTTATTAGGATAGGGAAATGTATTAAGCTATCACGTTGGTTGGGTTCGTTGGTTTTGGGGAAGGAGACCAGACAGCGTGGTCATCGGTCTCATCGGATTAGGGAAGGATGGGGAAGGAAGTCGGCCGTGCCCTTTCAGAGGAACCATCCCGGCATTTGCCTGGAGTGATTTAGGGAAATCACGGAAAACCTAAATCAGGATGGCCGGAAAGCTATCACGCATCATCCAACTGGGAACTAATTACATGTGGGTTCCACAAAGTTCCATCTTAGGGCCCTCACTTTTTATTGTGTATATCAAGTAACACTACCAGATGCTAAATTTGTTTTGTTTGCCGATGATAAAAACATTTCAAGTAATAGCAAATCAAGTGTAGTCTTAGAAAGATCGGCTAATAAAATACTTGTGGACATTAATCACTGGTTCTTTCTTTCTTTCTTTTGCTTTTATGGCCTCATTGGACCACTTCAGTCAATCATTTCTGGTCCTCTTCTCTGGTATTTTCCCCTTCCGAGTGGCCCAGTATCTCTTCATTCGTTCCGATGCTTTTTGTCGTTCCTTATCTGTAAATACCCTTTTCATTGTATGTCGTTTGTCAATTTTTGGTTTAAATCTTATTTCTGTGTCCCTCAACTTCTTTAAATTTGGCGTTTTGTTCTGCAAATCATCCAGGGTTATTTCCAGTTCTTCCATATCCTCTCTTATTTCCTTAAGCCATCCTCCTTGTTGTTTCAACTTCCAGAGTTTCTCAATAATTTTCCTTGATAATCTGGTGTCCTCAGAATGTGACCGCAAAAAGAGATCCTTTTCTTTCGTATAGTATCAGTGATGGGCTCCAGTTCTCTGTATACCACTTCATTTGGAACTATCCGCCATTGCCCAGCTTTTTGATATTTCTTATTTATGCATGTTCTAGCAATTCTTCTCTCTAC
This sequence comes from Schistocerca nitens, assembly GCF_023898315.1. Taxonomy (NCBI): domain Eukaryota; kingdom Metazoa; phylum Arthropoda; class Insecta; order Orthoptera; family Acrididae; genus Schistocerca; species Schistocerca nitens. The sequence continues at coordinate 432,886,425 of NC_064614.1, forward strand.
TTTTAAAATTTTGTCAATTCTGTTTTTCTGGGTGACTTTAAAAAGAGTTTCACTTCCGTATGTAACCTCTGGTTGAACGACCGTCTTGTAATGTTTTAATTTTGTTTTAATTGATAGACATTTTTTATTGTACGTAGACCATGTTAGTTTTTGAGCTTTTATCATTTTATTAGTTCTTGCTCGCCATGCAGGTTTCTCGTCCAATTTATGTGTTATAATTTCACCCAGGTATTTAAATTGTTTCACTATTTTAATTTCCCTATTATTCACTGTGATGTTATCTATTACAAGTGGATCCGTTACCATTATTTCAGTCTTTTCAAATGATATCTGGAGTCCTAATTTTTGTGCTATATTTTGTAAGCTTGTTATTTGTTTCGTGGCTTCCTGAATATTATTAGCTAGTAATGCCAGGTCATCAGCAAATCCCAAGCAATTTAGGTTTATTTTATCTTTCTTAGTTCCAATTTTAATATTCGTAGGATTTTCCTTGTACCATTCTCTCATTACATATTCAAGAGCACAATTGAATAGCAATGGTGATAAACAATCTCCCTGTCTCAACCCTGTTTTAACCGTAAATGGTTCAGATATTTCTCCTCTAAATTTTACTTTGGATGTGGTGTTTGTTAAGGTTAATTGTATCATTTTTATTAATTTAGGATGAAGTCCAAAATTCCTTAATATTTTCATCATTGAAGATCTATGGATGCAATCATACGCCTTTTTGAAATCTACAAAGGTTATGACTAGTTGTTTTTGCCTTCTTTTGTAGACATCCATAACTAACTTCAAGGTGATTATCTGTTCTGGGCAGCTTCTCCAGGATCTAAATCCTCCTTGATATTCTCCCAGTTCCAGTTCTAGTTGATCTTTACAGCGGTTGTATAGTATTCTTGACATGATCTTATACGTGCAGTCCAAAAGGGAAATTCCTCTATAGTTGTCTGGATTAGATTTTTCTCCTTTCTTATGTAATGGATGTATTACAGCAGTAGTCCAATTTTCTGGTAATTTCTCTTCATTCCAGATTTTTACTATGCATTGGTGTAATGCTATCTTTACTGGTTCTGCTGCATATTTCCAAAGTTCAGCAAACGTTTGATCTTCTCCACTTGCTTTGTAGTTTTTGAGCTCTTTCAAAGCTCTGTAGACCTCATTAATTGTAGGTGGATTTATATTTTCTGCTGGTGTTTTAATTGGGGTTTCTGTGTTTATCTGAAGAAGTTCTGGGGGATCTTCACAATTTAGTAACTTGTTAAATGTTTCTGCTAGAATTTCTGTATTTTTACTATTGCTATGGGCTAGGTTATTATCTTTATATTTTAACATTAATGTTGGAGGATCATATCTTTGTAATTGTCTGCCAAATATTTTGTAATAGTCTCTTGAGTTTGTTTTTTCACTATTTGTTTCTATCATTAGAAGTATATCTTTTTGGTACTGACGTTTAACTCTCCTTATTATTTTTTGTGTTGTCTTCCTTTGTTTTGTGAGTTCCAAATATGATTTTTCTGTTTTTTCATTTTGATGCCTTAACCAGGCTTGGTGTCGATCCAACACTGCTTCATCACATTCATCGTTCCACCACTGGTGTTTTTTCCTTGGATTTATAGGGGCAACTTGTTCAGCTATTTGTTTCAATTTGGGAATTATTTCTTCCAGATCACTGGTTCATAGCCAATTCGTTGTCACTAAACTTTGAAAAAACACACTACATGCAGTTCAGAACTTTTAAGGGGTGTTCCACGAGTATATGCCCAACATATGATGAAAAGCAGATAGAAGTAGCGGACAGTGTCAAATTCTTGGGATTACAGGTTACAGCTTGATAATAAATGCAACTGGGAGGAGCACACCACAGAACTGTTGATGCATCTAAACCAATATCTATTTGCAATGCAAATTCTGTCAGACACAGGGGATAGAAAAATGGAAAAGCTGACATACTATGCTTACTTTAACTCCATAATGTCATATAGGATTTTTTTGAGGGTAATTCATCAAGCCAAGCTAAAGTTTTCTGGGCACAAAAATACGCAATAAGAGTTATGTGTGGTGTGAACTGAAGAACATCCTGCAGAGACCTGTTTAGGGAACTAGGGATACTAACTACTGCTTCCCAATATATTTATTCCTTAATGAAATATGTCCTTACAAATATACCAATTTTTCAAACCAACAGCTCAGTTCATGGTATCAGTACTAGAAATAAGAATAATCTTCACAAGGATTTAAAGTCATTTACTCTTGTACAAAAAGGTGTGCATTATTCAGGAACATACATTTTCAATAACTTGCCAGCAACCATAAAAAGATTAACGACCAATGAAATTCAGTTTAAGAGAAGCCTAAAGGATTTATTGGTGGCCCACTTCTTCACCCCCCATGAACCATGGACCTTGCCGATGGTGGGAAGGCTTGCGTGCCTCAGCGATACAGATGGCCGTACCGTAGGTGCAACCACAACGGAGGGGTATCTGTTGAGAGGCCAGACAAACATGTGGTTCCTGAAGAGGGGCAGCAGCCTTTTCAGTAGTTGCAGGGGCAACAGTCTGGATGATTGTCTGATCTGGCCTTGTAACATTAACCAAAACGGCTTTGCTGTGCTGGTACTGCGAACGGCTGAAAGCAAGGGGAAACTACAGCCGTAATTTTTCCCGAGGACATGCAGCTTTACTGTATAGCATGGAGAGCTGCATCAAACCAGTCACAGGACTGAAGACCACAACAACAACACTTCTTCTACTCCAAATAAGTATTGTAGTAGTTCTATTATGTTTATTACCTTATAAATGAATAAAAACATGTTTTTTAAATTTTAAATTCAGTGCATTAATGCAATATTAGTAAATGAGTGTTGTAAAATGATCCTTTCATATAGAAAAATAAAAAGAGGGACGATCATTCCACTTGGGACCTGTGGAAGGTAAATTAGCTTATTTGTTTTAGTTGTAAATATTTGTCAGGTATTATTGTCTTTCTGACATGATCTACATCCTGGAGGACCTCCTCACTACCGATCAATTGGAATGAAAGTAAATCTAATCTAATCTAAATGGACTGCCCAGTAAAACAGTTTAAAAGATCCAATGACATAATCTCAATGAATTTCATGTAAAAAAAGCAGTACCCTGATGGAAACAACATAATGTTTCAGATTTATAAATATGACTTGCATATATCTTCCAAAGTCATTTTCTGTGTGATGTAAGCTGTGGTGCATTATCCGTACAACAGCATATATTTTGACAGGAGTTTTCTATTAAGTTATTGTATAATACACTACCTGGTAAATAAATTTCAACAAAAACAGTAGAAACAAATTTAAAGAAAGAAAATACAACCTTGAAGAGGCTCAAATGTGTCCATGAAGTCATCCAGATTTGGCTGAAGCTGCACCAAGCTCGGCTGAATGAAGTCTGCAAGACCAGCTCCACGTGCTGTAAGACGCATGCACACACATTAACATACAGTAATCCACAGCATGTTAAGTCATTAATTGAGTGGTTTATTAAACACGGTATCTGAACAGCACTTTATGAAAGAAAAATACTTTAGTAAAAGTTTCTTCAGTCATGGAAAATTACGACACTAAGGTAACTTATTCACATTCATCATCATCATCATCATCTATCTTTTGATCATTGTCTTACATATCTACGTTCCTAATCTTCTCCTAGAAAATAAATATAAATCAATAGATAATCTTACAAATACTTAACTGAAATAATATGCATAGCATTATCAACTAATTAAATGTTTAAATTCACAATTTCCTATGCCTTTGTTGATGCTTAAGCTCTCTAGAGAGTGTGAATTGATGCAATAGACCCACCTCACACATTAAAATGACTCACATTACACATTAAAACTTAGAGGCACACCAGGACCAAACTTAAATCTTTCATCATAAAATATGTGAGTTCCAGTTAGAAACAGTCAAAGTCTACCCATCGCCTGGGGTGTGAGCACTAGCATGGCACCTCCAGCTGATACTGAAGGTGGACTAACTAGTTAATGCAGCATTGGTATTAAAATTTTTATTAAGATATTAATTTTGTTCTATGACTTACACAAAAGCACATTTTGCAGAATCTTCATTTACTATCACACATACAATACCAAAGAATATGGTCATCCCATTTTAAAAATAACAAATCTACTTTTGAGCTTTGGTATTCGCAAAATCCTTGACAATATCACTTACTGAAATTCAGCTTAATGCTTTTAAACTCTTTTTAATTAACAAAATCACATGGCACATTTTAGGTAACAACAAAGGAAACAATAGCTATGTATGATATCTATATAGACTTGATTGAAAAAAAACTGAGTTTAATACATGGAGATTTTAACCGAGCAGATGGTATCAACAAATTTAAAAATCAAAATATCCTGGATATAATGAAAGTTATGTTACACTCTGGTCTCATGCAGTTAAAAGTAAAATCTTTTCATAAGTAAATCTATGATATGATACACACCAATTTCACGTTGGTCTGGAAAAGCATATGGCTGATTTGCAGAAATGGTGGTGAACAATGTATCACTCATAAATTCCATATAGTCTTCATCCACCATCATGGAGCCCACAGAATGCATACTGTCATTGCTGTGTGGCTGCCAATCAAAGATATCTGCCTCTGACAACTACAAAATGAGAAACAATTAAGGTTTCCTTCTTTTTTTCTGACAGTGAGAGAAAATGAGTATTGTGTAAATTTTATAGAACAATTTCCATCTACAATAAACAAAATATACTTATGATTCAAAAAACGTTTGACATCATGCAGCATTTTAAAATAAATTCCTGAATGATTATGCTCCCCTCCTCTAATGAAAGCTAATGTGATGAATAGGTAGATGTAGGAAACTGAAAGTGAATAAATGGAGATTGTGACACACACACACACACACACACACACACACCGCCTCAACCCCGAGGTGTCCATGATACTTTAGCAGATGTTTGTAAAATTTTAAAAATTTGGTTATCACTATCTTCAACACTTTTACTTCGATAATGTAGGAAAAGACAGATTGCTACTTACCGTAAAGAAGCTTTGTGAAGTTGCAGACAAGCACAATTACAAAACACATACAGCTTTAGGCCACAGCTTTCATCAGTAAAAAAGACACACACACACACACACACACACACAAAAGCAAGCACACCTCATGCATGTATGAGTGCCAACTCCAGCGTGCGTGTGTGTGTGTGTGTGTGTGTGTGTGTGTGTGTCTTTAACTGTGCCTGTCTGCAACTTGACATGCCTTCTTTACGGTAAGTAGCAATCTGTCTTTTCCTAAATTGTTGATATTCCAACCTGGAGTTTCCATTGTTAGACTTGTAATTCATAAATTTCTAAGAATAAAGGATTTATCAAAACAAATTTAATCCCACTCATTCAAACCCAGAGCAAATTAATTGAGAGATTAAATATTTATAAGTTTCAATTACATTATACTATACAAAGTAAACTTCCACTAACCACCTCATTGTTTCCATCTTTCGATGACCAGCCAGCCAACCTGTTTCTGTAGAACATCCTCCATTTCTTGTACTCTGCTGTTACAGCTGCAAGTTTACGCTTCCAGTATTTCCCCTCCAAAACCACTGCCTTAAAAAAAATCAGTATATTTTGACTGTGAGATTATATAACTGGTTCAATAATGTTAGTTAATGTACTGCAAAGCAGAAACATTTGAATGTGATCTTAGAATAACAGATACATGGAAAAGTACAGTTAATGAAAATATGCTACATTGTTTTCTATACCAATATTTTATATCAAAATGTTGGACTGAGATGTTTCAAATAACTTATTGTAAGAGAAAGTGAAGAGAACGTAATATGTTTGTATGGACTGGGAGAAAAGAGCAGTTTGTTGGGGCAAAGTATTTCAACCTCTGATTTTCATAATTTTAATATGCACTCGACTGAAAATTCAGCAGTTTTGTGTGCTGTAGAATTTGTAGCAACATATGAATGAAATCAAACTAAAGATATTAATTACAATCATAGTATTGACACTAAACAGGCAATCATACGAGAAACTGAAAAGAAGGCAAGACAAACAATTAATGTCATTATGAAAAGAACAGATTACTACTCATCGTATAGAGGAGATGCTGTCGCAGATAGACACAACAAAAAGACTGTAAAACATGTAAGCCTTTGGCCAAAAAGTACTTTATTGGAAGTAGACAACACACACAATCACTCAAGCAAATGTAACTCACACACATATGACCACAATTTCTCGCTGTTGATGCCAGACTGTAGTCTATGTTGCCTAATTCCAATGAAAGCCTTTTTTGTGCAAGGCTTACTTATTTGACAGTCTTTTTGTTGTGCCTATCTGCAACTCAGCATCTCTAATATATGGCGAGTACTAGCATACCCTTTTCATAATATTGCATTACTGCATCCTGAATTTTCCAATGTTTAAACAATTAATATCAGTTACATTCTAACAGTTACATGACGTATTTTGTCCTGACTTGTGATACAATATTGTACATACTAACACTGCCAAGTATTTCAATGCATTTTTATTAACAAGCAAAATTAAAACAGATCAGTTTTCATTGTCCAAGTTCTACAAATGACCATTTTAATAGTTAAAAATCTTACAGTCAACACATAGGAAACATGAAAGACACAGGAAGAGGAAGAGAAATGTTAACAAACTGACATAAATTTATTTCACAACATATTACAGAATTCACTACCTTTTTCTGACAAACATTTTGATGAGCATGTGAACAAAAACTTGATTTTATTGTAAATTTCCTCTCTTTTTAGCTGCAAAAGATGACTTTGCTATGAATTGGGAGGGCAGCCTTTAAGCACAGCCGAGTCAGAATTAAGGAAATGAATTAAGGCAGGTTTTAGTGTCCGATTCAGACATTCATACCATGCAGTCGTTAGCACTCATATGGTAACAATCTTGGTGGATTGCTTGCATTCTAGTCAATGTAGCAGCAGCTGTTTTCCTGTTGACTCAATGCCTTATGAAAGACACAAAGTATGGCAGACACTGAATGACCACACTGTCATGAGGTCTCTGGTGACATGATCAGCATCCAAACTGGTTGTGTTAATACTAGGTTCTGAGCTGAGTGCCAGGTAAGTGTAACATGGAAAGGTTTGTTAGTGCCCCTACTGGCACATTCAAGGCCCAGGACATGGATGCTTTAGTCCAGGTAAAAGAAAACTGGGAATAGCAGACAGAGGAAACTCAGGCTCCACTGTAAGGCACACACCCAACTATTTCTGTGTTTGTTTCTTGCTAACATTAGTTTGCCTACGGAGAATTTACATGTACCTTGATAACACAATTACCTGGAGTAAAATTTATTTTGGGATAATAAACAGCAAGCCTTTAGGCTCCAAAGACAGGTTGGAAGAGGAATTAACTGTAAGTGATCATAGGCACATACCACGCAGATTAAAAAGACGTACAAATTTTAAAAAAAATGGACTCATCAGGCAGGAAATCAGAAACATAATTTTAAGAACTTAATTAAGAATTCAGAAGTATATCACATTAAACTACACGACTAGTTCAGTATTTCAGAAGATAAAAATTGTAGAGACAAAAAAAGTGGATCACTTCTTTTAAATGTTGCTTTAAAATAAGCAGTAAAATATGTTGCAGATGCAAAGAGAAGTAAGGAAGAAAATTTCCAACGGAACAAGGCAACAAAAGAATTGAAGACAACAGCTTCAAACAAACAATGTCAGAATTATGACAAAATGTGCAGTAATAAATAAGACTATTTTGAAATGTCTTCCAAAGCATTTTAGAATACAGAACAAAAATTCAGTAAGATTCACTATGAAAACCCATATAAATGAATGAATACGAAGGGTGGAAAAAAGTTAAGCAGAAGGGGTGAAAGATGCAGGCAATGTGATGTAAATGGAACTTGCAACAATGTTTACAGACTTTTTACAGAGGAACGCAATTTCTTAAAACTGGAACAATGAAGTAATTATCCCACTTCACAAGAATGGCAGAGGACTACAGACATATTAGCCTTGTATCTGTAATGTGAAAGATATCCACTGAAATTATCTCCAACTGCGCAGATATAACGTTACATTTTAATCAAGTGGAAGGACAAGGCTGGCTTAGAAGTGGATATAGCTCAATGGTCCACTTGTTGTTGTGAAAGAAATTACAGACCACAGTAATGAGAACAAATTACTTCATAACCTGGTATTCGCCGATTTTAAGAAATCTTTGGACTCATTTTCAATAAAATCAGTATTAATAATCCTTAAGAAGCAAGACATTAATAAAACCAAAGTAGTATACTGAGGAATGTTACAGCTTCCATTAGACTTTGTCAAAATAGTGCAGATTTCATAATCGGAGTCAGAAATGGGGATGCCCTATAGGCAAAACTATTCTCAGCAGTCCTAGAGCAAGCTTCCATATCCTTAATCAGTAAAAATATGATTATGTATTGACGGGACAAATTTGATCCATCCCTCATACTGCTAATGGCATTTTACTATTCACCTCTAGTGCAAACAAACTCCAACAATGAACAGAAAATTAAGTGCATGAAATTAATTACAAAAAGATATTGTAAAATCAACAAAGTGAAAAGAAAATTGAACAAATTAATGATGATACAATTTTCTGTAATAATGTCATTTAAAACACTGACTGAATGGGCAACCAAAGAAAGAAGGGTACCAATGTTCTGGAGTGCTTTTTAATAAACTAAAAAGTGTTTCAAAAACCAAGCTGCAGAGCATCAAAAAACAAAAATTTGCTGTTAATATGTTCTACCAGTTTTCACTTATGGCATTAAGTCATGGACATCTAATGTGATAACTCTTCAAAAACTCAGGGCTTTCTAGCAAGCAATGGAGAGATACTAGAGAAGTGCTGGGAGAAGTAAGAAAACAAACAAAGGGATTAAGGAACAGACTGTTGCAGAAGACGTAATGAAAAAGATAAGGAGATGGGAAGGACTTATATAGCCAAGGTGAATGGTTGGTAGGTAGCAGATGGAGCTAGAATGCAAGTGTCCAATGCCAAGAGAAGGGAAAAGACAGAGGCAACAATCTAATGGAAAACTGGCTAATGATATTAAAAAATGTGCAAGAATGACGTAGAAGCTTTTATGCATCAGTGGAGTCTGGTAATAGTAGTAGTAGTAGTAGTAGTAGTAGTAGTAGTAGTAGTTGTTGCTGTTGTTGTTGTTGTTGGTGGTGGTAGTGGTGCTGGTGGTGGTGGTGGAGCAGGAGTATGTATTCTCTTAAAGTGATATAAACTTAAGCAGAAAGTAATTTTAAAATGATGCCAAAGAGCACTTGACAAAAGGTTAGGTATGGACAAAGCAATATTGCAAAATTTAATTAAATAAAGGAAGGAGAAAAAATACATGCACCAACTGACATTTAAAGGCATTCAAACCAAACTGATGTTAAAGCACACAAGGTATCCAGAATAATACCATTTTGATATGTAAAATGTCACTATTTATGTAAAATTATTAGGTTTTACACCACTTTTGAACCTATGTTAAAACTAAATACAACACCAAAAAAAAACCACAAGCCCATCTTCTGCACACACAGCAGACTGCGCCACAAAACAACAGAGAACAAAGAATGGTATACAGCCGCTGAGATGAGGTGGGCAGATGTTTGGCTTCACTAAGAATCTCCTCAAGTGACAGCTGCCAGACTCCAGTCAACATTGCTTGATGCAGATCTGGCACTAGGTCCAGTACACTGACGGTTACAGTGATTTACAGTTTTTTTCAGTTAGAAAATGGATACCAAAAGCAGAACCGCAAAGGGACAGACATAAACCAACTAAAAATTTAAGATATTTACAAGCCATGTGTTCAAAAATGCACTGTGAGCAACAGCATTCCCTTTAGTAATATTAGGTACTGGAATCTACAAAAAGATGGCTCACACACCAAAATTATGTGATATGCACAAATCACAACTCATTAAACATGGCACATTACACTGCACTCATATCAGCACTGTGTGTCATTATACTTCTTTTGATCTTTCCTGCCTCATACTTGTGTAGTGTCAATATAGTGTGATTTATTCTGACTTAATGTCTCCTTTTGTAACATAATTCCACAGATGATCCATGAATTATGCCTACAATACAGTGCAGAAACGAAGGTGCCTTTTCTTCAAGTAATTATACTCCCAGGTGTCGAGGAAATGTTCTGAAAAACCTTTGGTTCACAAGATTTGCAGCTTGGTCAATACACATTTGTGCACTCAAAGACAAAATAAGGTGTATGGTGAGGTTGTCAGTCATCAGCACACCATATGAACAGGAAATCCAATCAACTAGTATATGCTGTGCACTCTTCTCAAAATTGTGTGTACTGTCTTCCAGCAAACCTATGTTCACAAAATGAAAATCTGTAATGCAATTTTGTCATATGAGGACATGTTGGAGACCGTGGCTGTTTTTGAAGACAAATGTTGATGGTGTTAGGACAGCAACCAGCCACAAATTTACTTTGAGTTCCTTTATTCAAAGGAAACCGTTACCTGTTTCGAATCGTTGCGATTCATCATCAGACAGTTTACACGCTATCTTTCTGACATTTGGTGTGTTTTTATAGATTAATTGTCCTAAAATATAAATAAAATATAATTACAAACACGCCACACACAGATGGTTGCGTTGCAGATGGTTGCGTTGTGTGGCGTGTTTGTAATTATGTTTTATTTATATTTTAGGACAATTAATCCATAAAAACACACCAAATGTCAGAAAGAAAGCGTGTAAACCATCTGATGATGAATCGCAATGATTCGAAACCGGTAACGGTTTCCTTTGAATAAAGGAACTCAAAGTACATTTGTGGCTGGTTGCTGTCCTAACACCATCAACATTTGTCTGAAAATCTGTAAGCATGTAACAATCATTCTGCAATGAAAGAGGCATCATGGGACCATAGATAAACAGTCATAGATATATAAGATTGTATTACTGTATTAGATTACAGCACATAAGCTGACTGACTGGAGGGCACTAATACAAAAATCAATGTTTGCAGGGATACTATGATGAGACTGCGTCATATGACTAAATGGGAAATTTGCAGTAATCTGCAACAGAAAGAGAAATCAGTGTAATTAGAAAAGAGACAGTTGGCTGATAATTACTTCACATATAATTAAAATATGACTTCTGCTAACAACCAGTTTGTAGATAACTGATGGAAGAGGAATTGAAAAACTTAGGTACAGTCTAATGGAAAAAAAGGAAAGCGAGTGACTAACATCCCATAATGGCAGTGTCATTAAACACAGAACACAAGCCAGGATTGTAGATGGTTGGGGTAAGGAAGTCAGTCATGGGAATTTCAAAAGAGCTATCCGTGCATTTGCTTTAATAGGCTCGGAGAAACTATGGAAATTCTAAAACTGGATGGCCATGTGAGGAATTAAATCCTACTTCAATGCTGTAACTACTGCACCACATCACTGGGTTTTGACTGTTAAGTGGAACATGTACTAGAGTGCTATGAGAGTTGGTTATGGGATCATGTTTTGACATCAGCATGCTTTGTAAGTCTGACTGCTCTGTTAGTTCATTATTCTTATCCTCTAGCAGCCTTTGGCCCATGACTCCACCCCCATATGCATATGTCCAAACACATGCCCCCCCCCCCCTCCCCCATGCGAGCACACGTGCACACACGCGCGTGTGTGCACAGACAGCTCATCCAGAGATATACTTAACATTGAACCTTGGACAATGGAGTAGGCTCACTTTGTTCTACAACAGATGAATATCACCTTGTATTCGTAATGAGATGCTTCCATTCTGAGGTAGTTCCAAACATGTAAAAGAGAAACAGTTCTAAAGGTATTGTGAGTGGTGGTAGATGGACTTTTCCAGGGCAGTGGCACATACCTGAAACCTCACTCTATCCGTCACTAAACTTTTATGACTGCTGTAATATGTCCTTGGATCATAATGAAACCATCTAGAAATAAATTAGTACGACTGACCTAGGTCACTAATGTGCTAGCATATTCCCGTACTGGTTGTAGACGGTACCAACACTGACTCTTACATTTACCAGCCCATGATATTATAGGACATTCCCATATTCCTTGTAAGAGACATTCACGTTGCTCCTTGGATTCAGAAGCCCATGATGTGACGGCTTGTTGCCTCATTTCTTGTACAAGACGTTCACACCATCCCTCAGATTCAGCAACTTACGAAGTGCTGGCTCATTCCCTGATTCCCTGAAAGTGACATTTGTGTCGATGTTCACATTCACCTGCCCAAACTGTGATGACACGTTCCCACATAACCTGTAGTCAATGAAATGATCGATAATCTGTTATTTCTTCATTACAGTTTTGCTTTATACCATGTCTCTGCTTAATCTGATCAAAAGATTTCTGTTTTGTTTGAGGCATATTGACAACAGTAACTGATTGCCATTTCAAGAAAAGGGACTGTCTGTGACAACTGATTGATTCTCAACTGTTTTACATTTATGACCCCCACAGAGGACGTTAATTGTATCTTTGGTACTCAACCACGTGGCATGATCTTTGGACTGAAACATTACTGGCTCCCTGCAGCGCTCATTCTCACATTCCACTTGACACAATGAACAATGCAAGTACGAGGCAGTTTTGTGTTTCATACTGATTCGAATATTTTTACATGTTGCCCATTCTCATCCTCACTACCCACCTCTAGAGGTAGTAAGGGTAACTTACTCCCACTTATTTCTACAGAAATAATGAGTCATATGTATTCCAAATTTGATTGTAATTGCTCCAGGTATTTCTAGAGTTATGCCTTTTTGCCCTTAACCCAACCTTAGGGATTGTACGGGTGTCTTACTGTCACAGTAAGTCATGTCTGTGCCAAGTTGAGTAGAAATTACTTCATGCATTACAGAAATACACTGATATGTCACTGGAATTGCACCACCACTCCTCGGTGTGAACCGTCATCAACAAGCCTAGTGACACTGAAAACTATGAATCTGATACTAATATTGGTCATTACTGAATATTTTTACATGTCTTGGGTTCTCACCCCACTCCTGTTAGGGGTACACTACCTGACAGATTTTTGCACAAAGAACTATACAAATAATGATTCATGAATATAGAAAACTTGGTTAAACTGTTCCAGAAGTTCTTCTGTTATTCTACTATATCACCTCCTTTTCACGCCCACCCCAATGAGAGGTAGGTGCTTCTTGCCCCCATAGTGCTTTTTTCAAGACAGTAAGTGATTTGTGTACCATACTTGGTTCAAATGGATCCATTGGTTTAGGAGGAAAAGAGAAATGTATGTATGCACATACTTGCATACAGGGTGGACGAGAAGTCTCTGTACCTGCTAGTATCAAATGCTAATACATTTTGCATGTGCCTTAATGATTCCCCATAACAAGTTGTCAGGTGTGGTGAGGTCAATACTTCTTTGTGGCCATTTCATGGGAGCTGGCGTTACTGATGAACCATGACCTATCCACTGTCCTGGAAAGTGTTCATTAATGAACTTGTGCACTGCAATAGCTTAGTCAGCAGGTGCTCCATCTTGCAGCAACCATAAGTGCAAAGTTTGCTCCAAGCAGACGTTGTTGTCCTCTGTATATCAAATTCCAAAGCATGTTTACGTCTCGACTTTGTACGAGATTGTTCAAGTGAGACAGAGACTACAGCACATGTTTGTTCTTGTCTTCTTCCTTTCACTCTGTGGCCTGTCTTTAACACTGCCAAAAGCAAAAGCACATCCTTCCCAATCCAGAAGTGATGCCTTTCATGGTGGAGCCTTATTAAAAGTTCCAAAAATGTAATCTTTCTCACGGTCTGCCCTGTGTGGTGCTGTTCATGACCCATACACTTGTCACTAAGTGCTTCTTAATAGTGTAACTGTGACTGCTCATATCTGCAAAGGCACACCATTTAAAACTCAACTGAGACTACAAAAACATTTGTAAACATGTATTCCAACAATCAATAAGACGTAACATAGCTACGAACCCGCATAACAACATTTAATAATAAACAGGGGTTACAGGAGTACATGGACGTCTTGCCAACACTGTACACACATACATACAAATGTACATAGAACAATTTTTTTTAAATGTATAAATGTAGCAGAAACAGGAAGAACCAACTACATTTCACTGGATTCTAGGGCATGGAACGGTCAGCTAAATGGCAAGCAATAATTCATGACTAAAAAGAGCATTAAATTAATAATTCTGAAGCAAGGTTTAAGATGTTTCATTCGTATCAGCATGTATAACTGCATGATCAATAACCTAAGATAGTTTAAAATTTTCAGAGAAAACACTACATTGTTTAGAAAACTGAACAGATAGTTTCAAAACCAAGCGAAATAATTATGTGAACTGTGTGCTACACGTTTAATGAAAAGTAACAATTAGAATCTAACACAAAACGGCAACTAATCAAATGGTAATTTTTTTAAAGACACATCTGGGGATTTCAGAAAAGCTTTTGTTATTTCTTTGGTATTTCAACAAGCTTCTGGATTTCATGAGGAGCAACTGTTGTCTGATGAAGTGAAATTCTGTCGCGAGTTCACCTAATGAACCTTATCAACAGCATTTTAGACTTACACTCCTCCAATATCCAAATCATCTTAGTCACTACTGAAACATAATATGCATACCTCAGGTTTGTTGTGAGTATCGACATCGAGAGGAGATGCAAATTGACACACAAGTGTGTTCTGCTTTCTTATGACTGAAAACAAACAGAGAGAGTTGTATCCCACAGAAACCAGCTGAAAAGAGGTAAATAATTTGACACACATCATCAATAAATATTTAAGTCTAAACTATAGTGGTGTTCAGTAAATAATGCAATACATTTTATTTTTCTAGACCAATTTATGTTGGAAAAAATGCAGAATATGATTTGTGACTTCGTGAAATATTTTGTTGGATGTGGTACATGTAGCCTTGAAAATGAAGTCTGCGACCGAGGTGCATTCCACGCAGAGATGTGTCACCAACTTCCTTTTGGCGGAAACCCGGACGTAGCAGGTATTTAAAGGCACTTGCAGAATGTCTACAGATACCTGGCACTGAACAAAAGCACGGCAAGTCATTGGGCAAGGCATCTCATCGTCACAACAAGGTCATGCAAACCTGTTCGATCTCCTGCGTGACGACTGGCCGCACACATCTGCGACTGCTGCAATTTTGGAATGAGCGGACACTCTATTCGAGGAAATCGATGGATCACAATCAAACACCTCACTTCACAACAGGATGTCCCTGCAGATAGGGCCAACACACTCATCCACCAGTTGTGATACTTGAAGGTGTTTGCTGCTGAGTTCCTGGACACTTAACAGAAGATCATAAACAGCAAGGAAAGGCCATTTCTGTGGGAAGCAGTATGTGGATGATGGGGAGTTTATTGATGCACCAAGATGTTGGCTCCAACGACAACCATTACAGTGGAACCATGCAGGCTTACACGCCTTCCCAATAAGATGGTATGAGGCTGTTGCATTGAACAGATTTTATATTGAAAAACAGGGTTTTGTAGGCAAAAGTGGAGAATAATATGGTGTATTGGAATCCTGAATAAAACCAACCTGCTTTTAGAAAAAAAAACATGTATTGCATTACTTACTGAACACTCCTTGTATTATATTTAAAATGTATCACTAGGATATCACTTTCATGCATTAGTAGTTGAACGAAGACAGGACATTTAAAATTACTGGCTAATTTTATAACGCTATATTTTACCAAAACTGCCACTATCTCAAATAGAAACTGCAAATGTGGACAGTACAATATTACTGCATATATGCCATCTATAGATAATATGTACAGTATTGTTCTTTCTGGAGAATGTAGCAATGTTGCCAACTAATTGTACCTGGTGTACTTTTAAAGATGAACAACAATCAACTGCATCTTCACTATCATTTATATGACAATCTGGACATTATGCTCCTCATATGACACCAACCCAACTGGGAGATCACATGTGAGATTGGAAGTGAATATGCAGTTGACAAAGTATGTGAAAATTTGCTACAGGGCCCAGAAAGAGTCTTTCAGCTGTTGCACACACATACGTGTTATGGTAGCAGTTGACGAGAATGCTGTACAAAGTATAACTTAATGATCATGTAAAGAGGCAAGAATTTTATGCTAATTCTATAGTTATAATTGAGTAGTGTTTATGAATAATAAAGTGACAGTCAATTTACCTGGATAAGCCAACTATGTTCAGTTACGGGGATCTGATAAACCGGTAGCTACATTGAGATTAAATATGACAGCTAAACAATGAAGCAGTTTTGTGCACTTTCTACAAGATATAATGCGCCAGTTCTGGTCACATCATTTAATTTGTGCCCCAAGGAGCATTATCAGGCAGTATTTGTTTTGTTCCTAACACAGCTTTGGGACTGTTCACCTATCATTGTTTTAGTAGCATAAAGTAGAGCTGGATAAATGACTAAGTTGTAGCTAACATTCTTTGTTAACTGTGAGATGACTGTGAATATCAGTAACTTCATTAACTTAAAAAGTTAGTTGTTTTCTGTTTGAGTTCTCTACAAAATGTTGAAGTATACATTTTTATACCAGATAAACTAAGCCTGTAGTAATGGACATGTTTGAGGTGGCAAGAAGTTAGTTTGTATCCGGATCCCACTCCAGCTACCGCCGGGTTTGGGTGCTGAGGAGTCCTCTCCATTTGGCTTGGTCCTCCCACCACTTTTCTTCCTCCACTTGCTGCCAGGTCACACCTCTCCTTTCCACAGACATTGTCACTCCCATTTTCCATCGTGTTCTTGGGTGCCCTCTAGGTCCTTTTCCATCCATCTTTAGTTCTTGCATAATTTTGGGAAGTCTCTGCCCACGCATCCTCTTAACATGCCCATACCATCTTAATCCCCCTTTTTTTTATTTCTTCTCTCATACTTTCTTGTTTAAGGCCCTTTCTAATATCTACATTCCTTACTCTGGCCATTCATGTTTTTCCCTTAACTGCTCTGAGAAATTCCATTTCCCCTGCTTGCAGGCTGCTCCAGTCCCTTTCTGTCGTTGTCCATGTTTCTCCTCCATAGGTGACCATAGGTAAATAGTAACTCTTATACATAAGGAGTTTTGCTTTTTCCTTATTCCAAATCAGGTGGTTTATTTGTCTGGCAGAAATTGCCTCCCTTCTGTAACCTCCTATTAATTTTGTTGGTTATTCTTCCATCATTACATATTTCACAGCTGGCCGGGGTGGCCGAGCGGTTCTAGGCACTTCAGTACAGAACCGCGCTGCTGCTACGGTTGCAGGTTCGAATCCTGCCTCGGGCATGGATGTGTGTGATGTCCTTAGGTTAGTTAGGTTTAAGTAGTTCTAAGTTCTAGGGGACTGATGACCTCAGATGTTAAGTCCCATAGTCCTCGGAGCCATTTGAACCATATTTCACACCCTAAATAAGTGAAACTGTCTACCACTTTGAGGAGTGTTCCATTCAAAGTAATATTCCCGTTGACACCTTTGTCTCTTCCAAATACCATTACTTCACTCTTATATTTATTTATTTATTTATTTATTTATTTTTAATCCATACCTTTACATTATTTCCTTCCACACATCAAGCTGTAACTGTACATCTACCACTTTATCACCCCATATTACCATATCATCTGCAAAAATCATATTTTTGTCTTTTTCTTTTACTATATCTTTAACTACCTTATTCATTCCCTCCAACACAACATTAAAAAGTGCAGGAGATAGAATGCTTCCCTGTTTAAGTCCTTGTCTTATTTCGAAGAATTGTGTCATCTGTACATTCTTTTTATTACATTAATGTATCCATCTTCTATACCTATCTTCTTCACTTCTTCCCACAGCCTTTTCCTGTTAACTGAGTCATATGCCTTTTCTATGTCTATAAAAACAATTATCATCCTTTTGTATACTCCCAACGTTTTTGTATCAGTTGACTGAAAATATCAGCTTGATTGTGCTTCTTCCTTTCCTAAACCCATGCTGTTCTTCACTTAGCTCCTTTTCTCTTTTCACTTATTCCATTTAGTAAAATTCTTACAAAAATCTTGGCTGTATGATTCATAAGGGTTATTCCTCTGTAGTTTTTACAAAGTCTTTTAGTCCCTTTTTTGAAGATGGGAACAATGTCTCCTCTTCTCCAATCGTCAGGTACTGCACGATTTCTCCACACACTTGACAGTACTCTACACAGCCACAGCATTCCCACTGGACCTGCTGCTGTTATCATGTCCACTGATACTTCATTAGGTCCTGGGGCTTTCTCCCCATTCATCATCTTCACAGCTACTTCCATTTCTTCCCGTGTAATTTGACCTAATTCTGCTTCCCAACTTCTCTCAATTACTCCAGTATTTGTTGTTTCCTGGTGTACCTGCTCCTCAGCATTTAATAGTTTCTTAAAATGTTCTCTCCAAAGATATTTTCTATTCTCTGGATCTTCAATCACAGTACCATCCTCTCTTTCCATCTTAATTGGTACTTCAGAAGCCTTCCTTTTATTTTTCATCATTTTATAGAACATTTTCTTATTGCTCTTGACATCATCTTCAAGTTTTTTTGTAAACTCTTCCCATGCCCTTTTATTTGCTGTTTCCACTATTTCTTTGCATCTACATCTACATCTACATGACTACTCTGCAATTCACATTTAAGTGCTTGGCAGAGGATTCGTCGAAGCACAATCATACTATCTCTCTACCATTCCATTCCCGAACAGCGCGCGGGAAAAACGAACACCTAAACCTTTCTGTTCGAGCTCTGATTTCTCTTATTTTATTTTGATGATCATTCCTACCTATGTAGGTTGGGCTCAACAAAATATTTTCGCATTCGGAAGAGAAAGTTGGTGACTGAAATTTCGTAAATAGATCTCGCTGCGATGAAAAACGTCTTTGCTGTAATGACTTCCATCCCAATTCGCGTATCATATCTGCCACACTCTCTCCCCTACTACATGATAATACAAAACGAGCTGCCCTTTTTTGCACCCTTTCGATGTCCTCCGTCAATCCCACCTGGTAAGGATCCAACACCGCGCAGCAATATTCTAACAGAGCACGAACAAGTGTAGTGTAAGCTGTCTCTTTAGTGGACTTGTTGCATCTTCTAAGTGTCCTGCCAATGAAACGCAACCTTTGGCTCGCCTTCCCCACAATATTATCTATGTGGTCTTTCCAACTGAAGTTGTTCGTAATTTTAACACCCAGGTACTTAGTTGAATTGACAGCCTTGAGAATTGTACTATTTATCGAGTAATCGAATTCCAACGGATTTCTTTTGGAACTCATGTGGATCACCTCACACTTTTCGTTATTTAGCGTCACTGCCACCTGCCACACCATACAGCAATCTTTTCTAAATCGCTTTGCAACTGATACTGGTCTTCGGATGACCTTACTAGATGGTAAATTACAGCATCATCTGCGAACAACCTAAGAGAACTGCTCAGATTGTCACCCAGGTCATTTATATAGATCAGGAACAGCAGAGGTCCCAGGACGCTTCCCTGGGTAACACCTGATATCACTTCAGTTTTACTCGGTGATTTGTCGTCTATTACTACGAACTGCGACCTTCCTGACAGGAAATCACGAATCCAGTCGCACAACTGAGACGATACCCCATAGGCCCGCAGCTTGATTAGAAGTCGCTTGTGAGGAACGGTGTCAAAAGCTTTCTGGAAATCTAGAAATACGGAATCAACTTGAGATCCCCTGTCAATAGTGGCCATTACTTTGTGCGAATAAAGAGCTAGCTGCGTTGCACAAGAACGATGTTTTCTAAAATCATGCTGATTACGTATCAACAGATCGTTCCCTTCGAGGTGATTCATAATGTTTGAATACAGTTTATGCTCCAAAACCCTACTGCAAACCGACGTCAATGATATAGGTCTGTAGTTAGATGGATTACTCCTACTACCCTTCTTAAAAACTGGTGCGACCTGCGCATTTTTCCAATCTGTAGGTACAGATCTATCGGTGAGTGAGCGGTTGTATATGAGTGCTAAGTAGGGAGCTATTGTATCAGCGTAATCTGAAAGGAACCTAATCGGTATACAATCTGGACCTGAAGACTTGCCCGTATCAAGCGATTTGAGTTGCTTCGCAACCCCTAAGGTATCTACTTCTAAGAAACTCATGCTAGCAGCTGTTCGTGTTTTAAATTCTGGAATATTCCATTCATCTTCCCTGGTGAAGGAATTTTGGAAAACTGCGTTCAATAACTCCGCTTTAGCGGCACAGTCGTCAGTAACAGTACCATCGGCACTGCACAGCGAAGGTATTGACTGCGTCTTGCCGCTTGTGTATTTACATACGACCAGAATTTCTTCGGATTTTCTACCCAATTTCGAGACAATGTTTCGTTGTGGAACCTCTTAAAGGCATCTCGCATTGATGTCCGTGCCAAATTTCGCGCGTCTGTAAATTTTAGCCAATCTTCGGGATTTCGCGTTCTTCTGAACTTCGCATGCTTTTTCCGTTGCCTCTGCAACAGAGTTCGGACCTGTTTTGTGTACCACGGGGGATCAGTTCCATCTCTTACCAATTTATGAGGTATGGATCTCTCAATTGCTGTTGCTACTGTATCTTTGAATTTGAGCCACATCTCGTCTACATTTGCATAGTTAGTTCGGAAGGAATGGAGATTGTCTCTTAGGAAGGCTTCTAGTGACACTTTATCCGCTTTTTTAAATAAAATTATTTTGCGTTTGTTTCTGGTGGATTTGGAAGAAACGGTATTGAGCCTAGCTACAACGACATTGTGATCACTAATCTGGACCTGAAGACTTGCCCGTATCAAGCGATTTGAGTTGCTTCGCAACCCCTAAGGTATCTACTTCTAAGAAACTCATGCTAGCAGCTGTTCGTGTTTCAAATTCTGGAATATTCCATTCATCTTCCCTGGTGACGGAATTTCGGAAAACTGCGTTCAATAACTCCGCTTTAGTCTCTATCAGCTCTGGATTGTTTGTGGCTAAGAGGTCAAGTGTGTTTTCGCAACTATTTATAATTCGCGTGAGTTCGTGGACTAGTTGCTCGAAATAATTTTCGGAGAAAGCATTTAGGACAATCTCGGAAGATGTTTTCTGCCTACCACCGGTTTTGAACAAGTATTTTTGCCAACATATCGAGGGAAGGTTGAAGTCGCCACCAACTATAACCGTATGAGTGGGGTATTTATTTGTTATGAGACTCAAATTTTCTCTGAACTGTTCCGCAACTATATCATCGGAGTCTGGGGGTCGGTAGAAGGAGCCAATTATTAACTTAGTTCGGCTGTTAAGTATAACCTCCACCCATACCAATTCGCACGGAGTATCTACTTCGACTTCACTACAAGATAAACCACTACTGACAGACACAAACACTCCACCACCAATTCTGCCCAATCGATCTTTCCTGAACACCGTCTGAGACTTCGTAAAAATTTCTGCAGAACTTATTTCAGGCTTTAGCCAGCTTTCTGTACGATTTCAGCTTCTGTGCTTTCTATTAGCGCTTGAAGCTCAGGGACTTTCCCAGCACAACTACAACAATTTACAACTACAATTCCGACTGTTCCTTGATCCAAGCACGTCCTGTATTTGCCAGGCACCCTTTGAGATTGCAGCCCACCCCGTACTTTCCTGAGGCCTTCTAACCTAAAAAAACCGCCCAGTCCACGCCACACAGCCTCCGCTACCCGTGTAGCCGCCAGCTGAGTGTAGTGAACTCCTGACCTATTCAGCAGAACCCGAAACCCCACCACCATATGGTGCAAGTCAAGGAATCTGCAGCCAACACGGTCGCAAAACCGTCTGAGCCTCTGATTCAGACCCTCCACCCGGCTCTGCACCAAAGGTCCACAGTCGGTTCTCTCAACGATGCTGCAGATGGTGAGCTCTGCCTTCATCTCGTAAGCAAGACCGGCAGCCTTCACCAAATCAGATAGCCACTGGAATCCAGAGAGAATTTCCTCAGATCCAAAGCGACACACGTCATTAGTGCCGACATGTGCCACCACCTGCAGCTGGCTGCACCCTGTGCTCTTCATGGCATCCGGAAGGACCCTTTCCACATCAGGAATGACTCCACCCGGAATGCACACGGAGTGCACACTGGATTTCTTCCCCTCGTTAGCCGCCATATCCCTAAGGGGCCCCATTACGCGCCTAACATTGGAGCTCTCAACTACCAATAAGCCCACCCTCTGTGATTGCCCGGACCTTGAAGACTGAGAATCATCCTCTGAAACAGGGCAGGCAGCTGCATCTGGCTCAGCCAGAGACAATGCCTGAAACCTGTTTGTCAGACGCACCGGGGAGGCTTTCTGATCAGCCTCCGGGGACGTCTTTCGCTGCCTGCCACGCCTTGGAACGACCTCCCAATCAACCACAGGCGAGGGCTCAGCCCCACTGCAGGCAGCAACTGGGGCAACCACAGCGGCAGACCGATCTGGGGACAGACGGGACGAGGTTGAAATCCCCGTGATACCCAAGTCCGGCTCCCCACAGTGGTGCCCATTGGCAACAGTCTCAAGCTGCGCGACCGAAGTCAGTGCCGCTTGCAGCTGTGAGCGAAGGGATGCCAACTCAGCCCTCATCCGAACACAGCAATCACAGTCCCTGTCCATTCTAATCGATGTTGAATAACAGTTACTGAAACACGAGTCAATGCCTAGATAACGCAAGGGAAACACGCAAAGAATGTATTAACTAACCTGTACAAATGCCTAACGACTGTGCTACACTCTGCCTGAATTTACGATTACAGTAACTAAAACTCGAAATTACACCTCCTATACTAAACTCACGCGCAATTTAAGTAAGAATCTACGAAGTAAACACTAAAGCGCGATGCTACAACTCTCAAATACTATAATACGCCCGAAATTTATGAATTAAACAACGCAAGTACCCAAAAACACGCAAAGTAATTAAGAATTAAACTATGTAACAAATAAGTAAGCTAGGGGTATACGACTTGCTGCTGCAGCTGCTTATCCAACGGCGGCAGGGAGCACTACTACATTTCCTCTATATATCTTTTATGGTCCTCGTCATCTTCAGTTTCCCACCGCTTTCTCGATGCTCCATTTTTTCTTCTAACTGCTTGGATTGTGGTATCATCCCACCAACTTGTCTGTCTTACTTTTTCCTTTTCAGATGTTTTACCACATACTTTTTGTGCTCTTACGACTAAAGTGTCTTTGAATAAACTCCATTCTTTTTCTACATCGTAGAAAACTTCTTTTGGAAATTTTTGTGTGATTAATTCTCTATACTTCTCAGCACTTTCGCTCTCCTTCAGTTTCCAATCCCATATCCTCATCACTTTCTTCTATTTTCTATTTTTCACACATTGATTCATTTTCCATTGTCCCACCAGTAATCTATGGTCTCCTTCTACACTCACATTTGGAATTACCTTCACATTTGTTACTTTCTCTTCCCATTCCCTATCTCTAGAATATAATCAATTACACTCTTGGTTCTTCCATCCCAACTGTATCTGGTGATAACATGACTTTCTCTCTTCATAAACCAACTGTTTGCTATTTTCATTCCATTCCTCTGGCACAAATCCAGAAGTTTTTCCCCTTCTTCATTTCTGCCTCTATATCCAAAACATCCCAATACTTGCTCAAACCCCTTTCTGTCTTTGCCTACCTGTGCATTATGTTATTCTTTAACTCATTTTCAAAGTCCACCTTCTCTTCTTCACTACATTCCACTTGAGGTGCATAAATCTGGATAACTTTTAGTGTTTCTTTTTGGAATCTCAGGTTTAAGATTACGATCCTTTCTGATATATATATCACACTTTCAATACAGTTTTGTACATTCTTATTCACCATCACTGCCACACCATTTCTTCCACACCTATTATTCCGCACTCCAGTACAGTTTTCCTCCTCCTCTCAAATTCTTCTCACCTTTTCCCTTCCATTTCGTTTTGCTTAATCCCAAAATATCTAACTTTCTCTCTGTTAGTACATCTGTCATTTCTTCCCTTTTTCCACTGTGGGTTAGTACATTAAGGGTGGCAATATTTAGGTTATTTTTTAGTCCATTTGGTTTCATGTTCTTGTCCTGATGAATATCATCAGATCTCCCATCATTTGCACCAGTACTTGGAGAAGTAGTTGGGTCAAATCCTGAGTGGTTCATTCCGAGGCTCGTCTGTGTTTTGAAAGCAATATATGAAGACTTTCCTACTGGCTTGCTAGGCCGAACGCAAGAAAAGATTTTCTGTTGGGGTTGTCTCCCTTAACCTTTGGAGTTTCTTCTCCATCACAAGGCAGTGGTTCCCTTCTAATTTAATCTCCAGAAAGGAGGGTGGCCTCATCTGCCAGTTCGCTGTTCCGTAGTCTTTCCTCTACGCCATCACTGCCATTAAGGTCTTCACCCGTAACCCTGGGCATGTGTTCTGTGTTATACCCCAGGGGATTGGGTCCCTGCCTGAACTCAGCCATCGTATCACTGCCTTTGATTGTGGCACCATACACAATCATTAACCTGGCTCCAGGAAGGTAGGGTCCCCTTCCCTATTCTTCCACTGGGGTAATTCCTGTCTGGCGCATCCATGTCGCAGGGGTGGGCATCCTACACTTCAGTAAGTGGCAAGAAGTAACTGGGATAACTTTCCTAATTATTGAAACTTCCTGGCAGATTAAAACTGTGTGCCGGACCGATACTCAAAATCGGGAACCTTTGCCTTTCACGGGCAAGTGCTCTACCAACTGAGCATCCCAAGCACGACTCACGACCCGTCCTCACAACCTTATTTCCAAAAGTACCTCATATCCTACCTTCCTAACTTCACAGAAGTTCTCATGCGGAACTTGCAGGACTAGCACTACTGGAAGAATGGGTATTGCAGAGACATGGCTTAGCCACAGTTCTCCTGTGAGTTTCTCCTGCAAGTTTCGCAGGAGAACTTCTGTGAAAGAAGGTAGGAGACGAGGTACTGGCGGAAGTACAGTTGTGAGGGCGGGTTGTGAATCGTGCTTGGGTAGCTCAGTTGGTAGAGCACTTGCCACGAAAGGCAAAGGTCCTGAGTTCGAGTCTCGGTCCAACACACAGTTTTAATCTGCCACAAAGTTTCAAAATCAGCACACACTTCGCTACAGAGTGAAAATTTCATTCTGGATACCTAATTATTATCTGGAGCTGTCATAACTGATTATGAGTGTCATCATTTATTTTAATAACAACAGACACCGTGCTTCAACTGTTCACTGTAATGCACACTGCAACTTCTATTAAACTATTTGGCCTTGCATACATACTCACCATACAGTATTTGTACTTCCATGTCAATAAAAGCTTATTTTTAACTGGGATACAAATACTGGGGTTCAATATTCTTACTGCTATGGAAATAACCCTTCCTGTCATTGTAACAATTTCAGAACATATTATCCTTTCTTAATTCTGATTAATGTGTAATTTGATGCTCAATCCTCAGTCACAAAAATATTGCATAAATGAGTTGACAGTCAATCTGTAGTTCAGTTACATGTCTTGGGTGGTATTCTGTGGCACTACACTAGATGGAGAAAATTAATAGCAGCAGAAACTTCTACCACAATAACAGAATTACAAATTAGTTTACAAACGCAGAGGATCTACAATGAAGATTTATTTTTATGGTGTACTAATAGAATTTTCACATGCTTTCAAAACTTTCTGCCCCAGTTTCAAGAACTAAATTATAAATTATGTTTTGATTCACAGTTCAGAGGAAACACTGCTAATTTTCTGAACTAGTAGATACCAGAATGTTAGTCAGACATCTACACTAATGGCACAATTTAGCAGATACTTGAATTGGCTATTAATTATAATGACATACTAAACTCTGAATTGCACAAAATGTGGGGCTATTAGTACCATCAGTACTCTTAGTTTGTCCATGGGGATAGCCTCAGAGGTTAATATCAATTCCCTTCATATAATAAATATTTCACTTGTAAAATTTAGTCAACACATGATGTTCCAGTACAGTACATATTAGAAGTGAGACAGAATGTTAGATTTGTTTCTCAAGACATACAATACTGTCATACATCACCTCTGACCTTTCTGTACACCAAACATGCCACCAAGTGACACATGCACAAGATGGGGTCATGTAAAAACCAATCAGTATTCTCCACACTTTTAGAAATTATGGACTTACAAAAGAGGAATTTGACAAGCAATGTCCCAAAGGCACACCTGATTCAATGCAATCATATATGTACATGAAATCTGCTTGTAGGGTGTTGTGGTTGATTGGTAGCAATATCAATACATTATTGCATTACTATTATTAATGTGTGATGTAAACTTAAAACTTTTCTAACAGTCACTTCATGAAACTGAATTTTTTCTGTCTGAGGTTGAGTGCAATGATCTCTCATTTGGCTCTCCACGTTATATCTACAGTCACCCTTTAACTGAAAAAATTTAACTTAGATGAGGAAATTGGAAAGTGTGTGTGACACAGACTAAACAAAATCTGTTGAATGAATTACGGCTCTATCAGATTCCATAAGATATATGAAATAGATGTGGACATAACTACCAGTAAGATACAACTGGAAGTCCAAGACTATTGATTTTCTGCTGCTGTCACACTTACAATTGAATTTTGGTACCTTCACAGGGCCTGTTTGCCTGTATTAGATTATGCCAGTTTCGAGCAAAATCCACTGTGGTCATAATTTCTTTCAGCCGACTATTCACCATCAAAGAGGTCTTACCAGGAACTGAGAGACTGTAAAGTTTTACTGCCTAGAAAACCACTGTCTTTTCTTTAGTGCACCATCCTCAAAATGTTGGTTCATCCACTATTAAACCCCTTCTTCAGATCTCTTGCATCATCCTACACTTCTTGTATCTGTAAAGACATATAACTTTCTTTCTCCACTGATGTCACGAGAGCCAGACCAACCGTACAGAAGGCGGCATGTTGTCAGTAGAAAAGCAGTAACACCAGAAAGGGTCAGTCAGAAGAGCTCTGTCACTTTGAATGTGGACTAGTCAGTGGATGTCAACTGAACTGCATCTGCATCTCCATCTCCATGGCAGAGGATACACTGTACTACTACTAGTTATTTCCTTTCCTGGTCCAGTCAGATATGATTTGTTCTGTGAATTACAATAACAAGTAGTAATCCTAAGAACACACATTATAAGCCAACATTCAATGAGCATACTACTTCGTTCCCCTTAAAACCAGTGCAATGATTGCGCGACCGAAGCTGCAGAGCAAGGGAAAAATGACTGTCTGTCTCTATGCCTCTGTATTAGCCCTAATTTCTATTATCTTTAAATATCCACCAGTGACATTTCAACCCTTCTAAAACTGTTCAAACAGATTGTCGGTTATATGATTGTGAAGTGGAAACATATAGGAAGGAACACAACTAGCCCAAGCAGACTTCATGCACTAACAGACAGGGACCTTGGAGCCCTGTGGAGGGTTACTGTAAATAATCACACGAAATCAGTGGAGGGAATCACTTGTGAGTTACGGAGTGCTACCAGCAGTCCATCTAGCACAATCACTACGTGCAGGGAGTTAAAAAGAATGAGGTACAAAGGTCGAGCAGCTCCTCGTAAGCCACTTATTTCTGTTGTCAATGCTTTGTGATGCTTGATGTAATTTAAAGATTGATGCCACTGAACAGTGGATGATT
Source organism: Schistocerca nitens (assembly GCF_023898315.1). NCBI lineage: Eukaryota > Metazoa > Arthropoda > Insecta > Orthoptera > Acrididae > Schistocerca > Schistocerca nitens. Next base: position 432,914,170 of record NC_064614.1, read on the forward strand.
GGAAACAAGTTACTTGGAGTGCTCAGACACATTACCTGCCACAACATGCAGTGTTAACAGTAAAGTATGCAAGAAACATTGTTGTTATGGTATGACAGTGTTTATTGTGGTTATGATGTGGTAGCCTTATTGCACTGGCAAAAATGCTAAATGTGGAAGGATATGAACACATTTTACAGCACTGTGTACTGTGCTCAACAGAGACACAGTTTGGAGATGATGGTTGATTATATCAGCATGAATCTGCACCCTTCCACAAAAAACTTTCTACGAAGCAATGGTTTTTGGACAGTAACAATCCTAAAATGGACTGGCCTGCCCAGAATACTGACCTCAAGTCAATGGAACACCTTTGGGATGAGTTAGAATGTTGACTTTGCTCCATACTCCAGTGTCAATGTCACTACTTTCTTTGGTTTGGGCTCTTGAGGAAGAACGGGTGGCCATTCCTCCACAGACATTCAGACACCTCACTGAAAGTGACCCCAGCAGAGTTAAAAGTCATCATAAAGGTGAAGGGTGGGCACACCCCATATTAATGCCTATTAATAGGTGTCCAGACACTTTTGATGAGATAAGTGTACATCAGTATGCTGCAAGCCAGAGTACAGCATGTGGCAGAGATACATAAAGTACAAGTATCTTTCAATGATTTTTTAAATTAGCGTTGGCAGTAAGGAATGACTTATGCTACACTTGGCCCAAATTTCTGTAACTTCAATTTCACGGTCATTATGTGTGTTTTAAGATGGATGAAGCAGCATGCTCGTTTGTCACTGGCTAATAATGTATGCTCCTAGAATTATTATTTGTTATTGTAATGCACAGAAAAAATCATATTGTTTTAACTTCTAGCTGCACAGCAAAAATTCTTGTCAAGTACAATGGCTCATTGCTGATGAAAGGGTCAAACAGTATTTCCCCCCCCCCCCCCCCCCCCGCCCACCACCACCACCACCACATCCCCTATTTGCTAGCATGAGACTACAACTACGACGAGGGTCAGCCACCATTTTTGCACCAAAGTAGTTTCTCTGACAACCGGTAGGACCTGTATTTTGCAACTTTCATGACGTGACCTATATATACACAACACTGTCTCAGAGAGAATAATATATTGAGTCTTGTATTTTAAGAATTCTTCAGTCCAACCTCACATCTGTACCAATATACTATAAGCACAAATTTTGTTCACTCAGTGGAATGGTACTGAAAATTTCCAGAAAGTCTGTAACTACATCATCTTGTGCTCTGCTCTCGATAGTTTTCTTGATCTCGTAGATGTAAATGTACTAGGGTTTCACGTGATCAGTGCTTGTGGATTCTGTACTGATTCCAACAAAAGAAATGTTGGGTTAACTGAAACAGTTATGATCCATAAGTAAACAGCAAATGGGTGTTCTTGCTGTAGTCTTTCCACTCTTCACTCAAGAAATGCACCTGCATGGTATGTAACTTCAACACCACTCTTTTGTACTGTGAGACCAACCACTTATTATATTTTCCAAAATATTACTGCTTATTTCAGGGCAGTAATAAAGAAAATACCAGTCTCCTTCAACTGACGTTGCCAAATAGCTGACACACTCAATCTGGATGTAGTTGCATGAACCACAACCAGGAAGTGCATCGATGAGCTGTTGTGAATTGAAGTTATCACCAGAGTATTCAACATGCCAGAAGTTCACTCTGAAGAAATTTGTAAATCTTGAGGATCATGCCTGTGATCTGAAATGTCATTGAATTTGCGGTTCTGGAATGACGAATGTGGACGAGACTGTATCTATATTTTTACGCAGATACTCAATAAATGAATACACTACATTTTTGAAGATTGAAGAGCAACCAAGGATGCAAAGACTCAGAGAAAGTTTCTGACTGAATGTCAACAAATTCAGTGCAAATAGTGCTTGAGAAACAAGGAATTAATTCAACTATGTTAGTAAAGTGGAGCTCACAAACACCGATGCTGCAGTTTACATTAGACTTACCCACAATTTTTACAGGGTTTCCAGACCATGAACTAGGAGAACACAAGTGTACATGTTTATGGAACACATGTAAACCACATTTATTTTTCTGCTGCTGCTGATGATGTAATATTTACCTCCAGTGAAGTAAACAATGAATGGAAGAACTTATTTATTTACCTCCAGTGCAATAAACAATGAATGGAAGAACTTATTAGAACAAGTTTGAATGTAGGCCTGAAAATCAATTATAATGAAACTAAAATAGTGTGTAATCAATACACTGAAAAGAAAATCATATAACTTTATAGTGAGGTCAAGGAACCAGCTGAGTATTTACAGCAGCTGAAGACAACAATTTGATGACCAAAAAGAAATAAACAGATAAGTATAAACAGTCTTGCGTGCTTTTGGTAGATACTGTTGTGCTGAATTGTCTATGGATGAATAAATAAATGAAATGAAATAAAATAAACAAAGGAAAGTTTACAATCAGTGTGTCAGAGTGTCTTACCAGTCTGGATTTACGGCACGGAGTCATGGACTTTTGATCTATTAACCATTCAATAACTATCGGTTGCTCGGCAGTGATGCCGAGATGCTTGTTGATGATTACAAGAGAGACAGAGAAACAATCATGTGGATTATGGAACTGGAGTGGAAGACGTAATAGGACAGTAATGAAAGTAATGTTGGGTTGGGTTATGGCTGCCATATGTCATGGTTTCTCGGAATTTGTACTTGTGTTGAGTGCAACTGGTGGTATCCTGAAAGGGGGGGGGGCAGGGGGAAGGGAGAGTGGGGGGGGGGGCGTGTTGTACAACTGTCTGGGTAAACCTTTTGTGTCTGCAGGATTTCGATTGATTACAAATAAACAGATTTTAATCAGTCTCAGTTAAAATTCAATAAATGACTGGCACATAGGTAGTTTAATAATTGTCAACGCGATAGGGTCCGCAGCGGCTATAAATTTTTTGAACGATTTCTTGAAGTCTTCAGCTGCCATTTTCTTAATTTCCCAACCAGAATCATTAGTTGCGCTGCGTTCGCGTCTGTTTGTATTGTGCTGTAGCCAAGGAGTTTGCTGTACTGCCTTGTGAGTGTAGGCGCGCCTGTAGTTTTGCATGCCAGTTTCCTACCACGATTCACTAACGCAGCTGTGTTAGTCTTACTGCTATAAATGAGTCTCACAATGCACGTGTTTTCCAGGCATCGGCCGATTTACGTCCCTGCCTCACTATTACATAGTGCCTACGTTGTGTCATGCGTCTGCTTTTTGTGAAAACTGGCCAGAGCAGTGTTGAGGTGACCACACTGGCAGTCAGTCAGCCGTGTGTGTGCCTGTCGTGTGTAGGTCAGTTGGGATACCACCGGCAGAGCCTTGCAGATGTCAGACCCTGTGACTACAGTGGGAGACTTCTGATGTATACTTGGCTAAGCACCCTGGCTCTGTAACCTTCACACGAGATACTTGAAAACGGCCTAAGGCCAAAATTGAACAATCGTACAGGAAATTAAGAAAATGGCAGCTGAAGGCTTCAAGAAATCATTGAAAAAATAGGTAGTTTTGTTTATTTTATTTTAAAAACCCAACATATCTTTGACAGATGGTATGTGTCTGGGAAAATAATCACGTCTGACCCAAATGTTCGGGATTTTCAAAGTTTCCATCCGGATTCAGCAATTAAAGTGATGGCAGACCAAGGTTGGGTAGGATATGAAGCCAAGTGAATGGATGGTAGAGGGATCAAGGAAGTACGTTGGTTTTCGTGTGCTGGGGGAAAGGGGGGGGGGGGATTCGAAGTCCTAATGGGAAATGGTGGGAACATGCGGAAACAGCTTGGATAGGTATGACTGAAGACATATTTAAAAAAAAAAAGTTCCCAAGGTGGCTTGTATCCAGCAGTGGACATCATATGACTTGCAATGACAACAGCCTTCTAGATCAAGCTTTGCATACTTTTTTCGACACATTTTGTTCATCTCAATTTTAATATCCCTAAAATAAGTTGGACTAACTTCAAACTGACAATGTCTGAGGAATTACTAGTACCACAGAGTGTTATTGTTTCGAACTAGCTTTACACATTTTCAATGTTATGTATAGAAGATTACTGTCAACTATGAGTATGCCCAAATGCATCATTTGGTCTTTTGAGAGCACAATACTCGTAAAGAAACCTCATAAATAATGCTGTTTTCCTTGTTATCTTGTTTCATTTGGACCTAAAATGAAGTATTACAGTAACATATTTATTCAGAACAATAAATCGTCCAACAACAGGAGGCAAATATAGTCTTTGTACAGTAAACTATTCATACCCCTCCATGATCGAATAACTGAAAATATCGGGAGCGCAACTGCCCCTCCTGTTAATTGCAGGACAATACTATACGAAGCTGATCCGCATGGAATGTGGTGAGTGAACATGTGGCAAAATTAATTGCATTTGCTTTCCGAACCACTTGTATGATGGAAAAGAAGGGAGGAAATTAGATGTGGTCCTACAAAATATACCTAAAAAAGTTGCTTAAAAACAATAATTCGGAAATGCTGATAGAAAAAGGAGATGAGCAAAGAAAGCAACTAAAACGGAGATGCTTACATTGCATATGCCAACAGCGCCAGATGACGTTGTTCAGCCGTATTTTGTCCTTCCAGCGAAGACGAATCCCCTTGAAACGATTCCATTTCGGCGATGTCAACTTCTGCCTGCAACAGAGTAATAACAATGTCAAACATCACTACACCTACCACACCAACGCTAATTAACAAAAGTACGGTCATGTGAAGTATCAAACGATATTTGTAACTGGAATGAGGATCTCGGATGGTGAGTCATCGACAGAAGGAGAAGCGTGGCAGAGAAGTGTGCTGGTACCCTTGTTGTTCATGCAGTACATTAATGACCTAGCATATAATATTAAGAATAACGTCGTATTGTTTGTAAATGACGCAGTTATCTTCAATTACGTGCTTTCTTGCAAAAAACTGGACAAATACAGAATAAGATTATGATAAGATTTCAAGGTGGTGCGATGATTGTTGCAAATGTTCAGAAACTTAAAACCGAGCTCTTCACAAAACGGAAAAACACAGATAACCACAATATTAATGTGTCACAATAGTGATCAGTCAACTCAGAGGTAATGAGGTATCTTAAAGAGAATGACGCTCCTCAATGCCAACCAGCATGGATTTCGAAAACATCGATCATGTTGATTTCCGAAAAGCATTTGACTCAGTACCACACCTACGCTTATTGTCAAAAGTACTACCACAACGGGTATCAAGTGAAATTCGTGATTGGATTGAGGGCATTTTGATAGGAAGAGCCCAGTATGTTATCTTGGATAGAGTCATCGCCGGCCGGCCTTTGTGACCGAACGGTTCTAGGCGCTTCAGTCCGGAACCGCGCGACTGCTACAGTCGCAGATTCAAATCCTGCTTCGGGCATGGATGTGTGTGATCTCCTTAGGTTAGTTTGGTTTAAGTAGTTCTAAGTTCTAGGGGATTGATGACCACAGAGGTTAAGTCCCATGGTGCTCAGAGCCATTTGAGCCAGAGTCATTGTCAGATGTAACTTCAGGTGTGCCCCAGGGAAGTGTGTTAGGACCCTTGCTGTTCATCTTTTATATTAATGGCCTTGCAGACAATATTAATAGTAAAATCAGTCTTTTGCAGATGATGTAGATATCTATAATGAAGTAATGTCTGAAAGAAGCTCCGTAAATACTCAGTCAGATCCTGATAAGACTTCAAAGTGGTGCAAAGACTGGCAACTTGCTTTACATGTTCAGTAATGTAAAACTGTGCACTTCATAAAACAAAAAAATGTATTATTCTATGACTAACATCAACGAGTCACTATTGGAATCGGCTAACTCATAAAAATACCTGGATGTAATGCTTTGTCGGGATATGAAATGGAATGATTACATAGGCTCAGTTGAGGATAAGCAGGTGATAGAATTCGGTTTATTGGTAGAATGCTGGGGAAATGCAATGAGTCTACAAAAGTGACTGCTTAAAAATCACTCGTGCAAATGGTTCTGGAATATTTCTCAAGTGTTTGGGACCCGTATCAGATAGGACTAACAGGGGATATTGAAAATATACAGAAAAAGGGCAGCACAAATAGGAGAGTGTCACACAGATGCCGAATGAACAAAACTTTTAGCCTTGGAAAGAGACGTAAACTATCCCGAGAAAGTGTATTAATAAAGTTTCTAGAACTGGCTGCAATGATTACTCTAGAGACATACTACAACCCCCTACCTATCGCTCACACAGGGATAGTGAAGGTAAGAGTAGAGTAATTACAGCAAGCACAATGGCATTCACACAACATTCTTCCCGCGCTCCGTACGTGAATGGAACAGGAAGAAACCCTAATAACTGGTACAATGGGACATACCCACTGCCATGCTCCTCACGGTGGTTTGCTGAGTACAGATGTATATGTACATGTAGACAAATACCTGTATGCAACAATTTCTAGGGACACAAAAATTGAACAACCACATAATCATTGGAAGGGAAGTGGCAGAGTTTGGTTGATTGGCAGGATACTGGGAAAATACTGTTTGTCTACGAAAGATACTGCTTACAAAACACTCGTGCGATCCATCTTAGAATAACGGTCAAGCGTGTGGCACTCTTGCCAAACAGGACTAACAAAGGATATGGATAGATACAAAGGTGGACGGTACAAAACGTCTCATGTTTGACTCACAAGAGAACGTCACAGAAATGTTGAACACCTGAACTGATAAACTTCTGACGATGAAAATTCTGTCTCGAAGGCCTAATTCCACAATTTCTAGAACCATTATTACGTGAAGAATCTAGATAAATTCTTCAGTTCCCTCATATCATTCCCGTGAGGGCCACGAGACAAGATTATACTGATTACCGTAAGCCCAGAGGCACATCAAAAAGTAGGGAATAACTAAACATTGAACGAAAATCTAAGTTCCCTTCCACTTCATCTCAGCCACTCGCCTTGACCTGTCTGTGAATATTATGCCTGGTCCTTTGCTGTCATCAATTCGTAGAAGGCTGATATTCCATGAAACTTGTTGGCAGGTTAACACTTCGTGTCGGACTGGGGCTCTAACTCAGAACTCTGCCTTCCGCTGCCAATGCTTTTAATGAGTTATGCAGGGGGCCTTGCTGTTCATGTTGTACATCAATGACCTTGCAAGACAATATTAATTGTAAAAGCAGGCTTTCTGCAGATGATTCAGCATGTTATTTTGGGCGGAGAGTCATCGTCAGATGTAGAAGTAATATCAGGAGTGACCCAGGGACGTGTGTTGGGATCCTTGCCGTTCATGTTGTATATTAATAACCTTGCCAACAATCTGAGATGATGCAGTTATCTCTAAGCAAGTGCTACCTGAAAGAGGCTACATAAATATTCAGTCAGATCTTGATAAGATTTTAAAGTGGTGCAAAGATTGGCAACTTGCTTTAAATGTTCAGAAATGTACAATTGTGCACTTCAAAAACCGAAAAGCCTAGTATCCTACGATTATAATATCCACCATTCACTGTTGGAATCAACCAACTCCCAAAACTATCTATGTGTAACACTTGATAGGAACAGGAAATGGAATGATCACATAGGTTCACTTGTGGCTTAAACAGATGTTAGACTTTGGTTTAGTGGTAGAATGCTGGGTAAGTTCAGTCAGCTTACAAAGGAGTTTCCTTACAGATCACTTGTGAGACCCTTTCTAGAATATTGTTCCAGTGTCTCGGGCCCGTATCAAAACGGACCAACAGGGAATATTGAACATATACGAAGGAGGGCAGTACAAATGGTCATGGGTTTGTTTGATCCGTGGGAGAATACTGAAGGAACTAAACTGGAAGACTTGAAGAGAGACGTAAACTGTCACGAGAAAGTTTACTACTAAAGTTTCAAGAACCAGCCAAAATTTATGAATCTAGGAATATACTGCAATCCCCTATGTGTTCCTCATATAGGGATCGTGAGGGCAAGATTAGAATAATTACAGCACGCAAAAAGGCATTCAAACAATCATTCTTCCCCCGCTCCCTATGTGAATGGAACGGGAAGAAGCCCTAGTAATTGGTACAATGAAACGTACACTCTGCAGAGCACTTCACGGTAGTTAGCTGAGTACAGATGTAGCCTAGATGTAGCGTTTGCTGCTCGAGTTGGCCAAGCATTTACATAACGTTCTCGCGCTTACTAAACAAATCCGTGTTCTTTGAATATTAATCACTATTTATCACTATAAATCCTGACCAGTAACCGTCCCACACTGACGACTAAGACTCAAGACTCAGTAAATCGGTGGCTTGGTAAGCTACCAGCTACCTAAATGAATTATATTTCTTACGATTCTTTCTAATCTCAGTCTATAATCTGCCTTGTATACAGCTAGTATTTTGAGGCCGTTCAACTTTAAATCGCTCCGTACGCATGCTCCCAGATGTTTAATCGTTGTGTTTCCAGTGATTGATCGTCACCGTGTAACAAAACAATAATGATTCTTTCATCTATTTATGCGGAATACATTACATTTTTTTATGTGAACAGTCAACTGCCAGTCCCAGCAGCTGATGTCGGTTCTCGGGAGGTCTTACCTACCTACACTCCTGTAGCTATTTTCACATATGAAGACTTTTCGTAGAGAACGAAGTTTGCTATACTTCGGTCATCATAAGAAAAACCTGAAGTAAACAAACACAAACGCGGTGTGTTACGATCTTGGAAGTAGGTCCTGCTTATGTATTATATGTATTATTACTAAGTTACGTTAAATGAAACTTTAACATATCCAAATGTATTAACAGCCATCAACGTTTTTCTTAATTACGCTATGGTTATGTAGTTTTTATTTCAAAAATCGTGTATAGTCACAGCCTCTGCACTGTTGTGCTATGATTGCCGCGCTGTTAATACGCAGTATGAAAATGGTTGAGGCTGGTTCCTGTTCCATAGTGAAACACGCGACTGGAAAGCGGGTAAAAAATGCCGAGAGATAGGTTGTTCTTAATGTTTGTCATATATGTACAGACATAATCGGCTTTGAAGTTTTACGAGGGACTATTAGGGGCAGCTGCAACGCAAATACAAGTTAATGTACAGCGGAATAGGTAGCGTAATAGTTGCACATGGTTCGCTGGTTTAAGTCTCGCCTGAGTCAATTTTTTTCTCGTTCAATTTGAATTACCTTCATCTCGTTATTTTTATGAATAATGCCCCTCTTCTTGTTTTTAATTACATATTGCACGCGAAATTCCTGTTTTCATTTCAAATACAAATTCTCAATAACGGATATTTTATGAACGGCTGTTGACAAAGGTTGCTTAAATTAAGAAAACCTAACAATTTAATTTTTAAGAGAACAAGTAAAAACTAAATACTCTTTATTTGGACTACGTTCGCTGTTTCATACCACAGATGCGTCGTAGAAACATGAAAAACGATCATTTTCACAGCACCGAGCACATCATACAAATGCTGCATTTTTACGTTTGCCACTGTACCGTTACAATATGAACCCAACATAATTGATCTGGAACCAAGCTAAGGGATTTGGCCCGAGAAATAACAAGACTGGATCTCACGCACGCAGCTTTTTCATGTCACTGCCGATCATTGGCGGGATATAGAATGACACATCATGAAAGAAGAGGAGAAAATGCGGTGCTGGGTCGCTTCGTGGATCCTGTTGTTGATCGACTCGTTATCAACGTAACATTGACAGTTCCAGCACTGAAATGTATTTCTCGGATTCGGATAAGGAAGGAGCTAAGAGATTAGCAGACGACTGACTATAATTAATACATTCAATGGCTTCAGTATTCAACACTACGGTGAAATCCCTGCAGTATACTTTTGCACCACACGTGGCTCGCTCAGAAAAATTACGCTGTGTTTAAGTTAGGAATTTTCATCACTCTTGTTTGTGATTATAACGCCATGTCAAGTGAGAACGAAAGCATTTTATGCTTTCCGTCTGGTTACCTAAGAAGCGCGCGGTAGTGCTGAAGTTTTGCCGAATATTATTTCATTCTCTTTAAAAATTAAATGACATTCGAAGCTATATCATATAAGCCCGTCTCTTTTCAAGTCTGAACTGCAACTGCTCATATAATTGCAGGCTAGTTGGACCGCTGGCTGTCCAGTGCTATCCAAGTTTAATGCGCCGGTAAAGCAACATTATCGCTCAAAGCTGCTGTCCCGGACATTATCGCTGAATCTATGTGCATGTAATACAGCATAAAATGTATCCTTATGATCGTACAGGACACAGCTTACTTCCTCACCACGTGAAACGAATTCCAATGAGATTCAAGCAAACACGGAAGAATACATGGTGTAATGTTTACATCAGGTTTATTCTTATGATGAACGGAGTATAGTAAGTTTTCTATCCTATCACGAATCTAGCTCACCAAATCTGCTTAACTTGTATCAACACGTAGCGTGAGAAATGTCTAGTGACACTGTTGCTTAAATGCTCAAGTGTAGTCAGATTTAGCACTTCCCAGCGCGACTGAAAATACCATGCCTTTAACTATCACTATACACCTTGAATTTATTTGTCTGTTACGTTATTAACGAAAAATTGTGTCGTTCCTTTGGCGTGGCGCCAGTTTCGATAAGAGTGCTTTTGTAATGTTTCCCACATTCATCTACTTGAATACTGGCTCTGGGTTACACTTCACGCAAACACTCAAAAATGAAACTTTCTATATGTTATTATGTTCCAAGTTTAACCATGCCAGTCAACATAAGAAAGGTAGGACGCAAAAAATCAATCCGATAAATCTATTAACACGACCAGATTTGAAGTATTGTAAGCAAACAAAGCAGTCTACATTGCATCATCAAAGCTGTATAAGCAATATTTTTAAGCTTAATTGTAGTTTCTCCATTTCTGAGGATAAATTACTTAACGCATTTTTTGCTTTTTTTTACCAGAATATTTTTTCTGTCGTTCACCTATTTCCAATTGTTAATTTTTAGTATCTATCAACCGTTATGTGAACGGAAAGTATTTTTTTTAATATTCCTAGTTTTATTACTCAACTCGAGGGATATTTTTGATTTAATGGAACGACGATGTAGTTTCAGGTAGTTGATTCAGTAAAGGTGGCATCGATCGTCATGTTCATAATATGCATCTATCAGTGAAATATGCTTACTTTTTAGATATCAAAGTAATTTACCTTAAAATACATGGAGTGGATGCACAATGTGATTAAAAGTATCCGGACACCCCCCCCCCCCCCAAAAAAAACATACCTTATTCATATTAGGTGCATTGCGCTGCCACCTACTGCCAGGTACTCCATATCAGCGACCTGAGCAGTCACTAGACATAGTGAGAGCAGAATGGGGCGCTCCCCGGAACTCATGGACTTAGAACGTGGTCAGGTGATTGGGTTTCACTTGTGTCATACGTCTGTACCCGAGATTTCCACACTCCTAAACATCCCTAGGTCCACTGTTTCCCATGTGATAGTGAAGTGAAAACGTAAAGGGACAAGTACAGCATAAAAGCGTACAGGCCGACCTCGTCTGTTGATTGACGGAGACCGCCGACAGTTGAAGAGCGTTGTAATGCGCAATAGGCAGACATCTATCCAGACCATCATACAGAAATTCCAAACTGCATCAGGATCCACTGCTAGTACTATGACAGTTAGGCGGGGGTGAGAAAACTTGGATTTCATGGTCGAGCGGCTGTTCATAAGCCACACATCACGCCGGTAAATACCAAACGACGCCTCGATTGGTGCAAGGAGCGTAAACATTGGACGATTGAAAAGTGGAAAAACGTCGTGTGGAGTGACGAAACACGGTACACAATGTGGCGATTCGATAGCAGAGTGTGGGTATGGTGAATGCCCGGTGAACGTCATCTGCCAGAGCGTGTAGTGCTAACAGTAAAATTCGGAGGCGGTGTTTTTCATGGAGGGGGCTCGCAACCCTTGGTTGTTTTGCGTGGCGCTATCACAGCACAGGCCTAAATCGATGTTTTAAGCACCTTCTTGCTTCCCACTGTTTAAGAGCAATTCTGGTGTGGCGATTGCATCTTTCAACAAGATCGAGCACCTGCTCATAATGCACGGCATGTGGCGGAGTGGTTACACGGCAATAACATCCTTGTAATGGACTGGCCTGCACAGAGTCCTGCCTGAATCCTATAGAACACCTTTGGGATGTTTTGGAACGCTGACTTCGTGCCAGGCCTCACCGACCGACATCGATACCTCTCCTCAGTGCATCACTTCGTGAAGAATGGGCTGCCATTCCCAAGAAACCTTCCAGAACCTGACTGAACGTATGCCTGCGAGAGTGGAAGCTTCATTAAGGCTAAGGGTGGGCGAACACCAAATTGAATTCCAGCATTACCGATGGAGAGCGCCACGAACTTGAAATTCCTTTTCAGCCAGGTGTCCGGATACTTTTGATCACATAGTGTAACTATTAATCGTTCAGGATACATGAAGCGTAGTGTCCTTCTTGTTAAAATAAATTCTTCGGGGACGGCACGTCTTCAAATTCTTCAACTCAGTTGTATACAAGCATTGGCCTGATCAGAATGTAAAAATGAAATCTGTGGACTGCTGGCGATGTAATATTTACTCTTTTTCATGTGTAAATAAGTGCACCGTAGAAGGGTATTTCTTGTGTGTTGTAACTTAAAGTAATGCGAAGTAAGTCCAATAACTTTGTCGATACAGCCATGAAATCCATATCTTTGAAGCATCTTTCCCCCATCAGAATATCTGCTACATCGTGAACTGCTTCTTAATATTTTTCCAGCATCTGTAAAGTCTTACTTTACATTTATCATCTACTACAATTTCAGTGTCTATAGGGGGGTGATTACATCACCGAGAATTTCAAACTGAGACTTCCCACCCCACAATCTTTTCGAGGGTCTAATTTCTTCGTACGTAGCGTATGTTTCAGACACTGTTTCTTGCCTTAACCCGACGATTCTCGTTAGTTGATAAAATTTAGAACAAATGCCTCTATATGGGCATGCTTCACAGAGTGAAATTTAATTTTACATCTCTGTTCGGCGTTAATGTAGCATCGCTAACTTCTGCAGTTCATTTTGAGATTTCTTAAATGAAAGTTTTGGTTACAAAAATGACAAATGACATTCTCCTGCTCCCACCCGCCCCCCCCCCCTTTTTTTGCAGTAGTACTGCTATCTCCCCACGACACTACAAATTAATGTATTTTTTCATTCATTAGTTTCGAATATCACTCAGATATAGTTCTCCTTGAAAATAGCTTGCTACCGCCACGGATATATAAAACAAACGCAAATCTGTTTCCATTATAAGTTTCAATACTGTGAATGGAAATTCTGTCGATGTAGCGCCTACATTAAATAGTCTATTTCATACTTTGCTATTTGTAACTACTTCTAGTTCTCTCATAGTATACTTTGATCGAAGGGTCAGAAATCATTAACCACAGAACGCAAATCTAACTCGCCCTTCTGCTTCTCGCCTTACTCTGAGATTTATATTGGGAATATTCCTATCTTCGATTCGTAGAAGTCTAACTTTCCTTGCTACTTCCTGGCGGATTAACACTGTGTGCCGGATCGGGAGTCAAACTGAGACCTTTACCTTATGCGGATAATGCTCTTACCGATTGAGTTACGCAGGCACGACTCACGACCCGATTTCAGCTGTATGAGAGTTGAACCTAGATAGCTCAACTGGTAAGAGTACTGTCTTTGTAAGGCAAGATTCGTGTGGGAATCCCAGACCAGCACACAGTTTTAATCTGCCGGAAAGTTCCAAAAACAGTGAAAACCCTGCTGCAGAGTGAAAGATTTATTTGAGAATTAAAATACACAACTTACATAAATCAATGAATGATGTTAATCTTCGAACATTAAGACTATGACACGACCAGATAATTCCTGCCAGTAGTTCTAGAATTTGCTAAGAAACTCTCAGTATCAATGAAATCATTTATCTAATACTTATAGAACATTCTCCACAATACTGCTGAACATAGTGCAACCTATCCTAGACAGTCTAGTGGGTGAATTATCAAGATGTATTTAGAAATGGAATATTCTATTCTAAGCAAATTTTCAAACCCAAATCTATCATTCGTTAAAGATTAATGAACCATAAGACATGGTCAAATATTAATTGATTTTAACATGTATTGTGACTCTTAACTGTCGTCATCATTTTATCATCATCAATGACGCGCAAGTCGCCGACGTGGCATCAAATAAACAGACTTGCACTAGGCGGCCGAACAACTTCAGAAGGGCACAAAGGAATTACAGAGATTGGCTGCGAGCGGGCATTGACTGAAATCAATGGGGAAAGTTGAAAATTTATTCCGTACCAGGATTCAGACCCGGATCTCCTGCTTACTAGGCAGATAACCTGACCACTAAGTCATCCAGAAAGAATGGTCATTGCAGCTGCACAGACTACCCTAGCACGCATCTTGTCAAATCCAAATTCCCAACTTATCCTCACATTGTTAATGTAGTGCCCCTTGTCCATTATCCTCATTATTTGCGGCGTTTCGCCGATTACCGTATGAGTTCGGAGTTGGTGTGCCTCTGCACTGATGAAATCACTGACAGTCTCGCCGTAACGACGGGGTGTCCCACCAAATAATGCCATACGATCACTTCATTTCCATGATTTTTCAATTACAGCTTGGATAAAGACCGAGCATTTGTAATCAGCAACATAAGTGCGGCAAAATATTAATCGTCATGTTGGCAAAAAGAAATAAAGGTGTTGTGATATATTGTGTAGCGTTTGCAGACGACTTTGCTATTTCTCTGGACCCCTCAGAACAGCTGCAAAACAAGTTTCCTGCAAGAGACAGCCACCATGACAGGCTACAGAATTTCCACAGAAAAACAAAATTTATAATCAATGTAAAAAGTGCTCCAAAGTTTTAGGAACGTATGTTACACCCATAGAAAAAGAAAAAAAATGCAAATTTTCATGGACTCAAAACAAGAAAAGTATTTAGAAAAATGTGTTTATGGGGAAATGGTACACTACAATGATGACAAGAACTTCCGGTAAAATTAAGAATACACACAGAAAAAAATGCTTATCAAAAAACCTTGAAATAAAGTACTCCAATAGGGCAGTGATAGCGTGATGCCTATGTATGACAGTGGATGTTGTTGTTGTTGTTGTTGTGGTCTTCAGTCCTGAGACTGGTTTGATGCAGCTTCTCATGCTACTCAATCCTGTGCAAGATGCTTCATCTCCCAGTACTTACTGCAACCTACATCCTTCTGAATCTGCTTAGTGTATTCATCTCTTGGTCTCCCTCTACGATTTTTACGCACCACACTGCCCTCAAATGCTAAATTTGTGATCCCTTGATGCCTCAGAACATGTCCTACCAACCGGTCCCTTCTTCTTGTCAAGTTGTGCCACAAACCCCTCTTCTCCCCAATTCTATTCAATACCTCCTCAAGATTTATGTGATCTACCCATCTAATCTTCAGCATTCTTCTGTAGCACCACATTTCGAAAGCTTCTATTCTCTTCTTGTCTAAACTGTTTATCGTCCATGTTTCACTTCCATAAATGGCTACACTCCATACAAATACTTTCAGAAACGACTTCCTGTCACTTAAATCTATACTCGGTGTTAACCACTTTCTCTTCTTCAGAAACGCTTTCCTTGCAATTGCCAGTCTACATTTTATATCCTCTCTACTTCGACCATTATCAGTTATTTTGCTCCCCAAATAGCAAAACTCCTTCACTACTTTAAGTGCCTCATTTCCTAATCTAATTCCCTCAGCATCACCCGACTTAATTAATTCGACTACATTTCATTATCCTCGTTTTGCTTTGGTTGATGTTCATCTTATATCCTCCTTTCAAGACACTGTCCATTCCATTCAACTGCTCTTCCAATGACAGTGGATAATTAGTTCTAAATTATAAGCTTGAAAAATTAGAAGTATTAGAAAGAAGAATTATATGGAAAATATTATATCTTTAAGAAGCTGAATGTAGAAATTAGAAAGCAACAATGAAATTTATCAAAACAAAGGAGACTTGTCAGAAACAAGGAGGAAGACGAGATTGATATTCTTTGGATATATTTACAAAATGGATGAAAATAAACTGATGAAAAGGATCTTTTAAATATCACTGGGAAAAGAAGTCAAACCACCTGGATTCAAACAGCCAAAAAGGTTTTTGAGAAAAAGGAGACAACAGGAGAGCAGTAGCAATGGGACGAGAAATGTTTAGAAGGAAAATCTTGAAAATGGAAAGATTCCATGGGAAGAAAGAAAAGAAAAAAAAATAGAAAGTAATCTGAAGAAAGGAAACATACTAAAACAATGCCGGAATATGGAAGGAAAGAAAGAAACAATGACAGACGAAGAACTGAAACTGGAACGTGATTCCCAGAAGGTGCAGAAACTCCGAAAGCACAACCGTCGGTGGCACAAGCTGACTCTCTTTGAAATGGGGTCCTCGTACTATCGCTCGCCAGCGTGCCTGTGGGTCACGCTTGGATTTACGTGGAAAGGATCCCGGAAACGGTTGCGCGGTGGAGCAGCAGCGGCGGCGACTTCTGCGAAGCGTCCCACGGCCCACGCCGCGGTCAGCGGCCGATACCCAGGCGCTCAGCGCCTGCCCACGGCGCGCATTCTGCAGCGATAACGCGGGATTTGCTTACGGGGTCCTGGCGCCGCTTCGGGCTGCACACGTGTACTTTAGCTACCTGCGGGCTCGACGTACCTAGCTCCCAGGCACGCTGTACTCCACTACAGTCACCTCACCCGGCACAATGGAAACATTTCCCTTGTAACAAATATACCCAACCGCGCCCGCAGAAATCTCTGTATGTAAAAAGACACTGACAGCTAGCGAAATTTGTAGGTGTGGATCTGGGGGCCTGAAACTTTTTTTTTTTTTTAAATGTCGCTATTAAGACAATTTTGAAGCTGGACTTACAAAAAATTGGTATTTGTTTTCTCGGTCA
Source organism: Schistocerca nitens (assembly GCF_023898315.1). Lineage (NCBI taxonomy): Eukaryota > Metazoa > Arthropoda > Insecta > Orthoptera > Acrididae > Schistocerca > Schistocerca nitens. Next base: position 432,931,163 of record NC_064614.1, read on the forward strand.
GAAATAAAGAAATACTTGTTTCAGCATGGGGGTGGAATAGCAGTTGGAAGTTTTTTTAATATTTCATTATCAAAGAGAAAATAGAAGTATTTTTAAAGCTAAATCTATGAACACTGGCATTTGAATTCTCGGTTTCCCATTTAAAAAAAAAATAGGTGTTTCAGTGTTTTTTGGAAACCGAACCCCTAAGGGAGCGAAATAGGGGATGAAAGTTTTTAAGGAAATACTTCACTGTGCATACATTTTTGAAGATAAATCTATCAAAACCTGTATTTGGCTTCTCTGTTAGAAACAAAACATACGCATGTCACCGTTTTTGTAAATTCAACCACTGAAGGGCGCCGGCTGGTGTGGTCGTGCGGTTCTAGGAGCTACAGTCTGGAACCGAGCGACCGCTACGGTCGCAGGTTCGAATCCTACCTCGGGCATGGATGTGTGTGATGTCCTTAGGTTCGTTAGGTTTAATTAGTTCTAAGTTCTAGGCGACTGACGACCTAAGAAGGTGAGTCACATAGTGCTCAGAGCCATTTGAACCATTTTTTGAACCACTGAAGGGCAGAAATAGTGGATGAAACGTTTCATGAAAATATTTCATTGCGAAAGCATTTTTATAGCTAAATCTTTGAAAATTCGTGTTTGGCTTCTCGGTCAGAGGTGAAAAAATACGTATTTCACTTTTTTAAAAAAATTCATTTCCTAAGGGGGTGAAATAGGGTCAGACTGATCCACTGACTCATCATCGTCCAGCCCAAACCGCTGAGGATAGAAACTTGAAGTGTGGAGACGGTGTAGCCATCGTTTAAGAATGTTTTGTCCGAAATTCCACTCCTAAGAGGGTGAAATGAGGGATGAAAGGCTTCTTGAAATTATCTCGCTATTAAAGGAATTTTGAAGCTAGAACTAAGAAACCTGGTATGGTATTTGGTTTCTTAGACAGAAAATAAAAAAAATAAGTGTTTCCGCATTTTTTGGAAACTCAGCCAATAAGGGGGTAAATGAGCGGCTGAAAGTTTTTTTGAAAATAAATAATTACTAAAGAACTTACGAAGGATTTTTAAGGCTACATCTATGACAATCGGCTTCTTGACTTCTCGGTCAGAGATAATAAGTTTCAGATTTTTTGGAAATTCAAACCCTAAGGGGTGCAACAGAGTACGAAAATTTTTAATAAAATATTTCATTACACTAAAAAAAATTGAAGCTAAACTTATGAAAATTGGTATTTCATCTCTCGGTTAGATATACAGAAATATCTGTTAGGGGATGAAACTTGCTATAGAAATATCTCCACAAGAACATAAACGGCATGATCAACAAAAACTTTAGACTCGAGCTACCAAAACCGCTTTTTGGTCAGAAGTAGGTTCGGAAAAGACCATGCTTCTATGGCCTTAATTAGCGTGAAACGCTTAGAAGTTGTTGGCATTTGCGAAAAACATAAAAATTCGATTAAATAACAAAAAAACAAAAGATCTCTGCAGGTCATACAGAGTACGTGAGCGAAGCAGCGGGCGCTAAGCTTAAGCTAGTTTTGCTATAACCGATTCCTTGAGCCTGAAAACTTTTCGTGTCTCAATGAACTAAATTTGACAAGAAGAACAAAATACTTATTGTCTCTGAAAATATTAATACTCACCCACTAAGTGTTTCTAAGAGAAATTACTTTGATACCTCAACGGTGGCGTATTTCAATAGTACATGCAAAGTACATCGTTTTATGTTATTAATGTGACTAAGGATGCAACCTATTGATTCAAAGATCTAAAATTACGCTGAAACTTAAAATACACGAATCTGTAAAAGGGGAAAAGAGTCAGTACAACGGGAGAATCCCGCTTGATATTAACAAAAATGCCACCTTAATACTCCTAGGACTAGAGAAATCGGCAGCAAACATTCTAGAAAATTTAAACTTTTAACATGAGCTAGTTTGATTACAAAACTCCACATCCGTTCACAATTTTTCTACACTCCTGGAAATTGAAATAAGAACACCGTGAATTCATTGTCCCAGGAAGGGGAAACTTTATTGACACATTCCTGGGGTCAGATACATCATATGATCACACTGACAGAACCACAGGCGCATAGACACGGGCAACAGAGCATGCACAATGTCGGCACTAGTACAGTGTATATCCACCTTTCGCAGCAATGCAGGCTGCTATTCTCCCATGGAGACGATCGTAGAGATGCTGGATGTAGTCCTGTGGAACGGCTTGCCATGCCATTTCCACCTGGCGCCTCAGTTGGACCAGCGTTCGTGCTGGACGTGCAGACCGCGTGAGACGACGCTTCATCCAGTCCCAAACATGCTCAATGGGGGACAGATACGGAGATCTTGCTGGCCAGGGTAGTTGACTTACACCTTCTAGAGCACGTTGGGTGGCACGGGATACATGCGGACGTGCATTGTCCTGTTGGAACAGCAAGTTCCCTTGCCGGTCTAGGAATGGTAGAACGATGGGTTCGATGACGGTTTGGATGTACCGTGCACTATTCAGTGTCCCCTCGACGATCACCAGTGGTGCACGGCCAGTGTAGGAGATCGCTCCCCACACCATGATGCCGGGTGTTGGCCCTGTGTGCCTCGGTCGTATGCAGTCCTGATTGTGGCGCTCACCTGCACGGCGCCAAACACGCATACGACCATCATTGGCACCAAGGCAGAAGCGACTCTCATCGCTGAAGACGACACGTCTCCATTCGTCCCTCCATTCACGTCTGTCGCGACACCACTGGAGGCGGGCTGCACGATGTTGGGGCGTGAGCGGAAGACGGCCTAACGGTGTGCGGGACCGTAGCCCAGCTTCATGGAGACGGTTGCGAATGGTCCTCGCCGATACCCCAGGAGCAACAGTGTCCCTAATTTGCTGGGAAGTGGCGGTGCGGTCCCCTACGGCACTGCGTAGGATCCTACGGTCTTGGCGTGCATCCGTGCGTCGCTGCGGTCCGGTCCCAGGTCGACGGGCACGTGCACCTTCCGCCGACCACTGGCGACAACATGTGTTGAGCAATTCGGCGGTACGTCCACCCGCCCTCCCGCATGCCCACTATACGCCCTCGCTCAAAGTCCGTCAACTGCACATACGGTTCACGTCCACGCTGTCGCGGCATGCTACCAGTGTTAAAGACTGCGATGGAGCTCCGTATGCCACGGCAAACTGGCTGACACTGACGGCGGCGGTGCACAAATGCTGCGCAGCTAGCGCCATTCGACGGCCAACACCGCGGTTCCTGGTGTGTCCGCTGTGCCGTGCGTGTGATCATTGCTTGTACAGCCCTCTCGCAGTGTCCGGAGCAAGTATGGTGGGTCTGACACACCGGTGTCAATGTGTTCTTTTTTCCATTTCCAGGAGTGTATTTTTTAATGTCGACTGGCATAACTGAAGCAGAACAAATGTATTTTTTAATCTACATTTTTTGGGGGTTTCTTAGGTAAAGTGCAGCCCACGGGCAGTAGCTGACTAGGTGACCTTGGAATATCTCCCAAAACCACCCTCAAATTGCCCGGTACTGTCAATTTTTTAACAGCCTGCACTTAAGCAAGGCAATCCTCACCTCTCCAGTTTGAAACATTACACTGAGGTGATGTAAGTAATGGGATAGCGATATGCACATAGGCGGAGCTGTAATTCCTACTCAGCTGATTCACGTGAAAAGGTTTCCGACGTGATTATGACCGCAGGACGGTAATTAATAGACTTTGAACGCGGAATGGTCGTTGGATCTAGAGGCATGGGACATTCCATTTCGGAAATCATTATGGAATTCTGTGTTCCGAGATCCACAGTGTCAACAGTGTGCCGAGAATACCAAATTTCATGCATTACCTGTCACCATGGCCTTCACTTAACGATCGAAAGCAGCAGCGTTTGCGTAGAGTTGTCAGTGCTGATAGACAAGCAACACTCCGTGAAATAACCGCATAAATCAATGTAGGACGTACGACGACCGTATCCGTTAGGACACCGCGGCGTAAGTTGGCGTTAATGGGCTATGGCAGCCGATGACCGATGCCAGTGCCTTTGGTAACAGCACGACATCGTTGTAGGCCTCTCATGCTCGTGACCACATCAATTGGACCCTAGGCGACTGCATAACCGTGGTCTGGTCAGATGAGTCTTGACTGCACTTGGTAAGAGCTGATAGTAGGGTTCGAGTGAGGAGCAGACTCTGAGGAGCAGACTCCAAGCAGCCATAGGCATCAGTTGTCAACAAGGTACTGCGCAAGCTGGTGGTGGCTAAATAATGGTGCGGGCTATGTTTACATAAAAAGGACTGGGTCCTCCGGTCCAACTGAATGATCATTGACTGGAAACGGTTATATTCGGCTACTTGGAGACCCGGCTACTTGGAGACCATCTGCTGGCTGTCATGCACTTCATGTTCCCAAACAACGATAGGATTTTTATGGATGACAATGCACCAGGTCACCGGACCACAATTGTTCGCGTGGTTAAAACATTCTGGACAATTCGAGAGAATGATTTGGCCACCCAGATCGTTCGACATGAATCCCATCGAACATGTGCATAATCGAGAGGTCAGTTCGTGCACCAGCAATTCTAACGCAACTATGGACGGCTACAGAGGCAGCATGGCTCAACATTTCTGCAGGGAACTTCCAACAGCATGTTGAGTCCGTGCCACGTCGAGTTGCTGCACCACGCTGGGCAAAAGGAGGTCTGACACGATGTTAGGAGGTATCGCAAGACTTTTGTGACTTCAGTGTATTGTGCAGAATTCTTAGCTCTATGACTCCTTGTAGTACTGTGTTGCAACCCCGAGTTTTATAAGGTCCCAATTCCGACGAGGATATCTTTTCAAACCTCGGAATTTCAGTTTTAGGCTTTCTTCTGTGCAGAAAATTATACCCCCGTCTTTCGACAGACGTGTTGTCTAAGGATAGAAACTTGAAATTTGGAGAGGGTGTTGATCTTATTTTGTAGGCGTCGTTTCAGACAGGATTTTTCGAAACGCCACCCCTAAGGGGGTGAAATAGGGGATGAAATGTTTTATGGCAATATTTCATTATAAAAACATTTTAAAGCTAAATCTATGAAAGTGAATTCGCTTAGAAATAAAAAAATTGTCTGCTTCACTGTTTTTGGAAATCACGAGATCAAATCTTTTATGGAAATTTTTCATTATGCAGCCATTTTTGAAGTTAAATCTGTGAAATTTTGCTAGAAAAAAAAATTCACTGTTTTTGGAAATTCAACCCTTACGAAGGAAAAACTGATTTTCACTGTTTTTGGAAGCTCAACCACTAAGGGGGTAATGTAGGGAATGAAACTTTTTGAGAAAATATTTCCTTTCATTAAAAAAATCTATCGAAACTGGTATTTTACATCTCGCTTAGACATATAGAAATGTGTGTTTGGGAATGAAAGTTTCTATTTAGAAGGTGTTGAAACTTATGAAAAACATAAAAATTCGATTAAACAAAAAATAAAAAACAAGCAGAATGAGATTTTCACTCTGCAGCGGAGTGTGCGCTGATATGAAACTTCCTGGCAGATTAAAACTGTGTGCCCGACCGAGACTCGAACTCGGGACCTTTGCCTTCCGCGGGCAAGTGCTCTACCATCTGAGCTACCGAAGCACGACTCACGCCCGGTACTCACAGCTTTACTTCTGCCAGTATCTCGTCTCCTACCTTCCAAACTTTACAGAAACTCTCCTGCGAAGGTTCGGGCACACAGTTTTAATCTGCCAGGAAGTTTCAAAAAACAAGCAAATTACAGCGTAAATCACCTGAAAATTGCACCGCAAATATTTCGATAAAGGAAGGTGCCACTGATGCGTGGATTTAACACACTGGAATGTTAGGCAAGGGCTCGCCTATGCGGTCTATATATAGAGTGTTACGAGTTTCAAATGTGTATTTATTTCTTTAAAAAAAGTACAAATATTTCAACGGAACAAAGCCTACGGAGAGTACCACAATCAAAGCAGACAAAATTAGAACGTCAATGGCGTTTGTTGCAACAGTCTAGTGCAAGTAGTTTACGAGATGTCGTAGTTTGACCATTGTAAACACCTACAGTTGTCTGCTACATGTTGTAGCACAAACGGATGTTAATTTCACATGGGTGCGTATGTGCAGCACTACAAAGATGTTGATTAGTATCCGGAGGTTTCGTGTTGTTAAATCAGACATTGCCTACAGCAAACGAAAGACAAAGGTGAATGCAGTGCCTCTGTGGTGTCTGACTCAGAAAGAACCAATTTACCCTCAAAATCTGTGGTCAAGATGATGTCAATACAAAACTGCAGTCTGCCATGCAACGATTACTGTACACGTTCTAGCATTTCAGTGGAAACTGCAGCGCAGGCAGCAGTTGCATATCATCTGTAATTCTTTGAAGAGGTTGAAATTGCTCTGAGCACTATGGGACTCAACATCTGAGGTCATCAGTCCCCTAGAACTTAGAACTACTTAAACCTAACTAAACTAAGGACAGCACACACATCCATGCCCGAGGCAGGATTCGAACCTGCGACCATATCAGTCGCGCGGTTCCAGACTGAAGCGCCTAGAACCGCTCGGTCACACCGGCCGGCGAAGAGGTTGAAGTGGTTGACTTCTGTTGGGATATCTTCCGACGTACCAACCAACGGCATACTTCCCATATTCATCATAAACCAGGAGTCTGTCCGTCGTTTTCGCACTGGGAAATTTCCAAGCACATCCTACTACGTCCACTATCACAAAATAAGAAACTACGTACAGAAAACTTTCAAGCTGTTAAACCGTTTGTCGGTCGACATCATGAGTGTACTTCTATTCATTTTTTTTCCCCTTTTCTGCACTAAGTACATTTCTTCAAAGTGGTTGGTTTATGATTCAATCTACTTCAGTTAAACAACTCACAATTAGTCGGATAATATCAACCACTTGCGTGATACACCTCACATTACTGCTGCAGATACTGCTGAAGATGTCATGCTAAAGTCACAAACGTAACATGCGACGATGAACGGATTAGGACGCGTCTGCATCCCATTCGAGTAGTTGACTGAACAGTGCACACATTCCAGTAAAAGATTCAGTAATGATCCGATGGAGAGGTTTCTACTTTCTACCCAGTATCGATATAATTCTTTTTCTGGCTTCTCGTGTTCTTTTATCGCCCTACAACTGAGAGTCAAGGTCTCAGCAGTTATCACGAGTCGTGTATGCGCTGCTGCGTGAGCGAAAAATCAGGAACATAGTTCTCGCTTATACTTGGCAAAAGCAACACACAGAATTATACGAGAAGACGTATCATGTGATACGACTAATTGAGATACATACATTGGGATGTCCGACACTCAACTCAGGACAGGAGGATGGATTACGGTATCGGGGACAGGTCGTTCTTTGCCTCTTCGAGTACAGACTTAAAAGGGATCCCCGCGCATCACATTTAGGTTACGCTCAACTGAAACCAACGCTACGAAACTGAATTTATAAGGCATAGGAGTACAAATACTGGGTGCAGGAAGGATGACTAACAAAGGGCAACATAGCTCGAGTAGAAAGTTGGAATAGGTATCTGCGGTGGAGGAAGCCTTTGGATTCGTCTACAGCCACGAACGAATTTTTAGTAGCTGCTACACCTATTTTTCCCACTACGTCGTTCCATTCTTCAAGTACTGTACCAAAGTAGTGTTGAGTAGAGAGGCCTTCACTGTACGATACTTGTCATTAACCTCACAGAGACAGTACCTGCCGCTGCAGATGGACGAATTTGGTACCGAGCAAAATAGGTATGCTCTACCTCACATGCGACAATTATCTGAATGTTGCTGTGGTTGAAACATAAAGTGAAAACAAAATTATTACACAACTGGCACAATTCATTCAGATTTGCCAGACACCCTTCCTCACTGCAATACCAGCAGAATCCACACAAAGGTAAAACAGCGAAAATGGCCAGTGCTGATGCCGTATCCTAGCCTTGTAGCTTGGCCCCGACGCCGAAACTAGTAGCGAGAACTGAAAATAAATAAATAAAATAAAAATTAGGTAACTGTGGTAGGTCTCAACAACAAATACTTTTACCATTTTCGAAACTTCCAATAAAAAATTTTCCTAGTAAAACAATGGAGATCATGAAACCTACGTCCGCAGCTCGTGGTCGTGCGGTAGCGTTCTCGCTTCCCGCGCCCGGGTTCGATTCCCGGCGGGGTCAGAGATTTTCTCTGCCTCGTGATGACTGGGTGTTGTGTGATGTCCTTAGGTTAGCTAGGTTTAAGTAGTTCTAAGTTCTAGGGGACTGATGACCATAGATGTTAAGTCCCATAGTGCTCAGAGCCATTTGAACCCTTTTTTTGAAACCTACGGCAATTTCGGGAATGAGACCGTTTCCTGCCGACTGAATCATGGCTTGCAAGTCGCCATCAGTACAGAACAGACTGGACGGGATGCAAAAGACATACAATGTCAAGTGTTTCTGCGGAAGCATTAATTTACGGACTAATGATCTCCAGATGCTGGAGTTTGCAGCAGAGATTGTGTTAATTTCCTGCAGCTATGGACGCTGTCGAAATATCATCGCAAAATGATAAACATGATCTCTACAGCGAACTCGGAAGTACGGGGATTATCAATCTCGCCTAGCGTTAAAATCATATGTTCCTTCACACGCCATGTTTTGACATTTTAGTAAAACTGACTTAGTGACTTTGTAACTTGTTTTCTACGATGTTCTTATTGATGGTAGGTAAGCTAGTTGTGCACATGACGTGACTAAGAAGTCTTAATAATTATTACAGCCTGAATGGAAAAAAGTCTCCTTAATTGAACACAGTAGAAGCTACATGCGAGCTATCCGCCGCTGTGTTGTGGCGCGTACGGGCGGCAGGTTATCGCGGCTGGAACCTTTTGTGTCAATCACGGAGGCCACTAGGCCAGGCAGCAGCCGGAGGTAAACAGCCGGTGAGCAAACAGCGGCGCTGGGTACACTCGGGCCCGGTGACCGCGCTCGTTACGTCACGAGGTGGAGGCGAGGCGCAGGCGGAGCAGCGACTCAGCACGGCTCACCTAAGGGCAGTTCCAGAGGAGGCCTCATATGCGAGCCCACCACAGCGCGGAAAACATATAGCATCTCTTCCTGACCACTTGATTTTAGTTGGAGACTGACAGATTTCTAGGTCCAAACACTCATCCCATACAAACATATTTTACTAGTAAAACTCTGTCAACTGTATTTGATACCTAAAGCTCCATCTTCCAACATCCAATTTTGTGAAACTGTGGTTATACGTTGGTCCAGCATGGGTTTGCATCGTATGCTTTACCCGTAATGTCACAACAAACATAAGTTCGAAAAGTTTCCACGTTGTCGTCTGCTTTCAGAGATCTTTTGTTCCATAATATATAATTTTCGTTATAAACCGGATTAACGATTCGCATTATACTTTGAAATACATGAATAGTTGATTTGAATAAGTGGCTGAATTAAGGTTTTCACATAAATGCTGTGTTCTGTGGTTTGTTTTGCACTAATGTTCAGAAGCACGTTGCGTTTATTTATCAATGAAGCCCTCCCTTACATACGGCTGCTTCACTGGGTCACGATGAAGAGCCTTGTACTGCATTGTACGTTAACCGGGGGCCTGGAAACGACGCAGGGGCTCCGTCTCCGCCGCAGTGGTCCACAACCCCGCGACGACCACCGCAGTCCACTTCACCCCCCCCCCCCCCCCGCCGCCCCACACCGAACCACTCTTTCAGGTTTATTGTGCGGTTCGGCCCCCGGTGGACCCCTCCCCGTCCTCCCCCACAGGGAGCGTCTCATACCAGATACCAGACGAGCGTAACTCTTTATGTTTGCGTGGTAGAGTAATGGTGGTGTACGCGCACGTAGAGAACTTGTTTGCGCAGTAATCGCCGACATAGTGTAGCTGAGGCTGAATACGGGGAACCAGCCCGCATTTGCCGAGGCAGATGGAAAACCGCCTAAAAACCATCCACAGACAGGCCGGCTACCGGACCTCGACCCAAGTCCGCCGGGCGGATTCGTGCTGGGGACCAGGTGCTCCTTCCCAATCCGGAAAACCGTGCGTTAGATCTCACGGCTAACCGGGCGGGCATGAAGAGCCTTACTTACCATCCGTAACACTAAAAACAAATTTTATAATTACATTTTTTCCCGAGACATTTAAGTCTCTTCTGTATCTACGATAATGATCGAAGCAGAAGAAATGCATTAAAATTGCAACACTGCCATATTCCGCACCATTGGTCAGAGACTAGCAGATGCTGGAGTACGGAATTATCTGTTCAGGAGTAGGCTGCCGCTAACATCAAAACAATCCTGGCTGCAGCACAAATTTTAATTAATTTCTTCTGCTTCGATGACTATCGTAACTAAAAACAAAGTTACCGCTATGAAAGAGTTGCAGCTTCATAAAAAACAAAACACACACTTCATGACAAAAAAAGTAAATCGTCCGTAAAAAATGGACGGATGTCAATGTAACTCCGCGTACGTACACACCATCAACAGTTATTTGAATGATTAGAGTTGCAATTCTCCGTAACAGGTAAAACGTTCACTAGAGTGCATCAGTGTTCTTCATGTTTCAATGTTGTTACCAGCTTGGAAGGGTATATAAGGGCGTCAACAGCGTCAGATGTTGAGTGATCACTGAAGGACACAGAGACGCCGAGTAGACATGTGAGACAGCATTAATAGTTACTGGCGGAATTTGAAAGGGGCCTAACTGTGGGAGTCCATTTGGCCGGCAGGTCAAATCGTGCAACATCCAGATTTGTGGGGGATTCGGATGTGACAGTGGTCCGATGTCGGACTGTACGGGAACATGAGGAAAGGCATACTCGTCGTCAAGGTTCCAGTCGACCACGTCTGACCACCACAAGGGAGAATCACGGTACTGTGCACTAAGGACATCATATCTGCGCCTGCTATCGATGAACAAGTAATGGACACTCTGAAACACTGTCACACTCCGCACCATTGGTCGGAGACTACCACATGCTGGAGTATGGAATTATCGTTTCAGGCGTAGGCTAGCGCTAACATCACAACAGAAGCGGCTGCGTTTGGAGTGGTACCCTCACTGGAAAGCATCGACTACTGATGAATGGCGTCACACGTGTTAAGCGATGAATCGTGGTTCTGCTCTACCTCGAATGACCATCACCGGCGTGTATGGCGGCCACCTGGGTGAAGTACCATTCGTACAAAGTTTTGCAGGGGTACAGCGGTGTTACTCTAGGCGTCATGGTGTGGGGAGCCAGCAGATATGACTTCAGGTCACATCTGGTAGAGATTGAGAGGTCTCTGACAGCAGAACGGTACATCCGCCCTCATGTGTTACTTCTAACGCGACAGTACTGTGGTGGCATTTTTCAACAGGACAATGCTCGCCCATATATGACCCGTTTGTCTATGAACTGACCGCGTGATAATGGCGCACTCCCGTGGTCAGCAAGATACCCAGATTTGTTCCCGACAGACGATGTGTGGGACCAGCTCGTATGTCAACTCGGTCCCACTGCCAGTATTTAGGGTATCAAGGACCAGACACGATAGTTGGGGGCCACCTTCCCTCAGGACAGGATAAACGGGTTCGTGACACCATTGCCAAACGAATCAGTGCTTGCATCCACGCCGAAGGGGGTCCAACGTTATACTGACAAGTAGGCTCGTACTGCCAAGTTCTTTGTAAATTTGACTCTATTTTGTAGTCACTGAGATAACATCAAACACCATCTCAGCCATTGAAGTTCCATTGCGTTTTCTCCTCCCCTTCTGGGTACTTCACTTTTTTATGAGGAAGCGTATTTGACGTGTTTTATGAACTGCTCAAACCCTTATGACATATACAGTTTGTGAACCCGCCTCGTTCCCCCTCCCCAATACCCTATCTTTATCACCGTCACTTACAGACACCTGCGTAATGGCGGTTAAATAAACCTGCTTTCTCAGTTTATTTCAGTACAGCCCGATGTGTCTGCAATCGTGAACAAAACAATGCAGCGTTAGTACACTGTTCAGTGTGTCATCATGCATCGAGGGGTTATTCCAAGTTAACGCCGATGAGCGTTGTCAACAAGAGGCAAGAAGTGGTCTACGCATGGGATGTTCCCTGCCGAATTGGCGTACACTGCAGCGACTTCATTCGAGCATTCAACCTTTACAGTGACGAAAAAACATTGAAGGACTCCGTCATAGTGTCACCCGAGGTCAACAACACCACTGGTGGGCGCTACCTATAAATAACAATGTCTCGCACGTGCTCCGCGGAGAATGTAACAGAACTACTCGCTATCTCTTTGGCGGAAACTGGGAGGGCTTTGTAAACCCAGGACAATACGCAACTGCTTCCATGCAAGGAATTTGGCCTCTACCCACTCCGTTACGAAAGACTGTACGAATCCCCTGACATCGTGGTGCGGTAAGAAGATGGGTACAGAAACACCTGGATCAGTGGCGACGGAGTATCTTCACTAACGAGTGCAGTACTTGCCTGATGATCGTCATGGAAGAGTATGGAGGCACTCAGGCAGCAATTCACGTCTCAGGCACGCAGTTCCACTGGTTCCGTAGCGAGGCGGGACAAACACGTTTTGGACCGGTATCACGTCGATCACCTTTGCAGGCTGTGCAGTAACGGGGCAGCGTCCTCCAACCTATAGTTGAGCCTCATAATCCACATTTCGGCGATGGGTTATCTTTCAAGACGATAACGGACGAACACACAGTGCCCAACTCATGAACACCTTCCTCCAGGAGGCAGAAATCAAACCGGTGGTGTGCGCTGCGAATGACACGAGCCCCACTGCCCATGCTTGGGACCGTTGAACACTGCAGAGCGTCGTCGCAGGAAACGTCCTCACAGACTGGATGACCTCAAGGCTGCCGTTGATGAGTAAGATAAGCTTCAGCAGCAACGTCTGGATCACCCTGTAGACAGCAGGCCGAGGACCCAAGCATGTTACAATAGCCATAGTGAAGGAACATGGCACTGAATGTTACCCGGCAGCAGGTATTAATTTCTGCAGGTTTTCTCTTTCGAACAGACTCTTAATTTGGTTATTGCTGTTTTTATATAATAGTAGTTAACTTTTATTTCAGTTTCACGAGGCTTTTTCGTTCATTCCCAACTCCCTTTGAATCAGACTACACGTTCACTCAAATCCAGGTTGTGCAAAAGATTTTTTGAGCAGTTTATATTATTCCACTTTAATTCGTTAGATTTATTAATCCAACAAATCTTGGGATGGCGAAGCTGACTGTCGGTTGCTATATAGCCAAGGACTAAAGACAGCGTAGTATATTAGTACCTAAAGTAATGTTATCTATACTACTATATAAAAACAAGGCTTTCTTTAAAGTTGTTTCCAAAAATCTCGAAACGTACTTGATCGACGTACTTCAAATTTTTACACGATACTATACTGGACATTCGCTCGGACATAGGCTATATGTTTTCAAGGTATATAATATATGGCTATATATGTAATATAAAAATCGGAAACGTTGTTACCAAAAATCTCGAACAAGTTTTTACATGATACTCTGATGAACATTTGGACAAACAATGGTTATATTTTTAATATATAAAATTATGTATATAATATATAAAGGGGACATATTGTTACCAAAATCTCGAAAAAAATGGTTCAAATGACTGAGCACTATCGGACTTAACTTCTGAGGTCATGAGTCCCCTAGAACTTAGAACTACTTAAACCTAACTAACCTAAGGACATCACACACATCCATGGCCGAGGCAGGATTCGAACCTGCGACCGTAGCGGTCGCGCGGTTCCAGACTGTAGCGCCTAGAACCGCTCAGCCACTCCGACCGGCAAAATCTCGAAAAGTTCCTAATTGAATTACTTCAAATTTTTGCATGATACTTTAATGAACATTCTGGCAGTCATGGTGTACATATTTTTTAACGTGTATAATATATAAATATATTTATAATACATAAGCGGAACACGTTTGTACCAAAAATCTCGAAAAGTTCTAGACCGATTGACTTATAATTCTTACATGATACTTTAATAAAACGTCGGTCATGGGATACATGTTTTTCTTTCTGTATTTTTTTTTTAAAAAACGACAATGTCCAGGTTTCGTGTTAAAACCAACTGACAGAAAGAATTTGCTGTGCTGTGAAAATTAGCAGTTTCGATCTATTTCTCGCAGGTAGTTTCAACTACAATAGGAGGGCATGTGAACTACTAGACAAGCTGTTTCTCCCATACATATTTTTTCTCCTTTTTACACCCACACAATACACTATCCTCAAAGATCCAAGAGCTGGAGAGGTGTCTCTGATAACCTGTGTACCAATGATACCAAGCGATTTACACATTCATCTTACGCGATTTCAGCTCCCAATCAAGGTTTTGTGTAAAACAACAATAAACATGGCACGAGATCAGAGAGAGGGGTCAAAGAGCAGTGTGGGTGGCGGGAAATAGAGACGGTGGGTGGAGGAGGAGATGGACCTGACGGGATACCAATTCGATTCTACACAGAGTACGCGAAAGAACTTGCCCCCCTTCTAACAGCCGTGTACCGCAAGTCTCTAGAGGAACGGAGGGTTCCAAATGATTGGAAAAGAGCACAGGTAGTCCCAGTCTTCAAGAAGGGTCGTCGAGCAGATGCGCAAAACTATAGACCTATATCTCTGACGTCGATCTGTTGTAAAATTTTAGAACATGTTTTTTGCTCGAGTATCATGTCGTTTTTGGAAACCCAGAATCTATTATGTAGGAATCAACATGGATTCCGGAAACAGCGATCGTGTGAGACCCAACTCGCGTTATTTGTTCATGAGACCCAGAAAATATTAGATACAGGCTCCCAGGTAGATGCTATTTTTCTTGACTTCCGGAAGGCGTTCGATACAGTTCCGCACTGTCGCCTGATAAAGTCACAGCATGTTGTTATCAATGGAGAGACGTCTACAGACGTTAAAGTAACCTCTGGCGTGCCACAGGGGAGTGTTATGGGACCATTGCTTTTCACAATATATATAAATGACCTAGTAGATAGTGTCGGAAGTTCCATGTGGCAACTGACCCTTAACATAGACAAATGTAATGTATTGCCAATGCAGAGAAAGAAGGATCCTTTACTGTATGATTATATGAAAGCAGAACAAACACTGGTAGCAGTTACTTCTGTAAAATATCTGGGAGTATGTGTGCGGAACGATTTGAAGTGGAATGATCATATAAAATTGATTGTTGGTAAGGCGGGTACCAGGTTGAGATTCATTGGGAGAGTGCTTAGAAAATGTAGTCCATCAACAAAGGAGGTGGCTTACAAAACACTTGTTCGACCTATACTTGAGTATTGCTCATCAGTGTGGGATCCGTACCAGATCGGGTTGACGGAGGAGATAGAGAAGATCCAAAGAAGAGCGGCGCGTTTCATCACAGGGTTATTTGGTAACCGTGATAGCGTTACGGAGATGTTTAATAAACTCAAGTGGCAGACTCTGCAAGAGAGGCGCTCTGCATCGCGGTGTAGCTTGCTCGCCAGGTTTCGAGAGGGTGCGTTTCTGGATGAGGTATCGAATATATTGCTTCCCCCTACTTATACCTCCCGAGGAGATCACGAATGTAAAATTAGAGAGATTAGAGCGCGCACGGAGGCTTTCAGACAGTCGCTTTTCCCGCGAACCATACGCGACTGGAACAGGAAAGGGAGGTAATGACAGTGGCACGTAAAGTGCCCTCCGCCACACACCGTTGGGTGGCTTGCGGAGTATAAATGTAGATGTAGATGTAGAGAGGAGGGAGAAGGTGATGAACAGAGAGATGGGCGGAGGAAGGAGATGGAGAAAGAGAGTGGGGAGGGGAAAGATCCGCAGAGAGAATAGGAGAAGTAATTTAGGATGTATATCCAATTCCCACACGTATGTAGTGATTACAAAGCATTGCCGGGTTCCCTAGAATACATGCTTGTATAAAGCATTAACTTTAATTGGGTAAAACCCTTAAAATTACAGTCCGCTTGAGTTCTGGTAAATTTTATACACGTTAAATGGAACAGCTTGTTTGTCAGAACCAACGTAGAGGCCAAACTAAGTTCTACTCCCAAATATTTTGCATGGAACCTGAGAATTTTAACAGAAATTTACAGTGTATGCAATACTGCATGTGGTTACATAAAAGAGAATTATCAACTGGTCTCTCTTTCGTAAACTGAATGATCTTTTTCGAAACGTGGTGTATGCCACAAGCACCACACTCGTCAGAGTAGCAACACTCGAGCTAAAGAGCAGTACCCAGTACGGTGACGAGTGAGAGGTACTTTAAAGAGGTACGCCATGGTCAGGTAATAAGTCTTCAACAGAGAGAGAGAGAGAGACAGAGAGAGAGAGAGAGAGACAGAGAGAGAGAGAGAGAGAGAGAGAGAGAGAGAGAGAGATCACTGTATCTAGGGGAAGGGAGGGGGAGGTGTTGACATTGTTCAACTGTAGCCAGCATCCAGGAATTTTTAGAAACTGACATGTGACGCTGTACGTTTCAGCGTTTCAGCAAGTGCGCGCTTGTAATGTCCACCCCCCCCCCCCCCCCGCCATTCTCTCAGTCTTCTTCCCTCTGTTAGTAACAGTAACGAACCAGTGTTGTTTCAGAGCTTTAGTACATACGACGTATCTACCATATAGCCTTTTCAGTCAGAAATGTCGTGTATCCTTCGCATGGCTGACATTCTGTAACACGACCATGCCACCTGCTTAGTTCAGTGGTTTTGACGCCGCCCAGTAGTTTGTAACAGAATTGTAATTTACAGTGTAATTATGAAACATATACTAAAACGTTGAGAGCACATCTTAAACCGTATACACAAACGTTACAGTAATTATTAGCAAATCTCACTCTGTTTCTACCATCTCCACGCTCCCACAAACTCATATAAAACTCTGAATATCGTTCTGCACGAGACAGAAAATATGAAAACTGAAGGAAAGTGATCATCTATATTCGTAAGTACGTTAACGGAGATCGCTAATTAACGAGCCAATCACCCCGGATATCGCACCAAATCTTCCGCGAACAACTGAGTATTAAGTTCGGCTGCCAGTAAAGTATAGGACCACTTCAGGCACATCCCGTCGATAGTTAAAACACAAGATGCATCTTTCGAAGACCTACTGAACTCTTCCGTTGGAATATGATTTCAGTTAGTACCCGCCACATACAATAAACACTATTAGACTTATCTTTTTACAGTAAAAACGCCATTATTCACTGGGCACTATCTTTGCTGCAGCGTAACTACTAAGTGGTGATAAGCAGAAACGCTACAGGACAGCGCGTTCTGCCGACTGTCTCCACTGCTGTTGGGACAACTGCGTCACAGATTTTATTAGATGCCTTCCTGACTGAGTGTGTCTGCAGTTTTCCAAACAGATTTCAGGTAGTCGAAGCAGAAAAGAAAATTGTCCTCTACGAAGGCCAGATCTCCTGTAGCATCTTTAGCGCCCAGCACAAACCACGTACTTAACACATTCCAAGAAAATGGCTTGTTCTATGTAAGCAAGTACAATATTGAGACACTCAACTGAAGTGGAGCATGAGTAGAAATGTAATGGGAATAGATGGTTTCTCATATGGTATCTTTTTAGTTATTGCAGTTGAAAAGTAATGAACTTCTGTGCTACTTGCAGATATTAGAGATTCTTTCGGATTCTAGACATTAGATTCAGTCTCCAGAATAATGGTTCCCATGTGGACGAGAAAAGAACTTGAAATGTGCAAAATATGAGGTCAGTATCTCTCTTGTGAAAGTCACATGTAGAGCTGCCACCACCCGCTAAGCGGTCGGTAGTCAGCATCTGCGCAAATGCTGAGCACTGGTCTCGTCTGGTGTCAACAGGGTCATGTCCATCCAGCTCGATGAGCCGCATTCAGTATGGAGGCTGTACCAACCCACAGACAGTACGGCTACAAACGTAATCCAATGTCCATTTTGTCCAGCAGGGAATTACCCAGCTTTTGTTGTGACTTTCGGGACTTCTACGCAGCCACTGTCAAGGGCACTTTACTGTCGAAAAGTTCAACAGACGTTTCAGTTTTGCCTTTGGAAGTCGCAAATGATGTTGAGTGAGAATAAATTCTGAGCTCGTAAAGGTTTGAAAAAAGTCATATTCTGAGAACTACTGCGACGTTTAATGAAATAAGCTATATTAACTACAAATTTCTATCAACCAGTCATGATCAGGTACCATAAAATTATTTACATCGTCTTGTACGAGCATGTTCTTACCTTGGCGTCAAAAATTAAATTAAAGAAGAATTCTCGAAACTCCCGACGACAGCAAACTGCATTAATTATGTAGGTATTGACAGTATCAGTTATTACTGGAGGAAGTTTCAACGATTTTTTACGTCACGATAAGAACGCTGCCAAACAAGCTGACGCAAATAATTTTATGGAACATGATTTAAGTGAGAAAGCCGAAACTGGTGAGTTAAATTGCCCGGGAGAAGGTGAAGGGTTGGTCTTCGATGTTCAGGTCATTAATACGGGAGACAGCAAACTTGGATGAGGGTGCAATAGGAACTCAGCCGTAGCCATGTTGAAGGAAGGACCCCGGCATTCCTTTAATTGATTGTGGGCAGCTGAACCAAAATGGAGGGACGGAATTAGAACCCCGATCTCCCAGAAAGTGAGTCCCCCCAGTGTCGACGACAGCGGCATCTCTTTCGGTCAAGCGGACGGAGACCTCCGCTTGAGACCTCACTTTCCACCTCAGGATACTGATCAGCTTCAATGTTTTCTGGAAGGAAACTGTGACTGGTGATTGTTAAATATTGTTACTGAACGAGTGCTGTCAGAAATATCGAAAACTACGTCGCCTGGCACTCACATGTTTGCAAAAGAAAAATTACGTGAGGCTTTTAAGTGTGCGATGAGGCCTGATGTTGCTCGTATAGGAGAAAGAGGACTTCATGTCCCGATCTGCTGAAGATTGTACATTATCTTTAACACAGTTGGATAATTTCAAAAGTAATGACTGCGAAGAAAGTTTGCTTACGACATCTTTGTTCTCAGAAATAAAAACAATGCTCGGCATGAAATTATGGAATCAGCAATTTGCAAAGAATGATTTGTCACGATAATCTTAATCAACTCATTATTTTTATATTTATGACATGCTTTACGAGTAGGTCCTAGCTACGCGTAGAATATCATAACGACGTTTACATAAATTACACCGGTTTCCACCTGTTGCCATTTATTGGGGTTATTTAAAAAGAAACGAGCCGGAGTACATAAAATGAAAAACCGCTGAAGGGACCGTAGTGCCACAGCCTCCGGAAGAAGTTGTGATGCCCTTTAAGAGCCCTGAGGCCCCAGACTCGCCGCTAGGAGGAGACTGGCGCACACCCAAGGATACAACAGACCGAGCACGTGCACGCGTCGACCGTTCTTTGCACTCAGTCACGCTGAAACAGAGGAAAGGAGAATTGAAACGAAGAGCAAAAGCGTTTAGTGCGTTTCCTGGCAGAGGAAGGAGTGCGGGGAACGGAAATTCATCGAATAATATCACAGGTAGACAGAGAGCAGTCAGTGTCCGTTGCAATTCGGGCGCTCAATTCGACCTCTGGGCTCATGGTTGCCACCGTAACTTGCCGCTATTCACTAATGATGACCTATACTTGCCGAACAATGATGTCGATAATCCGGTGTGGCATTCCAGATCGTGCGTCATCGGCCAACGACATACGTCCGTCCTTCAATCGTTTGTGCAACGCCTTGACCCTTGCAAAGGACATGCAGAGCTCTTTGTACACTTGTGCCATTCTTTGACGAATTTCCGTTCCCCGCATTACCTCCTCTGTCAGGAAACGCACTACACTCTTTAGCTATTCTTCTCAAACCTCCATTCCTAGGTTTTCAGCACGACTGGGTGAAGTGGTCGTTTGACGAGTGCACATCCTCGCCACACGTAGGTGTGCGCCCATGTCCCTCTAGCGTAGTGGTTCCCCATCTTTCTAAGACCATTTCTTCTGACAAGGGAACCTCCCCATCGCACCCCCCTCAGATTTAGTTATAAGTTGGCACAGTGGATAGGCCTTGAAAAACTGAACACAGATCAATCGAGAAAACAGGAAGAAGTTGTGTGGAACTATGAACAAATAAGCAAAATATACAAAATGAGTAGTCCATGTGAAAGATAGGCAACATCAAGGAGGACGTGAGCTCACAAGCGCCATGGTCTCGTGGTTAGCGTGAGCAGTTGTGGAATGAGAGGTCCTTGGTTCAAGTCTTCCCTCGAGTGAAAAGTTTACTTTCTTTATTTTTGTGAAGTTATGATCTGTCCGTTCGTTCATTGACGTCTCTGTTCACTGTAAGTTTAAGGTCTGTGTTTTGCGACCGCACCGCAAAACCGTGCGATTAGCAGACGAAAGGACATGCCTCTCCAATGGGAACCGAAAACATTTGATCGTAAGGTCATAGGTCAACCGATTCCTCAACAGGAAAACACGTCTGATATATTCTATACGACACAGGTGACGGCATGTCCGTCACATGACAGGAATATGTTGTCGACCCACCTAACTTGTACACTTCGCGAATGGGTAAAAAGATTCTTCTACCTTGCCCGATGTAGCTTTTCTTGTGGATGTGATAATCACTCCCAAAAAAGTAATGAAAACATAAGAGTTTGTCACATAAACTACAACAAATGAATGCAACAGTTTCACAGTCGCACAGTTTTCCCTGTGCTCTGTCAAAACATATGTTTTTAACGTTTTCAAAATTTTCCTTATGCAGACCGTCAAATGCTGCACATGTCCAAGCAAATCTGAATATGTCCTGGAATTTTGGAGAGCGACGTTGATTATGTGTGAGTGCCTGAACTTTGATAATTGTCTGAAAATAAAAATTAAACTTTTCACTCGAAGGAAGATTCGAACCAAGGACCTCTCGTTCTGCAGCTGCTCACGCTAACCACGGGACCACGGCGCTCCTGAGCTGACTCTCTGATTGATGTTGCCTATCTTGCGCTTGGACTACTCAGTTTGTATATTTTGCTTATTTTTTCATAGTTCCATACAACTTCTTCCTGTTTTCTCAACTGATCTGTGTTCAGTTTTTCAAGGCCTATCCACTGTGACGAATTACAACTAAATCTGAGGGGGGTGCGATGGGGAGGTTCCCTTGTGAGTGCAATCAGATCTCAGCAAGCGCCCCCTCCCCCAACATAATCAATATTACCGCCTAACTAAACTTTACAACGAAAAAATGTTTATACCGTCTTTTTTAAAATGATGAAAGTCCCCCCCCCCCCCCCAGAATGATAAAGCAATTCTCGGCGCATCGCAAGTGTTAACCACAACTCTTTCTCAGGGAAGAAGCTAAATTATCTTCATTCGGGGTAGGCACTTGTTAAAAAGCAAGCTTCCTTTGGACTAATCTTCTCCGAGCGACACTTGCTTCATCCCACCCTGCGCCTCCATTTACAATCAAGCAAATTAAAATATATGCACTATACTAACTGCCCCTAAATCTTTTGATTTTTGCACTCCTTACCTCTGAACTGGTAGAAATTGGAAGATTTCACCTGATGCTACTGATGTTGACGACGGTACTGTGCAGGCCTTACACCAGTGTAGTGGTCATTACACAGCTGTTGTTGTGCTGTGCTGTCAATTAGTTTGTTTATCTGTTACAATGTGAAAAATGAAGCTTTTTCTAGTCTATCGCAGGATGTATCTGCAACCTGTAGAAGGCAGACTCGTGAGATGTTTAAACATATGTGATGCATATGTCTCAATTTTAGTGTCACAGAAGCATGGTACGAATTGTGTGTGTAGTAGATGGACTATGTGATGAAGCTGATCCATACATTCGATTCACAAGTTGTAACGTCCACCACATTGTGTCGTGCACTAATGATAGTGCTTGATAAAAAAAAAGGTAATTGTTGGTAACTTATGTAATCAGTATTACCGCCTTACAAAAAAATGGTTCAAATGGCTCTGAGCACTATGGGACTCAACTGTGAGGTCATTAGTCCCCTAGAACGTAGAACTAGTTAAACCTAACTAACCTAAGGACATCACAAACATCCATGCCCGAGGCAGGATTCGAACCTGCGACCGTAGCGGTCTTGCGGTTCCAGACTGCAGCGCCTTTAACCGCACGGCCACTTCGGCCGGCTACCACCTTACAAAATAGTCATAATTGAATAGTCTTTACAAAAAAATTAATTCCGGCACCGAAAAAGCAATCAAATCCTTTTGTTTTAACCCCTCCGAAAATTTCATTTTACTCCTCAGGGGTAATTATTACCTGGTTGGGAATCATTGCTGTAGTTACGAGTTTGGGGTCTCAGCGCTCTTACAGGGACCGCATCTTCTGTACGCAATGGCATTACGATCTCTTCAGCGGTTTTTATTTTACAGCCTCTGGCTCGTTTCTTTTTCAATGTCCCTAATATACAGAATGCATCTCCCAAGATTCGTCAGGCGCATTATCTGTGCCGCGCAGGATTAGCCGAGCGGTCTACGGCGCTGCAGTCGTGGACTGTGCGGCTGGTAACGGCGGAGGTTCGAGCCCTCCCTCGGGCATGGGTGTGTGTGTTTGTCCTTAGGATGGTTTAGGTTAAGTAGTGTGTAAGCTTAGGGACTAATGATCTTAGCAGTTAAGTCCCATAAAATTTCACACACACATTATCTGTGACCTTTCGCCAGATATCTGCAATTTCGTTTTCGCACTGTGCAGATGTAGTCGGCCCAAACAAATACTGCCCGTCACGTTTCGTGCGACGCCCAGT
This sequence comes from Schistocerca nitens, assembly GCF_023898315.1. Taxonomy (NCBI): domain Eukaryota; kingdom Metazoa; phylum Arthropoda; class Insecta; order Orthoptera; family Acrididae; genus Schistocerca; species Schistocerca nitens. Next base: position 432,953,945 of record NC_064614.1, read on the forward strand.
ATGAACGGAAAACGTCGGTTTGTCTCCCGTTACAAATAAAATTATTTTTAAAGCAGAATTTTACATGCCCATTCAACAGAGCGATCCCGAAGTAGCCTAGTACGATATTAGGTTTAGCGATATATAGTAAGAGGAACAATAAAACACGAAGCATTGTCAGCAGTCTGGTAGCAACCGAGCAGCGCCGCTTCTGCACGGCTGTAGCAGTCGGCCCGCGCACGGCGGCACACACACAGTCGCTGCTGGCTATTCTTCGTGTTCTACTGACCCTCATAATACAGGGTGTTACAAAAAGGTACGGCCAAACTTTCAGGAAACATTCCTCACACACAAAGAGAGAAAATATGTTATGTGGACATGTGTCCGGAAACGCTTACTTTCCATGTTACAGCTCATTTTATTACTTCTCTTCAAATCACATTAATCATGGAATGGAAACACACAGCAACAGAACGTACCAGCGTGACTTCAAACACTTTGTTACAGGAAATGTTCAAAACGTCCTCCGTTAGAGAGGATACAAGCATCCACCCTCCGTCGCATGGAATCCCTGATGCGCTGATGCAGCCCTGGAGAATGGCGCATTGTATCACAGCCGTCCACAATAAGAGCACGAAGAGTCTCTACATTTGGTACCGGGGTTGCGTAGACAAGAGCTTACAAATGCCCCCATAAATGAAAGTCAAGAGGGTTGAGGTCAGGAGAGCGTGGAGGCCATGGAATTGGTCCGCCTCTACCAATCCATCGGTCACCGAATCTGTTGTTGAGAAGCGTACGAACACTTCGGCTGAAATGTGCAGGAGCTTTATAGTGCATGAACATGTTGTGTCGTACTTGTAAAGGCACATGTTCTAGCAGCTCAGGTAGAGTATCCCGTATGAAATCATGATAACGTGCTCCATTGAGCTTAGGTGGAAGAACATGGGGCCCAATCAAGACATCACCAACAATGCCTGCCCAAACGTTCACAGAAAATCTGTGTTGATGACGTGATTGCACAATTGCGTGCGGATTCTCGTCAGCCCACACATGTTGATTGTGAAAATTTGCAATTTGATTACGTTGGAATGAAGCCTCATCCGTAAAGAGAACATTTGCACTGAAATGAGGATTGACACATTGTTGGATGAACCATTCGCAGAAGTGTACCCGTGGAGGCCAATCATCTGCTGATAGTGCCTGCACACGCTGTACATGGTACAGAAACAACTGGTTCTCTCGTACGGCACTCTCCATACAGTGACGTGGTCAACGTTACCTTGTACAGCAGCAACTTCTCTGACGCTGACATTAGGGTTATCGTCAACTGCACGAAGAATTGCCTCGTCCATTGCAGGTGTCCTCGTCGTTCTAGGTCTTCCCCAGTCGCGAGTCATAGGCTGGAATGTTCCGTGCTCCCTAAGACGCAGATTAATTGCTTCGAACGTCTTCCTGTCGGGACACCTTCGTTCTGGAAATCTGTCTCGATACAAACGTACCGCGCCACGGCTATTGCCCCGTGCTAATCCATACATCAAATGGGCATCTGCCAACTCCGCATTTGTAAACATTGCACTGACTGCAAAACCACGTTCGTGATGAACACTAACCTGTTGATGCTACATACTGATGTGCTTGATGCTAGTACTGTAGAGCAATGAGTTGCATGTCAACCCAAGCACCGAAGTCAACATTACCTTCCTTCAATTGAGCCAACTGGTGGTGAATCGAGGAAGTACAGTACATACTGACGAAACTAAAAATGAGCTCTAACATGGAAATTAAACGTTTCCGGGCACATGTCCACATAACATCTTTTCTTTATTTGTGTGAGAGGAATGTTTCCTGAAAGTTTGACCGTACCTTTTTGTAACACCCTGTATACATCGCTACACCGAATATTGCACTAGGCTAATTCGGAACCGTTCTATCGAACGAACGTGTGTAAAATCGTTCTTTTAAAATCATTGTATGAGGAAACAAAGCGACGCTTTCCGTTGACACTGCGCATCACATGAAAGACGTGACGATCATTATTTGCTTGGACTGACTTAGCTGCAAATTGCAAAAACAAAATTGCATAAATATCTGGCGAAACTCTAGAGACAATGCGTCTGACGACTCTTGGGACATACACCCTGTATACTGTTGCAGTCACAACACATTTCTGTGAAGTTATGATCGAACATTCAGCCAGTTCATTGCGTCGACACGATGTGGTCTTGTTTCGGTTATCAGTCGTAAGGAAGGTTTGACCTGTCGCTTCTCAGCTGCCACTTTCATTTCAGCAGAACTGTTGGCTGCATCTTGCTATCGTACCTAGACCTTCTCGTGCAGTTCTTCGAAGCCCTCCATCACCGGTTCAGAAAAAGAACGATTCATGTCTTATTACGTGATAAATCATTCCGTCTCTTCATTTTATTGCGTTACCTGTAATGATGATGATGATGATGATGATGATGATGATGATGATGATGACCTGTAATACATTTTTCTTTATTCCTCTCTCTGTCGTTCCACCAATTTTACTGAAGCAAAGTTTCAAAGCCTTTTATCGTTTCATTTGTGTTTACTCCATTCTGCACCTTTTGCATACATACAGAGCTGTGTTTTAAACATAGATTTTCGTGCTTTTTCTGCCGTTAGGTTTGCATTCCAGCAGTTCTCTTTTCAGAGAAATCGCTTTCTCCTTATACAAACTATGCTACTATGCCCTGTATCTCCCTTCTTTATCTATTCTGTTCCCAAGGTAGGAGTCTCTTGTCAGAATTTACACTGCCAGCATGTCCACCTTTTGCGGACGCCACTAACTTGGTTTTCGTTTTGTTCACATGCAAACTGAAGCTATCAGCTAGCACACGTTACATCTTATTTAGTGCCCGATTCAGCTCGTTTTCACTTTCAGTGACTATTGTTTTGTCATCAGCGAACCCGTAGAATGTAGATTTTTTTTTTCTCTGCAACAAACCATCCCACGTCGAGGTTGACCTTTACTTCCCTCACTGCCTCTCCTACACGAAAAATACAAATCAGTGGTGACAATGAGCAACTCTGCCTTGTACCCTTCCTGATTTTGGCATCTTGTATGAATCTCGCAGTCCTCCAGCCTCCTCCGGCCTGCTCCGCGCAATGAGAGATACCACACTGCCTTAGGGTGGGATGCTACCCCTGAAACAAAACTGGTCTTTTTTAATCTACTTTCAATTTTGTCTTCTAATCTTCGATAAAATATTTATGTGAATACGTTCAACGTATGTTATATTAGACTGCATGTACGATGATCTTCAGATCAATCGGCTTTCGCTCGCTTCAGAAACTTAATAATAACATTCTTTTCAGAATCTGGTGGAACTTTTCTAACTTCACAAACTTCATTCACGAGCTGCCACAGACGTTGCTCCGCTCTTTTGGCGCATGCCCTTAAGTGTTCTGCTACTGTTTCATCTTTACCTGGACACTTATTCCTCATGAGTTCAATGAAAGCTTTCTGAAATAATTTTCTCTATCGAATTCTAGCACTATGTCCTCATTTTAAGCTGACTATTTCCTCTGTCCAACTTCATGAGTTGGATAAAGGGTCGTAGCAACACTGTTACAATTCATACCAGATTTTATTGACAGACGTACACCGTATTACAGGCCCTCCCGCAACATGTCGTCTTTCCTCACACAAATGGAAGGCATCGTACACCGTCAGCCGTCAGCCGTCAGCGCGTTCATCTTTGCCGATGTCTCTCGAGGACGGCCCTGTGGCACGTACAATATCTGCTCTTGTTCTGTAGCAACTGGTGAATAGATCGCATTAGCACCGGCTCATATCGTGGTGAACATGGTGGATACGAAAGAGCTTCTGCTCGGGGTTTGCTGTTTAGCATCGTGCAATGTCAAGAAATTACATCAGCAGACTGCACTGACCGTCTGCCCCTGCGGTACAACGTGATGCAGAATGAATCCATGGATATCTTAAGCCACAATAAGCACCCCTTACGAGATGTAAGCAGCGCACGGCAGGAAAGTTGTCTGGGGGCATTAATTTTGTGTGTTCCATATTGAATTGGCGATTGGAATGACATCACATGGGTATGATGGGAGCAAGTCATGATGTAAGTAATATGTTTACAACCAATGTAAATATTTTATGTGAATTGTGTGTGTGTGTGTGTGTGTGTGTGTGTGTGTGTGTGTGAGAGAGAGAGAGAGAGAGAGAGAGAGAGAGAGAGAGAGAGAGAGAGAGAGAGAGAAATGGTTCAAATGGCTCTGAGCACTATGGGACTTAACTTCTGAGGTCATCAGTCCCCTAGAACTTAGAACTACTTAAACCTAACTAACCTAAGGACATCACACACATCCATGCCCGAGGCAGGATTCGAACCTGCGACCGTAGCGGTCGCGCGGTTCCAGACTGTAGCGCCTAGAACCGCTCGGCCACACCGGCCGGCTAGAGAGAGAGAGAGAGAGAGAGAGAGAGAGAGAGATTCAATGTGTCGGAGGCTGGCAGAGGTAGTACAAAGAAAAAAAATAAGAGAAACACGCATGATGTAGATGTTTCGCTCGTGTTACAGCAATCCTCTTGTGGAACTTACAAGGGAAACGCCCTTTCGCACCCCCCCCCCCCCTCAGATTAAGTTCAAATGGTTCAAATGGCTCTGAGCACTATGGGACTCAACTGCTGAGGTCATTAGTCCCCTAGAACTTAGAACTAGTTAAACCTAACTAACCTAAGGACATCACAAACATCCATGCCCGAGGCAGGATTCGAACCTGCGACCGTAGCGGTCTTGCGGTTCCAGACTGCAGCGCCTTGAACCGCACGGCCACTTCGGCCGGCTCAGATTAAGTGGTAAGTAGGCCCATTGGATAGTCCTTCAAAAATTGAACACAGATGAAGCATGAAAACAGGAAGAAGGTGTACTGAACTGTGGAGAAAAAGAAGAAAAATAGAAACAGTGAACGGTCCAAATTTAATATGTGTAATATCGAGCAATGTTAATGTTGTGTGGCGGTTGTGTGGTCACGGTGGTGGATTGCTTCACAGGGGATCCGGGTTCAAATCTTACCCGGCCCTTTTTCTCCCCTTAATAAAATCACAAAGTCATTGTCACATCTGTCCGCTGTATTCAAATTTGTGTGTGTGTGTGGTGTAATGTCACTCTGCAACAGTGACATGTAACGAAGGGACCTCCTGACGTATGAACCTCCTACTTGTTCTCCATAGGTACCACATGTTATGCCTCTTGCATCCCATTTTGGAAGTTTTTTTACTCTTGAATTCCTTCGTTGTAACATAGTTCACACCCGTTTATTTGTTGCTTTCGGTTCTGTGTGAGGTCTATGTGGCATCTCGCCTGCTCCTACTACTCGTCACATTTACTTGCGATGGTGATATATTCTTACCACATGACTCACATTGTGTGATGAAGAATGAGAGCAGGTCAGATGGCGCATAGACCTCTCACAGAAATGAAAACAACAAATAAACGAGTGTGAGCTATATTACAAGGAAGGAATTCAAGAGTCATAACTTCCAATTCAGAACGCAGGAGGCATCACATGTAGTACCTGTGCAGAACAAAAGAAGGTACGTACATCTGTAAGCCTTTCGTTACACATCGCTGTTGCAAACTGACATTAAGCCACGACACAGAAACAAATTTGAATACAGCAAATAGACACATCAATGACTGGAGGGAATGTTCATAATGTGTGTGTGTGTGTGTGTGTGTGTGTGTGTGTGTGTGTGTGTGTGAGGGGGGGGGGGGGATTGGACTGAGTGAGATTTGTGAACTCTGGTCTCCCACGTTGGAGTCCAACATTGTGACCACTCAACCAAGACACGACGACTATTAACGTTGCTCGATATTACAAACAATAAATTTGGACCGTTCCCTGTTTCTATTTTCCTTCTTTTTTCCACAGTTAAGTATACCTTCTTCCTGTTTTCATGCTTGAACTCTGTTCAGTTTTTGACGAACTATCCAATGGGCCAGCTTTCCACTAAATCTGAGGGAGGTGCGATGGGGAGTTTCCCGTATTAGTATAGTGCGCGCAGAACACCTTGGTCGGTAGATGACCAGACGGCAGGGCATGCCTGGGGAGAGCGGTAATAGTGGGGGCTACGGGCAGGCGCTGTAGGGACATGGGGGAAATGCTGAACGCTGGAGGGGAAGTGTCATTCTAAACTGAAGCCTACCTCAAATTTTCTGTAAATATTAAGGGGGGAGGGCTTCTCCACGCCCATACTTGCATGGTAACCATTAAAAAAAGATCTACTGTCATCTCTGCTTTGATTAATATCTAAAAGGATTTCGACGAAACTGAAGCGATTTATTTTCGCCTGGCTTGTTAACCATTTGCTTCTTTTGCCAAAACACAGCGTAGTTTATAGTCTCGTCTCACTGACAAGTTGTACAGACGCTGTTGCAAAAGAATTCTGAAAAAGCTATTTACTAAGATTGTTAAGTGATGAGCTGAGAAAAAGTGAGGTCCGTGCCTTATGTAAGAGTACATTACCGATACAAAATAAACGTTTAATGTTTTCACCTATGTTGTTACCAAACCAACAGCATTTCTTGTTTCAATAACTATTGATGGCCCTTAAAAATTGCTTCCTCTCGTCGAAAGACTGCAGTGACAGGAACAACACGGTAGATAATGTTGAAGTTTTGCATACTAACCACACAGCAAAATACTCTTCTCTTTGCTTGCTATCACTTACCAAAATCTCATTCCGATGTATCAAACCGTTTACCAAATATGAGGAATGTTTTGGAAATTTCATTCTGGCTTTAACGCTGACGTGGGCGATCTTAAGTTTGTGTGTTAAGTCACGTCAAATTTGGTGATAGAGACCTCCACCCAAGTCTAACGAAAAATTCAATACTCTGGCTGAAATTCATACGCTGCAACAATTATGTAATATGCACTAAACGGAAAATTATGTTGTTGTTGTGGTCTTCAGTCCTGAGACTGTTTTGATGCAGCTCTCCATGCTACTCTATCCTGTGCAAGCTTCTTCATCTCCCAGTACCTACTGCAACCTACATCCTTCTGAATCTGCTTAGTGTATTCATCTCTTGGTCTCCCTCTACGATTTTTACCCTCCCCGCTGCCCTCCAATGCTAAATTTGTGATCCCTTGATGCCTCAAAACATGTCCTACCAACCGATCCCTTCTTCTAGTCAAGTTGTACCACAAACGTCTCTTCTCCCCAATCCTATTCAATACCTCCTCATTAGTTACGTGATCTACCCATCTAATCTTCAGCATTCTTCTGTAGCACCACATTTCGAAAGCTTCTATTCTCTACCTGTTCAAACTATTTATCGTCCATGTTTCACTTCCATACATGGCTACACTCCATACAAATACTTTCAGAAACGACTTCCTGACACTTAATTCTATACTCGATGTTAACAAATTTCTCTTCTTCAGAAACGCTTTCCTTGCCATTGCCACTCTGCATTTTATATCCTCTCCACTTCGACCATCATCAGTTATTTTGCTCCACAAATAGCAAAACTCATTTAGTACTTTAAGTGTCTCATTTGCTAATCTATTTCCCTCAGCATCACCCGACTTAATTCGATTACATTCCATTATCCTCGTTTTGCTTTTGTTGAAGTTCATCTTATATCCTCCTTTCAAGACACTATCCTTTCCGTTCAACTGCTCTTCCAAGTCCTTTGCTGCCTCTGACAGAATTACAATGTTATCGGCGAACCTCAAAGTTTTTATTTCTTCTCCATGGATTTTAAAACCTACTCCGAATTTTTCTTTTGTTTCCTTTACTGCTTACTCAATATACAGATTGAATAACATCGGGGATCGGCTACAACACTGTCTCATTCCCTTCCCAACCACTGCTTCCCTTTCATGCCCCTAGACTCTCACAACTGCCATCTGGTTTCTGTACAAATTGTAAATAGCCTTTCGCTCCCTGTATTTTACCCAGGACGTGCGCCTCGACTCTGTCATCGCGGACCGGCCGAAAGGTTTCAGACACTTGTCAGCCTGCCCTTCCGAACGAACAAGTTCACCCAGCGCTTTGGCCGAAAACTGTCCCTGCGCATTGGCTACTGTATCCTGCGGGAGCTATACGCACTGTCATGATTATTGAGATTCACTGCCGTAATTCATTGTCTTGTAGTTCTTCGTCGGGCTGCGCACAGAGCGCGCCCACATCTAGGTTTGACTCATGGCACGCAGAAAGGGAAGCTGAGTCATCTGCTGCGCTACTGAAAGAACATACTTTCGTAAACGAAGCAAAGTTGCTGAAGTAGTTTTTCGGTAAACGTTTTACTTATAGCATAAAAAATAAAAAAAAACATATTTGGGATTCGCATGTTTTTTCGCTATTCAAGTGTTTTCAAGCGATTGCAGGAAAAATATTGGTTAAAAATGTTTGATTATTTCAAACTGTATGTCTCACGACACTGCATCATGATGAGGTGGTAGGTTATCTTTCCTCTATTGGTCGTACTTATTACGATACTTAAAATCTGAGTAACTCACTGCCCACTGTTCGAAGAACTTTCAATGAATTAAGGTGCAAATTGCGACTGCTAATCTTAGGGAAGCTGAAATTGGCAATCTGAAATTAATGCTAGGTTTGAAAAAAGTGACGCAAAGCGGGCTTCGATCCCACAACCTTTCGGTTTCCAGCTATGCGTTCTTCCGCTAGACCACCACACTGCTCCGAATTAGATCCCTTCTGCTGAATCCTCGAGGCACTACTGCCCGCATCGTTTTCACAACTTAACTTTAATTCATTATAATTCAAACAACTTGTACGAAATATTTATAAATTGTACACAAAAACCTTCCATGTGAATCAGTGTATCTGTTACTCAACACCAGCTTAAGAAGTCCTACCGCAGTTTCTTATGGGATTAGCCTGCATGCACAGACGGAAGCGAGCAAGCGACTTCAATCTATATATAGAAAGAGAAGAGAAGACGAGAGATACATAATCTGCTACCCAAGGTAACCTTTTCCTGGTCCCCTTCAACCCCATCTCTGTTCCTTTTCTGTTGCATTTACCATACCTCTTAAGTCCATTCTATTGGTTTCCTACATCAGCAACTTCTTGGGGGTTATTTTCTGTTCTTCCATAAAAGCGCTTTTTTAGTTTCCTCAAAGTGTCTAGGTTCCAACCTATCTTTACTTAATTTCATGAATTTCAACTAGCATTTCGTTAACACTAGATTACGGTTACTGGCGATACCAGCATTTTGATAACTTTTGCAGTCTGTAACTTAATTCCGGACATCTTCCTTGACCCGTTGGCGTCTTCGACGTGTACCTCCTTCTCAACGAGTTCTCGCAAACTGTATTCACAACGACTGATTCATATCCAGCAAAAACTTAAATTAATGTTAATGAATAACGCAGCCAGCCCCATACTGCCCCTCTCATTTTGCATATCAAGACCGAATTCTTTAACCTTGCTTTCGCCATCTGTATTCCATTTTTCCTTTATGTTTAAATTCTCAAGTCAAACATCTTACGTGTTGATTAATTTTATCATACATTTCTTCAATACACTGTTCCGCATCTATGGTTGGCATGTGTATTTGTATGATTACAATGACCACTGGATAACCATTCAAATTTACACCAATGTTCTTTCATTATTATCTTACTGCTGCAATGCCATTATCTGACAAAGAGTACGAATATGTATTCATGCAGTGTGTGGACACTAAGTTGGGAATGTGGGTCTCACGGGGAGCGTGCAAGGGATAAATCCCTGTAGACGCACCATCCTCTGTGCCCTCGGTGGCTCAGATGGATAGAGCGTCTGCCACGTAAGCAGGAGATCCCGGGTTCGAGTCCTGGTCGGGGCACACATTTTCAACTGACCCCGTTGATGTATATCAACGCCTGTCGGCAGCGTAGGGTCTTGATTTAATTATAACAATATTTTCACTCCGAAAATTCTGATCATCGCAGCTAACTGATTCATAAAATATCTACCTGCACTCTTTACGATTCTACCTTAGCTTTTTCAGTTTTGCCACACTGCGTTAGCGTTCAAACAGTTCAAGTGTCAACCCACTTACCATTCGCTCCTTGCCTAAGAGCTCTTCCCGAGAAGTCCGCGCTCAGCGATCTGAATCGTGGGCTATTTTACCTTTTGAGTATTTCACTCAGGAGGAAGCCATCGTGACATTTTTGGCAGAGAACTGCACGTACTAGGAATCCTTGCTCGTGAAAGGCAGAGCTTCGCCCTCCATGAAACACGTCAGGTTGTCAGGATTCTTTATAATCTTGCCGGCAGCTTCAAACCAGATAGCTCATCACTATATGGTGGCCTATCTTCGCTGAGACGTCACAATCACACTAAGGTCTGGGGATTTTTTTCCCTATATAGAGGTTACAATTTGCATTTCCAAACTCAAAGGTCTGAGATTCAGACCTCTGTCAGTCGGTACTACAATCTTTATCCATGTACAGGCCAAATTTCACTATGGTTCCGTACCCATGTTAAACTGTAGGTCCGGCTACCCAGCCACTGCAAAGAAAGGCAGGGGCACACCACTGTCAACATGACCATACCTAGTAAAGCTAGGAGGTTGATGACAGCTTTAACTAACAATAAGTACGTGTATTGTGCTGTCACAGTTACATTATCAGTATTTATGAACTACACGCAAGCGCTAGGTGGAACATCCGTGGTATAAATCTTGAACATTGGTGAAGCAAGAAATGGGTGCTGTGGCAGTCTATCAACTAATCTGCAGGCATTTTCATTTAAACATTTTTCAATTAGTATGGTGCCTAACATGTTACGGGCATGGCATCTTGATCTTACATAGAATAATTTTCTGAAAATAATATACTTTCCTTTCCGTCAGACGGTATCGAACATTGAAGATAGTTCCACAAAGGTTTTTCTTTCTTCCCCTGAAATACCTGGTGGATATGATTCGTAAGAAGCAGCACCCGATGGCAGCTATTTCTCGTGGAACAGAATCCTTTGTGTTCGACGAGATTGCACTGGAGTATTCTCAGTTGACTTTTGTTGTACAGCAATCTCTTGAGAATTTTACAGCATACGCTTAGAATAAGGCCATAGGGTCAACATACTTCCGCAAAGTAGCAGGCTTTTCCACGGTTTACTATGGCCACAATTTTTTTCTCTATTGAGAAAGGATGGGAGTCCACATTTCTTTACGACGTCACAAAACATTTAGCACTGCACTGCATGTTTTTAGGGGCACGCCGTTTCAGATGGTAGATATAAATCAGGCTTGTTCCTTTTCTTGATTTCTTTCAGGGGATCTGAAATTTCTATACAGAAAGTCATATGAGAACCGAGAGTCCGTTTTAGCTCCTTACTTTTAGTCCTTAGTTCATTGTGGATTTTCCACTTCACATTATTTTTAGTGACTTCTGACGCTCTTATATAAGTTCGTATGCTTCCACGACTCCTGTCATTTTGAAGAAAATAATTCTGCGTGTTATGTGGCGTCATTGTAAAACACCAAAGTAAATAAATTCCGACGTTTCGACCGATTTGCTGTATACTGATGAATGTCTTCCCCTGTTTGCTGTCTACTTCAGTTGTCTGATAGCTATCGACGTCATATGTCTAGGATGTCATTGGACAATTCGAAGAGAGGTTGCTATAGAGAGGGATGACTTTACAGCAGGCTACTGACTGTGCTACTCTGATAGCGGACGTTCTGGTTAAGGCAAGCAATCTACTTGCCACATGATCTGGCTTTATTATAGAGTTATTGACACGATAGCTTGGGGTGTTAGTGTCTAATACCCGGCAGAGAGACTATAATTTCCTGTTGGTAGCTTAGGCTTATTGTCAGTGTATTCCCGTTCTCTTTCATGCGGGAGTCTAAGCCATCCAGTAATTGATCAGTGACCTCTTTGGGAGGCGACGGGAAGGGCATCCCGCCAATTGTTTGCTCTACGCTGTTACGATTAAGAGGAAAAGGTACACTCCGCTCGTGAAGTATCACTAAAATTGCCAAATCCAATTATTAACATGCCAGCCCCGTGAAGAAACGGGATACAGGCCAGGAAAAAATAAGAAGAGAAGACATTCTTGCAACGCCTTACATACTAGTACTTTGGGGAAAAAAATTTAAACAGTTCCGTTTTTCTCTATTCCCCAATTTTCTTCTTAATATACGCACATGACAATAAGCCCGGGTGCTCTGATTCCAAGCCTGGTTTGGGACACCGTACTACTTCATGGGATATCCATCGTGACTAGTTTTATACAAATTGTTTTTTGCTCTACGCTGTTACAATTAAGAGGGAAGGTACACTCCATTCGTGAAGTGCAAAGAAATAGCTTCTTTGTCATCCTCATCCTGTGGTCATTAACTTCTGTGCAGAAAATGAGTGTTCATCTTGTTACGACGGCAGCACAGTTTTCACGGCATTTCAGCTATCGTCCATATACCCCTCTTTATCAGCAAACGCGCCAGGAATTAAGCAGCTTTTATGACGCTATCAGCTTAAGTCGTTCTCAAACATGCCGCCTTATTTCACAGGAAAGACAATGGGATGTTCTGACAAAGACGCGCTTCCACACGAATATTCACAGAATCTACAATTGATGTGTCAAAAACAGACTATCACAATCATGAATACGAGCAATCTTTTTTCACATTGATCTACACGGATGATACCCAAAAGACGTCTCACATCTTTATGGTTATCAATACAGTAGTAGCAGCAGCAGTTGTTGTTGATGCTGTTCCCAGTTCGAAGACTGATTTGCTGCGGTGCCCCACGGTAGTCTGTCTTGCAGATGTCTCTTCGTCTCTACATATTTACTGCAACCTACATGATTTTGAACATGTTTATAGTACTCATGTCTTGGTCTTTCTCTACAATTTTTAACCCTTCCCCACACTTTCTACCATAAAGAAACTGATTATTCTTTGATACCTGAGGATGTGTGTTACCAATCGATCCTACCTTTTTCTCAAGCTGTGCCATAATTTTGGTTTTTCTTTTTTAGTATCTCTGTATTAGTTGTACAATCTACCAATCCAATCTTCAGCGTTCTTCTGTAGCGCCACATTCCAAAAGCTTCCATTCTCTTCGTATCCGTACTGCAGATCGCCACAATTTCGCTTCGCCAGAAGATTATGAATATGATATTTGTCGAAACATAGAGGCATCTCAACACTGCCAGCTGGCGGAAGACTGCAAGTACTTTTCACCACTACCTTGGAAAAGCGAGTCGAGTATTGATTCTATACGCGTGTGTTTATGAAAATATAAACAGAGCATAATTCCTGTATTTCGCTTTGTGTTTTCGTCTTAAAAATCACCTTGTTAAAAATATGTGGTGTCGTCTTAAAGAGAAACTTGCAATAATGCACTGTAATAAAGGCACGATGAGGTAGCATAAAATTTATACCATGGCTTACATTTTGTTTGCGGCGCTGAAGTATTTTCTGTAAGTACTTGCTTTTGTGTACCAGTTCGCACAGTGTAACGGCCCGCGCGTTAGCCTTGAGAGACAGGGGAGTGTTACAGATGATTACGTGGTGGTGAAGGCGCACGACAGCAAGGTGTTTAGTGATGGTGTTAAAATGCAATGATCTGAGTGTGGATAAAGGTCACAAAATTATTAAAATGGGAATTGCAAGCAAATTGCTTGCAAACAATTGCAAGCGTTCTAATTTTCTTATTTCGTGTTGTACTCTACATCAGGCCTTTCGTTTTTAAGTAAAAGGTTACAACACATCAGAAAACCATACCATGCATTACTGTCAATTTGTTCCGACATTAGAAAGATATGATACATATTAGTACTGGTATCGATACTAAACATCTATCTCTACTACTGATTAAAACCAAATTATCGACATCGATGTCCTCTCCTATGTGATGGTGGAGAATTCAGGGTGCGCCACGTTCCAGTAGCATTCTTGATAAAAATTTCCAAGTGTCACTTCACAGCATTTGAAGCGGTTGTTGCAGCAAGTAAAGGCTACCACAAAAATATTTGTTTGTGTTTTTTTTTTTTCGTCGTTACAACTACAAGAAAAATGCTTGCTTTTCTCAACAGGCACGTTTCTTCTTATTGAAGCATTATCAGTGGTCTGTAATTCAAAAAAATGGCTCTGAGCATTATGGGAGTTAACATCTGAGGTCATCAGTCCCCTAGAACTTAGAACTACTTAAACCTAACTAACCTAAGGACATCACACACATCCATGCCCGAGGCAGGATTCGAACCTGCGACCGTAGCGGTCGGATCTGTAATTAAAGACATTAACAATTTGATTTGTTTTTAGGATCGAAAAACTAGGGGTTGCACAGAAATACATGGAAACATCCCGTGAAATGCATGCTTGAACATAAATGCATAGGCTAGCCAACCAGCAAGCTGCGCTGATGTGTCTGACCACGAACGGCGCCTGTTCAATGACCTTAATACTTTGCAAGTGTCAATCGTGGTCAGAACTGTTCTGTGTAGTTGTGAGTGCATTATGTCGGAACTAAGCGAATTCGAATGTGGGTAAATTGTTGGTACTCGTATGGTCGGTGCCTGCGTAACAAGCGGAGCCTAAGTGTTTGCTGTTTCAAGTAAAACGGCTGTATCACAACGCGGACGAAAGTGTGTTGAGTCGTGACGAACGGTCACTGAAACTGTGACAAAGATAAGAGGACGATAGATGCAGAAGTCACTTCAGAACTATGTTTCGCACCTGCTAACCCTGTCAGAACCAAAACAACACAAACCGAGCTCCAGAAACAGGGAACTGCAGAACGAGCTGGAATTCCAAAACCACTCATCGGTGATGCAAATGCCGTAACAGGAAAATGTGCTGCAAAAGTCTGGACTATGGAGCAATGGAAGAATGTCATTTGGTCAAATGAGTCTTTCACACTGTTTCCAACTTTGGCCAAGTTTACGTCCGAAGAGTGCAATAAGGGGGGAATTTGGTGATATTTGGGCAGCCATATGATGGAATTCTACGGGCCCCATGGCAAATCTGCGAGGTCGCATTACTGCCAAAGATTATATGACCATTTTGGCTGATCTGGCCCATTTCAAGGTATAATGTTGTTCCAAGACGACAGGGCCCGTGTTCAAACAGCTCGCTTCGTGCAGGTCTTGTTTTGTAAGTAAGTGGAAAAATATCGTAAGATTCCCTTGAAAATCATACAGGACCCGTCTTTAGCCGTTCTGAGACGACTGGAAGCAGTTTTCAATGCCAGCGGGTTCCCTACACCGCATTACACGTGGTAGTATGTTGTGTTTTTGGTGTCGACATATTTTTTGTACAACCCCTGTAGCTCCTACCCCTCGTAGAGGCCTTCAATATACTCTTTCGACCCGCCCACTCTCTCCTCTACGTTTAACAGTGGAATTCCTCCTGCACATTTAATGTTGAAAGTTCTGCCTTTAATTTCAACGAAGCTTCTACATGGTTTAAAAAAGAACTATTCCGTATTTCAGGGGATGATAGTATGCATCAAAACAAGACAAAAATGTCTTATTACCATGTGTCCTAAAAAGCATACTTTCTGACATATTAACACGTGTTCATAGGAGATGTTCTTATGATATCATCCACGGCAATGCGTTACTTGTTATACTACAGACTACTACCCGATAATTAACGTTAATTATAACCCCCGGTATGAAATATTGCGTGGTAGGAAAGCACGAACAGGTGGTTGCGGATATGAGCACCATTGTTGCATTGGCGTTCCGTGTCATAGCCAGGATGAACAGCGTACTGGGATACTACCGTGCAGTAGTTGGCTCAGTGGTCTTCAGTGAGTTGTCCCGTTTACGTTGTGTGATTGTACCGAAATCTTGTTACATCTGTTTACGTTTCCGGACATACCTTCTAACCCCGAGTGTGTTCAGTGATGTTTAGCCTGCTAAAAGGTCATCTTTAAAGCATGTGTTATGTGATGTTGTGGTGCTGTACAACATGTTCTCTCTCTCGCAGATACTCTGACACAACCTAGTAATGGAAGCTTTTTATTTCACAAGGGAAATGGCACACATGATTTACTGCTATGGTTTAGGAGATGGCGTTAATCTGAGAGCCCGTAATCTGTACACTGAACGATTTCCGGCACGCAGGGTACAATCTTTTAAGCCGTTCAGCCGATTTTTCCAGTGCTTGGGGAAATAGGTTCCGTAGCACCCAACAAGCCGATAAAAATCCCCATACGGTTCAAGAAATAAGGCATCAGGATCGATTCTCAAAGTATGGGTAGGCGTTCTTGGCGATAGATTAATAGGGCCATAGGGCCGTACGTACTACCATCGGGATTCGTTATCACTGCTTTCTGAAGAACGTACTGCCTATCTTGCTGGAGGATGTGCCATGTCAGTGCAGACTACAGACGTGGTTCATGCATGATGGTACACCAGCACATTTTCTCTGCATTGTGCGTCGGTAGCTGACGAGGACGTATGAAAACCAGTGGACTGGCCGAGCAGGTCCCATACCTTGGCCTGCTCTTTCCCCGGACCTAAATCCACTAGACTTCTGGTCATGGGGACACATGAAACAATTTGGTCTACGCCACTGCAATAGACGATGTGCAGACGCTGCACAATCGTGTCTTCCGTGCATCTCAGCACACTCAGAACCAACGAAGGCGATTTCAAAGAGTGTGTGAGTCCTTACATTAACATGAATGGACATCATGTTGAGCACCTCCTCTCAACAAGTGGTCATTTATCAGAATGTATGCTTTAGAGGACCCTTGGTTATAAGACTTTTTTCTTGATTTGATGCGTACAATCATCCCCTAAAATACTGAACAGTTTTTTTAATAATGTACATGGTGAATCTGTCTTTCAGAAAATCACTTGTTTTTCGTTTTTTTCCTGTAACCATTTCGCCTTAATTTCCCTGCAGTTCATATATATTTCCTGCCTAACGATCTATTCCCTTCTTTTCCCGAGCGTTTTTGTACTTGCTTCATTCGACGATCAACTGAAGTATTTCTCGAAATAAAAATTGTCTTGATCGTATATTTTAAAATGACCGAGTTTCGATTGCTCGAACAATCATTTTCAGATCTAAAATAGGCAGAAAAGTTACTGTTCGTTAAGGTTTTACCTACTTATAGGATGTACTATATAAAAGAAAAAGAAAGTGACAGAACATACTACTAAAACTTCGTTACAGAGAGTAACTCGTCAGACGTAGTACAAACACGTACCGACATTAAAACTGCTGTCTGTTATGTGATGCAACTCTTTAAGATAGAGACAAATGAACATCCGATACATGTCACAATGGTGTGCACAGTCATTTGAATAAATTTATCGTACAAGACCAAAATTGAAGAAAATACAGACAAAAATAATGTTGGAAGGTTAACTGTAGGAAGTACGAGAATTCCACAACTGATAATCATCAAATACGAAATGTGAAGTACTAAAGGACAGAGAGGAAAAGTTGCATCGCCGATGAATTCATTGCATCCGGCAGTATTCCTTATGTTTCCGACGCTTTCTTCGCAATTACCTTTCTTGTGTTTATACCTGTCGTCCAACTTCTGTGATTACCCTTTTTCGAAACGTCCATTCCTCTTCACCTGAAATTCCTACTCTGATATTCATTATTGCATCATGGTTAACTCCTCCTTGGCAGAGCCCTCACGGAATGGGGGACTAATCCGGAGGTTTTTGCAACAGGGAATGTCAAGATGATATTTTTCCACTTACAGTGAAGAAATGGAAGTCGATTTGGAAGTAGTAGGAGATTCAGTATTAGTCAGTTTGACAGAGCTTTGCAGGACTTGCAATTAAATACGGTAGAAGGGATAAATTACATTCCTACGGAATTTCTAAAATCATTCGGGCAACTGGCAACCAAACGACTGTTCCAGATAATGTACAGATTCTATGAGGCTGGAGACATACCGTCACACTTTCGGAAAAAAATACCTTCCACACAATACCGAACATGTCAAGGGAGAGTATTTCTCGCCAAAAGAAGTTAAGAAATATCAAACACTGACTTTAATCTGAAGAAAAATTTTCCGAGTATGTGCGGCAGGAGCACAGAATTATACGGTAGTGAATCATGAACAGTGGAGGAATCGCAGAAGAAGAGAATCAAAGCGTTTGAGATGTGTTGCAATAGAAAGATGTTGGAAATTAAGTGGACTGGTAAGATAAGGAGTAAGGAGGTGCTGCGCAAAACTGACTAAGATAAAAAATGTGGGAAACATTAATAAGAAGAAGGGACAAGATGACAGGACATGTGTTATTGTTAAGACACAATGGAATAGCATTCATAGTACAAGAGGATCTGTAGATGGTGAAAACTGTAGGGGGAGACAGAGAATGGGCTATTCCAACAAATAACTGAGGACTTTGGGTGCAAGTGCTACTCTGAGATAAAGAGGTTAGCGCAGGAGACGAATTCGTGACAGGTCGCATCCAGTCAGTCAAAAAAGCATGTTTATTTCTGCTAGTATGATGGAAGATGAGAGTAAGAAAAATTATTTTTTTGAAGTTATTAAAAAAAGTTTGTCGAGGAGACGAAATCTCATTATTGGTAGACTTCAACAGGAGATTGCATTCATGAAGAAAGGATTCTAGTCTTCATCTATACGTCCTCGATGGTTTGAATTCATTCGAAAGTGGCAGAGACAACAAAAGAACGAAACAAATCCAAAAATCACCTGAAAAACAAAAAAGGTTGCGTTGGGAATATGCTGCCGTGAGACACAGATGATCAAAAGATAACGACATATCGTGTTTTTCCGTCATAATTACAAAGGAAAAAATACTGCCAGTATTTCTATTATCATTGTATGCAGATATGAAGTGTTTCTCCGTGTACTTGGTTTCTTGAACATATAATACACCCCCCCCCCCCCCCCCAAAAACAAAACTGTAGTAACGGGTGCAAGTAGTGTTTATTGAGGGTTTACAAAAACATTCTTGGAGTTAAGGTTTTTACTTCATCTCCATAGCAAATGAGCGCTTTAGAAGAAAGCTTTTTAATGTTGAATGTGTACGGTAATAAACGAAAAACGACAGTAATTAGTTATATTTTCAAGTACACGATGGTTCAGCCCTCTTCAGATCTGTCTTGAACATGTTACTTGATTTTCTCTTACAGCCACGCCATTTTAAATTACGGTTTGTAATTTTCAACGAACTGCGCAATTGCATCATAAGCCAATAAACAAACTTAGCTGCCAACTGAAGACTGGGTGAGCCTAGACATACATTACGTACAAAAACACACATTTAAAACTAAAAGTAGTGATCGTTACCGATTTTTCAGTTTCCTAACAGAAAAATCACGTAATTCTACAGTAACCGTGTCTTTTTTTTTCTGAAACAGAATTCCGCGAACCGTTTTTTTAAGCGACCCATTCCCTGCTATTATTATCATCATCATCATCATCATCATTATTATTATTAATATCAAACACAGCAAATAAATTCACTACGCTGAATTTCATATTTTATCACTAGTCGGATACTTCCTAAGCGCCTACGATTATGTGATGTATCGGGAGATACTTTGTGCAGATTCCAGTAAAGTGACATTCCTTTGGCAGATGGATATTTTATCAATGACACTGGTTTTGAAGTGTTCAGTACGATCTTTTGGCACTTCTTTCATAACTACAGATGCCATTTTGTACTGATTTACACCATAGTAGCTGTAGTACGATTTTCGAGTCCTCGTACCTTTTTTCCATGATTGTGACGCCTGGTGTGTTAGTTATTATGTTCCAGCATTTGAGCTGCCTGAAGTCCCACAGTAATTTGACGTGTTCGATGCTGACATCTTTTTCTGGCTTGTGACCCCACCTGTTCCTTGACACCGGCAGATGGTAATTTTGGCCTAAATCTCAGTGGATCATTCGTGCCACATGAATAGGAGCGATCTTTTTGCAACAGCTCAACACAGGTCAATTATTTCGCCAGGTTATTTGCAGAATCTGCACTTTGGGTTTTCTGTTGATTTCTCCATTGTTAGAGGGCTTTAGTTCTGATGATTTTTTTTTCCTTCTTCTTCCGGTGCAGCAAAAAACAATCCTGACGTTTCCTTTCAGAGTTCCGTTGGTAAGCCAAGGCCGCATATTTTCGGTATCTGTTTCTCCTTCGATGTACTCAAAGAACTGCCCATGCATTATTATTATTATTATTATTATTATTATTATTATTATTATTACAATACTATTATTCGAACATCTAGCAACGCATCCATCACTATTGTTTTGCCACCGTATTCTTCGTCAATTGCAATGTGAAACACGATTAGCGGAATACGAAGAGTTCCGTTGCCAAAAGTCTGGTACTCAAAACATACTCCACACAAACGTAACTCTGATAAGTCGTCGTGCATCAGCGTTCTCCTTAAAACCACGCGCGAAGTGCAGTAGTTAACGCTTCGGCCTCTTGTTGTATTGGGCGGCGTCGCACTGGAATGTTCCATTACTCGTACCGTTTTAAAGTCACGTAAGTAAGTTTTTTGCTATCAAAAAATGCGATAAAATATTATGAGTGCCAATATTATTTGCGGACCCTCATGGCCGACTGATAAGAACTGTTCTTATCACGAACTCTTCTATATGACAGAACAACTGTGTCGTCTCTCTTATCTCTCCCGAGACACAGCAGTATTATGACGACAGCTGAGCTAAATAGTTTCGCTGCCAGTAAAGTCTTTTTTGTTGCTGCCACTGCAGAACAGGTGTTAGCTAGAAGTGAGTTTTATTGACCACAGACACGGGGTCGTACGAATAAAAGGGAGAATGTACTTGATTCTCGGAATTTCGGAAAGCATTCCCAGGTTCGCATGAATAAAGCTAATTGGAGAATATACTTCGCCTGAGAAAGTTCTCACCTTGAGTAAAAGAGTGGGGACATCGTCCAACGAGAATAAACATTCCCCGATTTCGTATGAAGAAAACTAGAGAAGTTTCTATACAGATTTAAGGATAAAAAAATTAGTTGGCTGGCGAACTTCCTTCCCGTAACTCATGAAAGAGGAGGAGGCAACCTTTAAAATAAAGCGAAGATGAGAATATTTTTGTGCTATGTAGCAGACCCAGTTTTCAGACTGGTGTAGAAGGTATTCACCAGATAACAATGTCACTGAAATTGTCAAATGTTCATGTTTTCTCGCATCATAAATCTTATATTTTGCTATGTGAGAAATAAACAGGCACATGAGAAAAAGTAATGACTGGTTTGTTACGAACCTAACGATCTGTTTCTCATAACGAAAGCGCACGGACGACCGCCTTAATACTTGACGAGCGAGCAGATGAATTCGATAACATAGTAAGAAAACACATTTTCGCAAAATGTCTGTAATCGCCTTAATAATCTATTGCCGCACATAAAACAAAAACTTAGTGCAACTCTTCCAGAACTCACTGATGGTAATTCCATATTTGTACACTGAATAGTTTATCCGTTTGAGCAAGACGAATGAAATGTAAGATTATGCGTGCGTTCTGCGCCGGACGCGGCAGACTACACACACCCAGAACCCTCTCAAGAAGGAGAAGTAGTGAGAAAGAACTTTCTCATCTGGAAATACGCTTAGAAGTTTCTGTTGGTATGAAACTGAGCACTTTCTCAGAAAATGTTCTTTTGCTCTGAGAACCTTCTCTATGGATTTTTTTTTTCCTTCATTCATATAACCCACGAGCTCCATATCGTGCACTTACGATCCTGTATATGTAAGAAACTAAATGTGTTCAGTAGCAGGTTATGCTGGCATGGGGGAAGGCAAGGAGCGTGAAAAGCTAAAATCCCTGGTTGCGACAAAACTGGGTCGATTTGTTTCTTCATGCCGATTGGTCAGCACGCGTGCCGTCTGAACATCGGGATTGGCTGAAGCGGGTCTCCTCAGGGGCACGCTGCTGACCTTCAGCGATAACAGCTCGCAACGAATTCCTATCGACTAACTACTGATGCGGGATTTTTTCTGACTCCTGAACTACCATATGTACCGTATGAAGCTTCGAACAGAACTACGTGATATATCCTGCACAGTTAGAACGATATCTCAATATCCACCCACCTAATATCAATAATGTGATATATCACTGTCTGTCTGATGAGCCACTGAGACACACGACTCACTTCATTTTTATTGATATTACTGATAACCATATCTCCAACATCCTATCTCGTATCTCTCTCTCTCTCTCATAAATATTTATTCACAGCATGCAACATGAAAGAAACTTTAGAATACTGCAATTTTCCTCAAAACAAATACTGCAGCTTTCTTTCTCAAGCCAAGTTATTTAAGAAACACGTAAATTATTCTTATTTATTTATTTATTTTATAACGATTAAGTCATCATCAGAGACGGAACAGTCCGAACAATTTTTATTAATGACTGCAATAATTGTTCATTGTGTTCTCTTTCTATGAGTTGTTAACCGTCACATAGATTATCATTAGAAAGAGAACAACATGAACAAATAAAGGGAAGGCTGTAAGATTGGGGTTTTACGTCCCGTAGACGAGGTCATTAAGGAGTATAAATTCGGACACGGGAAACACGGGGAAAGAGTTAGGACCGTTTTTTCATTTTTCTTCAGAAAATGATCTCAATATTTGCCTTAAGCGATGATTCGAGGAAACAGCGGAAAACCTAAATCTGGATGCCCTGACGAGGATGGTTCAAATGGCTCTGAGCACTATGGGACTTAACATCTATGGTCATCAGTCCCCTAGAACTTAGAACTACTTAAACCTAACTAACCTAAGGACATCACACAACACCCAGTCATCACGAGGCAGAGAAAATCCCTAACCCCGCCGGGAATCGAACCCGGGAACCCGGGCGCGGGAAGCGAGAACGCTACCGCACGACCACGAGCTGCGGACCCTGACGAGGATCTGAACCACAGTCCTCTCGAATAAGAGTTCAGATGACCAATGTGAAAGAATGGAGTCGCTATTTTGGCACATACCAATGTAAGATAAAGAAGAGTACAAAAATTTTAGCTCGAGAGAAACGTCCATGTACGATACAATAATTGCGGTACGTCTGTCCTGACGGTATACAAATCTCTCTCTGCGCCCTGTATCTCAAAGTGTAAGCGAGATGGACAAACTCGCAGCTTCCTTTAAATGTTCTGGGCCGTAAAGCTGTGCACTTTACAAAACGAAACAAAATATTTTATGATTCTAGTATCAGCGAGTCACAAACAGAATCCGTCAATTAATATGAATACCTGGGTATAAAATGTTGTAGGGGGAACGATCGATCATATAGGGTCAACCAGGTGGCAGCCATCATCGGTTCACTGGCAGAATACCCGAGAGGTGCAGCCGGTCTAGATAGGAAACTGCTTACGAATCACACGTCCGACCCATCGTAGAATACCGCTCAAGTGTGTGGGATCTGTACGAAATAGGACTAACAGAGAATGCTGAACGTATACAAAGAAAGGCGGCACAAACGGTCACAGTTCTGACCCATGGGCTGGCGTCACCGAGATGTTGCAAAAACTGAACTGGCATACGCTTGAAGACACGCTTAAACTATCCCGTGTGAAGCTCACTGCACAGTTTCAAAAACCAGCTTTAAAGGGGGAATCTAGGAAAATACTATAACCGTCTACGTATCGCTCCAGTAGCGATCACGGTTAAGATTGCACTAGTTACAGCGGGCACAGAGGCCTTTATGAACGCATTCTTCCCGTTCTCCATAATTATGCGAACAGAAGACTCAATATCTGCTACACTAGGGAGTACCCTCGACCACGCTAAACAGAGCATAGATGTATATGTAGGGATGGATGATTTCATCGAGGTATTCAACGATAACAGTGCTACCCCACGAGTTAACGATAACGTGCAGATGTCATTTTATTACCTGTTTCAAACAATAACTGTTTTTAACTTACGTCGATATTAAACAGGCAACAGAACGAAGACACAGCGAAGAAGACTTAACTCTTATATCGCGCTTCGGATATCAATTTACACTGTCAGGATAAATGTGAAATTTTCCAGGTAATCAACAGGATGTGTCAAACTTATTAGCATACTGGACGTAGTATCATACAACCAAGTAACCCGCTTGCAGAGGGTCATGCGTAGAATGCTAGGCTGTGAGAAGAATGCAGGCTGACCAGAATATAACTGGCATGCTGGTATGTTGGCCAGCCAGAGCGTGGTTTTTACGCAGTTACTCATACCCGTTTTACGTTGTTACTGGGGTCCTCACAAGGGAAATTCCTTATCGCATCCCCCTCAGATTTAGTGGTAAGAGGACAGCCCGTCAAAAACTGAAGACAGATTAAGCATGAAAACAGGAAGGAGGCGTATTGAACTGTGAAAAAAGGAAAATAGAAAGAATGAGCGGCCCAAGCGCAAGGTGTGCAACATCGAGCAATGTGGCACAGCCGCGACGTCGTGGTAAAGTGGTCACGGTGTTGGACTGCCATGCGGGCGAGCCGTGATCGAAGCTCCCTCGTGCCTTTTTTTTCCCTCTCCACAAAATTATGAACTGTCCGTCCAGCCATTGACATGTTTGTTTGCTGTATTCAAATTTATGTTTGTGTCGTGGTGTAACGTCCGTTTGCAACAGCGACGTGTAAGGAAGGGACCTATAATGAAAGCTGATTCTGTATTACTACTCTATTAGCGGCCGAAAGGAAGTGGCTTTCGAATGGAACAGCAAACGTTTGATAACAAGACAACAAGTCAACCGAATCCTCCACCGGAAACACGTCTGGTGTGTCAGTGACGGCATCAGTAACAATACGTGTGTCATATGATAGGAATCTCTTATCGAAGCACTTAAATTGTACCCCAGGTGAGTGAGTGAGATATCCCTCCTTGCCCGATTTAGGTGTTGTGAACGTGAACCACAAAACTGCAACAAATGAACGCAACAGTTATCATCATCACACAGTCTTCCCTGTCTCTATCAACACATGTTTTTAACGTTTTTGAAGCTGTGTTCCATTTTGTGAGTTTTGACTCTTGAATTTCTTTGTTGTAACACAGTTCACACCCGTTTATTTGTTGTCTTCATTTCTATGATATGTCCGTGTGGTATCTCGCCTGCTCTCACTATTATCACATTTACTTTTGACGGTAATGTATTCTTATATATGACTCATATTCTATAACCAATGGATATTATAACAAATGCCAAGACTACAGAAAGAGAACAAACATTTCAATGACTGGACGGACAGTTCATAATTTTGTGGAAAAAATATGGCATGATAGAGTTTTGCACACGTCTCTTCATCTCTGGAGTCAGACACCGTGACCATTTTATCACGCCGCCGTGACACTTCTTGTCCGCTACGTGTTTCACTTCCTGAGCTTTGACCGTCCACAGTTTTATTTTGCTTCTTTTTCACAATTCAGTACACCTTCTTCCTGTTTTCATGCTTGATCTGTGTGCAGTTTTTGATGAGCTATCCACTGGAACATCTTACCACTAAATCTGATGGGGGTGCGATGGGGAGTTTCTCTTGTCAGAAACACAAACAATTACAACGATAAAATGCGTCGTACTCATAAACAATCTTGGCTAGTTCCAAGGCAGTGCCTAGTACCGGGTGAAGAATGGTGAACCAATTCTGACGGCTGTCGAGAACAAAATCTGTGATGTACACTGTTGAAATTCTTCATACATATACATAACAATGTTCCATACTTTAATGGAAATTTACCAGACATATCAAACCACCCTCGTATGTGCCAGCTGGTCCTATGCACTCAGTGCAGTAAGAGGGGTCGCCGTGGAGACGTGACAAAGTCAGAAAGGCTCTACCTATGCGGGCGTGCCTGTGACCACACGGTGAACGGAGCAAGCAGATCTGTTGGAGCATCAACGCTGTCTGTCCACCGTGTCTAGAAGAAATGGTGTACCACTCGCAGCGGTGTAATATGAGTACAGAGGTCGCAGAAAGATCCTAACCGACAAGACTGGAGACGAGTATTGCGCCTTTTCAATGACGATCGGTAGACATATGTGTGTTCTGTGGATACCTGCATAGTATTTCGAGCTCGGGCACACTGAAGAGCACGCTGTGCGTAACTCCACATGGTTGGTGATTTTTGCTTTTTAACACTTGTGACGTGCGCTTTAAAAGTAAAGGGATCCTTTTTCACATTAGAAGTATCAGAACAACTTTAGCTATATCGAATACTTAGTCTGTAAGCTGTCAAAAATTAAGTATGTACTAATAAAATGTTAATTTGGTTTTCAAAATGGCTCTGAGCACTATGGGACTCAACTGCTGTGGTCATCAGTCCCCTAGAACTTAGAACTACTTAAACCTAACTAACCTAAGGACATCACACACATCCATGCCCGAGGCAGGATTCGAACCTGCGACCGTAGCAGTCGCACGGTTTCGGACTGCGCGCCTAGAACCGCGAGACCACCGCGGCCGGCAATTTGGTTTTCAGAAAGGCTTTTCAACAGAAAATGCTATACAGGGTGGTCGGAAATTCCCGTTACAAACTTCTAGGCCTTGTAGTGGGGAGTGAGTACATAATATTTTGAATAGGAACCCATTTTCAGAAACGTACCATTTCCGTGCTACAACCATTTGAAAACGTGTTGCAATGCACCCATTTTTACAAGTAGTTGTCTGGGCGTGATCCAGCAAATCACTTGTTGTACAATTCCACTCATTAATAGACAATGAGACTGCTCGTGGACTTGTTGACGGGTTCTCATCAACGTGATGATGTTCAGATGTGTGTGAAATCTTACGGGACTTAACTGCTAAGGTCATCACTCCCTAAGCTTACACACTACTTAACCTAAATTATCCTAAAGAAAAACACCCATGCCCGAGGGAGGACTCGAACCTCCGCCGGGACCAGCCACAAAGTCCATGACTGCAGCGCCCTAGACCGCTCGGCTAATCCCGCGCGGCATCATCAACGTGATGCACTAACGCCTATTCCAGTTGGGGCGTGTGGGGACTCCCTGGAGCGCCATAGTCACGCCTGCCGCTGGTGAAGATACCCTTTCTCGAAACCGCTGCGTGATTGTGGCGAAAAGGGGACGCGATGTAGTCTGAAGTTGTGGAGAACTATCTTGATAAAGGCGACGAGCAGCTCTTCCATTGCCGTGAGCTTCGCCATTCAGGAAGATCATGTCGCTGTTTTCTGCAAACTTTTACTCAGCCATGTTGCTCCAACACTGACAGACGCGCGAAAGAGGCTCAACCACATCAGTGAGGTAGAATAGGATGTCAAATGACATCAGCCGATCTGACGTAAGCACCCATCACTATGACTATCCTGTTGCAAACCTACCTAGCAAACATGTTTTCAAACGTCTGTACCACGAAAACGATACGTTTCCGGACATGGGTTCCTATTCAAAATATTATGTACTCACTCCCCTCTACAAGTCCTAGAAGTTTGTAACGGGAATTTCCGACCACCCAGTATACGAGGTGTGGCTAGAAAAAAACCGGACTAGTACTGGTGAAACAATAAAACGAATGCAATAAGGCTGAAAGTCGCGTGGCCTGTCACGTGACTCTCGCTCCGCCTACTGCTCGAGTTTCATCTGCCTCCTGCACTCAGTCTGCCCGTGGCGTCTGTTTTAAGTAGTTGACGTTTTGTCTGTGCGTCGGAAAATGTTGAGTGTACAGAAAGAACAGCGTGTTAACATCAAATTTTGTTTCAAACTAGGAAAATCTGCAAGTGAAACGTTTGTAATGTTACAACAAGTGTACGGCGATGATTGTTTATCGTGAACACAAGTGTTTGAGTGGTTTAAACGATTTAAAGATGGCCGCGAAGACACCAGTGATGGCACTCGCACTGGCAGACCATTGTCAGCAAAAACTGATGCAAACATTGAAAAAATCGTTAAACTTGTTCGACAAGATCGCCGTTTAACAATCAGAGCAGTGTCTGAGTTAACAGGAGTTGACAAGGAAAGTGTCGAACAAGTTTACCGATTTTTTCAATGTTTGCATCAGTTTTTGCTGACAATGGTCTGCCAGTGCGAGTGTCATCACTGGTGTCTTCGCGGCCATCTTTAAATCGTTTAAACCACTCAAACACTTGTGTTCACGATAAACAATCATCGCCGTACACTTGTTGTAACATTACAAACGTTTCACTTGCAGATTTTCCTAGTTTGAAACAAAATTTGATGTTAACACGCTGTTCTTTCTGTACACTCAACATTTTCCGACGCACAGACAAAACGTCAACTACTTAAAACAGACGCCACGGGCAGACTGAGTGCAGGAGGCAGATGAAACTCGAGCAGTAGGCGGAGCGAGAGTCACGTGACAGGCCACGCGACTTTCAGCCTTATTGCATTCGCTTTATTGTTTCACCAGTACTAGTCCGGTTTTTTTCTAGCCACACCTCGTATGCTTTCACTGATCAAATATTAAATGCTCTGAATAACCGAACATCACCCACTGGAATTTTTTGTGATCTCCCAAAGGATTTCTGACTGTGGAATCAAGAAATTCTTATTCTAGATAAGCTAAGTATTGTGATGAGTGGGGCAGTGCACAAATGGTTTAATTCTTATTTAACTGGAAAAATGCAGACGGTTGAAATTAACAGTACAGATAGAGGCCTTTGCTTGCTGCTACGTTAATATTCTGCTAATCATGACAGCTTTGCAAAATCCTACTCTGTATTCTGAAGGCTACTGTTGGCGCTACGTGTACTGCATCCCTTATTTCTGGTACATTGCTCTCCATATCTCTGGAACTGGGTCTTTGTTTCTGGACTTCGCAATTTTCACAACTGTTAGTATATTAGGAGAATCCGCTAGTCACGCGTATAGCGAAACTTGTAATTTAGCGAAGATCAAATACATGAAGTCATGCAACAAATGCAGTTAGCTTGAGTATTTGCAAGCTGGAGGAAATGAGAATATTTAAAAGAATCTGTTGCGTGGTTATTAAAGCAGCACCGTCTGTGCAGTACCGATATGACAGCGCAGTTAACTTCTCTATGTTAACAGAGACTGCAGTGCTTGATATGTGACGGTACGCGCCGCTACGGAGTACCGGTACCGTTAAAATAGGATTTTAAGAAATCTAAATTTGAAAAACATCCTCCTCCTGAAACGTCATAGCACCGGAACTATTTTTTCCCCTCCCAAACCAAGCACTGACAGTCTGTTAAATGGGCATTTGCGAATCTTGAAATTAGTGGATACTGCATTACTGAAGAAGATATTCTTGTATTGCAGTAGTTGTTACGCTACATAGTAATATTTTCCCCGCCATTGTGTTCTCGGGTGTCTGTTGACGATTTACTGATGGCCCAGTTTCAGCCAGATTTGTATGTACTCTTAGCATATTGCGACAGTCTGTTCAGCAATCTGCAGACACGCGTGACCCTTTTTCTTACGTGATATAACAAGTCTGGTATTACTGACAGATGTTCCTGCGACAGGTACAGCGTGCAGCGGAAATAACTATCGTATCACGTATATCTTAACCATTTGAAGGGGGAAGATGTCTCATGTCCAGAATTTCAATTTTTCATTCTTGTTTTCTTAATGATCCTTTCGTTACACAACAAAAGCTGAACTTTGTAGCTTTTTTTCCCCCTGTAACAGCAATAGTGTCAACTAGCTGCCACAACGCATCAAACTGTCCCGCCCATATATCTCAGTTCGCTTTGGTGCACACATTTTGGTGACGGTGATAGAAAGGCGTTCAAAAATGCGACTAACTGAGCTCTCTCCCGGTAGTACAACTGGATACCGAGTATGTAAAAGGACGGAAGACCAATTGAGAACACCTGTGAAACAACAGAAAGTAATGACCCTTGAACATTTACTTACAGCTATGACCTACATCAGAATTCCGTCATGTGAATGAAACAAACTACAGGCATTTCATCTGTATTAACCCACAAAATTCAACGAGAACTGGATTCATGAACAGCGGCAACTGGCTCATGCTTTTTCATTAAAATATCGTTTCAAGACGATCCACATTTCGTTTTTTTTTTTTTTTTTTCGAAAGAATTTTCTCTATTCGTCTACATCAATGTTATTCCCTTCAAAATAGTTCCCAATAGAAATTATGCTGTACATTTGGCGCAAACTAGATGTTTGGGATACATTTTTTTCGGTTCTTTAAGGTTTTTCATTATTTTTGGGAGCAGTTTAAAGTCACATACAGTGACGTCCTGCGAATACGGATGCTGGGGCAATATTACAGAGTTATTTTTGGCAATAAATTCAATAAAATGTAACGACGTGTGAACAGGTGCATTGTTGTGGTGCAAAAATTAGTAGTACTCACTGATCGTTCGACCTTGGTACAAAAACTCAACTAAGCCGTTAACATCGAAGAACACACTGTGCATAATTTTCGTTCGCATTTGACAGCACTTCTCAAGCTTTTTCGGTTTTGGTGATTCAGAAGATTTCCACTGCAAAGATTTAGCGTTCATTTCCAAGTCATATCCGTAATGCCATATTTCATCTCTCGTTACGACACGCTTCAAATGGTTCAAATGGCTCTGAGCACTATGGGACTTAACATCTGTGGTCATCAGTCCCCTAGAACTTAGAACTACTTAAACCTAACTAACCTAAGGACATCACGCACATCCATGCCCGAGGCAGGATTCGAACCTGCGACCGTAGCAGTCGCGCGGTTCCGGACTGAGCGCCTAGAACCGCTAGACCACCGCGGCCGGCCGACACGCTTCAATAGATCTACATCGTTGTTGTTTTCGTCTACCGACGCTTGAGCAATTTGCATTCGATGCTTTTTTTTTCTTGGAAAGTCGACATTCTGGAAGAGATTTTACTGTCACACATATCATATTCAAAAAATTCGAAAATGTGTCAGTTCATATGCCCATATCATTAGCTGAAAAGAATAATTTACGTGTGTGATCTAGAGACCGTTCGATTTCATTAGTTTTTTTTATGATTTGCTGGGGCGTCCAGGTCGCTCGTCATCTTCAAAGGCTTCAGGGCTCCTTCGAGACGATTATACCGCTCTTAAAGCGTTGTTTTCCGCATAGCACATTCACCAAAATCAGTATTTATAATTTCTAAATTTTCCTGTTTTTTGTTACACTCGTGTAGCAAAAATTGACACAAATATGGCCATTTTTATACAAATAAAATAATTACAAATACTAACAAACCTTTTTACATTACATTAACACTTGTCCGATGGATCATTTACACGACATTTCACAATGCTGCGGAACGAGTCACGATATAATTTTTGTCTTTGCAATTATTACTTCATACCCAAAAATTCATCTATTGAGTAGAAGGAGTTGTCATTCAGACATTATTTAATTTGTTTTTAAATTCTGGTTGGCTGTCTCTCAGAATTTTAATGCTGTTTGGTAAATGACCAAAGACTTTTGTGGAAGCAAAATTCACCCCTTTCTGTGCCAGATTTAACCAAGAATAGTGAAAATCACCCTCCTCCTAGTGTTGTAGCTATGCACTTTGCTATTCTGGACTGGGTTGGGCTATTAATAACAAATTTCGTAAGTGAATATATGTATTATGAAGGTACTGTGAGTATCCCTAGTTCCCTAAATAAGCGTCTGCAAGGTGATCTTGGGTGGGCTCCAGCTATTATTCTGATTATGTGCTTTTGTGCACTGAATACTTTTTCTGTTAATGATCAATTACCCCAAACTATGATGCATATCAAAGCAGTGAATGAAAATGGACATAATAGGCTAATTTACTAATATGTTTATCACTAGAATTTACAGTAGCCCTAATAGCATAAGTAGTTGAACTCAAACGTTCCATCGCCAATGTGCTACTTCCAATTACAGGTCTCATCAATGCACACACCCAGAAATTTTGAATATTCTGCCTTAGCAACAGACTTCTGTTCAAAGTTTGTATCTATAAATAGTATTATGCCATTTGCTGTACAGGAATTTCTCAAAATTTAATGGTAGTCCATTTGCAGAGAACCACTTAATTTTCTGAAAGATATTATTTACAACTTCCTCAGCTAATTCTTGTTTGCTGGGTGTGATTAATATTCGAAAGGACAGAATAATCGGTCTCTGGGCAATGAGTCTGTCAAACCGTGCCATTTCGACTAGTACAGTCCACGCTGCTGTAACAGTAATGTGAGTGGAACGGGGGCATAGACGTGCATCGCACGCAGCGATAAGTGAGTACTGCATATTACAACGTGAGCACAGCTGCTAATTACCGCCATCTAGCCTGCGAGGTCATAACGGACTGACGACTGCGCCCACAGGGTTGGCTCGAGGCTGGGGCACCGCAGCGGGAGTGAACCTGTCTGCATCGACGTTTCATCGTCAAGTGCGAGATGGACTGGTGGCTCTCCTGCCATTGTATGGGCGTCCCCTGTCTCACAAACAGAAATAAGACTGAGAACATGAACGCCGTCGTTGGCTTGCTGAACGGAAAAGTGCACCGATTTCAAAAGAGTCTTGTTTCAATATGATCTAAGTGATAGGCGCGTTATGAGTTGGACACTACTGTGGAAATGACCAGATTGCACTAGTAATGATGTGGCGGACAAATGCAAAGTGTGAAAGTTTGGGGACGCAATCGGATACAACTTGAGACCTCGATGCCAACAGCATTTACTGCATCACGGTAATTTTAGAGCCAGCCTTCGAGCAACTGCAAAACCACATTTCAACAAGAAAATGCCCTGACAAAAGTGCAAGCCTTCTTCCGCAAAAAACAGAGCCAATGTTTACCTGGCTTTCACGTTTGCCTGACTTGTTGCCGAGCGAACATGTCTGGGGTATGGTCGGTACGCAACTCGTTCTTCAGCTACCAGTGTTGGTTCTTTGTGGACTCGCTTGCAAACCAGGTGGAGACAGAATTTCCTGGAAATACAGGGTCTCAAAAATACTTTTTTAAACATTGGGGGCAGGTTCGTTCACTCAAACAAGGGAAAAAATTCATACAAATGTATGTCTGAGAATCTTTCGTTTTCGAGTTATTATTGAAAGTTCATAATTTATGTGACTGTAGTTCGTCGACACATTAATACGAAATAAATGCTCGAAAATGTTCTCCCCTCTTGCTTCTAAACACGCATGAAATCGTCTAATCATGGATTATCGCGCCCTTTCAAACATCCTGGTTTTGAATTGGTCTGCTGCATAGACCAATTGTTTAAGGTTTCTCCCGAGATGATAATCCAAAGGACTGAGGTCGGTTGAACGTGTAAGCCACGGAACTGATTCTCCTCTACCTATACATCTGTCATTACACTCGCAAATACCAGCCTGTGCATTTCGAGCACTGAGTCTGAAATGCGCTGGAGCTCTATCATACACAAAACTCATATTTCTTCTTATTTACAGGTCTACTAGTAGGTCTTGGTAGGTGTTCTGAATAAAGCCCCTTTAGACAGCACGGTATGTGCTGGGGGAACGTATGGCCCTACCGAACAGTCTTGCCCCCCACCCCCACCTCAAATAAATCATGCTGTTTCTAGCCCGTACTGTAAAACAAGGATTGCCATCGGTCTATATATGCTGGCTGTGGAAATTTATTTCATCTCTCCCAAACGTTGCCTCATCTGTAAACAGTCAAACGAGGTGGCGCAGTGATTGGTATACTGTACTCGCATTTGGGAGAACGACTGTTCAAATCCGCTCCGGCCATCTTGATTTGGGTTTTTCGTTATTTCCCTAAATCGCTCTAGGCAAACTGCCGGGATGGTTCCACTGAAAAGAGGACGGCAGATTTGTTTCCCCACTCTATGGTAATCCGAGCTTGTGCTCTTCCCTGATCTTACCTCCTTCACCTGTAAACAAAACTGACGCGAGAAAATACGGATTGCCAGTTTCTGCAGCAAACCATCGGTAGGAGTTCTTCCGTGGTGGGCGATCGGCAGGTGCAACACACTGCACACATTGAAGATGATACGGATACAGGAGTTTCTCGCGAAGTACCGTCCTGGCTGAACGTGGAGATGTACCACATGCCAGGGATACTTGTCTAGCGCTGATACCTGGCTCTCGCTCGACAAACCGTAGGAAGTGCTCTTCCTGGTCACGTGCGAGCAACATGTGGTCTTTCCCGATCCACGGTCTTTGATGCTACGGATTCTGACTCGGCAACGCGATGACACACAGCACCAAAGGGTGGATGACTGACTCGGCGATCTTCGGCTTGGAAACGCCGTCTGATACAGCGGTGCAGCCAAGAGTCCATTATCATTCTCGCGGCCGTACATATAAATCATGTCCGCTTGCTCACGAAACTAATATCTTGCCATGTTTGAACAGAGCACTTTCAGTTAACTCACTACCTGTAGACACGTTGAAGACAGACGAATGACGAATGTTACAAAGTATCCCTCACAGCGCAACACCGTATAGGACACAATGAGTCAAACGGGTGCACTGATAAGCGAAGTTGTTGGGTTGTACCTGGAAAGCCTTTGAACGTCAACTTTCGCTAATAACTCAAAAACTACGGATTTTTGGAAATATGTTTATATCAACTTTTTTCTTGTTTTGGTATAAAGAACCTGTTCCCAAAGTTTGTAAAAGTATTTTTGAAAAAGCCTGTATATCAGTTTACCCGATGACCCCAAACAGTACCTTTAAATGTTCTGACTGCAGCACATATTGCCTTTCAACCCACACTAAATTTTCAAAATTAGAGATCATGTACATTTCTGCATTTTCTAAAATAGAGGTTATTGTATTGTCGCACGTTCCTTATTGAAGAGCAAATGTGGAGTTTTGATGAAAATGTTTGATATACAGGAGAAGAGAACAATATGTACACTTGACATTGGCAATATATGGACATGCTACACATTTGCGGTTTATACCCGCTGCAGTAATCCAACAGCAATAAGCACAACAAATTATCCAGATCTTTACCACGAGCTGTTCCTATGCGCTCTGTTTAAATCACTCGTGTAAAACTCCACATCTGCACTTCAATGGCGAATGCGAGAAGATCGTACGATAACATAACATAAAATAGAACCGAAAACTAAATTAACGTAAGATCCTCACCGAATCGAATGAACTCATCTACACGATTTCAGAGGAGTACAACGCCAAAAGTGCTCAAAACGTTTTACGAAACCATCTTCTTATCCGATGAGCCAGGGCAAACATTTTAGGAAACTTCCGACTGATGAGACAGCCCTCTTTGGAAAGTTTTGATATTTAAATGACAATATCGTAACGGAAATAGTGCACAACTGGGTCAAAAATGAAAGTTCAGCTGGGACGTCTTGTGATTTGTCCCTCACCGAGCACTTCTCCTTCACCTTCGCGGTAACAATGGGTCAACAGCAACACCAATATTTCCCTTTACAGTGCTGAACTCTGACATCTTGAAGCTTCGGCTATCTACTGTTTCCCAACGGAGAGAATCTCCGAGCGCTATCATAGCGATTGCAGCAGCACGGAAAAGTGAAAGCCGGCGCCACTGCGCAGATTCATCCTATGCTCCAGCTGGCGACACCACAGCCTGTGGTGGCTACATCCGTTCCAGCGCCTTCCACGGGCTTCCTCTTCGATCTCGCCAGTTTCTGTGCGTGTATAACAATCAAGTACTCCAGTCATTTGCTGCTGGAAACGGCTAAGAGCGTACTTCGTTATTTAGGGAACTCACAGGAGACCTAGCTCTGAGTGGCCTAGTGAGAAATCAAACAATCTTCCCCGCATTCAAACCTAGTGTCTTTATCGCTGTGCCATAATGTCACTGAATACGTATTTTTATCATACGACAAAAAATGCGTGGTTTCGACTGAGCATATCATAAGCAGCAAACGGTTGGTAGAAAAAATTAACGCTGCTGGCTCTCCTGCCATATTATTGTGATCACCAATTCTGTTCGACATCAACGTGTAGTAACCGCTCATAGATAGCAGGCGGCAGCGCTAGCAATGAACGGTATACACAGCTTGCAGGGGAACACTGAAAACACTGCAGTCACTGTCGTAACGCGGAAACGGAGCAATTTGTCGGATGTCC
The DNA here is from genome assembly GCF_023898315.1 of Schistocerca nitens. NCBI lineage: Eukaryota > Metazoa > Arthropoda > Insecta > Orthoptera > Acrididae > Schistocerca > Schistocerca nitens. Next base: position 432,989,857 of record NC_064614.1, read on the forward strand.
AAAAGGGAATTAATTACACTACTGGCCATTAAAATTGCTACACCACAAAGATGACGTGCTACAGACGCGAAAATTAACCAACAGGAAGAAGATGCTGTGATATGCAAATATTAGCTTTTCAGACCATTCACACAATGTTGGCACCGGTGACGTCACCTACAACGTGCTGACACGAGGAACGTTTCCAACCGATTTCTCGTACACAAACGTTGTTGTGATGCCTCGTGTAAGGAGGAGAAATGCGTACCATCACGTTTCCGACTTTGATAAAGGTCGGATTGCGGTTTATCGTATCGCGACATTGCTGCTCGCGTTGGTCGAGATCCAATGACTGTTAGCACAATATGGAATCGGTGGGTAAAGGAGGGTAATACGGAACGCCGTGCTGGATCCCTACGGCTTCGTATCACTAGCAGTCGAGATGACAGGCATCTTATCCGCATGGCTGTAACGGATCGTGCAGCCACGTCTCGATCCATGAGTCAACAAATGGGGACGTTTGCAAGACAACAAACATATGCACGAACAGTTCGACGACGTTTGCAGCAGCATGGACTATCAGCTCGGAGACCATGGCTGGGGTTACCCTTGACGCTGCATCACAGACAGGAGCGCCTGCGATGGTGTCCTCGACGACGAACCTGGGTGCACCAATGGCAAAATGTCATATTTTCGGATGAATCCAGGTTCTGTTTACAGCATCATGATGGTCGCATCCGTGTTTGGCGACATCGCGGCGAACGCACATTGGAAGCGTGTATTCGTCATCGCCATACTGGCGTATCAACCGCCCTGATGATATGGGGTGCCATTGGTTGCACGTCTCGGTCACCTCTTGTTCGCATTGACGGCACTTTGAACAGTGGACGTTACATTTCAGATGTGTTACGACCCGTGGCTCTACACTTCATTTGATCCCTGCGAAACCCTACATTTCAGCGGGATAATGCACGACCGCATGTTGCAGGTCCTGTACGGGCCTTTCTGGATACAGAAAATGTTCGACTGCTGCCCTGGCCAGCACATTCTCCAGATCTCTCACCAATTGAAAACGTCTGGTCAATGGTGGCCGAGTAACTGGCTCGTCACAATACGCCAGTCACTACTCTTGATGAACTGTGGTATCGTGTTGAAGCTGCATGAGCAGCTGTACCTGTACACGCCTTGCAAGCTCGGTTTGATTGAATGCCCAGGCATATCAAGGCCGTTATTACGGCCAGAGGTGGTTGTTCTGGGTACTGATTTCTCAAGATCTATGTGCCCAAATTGAGTGAAAATGTAGTCATATGTCAGTTCTAGAATAATATTTTTGTCCAACGAATACCCGTTTATCATCTGCATTTCTTCTTGGTGTAGCAATTGTAATGGCAAGTAGTATACATTGTCTTTCAGGCCAAGGTTGGAATCATTTCCTAATCGGCTAAGTTTTTCAACTGTTCACGTGCCGCAGTGGTTAAAGCATACCATGGAAAAATGGCGCTATACAAAACCGGCACCGAGCCAAGTGCGGTGCATCATGGGCCATAGATGACTGTAGTGAACGACGGCTGCGGAGATGTGTAAGGACGAACAGAGGGCAACTGTCGAGCAAATGACTACCCAGATGAATCAAAGGTGTCTGCGAACGTTGCTGCGTATGGGCCTCCAGAGGAGGTGCCTAGGTCATGTATCCATGCTGGCTGATGTTCATCAGCGACGAAGGCTGAAATTTGCTTGCCAATACTGCAACTGGACGTCCAGTGAGTGGCCTTTTCAGATGAATCACGTTTTATATTTCATCAGACAGATGGACGTTGGAGTGTACGGCGTGGAACGTCTCAAACCAAACACCCTGCAACAATTGCCGGAATTCAAGAGGACTGAGCGTTACGGTCTGTTGAACATTTTCGTGGCATTCCCTGGATGGTCTCGTCATTCTGGAAGGCACAATGGATCAACAAAAGCATGGAACTATCCTTGGGGACCAAGTCCACCTCTAAATGCTATTTATTTTTCCTCAGCACGGTGGCCTCTACCAGCAAGGACAATACAACGTTTCACGCAGCTCGCAGTGTATGTGCGAGGAGCACCAGGATGAATTTACTGCAATCCTCTGCGAATCTGATTCGTCGGGTTTAAACCAATCGAGAATGTGTGGGACCACCTAGATCGGGCTGTTCGCGCCCATGGATCCTCAACCAACAGACCTAGCGCAATTGGATACGGCACTGGAGTCGGCATGGCTCCCTGCCCCTGTCCGTATCTTCCAGAACCTCACTGACACACTTCCCGCACGTCCCACAGCGGTCAGCGCTACAAAAGGTGGTAATTCAGGCTTCTGACAGACGGCCACATTAATGTGATTGGACAGCGTATACTAGTATGAAAACTGACACATGAAAAGTGGACGAATATAAAAACAACGTGGGCTTATGGCGAATTAAATGTAAATGAGCCGCGTTCAAAATTTTTCGTTTAGAGCCAGTTTTGGTGTGCTATATGTGCCTTTGAAATGTAGGATAGAAATGATTAACAGGTTAGAGAACAGTTTCTCACACGAAATACCAAGGGCTATTAAATAGTCCCGATATCTGGAAACTAATTTCTGGGTTCTGAAGTCAGCTGCACACCACTATTGGTCATACACCATTAGATGGCTCTGGGATGATGTATGCAAACAGATTCAAGCTGTTAATGCCGACACTGCATACTTCATACCCGGATAGACCGATTTCGAATGATCTTGGAGTGTGAAAATATATCTGCAAATTCATTAAGAACAGGTCGCATTTTGCGTCTAAAGGAACGTGTATCTAAAACTGTAAATAATTAGCTCAATAACTTAAATATTATTATCAATACAATTACTAATTGGGCCCTTTGGTGTCACCGCATTTCCCTCCAGCTTTTAGCTAATAATCAAGCTCGTTCCCAGTTCGGCAGTTCCGTCTATTTGTAACGTAACTCCTCGGTTGCTACATCGGGGACCAATGTTACACATTTGTGTGCCACAATTAGCTTGCAAATCCAATAACAGCAATCGCAACCTTAGGTCTTTACCAGGTGGCCCGGTGTATATTGCCCAGCAGACTGCGCAATGGATTATCGTCGTGTCCGTCATTAGCGTGTAGGCAGACACACATCGATCCCGTGCCGAAGAGACAATAGCCACCTAACACATATGGCGTGTGGGTTTCCATGTTACCCTCCGCTCCTATACTCCATTGTTCTTCAGAAGCAGGAAAAATTGTGTATACTTAATTACACTCCGACGTCAATCATCAATCTGCCCGAGTTCCGCTACAAGAAACCAGACAGTGTGTTTAAATAGAATATAGTTCAATTACGTCTTGTTATGGTAAGAAAATTAGGTTACGAAATGAGACACTGCAAGTAGTAGATGACTTTTGTTATTTGGGCAGCTAAGTAAGTGATTATGGACGAAATAGAGGGATATAAAATTCCGACTAGCAATCACATGAATTGCATTTCTCAAAAAGGTAAATTTGTAAACATCGAATAAACATTTAAATGATAGGAAATCTTTCCTGAAGATATTTGTCTGGAGTGAACGATAAACAGTTCAAACCAGAACAGAACAGAAGCTTTTGAAGTGTGGTGCTATAGCAGAATGCTGATGGTTAGACCAGTAGATCGGATAACTAATGAGGAGGTACCGAATCGAATTGGAAATAGAAGGAATTTGTGGCATAACTTGGTTAAAATAAGAGATCGGTTTACAGAACACATCCAGAGGCATCAAGGAACTGCGAAATTCGTAATGGAGGAATGTGTGGTGGGTAAAAACTGTGTGGGAGACCAAGGCTTGATTACATTGTGTGTGTTCAAAATGGTTGGAGGTTGCAGTAGTTACTCAGAAATGACGAGCGAGGTTCCACTAGCGTGGAGAGCTGCGTCAAACCAGTCTTCGGACTTACGACCACAACACACGTAAGTAACGGTCAGGAACGGAGATATGAAGCACAACGGGGGCAAGAGGGCGGGGGAAGCGAAGCAGGGAGATATTAATACAAAGGTTCCACCAAAACGAATACAAAATTGGTCGCGATTTCTTAACTGACGCAGTTATTTATTTTTAATTTCTGCAACCAGTCACTTTTTTTATGTTTAACATAATACAACGCATTTCGAATATATTCTGTTCAATAGGTGTTCATACGTACGTACATACATATAAACAGAGAAATGTTACTTAAAAATAAATTATCTTAAACTAAATTAACCTATGACTTTTTGTCCATTGTTCGTTCTTTAGTGGCTGCCGTGGTATTGAGGGGGGGGGGGGGGTGGCAGGCGGGCAGTGGATGGCCAGAAACCGAGGTCAGTGTTGTCTTCTGCTGGTTTTTCCTGTTGTTGGTTATGTATGACATCAAAGCCTGTATAGGATGCAGATAGTTTTGCATCAGCTGTGTGCCGCGAAAGTCGAGTTAAAGGCGTTTGGCGTTTATATGACAGTTGATCACTTACAATTTTATCTCCTTGTAGTTTCACTTGCATTACTGGTGTAATGGCGGAACTGCTGAGTAACATTACACTACTGAACTTTGTATTTTGTCACTGTTTTCCGACGTAATTCACTGCACAAATTCTTTCGACAGGCATGTAAACATTATGCACTTAATACAAGATGGCGGACTTGTAGCATCTGAGTCAGTATCGATTATCTAGATTTTGTTTCGATATCCTTGGTACTACAGGACCTAGGACTAGCAATGGAAAGCCTCCCTCAGTTGCCTCATAGCTGAAATATTTATCAACCATACAGAAAATAAAATACTGACACTAAATTATAACATCACAAGCAAAGTTAAATTTTATACGAGATATGTAGATGACATCCTCACTCTATTTGATGGCACAGAAGATGAAGTGACAAGCCCTTTTAGTAAATTGAGTAGCCCACTTAAAAATATTCAATTCACCCTCGAACAAGAAGACAACACCACCATACCTTTTCTCGATATGAAAGTATCAAAACAGAACCAAAAGGTAGTTTTCAACGTTTACAGAAAACCTACTGGCACTGTCACCATTATACCAAACTCATCTCCATATACCTCTTCCCACAAAAAAAACTGCTTATAGATCAATGCTGAACAGAGCACACAAATCTCCACTTCAACATACAAAACTCCAGTAAGAAATAGAAACCATAACATATACAGCAATAAATAATGGATATGATCCTTCACTAATTAATACCATGTTATAAAAGACAAAAAACTGTACAAATAGTATCAAACTACACTCACAACTGACGGCGACCCAGCAGTCAAACACGTAAAATTGCCATATCTTGGAATAGTATCCGACAAATTAGCAAGACTAGTCAAAAACACAGATGTAAAAATCAGCTTGAGCACCAACAACAACCTAAGTAGAAAGCTTATTCACAGTATAAAATCATCAGTTACAAGTCTTGATGTATCTGGCATTTACAAAATTACCTGCAGCCAATGCAATAAATATTATATAGGCCAAACAGACACAAATTTCAGAACTCGATTCAAAGAACATTTAGACTGCTAGGGACTTGATAAATGTAACACATCAGCAGTAGCAACTCACATTAAAGACACACGCCATCCTTTAAAAATCGAAGAAAACCTCGAAATTTTACATAAAATAGGAAAAGTAAAGGAATGGACATCGTGGAGGAAATGGAAATTTTCTTTCATAATACCAAAAAAGGAGATAACATTCTTAATGACATAACCGAATTCAAAAACTCAAACTTCTTCAAGAGCCTGAAGCCAATTCTAACACAATAGATTCAAGATGTCAATGTAAAGAAAGACTACAAATCTGTCGGTACCAAGAACATCTATACAAAAACTCGATAATCGATACTGACTAACGTGCTAGAAGTCCGCCATCTTGTATTAAGTGCATAATGTTTACATGCATGTCGGGCAATGGTTACGTGTAATGTTACTCAACAGCTCCGCTATTACACAAATGATCCAAGTGAAGCTACAAGGCAGAAAATCGTAAGTGATCAACTGTTATCCAAAAGCCTTTCACATGATTTTCGCAACACATAACTGACGCACGATTATCTGCATCCTATAAATGCTGTGATGTCATATATAACCAGTAACAAGAAAAATCAGCAGAAGACATCACTGACATCGACTTCTGGCCATTCACTGCCACCTCCCCCCCCCCTCCCCCCACATGCCACACTAGCCCCTACAGTAACGAACAATGGACAAGAAGTTCTAGGTTAATTTAGTTTAAGACAATTTATTTTTAAGTAACGTTTCTCTGCATGTATGTACGTATAAACGCCTGATGATGAACAGAACATGTTCGACACGCGTTGTATTATATTAAACAATAAAAATAATTAATTATTCCACACAGCAACGGTACACAAACTATCTATTATGGCCGAAAATAACGGACGTAGATTTCGTCCATACCACCCAGTTATAGTAGCTCTTACTTTACATGTGCTCCACTATCTCCTCTCTGTATAGCAACGTGCTGGCATAGAGTTCTTGGTGGAAAAAGAGCGTAAATTAACCGTTATCCGTAGAAGTCCGCAGAATATATACTGAAATGGCACCACAGTTGTACACATGTGTATGAAGAAGTTTACCTAAGGGGAAACTAAAATTAAAGACGAACAATGTAACGTGAGACTTTCAGCGGAGTCAGTGAGTAAGCGAGTAAGCGATTTGAATCCTGTGGAGACACATGTCAACATTAATGATCTTCCAGCACTACTAAACAGTGCCTAGCATTTTTGAACAGAGGAAGAGTGATTCAAGTTCATGTGAAATACGAACAATCAACGTCAGTTAACACTGAACTTCGGTTTTGCATTACTTTCATTATAATGATGGTAGGGAGCCAGAGCGAACTAAGACGGAGACACAATGTAATCCACACAAGAAAATGTCTGAATAAACGCGACTGACTGTGTCAGTGGTTACCTTTATTCTTTTACTCTTCTTTACGAACAAGAAAGCTACTGACAATGACAGATATGCTAAGATATACAGGGTGATTCAAAAAGAATACCACAACTTTAAAAATGTGTATTTAATGAAAGAAACATAATATAACCTTCTGTTATACATCATTACAAAGAGTATTTAAAAAGGTTTTTTTTCACTCAAAAACAAGTTCAGAGATGTTCAATATGGCCCCCTCCAGACACACACGAGCAATATCAACCCGATACTCCAACTCGTTCCACACTCTCTGTAGCATATCAGGCGTAACAGTTTGGATAGCTGCTGTTATTTTTCGTTTCAAATCATCAATGGTGGCTGGGAGAGGTGGCCGAAACACCATATCCTTAACATACCCCCATAAGAAAAAATCGCAGGGGTTAGGATCAGGGCTTCTTGGAGGCCAGTGATGAAGTGCTCTGTCACGGGCTGCCTGGCATAACTAACCTTTTTCGTAGGACTCTCCATACAGTTGATTGTGGAATTTGCAGCTCTCTGCTAGCTCTGTGAGTCGATTTTCCTGGGCTGCGAACAAATGCTTGCTGGATGCGTGCTACATTTTCATCACTCGTTCTCGGCCGTCCAGAACTTTTCCCTTTGCACAAATACCCATTCTCTGTAAACTGTTTATACCAACGTTTAATACACCACCTATCAGGAGGTTTAACACCATACTTCGTTTGAAATGCACGCTGAACAACTGTCGTCGATTCACTTCTGCCGTACTCAATAACACAAAAAGCTTTCTGTTGAGCGGTCGCCATCTTAGGATCAACTGACGCTGACGCCTAGTCAACAGCGACTCAAGCGAACAAATGTACAACTAAATGAAACTTTATAGCTCCCTTAATTCGCCGACAGATAGTGCTTAGCTCTGCCTTTTGTCGTTGCAGAGTTTTAAATTCCTAAAGTTGTGGTATTCTTTTTGAATCACCCTGTATTTCAAGGGTGATGCCTAAGAGTTTTCAGAGGAAAAAGTCTTCTCCGATTAACGCTGTTATGGTGACGTGTTGTGTGGATAGTTTCCTATCTTTGGCTATAAAAGACGAACTTCCAAGTTCTGACACTCCGGAAATACGAAATGAGAGGGAGTGCTGTTCATTCATATACATACATTCTCTAATGTCTGTTGTTGGGATGCACTAGCTTCGAAAGATATATTCTGAACTTTCTGGAAATACAACCATCATTCGTATTATGTTTCGTTCATTTCGCCACTTCTTAGAGCATGGCTAAACATGAAACGCATTATTAACTAGAATAGAGCTCTGACGGAACAATAAACATATCGTAAATAGTGGATGGGGAAGAGGAGGAGTCAAACGTGATGTCGATGTCTTCATAAGTAAACGGAGAGTGGTAAACTGATATAGTGTACTTTATATGGCGCTATAATTTTTTACTTGCCTTATAAGAATTTTCTCTTGCTGCCTCCTGGAGTTCCACAACAGTTTCTAATCAAAACAGCTCCGGAATACGAAAGTGGTGGGCGCGTCTGCACTGCACGTACAGACCAGGAGGCTGTTTGTGGCGGAAAAGGAGCAATTGTCAATATACATCCGCAAAATCATATGTCCCACGTTAGTTCACAATGTTAACAACCGCATGAGTTTTTCGCAAGCGCACTGATGCCAGCCAGCTGAAGCACCTTTGCGCTTTACTGCTGTCACTCATGTGATTCTGAAATAACGTTATTGTGAGAGGCAGTAAATTATTTTTGCCATAAACAGAGGTAATATTCACCTGGGAAGAGGCGATTTGGATGACCGCACGACTACGTCATAAAACAAGTGTTCATAGGTATTTCAGTTTTCAGCGGAAAGGCAGAGTGCATAGAACACTGAATGATATTCATAAACCGGATTGAGCAGAACGTATTGTGCAAGAAATTTATTTAATTTCGCTCTTTTAAAACTACGTCATCTGCAAAACACTATTCTTTACACATATATCTTTCGATACCTATGCGTTATCTCCAGTGAATCTCTTTTAGTTTCTGTAAAAATATTATACAAGGTTAGCTGTTGGTTTTTTATTTTAGACATTTCTAAATTTTATTTTCATTGCTCATCTGAAACTACATTACCTTGAAGACATTAACTTGAAGATGAAATTATGCAGATTGGCTTGCTTGGCTTGACAGCATGTCATCTGCAGCGTCGTACAAAGAACTTCCTTTAAGATTTACTATTTTTAATAACTTTTCCTATGAAACAGTTGAGCATCTGTTTTCTTTATTTGTTAAAATTATACATACTGATTTAATAGTTTTCTCATTTCACGCACATCTGGTATCGCACTTTTCAATACACGAGAACGAGATTTACGAATAACTTGTCACCACGTTCATTGACAAACTGAAACACAGGAGTGAGACAAACTTCATAATGGGCGAATCCCACAAGGATACTGCATTCGCTCTTATACTAAGGCCAGATAAGTGGTCTTCCAATGACTTTTAACACGCTGACTGCCGCTAGCGGCCACAGTAGAGACTTACGCCTGACGCATTGTGCCCACTGGAGGTCACACCATAGCCTCACCTTTGATGCCGTAGCCTGGTCTGGCGGTGGAACATCCGTTACTATGGGTGCGGCAGGCCCACCCGGTTGGCCGTGCGGTCTTACGCACGGCTTTCCGAGCAGGAAGGAGCGCCTGGTCCCCGGCACGAATCCACCCGGCGGATTTGTGCCGAGGTCCGGTGAACCGGCCAGTCTGTGGATGGTGTTTAGGTAGTTTTCCATCTCCCTCGGCGAATGCGGGCTGTTTCCCCTTATTCCGCCTCAGTTACACTATGTCGGCGATTGCTGCGCAAACAAGTTCTCCACGTAGGCGTACACCACCATTACTCTACCACGCAAACATAGTGGTTACACTCTGGTGTGAGACGTTCCCTGGGGGGTCCACCGTGGGTCGCACCGCACAATAACCCTGGGTACCGTGTGGGGCGGCGGAGGGGTAAAATGGACTGCGGTGGTCGTCGTGGGGTTGTGGACCACTGCGGCTGCGGCGGGGACGGAGCCTCTCCGTCGTTTCTAGGTCCCCGGTTAACATACAATACATACAATGGGTGCGGCAGACAAACGTGTTAAAGGGCGATTCAAAAGCTATACATTTGCTTGTGTCACATGCGTACTAATTAAGTGCTCAAACTCACCCAAGTTAGCCTACAGATAATAACTGAGCAGACATACGGGGGCTTTACTGCTTGACAATATTTTCAGCCATTTTTCCTCAGTTTACCATATAAATAAGAAATATTCCGTCTTCTGAAACTAAATATTTTAATTGTGTGTATCAAATATGTTTAACCCTATTTATGATAGGTATCTTCAATTGTATTGACTTTCTGTACTTTGTCTCCTGCAACTGAATGTTTTATTTGTTTGCACCAACTATGTTTCACTGATTCATGGTGGGCGTTTTGAGTGACGTCCATTTTATGAACTGCGTCTGCTGCAAATGAACATTTTATTTGTGTGTACCAAACAGTGGTATTCATTTTATGAAGTCCGCCTCTTGCAACTGAAAATTGTACAAACATTGTTCGCCTATTCATAGTCGGTATCTTCAGTGGCATTCACTTCATGAATGATGTGACTCCGCACCGTGTGAGGCGATGATTTCTTTCGTCATTGCCTTACTATGGCTTCAGTTGTGCAGTTCAGACACTGCGTTGACGCGTTGACGATCAACAGCCGTATTCAATTGAGAACGAATTTGCAAACTGCGACTATGGTTCTGCATCAGTTGTAGGATGTTTCACAACGAGTGGAAATCTGTGCCGGACAGGGACAAAAGCCAACAGTGTCTCACATTGCACTACAGTATCTCATGGCATAGCAAAGCAATACCGAAAGAAAAAAGTGCCTCACCCTGTGCAGGAATCACGATAATATAGAGCGAGCACAAAGGAGGGAAGACATAATAACGACAAATGGAGATTTGGGCCGCTACTGGAAAAGCGTGCTCGGATAGCCGAAGTGGTTAAGGCGGCAAGCAAGAAATCTGGGTACGAATCTCGGTCTGCCACAAATTTACGTTTGCTCAGAAATAACAGCTAATGCAGAACCACAATCGCAATTTGCGAGTTCATTCTTAATTGAACACGGCTGTTGATCGTTACCGCAGCGTCTCACACTACATTACATAAGATACAGGAAATTTGGAATCCTTACCAATGCAAAAGACAATTATAAATTTAGCGTATTAGTCATACCTACTACACACTACCTGACCGTCAAGATTCAAGGGCTGAAAAATCGTATAAGCTAAGTGGTAAGTAGCGTTATACATTTCAAAGCTGCGTGGCGAGAAGTGGTGTACTGTTATTAGGTTTCTTTTCTTAGAGATATGTGTAACTACAATCTTTTGAAAAGTACCTATGTATATCTTACTTGACGATCCTACAGCCGTCGAAATATTTTAGCATCAACTGTACTAGGTATACCTATACTAACCATCGTTGACGTATGAAAATTTGTGCCAGGCTGGGCCTCGAACTCGGATGCCCCACTTCTCGCGAGCGGTTGCCTCACAACTTAGACTACCAGAACGCGCTCCCCGGACGGACGAAGGGATGAACAGACGAGACCATTACGTAAGTATGTAGACAACATGACATACGGAAATTTGGGTCGTTCCAGGGAGCGTGTTCGGATAGCCTGAATTGTAAGATGACCGCTTCCGCTAAGCGGGAAATCCGGGTTTGAGTCCCGATCCAGCACAAATTTTCATTTGCTACCGACGGGTAGTATAGCTGACGCTAAAAGAATTCGCGATTCAGTGAATATATCTCGGGAAGTACCTATGGAATCAAGAGCTACAGAATATAAACGGCTGCTATTTATAGTGAGTGGTTATCTCTATAATTTAGTAGGCTAGATTTATGTGGCACAATCAAAAATAGCATTGATCAGTATAGTGGTAATTTATTGTTAGTGAAATTCACGGTTAATGTTTTTATGATTTGCTTTCTTTGTTACTGAAAACCACCTCCAAAGTTCTCCTTTATGAAGCGACCTACAGACCATCATGAAAAAACCTCAATTAACAAACATGTTTGGAAAGCTGACGGCCACAGCTTGCAACAACAGGTTAACTAGGGTAAATAACGGAATCTTTCCTGCATTTCCTGCAGCGGCGGGGGTGAGTGGGCGTGGGCGGGGGGGGGTGCCAACGAGAAGCTGATCTTGGAAAACGTTCTCGCTGTTGCGGGATACGCAATCACACGCTTAATATATGTTGCTGGGATTCGTTTTGTCGCCAGAACTTTACCCTCATTCAAGACGAATCACATTTCAATCTGTCATGTGTTCCTATGTGTCAGAAAATAATCTAAACACCTCAGCCAAGTGCACAAAAAGAACGGGTGTTAATAAGGACAACCATAGATTTGCATCTAACTTCAATTCTGTTTCGGAAGCTGCCTTCCATTGCACTGCGCTATATGAGGGTATCGACTCAAGTGACATTATTTAGCATTTTGTATCGCATGAGAGGGAGGAAAAACGCGAGGTCAGAGTTTAAGGTCGCGTCGACATCGAGGCCATTAGAAACGAAGGCCTATCTCGGTTGGATAAGGACGCGAAAGAAAATCGGCTGCAGATTTCATTCCGTTGAAACTAAATCACTTACGGTAAGCCATGGAAAATTTAAGTCGAAGTGGACGTGGGAGATTTGGAGCTCTTTCCTCTGGGAGAGGGAGAGATACGATCGATATTATAAATTTAAAAAAATTATCATTTTAAAAGCATAGCGTTTTTGTTAAGTAAGCAGTGAAACTATAAAAGCGACAACAACACTTCAGAACTATGAGACAGACACTATTTGTTAACGGAAGAATGGAACTGTTATTTCGTGTTACAGGATTGACGCAGGCCACTGAAGGCTGATTATATAAAGCACTTAACCTTAGGTTAAGACAGAAAGTAACCTTAGATCAAACTTAACCTGGAAATCAGCGTTGTACAAATGTTAATCCTAGATCATATCGCCGTGAAGACGGATCATATTTGACTGGCGAAAATTCGCGGTTTAAAGCCAGGTTCAGCTCTAATCGTCAGTTAGTATAGTGGCACTACCATTCATCGCTTTTGTTTTTAGCAGATACCAAATGAAATGATAACAAGATATTATTAATACAAACAATGGCAAGTAAATATGTGACTACGCCATTTCCATTCCGCTGATGTTCAAAATATATTTTTTTTTCCATCTGGACTGTTAGGTTAAGAAAATTACCGGCTACCGTGATTACTTACCGATCAATCTCATAACAGCTCTTGGGAGACGACTACTTTGTGTGATTAGGCATTTTACAGACACTCAGCAGCAGAGTAATAAAGTAAAATTCGAAATATTTGCAGAGAACAGTTAAGTAAGGGAATTTTGTCAGGAGCCAATAACGATTCAACATCACTTATATATGTTCACTTTCGGCTCTTGTAGCAGTTACTATGCAATTCGTATTAAAATCTTAACTACCGGACACGTCCTTAAACTGCTATGATAATTCACGTGCGTTGATAAAGAGAACATGAGTTAATACGCTGAAATACATTAACCGCATAACTCTCTTGATTCATTTCGATGACTCAGAGGTTGCGTTGTGGGCTGTCCAAATGGTTCAAATGGCTCTGAGCACTATGGGACGTAACATTTGTGGTCATCAGTCCCATAGAACTTAGAACCACTTAAACCTAACTAACCTAAGGACATCACACACATCCATGCCCGAGGCAGGATTCGAACCTGCGACCGTAGCAGTCGCGCGGTTCCGGACTGAGCGCCTAGAACCGCGAGACCACCGCGGCCGGCTTGTGGACTGTAGTGCAAAAGATCGGATGTTCGCACCGACGTCATTTCTTGAATTTTTTCCGTTTGTTAGTACTTTATCTATATTACTGTTTGTAAAGTTAATTGTATCAGCATTACCATGTCATTCCATACCACTGACACAATACCATACTCTCCGTTTTCCGAGTATTCTGCACAACAGTTGGACAAAATGCTGTGTGCAATAGCCCTTAGCGAAGTGGATCAGTTTGTTCCCTTTCGTTTACTTTACACATATCTGAGCATTCACATGTGTCCACAGAGGACGACGATGACGAAGTTCAACGAGTTCCCCGCAAGTTCCATGAAAGAGTGAACCCACTCTAAGAGTTAAATAACATGTCATTTTAGCTGACGTTTCGTTTGGAGCAAAGTACTGTAGAGCAATTGGAACTAAGGCTCAGAGATTATCTGATGAAACCAATCAAAAGAAACCAACCACTGACTGCAATGTGCATGTTGCTGTTCACTGTAAGATTTTACGCCACATCAACCTTTCAAATGGTGGTTGGTGATCTGCTTATAGCAGACATAGCAATTGCTTGCAGAGCTGTCCATGAGGTATCGGCCTTACGAGAGAATTTATAAGTCAACAGCAACTTCTCTCCATGCTTTTACCGTTTTGGCCACAGTGGTTTTACCTGTTTTTTCTCTCTTTTTTTTCACTCACTTATATCTTTATACCGGTCCAACACAATTTCCAGCAGCAAGTATTTCTCGTACTGCGAAAAGTTTGACGATCGCTCCTTTTTGTCTTTACTTGCTCCCACGGTTATAGCACAATACTTTCGATAGTAAATACTACGTATCTACGATGTAAGATAAATATTTGCGGTCGAAGCGCAATAATAGTGTCTATATCCGATTTCAGCCACGTTGCCAAGCGTGTTATGTGCTTAAGATCGCATATGAACTTGCTTCGGTGGATCTAAGTTTAGCGTTATTTTACAATAGAACTGAGTCCTGAAAATATTTCACTTTTTGATCTAATGTCAAATTTTATTTCCAGTCAGCGATGATTTTACAATATATCCTAAGAGTTATGCAATCTGTAAGTGTGCATCCGAACTAAGTACACTGTCTCTGCTTAGAAATCAGAGTTATGCATGCGGTAGATTGAGCTATCTTCGTAACTAAATACGAGAAGTTCACCGCACACAGCTCCTGGCTGCATTTGTGAATGAAAATATATCCATTTCACACAGTACAGATAGCTTAATGTTGGAGGTAAATCTTTCTTGCTGCAAGGCTAAATGGGTAATGTCCAGTGGTTAATAAATTAATACAACCTCTTGTTTCCCGCCCTAAATGACTGAAATCACTCCAGACTGACTTCTGAGCTCATATTTTCAGTCCTTTCATGCTGTTGCGAGTCCTGGTCTGTAAAGTCAAAAGAACTGCATCACTAGTTTTGAGATGATGTACTGAAGTTTGTGTGTGTGTGTGTGTGTGTGTGTGTGTGTGTGTGGTGCACGACCATCAGATAAGTGAACGCATTGGGTGGCGGGCGGCGAGGAGAAAGATGGGTGGGGGGGGGGGGGTTACAGAAACAAAACAACGAGGCCATGAGTCCCTCTATCTAAGAGTGGTGCTTTAGGAAGTAGAGACGTCCACCGAGAACATTTTCTGATTAGCCAGAAGATTCATAACAGTGAAAGCGAGAAGGCTAAGGAAATATGGAACTCAGTCGATGGCCGTCCTCGGAGCTCTGCATGCGAGAGGAAACGTTCCACCCGCAGCTGTCCCACTCCTGATACATTATAGTGAAGAGAGCCTACTATTCAACGAAGTGCGACACCTAGAACAGAAAATTGAGCGCGGCGGCAGAAAGAAGGCAAACAGAATCTAAAAAGTGATTACAACAGAGTAAAATAGGGATGAAAGAGTAGCCTGAACGGGGATTCCACAGATGCAGCACACGGCGGGATACACCCCATCCTTAACCACCCTGGCCATGCTTCGGTCATTAACTGAGAATAAAGACCACCTGATAATAAAAACTAATTTCGCGGAGAAAACTGAGAACCAGTTCAGCCATCCGTGAATCGTCAACCAATATTAGAAGCAATGAGTCCTGAAATCCATACTTAGCATGGGGTACCAAAAGGAGGGCGTGTTCCACCAAGAGACGAGTTAAAAGTCTTTAGCTCCACACCGAAAACGTAACGGTGGTTCGCGACACACAATAAAACTAAGGCTGACCTGATATAACCAAGGAGAAAATGACAGTCTTCTTGACTGTGCAGAGTTTATTAAACGAGGCAGTAACCCACCAGATGTTCCGTTTCCGAGCGAGCGGAGAATTCATATGCACCTGCAAACACGCACCTGAGGTCGGCAAGGCGAATGGGGAGCGAGTAACGGCTCTTCCCGCAAAACAGTCGGACAGGTATACCCACACGACTTGGGATCCACAAAGGACAAGGGATCCACAGAAGGACAACTGAGCAGGCAAAACGACGAAAGTCAGCGAGAAGATCATGAACAGCGCAGACCAAGGGTGGCAAGAACAGCATTGGTCAATAGCTTGCAAACTGCTCACTCACTCAGTACATATTAAAACACGTTCAAGGGAGGCCCGTTTCATAAAATGGAGGGCGCTGGTGCGGGCTGTGAGCTCTGCCATAAACACTGCATGCTCCTGGCAGGAAATGGCAATCCATATCGGCAGGATATGTAAAAGCATAACACGTCTGGACCACAGTTTTAAAGCCGTTGGCGTAAAAGATGGTAGCATCCTGGAATTCTTGAAGAACTGGACGTAACAAATAAAAAAAGGGTCATGGGGGGCGACAGAGACTTTAGGAACTTCGAAGAGATCGGTCCTAATCCGTGGCCTGGCCACCATACTTGGGGGAGTGTACGAGAAAACAGTCTGGGGGGAGGGGAGGGCGAAGCAGGGGAGGGAGATGGAGATTTTGACAGGGAAGTGAGGCACATTCCAACTCTGTTAACCTTATACGAGGGTGGGAATGAGAAGGATGTCACACATGTATAGACAATAGGATTCGTATGTTGATCAAGGAATTGCTGAATGGCGATTGCGTCGGAGACCAAGTGGTGGTACCACAGAATCTGGGGGGAGGGGCAAGAATCCCGCTTCGATAAAGAGACTGCCTGTGGAACTAATCCGAAAGGCCACGATGGTGGACTGGTTCTAACGGTTTTAAAGCTGAAGGAGCAGCCGAGCCATAAACTTGGCAAACATAGTCCAATATGGGTAAGAGTAGCATGATCCGCACTCCAAGATGTGTGGGCAAGGAAGCAGAGAGCGTTAAGCTTCCGCATGCAGCTAATCTTCAGGTGTCAAATATCGGAAAGCCAGGTCAGCTTTTTATCAAAAAGGAGGCCCAAGAACGTGTCTGTGATACAACGTTCAGGTGCTGGGTGCCTAAGTAGAGTTCTGGGTTAGGATGGATTGTCGTACGACGATAGAAATGCACTACCCGCGTTTTTTTAGGAGAGAACTGGATACAATGGGAAAGAGCCCATGCAAAGGCCACCGGGTGATAACTTTGAGCTGGCATTCAGCAGAGGGTACCGAGTGGGAGCCATATCTAACGCAAAAAACATCAGTTTCGAATTATTTAATGTCAATGGCGTGTTTCACCCTTTTGGGGCATCATCAGATTGTCTATAAAAACAAGAAACCAATCAATTAGTAACAGATAAAGGAAGGTACATGGTACTATCTCGCACGACTACGCTGGTAAAATGAACTAAAAGTAATAGGACACATAAAAGTAGTAGAAAGCCATCCGTCACACAGCTATACAAAATGGAATACAGACGCAATAACAACTTAATATACACTCCTGGAAATTGAAATAAGAACACCGTGAATTCATTGTCCCAGGAAGGGGAAACTTTATTGACACATTCCTGGGGTCAGATACATCACATGATCACACTGACAGAACCACAGGCACATAGACACAGGCAACAGAGCATGCACAATGTCGGCACTAGTACAGTGTATATCCACCTTTCGCAGCAATGCAGGCTGCTATTCTCCCATGGAGACGATCGTAGAGATGCTGGATGTAGTCCTGTGGAACGGCTTGCCATGCCATTTCCACCTGGCGCCTCAGTTGGACCAGCATTCGTGCTGGACGTGCAGACCGCGTGAGACGACGCTTCATCCAGTCCCAAACATGCTCAATGGGGGACAGATCCGGAGATCTTGCTGGCCAGGGTAGTTGACTTACACCTTCTAGAGCACGTTGGGTGGCACGGGATACATACGGACGTGCATTGTCCTGTTGGAACAGCAAGTTCCCTTCCCGGTTTAGGAATGGTAGAACGATGGGTTCGATGACTGTTTGGATGTACCGTGCACTATTCAGTGTCCCCTCGACGATCACCAGTGGTGTACGGCCAGTGTAGGAGATCGCTCCCCATACCATGATGCCGGGTGTTGGTCCTGTGTGCCTCGGTCGTATGCAGTCCTGATTGTGGCGCTCACCTGCACGGCGCCAAACACGCATACGACCATCATTGGCATCAAGGCAGAAGCGACTCTCATCGCTGAAGACGACACGTCTCCATTCGTCCCTCCATTCACGCCTGTCGCGACACCACTGGAGGCGGGCTGCACGATGTTGGGGCGTGAGCGGAAGACGGTCTAACGGTGTGCGGGACCGTAGCCCAGCTTCATGGAGACGGTTGCGAATGGTCCTCGCCGATACCCCAGGAGCAACAGTGTCCCTAATTTGCTGGGAAGTGGCGGTGCGGTCCCCTACGGCACTGCGTAGGATCCTACGGTCTTGGCGTGCATCCGTGCGTCGCTGCGGTCCGGTCCCAGGTCGACGGGCACGTGCACCTTTCGCCGACCACTGGCGACAACATCGATGTCCTGTGGAGACCTCACGCCCCACGTGTTGAGCAATTCGGCGGTACGTCCACCCGGCCTCCCGCATGCCCACTATATGCCCTCGCTCAAAGTCCGTCAACTGCACATACGGTTCACGTCCACGCTGTCGCGGCATGCTACCAGTGTTAAAGACTGCGATGGAGCTCCGTATGCCACGGCAAACTGGCTGACACTGACGGCGGCGGTGCACAAATGCTGCGCAGCTAGCGCCATTCGACGGCCAACACCGCGGTTCCTGGTGTGTCCGCTGTGCCGTGCGTGTGATCATTGCTTGTACAGCCCTCTCGCAGTGTCCGGAGCAAGTATGGTGGGTCTGACACACCGGTGTCAATGTGTTCTTTTTTCCATTTCCAGGAGTGTATAATCCATCTGTCATAAATGAAAGGTGGACCTCGTTAAAAGAAAAGATAACAGCAAGTATTTCATCACGAAAGAACAGAAAAGCTGTGGAAAAATTTCAGCGACTATCGCACGTTACCTGAACACCCCAGTTGACACTATCATGGCAGTACAAAGTAGGGCCGCACTTACGAAAATAAAAGCGGTACGAGCCGCGCGTAGCACAATGTCCTTTTGGCGTGCACACAAATGTGCTACTGCGAAGGAACAAGATGCAAACACTGCATTTAGTGTGGCAAGAGGAGCCCAGGTGGCGCACATGATCGGCGTAAGGCACATTTACGAAATATAAAAACTACGTTAACCTAATAAATTAGGATACATATAAGCAAACCATTGCAACCACATAAAGACAAAAGTACATTACGGTACTCCTATACAAAACAGAATATTTAGCTGAAATGATGACAAAAAATAGCAAATCAAAATATGCCATTAACTGTCACACGGAGTAAAACAGCTAAATTTTAGAGTGCTTTCACGGCATACAAAACCAGCAATCCAAACACCAAGCCGTCACGAATAGAGGTTGGTGTACGCATTGACAACTATTGACAGACCCAGTTCTTATCATTTGAATAAAAATGTAAGTTGTAGAATACAAAAAAGCAATGTGACCTACGACAAAATATGTTCATTAATAATCCCCCTTTAAAATATAACTGCCTTGACTTCACGCACAATAAAACAAACAAAACTTGGGCTGTCGACAAAATAAAAGGCAACACTGTAGTAATATTTCAAACATCAGAAGCACTGTATCATAATAACTTGGTTTCTGCTAATCAGTTGATCCTTCAGCAACTTGGCTTTATCAACATAGGGGTGTTTAACGATTTCCAACTCCTGAAGTGGTCCATTTTTTCCCTTCTGAGCCAAGTATCCTAGTGTGGGTACGTTTAACTTAAGATGTTCAGCAAACGCAGAATTCTGTTTAACCTGGCCTTTCTTCCTTAGCATGTACTCGCTGAACTTACCTCTCTGGCCCACATATGACTTGCACAATCACTACACTCTAAGTTGTATTCGCCCAACCCAGCATGATTATCCTTATGAGGGCGTTCATTGTGAAAGTAGTTATGCTGGAGCTTATTACCAGCAGTGAAAACAACACGCTAACCCTGGTTCTTAAAAAGCTTAGCCAAATCGTAAGAGAGGATCTGCACCAACAGAATATTCACAAAGCTGGACCTCGAAAACAGCGAGACGTGGAGATCTCTGTGTTCAACTACTGTGTTTTTTTTATTTTTATTTTTTATACGTCGTATCAACAACTCCTAAGACTGTAGGTACTATTTACAGCGATGCATTTCAAATTCACTAACTCTTTATCTATGGAGGATTGGCTGAGCAGTATTTTATTACACACACACACACACACACACACACACACACACACACACACACACACACACACACACACTATTAAAACGCCACGCCTAACCAGTAACAAGTAGAAGAGTAACTTCGTGATGCACAGCTACAAATTACATGAGCATCTTCGTGTAAAGGAACCCTGCAGCCGCTGTATATCTCACATTTTAATAAAGCCGCAGAACATTCAGCGTTTAGATTTCTGTCCTATGGCTGTCATGTAGACATGATCCAGCGAAAAGCAGCGCGATTCGTCATGGGGACATTTAGTCAGCGCGAGAGCGTTACGGAGATGCTGAACAAGCTCCAGTGGCGGACACTTCAAGAAAGGCGTTACGCAATACGGAGAGGTTTATTATCGAAATTACGAGAGAGCACATTCCGGGAAGAGATGGGCAACATATTACTACCGCCCACATACACTCCTGGAAATTGAAATAAGAACACCGTGAATTCATTGTCCCAGGAAGGGGAAACTTTATTGACACATTCCTGGGGTCAGATACATCACATGATCACACTGACAGAACCACAGGCACATAGACACAGGCAACAGAGCATGCACAATGTCGGCACTAGTACAGTGTATATCCACCTTTCGCAGCAATGCAGGCTGCTATTCTCCCATGGAGACGATCGTAGAGATGCTGGATGTAGTCCTGTGGAACGGCTTGCCATGCCATTTCCACCTGGCGCCTCAGTTGGACCAGCGTTCGTGCTGGACGTGCAGACCGCGTGAGACGACGCTTCATCCAGTCCCAAACATGCTCAATGGGGGACAGATCCGGAGATCGTGCTGGCCAGGGTAGTTGACTTACACCTTCTAGAGCACGTTGGGTGGCACGGGATACATGCGGACGTGCATTGTCCTGTTGGAACAGCAAGTTCCCTTGCCGGTCTAGGAATGGTAGAACGATGGGTTCGATGACGGTTTGGATGTACCGTGCACTATTCAGTGTCCCCTCGACGATCACCAGTGGTGTACGGCCAGTGTAGGAGATCGCTCCCCACACCATGATGCCGGGTGTTAGCCCTGTGTGCCTCGGTCGTATGCAGTCCTGATTGTGGCGCTCACCTGCACGGCGCCAAACACGCATACGACCATCATTGGCACCAAGGCAGAAGCGACTCTCATCGCTGAAGACGACACGTCTCCATTCGTCCCTCCATTCACGCCTGTCGCGACACCACTGGAGGCGGGCTGCACGATGTTGGGGCGCGAGCGGAAAACGGCCTAACGGTGTGCGGGACCGTAGCCCAGCTTCATGGAGACGGTTGCGAATGGTCCTCGCCGATACCCCAGGAGCAACAGTGTCCCTAATTTGCTGGGAAGTGGCGGTGCGGTCCCCTACGGCACTGCATAGGATCCTACGGTCTTGGCGTGCATCCGTGCGTCGCTGCGGTCCGATCCCAGGTCGACGGGCACGTGCACCTTCCGCCGACCACTGGCGACAACATCGATGTACTGTGGAGACCTCACGCCCCACGTGTTGAGCAATTCGGCGGTACGTCCACCCGGCCTCCCGCATGCCAACTATACGCCCTCGCTCAAAGTCCGTCAACTGCACATACGGTTCACGTCCACGCTGTCGCGGCATGCTACCAGTGTTAAAGACTGCGATGGAGCTCCGTATGCCACGGCAAACTGGCTGACACTGACGGCGGCGGTGCACAAATGCTGCGCAGCTAGCGCCATTGGACGGCCAACACCGCGGTTCCTGGTGTGTCCGCTGTGCCGTGCGTGTGATCATTGCTTGTACAGCCCTCTCGCAGTGTCCGGAGCAAGAATGGTGGGTCTGACACACCGGTGTCAATGTGTTCTTTTTTCCATTTCCAGGAGTGTATATCTCGCGTAATGATCACAACGAAAAGATCCGAGAAATTAGAGCAAATACGGAGACTTACAAGCAGTCGTTCTTCCCACGCACAATTCGTGAATGGAACAGGGAAGGGGGGATCAGATAGTGGTACAATAAGTACCCTCCGCCACACACCGTAAGGTGGCTCGCGGAGTATAGATGTAGATGTAGATGTAGATGTAGATGGCACAAAACTGGTTTAATTCAAACAATTCAAAACTGAAATCGGTATTAAACGTTCTACATGGTGCGAAACGTGGCTATATCTATCTGAAATTAGAATAAATATATCTATCTGAAATTAGAATAAATAGATGTTGTTATGAACGCTGAACGTGTAGGTGCAATGCCACAGCAGCGGAAACAGTGCATCATACACTGAGATGAAAAAAGGCATGGAGTACCTCCTAACATCGTGTCGGACCTCCTTTTGCCTGTCGCACTGCAGCAACTCGACGTGGCATGGACTCAACAAGTCGCTGGAAGTCCCCTACAGAAATACTGAGCCATGCTTCCTCTACAGCCGTCCATGAATGCGCAAGTGTTGCTGGTGCAGCAGTTTGTGCACAACTGGCCTCTCGATTATGTCCCATAAATCTTCGATGGGATGCATGTCGGGCGATCTGGGAAGGGGGGGGGGGGGAAGCAGATCATTTGCTCGTAATTGTCATCTTGAAATATGAAGTCCACGAATGGCTGCAAATCCTCTCAAAGTAGCCGAACTTAACCATTTCCAGGCAATAGTCGGTTCAGTTGTACCAGGGGGCCCAGTACATTCCATGTAAACACAGCGCAGATCGTTATCAAGTCACCACCAGTTTGCACAGTGCCTTGTTGACAACTTCAGTCCATGGCGTCGTGGGGTCTGCGCCACATTCAAACCCTGCTATCCGCTCTTACTACCTGAAATCGGGACTCTCATCAGAGGAGGTCACGCTTTTCCAGCAGTCAAGGGTAGAACCAATCACGAGTCCAGGAGAGGCGCTGCAGGCGATGTCGTGCTGTTAACAAAGACACCTGCATCGGTCGTCTGCTGCCATAGCTCAAATTACAACGCATTATAGTAACGGATACGTTAGTCTTACGTCCCTCGTCGATTTCTGCAGTTATTTCACGCAATGTTGCTTGTCTGTTAGCAATGACAGCTCTACGTAAATCCCGCTGCTGGGGTCGTTAAGTGAATGCCGCCTGCCACTGCGTTGTCGTGGTGAGACGTAATATTTGAAACTTGGGCGTTCTCGGCACACTCTTGACACTGTGGATCTCGGAATATTGAATTCGCTACCGATTTCGAAATAGGATGTCCCTTGCGTCTAGATCCATCCACCATCCCACGTTCAAAGTCTTAATTCCCGTCGTGAGGCCATAATCAAATCAGAAACCGTTTCACATGAATCCGCTGAGTAGGAATGACAGCTCCGTCTATGCACTGCCCTTTTATACTTTGTCCAGGCGGTACTACCGCCATCTGCAAATGTACGTATCGCAATCCTAGGACTTGTCAGCTTAGTGTATGTACCACAAAATGGGTTTCCGAGAAAAGCTATAAAATACCGGATCTGTGTTGCGAGTTCTGTCAGAGAGGCCGTTTAGAATCTAGAACGACCGCAGGTAGGAACGTTGCGTAGGGCCAGGCCTCGCGGCCGTTACGTTTATCCAAACCATAAATACCTTGGCCTCAAGCAGGCTGTCAAACAATAATCGCTCAGCGGTCTGGACGAAAATAATAAACTCACGAGGAAGGGCGCACTCCCGAGACTAGGAATCAGGAAAAACAGATTCTCCCCCCCCCCTCTCCCCCAACTCCTACCACTACTCTCTGTACACAGCAACACGACGAAACTCTTAAAACAGCAACCGACGGTCGACTTGACAACTTGATACCGCATTTGCCCCGTTTCCAGCGCCTCTTATGGGTATTAAAATTCGGACAAAAATTCAGTCCCTATTTTCTAGGAAGTCTTGTATTTTCTCCGCTCAAACATTTGACGAAAAATAGCTCTTATTTTTTCCTTATACGATAACTGGTAATTCTTGTGATTTATTGCAATTTTTCGCGTATATTTCGACAAAAATGAAGTCAGCTGCAAATTTGTCCTGTTACACGTTCATCAGATGAAGAGTTAATATGTTACAATGAAGAAACAAGAGTGCCACGCGGAAAGCGAATTTCAGTCGTCGCAAAGAAAGTGTGTGAACTTCTGAAGTAAATAAAGTCATTTCACAGACTAGAGGATACTGCACACGCGGAGGACACGGC
Source organism: Schistocerca nitens (assembly GCF_023898315.1). Lineage (NCBI taxonomy): Eukaryota > Metazoa > Arthropoda > Insecta > Orthoptera > Acrididae > Schistocerca > Schistocerca nitens. Next base: position 433,014,421 of record NC_064614.1, read on the forward strand.
ACAGGTCCAAACCATCAATTAGAACGTACTCTGTAGTGTTTCAGTTATATTTCGATGCAAGAGATCCGGCGGGCCCTGCGGAACAGAGACGTATAGCATGGCAATAGTACAACTACAACACCATTCGCGTTATGTGGTGTTACATCGATGAGAATGATTTGTGAGCAGTGTTATGGTGATTTACTTCGAAAATGGTTCAAATGGTTCTGAGCACTATGGGACTTAACATCTGTGGTCATCAGTCCCCTAGAACTTAGAACTACTTAAACCTAACTAACCTAAGGACATCACACACATCCATGCCCGAGGCAGGATTCGAACCTGCGACCGTAGCAGTCGCGCGGTTCCGGACTGAGCGCCTAGAATTTACTTCGAGTACTCTTTATTCCACCTTATTAATGCGTCTTCGCCGTATGTTCCCATGTAGAGCAGAAGAGGTTGATGTAAATGCACCGGTAACATCTGTTGTCGTTCTGTCTTCAGAATACACATAGTAGGTGTAGGAGCGGGGCTGAAGTTTATACACCTTAAAACTAGTTATTCATATTTTCTAGGTGCGTTCTTGCAAAATTCAGAATTGAAAAGAGGTCAACTCTCACGACATGACATAGAAACTCCGTACCTGCATGGGACACTGATAGAGGGTCGTCAATGTAAAGATGCGAAGTGCTGTGCTGCGGAAGGAGTAGGAATCTACCAGGACACGTTCAAAAGCAATGCCTCCGAATTTTTTATGGGAATACTCTTAAAGCTTTTTAAATAAAACAAACGTTATGACTATATTACACTTTTTTTTATGTGTACATATTTATTTCCCAATAGTCACCCTGGCGACGGACACATTTCTCGCAACGAGAGACCAGTTCGTTGATACCGTCACCGTAGAATGTTTGACTTTGTTGATGGAGTCACAACTTCACCTCTGCGTGCACCGCTTCATCGCTGTCAAAGTGAAGTTCTGGAAGATGCTCTTTAAGTTATGGAAATAAATGAAAGTCTGGTGGGGTCGAGTCGGGACTGCATGGAGGATGATTACTGACAGGGAACCCAGGCCGTCGGACAACTGAAGATGTCGCAGCGCTCGTATGTGGCCTGGCGTTGTCATACTGAAGGAGAGGGTGCTCCACGTGAGGACGAACTCTTCGAATTCGAAATCCGATCACAGCACGCTGTTTCTCATACACCGACGTGGTTACGTTACAAAACGCCATATTACACCCTGTTTGTCGGAGCCCTCTTCCAGCGCCAGAGGACTACATATATGTAGACATCAATAAAGAGGTAGAATATGAATAACGTTTATTTAATTTAAACACCTTTAAGAGTTTTCACATAAGAAATTCGGACACAGTGTCAGCCCGTGTGACAGACCAGAAGAACGCCGCTATATATTTGATGTGAGGTGCCAATTTTCTATCACTGAAATTCACGTGCGGACTGCTTGGGTACACGAATATCCATTGCGAGTCGCACGGCGACCGGGTTTCAATTACGGCCAATGTGCTACCTTCGGATTACTGCAAACTGTTTACTGCACATTGGACTGTGAGTAAGGCGCCGCTCGCCCTGCTCCCTCCTCATCAGCGTGCAGTCAGCGTCCGATAGTGAGATGAAAGATGTATCCATAGGAATGAACGGTTCAAATTTGTGTTTAGAGATGACAGTAGTTTCTGTGATCAACTCAAGACATGGGTGCGTGGCGGCATACAGATCTTACTCAGGACATCATGGTGTGGGAAGCCTTAGTTGTGATACCCGCATACCTCTTGTGCTTGTTGATGGAACACTGAACATTGCAAAATCCATCCAGATCATCATCGTCATCCGTTCATTCTATTGCCCTACTACAAAGTCGGAGAGAGACGCCATTCCGGCAGAGTTAACCGACAGCGTTTTCCAAAATTATTTACTTCACTTGACGACGAGTTACATAACACGGATCCCTTTCACTGAGAGGTATGCAAATCGAATAACTACGACAAATATTGTTTCAAACGTTTGTCATTTACTACAGCACTTACTGTGATGCTGTAGTAAGAATTGATGCGACACAATGACACGTCACAAGTATGTGCCGTCCTCATGTGACAATATCGTGGTGCTATTTTTCAACAGGATAATGCCCGTCCCCAGGTGGCACGTGTGTCCATGAAGAGTGTGCATAGTGTTGAGGTACTCCCATTTCGAATGTGATCCCCCAGATCTGTCCTCAACGTAACACGTGTGGGACCAGCTCGGATGTCAAACTCTGTCCCAGTGCCAGCATCCAGGATATCGAGGACCAGTTACAACGGTTGTGGGCCACCTTGCCTCAGGAGGGATACGACATACACTCCAATCCTGCATTCATCAGGATCAGAGGGGTATAAAGAGGCATAATGACTCGATTTTTATCACACTGAAGGTACACTACATATCCTCTGAACCTCTGAAGTTTCGTTTAGTTTCATCTTAACCTTTTGTATATTTAGGATGAACCCGAACGCCACAGACAAACTTCGAGGAGCTCCACAGGACGTCTTGAGGAACAAACTGAGGGGAAAGCCTACACGCCCGGAAACGTCATGCAATGACGTTACCGAGCGTCCACCAAGTGGAACTCCTCGCAGTGCATATCTTTTACAATGTGGAATCTACTTGAGTGAATGTATAAATTTGGGGCAAATTTTAATTTAAGCATCGAAAGCAAAAGTTTATCTTGGTGCCAACTGTAAGCCGACTGTAGTGGTTGCTCTGTCGCACATAAAAGAATGTGCATCGAGTCGAGACAGCTATAACACAACATACAACGTTTGACACTCTCCGTTTCAACAGGTGCAGTTCTGTTTCAACTGTCTGGAGTGGTTTTTTGTCGACAGTGCGGCACGGCATTTCTTAACAATGAGACTCCACGGTCGTAAGGGGCGCATCGCCCAAAATTCCTCCAAGGTCACCTGGTCTCATTATATGACTTTTTGTGGTAGTTTGTGAAAGACCACGTCTAGTGCCCATCTTCCAACAACTTTAGGTGAACTGCGAAGCCGTACATGCGCAGCAGTGAAAGCAGTTGATTCTAGACATGTACGGGAAAAGTTTGACTATCGTCATGTGAGGTACACACTGATCATTTGTGAAATAAAAGTACAAATTTTTTATCCTAATTTAATTGTAAATAGTCTCCTGGTTGAATGTGTATGTACGTATGTAAAGGACATGTAAAATCTGATAGTTCTTTAGAAAATAAATCTTTGTAGCCCTAAACGAAAGTCTTGCGATATCGGATGATTCTTTCAGAAACACCACGTAAAGCTTTATGACATTTGCTGAAGTTGCAGCAGAGAAGTGTGCTAAACGTGTACGCTGCAACTGATGGGACAGCGGAGAAACAGTTGACGGTTAGAAAATGAAGTAGGTGAATCTACCCGAACACGGTCCCATCAAAAATGCATAGGCATCAATAAATAGGTAGATAAATAAAACTGGGCCACGGGTACTAGTCATGAAGCAGAACACTTTTCATCTCGCGTAGGACAATGTGCGTAATCAGAGAAAGACATGTATACAGAGGGGTGGACAAAAATATGGAAGCACCAAACACCCAACACATTACCATGACTAATACGGTGTAGCAAACCAGTAACTATTGGAAACAGCCTCTAGTTGCCTCAGAACACACACGTCCTATAGGCTTTTCAAGGGAAAAGCATACCATTCTTCCTGCAAAGAGCAGCAGGTTCAGGTAATAATGAAGATGGTGGATAGCGATCACACGCCCTTCTGTTCAATTTAGATCACAAAGACTCAATAATATTGAGATCTGGTGACTGATGGCCACGGGAGATGAGGCAATTCACCCTTGCGTTCACGAAACCAGTTCTGAAGACGTGAGCTGTGTGAACAGGGCCCTGTCTTCTTGGAACACAGCATCACAATTGGGGAACAAATATTGTAGCATTGGGCGGACTTTTTCAGCCAAAATGGTCACTTAATACTAGGCAATAATGTGACCTTGCCGAGTAACCATAAGGCCCATGGAATACCACGATATGGCTGCCAAAATCCGCACTATGTTTCACTCTTCGCATAAAGCAGTCTGCATCGTAAACTTGTGACGGTGTACGTCAGAAGTTGGAAACACTGTGAATCAGCCGACCAAACGACTTTCTGCAATTGCTCCGTGCTCCGGGATTTACGGTTTGGGTACCATGTTTTCCTGTTATTTGCATCACTGACGAGTGGTTTTGGAAGTCCAACTCGCCGTGGTCATGGCGCACCCGTCTTGCTTTTTTGGTCTTGATAGAGCTCGCAAGTGCGACATTCAGTTCTGCAGAGACTTTTGCAGCGGTCGTCCTCTTATTTTTCGTCACAATCCTCTTCATTCACGGTCTGACACGATCACTCAACACACACTTTCATCCGCGTTATGACTTAGCTGACGATGTTTTTCCCCTTTCGGTGTATGCAGTGTAAATCTAAATGGCGCCTCTTTAAACAATAAGCGCTTCGGCTATTTTGGTTACAGAAGTGCCCATCATACAAGCACCAAAAATTTGCCCACGTATGCAATAAGGAAACGTGGTTCTGCCTTGAGAAAACACATTTTTTTCTTGTTTTACTACCGATGCACATGTTTCTCCATCTTCAGTGGGTTTTATTTATTATGTGCTGAACAATATACAAAGAATTTATGCATTTGATGTTAATCAGTTTTTTGAGAACGTAGTATTTGCACTGACAGAAATATTAACATGAAGAGTAAATGTAAGCCTTATTATTACAAATCGGTTTTCACAACTCTGTCTGGTATTTGCAGCATAGCTGCAATGAATGTCTTTCAGTATGTCATTTGTAATTAATAAACGTTTATCACTGGTTTGTCCGTCATAGACTTTTTCTTCTTCTTTCTATAACACTACTGTCGTAATATTACTTTGTTTTGCAAAAAAACGTTCGTTGCCCACTTTCGAATTCACTTAGCTCCGATGTAACGCACTCACAACTACACAGAACATTGTTGTGGCCACGGCTGACACTTGCGACGTTCTGAGGGCACTGCACAAGTGACGTTAGAGAAAAATTCAACAGCACAACCCGCAGGCCTGGAGGCTTGGCTAGCATCTGCACTTACGTTCAAGTATGCATTTCTCGCGGTGTTTCGATATTTTTGCACAACCACTGTTCCATTTGCCTGTGGCAAAATCCCGTCGCGTGGGAATGGACACACACACACACACACACACACACACATACACACACACACAGGAGCGCGCGCGAGAAGGAGAGGGGGTGTCGGTAATGGCAATCAACAGCTTGTTTATCATTGTCCTTGCGGAATGTGAGTGTATACATCTGGGGAGATGAAGGCCCCTCTTGCGTTGGCAGCGTGTCACTGGGTCTGGCGCGATCTCTCGCCAACGGGGCAGCCCTCTGCGCCGATACGGGCGGCGGATATTACCGGTTCGCAGCAACACAGCCGTGCCCGCCTTCGCGAGCGACAGTGGTGCTACGGTCGCGCCTTATTACTCCTGCGGCACGCAACGGAAGCTGTGGGCAATCGTACGCTGGCTCTCGCGAGAAAGGCTGGCGCGCCGACGAAGCACGGACACGATGCAGTCACCCAACACTAATGCGCACTTGTTACACTATCTGTAATTACAGACGCTGTTTACTGCTGTCAGCATACCGAGAGGAGCTCTAGCGTCGTGCGCTCGTAGGAGGCTGGGAAGCTAGCAAGCATCCTGCTACGGCTGAAAAGCAGCAGTGATACTGTACTTCCTGTCTCTCGAGATGTAACGCCACTGGAGACAGCTTTCTTATCTTTTAAACATTTAAAATCGAAAGCAAACAGCTAACGTCGAGTACAACTAGTTAGTAAATTCGATCGAGCGTACGAGGAGTAAAAGTAGATAGAGATGTAGGATGCGGTGACAAGACGGGAAGAAAACAAAGACGTGCAAGGGAGGCGGTAGGGGGGAGGGAGAGGAGGAGGAGGAGGAGTTGGAGGAGAGAAGTAGTTCGGTAAGCCGTTGTCACACTCATTCCCATGCTGTTATTGGACGAAAACGCCAATGGCCACAAAAAACCGCAGGGTCTACGTAGCAACGATTTTTCCTGCAAAACCATTCTGGCACAGAAATAAATATTCGAGAACACGTCGCACCCGAACAACGGTACCCGCAGTACCCTATTATCTAACAAGTAGAGGATCTTTCCATTAATAAATACAGCCATTTTGCCACTTTCTGGGAAAACGTGCTGCTATTTAACTGTCACATAATTTATTTAACAATTACTTCTCAATCATGCAACCGTATCCCACCTCTGACAATAGTCAAGTATCGACATCAACTACCACTGTTGTCATGACATTGCAGACGTCGATTACAGACCATCGTGAGCTTCCGTGGTCACTCCGATCATAAATTTAAAAACCTTTCTACTGTCCCTCAGCGATTTCGTTCGAAACGAGAACCAGAGAAGCACAGTGGGATTCCTTAATTAGTAGGGCGATCTTGCGGTCCAATTCTCAGCGTTCTGCGTCGTTAGATTCAAAATTACATCAGAAGAGCGTGAGTAGGTTTCGCTTTGACGGTTGGCACGACGCGTACTGGAGTACAAACGAAATCGTAATGGATTGTCATCAAGTAGTGCTAGCAGTATATTAGTTTTGTTATGTGAGCAGGAAGATAACTGGCTGGCTATACGGCAGAATTAAGGAGGGTATAAAATGTAGATCGAAAATGGCAAGGAAAACTTCCTGAAAATGAGAAATATGCTAACCAAAAATATATATTTAATTACTACGAAGTGGTTTCTAAAAATATTTGTTTGTAGTTTAGTGTTATACGAAAGTAAAAATGGACAAACAAGAAGAGACTATAAGTTTACGAAATTTAGCGCTACAGAATAACGCTGCAGGTAAGATTGGTATATCGATTACCTAAGAGGTACTGAATAGAGAACGGATACGCTGATAGGGAATCTCCTGAGGAGTTAAGAAACAGTTAATTTGGTTAAAAGCTTATGAAGCGAGATAACTGTGAAGACTAGATTTTCATGGCATAGCTTCACGAAAAGAACGGATACGCCGACAGGGAATCTCCTGAGGCATATAGAAACAATTAATTTGCTCAAGAGCTTACGACGCGAGGAACATGGGAGGTCAGCCGAGATCCTTCCCTCGTAGAAACTAAATTTTCACACCGAAATCAAATGCTGGTCCGCCAAACGAACAGACCTTGTCAGTCCAGTATGAGACTGAGGAAAGCCACGATGTGTACTGCATACTGACCAGTGGCATGTGTAGGGCCTACAGACAGAATAGAATCTCAATTATTTCGCCATTCAAAGATAAATTAGCATGGTTTGCCGCCGCCCTCACCCATCCTTCCCACCAGACGAGACCCTGAGTAACGTAGGGAAGTTTGGGAGGTAAAAACTATGAAGAGAAACCATGGTTTGAACACAGTAAGCAAGTTCAAATAGATCGTAGCGACGGAAATATACCCAGAATAGGCAACCGTAGATAGTCGCATCAAAACGGTCTTCCGACTAATTACTACAATAACAAGAAATATGAAACTTCCTTACCAACCTCTGATAAACATTTACTTCAGGACTATCAATTCACTTTTTATTCTCAGACTTTCCCAATTCATTCCTCATATCTGACTGACACATAACGGACGTTTTTTCGTGTAGTATTTTATAAGAACCGCTCGCTGATGCAACTCTTTCAATTATTGCGACAAGCCAAACACTTCTAGTAGGGCCGTCCACATGCTGTAAAATTTAAACCTTTTATCCTCGCCATTTCGTCACTGGCAGTAATGTATGCACACAAGAACACTGCTGAAGAGTGGTACGGATGCTAGCCGCTGGCCTTCTGTCCGCTGCTAACGAACACACATTCCCATATTTAGAGTCACAGAGAAAATCCTCTCAGCGTGCTGTTAGCAGATTGGTATCTGCAAGGAGAAAATGTGAATAATAATTATTTGTGACCCTTCTTCAGTTGACATTATGGGTCAATCTCGAGAAGACTTACGATATCCTTCTTCAAAAAATAGTTCAGTACACTCAGATAATAATTCCAGTCATAAAATGTTTCAGGTCTTATTTTCGTTACAATAATTATAACTCAAAACATATTTTCGTTTTACAGAGCTGAATGAAAATACACGCTTACAATGGCACGAAGCTGTTGAAACTTTCTGGGGCATTAAAAAGAACGGTTGTTTTCAGAACATGCGGATTTGGATTCCCGTAATCAAGATGTATTAATTTCTGAAAATAGACTGCGTTATCGCACTAAACACAGGCTAGCACTGGAAAATCAAAACATTTTTTCTGTAGATTTGTACAGTTTTAAGCGACGCACAAACGTTCTTCGACACACAGTACGTTAGCCACACTCTAACGTGCAGTGAAAAGGTCACGTTCCTGAAAATACGGGGCGACCTTGCTCCCATGCCCGACACGCTAACCGCGCGCTCACTAGGCTTCTCTGTGGCGCTAAACGCGGGAAGTGTCTTCATACGGCCATCATTAGCACCGAGGCAGAACCAGTTTTCAACAGAAAAAAAAACAGACTTCCACCCTGCCGTCCAATGAGTTCTCGCTTGACTTACCTGAAGTCGCAAATGGAGGTGGCTTGAGGACAGTGGAACGCACGCTAGAGGGCGTCTGGCTCGGAACTGTCCTTGAAGTAACCGATTTGTAACACTTCATTGTGTCACTATCGTGCCAACTGCTACTCAAATTGAGACTGCAGATGCAGTACGATGCGCAAGAGCCATACGCCAAGCACAATGATCTTCTCTCTCGGTAGTGTCACGTGGCCGTCCGGAACCCGGTCTTCTTGCGACCGTACATTCTCGTAATCACCGCTGCCAGCAATAATGTACAGCGGCTACATTCCTGCCAAGTCTTTCTGTAATATTGCAGAAGGTACATCCAGCTTCTCGTATCCCTATTACACGTCTCCCTTCAAGCTCAATGAAGTGTTGGTAATGTGGTCTTCGTCGCCTTAAAGGCGTTCTCGACTAACCTACTCACCACGTCCAGTTTCAAAGGTAACACGCTCACGACCGTTATAGCGGGTATTCAAAGCAAATCCTATTCACACTCATGCGGCAGGCGCTAAATTTGAACCGACATCATCTTTTTGATATAAAAACACGCCTATCAGGTTTTGCTTAAGTCGGAAAACTCCTCCTTGGTGTTGTGATTTTTTCCGTCAATGTGTTTTTAATATCGTAAATAACGTCTTTGTGTCTGAAATGGATCCTACTATGAAATCATCCACGAACTGTAGATATTTGGTAATAAAAAATGCACTATCAACCTCGTTCCTTTTGTGTCGACCTCTGACATATTTTCCCTCAAACCCAGGAACCCGTCCGTAGAGTAATCTACTCACCTCCTGCACTGTGTCCATCCGATCAAGTTCTACGTAGTCTGAGCGCGTGGACACACTAGAAAGCCGAAAAAAAGTGCCGGAATGGTTTATTACTATAGAAATAATTTCTTGATAATGCGAGCAGTCCTGTTTAATTTGTTGACAGTCTACGTACTATTATACGATGCAACCGATAAACGTGCGCTGTTCGGCTCCAGACAGTATGGGTGTAATTCAGCCAAAAGAATGCACAGAGCGAAAATGTCTTTCACAAATGTAATTTTCATAATAAAAAGACAAGTTAGGGTTTAACGTGGTCAAGAGAAAGGTAGCACAAGCTCGGATTGGGGAAGGATGGTGTTAGGGTATCGGCTGTGTCGTTTTGAAAGGAAGCGTCCCAGAATCTGTTTAAAGCGATTAAGCAAAATCACGCAAAACCTAAATTAGGATAACCGGACGGGTATTTTAACCGCCGTAGTCCCGAATGCGAGTCCAGTGTCGCATCGCCGCGCCAGTCTCTCGGACCTCGTATCGACGTCACATTACAAGTACGAAATAGCATCGGGGCATTCGGAGGGTGACAGTATAGCGTTGCGTGTCCTTATATGCCATCAGCTACCGGATGTCACGGCGGTCATGGCGGCAGCACTGTTATCGTGGACAAGGTGCTCTCAGTGTATGCGTCGTGCGTTGTCATAGGCCCAACAGATAAGTCACAATCCTCGTAGTTCGTCTGGCACACAAGAAAAAAAGTACCTCAGACATTTACGCTGTCTTTTGACAGTTCCTGTTCATGAAACTAGGTTTTTGTCTTTAAATATTGTTAGTTTTCGACGCAGTCAAAAAATTTGACAGCGTCGTCGGGAGAAAAGATTGGCGCGGCTCTGATCAACAACAAATAAAAACCCATTTGTGTGCTATCTTTGTGCAACAGTACCGCTGTTCTCTCCACTTAGCAACTGCTTCGAATCGGAATTCGAAACCGGAACTACTCTTTGAGTAAGAATCTACCGTGCGATTATTGTAGAAGCTCGCGACATATCTCACTGTTTTTCTGTCAAATATTGACATGCGGAAAAATGCTCCTATAGGAGCACAAAAAATGCCAATGTGTACCTGTTTATTTGAAAGACCTGGACATAAAAATAGTGTACGTACCAGCTGCCTCAATCTACCTTCCTTAGCACCTTTAAATATTTTCCCAAAAATTTTGGCATGCGAACATATTCGTACTGTTTTTAAACATGTAACTCACGTCATACTCCCACAAGTTCCCCTAACTGTAACTCACTCACACCCACTAGTCCATTGCTGTAAGTCGCTCATACCTACTCATTCCCTGTTGCCATTTCTCACTCACTCAAGCAGCCCAACTCACTGTCAGTATCTCTTTGCGTCTGTGATTGTCACCTGTGTCAAAGCCGCAGTTCCCTTCATTCTGCCCTACTACTACAGTCACCTTTCACTGTCACTGTCTCCCTCTAACTGCTCATATTCATTCCTTCCTTCCTACTGCTGCTCTCTCTTCTCACTGTTGCTATTTCTCTCTCCCTGTTGTCAATGTCGTCTACTCCGTCTCTCATTATCACTGGCTCTCAGCCACTTTCACTTTCTCTTCCTCTTTATTCCTCTTCCTCCCCAGTAACTGTTTCCTTCACTCTTTTCCTAGCGCTGTTCTGTCACTGTCAATTCGGTTCCATGCCACTGTGTCCTCTCTTTCTCTCATACTGCCATTGTCTCCTTCGATCTTTCTGTAACACAATTGCTGTCTACTACCTTCAAATATTTATTATTTTTCCGTCTATTTGCCACTGTCACTGTCTTCTTCTCTCTCAGCACAAAAACAGCGCGAGTATGTTCGCAACCCAAAATTTTTAATGTGCTGAGGAAGGTAGAATGAGGTAGATGGTACTCCACTTTTCAGCCAAAGTCTTGTAAATAAACAGAAGCATATTCGCACATCTTGCGCACCGATAGGAGCATTTTCCCGCTGGTTCCCTTCTTTTCCCTGCTGCAGCAGGGCATGTAACTCATATGAAAAGAAATGTAATCGTCAATAGCATTCAGATAGTTTACTTATGTGAAATTCAAATAACGCAAAACTTATTTTAAACCTAAGACCGGATTCGACGTACACAAAAAAATTGCATGTGTTTCAGTATTACAACTTGGCTTTCCAGTTGATAATGGAGATACTTTAGAGCATATTGCTCTATTTGCCTAATCAGGAGGAAATGTGTAATATTCATACTTTGACCCAGTACTGTACAGCAGTGATAGTAAAACGATCCTTCTGTTGTGTATACAAATGGTGCCTTGCCCAAGGGCTATCCTGAAAGAACACTTAACCCCACCTTTCTATCACCAAATCCGATTTCATGCGCATATTAGGTACGCATACAGTACGCTGCTACTGCCTCCCCCCCCCCCCTCCCGATCTCTCTCCCACTCTCTCTGAGATACAGAAACACACACACACACACACACACACACACACACACACACACACACACAGCAGACGGTGCAATTGCGCACAACTGAAGCGCTTGTCTCTGCAACAGAAGGCTAAAATGTGGAAAACACAACTAATCAATACGCACCGCGTGGGCCATTGGACAAACTCAAATGGTGGACCGCAGCGCAAACATTTTGGGGCGTGAGCGCTAATGACATCGCCGATCCTAAGAGTAAGACGTACAGAAGACTCAAACTGTGAAGCAGAGACACCGCTACCAAGAACATAAAAGAAGTTATTTCTCAACAGTTTCCAACGCCTCTATGGATGAGGATTTCGAATTTTTATACTCATGAAACAATAATCTGGTCCATTACATGTATCCTACGGGAGGTTTGCGTTTCCAGAGCTCTAATATCTTCAATGTTTGGAAATGCTTACAGAAGCTAACATTTTTACTATCTAACATAATTAGAAGGGCCTATGACTTTCTCACGGAAAACCTTAAAATATAATCTACAATACCACATTTAATTCAGGTTACTAAACAAAACGAGGAGTCCGAAGAGAAAAACTTTACTTGGATATTTTTAAAAACCTCAATACCAATCGCGAGGGACGAACCGACCGTTACCCGATGTCGGCTTTGATTTCGGACGTATTGAAGTTTTCTAGTGTGCAGCACACACGCGCGTAAACATAAAACGACATATTGCCAACATTTATTTTGCTCCTACAGTATTTTCTGGGTTGTAGGTTGTTGTGAGAAAGGTAATTTGTGGCGTAGCCCGACGTCTACGTTAGGTTCGAAAGTGACAGTTTGGTTGGAAGTTAGCAAAGTAACGAAAGTTTCACTTTCGTTGGGTAAATGAATGTCAGTTTCGATTAGCGGATTATGTGTGCCACTTTGATGACGCCACTGGGCAAAACAGACGGGTGGAGAAAGTAGGTTCAATATTTCCTATATTTTCAGGCGAGTCATTGCACTCCTCCTGTGCTGAATGGTATTAAGCTGTTTTTGATTTTTCTCATCTCTTTTTGTACCATTCAAGTCTTATTTCGCTTTGCAAAATTCAAAATGTTTGTTTAATCCAGAGCTAATTTGAAATGAAGTAGTTTTCTGACTAGTAAAAGAATTCTTTCTCACTTCTGCGACCCAGTATCAGGTCACGCGGATTTTGCTATCGATGGTTTGCAAAGTAACACTGATGCAAGCTTCAAATAGTGGCCGCCTACCTACCCTCTTGTGTGTATCCCTGGTTGTCTTTTTATGTGACAGGCCTTCCACAGCGTAACAGATCTGCGGGTTCCTAAATTGCGGGATTCCTGTCTATATAATCCTCCTGAATATTTCAACAACTTTACTACGGGGCTGCTTGGGAATAGTTACGTCAACGATTATCGCCCTCACGTCTACACCCACGCTAACGTAGCTGAATCAATCTGACTTTATCCATAATTCGTAACTGTTGACAAGGATTTATTCAATACACGGAGTTTTGTGGTGATTCCAGCAGAGATGCCAAACTGCGGGAATGTTGATTGCCACCTTTCGTACAGTGTTCCAAATAGTCTAAGACACTTTCTATGGCATCAAGAAGGGCGATTTGGCGGACTAGTCGAGATGCTATAGAGTGCCCGAGTGTTCTTCAAACGAGGGACGTATGCATGGAGCACTGTGAACACGGACGGCTATTCTCATCTGAATGTTCAGGAGTTATTCATCATGAAGACGTACGACACTAAAAGGCAATACTTGGTCAAAGAGAATATTGAAATAAACCATCTGGCCCATGCCTACGGTAACCAGTCAGCTACTGCGTTGTTTCGCCTAATTAAGACGTGAACATTCACGAACCGCTGTGAGCAATGGTCTTTTGCGAGGCACCCGACTCCGAAAGTCTACTTCATGCAATTCCCTTCAGTGTTCGCTCGCGCAAACTGGTTGGGGGTGGACCTGCATGCACCGACAGCAGCAGCAATGAAACAGATATGCTAACAAGATGCGCCACTCGTCTCAGATTCCTGTCGGTTACGATTTTTCATGACAATCGTTCTTACACCGTGTCGTACAGCATTCCATGTAGCAACTTTGGACAGTCCGAGTTGATACCCCAACAAATTAGGCAATTCAGGGTGTGGTCATGAGCAATTACAACATAATAGCTTCTATCTGTCACGTCTCCTCGTCGGCCTATCTTGTATGCATACCATCGCACTGCAATGAAATACGTCATCAGCGAGGGTCACATAACTGCTGGAAACCAGTTCTATACCACCTACTGCACTCCAAAGCGACATGCGGGCAATTCATAGCCAGCTATAATTTGAACCTTATATTAGTTCTCTTGGCTAAGGTAGGTCGTATAAATGTATGTTTCTGTTACAAGAAAAGTTAGAACTCAAACTTTGAAAATGGCGGACAAAACAAAGCGAAAAACGGTTTAGTAGACTAATATGGCTATTATCAATCAGCGTTATTTGTGACCGATGACTTTGGTTATTATAGTTTCCGTATAAAATGATTTATTTGACCTTTGGTTACAATTAAACGGCAGCTCCCATTTCTGGTGGCACTGGTAGTACAGTGTTTCTCAATGTAAGTGCTCTCAACGATGAAATTTCATCGGTTAGCAGCGCGACACTAGTTGTTGGCGCGTCATGAAAATCACTAGTTTTGTTTAATATGTTTGTATTTAATCGATCATTTAGGATTTGAATTGCTAGGTGAAACGACTGCGAACAGTGAGTAAATAAACAGTATGGAGTCACTGATGTGAAATCTTGTATGCAGTAATGTTGGATCTGTTTCACGTTACACTTGTAATTCCGGTTCTATTACACATCATATGTACTGTTGACTGGTTGTCAACAATCAATTCGACAGCAACAAGTAGACGTTAAACGTATGTATGTGTTCGCCGGAGACAAGGAATGCAGGGGTGACCAGCGACGAATACCGACAAGTGTAACAACCAATGGGTAGAGCGTGGACCAAGCCACCTGTAACACCTCTGTTTAGCGACCACATGGCGACCAGAGTGTTTGAGAGTGCTTTTCCAGAAAATGACGTTCGATATAGGGCAATTTATCACCGAAATTCAGCGTTGTACCCCGTTACATGGCGTATGTTCCCGATTTATCATAGAATTAAATATAAATCTGCTCACCTTAACCCTCCAGCGGGCGCGCCTGTGTATAAAGTGCGCCAACCAAAAATAAAATTATTCTGTGCAGTTCCATTTTTGTTTCACAACTGCAAACCTATACCTATTCCTTCAGTGATGTTTCAGGTAACACAGCGATAAATTGCGTTGTAGTACGTTCAAGGGAGCAGCAGTAATATAAAATAAAAAGCGAGCATGGCGAGAAAAATTTACGATCAGTTCAAAAAATGACACCAGTTATGAACTAGCAACATAATCCTACATTGAGGCAGTTGTCTACGAGATAATCAGTGATCGAATAAGCAGCTGACAGAGATCTGATGCAATTGCACTGCTTAATGCGTCGAATGCGTAATTATTGTCTCTTTAACACCTGTCCTTGGCAACAGAGTTATAGTGAAAATTTATTTCATTATTGTTTAATAAAACAGTAGTTCAGCTCATATTATGTAAGTTTATTTTCTCCTTTTTAAAATAAACTAAGATTAAACTGTGATTCTGATCATACATGACTTACCTTGGTAACATAAGGAAACGTTTTCATGTATACAAAGTACGCCGCGAGCCCGCTCGTGTTATGAAAAACGGCGCGCCCGCTCGAGGGTTAAGGTAACCAACAGTTTTTCCCCTGATAATTTGAATTTGTGTCCTGGTCCTGAATGGATAATCTCAGCTCGTTCATCACCTTTTCCACATAAATTGACATTCTCAGGTAGTTCACAAACTCAATGACTTCTTCATATCATTACTGAAAACTTTGAACATACCCTTATTTCTTCCTTTTTGTGGCAGAAAGTGCACCAAATGTGTTTCTTTTTCCTGGCCTTTTTGTTCTGAGCAGTCAACAATTACGACGTCCATCTCTGTAAGCATAGTTGCTAGCGACTGATCGACAACGCGTTGATTTCGGGTTCCGAAAGTCCATATTATTTATGAGATTTACACAAACTGTCCCTATACTAGTGATGTCCTGCTTGGTATGAAACAGATAAATCTACAGTGGCAGTGGACAAAGCCTGCCTGCGAACCGGCACGAACCGATACCTGGCGGTCGGCCGGACTCATTTCCTAGAGTGGCCGAGTACACATGCCGTCGCCGGGTAGCGTGTTAAGGCGAACGGTGCACTAGGTTCCCAAAGTGGCGAGACTCAGCGAACAGGATTTGAGAGAGTACGCAAGGCCGGAAAGATGAGAGCTGGAACTTTATATTCAGCTCATTAGCATACAGCCTAGTTCCTAGAGACGGAGGAGGATGGGGGAGAGGAATCGTCGAAGTCTATTGGCGCCTGCCCGACGTTCACCTGTGGTTATTTAGTGAGACCGCGGAGATGATGGCATATGAATTCCACTCTTTCAGAATGCGACACAGTGCGCTACACACACGGTTATTCATTGTTAACTACTGTGTCCTAATTACTCACAAGAAGAATGAGAGAATATTCAACAGAATATGCCCAATGGGACAGCCTGCCGCCTCAAAGAATGAAGGATGCATTATTACAAACGAGCCACAAAAGTTTATATTATTAGAAAAATCAGTAACTCTGAAACTTCGTGGCAGATTAACTGCGTGCCCAGTCGGGACACACGAACTGGGCGATGTTTTTATAGACAGAACTATCTGGACATGACTCATGAAATGTGTTAACACCTTCACTTCTGCTAATACATTTCCCCCATTTCTCAAATTCACAGTATCTCTCCTGCGTACCCAGCTAGCCTACAACTAGGACGAAGGATGGTGCGGACAAACGGGTTACCCACAGTCTTGGGGTTTACATCCAAAGTGAATCTTACCCTTCGTAGCGGAGTGTACGCAGTTTTTACGCCTCCTGGAGGTTTCAAGCCCTGTGGCCGCCAAAGGCAAGGTTCCGGGTTCGAGTCCTGCATAGTTTTAATTTGCCAGACAATTTCAAAACAGCGCACACTTCGCTTTAGGGTGGAATACTCATTTTGGAAACTGTAAATTGTCTAGTAAAGGTAATCATCTGTTTGAATAATGTTATTTCTCTTTGTGTGTTAAAGATAAATATAGCAAAAACAGTTGAGTACAGAGTGCAACTAATATTTGTTTATTCTGATAGCCAGTTTCCGCCATAAATGGCCAGCCTGAGACCACTAACTCCTTAGTGACGTGAGGAGCCGGTACCTGCTGCAATACGTACGAGAAGGTACGAGTCAGCAAATGCAGTTGTTTTGTTTGGGTGGTACTTTCTTGGTGACTCTGGAGTCGCTACCTGGAACTGCTATGCGTACGAGATGATACGAGTCAGTAAATGCATCTGTTTTGTTGACTGGTATTTTCTAGTACGTACAGCAGCTCCACTCGTCACCAAGGAGTTGGTGGTCTGAAGTTGGTCACCTTTTTCAGAAACCAGTTATCATAATCAATAAATATTATTGAGATCTAGCCTGCCTGTTTTTGCTACACTGCTTAAGAAGAATGCTGTCGTTCCAACATCAAAAATTATCAACGAGTAATAGCTACAATTTCGCATGCCCTTCATTACTTGCTACCAAATTTACAGAAAATTGTGATTTTTACTTGATGGGCATTCGGCCGTAGCCCAATGGATATTTGCCTGCCTAACTGATGATATCTCCAGCATTGGGTGACGAAACGTCAGAGAGAGAAAAATGTCCTGCACCACGGCCTAAGCCCACAATTAACTAAATCTACCAAGGACGCAAATACAGGTCGTTAAAAGCCTACACTTATGATTTGCACACAATCTTGTGCAGTGTGTAATTTTTTTACATCAGCTAACTTTATCGCAATTATTTATTCCGTTACAATGAGAGCGCTCGCGCAATGGTTAAAGCCAGTGGTCTTGTATTCGAGAGTGGACATCCAATCTATGTTTTCTGTGTGGCGAATGCCGAAACGATTACTTTGAGAAGGTGAAGGGCGATCTCTTTCCCCGCGCTCCTTCAAGTCAGTCCGCGCTTTGTCGTTAATGACCACGCTGTGGACAAGGTGTTAAAGCCTATTAATCAAATGGCTCTGAGCACTATGGGACTCAACTGCTATGGTCATCAGTCCCCTAGAACTTAGAACTACTTAAACCTAACTAACCTAAGGACAACACACACATCCATGCCCGAGGCAGGATTCGAACCTGCGACCGTAGCGGTCACGCGGTTCCAGACTGTAGCGCCTGGAACCGCACGGCCTCTACGGCCGGCTCTCTCTTTTCTTTGCTGTATCCCACCAACACTTTACCAACTGAATTGCCGTTCATTCTAGTGAATACGTACTCTGGAACTTTTTTACCAGCTAGAAAAGCACCTTCAGCCATGAAACTACTTTTTATACTGTGGTTCGTACTTTTTATGTTGCCTGGAGGTCCTTTCGCTTCCTTCACCTCACAATACCCCAATACCCACTGAACAATGTGGCCGTCAAACTGCATTTATTCTCGATTTACTTCTACGTTAGTGCTTTCGTCGCATATCCATCTTTGCTATGTTTTCTCTCCTGTGAACTGGTTACACCTCTACGTATTTAGAGTAATTCTATGTACCATTGTTTTGTAAAGTAACTACTTTAAGTCAAATGAGATCAGACCATCGCTCAAATAGCCTGCGAACGACTCTCGGATTGGCACTCATTGGTGGAATCGAATAAAGCCTGGCACACATTGCCTTCGCGAGGAGGCTGCTTGCTGATGCGTCCCTCTGTTTTGCTCCGCACCTCTCTAATTTTAGAGTGGTTACTTGGCGCTTGAAAATATTCGAACTCGTCTATCTACGTGATATCGTTATTCGTTCAAGTCATCACAAATGTTATTGCAATCTATAGCGTCGAAATGTGATTCTCATAGGATGTCAGTTCTACTTATGTTCAGTGTCAATGGGAATATGGTAATTGGATCTATTATACAAGTTGTATCAAAAAGAATTTTCCGATTAAAAAAAAATCATAACTAATACGTTATTTGAGACATGTGCAGAACGACGTACTCTTGGAAAGAGCAAACCTCGAGTTTTACATGGTTTCCTCTAGGTCGGGACGACAGAAAGCGTTTTGTGTTCTACGTTTTACGCAGTGCGGGTCAGTAATAACTGTTCAGGGTGACTTTCGTACTAGGTATGGAGCGGATCCTCCTACAGAAAAGAGTATTAGACGATGGCATGAACAATTCCGAAATACGAGTTGTGTGTGTACAGGAAAATCGCCGGACCGTCCCCGAGTGTCTGGCACAGACGTACAACGCATTCGCCATTGTTTCAGGAGTCCGCAGAAAACCGTTCGCCTTGCAGCTCGACAGCTCAACATGCCCCCGACGTCCGTCTGGTGTGTGTTGCGCCGAAGTTTACACACGAAATTCAGCTACTACAGACTCTTCGTGAAGGTGACGAACAACAACGCATGGAGTTCTGTAATTTCTTGGCAACATGGAGCACGACAGTTTCCTTCCACGTAGTGTTTAGTGACGAGGCAACATTCCATTCAAATGGAAAGGTGAACCGTCATAATGTGAGAATATGGGGTATGGAATAACCACATGAAGTTGAAAAAGAAGAGAGGGGCCCTCCAAAATTTAATATGTTTTGTGCAGTTTCACGGGAAAAGGTGTATGGTCCATTTTCCTTTGCTGAGAACACTGTTACAGGAAGAACGTATCTCGATACGATTGAGAACTTTCTTTTCCCACAGTTGGAGACTGGTTCGAACGATTTCATTTACCAAGAGGATGGGGGCACCGCCACAATGGCATCTGGAAGTGCGGGAATTTTTAAATCAAAAGATTACTGAACGATGGATAGGTCGCACTAGACCAAATGACTCAGCCTTACATTACTAGCCTCCAAGGTCACCGGACCTGACTGTATGTGATTATTTCTTGTGGGGGTTTATAAAAAACTGTTTAAGTGCCTCCGTTAACAACAACAATGAATGAACTGAGACAGCGCATAACAGCAGCTCTGGAAGGTTTAACTCAAGACATGCTCGCTGCAGTGTGGAAACAATTTGAATACCGCATTGACATATGCCGTGCATCTCAAGGGGGGCATACTGAACACCTATAAAATGTATGAAAAAAATTTGAGTTTCCCGTTCATCAAAGAACCAAATTCATTGTATATATTTATTAATTTCAGAAGTATAGACGAGCCAAATTGGATGATTCTTTTTGATACACCCTGTACATTGATTTTTTTCGCTAGACCTGTATGTTGCAGTCTCTCCCGACTCCCGGAAATTATTCTGTAGGGAAGATTTGCAAATTACAATATTTTGTCCCAGTAGTTAGGAGACATATTTTTCTTCACTGGCTTACGTACTCACTGGAGTGGGTTAAGACTGCAGAGTTGCTTAGTTTATGGGACGCCAGTCATTTAATGCTTACGCATTATGATTGTTTCATGAGGGTGATTTCTGAAATTCATGACTAAATATCCCAGCGATAAATTTCTTAATTTTTTTCTGTCCAGAAAACAAAAAATAGTCCTAGGACTGCGGTCACGTACATTGGTCTCGAACTATTTTGCCTAAATGTTAGGCAAGAAAGGTTTCGTTCGTAAGAAGGGATCAGATTCGATTGGACCATCATAAATGTGATTGGAATCTGACCTGGAAGAATGCTGCTGACGAAAGAAACGTTGAAATGTACTCATACGAATACTTGGCACGGGTTCATTGCTTACTGTAGACGTAAGTACAATGATTCATCAAATAAACTGTTTTTATTTAATTTCGTCGCGGTACCCAACACCAATTAGTCTCGCGTTTGAACAGAAAGTCTCGTTCGAACAACGGAAATTATTTCTGACGTGATTGCAGGTTAACCGTGTAGGGGTGCCGACAATTCATTGCATGGTAGGTAAAAGGGTACAGATTTGACAACAAGTATGCATATATGTGCAACTTATGTCAAACACAGAGAAATATGCAACCCAACATGTCAACAGTTGAATTCTTATCTGGCATTAATATTCACAGTATGTGCTGCCACTTAACACGAAACAGTTTCTGTCAGAAGACAGCGTTGTAAGATGGTATTTGCTTTCATATCGTCTGCTGACTGCGTTCCTTCTATTCACCCCCCCCCTCTCCCTTCCTACACCACCAATCACTTCCCACCTGCTGGAGTGACATTTCACGCAGCGTTTTTCTACGCTTTCATGTACTTTGTTTGGGTTATGAGGACATCCAACTACACTTGTTTCCTCGCGAATTTGATACTAAAGCGCGGCTCCCTTATTTCTGCAGTAAAATGTTATCTTTTCACCAGGTACTAACACGCTTTATAAAACTAAAGCTCCTCCGCTACAACGAATAATTAGACAAGTAGCAAATAAAAAATAAAAACGCTGAACAAACGACTTACACGATTTACATCCAAGAGCTATATAGCCTACTCACGCTTCAAACAGTTTGTACACTGCGTACATCTAGAGACAGGACCATACCTACGAAGTCTTGGACAACAATTTCAACATTTATAATACCTTCCTCTAGCTGCACTGCAGTTCTGCAACTGTGTTATACAGCCGAACGTACTTCATTCTCGGAAAGTAGGTGAACCCGATGCCCCCTACATACCAAGTGATCGCACTGGTCACAGGAAGAAGCAAGACTGTGGTTTAGCGTCCTGTCGACGAGGATGTCATTAGAGAAGCAACACAAGTTCGGACTGAGGAAAGCCGTGGTCGCTATTCGCCATGTCCTTTTCACAGGAATCATTCAGACATTTAACTGAAGCGATTTAGGGAAGCACGAAAAAGCTACTCAAGATTGCCAGACAGAGGTTTAAAGCTCCATCCTCCCGAATGTGGGTCCAGTGTCTTACCTCAGCGCCACCTCGCTTGATTTTAATATGGTTAAAAAACTGTTTCCTAACTATCTGATGAGATTTCACGTGAACTACACTGCAGAACACATCACCGACAGATACCTCAATCTCTACCTTGACAGGCGACTTTTAAAAACAAGCCTATTAGAAGCAGTTTTCTAAAATCAATTTTCCTGATGCATAATTGCAAATAGCACGTGCGGCGCTTCACAATGTACTGCCTTTCATTTTCTACGACTGTCTTTCGAGACACTATGAAAGCTAAATTACGGGTGGACAAATTTACTAGGACCAACATTCAAGATTTATCACTGACGCTTTCAGTTTGTCGTCAGACACTTATCCATACATCCCTCAACCTACAAAACTTTTTTGTACAATGTATAAGTTTTACGTTCAAAAACGGCAATAGAGCACCAATTGTTTTCGATCTCCATTTAAAAGAACTGCGAGGTTAGGAAAATCCGGGCGCTTTTTAAATTTTTATTTGTTGGCATTTCGTACAACAGGATTTTATTTGTGTGATGCCTGCGATGAAAAGAATATCCGCTGCATAGGTGATGAAACCCAAAAGGTGTATGAAAAATCTTAAAAGCGCATTATGAATATCTTTAGTTTCTTTCCCCCTTTTTAAAAAGAATTTTCAAATCAGAAATGACCATAATATGATACTGCAACAGACACGTTAGTGCTAGTCCTTTGAAGATGCATTTTTCAAGTCTGCAACAGGTCTTAATCATTCCTTAAACAAAGATTTAAAGAAAACTGTGTGCCACATTTCTCAAAATGGCCCTTTATGACGAAATGGTGATCTACGAGGGACACTCCAAAAGAAATGCACACTATTTTTGTAAAAATACAGTTTTCATTCTGCATGTGTGGAAGTTTTACAGTGTGTAGATACATCCTTCCTGCTTGTTTTCAAACTTAGTTCAACCCGTTCCCGTGAGTGGTGCAGTCACAGAATGTCTTTAAGATGGCTGCTACACTTGACGTTCGTCAGAAGCAACGTGCTGTCATAGAATTCCTGGACTGTGAAACGAGACAATGGGAAACATGCACAAGTGGTTGAAAAAAAAAATGTATGGAGATGCTGCTGTCGATCGCAGTACAGTTAGTCGGTGGGCAAGCAGGTTACATGATGAAAGCGGGCACGGCAATATGGAGGATTGTCCTCGCAGCGGCAGGCCTCGTACTGCACACACTCCAGACATTGTGCAGAGAGTTAACGAATTGGTGACTGCTGACAGACGCATTACTATTATCGCTTTGGGAAACTGAAAGACTCTCTTCATGGAAGAAGGTTTGAAGATGACTCCCTGGTGCACGCTGCCAAACAATGGCTCCAACAGGTTGGTCCAGAATTTTACCGTGCGGGTATACAGGAGCTGGTTCCAAGATGGCATAAGGCAGTTGAGAGGGATGGAAATTATGTGGAGAAATGAAAATATTGTTTCTAAAGGATGTATCTACACACTGTAAAACTTTCAAACATGTAGAATAAAATATGGATTTTTTTTAAAAAAAAGTGTGCATTTCTTTTGGAGTGACCCTCATATAATATATTAATCAGGTTAATTGCAAACACTACATGCCTGGAAAATAAATACACGAAAAACATGCTGAGGAAAAGCTATACGGTATGGCACTTAAACGACGTGAAAAAGAAATATTATATTACGGGGTTTGCAATGTCTGCATTTCACGATGAATAGTAAAACGATTAGTGAAACATGGCAATTTTTGCCGGAACGGGACACGAACCCAAATTTCCCGCTCATTGCGAGCGGTCGCCTTAACCACTGTAGCTGTCCGTGCACGCCTCCGGAGCGACCCAAACTTCCACATCTCATTTTTGATCTTTGTCCGTATCCTCTATGCTCGCACTTCGCAGTTCTGCACAGTGCGAGTCAAATTTTTTATTACAGACATTTTAGCCATTCGAGGCATATATACCAATTTCCAGCGCGGAAATCACAAACTGCGAGCAAAGGGGATACGGGCAAACATGACACGTATGGAAGTTTGGGTTGGTCCGGGAGGCGTTCACGAAATCCTGGTTCCACTCCCGGTCCGGCGCACATTTTCAGTTGTTCAAATGGTTCAAATGGCTCTGAGCACTATGGGACTTAAAATCTGAGGTCATCAGTCCCCTAGAACTTAGAACTACTTAAACCTAACTAACCTAAGGACATCACATACATCCATGCGCGATGCAGGATTCGAAACTGCGACCGTAGCGGTCGCACGGTTCGAGACTGAAGCGCCTAGAACCGCTCGGCCACACCGGCAGGCTTTTCAGTTGTCACTAATCATTAGTACAGCTGATGAATAATTATAGTCTGTTTGCAATTTGCGAAGACGTTTCTTCAAATATTGTATTATTGAACCAAGAAGTGTAACGAATAATACATTTCCGAAATGTCTGAGTAACTAGATTAAATTCCAATTTGATACTATTTAGGCTTAGTATCGGTGTTCTCAGAAACAAGCGTGCGCGTGTAACGGGTGATTGTTTTAGTAGGGGCCGTATACGCCCTATCGTTGACATAACTCATCCACCATTTGCCGGTCGTTAGATGGAGCAGTAATCGCATCGGGATCATAAAGGAATGCTGACAGTGAAGATTTAAGTAAGGCGTAGGAGCCACGGGACCAACACGCGCTGAAAACATCGTTATGAGTATTAGCGGGTCACGCCTGAGCTCGCCTGTGACGGTGTCTTGCTAGGATCCCGCTGCGACCATCTGGTCCACTACTTCCCGCTGCCAATCTTACTGGTCTTCCTCTCCTACAATAGCATTTACGCCACCGAACATAGCACCTGGCTTCCCCGTCTATTGACTATGCCTTTCCATTCCAAACGCAGCTGCTCGAGAGAGAGAGAGGGGGGAGGGGGTAGAATTAGCTTTCGGCTGTTTTATAAATCTGGAAAGGCACACAGTAAAGAACATTCATTTTTAAACACAATCTTCAAAGAGCTAAACGCACTCTGTCTCTTAAAGTTTTAAATTTTTTTTATACTCAAAAAATTGTTTACCACTGTGCGTACTAGTCGTTAACAGCACAGATAACCTCTTCATGTGATGATCCCCCCCCACCCCCCCATAGCTCTATTTTCTTAGATTAGGAAAAAGAAATAGTCACGTGTAGCAGATCTGGGAAACAGGGTGGCTGAACAAGTGTTTCGAAACACAGCTCGTCAACTTTTGGCAACGCAGCGGCCGCTGTGTTAGCAGGCACACTGCCCAAGTGCGAGAAAACGCTTTTGTGTGCTAATATTGTTCGCTTCTGCTTCAAATCACATTGCAGACGATCCAACAACGTTGCGTATAAAGAGTCACTCACTGATGTAAACTTTTCAAAACAGCCAATCGTGATAATATACGATTAAAGAATTGGGTTTGCAAATGACAACAAAAGACTTTTTGCAGATAGTGCTGACAGAAAAATAGAAATTTTCGGCGTTCCTGTGGCTCTGCCTGCATATGAACAGCATGTGCATGAGGATAGATAAGAACACAGGATAAAAATATGAATGGCTAAACAACCAATGCCTTATTGATTATTAAATATCCATAAAACAAAAACCTAATAATGATGGTATAGGTGTAATAGAAATAGTTGAGGTAATACTACTAAAACACGTTGTCGTTTTCAAACATACGTATAATATCTAATGCCTAATTTTAGACCGCCAAAAATAAAGTATAACTGCGATGATCAAAATAGAGTCTACAGCAATTTTTACGCCGAATAAACTGTTTCCTCTTTTTGCTGCACTTTTTTTTCACCTTTTCCAACCAATTATTTGACTGCAGTTTTGAGGCTGTAATGATGAGTCCAGATGTCGTCTAAAACCGAATGACGACAATGTGTTAACCACTGTGAAGCATCAAACGGCAACTGTCAGATATTAAATTTTGTGGTAGCTTTGTTTCCCAATCGTTCTCGTCGGATAAGCTTAGAAGTAGTCAACAAAGGAGATCTTATCTAGTAAAACACAAGCGTTACCAAGATTACTATGAAAGTTTCATTTAAAATAACTATTGTCGACCGTTTCCCTTGATTCTACCTATCGATGTGAAGCGCCGAGTATGAGTAACAGCGTACGTACCGTGGAGAAAGCTTAACGTTGTTTTCGTACTTTCTGTGCTCAGGGGTTTATGAAATAAGTAACTATAGTATCACCATTTAACACATATTTTTCGGTCTTTTACAACTTAAGATCTGAGCGAGCTACTGGACTGTTTAAGGAAACTGCACGCGAATAGTAAAGGGATGTGTGTCTGATATCATTTAGGAACACTGGTAACGTCGTAATCTGACAATGACACCCACCGTTCTGAATGTTTAACTTAGGACTGTAACTGAGCTTCACATATGATTATTTGTATGTGCAATTATAAAGTCCAGAATTATGCATTAGTTGCCGGCCGGAGTGGCCGAGCGGTTCTAGGCGCTTCAGTCTGGAAGCGCGCGACCGCTACCGTCGCAGGTTCGAATGCTGCATCGGGCATGGATGTGTGTGATGTCCTTAGGTTAGTTAGGTTTAAGTAGTTCTAATTTCTAAGGGACTGATGACCTCAGAAGTTAAGTGCCACAGTGTTCAGAGCCATTTGAACCATTTTGCATTAATTCGACGAATACGAAGACTTTGGTAGGCATAGATTTCAGTAAACGGAAAAAAATATCTGTGAAAGTGAAAACGTCTGGGACTTCTTCCCGGCGTGTAATGCTAACAGAAATCCCTTACCGCGCATGACAAAGTGACTAGCTATGATACTCAGTATAGAACAACTCTCGGCAAAGGGCTTGCACCGAGCACCATACAGCGTTAGCTGGCACGAGACTGGTTGACACTTGACAGCGTGTACGAAAGGACTCCTGAATGTATGAGGGGAAGTAAGCAAGTGGGACGGGGGAGGGGCAGAGATAAGGGGCACAGAGGAAACATTTGACAATACTTCCTGCAGTTCACATATTAAGGGTATCTAATGCTTGTGGAGGGGATGGGAAATTTGTTACCCTCTGTATGAGAAAACACACACACACACACACACACACACACACACACACACACACACACACACACGAGAGGGGGGGGGGGGAGTGGGGCGGATGAGAGAGAGAAGGGGGGGGGGAGTGGTGAGCGATGAATGAAGGTATAGTGACAGGGTGGGAACGACCATGTTCTCGTAACCGACAGACGTCATGCGGTTGCACGAGTTCAACTGGAAATTTTCACAGCGAACGTCAGAGAATGTTGCGTACTGCGAGCCATTTCCCTGTCCGTTCGTAGAAGAGAACGGGGCGACTGCGGGGCTTCCCTGTCCGCTGCGTGACCCCTTGCCAACACAAAGCAAGAGAACGCCGATTTCCAGAACACCTTTCTTCGAACACGCAACTGCACCGGCGTTTTTTTCGACTTTTACGTACCTTCGACGTTTAACGAGTGAACGCTTCCAGTGTGATAGGAAAAGTTTTAGGAAAGAGGCTCACAAGGCCCCTGACACATCTCTCTGGTTTATGGCGAGTTACAATCTCTCGGACAGAAGTTACATCCGCTTGCCTAAGGCCAAGTAGATGCAGTCACAACGCCGTATCACGCAGTAAATGGAGCAAGAATGGTTACCACATGAGCGAGACCTTCTGTGGAGGCACGCCTGGACGTCAGCCGTCTATCGGCGGCTACGTCAGTGGCAGCTGTCCTGCATCGACGATATCTACAGTGGAATACTCCAGCGACTACCCGTGGACACCAGCAACGTCTGACCGAGCAGTGTTAACCCCGACACTAGCCGTTCTCCCACGCACGCCAAGTCCCAACTGAAGCGCAGTTCTTGACAACATTGAACCGTGGTACGAGGTGCGTTGTGCCTTTTCGTATTCTTCATTTTATGATGCTAACGCGCTTGCGTCAGTTTCTTATAATCGCTTGTGGAGTGTTAGCTTACGTCCGTAAGAGAACAAGAACACAACGTTTCGTGTTTCACTGTAAATCGCCATTTCGTGTGGTATATCTAGTATCATGGAAGTTCTCTGCGGAATTTTCTCCCGCCAGAGAGAAAATCTGGAAATAAAAATAAATGAAAAAGGTATTCTGAACAAATAAGAATAGTCGAAGACTGAGGCAGCACTTGCTATTGCAGAAATACTGGGTACTCAGTTGGTCATATCACTTGAGGTGATTTAAGGAAAACACAGTAAATATAAATCAGAATGATAGCACACGAGGTATAGATACTCACGGCCAGACCGCGAATACTACTTGTCCGTACTTATGCTGGAATTACTACGTTAAACAGCGCGATAGTCATAATGCAAACAAAGCCGGATTTGAATTCAAGTAGATGACATGATGGGGTATGAATTATTGTCTGCTGCATTAACGATGTGACTGAAAAGAATGATGTTCGTAGTCGATGGAAGCTTGAACGATGCGGTGATGTGTTTTCCGACTACTTTCACTTTCATAATTTCGTTGCCATTGATTTCGTTACGCGCACAGATTACCCTTCACAGTATTTGTGGTCAGCAAAATGCTCGTGGCACCAGTCGCTGCAAAAGGTGAACACCTGAAGTTAATCTACAGCTCTGCAGCATTCTGATTTGAAAGTTCCTGCCCGATTAAACCTATGTGCCGGACCGGAACTCAAACCTGGGACCATCACCTACTGAGGCAAGTGCGCTACCGACTTAGTTATCCAGACACGACTCACGACCCGCCCTCACAGCTTAATACTTCCGCCTTCCAAACCTAACAGAATTACTCCTACATACGTAGCAGGGCTAGCACTCTTGGGAGAAAGAATATTGCGGAGACATGGCTAAGCCACAGTTTGGGGGCGTAGGTTCAACTCCCGGTCAGGCACACAGTTTTAATCAGCCAAGAACTTCTACACAACACTGACCACAGAAGTACCGCAAAGATGCGAGACCGGAGCAGTTGTGTGAAGGAGCAGTGAAACATCTAGCACGTAAAAGCCTTTAGAAAACATCTCAGGAAACTCCTATCACTGTTGTAACAGTATTCGCGAACAAAAACTATTCGTAACATCTCAGGTATAGAAAAAAATGCGCAAGTTAATCGAACAGCCACCACTGACTTTTGTTATCTGTAGTAGCTGAGTTCAAAACAACGGTGTACGATTGTATTCATGCTGGACCACAATGTTTCTTCTCAGAAATGTGCTATTACTGTGTATTGTTACTACGATGAGGTGACAAAAGTCAAGGGGGGTGATATGCACGTATACCGATGGCGGTACTATCACGGACACAAGACATAAAAGAGCGGTAATCGGCTGAGCTGTAATTTGTACTCAGGTGAGTCATATGAAAAGGTTTCCGGCGACAAGAATTAACAGACTTCGAACATGGAATGGTAGTTGGCGCTAGACGTGTGGGACCTTCCATTTCGGAAATCGTTTGGGAATTCAATATTCTGAGATCTTTCGTGTCAGAAGTGAGCCGAGAATACCATATTTCAGACATTACCTCTCACCACGGAGAACGCAGTGACAAAAGGTCTTCACTTAACGAGCGAGAGCAGCCACGTTCGCGTAGAGTTGCCAGTGTAAAAGAAAAGGAAAACTACGTGAAATAACGGCAGATATCAATGTTAGACGTACGACGAACGTATGCGTTAGGACAGTGCGACGAAATGTGACGTTAATGGGCGATGGCAGCAGACGACCGACGCGAGTGCCTTTGCTTTTTAGCACGTCGTCACCTGCAGCGCCTCTCCTGAGCTCGTCAGTATATCGGTTGGACCCTAGACAACTGGAAAACCGTGGTGGCCTTGTCAGATGAATAGTTCAAATGGCTCTGAGCACTATGGGACTTAACATCTGTGGTCATAAGTCCCCTACAACTTAAAACTACTTAAACCTAACTAACCTAAGGACATCACACACATCCATGCCCGAGGCAGGATTCGAACCTGCGACCGTAGCAGTCGCGCGGTTCCTGACTGAGCGCCTAGAACCGCTAGACCACCGCGGCCGGCTGTCAGATGAATCCCAATTTCAGTTGGTAAGAGCTGGTAGTGTTTGAGTGTGGCGCAGACCCCACGAAGTCATTGACCCAAGTTGTCAACAAGGCACTGTGCAAGCTGGTGGTGGCTCCACAATGGTGTGGGCTGTGTTTACATGGAATGAACTGGATCTTCTGGTCCATCTCAGTCGATCATTGACTGGAAACGGTTATATTCGACTATATGGAATCCATATGCTGCCATTTACGGACTTCATGTTCAAAAGCTACGACGAAATTTTTAATGGCCACTAATGTTCGCGATTGGTTTGAAGAACATTCTGGACAGCTTCAGTGAATGAATTAGCTACCCAGATCGCCCGACATGAAACTCATCATAATAGAGAGGTCGGTCAGTGCACATCATCCTGCACTAGCAACACTTGCACAACTATGGACGATTGTAGATGCAGTATGGCTCAATATATCTGCAGGTAGCTTCCAACGTCTTGTTGAGTCCATGCCACGTCGAGGTGCTGCACTACGCCGGGCAAAATGAGGTCCAACACGATATTACCAGGAATCCCATGAGTTCGGTCACCTCTGTGCAGTACTTACAGACAAACACAAAAGATAAAGAAAAAGAAAACTGGGTTGTTGTGCCATATCAGGTTCCTCTTCAATAGCACACCATTCGAACCGCTGCTGGGGGTCTTCTTCTGGTCTCGTGGTGTCTCCGCTTGGCTGAACACTCGTCAGCTACTTTAGTAGTAATATAAAGAGAAACGCGGCGAGGCCTATCAGCTTAGATTTTACCTTCAATGAAAACGCCAACGACAGCTCCTGTCTCACACAAGAGAGACATCCTGTAGAGGCATCGTGTAAACCTGCTCGAGGGTACATCTTCCGTGCTCATCCGTACTGAACAATCGAGGCTCTTTCTTTCGAAGGAACATACTTATTAACTGGAATTCGCTGCGCTCCAGCTTTATTTGAGTAGAAGGCAAGTACAGTGAGAGACGAGAACAATAAAACACTTCCTGTCACTGTGAGGCGAGGCGTTTATGAGCAAATGTTTACTTGGCAGCAAGCGCGCGATAGTCTCGGCCTTGAACAGTGAGGCTGGGCGAAGAATGCAGCCGTCATCGATGACGTAAGTGAGCGCCGTTGCTGTGCAACTCAGGCCGTAAACAGGTCGACGACAACTCGACGCGAAATACTCTGGCCGCCAGCGTCGAGGAAGCGGACGTTTACCACTGCTTTAAAGATAACTTCAAAACATGGAGGGACGATCACGGTGTAACGTCCCGTCGACAACAATGTCGTTTAGGGACGGAACGCAAGTGCCAATCGAGGAGGTACAGAGAAGAAACTAGTACGTATCCTTTTCCAAAAGGGACCATTTCGTGATTTGCTAGAAGAGATTTCGGGAAACCATGAAAAAATGAATTCTGGATGGCCGGTTGGGTATCTGAACCGGCGTCCTCCTGAGTGATTTACATACAATTACTTAGCTTACCACCACTCCCACGAAATGGTCTGACGAAATATTAATCTACTTTAAATTTACCTGAAGAGGGGCGCATAGAACCCATAGTATTTTTGTTTAATTGAGTTCCCAATGTTATTTGGTTGTTTGATATTTTTACTATCACGACAAATACTATATTTGTAACCATCGACAAATAAACGACCAGACGTACACAGTTTTTCTTAAAATGTATGGCCAGCTGGAGTAGCCGAGCGGTTCTAGGCGCTACAGTCTGCAACCGCGCGACCGCTACGGTCGCAGGTTCGAATCCTGCCTCGGGCATGGATGTGTGTGATGTTCTTAGGTTAGTTAGGTTTAAGTAGTTCTAAGTTCTAGGGGCCTGATGACCTCAGAAGTTAAGTCCCATAGTGCTCAGAGCCATTTGAACCATTTTAAAATGTATGCCTCATGATATCCGAAACTCCTCATGCCTGCAATCAGGAAGGAACCGAAAACTGCTTTGCAGCTGGACACTTTGATCTGCAGACGCTTGGTCCAAGGAAGAGGGACGGGTTTCGAATGCCAAAGTAAAACGACGATAACTAATGGAGTAAATAAGTTTATGCAGTTATACAATGAGTTACAATATGGCAGAATCCGATAAATCGTCGGATGTGCTTTCGACATTACAAGTTGCAGGATGATAATTTTGATACGGACACGAAAACATAAAAGGCATGTACTACATTAAACGAACGCAATTTTCCCGCATGCGCAAGACATCTTCAAAGCTTCGAAGGAAAAATAAAGCTCGTTGACATATTGAGAAAAGTTTCTGCTTTTTCCGACACTTTGGTTACAAACCATGCGTAACGCAATATTTTAGTAACAATCGGTGGTGAAAACTGGCGATAAACCACTGAATGTATTTTATAGCATCTTTTTCGAGAAGCAATTTCTCGTTCCTTATCAATCAAATATGAAGAAGTTTGTAGGCGCGCTTGATAAAGTTTTTAAATTCCCTATAGAAATAAAAGTCACGTAACATTTGCTGTAATGGTTGGTTGGTTGTTTGAGGTTTAAGAGACCAAACAGCAAGGTCATCAGTCCCTTGTTTCAAATATGGTCCATTCCGCTAATGGGACATCTCAAGAAAGTCAGAACAATAACAGGGAAAAAGCTAAAAATGTAAAAGGGCAGTCATGTTGTCAATGGTAAAAACAAAATGAGGGAAGTCAGCAAGAGAACGAACCCAACGCTATGCTGAAGCAGCATAGGCAAGACCACCTGTGACTTAAAAGGTGCAACAGCTAGAATGTAGAAGTACGTATGGGAAAAGGAGACTAACCAATCCTTAAAAAAAAAAAAAGGTAAAAACAGAGTAAAAGGGGAAGAAAAGAGGATCTCGGGCAGGGAGGTGAATCGGGAATCTCCGAACACGGCGTACAGTGGGAGACACCCAAACACTCACCGCCCTGCCCCAACACCAGAGAGAGATTAAAAACCTTAAAACTGAGAATAAAAACCACTTTCCCGGAGGAAACCGAGAACCAGAGAGACCATCCGGTAATCGTGAGCCAACATCAAAGGTAAAGTATGGGGGAGTCTGTACTTAGCACGCAGAGCCAAAGGAAGGGGGGCATTCAACGAAAATGTGGACTACTGACTGGAAGGCTCCACAACCACAAAGTGGGGGTGGCTCATCACGCAAAAGAAAACCATGGGTCAGCCTGGTATGGCCAATGCGGAGACGACATAGTGTGGTCGAGTCCTTTCGGGAGAGGCGAAAGGAAGAACGCCACGGGCCTGGTGTCACCTTAATCGCACGAAGTTTATTAGACAGGGGAGTAGCCTCCCAAGAATTGGCCCTTGACTGTGCGAAGTGGGCCAAACGATCAGCGAGCTCATTACCCGGGATACCCACATGGCCAGGGACCCAAAGGAAGTCAATGGAACAAGCAGCACGGTGAATATCAGCGAGATGGTCATGGATGGCAGAGACCAAGGGGGTGGCGCGAAAAACACCGGTCAATAGCAAGAAGGCCACTCATCGAGTCCGTGCATAACAAAACGCGGTTGTGTTGGGACTGTTTAATAAAGGCAAGGGCCTGGGAAATTGCCATCAATTCCGCAGTAAACACCCCACACGTTGGTGGCAGCAGGTGATTTTCCGTTCCAACAGAGGACGTGAAGGCATACCCCACATGATCAGCAGATTTAGAGCCATCAGCGTAAAAAACAACAGCATCCCGAAACTCCCATAAAATTTGGCGGAAAAAGGAACGGAACACCACCGGGGGGATGGAATCTTTCGGACCTCAGCGGAGATCCATCCGAATTTGAGGCCGAGGAACTAACCAAGGGGGGGTGGAGGGGAGGGAGCGAGGAAGACAGGACAAAGAAAAAAAAAAAAAAGCTCCGTCTTTAGGCCACAAGTGGCCCTTCCGGGACCGTCCGGCCGCCGTGTCATCTTCCGAGGAGGATGCGGATAAGGAGGGGCGTGTGGTCAGCACACCGCACTCCCGACCGTTAGGACGGTATTCTTTGACCGAAGCCGCTACTAATCGGTCGAGTAGCTCCTCAATTGGCATCACGAGGCTGAGTGCACCCCGAAAAATGGCAACAGCACATGGCGGCGGGATGGTGACCCAACCAAGCGCCGGCCACGCCCGACAGCGCTTAACTTCGGTGATCTCACGGGAACCGGTGTAGCCACTGCGGCAAGGCCGTTGCCCAGACAGGACAAAGAAGGAAGCTGAAAATCACGGCAAAGAGACGCAAGGCGGAGCCCAACCAGTAAACCCACCCGTGAGCGGGAGTCAGGTGTGCGACGTCCATGGTCTGGGAACAGGATAGAATAGGAAGGATGAGTGGGAGAGGAACGGATAGCGAGTGCATAAGACACCAGAAGCTGGGACCGCCGAACGGAAAGGGGGGGGGGGGATCCCAGCTTCAACCAGGAGACTATCAACAGGGCTAGTAGGGAAGGCACCGGTGGCCAAACGGATACCACGATGGTGTACTGGATCCAGCATGTGCAGTGTGGAAGGAGCAGCTGAACCATAAACTTGACAACCATAGTCCAAGCGAGACAGAACTAGAGCACGATAAAGACGGAGAAGGAGGGAACGGTCCGCACCCCAAGAGGAGTGGGCAAGGAAGCGAAGGACATTGAGTTTACGGAAACATCCTACCTTCAGGAGTCTGATATGGGGCAGCCAAGTGAGCTTGTTGTCGAAAAGAAGACCCACGAAACGAAACTGTGTGACCACAGGCAATCGTTGTGCAGCGAGATAGAGCTCTGGATCAGGGTGGATCGTAGTACGGCGACAGAAGTGGACCACCCGCGATTTTAAAGGAGAGAATTGAAACCCGTGTGAGAGGGTCCATGCAGAGGCACGCCGTATAGCTCCCTGGACCAGCCGTTCTGCAGATGCCATCGAGGAGGAACTAACCCAAATGCGGAAATCATCCACATACAGGGCAGAGGCGACCAAGGGACCGACAGAGGCCACAAGTCCATCGATAGCAATGAGGAAAAGAAGGACACTCAAGACAGAACCCTGTGGGATGCCCGTCTCCTGAGTCTGTGGAGAACTAAAAACAGTACCAACTCGAACTCGGAATGACTGATGGAACAGGAACTGGCGGATAAAAATCGGGAGTGGGCCCCGAAGACCCCACTGATGAAGGGAAAGTAAGATGTGATGGCGCCAGGCCGTGTCATAGGCCTTGCGAAGGTCAAAAAACACTGCAACCAAATGGCGGCGCTGGGAAAAAGCCTGCCGAACTGCGGATTCCAAGCGAAGTAAATGATCGATTGGAGACCATCCCTCTCGAAAGCCACACTGATAAGGGGACAATAGATCCCGAGATTCGAGGACCCAATTGAGCCGACGGGCTACCATCCGTTCAAGTAACTTACAAACAACATTGGTCAACAGATAGGGGGTTCTTACCAGGCTTAAGGACAGGAACCACGATGCTATCCCTCCACTGAGAAGGGAAGTCACCCTGGAGCCAGATACGGTTAAACACCCGAAGAAGATGTTGCCGTTGTGGAGCACTGAGATGTTGAAGCAGTTGGTTATGAATGGAATCTGGGCCAGGGGCCGTACCATGAGAAGAAGATAGAGCAGAAAGAAATTCCCATTCAGTAAAAGGTTCGTTGTAAGATTCTGACTCACAAGGGGTGAAACATAAGGTGGAAGGTTCAGCCCGCTGTTTCTGGTGAAGGAAAGCAGCTGAATAGGAGGCTGATGCTGATGCCACTGCAAAATGGGTCGCAAGATGTTCTGCAAGAACTAATGGGTCCGAAACGGTACCATGACCGGCACTGAAATGAGTAGGGGAGCCATCATTAAGAAGGCACAAGTCGTGGTCTGCAATAAACTGGTCTATAAGAAGACCTCGTCTAGACGGAAAGGCACTGCCCCACAAGGGATGATGAGCATTAAAATCCCCAAGGAGGAGGAAGGGAGGAGGAAGTTGCTGAAGGGCAGTTAAGGCAGCAGGTGTAAGAGTCCTGTCAGGAGGGAGATAAAGATTGCAAACTGTGACCGCAGAGTCTAAGTGGACCCTAACAGCAACCGCTTCCAATGTAGTTTGAAGAGGAATCCACGTGCTAGCAATGTCTGTACGGACCAACGTACAAACGCCACCAGAAGCCCGCAGGGGTCCGACCCGATTTCGACAGAAAACACGGAACCCACGGAGGGTCGGTGAGTGAGCATCAGTAAAATGAGATTCCTGGAGAACCACACAAGCAGCAGAGTAGGACGAAAGAAGGGATATCAATTCCGAAAGGTGACGATAGTATCCATTACAATTCCATTGGAGAACCACAGAACGATGATTTAAATGGGGGCTGAACACGCTAAAGCCAGTCATACCGCCGGGTCCCCACCCGTCACCGACAAGGAGGGGGCAACATCCATGAACGACAGGTCAGAATCCGGTTGTGAAGTCGGAGAAGGGACCTCCGGTGAAACCAGAGGCTCTTTGACCCGGGACTTATATTTCTTCTTCTTTTCAGGCTGAGATCGAGGAGGGCTGTGTGGCATAAAGGAGCCAGCTGCAGCAAGATCAGGAACAGAAAGAGACCGGGCGACCTGGGGGCCGACAGACCGCGGCTCTCGCGGTGTTCGCGCGGCAGCAGACCTTTGGCCTTGAAGGTGCCGGGAAGGGGCATCCCGGGAGAGGCGCCCTTGACCGGCAGACGCCGAAGGAGTGGGACACTTCTCCGGCTGGGGAGGGGGAGCAGCGCCCAGAGGAGAAGGTGTGGGAGCCGCAGGGGAGGGGGGGAGGAGAGAGGTCCGGGATGGGGGTAAGGAAGGGGGGGTAAGGAAGGGGGATGAAGGGATGAAGATGTAACCAAGGCGTAACTAGATGTCATGGACACAGGGTGAAGACGTGTATATTTCTTACGGGCCTCTGTATAGGTTAAATGATCGAGGGACTTATACGCCTGTATTTTCTTTTCCTTCTTATATACTGGGCAATCTGGTGAACGTGGAGAATGACTACCATGACAATTTACACACACAGGAGGAGGAACACAGGGACTCCCCTCTTGGAGTGGACGTCCACAGTCACCACAGAGAGGGGCCTGTGAAAAGCGGGAAGACATGTGCCCAAAACGCAAGCACTTAAAATACCTCATAGGAGGTGGGATGTACGGCTTCACATCACATTGATAAACCATAATCATAACTTTCTCAGGGAGGGTATCCCCTTCAAAGGCCAGGATAAAGGCACCAGTATCAATGCGATTGTCTTTAGGACCCTTCTGTACACGCCGAACAAAGTGAACACCCCGCCGTCCGAGATTGTCCCGAAGTTCCTTATCAGTTTGAAGGATGAGGTCCCTGTGAAAAATCACACCTTGTACCATATTTAGAGACTGGTGGGGGGTAACGGACACAGGAATTGTGCCAAGATGGGTACAGGCACGAAGGGCCGCAGATTGGGCAGCTGAAGCAGTTTTGATCAGCAACGAACCCGACTGCATCTTGCTCAGGGAGTCCACTTCGCCAAACTTGTCTTCAATGTGTTCCACAAAGAATAAAGGTTTGGTATTGGTGAAAGTATCTCCATAAGTCCTGGTGCAAACTAGATAACTGGGGAAAGGTTTCGCCCCTAGCCGACGGGCCTGACCCTCTTCCCAGGGGGTAGCCATGGAAGGGAAGGCCGAAGGGGCAAGAGAAGCAGCACTTGAAGAATCAGTTCCACGCAGAGAGACGGCCGCAGAAGAACGGCCTGAGTTCTGGACCCGTATGCGTTTCATGTGCATAGCGTCCGCCCTGATACCACCCACTCCGATCAGGGGCTCTCCCCACAGGTGCCACCCAGCCACAGCAAGGGCCGTCTGGCACGGCGGCCATTGCCTGCAGTTCCGATGCTCCAGGATGACGAGCAACCACTCCAAGGCATGCATGAGGAGGTCACAGTTCAGGTATCAGAAGTGTGATCCCTGTGTGTACAGGGGGCTCAACCAAAAGGGTACATAGCGACCCCACCACACGGGCTGGCTACCGTGCTGGCTATGCACCCTAGCATCTGACAATGACGTGAAAGAAGAGGTGGAATGTACTAGGAGGGCGCACGTCGGAGACACTAGGTAAGGTGCTCTTCCCCAAATGGCTCACACTACGGAGGAGAAATTATGTAATGGAGGTCAAACCCCAGAGGGGGACCAAGGAATGCCAAATGGAGGAGATGATTACGCAACAAAGCCGAATTGTAAAACCAACAGAACCAGGAGGATAGCGGGGGCCAACATACGCAAGGACACCAAGAGAGGGGGAGGAGAGGGGGAGAGGAGAAGGGGGCCGGGAAAGGAGCAAGGAGGGGAAAGGAGCATGGAGGGGAAAGGAGGGGAAGGGGAAGGAAATGCAGCCCTGGAGAGAAAGAAGGCTGCAATAGCTCGGGGCCCTGTGCTCGCCCCGCACGTATCCACAAAAGAGTTGTGGACACCCTGGAGGAATTTGCTGTAATAATAAAAAAAGTAGTTAACAGCGAAATAACATTGGAAATTCGATAGAAGTTCCTGCAAATACGCGTATCTTTTCATTATATTACATTTCAACTGTAATATGACGAAATAACATGACTAGTGTTGAAGAAAATGTAAATAAAAAAATGACCGGGGCTCGATCCAGTGGTCCACCATCTTCCTCTTGACCGCCCCCACCTCGTGCTCAGAGTGGCAAGTCGCCGGTAAATCATTGACGCGTAACACTTATCTTGCTATCTTTTCGAAATCGCTTAAACACGGCGCCTTACTGCTTGCACATTATGTTGTTCTAATGAACTATCAACAGTGTATGAAGCTTGAAGGAAATCCGTGATGCGAACGTCGTGGCTCAAAAATGGCTCGGAGCACTATGGGACTTAGCTTCTGAGGTCATCAGTCCCTTAGAACTTAGAACTACTTAAACCTAACTAACCTAAGGACATCACACAACACCCAGTCATCACGAGGCAGAGAAAAAATTGCTTCATTCACGACTGATCCCACATAGTGAATGAACTGAAGAATGAAATGACCCTCCCACAGAGTGGAGTCAGAGGGAATACGAAGTCTGTTCAAAAAATTTTAGAACATCAGTAATTTCGCGCCAATGGTATGCTGAAAATGCGGTTGGCATCCTTGCACACGTCTGTGTTTAATGTGTAACCGCCTGAAATTTTATGTTGTATATCTGTTTGTTGTTGTTCAGCGCTGTACTGGATAGAACGTTGTCACACATGGTTAGCGAATTTCGAGCTGCCAGAGTTAGAAGACCAACACGTCTGCATTAAATTACACGTGAAACTCAAGAAAACCTTTACAGAGACGCACCATATTATCAGGAAACCTACAGTGATGAGAGCTTAAGCCGTACTCGGTGTTACGAATGGTCCACACAGTTTAAAAATGGCCGGACGGAAGTTACAAGATGACACTCGTTCAGGACGTCCTTCGACGCCTACCGACGAACGCCCAAGTTGAAAAAGAGAGGCAGGGAGAGAGAGGGAGATATATACTTACACATGATAAATCCCCTTCCCTCGAATATTTTTCTCTCCTTCATACCCCCTCTGTGTTACCACAGATGACGTGTCACTGATCTCATTTGTACTAAGATTGCAGTACACGCGACGTGCCTATTTGCTCCCACCGCCCTTAGTGGAATGCCTAAGTTCCAATAAATATCCACCAGTCTTCTATAGTAGTTGTCTTCCGCTGCGCAGAAAACAGCATACAGGTCGTGAATCCGTTATCTTGAGGCTGTAAGAAACTCTTCCTGAGGAACTGATATTATGTGAACAATTAAATAGTCAGTAAGCATGTGTATGCGGGATGCCGCTCGCTTTTTATTAGCAGAACACAAGAAACTGCAAATTACATTCCACGTTAGAGTCACAAATAATTTCCATTCTTCAACAAAACAATTAACTGCGTATTTCCGTAAATATTATCACACTCTTCTCAACCACATGTCCAAATAACCAGAGTTAGCAAATAAAGTCTCAACTGACACCGACTGCGGCAGAAAACATGTTTGTCCTCCGACACTGGGGAACCAGCTCTCGTCTTACAGCCGAACCATTTCGCCCGCCATCCAAGTTAGGAGCGATCCGAAGATCACCTAACTGCTTCTTCTGCCTCTTCGTTTAGCAGTTGTTTATTATTCTGCTGTTTATTAATACTTGTGAAATACTGGAATGATAGCACACTATTGAGAGATGCTCTAATTTGAAATGTAAGGAAATACGCCGTTTACTTTGTCTAATATTAATAACAGAATATTATTATTTTGGCGCGCAACTTCCGAATGCAGCAGCCAATAGCGGAGAAGGACCGCAATTTTGGCGGTCTTTCTCACAATACCCGTAACGAAAAACCATCTGTCATCGGTACCGCACACCACATTGTCAGTTCGCAGCTCGTGGTCGTGCGGTAGCGTTCTCGCTTCCCGCGCCGGGGTTCCCGGGTTCGATTCCCGGCGGGGTCAGGGATTTCCTCTGCCTCGTGATGACTGGGTGTTGTGTGATGTCCTTACGTTAGTTAGGTTGAAGTAGTTCTAAGTTCTAGGGGACTGATGACCATAGATGTTAAGTCCCATAGTGCTCAGAGCCCTTTGAACCACACTGTCATCTTGCCACTTCTCAATTGCTCTAAGAAGAGCTTCTTGTACCTGAATATCATGGGTGCAAAGCCAGAAATATTACACGCTCATGTCAGGAACGTCAACGACATTGTGCGTGCCAATCGAAGACTCACTGTCCGAGAGACTGCTGAAGAATGTAACATTTTAGTTGGTTCATTTGATGAAATTCTGGCACAGTATCTCCGAATGCAACGTGTTGCCACCATGTTCGTCCCGTGGCTTTTGAGTCAAGACCAGAAAGACCTTCGCTTTTTTATCGGGCAAATCAGAACGAGATATTCTTAAAGAGAATCATAACTGGTGATGAGACTGGGCCTAAGGTTATAATGTTCAATCTTCACAATGGGTCGGGAAAGGTTCTCCAAAATCAAAAAAAGCTCATCATGTGAGGTCAAGTGTCCAAACAAAGGTGACAGTTTTCTTTGACTTCGAAAGATTAGGTCGTCATAAATTTGTGCTACAGGGACAAACTGTTAATCGATGGCATCTGCGAGAAACTGTGAGAAGAAAACAGAAAATTTATGGCTCTTGCATCACGATAACACACCCCGCATTCATCCCTGTTGGTGCGTGACTGTTGCACAAAAAAAGTGAAATCACTGTACTGCCTCATCCTCCGTACTCTCCAGACCTGGGCACTGTAGACCTTTCTCTATTTCCAGTGTTGAAAACCCTGTTGAAAGAACGAAGTTTTGTAACGATATACGAGATAAAAGAAAATTCGCAGACGGCGCTTCGCGCGTTCCAGCAACAGGCGTACCAAGACAGTTTCCGGAAGTGGAAACGGCGTTGGGAGTGCTGTATCAACTACGAAGTAGAGTATTTAGAAGGAGACCACGCACACTAAGTCAAAGGTAATCGTAGAAAAAAATTGTGGTCAAAGTTCCGGAATTTTTGGTATAGGCCTTGTAATAAGTAAGCAACTGAAACGGGAAGATCGTATTCACGCGAGCAATACAGTGAAATGGAAGTGGTGAGTACAATTTCGGTAATGCTTATTACGGCTGGTATTACAGATATTTTAACAGATTGAGGAAAAGAAGATGGAGCTATCTTCCTATACGTTTGCCTGACTGTAGAAACGAGCGATTCACTCTAAAGTACAGCTCAGAAGCGATGTGAAACGGAGATGGCCCCAGTAAAATCAAATGGGAAATTTATCGAGGACAGAAAAAGGGAAGATTACCCAAACACAGGAGTGAGACCACGGAAATCCAGACAAACTGCAAAGTAGTGACCACAAAATGAAAATCCTAAATCCAGCAGCGGATAACAAATGTTCAATCTGAACTCAGTTCCAGTTAATATACGTAAGAGAGAAAACATGTACGCTTAATTAGCGCCTGACAATGCGGCTGATAAAGAAAACCATACCTTTTTCGTCTATTTTGACATGCAACCTCACACCTTCTGTAGTTAAGTGCCCATCGTAGGCTCAAACATTAACTATAATTCAGGAGAATTTTGACAAATCATTAGACGCTACGGAATTCTGCGAGTAAAGTGTAATCTTGCTGTTAAACAGTGTTTACAGATCCTCTGCGAAACGACAGCGTAGCAGGTAATTAACACGTTGGTAGCGGACAGAAACACTGCCCCGTGACGTTATGCGCCAGCCGGTTACGTCACGAGCGGAGGCAGCGGCGCAATCGGAAGATCAGTAGCACATTCTCCCCCTCCCCCCCCCCTCTCTCTCTCTAGGCATTACAATAACTGTGCAGTAAGTGAGACTGAGTTAACTTAGGAGTGAACGGAGCACAGTGCCTACATTGGTTTAACTGAATCATCCATTGGTTTAACTGAATTGTGATCTGTATGCACCATCAACTTTTTTGCTAATTCAAGCCACAAAAAGGAGAGATTGATGACCGCAATGACAACCTACCTTCGAAGGTCTAGTAATCATTACTTGTGCATCTGGTCGTCACTCTCGAGAAAAGATGAAAAGCTGAGAACAGTCTACGTCATTGTACGGTCGAAATTTTCTGAAACAAACTTTGTGGTACCGATATACTGCTTATTATATATTAACTTTTAACTGAAGTATATGTGGTCTTTTAAACTGCTGCTACTACTAGTTTTCAAGGTCAGCCGAACAAAGTCTTGTTCAATCGAACAACTTTCATGTAACGCGTTCCCTTGAGTCTTCTCGATGTCCCTGAAAGAGTTAGGACGCTAAATAAACACAGCACCCACCAGCCATTCTAGGCTTTTGTAAACGGTCCCGTTCGATTTATTAAAGCAACTTTCTAGCAATTTAAAACATTATCGTTCAACCCGCAAACCAAGGTTATCGATTGACACGTTTGTGTGTGTGTGTGTGTGTGTGTGTGTGTGTGTGTGTGTGTGTGTGTGTGTGTGAGCGCCGCGCGCTCCTGATGTCGGTGAAGTGGCTGTGACGGAAGGGCCTTGTTATTCTTTGACGATGAATACCAAGAAATTTATGATTTTAAAAGAAAACATTGTTTACACAAGAATCGTCAATCCAATTACACACGCGAAACAATTTAAAATAATGTTACA
Source organism: Schistocerca nitens (assembly GCF_023898315.1). Taxonomy (NCBI): domain Eukaryota; kingdom Metazoa; phylum Arthropoda; class Insecta; order Orthoptera; family Acrididae; genus Schistocerca; species Schistocerca nitens. Next base: position 433,057,348 of record NC_064614.1, read on the forward strand.
CTTAACATTCCAGGTTCAAAGATTTCTGGGGTTCGAAGTTGGGAGAAGAGTTAGCGGACAATGGGGAAGAGGAAGGCATAGTTAATTAATATTATAGCAGTTAAAGATCAAAACATGCTGTTGTTTCGGAGATGCAAGAAATTAAATGCCACAACATTGTACATTGACACATCGTCTAGGTATTAATACGTTCTCAATACAGGCAGTTGAAGTGAACGCACTGTTTTTCAACTGGTTCCGTTCACAATATCTTACGCTTCACGTGCATATCCAAATTAATTTTTCTAAATATTACTCGAAATGTTGAGTTGCTGTCGACTTTGCCTCAGGAAATAGTTCTACTTCGTCTATTTTCTGTCCCTACTTTTCAGAAATTCATATTTTGAGGCTTGTCCACTGGATATCGCTCAACCCTTTATGTTGTTTAATCTCAGGAAACTGTGGGAGCGTCTTTCAAGTGACAACAAAGACATCATTATTTAGTTAATTTAGGCACTTATACTTTTTATCTAACAGTAATGGTTAGGTACGTATATTCTACACTTAAAACTGTATTTGGTAATGCTAACGTCACTGTGGTATCGTTGACCATGCCTACTGTAACCTCACTAATCCAAAAACAAAAAACAATAGAAAAATCAAAATTGAAAAAGAAACGCCGAATCTTAATATGAGTTCGGGAATGCTGGTGGGTATTTAGTACTTCGTGGTCTGACATTTCATTTGCGATCATTTCAGACATTTTCCAATGATCTCATGAAATACACAGCATATGCGACAGTATTTACGAAATCTTACATAGTACTGAATCTTCTATCCCTTCATTCCATGCTTACTACCAGACTGCAATGAACGAAGGCAAAGTTAACACGGAAATTTTTCTGGGTATGGTGCTGTATCATATTGTAAATAACTACCACTGATGACATCAGTAACAGTTATTTACAATATGACGCAGTACCATGCCCAGAAAATTTCCACGTTAACTGACTCTGGCTGCGGACGCTTATGCAATTACAGCAAGCAAAGTGATTTTCAGTTTACTATATTACTCACTCTTTGGTGGAAACGACAATATTGCGCGGTATCCATTAACGCTTCTCCACAAGGAACAAGTGACCGTGTTTAAATACCTACTGACATCGAAGGAAAGAAGTTTACATTTTACACGTCTCGTCGACACCGTGGTCATTAGAGACGGAGCACACCACCTCAGAATGTTTCACGGATGGGGAACCAACGCGGCATTGGCCTGGAGCGATTTATGGAAATCATGGAAAACTTAAATCCGGGCGGTCGGACTCGGATCTGAACCGTCATCTTCCCAAGTGCGAGTCCAATGTGCTAAAGATTGCGTCACCTCGCTCGGTCGCTGACATGGGGTCAAACACGATGAATGTTTGTTCGGTCAGAAAAGGATTAGGCATTAGTCAACCGTGGCTTGGAAGCTGGAACCATACCAATGTTTACTTACGTCATTTTTTGGAGTGAGTGGAGGGTGGGGTGGAGATAGAGCGAACCTGGACCACGAGCTCCCAGATCTGTCCCATTTTAGCAAGAAAGTGGTTGGTCGATGGGGTTAAAATTAATTTAGCTTTGTACTGATTACATATGAGACAAACCGGACAAAATACTTTTAAAAAATCTCAGCAAAATGCAAATAGCTTAATAGAGCATTGTGACGCCTCTTTTCTTACGTTTAAGAAAATTTTCAAGCACAATGGCTAAGATTATGCTAGAACAAGGATAAATCGCAGAGACATAATACAAACTACGTCATAACGTGACGAGAATGTCTTTTCACAACTGATACACAAGTCACGAAACAATGAACACTTTCAATAGCACTGCATAGCATTCCTTTGCTGATTTCATTCTGATTCTGACTGCTATTCATTGCTGAATTAATGTAAGCGTATGAAGAAAATATAATTTGAAAGCAAAGTGTTACTCAAAGTCGTGTGTATTATATAAGGGGCGTTCAAAAAGAAAAGAGCCGGAGGCATAATTACAGAAACCAGTACCTGTTTGTTAGAAGTACTCACTCTGGCTGTCCAGGCACTTGTCCCACTGTGACACAAAGCGGTGAATGGCTGTCTCATAAAATTCCCGGGGCTGCCATGTTAACCAGTTCCTCATGTACAGCTGAATGTCGTCGTCCACACGAGTGCAGGAAAAGGTTATGTTAACGTTCTTCTTCTCAATAACCAGGGTCAATACTTCTAACATACGCCCCTTATATATTCATTCCCAGTCACAACTTAATTTCAACAACACTGTGAGGCAAGTGGCATATGTTAAAGACGACGTCTGGAGAGTTTTAAGTCGGGTTCACCGGCAATTAAACAGACTGTATATCTGAAATAGCAGTCTACAATTTTCGACATTACGTTAAAGTAGTTCGATGATTTTCCTAATAGACGGCACGGTCAAATGTTTTCAGTGATATATTCAAGTCCCATGAGCTTATATCACAGAGAATTTTGGTTTACAGTGGGGCCTATTTATGAACAACATTTATTATTATAAATTATAAAATATTGCTACGTTTTATCTCATTATCAGTTCGTACGAAAGAAAATTTTCTTGACAACAATTTATGAACCAAAGATATAACACGATCGCATTCCAGTTTCGTGTCGGATTTCATTGTTATAGCTAGATAAAAGTAATCATAGTCTCCGACCACGTACAGTATCCACGCGTGAGTAGTAACATTTTTAAAAAGAATAATGTCTTATTTTCTTTTAGTTAGAGCATACAGGTTATAGGCCATTCGGTGACAGTTAGATGCATTTTCAATAGTAGCACAATAGAAACACCTGACTACTGGATTCGTTCTCGCAATAAGGAAAACTACCTGCGAGAAGACTGGCGGCGGGGGGAGAACCGCTTGCCAAGCGCTTCTAGGAGCTGGCGTATAATGGAAGCTGAGAAAGTGTGTGTGTGTGTGTGTGTGTGTGTGTGTGTGTGTGTGAGAGAGAGAGAGAGAGAGAGAGAGAGAGAGAGAGAGAGAGAGAGCGCACGCCTGTACATGTGTGTTTGCTTGTTTTGTTTTCGCGCTAAGACTGGGTGTTTTGTATTAGTTTTAAACAGGCATTTTTAACTACACTTAGCTGTGATTATGCACAGAACGCCTTCCCGTCATTTATCGACATCAAAACATTGTAAGTTACTGATGTAAAATGATATCAAATTGCCGAAACAGCTCATGCAGTACAGTGTTCTTTGCCTAGCGACTAACAAAAAATGTCTTGGACCTCAACGAACAAAAGGCACTGTCTCACTAAGCCACGGGTTTTAAAGGTCTTGGCATGAAACTGTGTAGTTCTGTAAAACAGCTTTTGGGCGGATTAAGGGCGGTTTTGTGGTTCTGGCGGCCTGGTTTAAGATGAAAAGATCTTGGGATAGACGCCGTACCTCATGCTAGATTCTGCAGGTGAGCTATCAGAACGTCGTGTCGAAGCATTCGACATGCGTCGTATGATGAGAGTAGGCTGCTGCTTTCACATGCGGGGCATAGTTTGACAAGATTAATACTGTTTTATGTGTGTACATTCGAAAGGCAGGTATAATGAGTCCAGAAAATAAAGTAATGGCAATATCCCCGTGTTCGCAGTATCTTAGCATTCTCGAATTCTTAGTCGTACGGTGTGACTTCTGCGAAGCAACTCCCAGTGCTGTCTGAACTAAATGAAAACTCGTGGAGTCTACCTATGAAAGGAGAAACGAGAGATGCGTTATTCGCAGAGGGGACGAATACAGTGGATGAAGTTTGTGAAGGACTGCAAGCGCAGGTGAACTTACGACAAAAGGCAGTGTGCTGCATAGTGCCGAGTTGGTTATACTGCGTTCATCGTAAGAATAAACCTAAGTAAACATCACACTTCGAATTCTTCGCCGTTTGCTGTAGTCTCATTAAATTTTGTTTTACGTGGAGCGGAAGCCAAGTTGTGTTCACAAGAAAGTGTGATATCTGGAACACGTTTTCTGCTGTAAGTTACGCGCACACCGATTCAGCGATAATACGGGACACCACAGCTTAGCGCCGCGTTTGATTTGGACAGCCATGGCCAGCCAGCTGGTCCAACTACTCTGCTGAGTCCGTCTCGGTAGCTGCGCGGCGGATTGCTAGCCGAAGGAGTCCGGGTTCGATTCCGGGCCGGAACTTGGATTTCCTCCACTCGACGACTGGGTATTATGTTGTCCTTACGTTCATGTCAGCATAACTGACATTCCACTACTGAGCTGGATGATGGGCGCGAACTGACGAAAACCAAACAAATCCTAACCTGCAGTAATGTGTGGAATTGCAGTTAAAACGTAAACAGAGATGAGCAGGGAAAACGACATTGCTCAGAATTTCATTTAATTTGTGAACAGAACGAAATAATATATCTCTGACATCCTTCCTTATCCATAACCGAGGAATCCATATCAGTACTGGAACTGTCATCTGCTCCGTTGATAATGAGGCGACCAAACCATTACACACGAAGCCATACGACGCCACATTTTTTCTTTCCTTTTATCGCGTGCTGTTCTGCATTCCTTCAGCGTTCGGCACAGTAACATTGTACAAATGCATTTGTACTCTGTGCTCGATGCCGTGCAAATTATTATTTTCCATGTTTCTACGACTCTCTTCACTCTGGTTAATATCAGACCACATTTATGGTATAAAAACAATGGACATGGTCCAAATAAAGAATATTTGATTTTTCATTCTTGTCCGAAATTCTTTCTTTATTTAAAGTATCCTTAACAAAAATCGCCAATAAAACATCGATAACTAAACATTTATAGTCACAACAAAATCTGGAGTTTTGATGTGACATATAATTACATACAAGACGACGAACATTCATAAAAAACATGATGATTATGTCAGTTGATGCATGTTTGATGAATTTTTATATTTAAATGATGTAGGTATACGAATTGAACGAAAAAATAAAAGACCACACTGAGATTTCAACCTGTGATGCGCAAGAACATTGGTTCCTATTCTCCAACGCTACCGATTAACCAAGGCATCTCGTTTACAAAAACGCGTGCACTAGATTTCATCGGAAAATGTCAAAGCAGACTTTCTCTATAAACTTGCGAAAAACGTTAAGACCAATCCGTTTCTCGCCATTTTTAACAGTGTTCCACGCCGCATGTTTCATTACGGAGCAGGAAGCAATGTCAGCTATTGTCACAGAACATGTTAACAGTACGACCATGACAGTACTACTAGAGTTTACAGGGCCTCCGATTGTACACGATTATTAGAATAAAAACGACATAGCTAAGTACCATTACGAAAAATGTTTCATTTACAGTAATAGTAAAAAAATATCTAAAACATAAGCAGAACCTACTTCCTAGAGCGTACCACCACCTGCGTATGTGAGCTACGGCTGCTGACCAGTCATAGCGTTTGTGTTTGTTTACATCAGGTTTGTTCTTATGACGAAAGAAATACAGTGACTGAGGTACTCACGACATCCAGTTTGTTCGCCTCCTAGGCCGCCCGCAATACATTTTGCGAATACAACCTGTGCAGACACTGCAAAAAATGAGGCGTTCCTACAGATATCCGGATCGGTCACCTGTCAGTTTCGTGGATTCGCTGAGTTTTCGTATGTGTCTGTGGGCAGTTATTCGTTTCTGATGGTTTCCGTTTGAATTTTGCACTCAGAAATACGACAGACATGTCCACGATACGAAGAGTTAACGAAAAATACCAATACCGTCGTGGAAAAGACAGAAGATGGCACTAATGTTGTGTGGAAAACTACAAGTAAGGGTAAAACATGGCATACGGAAATCTGACGATTTGGCTTTTTTCATCATTTTCACTGCTCTTACAACTTGCCACAACGGAATAATCCCGCAGCTAACTTCTTAATTTGATGTACATGAGGAATAATACACGGTGTACATAAAGTCCGGAAACACTTTCAATTATTTATTGCACAAGAACTAAACATTGTACAGATGTCATACATATTGCATTTCGAAGAGAAACTCTGAAAGTATTTTTTTTATATATACAAACATTCGATTGCGACCCATGGGTGACCCGGCAGACGACAATACGGTAATCGAATTCTTGCCATATCCGTCCCAGCATGGGATCGTCGACTGTGGCAGTCCCTTCCCGTACTCTCTTCCGGACCTCTGCTACATCACGTGGCAGAGGCGGTACATACACCAGATCTTTAATGTATCCCACAGAAAAAAGTCAGACGGAGTGAGATCTGTTGATCGGGGAGGCCATTTCATGAAACAGCTGTCCCCTTCTGTAGCACGGCCGATCCATCGATGCGGCAGCTCCTTGTTCAGATGCCCACGGACTTCACGATGCAAATGGGGTAGGGCCACATCCTGCTGAAAGGTGTATTTGAGGCATCAGCCATTGCTGCAACATGTCCAAGTAGGAACATCCAGTGACAGTGCTCTCGGTGAAGAAGAATGGCCCGTACAGTTTTCGACGTGACAAGGCACAAAAAACATTTACCTTTGGGGAATCACGCTCAAGTTCAATGCATTCGTGTGGATGCTTTGTACCCCAGATTCGACAATTATGCCTGCTCACTTTCCCATTAGTGTGAAAAGTGGCTTCGTCGCTAAAAATTAAGCGATCAACAATGCCATCCCCATCCTCATTCAATCGTTGCAACTGCGAACAAAACTCAAAGCGCTTGTCTTTGTCGTAGTCATTGAGCTTCTGCACTAGCTCCAATTTGAATGGTTTCATAGACAGCTTCTCTCGCAGGACTTTCCACACAGTCATTAGAGCCATTTCGATTTCACGGAATGCACGACACACCGATTTCTTTGGAGTCCTTATGAATGTCTCTCGTACGCGCTCCACATTCACTTCACTCACACTGGGACGTCCGCTTCTCTTTGCCGGGCACAAGCAACCCGTTGTAACTAATTTGTTGTGACATTGTGTCAGAGGTAAATGGCCTTCCTCGTTGGTGGCTTCTTACCGTACTTGGTTTTAAACATCCGTTGAACAGCTGTAGCACACTTGTTTTTGTCGAACTCCAACACACAGAAAGCTCGCTCCGCACCTGAACTCGCCACGTTTGAGACTAGTGCTATCGGCAAATTACCAAACAACGATGTGGCGGAAGACATGGAGAAAAAAAAAATCCGGGTTTACTCTTCAAAATGACATATGTATGTTGTCTGTACAATGTTTGGTTCTTGTGCAATAAATAATTGGAAGTGTTCCCGGGCGTTATGTACATCTTGTATTTTGCTCGACATTAATACTTACAACTACCTGCTTCAAAAACACTGTACATGGATTTAATTAGATTAAATCAGGCACTACAGTATAAATGTTACTGCTCCGATCCATTTGTCAGAACAAATTACGCCAGTCAACCACCATTTCTCTAGCTGGAAGATACTTTTTACTTTGGGGAAGCCAAGTTATTTTTGAACCTTACCAGCGCCATACCTTGTGTGGGTGTCTCGGCAGATTGTCGTGTAACGAAACCGCTCTCCCTTCCTCCCCCCCTCCCCTCCCTCACGGCCAAAACAAAAAACAATAATCTCTTGTGCAATACCTGGGCGCCGGAGCAGAAACTCTGCACGAGGCTCTGCAAACATTGCAGAGGCGGTAGACGCGCAGGCTGACCTTGCGGTCGGCTGTGTGAACATGGTTCATAGCAGAGTCTTTACGTTGCAGCAGGAATGAAAACTACTACTCAGCGTCATCGCTTTTTATCTGACTTGAGTCCGGCCCCGGCAGCTGAGCGGTCAGCGCGACAGACTGTCAATCCGAAGGTCCCGGGTTCGATTCTCGGCTGGGTAGGAGATTTTCTCCGCTCAGGGACTGGGTGTTGTGTTGTCCTAATCATCATCATTTCATCCCCATCGACACGCAGGTCGCCGATGAGACATCTAAACTGGTGCAGAGTCGTCCGGAAAATACAGCTCCCTTAATGTGTACGCACAATCTGCACCCATACACCAAAAAGAAAAATTGTTCGACCCAAGTCGCTTTATTGGACTTTTTTTCGCCACGTATACGTTCTGGGAGACGTGATAAACGCTGCGCTACGGAAACGACGGTGAAGGCAGCTTGTGCTTGTGCACTGTTAGCAGCATCAGCTTCTCTTCCCTTCGCGCAAGAGACAGTTGATAGACAACAGTTTTAACAGTCTGAAAGCCAACACAGATAAGATCACAAGTAGTGGTCGCAATGTTCGCGCATGTGACTTCTTCCTATGTTATTGTCTTTTCTTTTTTAAACAAATCGCTTTTTCTGAGCAATGTGTGGATCTCAGTTTTCTTTTTTCTCGAAAAATAAGGAACACGATTTCACTATCGATTCCTTTATGCTGCAGCCTTTTGTCGTTTGGCACTGTGTTTCGAGACATTCTAACTACTACCTCAATTTATTACTCTTTTCCAAGAAACGAGAGCGAAACACCTCGCTGTATGTTATGGCTCACAGCGTTGTACTGCAATTGCGTGCAGCTTATCCGCTACCCATTTCTTAGCGGTCCAAGGTGATAAAACATCATCACGCTACCTGGCAAGACAACTTTGCCTAGCAAGGAGAAGTAATTGTCTTGAGATTACTGGTTTCTTCACACTTTTTCACAGTGCGCCATTGGATAAGTGCGGTCAAAGCGAACGCAATCAATAGATCCCAGAATTGCGATAGCAGTACCAAATAGCAACTTTTAAGTATTCAATACAACTATTTAAGCAGTAAAGTTAGATAAAAGTATCGGTACATAAACTATGGTTGTATAAAATACATGAACTGGTGTTCTGTTCGTTGTCATTCGAAAGCTGGTTCCACATTTCTCAGAGACCAAACAACATAAAACTTAAAGAAGCGACAAACAATAGAAAGTTCTCAAAATACTTTATGTGAATATGAGTTTCTGGAAAACTGAGACACAAGAGAGACGAAGTCAACAAATGAATATTTTGAAATTAAACCTGTGCCAAACAAATTAGGATATGTACATGAAGCATTTTCAGCCGCACCAGATCTGGAACAGTTCCGCCCAGTTCAGCAAACTGCACTGGAAACATATTAACATAGTAACAGTGTGTTACTGTTATCTTCACACCTTATTTGCAATGAAATTATACCGTGACACTAGTAACACCTTTTTCAGATCTTTGGCACAGTAATGCTGATATAGAAGTTAGAAAATGCATTAGAACTATCCGAGGCCACGAGCTAACGCAGTTTAAAGTATTTACGGTTCTGATAAAAGAATTATACCAAAATAAAATTATTACAGATCGACTGTTTTCCAAAACCAAATTTTCTGGGAATATGTCAGTAACGAAACGAAATTAGTAGAAGTTTCGGCTCCGTTAAGTCTGTATTGAAAACTATTAAATTCACCATAAGCGTACGAGTAAGATCTTAACCTCCATGGCTTTGGCGCGACACAACACCTTATAAGTTTCCAACGCTGTTTTTAGAATAGAAAGCTTTCACAATTCGTGCTTACCGAAATGGTTACTAGCACTAGGAGTGTGTTCTCAAACGTGTTTGGTCCGAAAATTAAGAAGAAAGATTTATACATAAAACGAAACCGACATTGTGCATAAGCATGATAATTCTTACGACAGAAATAAAGAATATTTATACATGAAAGAAATGAGGCGCATCTTCTAAAGAGATTTAAACACTTCTCTCGGTCCGTAAATTTCATGTAACACGACGGTTCCTTGGGGCAGCCACATCTCAATCGACGGCACCTCACTGAAAACAAACATTCTGTGCACCAGTAGTTACGGAAGGTTACAGTTTAGCGTCTCGTCGGGGCCTTTACTTGATCAGTTGCAGAATAATTGGTAAAGGAAATGTGCCATGGCCTGTTTTTGGGGCAACCCTAGTGTTTTCATGTGAGTTTAAACAAGTCGTGGGAAGCCTAAATGAGGATAAAATGACGCGCTCTTCCCGAATACTAATCCAACAGCTTAACCACCTCCCATGCCGGGAGTATCTGTTGAGAGGCCACACAAACGTGTGGTTCCTGAAGCGGGGCAGCGGCCTTTTCAGTAGTTGCAGGGGCAACAGTCTGGGGGGGGGGGGGGGTGATTTGGGGAGGAGACCAAACTCCAAACTGCGAGGTCATCGGTCTCATTGGATTAAGGAAGTCGGCCATGCCCTTTCAAAGGAACCATCCCAACATTTGCCTGAGGTGATTTAGGGAAATCACGGAAAACCTAAATCACGATGGCCGAACGCGGGATTGAACCGTCGTCCACCCGAATGCCAGTCCAGTGTGCTGGCCACTGCGCCACCTCGCTCGTTCAACAGGCTAGATGATTGACTGATTTGACCTTTTAACATCAACCAAAATGGCCTTGCAGTGCCAGTAGTGCGAACGGCTGAAAGCAAGGGGAAACTACAGCAGTAATTTTTCTCGGGGGCATTCAGCTCTACTGATCGATAAATCATGATGGCATCCTCTTGGGTAAAATATTCTAGGGGTGAAATAGTCCCCCATCCGTGTCTACAGGTGGGCCCGACTCAGGAGGATGTCATCAGGAGAAGCAAAACTGGCGTTTTAAGGATCGGGGCGTGGAACGTTAGAACTCTTCATCGCGAAGGAGAGTCAGAAAATTTAAACAGGTTGAAGTTTTATATTGTGGGAATTAGTGAAGTACGGTGGCAGGAAGGGCAGGACTGCTGGGTCAGATGAATGCAGAGTTACACTACAAAATCAAATAGAGGTAATCCAGGAGTAGGTTTAATAACGAATAATAAAATAGGTATGCCGGCAAGATACAATCAACAACACAAAAACCGTAGATCAATATGGGGTGGGAGAAAGGATGCCGCCTGGTAGAATGCTGCACAGAGCTTAATATTATCATCGCTAAGATTTGATTTCAGAATCATGAAAGAAGATTGTATACGTGGAAGAGACCTGGAGACACCGGAAGTTTTCAGATTGATTGTTTAAGTGCAAGACAGAAATTTAAAAACAAGATTTTAAACTGAAAGACACTTCCACGGCAGCTGTGAACTCAGATCACAATTTATTGGTTGTCTTCAGTCCTGAGACTGGTTTGATGCAGCTCTCCATGCTACTCTATCCTGTGCAAGCTTCTTCATCTCCCAGTACCTACTGCAACCTACATCCTTCTGAATCTGCTTAGTGTATTCATCTCTTGGTCTCCCTCTACGATTTTTACCCTCCACGCTGCCCTCCAATGCTAAATTTGTGATCCCTTGATGCCTCAAAACATGTCCTACCAACCGATCCCTTCCTCTAGTCAAGTTGTACCACAAACTTCTCTTCTCCCCAATCCTATTCAATACCTCCTCATTAGTTACGTGATCTACCCACCTAATCTTCAGCATTCTTCTGTAGCACCATATTTCGAAAGCTCCTATTCTCTTCTTGTCCACACTAATTATCGTCCATGTTTCACTTCCATACATGGCTACACTCCATACAAATACTTTCAAAAACGACTTCCTGACACTTAAATCGATACTCGATGTTAACAAATTTCTCTTCTTCAGAAACGATTTCCTTGCCATTGCCAGTCTACATTTTATATCCTCTCTACTCCGACCATCATCAGTTATTTTACTCCCTAAATAGCCAAACTCCTTTACTACTTTAAGTGTCTCATTTCCTAATCTAATTCCCTCAGCATCACCCGATTTAATTTGACTACATTCCATTATCCTCGTTTTGCTTTTGTTGATGTTCATCTTATATCCTCCTTTCAAGACACTGTCCATTCCGTTCCACTGCTCTTCCAAGTCTTTTGCTGTCTCTGACAGAATTACAATGTCATCGGCGAACCTCAAAGTTTTTACTTCTTCTCCATGAATTTTAATGCCTACTCCGAATTTTTCCTTTTGTTTCCTTTACTGCTTGCTCAATATACAGATTGAATAACATCGGGGAGAGGCTACAACCCTGTCTCACTCGTTTCCCAACCACTGCTTCCATTTCATGCCACTCGACTCTTACAACTGCCATTTGGTTTCGGTACAAATTGTAAATAGCCTTTCGCTCCCTGTATTTTACCCCTGCCACCTTCAGAATTTGAAAGAGAGTATTCCAGTTAACATTGTCAACAGCTTTCTCTAAGTCTACAAATGCTAGAATCGTAGGTTTGCCTTTTCTTAATCTTTCTTCTAAGATAAGTCGTAAGGTTAGCATTGCCTCACGTGTTCCAGTGTTTCTACGGAATCCAAACTGATCTTCCCAGAGGTCCGCTTCTACCAGTTTTTCCGTTCGTCTGTAAAGAATTCGCGTTAGTATTTTGCAGCTGTGAATTATTAAACTGATAGTTCGGTAATTTTCACATCTGTCAACACCTGCTTTCTTTGGGATTGGAATTATTATATTCTTCTTGAAGACTGAGGGTATTTCGCCTGTCTCAAACATCTTGCTCACCAGATGGTAGAGTTTTGTCATGACTGGCTCTCCCAAGGCCATCAGTAGTTCTAATGGAATGTTGTCTACTCCCGGGGCCTTGTTTCGACTCAGGTCTTTCAGTGCTCTGTCAAACTCTTCACGCAGTATCTTAACTCCCATTTCGTCTTCATCTACATCCTCTTCCATTTCCATAATATTGTCCTCAAGTACTTCGCCCTTGTATAAACCCTCTATATACTCCTTCCACCTTTCTGCCTTCCCTTATTTGCTTAGAACTGTTACCCAAGGATTTCTATTAGCCCTCGTCTTTTTACCTTCTTGATCCTCTGCTGCCTTCACTACTTCATCCCTCAGAGCTAGCCATTCTTCTTCTACTGTATTTCTTTCCCCCATTCCCGTCAATTGTTCCCTTATGCTCTCCCTGAAACTCTCTACAACCTCTCGTTCTTTCAGTTTATCCAGGTCCCATCTCCTTAAATTCCCACCTTTTTGCAGTTTCTTCAGTTTCAATCTGCAGATCATAACCAATAGATTGTGGTCAGAATCCACATCTGCCCCCTGGAAATGTCTTACAATTTAAAACCTGGTTCCTAAATCTCTGTCTTACCATTATATAATCTATCTGATACCTTTTAGTATCTCCAGGATTCTTCCAGGTATACAACCTTCTTTTATGATTCTTGAACCAAGTGTTAGCTATGATTAGGTTATGCTCTGTGCAAAATTCTACAAGGCTTTCAGCCGTTCGCAGTACCAGCACAGCAAGGCCGTTTTGGTTAATGTTATAAGGCCAGATCAGCCAATCATCCAGACTGTTGCCCCTGCAACTTTCGTTTCTTCCCCCCAATCCATATTCACCTACTATGTTTCCTTCTATCCCTTTTCCTAGTGACGAATTCCAGTCACCCATGACTATTAAATTTTCGTCTCCCTTCACTACCTGAATAATTTCTTTTATCTCGTCATACATTTCATCAATTTCTTCATCATCTGCAGAGCTAGTTGGCATATAAACTTGTACTACTGTAGTAGACATGGGCTTTGTGTCTATCTTGGCCACAATAATGCGTTCACTATGCTGTTTGTAGTAGCTAACCCGCACTCCTATTTTTTGATTCATTATTAAACCTACTCCTGCATTACCCCTATTTGATTTTGTATTTATAACCCTGTAATCACCTGACCAAAAGTCTTGTTCCTCCTGCCACCGAACTTCAGTAATTCCCACTATATCTAACTTTAACCTATCCATTTCCCTTTTTAAATTTTCTAACCTATCTGCCCGATTAAGGGATCTGACATTCCACGCTCCGATCCGTAGAACGCCAGGTTTCTTTCTCCTGATAACGACGTCCACTTGAGTAGTCCCCGCCCAGAGATCCGAATGGGGGACTATTTTACCTCCGGAATATTTTACCCAAGAGGACGCCATCATCATTTAATCATACAGTAAAGCTGCATGTCCTCGGGAAAAATTACGGCTGTAGTTTCCCCTTGCTTTCAGCCGTTCGCAGTACCAGCACAGCAAGGCCGTTTTGGTTAATGTTACAAGGCCAGATCAGCCAATCATCCAGACTGTTGCCCCTGCAACTACTGAAAAGGCTGCTGCTCCTCTTCAGGAACCACATATTTGTCTGGCCCCTCAACAGATACCCCTCCGTTGTGGTTGCACCTACGGTACGGCCATCTGTATCGCTGAGGCACGCAAGCCTCCCCACCAACGGCAAGGTCCATGGTTCTATAAAGAAATTGGAAAAAAGTTAGGAAATTAACGAGATGGGACCCGTATAAAATGGCAAAAACAAGGGTTGTTGAGAGTTTCAGAGGGAGCATTAGGCAACGACTGTATTTCTTTCCCCCATTCCTGTCAATTGTTCCCTTATGCTCTCCCTGAAACTCTCTACAACCTCTCGTTCTTTCAGTTTATCCAGGTCCCATCTCCTTAAATTCCCACCTTTTTGCAGGGGAAAGGAATACAGAGAATACGAATACGTAACTCGGAGAGATAATATAGTGAAGGTAGTAGAGATTCAAATAGGTAAAAAGACAAGGTCTAGTAAAAATCCTTCGATAACACAGGAGATGATACTGAATGTAATTGATGAAAAGACAAAATATAAAAATGCAGCAAATAAATCTGACGATAGGGAATACAAACATCTAAAAATGAGACTGACAGGAAATGCAAGGATTTAGAAGCACATTTCTCTAGGGGACAGATAGATACCGCCTATAGGAAAAACAGAATCAGCAGTACGAATAGGAAGAGCTCAGATGAAAAAACCAGTCCTAAGCGAAGAAGGGAACCCGAAGGTTGGAAGGAGTATATAGAGTATCTATACAAGGGAGACGTACGTGAAAGCAATATTACAGAAATGGAAGAGGATGTAGATGAACATCAGATGCAACGTACGATACGGCGAGAAGAATTTGAGGGAGCATTGAAAGATCTGAGTCAAAACTAGGCCCCGGGAGTAGACGACATTCCGTCACAACTACTGATAGCCTTGGAAGAGCTAACCAAGACAAAACTCTTCCATCTGGTGTGCAAGATGTATGTGACAGGCGAATTACCCTCAGACTTCAAGAAGAATGTAGTAATTCCAATTCCAAAGAAAGCAGTTCCTGACAAGTGTGAAAACGATCGAACTATCAGTTTAATAAGTCATGGTTGCAAAATACTAAGGTGAATTCTTTACAGAAGAAGGAAAAACTGCTGGAAGCCGACATCGGTTTGGATTCCGGAAAAATGTAGGAACACGCGAGGCAAATCCGACCCTACAATTTGTCTTAGAATGTAGGTCACGGAAAGGCGAATCTACATTTATAGCATTTGTAGGCTTGGAGAAACCTTTTGAGAAAATGCAACACGGAAACAACAGAAGAGTTGATAGCTTAAATTATTTGGGAGAATGGATACAATCAAATGGATGGCTTAGCTCACCCAAAATCGATGTAATAAATGATGAGTATCATTGCAGGCGAAAAGTAAGGAAAATATTGCGAAAAATTTAGGACCACTAAACATCAAAGTTAACAACTGGACTAAGAGGAAAAATCAGGGTTTATACAGAAATATGGAAGCAATTTCGGGCCCAATCAGGAAGAGGAGATTAAAGTTTTATAGTCATGCTCACAGAATGAATGGTAATAGGCTAACCAAGTAAATTTGGCATTATATATATATATATATATAATCAGGAGAAAGAAAACTGGCGTTCTACGGATCGGAGCGTGGAATGTCAGATCCCTTAATCGGGCAGGTAGATTAGAAAATTTAAAAAGGGAAATGGATAGGTTAAGGTCAGATATAGTGGGAATTAGTAAAGTTTGGTGGCAGGAGGAACAAGACTTTTGGTCAGGTGAATACAGGGTCATAAATACAAAATCAAATAGGGGTAATGCAGGAGCAGGTTTAACAATGAATTTAAAAAATAGGAGTGCGGGTAAGCTACTACAAACAACATAGTGAACGCATATTGTGGCCAAGACAGACACGAAGCCCACGCCTACAACAGTAGTACAAGTCTATATGCCAACTAGCTCTGCAGATGACGAAGAAATTGAAGAAATGTATGATCAGATAAAAGAAATTATTCAGATAGTGAAGGGAGACGAAAATTTAATAGTCATGGGTGACTGGAATTCGTCAGTAGGAAAAGGGAGAGAAGGAAACATAGTAGGTGAATATGGATTGGGGGGAAGAAATGAAAGAGGAAGCCGCCTTGTAGAATTTTGCACAGAGCACAACTTAATTATACCTAACACTTGGTTCAAGAATCATAAAAGGAGTTGTATACATGGAAGAAGCCTGGAGATACTGACAGGTTTCAGATAGATTGTATAATGGCAAGACAGAGATTTAGGAACCAGGTTTTAAATTGTAAGACATTTCCAGGGGCAGATGTGGACTCTGACCACAATCTACTGGTTATGAACTGTAGATTAAAACTGAAGAAACTGCAAAAAGGTGGGAATTTGAAGAGATGGGACCTGGATAAACTGAAAGAACCAGAGGTTGTACGAGGTGTATTCAAGTTCTAAGGCCTCCGATTTTTTTTCTAATTAACTACTCACCCGAAATCGATGAAACTGGCGTTACTTCTCGACGTAATCGCCCTGCAGACGTACACATTTTTCACAACGCTGACGCCATGATTCCATGGCAGCGGCGAAGGCTTCTTTAGGAGTCTGTTTTGACCACTGGAAAATCGCTGAGGCAATAGCAGCACGGCTGGTGAATGTGCGGCCACGGAGAGTATCTTTCATTGTTGGAAAAATCCAAAAGTCACTTGGAGCCAGGTCAGGTGAGTAGGGAGCATGAGGAATCACTTCAAAGTTGTTATCACAAAGAAACTGTTGCGTAACGTTAGCTCGATGTGCGGGTGCGTTGTCTTGGTGAAACAGCACACGCGCAGCCCTTCCCGGACGTTTTTGTTGCAGTGCAGGAAGGAATTTGTTCTTCAAAACATTTTCGTAGGATGCACCTGTTACCGTAGTGCCCTTTGGAACGCAATGGGTAAGGATTACGCCCTCGCTGTCCCAGAACATGGACACCATCATTTTTCAGCACTGGCGGTTACCCGAAATTTTTTTGGTGGCGGTGAATCTGTGTGCTTCCATTGAGCTGACTGGCGCTTTGTTTCTGGATTGAAAAATGGCATCCACGTCTCATCCATTGTCACAACCGACGAAAAGAAAGTCCCATTCATGCTGTCGTTGCGCGTCAACATTGCTTGGCAACATGCCACACGGGCAGCCGTGTGGTCGTCCGTCAGCATTCGTGGCACCCACCTGGATGACACTTTTCGCATTTTCAGGTCGTCATGCAGGATTGTGTGCACAGAACCCACAGAAATGCCAACTCGGGAGGCGATCTGTTCAACAGTCATTCGGCGATCCCCCAAAACAATTCTCTCCACTTTCTCGACCATGTCGTCAGACCGGCTTGTGCGAGCCCGAGGTTGTTTCGGTTTGTTGTCACACGATGTTCTGCCTTCATTACACTGTCGCACCCACGAACGCACATTCGACACATCCATAACTCCATCACCACATGTCTCCTTCAACTGTCGATGAATTTCAATTGGTTTCACACCACGCAAATTCAGAAAACGAGTGATTGCACGCTGTTCAAGTAAGGAAAACGTCGCCATTTTAAGTATTTAAAACATTTCTCATTCTCGCCATTGGCGGTAAAATTCCATCTGCCGTACGGTGCTGCCATCTCTGGGACGTAATGACAATGAACGTGGCCTCATTTTAAAACAATGCGCATGTTTCTATCTCTTTCCAGTCCGGAGAAAAAAAAATCGGAGGCCTTAGAACTTGAATGCACCTCGTACAGAGTTTCAGGAAGAGCATAAAGGAACAATTGACAAGAATGGGGGAAAGAAATACAGTAGAAGAAGAATGGGTAGCTTTGAGGGATGAAGTGGTGAAGGCAGCAGAGGATCAAGTAGGTAAAACGACGAGGGGTAATAGAAATCATTGGGTAACAGAAGAAATATTGAATTTAATTGATGAAAGGAGAAAATATAAAAATGCAGTAAATGAAGCAGGCAAAAGGGAATACAAACGTCTCAAAAATGAGATTGACAGAAAGTGCAAAATGGCTAAGCAGGGATGGCTAGAGGACAAATGTAAGGATGTAGAGGCTTGTCTCACTAGGGGTAAGATAGACACTGCCTACAGGAAAATTAAAGAGACCTTTGGAGAGAAGAAAACCACTTGTATGAATATCAAGAGCTCAGATGGCAACCCAGTTCTAAGCAAAGAAGGGAAGGCAGAAAGGTGGAAGGAGTATATGGAGGGTTTATACAAGGGTGAAGTACTTGAGGACAATATTATGGAAATGGAAGAGGATGTAGATGAAGATGAAATGGGAGATAAGATACTGCGTGAAGAGTTTGACAGAGCACTGAAAGACCTGAGTCGAAACAAGGCCCCGGGAGTAGACAACATTCCATTAGAACTACTGATAGCCTTGGGAGAGCCAGTCCTGACAAAACTCTACCATCTGGTGAGCAAAATGTATGAGACACGCGAAATACCCTCAGACTTCAAGAAGAATATAATAATTCCAATCCCAAAGAAAGCAGGCGTTGACAGATGTGAAAATTACCGAACTATCAGTTTAATAAGTCGCGGCTGCAAAATACTAACGCGAATTCTGTACAGACGAATGGAAAAACTGGTCGAAGCCGACCTCGGGGAAGATCAGTTTGGATTCCGTAGAAATATGGGAACACGTGAGGCAATACTGACCCTACGACTTATCTTAGAAGCTAGATTAAGAAAAGGCAAACCTACGTTTCTAGCATTTGTAGACTTAGAGAAAGCTTTTGACAATGTTGATTGGAATACTCTCTTTCAAATTGGCAGGGGTAAAATACAGGCAGCGAAAGGCTATTTACAATTTGTACCGAAACCAGATAGCAGTTATAAGAGTCGAGGGGCATGAAAGGGAAGCAGTGGTTGGGAAGGGAGTGAGACAGGGTTGTAGCCTCTTCCCGATGTTATTCAAGCTGTATATTGAGTAAGCAGGAAAGGAAACAAAAGAAAAATTCGGAGTAGGTATTAAAATCCATGGAGAAGAAATACAAAATTTGAGGTTCGCTGATGACATTGTAGTTCTGTCAGAGACAGCAAAGGACTTGGAAGAGCAGTTGAATGGAATGGACAGTGTCTTGAAAGGAGGATATAAGACGAACATCAACAAAAGCAAAACGAGGATAATGGAATGTAGTCGAATTAAGTCGGGCGATGCTGAGGGAATTAGATTAGGAAATGAGACACTTAAAGTAGTAAAGGAGTTTGGCTATTTAGGGAGTAAAATAACTGATGATGGTCGGAGTAGAGAGGATATAAAATGTAGACTGGCAATGGCAAGGAAATCGTTTCTGAAGAAGAGAAATTTGTTAACATCGAGTATCGATTTAAGTGTCAGGAAGTCGTTTTTGAAAGTATTTGTATGGAGTGTAGCCATGTATGGAAGTGAAACATGGACGATAATTAGTGTGGACAAGAAGAGAATAGGAGCTTTCGAAATATGGTGCTACAGAAGAATGCTGAAGATTAGGTGGGTAGATCACGTAACTAATGAGGAGGTATTGAATAGGATTGGGGAGAAGAGAAGTTTGTGGTACAACTTGACTAGAGGAAGGGATTGGTTGGTAGGACATGTTCTGAGGCATCAAGGGATCACCAATTTAGTATTGGAGGGCAGCGTGGAGGGTAAAAATCGTAGAGGGAGACCAAGAGATGAATACACTAAACAGATTCAGAAGGATGTAGACTGTAGTACGTATTGGGAGATGAAGAAGCTTGCACAGGATAGATTAGCATGGAGAGCTGCATCAAACCAGTCTCAGCACTGAAGACCACAACAACAACAACAACAACAACAACAACATATATATATTCTCAAATCCATTCTCGTCTGCCTGCCGGAGTGGCCGAGCGGTTCTAGGCGCTACAGTCTGGAACCGCGCGACCGCTACGGTCGCAGGTTCGAATCCTGCTTCGGGCGTGGATGTGTGTGATGTCCTTACGTTAGTTAGGTTTAAGTAGTTCTAAGTTCTAGGGGACTGATGACCTCAGAAGTTAAGTCCCATAGTGTTCAGAGCCATTTGAACCTTCTCGTCTCTTCGAGCCAACCTTTATATAGTATATATAAAAACCTCCAAAGGTTCGCTCGAAGAGACGAGAAGGGATCTGAGAAGACTTAACATAACAGAAGGCACCATACGGGATAGGTAAAATTTAGGACTACCTATCAAAACTGCAAAACTTCATGACCAACAACAAAAACCACTACCTAGGAGAGTGACGTGAAATTAACAGGAGCAGGTTATCTAGCAAAGTAGAAAAAGTTCTGGGGAAATAAGAACACAGTACAATAGTTATACCTTCTAAGCGGTTTAGAATTGGTCAAATTCTGTAACAAACAAATACAGAACGCGGTTGACAAAGCAGCAGAAGGACAAAGTAGCGGCAGTGAGCCGCCACGCGGTTACGTCGCCTGCCCGGCAGACTGTTTACGGCCAGGAGGCGGCGATTAATCGCAGACAAATGCGGCCTCCCGCGCCGCGCCGCCTTAAGTTACACAAGCGCTCATTTGCATCACTGCCGCCGTCGCGTCATCGAATTATTTTACGCTTAACGGCTGGGATCCCCGCAGATGGCGAGCGTTCGCAAGCAGCGTTAAGTTCGCACCAGATGAGTTTCGAGGCAGAATCGCTGACAATAGATACCTTCGCCGAAATGATAGAACACGCTCTGTCATTAACAGACACGGAAAACCATTACTAACAACCTTATAGTTATAATTTCAATTAATATTGTGTTTATACTGGTTGCTGGTGAGGAGGAAAGTTAGTTATTAGTATTTTATTAATGATCTCATTCATAAGCAGCCAATCACAGTCATCACAGTCGCTCAAGAAAGTTAAAATTAAGCTTTACTTGTTTAATCAGAATCGGACGATGACTCTCCTTGTCCCCAGTCTCGATTATTCGAAGCGATCTGCAGTCCTGTGTAAATAAAATGTCTTGGTTTTCTTGCGTTTCGTAGTCAGTCGGGAAACCTCAGATCAAGCGGAAAGTTTGCTCTGAGAGAGTTTAATTATCCGATGAAATAATGGAGCTCTTGGATCTAAAAATTGCAGGTTCGTTTCCAATTCATCGGAAGTTCCCTTCTGATTACCAACGAAACGACACCTCCGTGCAAATTTCCAATTAGGGAATACATATACGAGGGCCGTTCAGAAAGTAACCTCCGGTTGATTTAAAAAAATACACCAAGTTAAATAAAAATATTTTAATATATACATCTTACAACTACATCTTTGCACTATTTTTCTACATAGTCTTCATAGCGATTGAGGCACTTATCGTATCTCTTCACAAGCTTTGAAATTCCTTCTGCATAAAAATCACCCGCTTGTGCCTGGAGCCAGCCTGTGACCGCATCTTTGAGCTCTTCGTCGTCATCAAACCGCTGTGACCCGAGCCATTTCTTCAAATGCATGAAGAGGTGATAATCACTTGGCGCCAGGTCTGGGCTGTAAGGTGGATGGTTGATAACGTCCCACTTGAAGGACTCAAGAAGGGCCGTTGTTCTGCGAGTAGAGTGAGGACGGGCGTTATCGTGCAAAAAAACGATACCGGAAGTCAGCATACCACGGCGTTTGTTCTGTATAGCCCGTCGTAACTTTTTTATTGTTTCACAGTACACGTCTTGATTAATGGTCGTACCACGTTCCATGAATTCAACCAACAACACCCCTTTGGCATCCCAAAACACCGTTGCCATCAGTTTTCTGGCAGAAAAATCTTGCGAGGCTTTTCTTGGTTTAGTAGGCGAATTTGAATGTGCCCACATCTTTGATTGTTCTTTTGTCTCAGGGTTCACGTACTTAATCCAGGTTTCGTCACCGGTCACGATTCTGTTTAACAATGGTTCTCCTTCGTCCTCATAACGTGGCAGAAAGTCTAATGCAGAGGCCATTCTTTGAGTTTTGTGGTGGTCGGTAAGAATTTTGGGCACCCATCGTGCACAGAACTTACGGTAACCCAATCTTGCTGTCACTATCTCGTACAAGAGAGTCTTAGAAATCTGTGGAAAACCAGTAGACAACTCCGACATTGAGAAACGTCGATTTTCACGAACTTTTGCATCAACTGTCTGAACGAGTTCGTCAGTCACCAATGATGGTCTACCACTCCTCTCTTCATCATGAACGTTTTCTCGTCCACTTTTAAATAAACGTACCCATTCATGGACAACTCCTTCACTCATAACTCTTGGTCCGTACACGGCACAAAGCTCACGATGAATAGCTGCTGCAGAATATCCTTTGGCTGTAAAAAACCTTATGACAGCACGCACTTCACATTTGGCGGGGTTTTCTATTGCAGCACACATTTCAAACTGCCACAAAAACTAAACTAGCGCAGGTACGACGTTCACTCGACCACGGCTTGATGCCGAGTGACCCGTTGAGTGCGTGAACGCACAGATGGCGTCGCTACTCCCCCCACAACCCGCACTGTGACCAATCGGAGGTTACTTTCTGAACCGCCCTCGTATAATGAAATTCCTTACAGACCTTTGATGTAAATGCTCAGTATATACTTTCTTGAGTATTGTACAATATATTTTCAATCTCTTTCTTCCAGTAATCTCAATAGCAAAAATACAATTATTCAATGCGGCTATTCGGCACGGAGAAGATCCTAGAAGTCCCCCAACACACCAGAGAGAATAATACAAAGAGTAATTATGCGCTCATGGAATAGTAATAATACTGTATTACTTTGCGCATCGATTCTGCAAGTATATAGATGGTCAAGTAGGAAACGTAATTCACTCATAAAATTGTGCAGGTATAATTAGTAGAATATAAAGAGATATTTCATAGTATCCAAACTAATGGTGCATAATATTTGTTGAGGGTGCTGGTAATAAATGTCTGGAACTTGCTATACATGTACTTTCGGAACAGAGTTCAAAATTACTAAATCTCGATAGGAATCAACAAATAAATAAAACCACTTCATTACTCAAGAATAACATTTAACAGCGCTATGAAGTATTCAAATTAGCGAGTTTCTACTTTCAACTATTCTATGCAAAGGTATTGCCAAATTCTCGAAAGAGGAACAGACAGAGTAATCGTTTTTATGAAAATCTTTAAATAGCTTCTCAAATAAGAGAATGTGATATTGTGCTTGAGGAACTTCTGGCACCTTACCTGTTGCCGTATGTCTGAAAATCTGGTTGTTGTACCATCAATCCTATTTTTGAGATATTCAGTAGTGAGTGAAGGAAGGAAGATTAGTGTTTAACGTCCCGTCGACAACAAGGGTGGTCTCCCTCCCCTATTAGACGCACGATTGGCGTTGCACATTATTTCTATTTGTGCTTCTACTCTGGTATGTTGTCAGAGACCCGAGTTACACATTGGCCAAAAATCTGCTTGGAAATGCTCAGTATGTCTCAAAGTTGCCCGTTTATACCTTCAAAAGTTCTTCCGCATGTACACTATTTGATCAAAATTATCCGGAAGCTCTATGTAATGCGGAATTGACCGCTAGATGTCACGGGTGACGGACCCTACACTATAAAAGGACGCGCGGAGTATTCTGTTGTTAATACAGAAGCAATAACAGCAGAGTAAGTCGGTCTGGAGAGCTCGGTGACTTCGACTGTCAAGTAGTTACTGCATGTCAGCTTAGTAAAAAGCCATCAGGCACATACATACCTTTCTAAAGCTGCTAGAACCACTGTTCGTGATATGATTGTGAAGCGGAAACCTGAAGAGAAACCACAGCCAAACAAAGGCCAGGCATAGACCACATGTACTGAGGGACAGGGACCATCGAGCACTGCTGAGAGTGGTTTTAACAAATCGTACGAATCACTCGTGTGGTCAAACGTGCTACCAGCAGCCCATCTAGCACAATGACTGTGCCTAGGGAGTTAAAAAGCGTGGGGCAAAACGGCAGAGCAGCTCCTCGAAAGACACACATTTCTGTAGTTAATGATAAGGGGCACTTGAGGTGGCTTAAAGAGGGACGGCATTGGGCAATGGACAACAGGGAACGAGAGATTTGGAATGATGGATCACACTATAGTCTGTATCGATCCAATGAATGGTTTGGGTTTGACAAATGCCTGGAAAACGTCTGCCATCATGTATAGTGCCAACAGTGACGTGCGGAGGAGGTTCTGTAACGGTTAGGGTGTGGTCCCCTTATCGCGCTAAAGAAAACACTAAATGCGGAAAGGTATGAACACATTTTACAGGACTGTTTACTGCGTTCAATAGAGGAACAGTTTGGAGACGATAATTGTATCAGCATGACGATGCCCCACGGAATAAAGCTGCATGTTTCAGGCAATGGTTTGTGGACACTAACATTCCTGAAATGGACTTACATGCCCAGAGCGTCAAATTGAACCCAGTGGAACACCTTTGCGATGAGCTAGAACGTCGACTTCGTTCCAAACAAGAGAGTTCAACATCATCGCACTTTTCTCTCGAGAGCAGGTCACAAAGGAGCAAACATTCAGATCTGGTGACTGTGATGGCCAGTGAAGATTCGACATTTCATCCTCGTGATCACAAACTCAGTACTTGACGATGCGACCTTCGTGAACAGGGGCTATGTCCTCTTCACAACATGAATATTAGGGAACAAACACTGTACCATGGGAAACTTCCTGGCAGATTAAAACTGTGTGCCAGACAGAGACTTGAACTAGGGACCTTTGCCTTTCGCGGGCAAGTGCTCTACCAACTGAGCTACCCAAGCACGACTCACGCCCCGTCCTCACAGCTTTACTTCTGCCAGTACCTCGCCTCCAACCTTCCAGACTTTACAGAAGCTCTCCTGCGAACCTTGCAGAACTAGCACTCCTGACAGAAAGGATATTGCGGAGACATGGCTTAGCCACAGACTGGGGGATGTTTCCAGAATGAGATTTTCACTCTGCAGCGGAGTGTGCGCTGATATGAAACTTCCTGGCAGAGTAAAACTCTAAAGTTTGGAAGGTAGGAGACGAGGTACTGGCAGAAGTAAAGCTGTGAGGATGGGGCGTGAGTCGTGCTTGGGTAGCTCAGTTGGTAGGCCCGCGAAAGGCAAAGGTCCCGAGTTCGAGTCTCGGTCCGGCACACAGTTTTAATCTGCCAGGAAGTTTCATATCAGCGCACACTCCGCTGCAGAGTGAAAATCTCATACTGTAGCATGGGTTGGACCTGATCAGCCAAAATGGCCAAATAATCCTTTGCAGTAATGCGACCTTGCAGAGTAACCATGGAGCCTACGTAATATCACGATGTGACTACCCAAACCATCACCACATACCAGCCATGTTTTATTCTGGGAATTAAATTCGACGAGAAGATGGAAACAGTGTGAAACAAGATTCATCCGACCAAATAACTTTCTTCCATCTTTCAACCTTATAGGTTTTATGGCTTCGGTACCACATTTTCCTGTTACGGACATTTGCATCACTGATGAATGCTTTTGGAATTCCCGCTCGCCCTGCAATTCTCCACGTGTGGAGCTTCCTTTGTATTGTTTTCGAGCTGACGAGGTTCGCGATTGCGACATTCAGTTCTACGATGATTTTTGCTGTTGTCGTCCTCTTCATTTTCGCCACAATCCTTTTCCATGACCGTCTGTCACGAGGACTCAACATACACTTTCGTCCGCTCTGTGAATTAACGGATGATGTTTTTCCGCTTTCCTTGGAAGCGGTATAGATCTTCGATACGGTGCCTCTTGTAACAACAAACACTTCTGCCACCCTAGTTACGGAAGCGTCCACCATAGGAGCAACAACAATTTTCCCACGTTCAAATTCACTTAGCTGCGACATAATGCACTCACAACTACACAGAATTCTGTTCTGACAGCGACTGACACTTGCAGCAAATTGAGTGCATTGCACGGGCACCGTTCGTGGCTAAATACAACATCGCAACCTGCAGGCTTAGCTATCATCTACATTTACGTTCAAGCATGCATTTCTCGCGGTGTTTCCATAATTTTATCCAACCCCTGTGTACTCTCTAAAGCATCTTTTTGAGGTCATTTACAGATTCAGCACGAATTTAATCCGTTTCATTTCCTATCTCGATAATTACAAGGCCCTTCAGATGTAGGTATTAAATAACACTATTACGGTCGTGCTTGCCTAACCACAGTCACACGTAGTATGTACATGTCGACATGTACGCATTTAGTGTCATGAGGCATCCACGAACGCCCAGTGTTATAAAACTCAGTCATGACACAATAGCCTGCAGGATTTGTAATATTTTGTTTTTCGGTGGGGGAATGAGAGGGGTACAGGGGCAGATTATTAGTCTGCTGACTGACGCGGTCTGCCACAACTTCCTGTCCTGTGCGAACCTCATCATTTCAGATCAGCACCCATACCCAACGGTCTCTATTACATGTGGCGTATCTTTCAACGTCTCTCTTCTCCTACTGTTTTTGCCCTCATAACGCCTACTAATCCCGTATAAGTTATTCCCTGATGTCTTAACACACATTCAATCACCTCGCCCCTTCTCTGGTAGTGCTGTCCACATATTTCTTTCCTCATTTATTATGAGTCAACTTAATTGTCAGCGTTCTTCTATGTTGTTACTGTTGACTGTGGTTAAAAATGGTTCAAATGGCTCTAAGCACTATGGGACTTAACATCTGTGGTCATCAGTCCCCTAGAACTTAGAACTACTTAAACCTAACTAACGTAAGGACATCACACACATCCATGCCCGAGGCAGGATTCGAACCTGCGACCGTAGCGGTCACGCAGTTCCAGACTGAAGCGCCTAGAACCGCACGGCCACGCCGGCCGGCGTAGATTGTGGTCTTCAGCTTGAAGACTGGTTTGATGCAGATCTCCACGCTATACTATCATGTGAGAGCCTCTTCATCTCCGAATAACTGCTGCAACCTATACCTTCCTTAATCTACTTACTGAATTCACCTCTTCGTCTCCCTATACGATGTTTACCGCCTACATTTCCCTCAATACTAAATTGATAATCCCTTGATGTCACAGAATGTGTTCTATCAACAGGTCCCTTCTTTTGGACAAGTTGTGCCACAAATTTGTCTCCCCAATTCTGTTCAGTTCTTCCTCATTAGTTACGTGACCGACGCACCTAAACTTCAACATTCTTTTCTAACACCACATTTCGAAACATTCTATTCTGTTTTTGCCCAAACTGTATACTTTCCATTGTTCACTTCCTCACATGCCTACACACCAGACAAATACCTTCAGAAAAGTTTTCCTAACAGTTAAATCTATACTGGACGTTACTAAATTTCTCTTCTTCATAAATGCTTTTCTTGCCATTGCCAGTCTACATTTTATTTCCTCTGTACTTCGGCTATCATCAATTATTTTGCTGCCCAAATAGCAAAACTCATCTACTACTTTAAGTGTCTCATTTCCTAATGTAACTCCCTCAGCATTACCTCATCTAATACGACTACACTCCATTATCTTATGCTTCTGATGTTCATCTATATCTTCCTTTCAAGACAACTGTCCATTCCATTTAACTGCACTTCCACGTCCTTTACTGTGTCTGACAGAATTACAATGTCATCTGTACACCCCAGAGCTTTAATTCTTCTCCCTGAACTTTAATTCCTACTCCAATTTTTTCTTTGTCTCCTTTACTTCTTGCTCACTGTACAGATTGAATAACATCAGGGATAGGCTACAACATTTTCTCAATCCCTTCTCAAGCACATCTTCCCTTTCATGACCCTAGAGTCTTGTAACTGCTGCCTGCTTTCAGTACAGCAGAAAATAGCCTTTTGCTATCTGTATTTTACCGCTGCCACCTTCAGAATTACAAAGAGAGTATCCCAGCCAACACTGTCAAAAGCTTTCTCCAAGTCTACAAATGCTATAAATGTAAGTTCGTCTTTCCCTAACCTACATTCTACGATGTCGTGTGACTCGTCGTAGGGTCAATATTGCCTCGCGTGTTCCTACATTTCTCCGGAATCCAAACCGAGGTCGGCTTCCAGTAGTTTCTCCGTTCTTCTGTAACGAATTCGTCTTAGTATTTTCCAACCATGACTTATTAAAATAATAGTTCGGTAATTTTCACACTCGTCAGCAACTGCTTTCTTTGGAATTGGAATTACTACATTCTTCTCAAGTCTGAGGGTATTTCGCCTGTCGCATACATCTTGCACATCAGATGGAAGAGTTTTGTCATGGCTGGCTCTTCCAAGGCTATCACTAGTTCTGATGAAATGTAGTCTCCTCCCGGAGCCTTGTTTCGACTTAGACCTTTTTAGAGCTCTGTCAAATTCTTCACGCAGTATCGTATCTCCCAACTCATCTTCATCTACGTCCACTTACTTTTATACGATGTTGGTTTCAAGTTCATCTCTCTTGTACAGACCCCTCTATATACTGCTTCTATTTTTCAGCTCTCCCTTCTTTGCTTAGGACTGGTTTTCCACCTGAGCTCTTCATATTCACACACTTGCTTCTCTTTTACCCCAAGGCCTCTTTAATTTTCCTGTAGGCGGTATCTATCTTTCCCTTAGTGAAATATGCTTCTAAAGCCTTACATCTGTGGTCTAGCCATTCCTGCTTAGCCATTTTGATCTTCCTGTCACTCTGATTTTTTAAACGTTTGTATTCCCGTTCGCCAGCTTCATTTTCTGCATTTTCAGATTTTGTCTTTTCAACAGTTACATTCATTATCATCTCCTGTTTTCTTGTTTCATCAATTAAATTCAATATCTGCTGTGTTGTCCAAGGATTTCTACTAGGCCTTGTCTTTTTACCTACTTGATCCTATGCAGCCTTCACTGTTTCATCTCTTGAAGCCACCCATTTGTCTTCTACTGTAGTCCGTTCCCTTGTTATAGTCAATTGTTGCCTAATGCTCCCTCTGAAACTCTGAACAACCTCTGGTTCTTTCAATTTATCAAGGTCCCATCTCTTTAATTTCCAACCTTTTTCCGGTTTCTTCAATTTTAATCTACAGTTCATAACCAATAAACTGTGGTCAGAGTTCACACCTGCCCCCTGGAAATGTCTTACAATTTAAAGTCTGTTTCCTGAACCTCTGTCTAATCACTAGAAAATCAATTTGATAAGTGTCCCAGATCTCATCCACGTATACAACCTTCATTCATGATTTTTAAGCAGGTTTTAACGATGATTAAATTATAATCTGTGCAAAATTCTACGAGGCGGCTTCTTCTTTCATTCCTTTCATCCAGCCCACGTTCATCCATTCTTCCTTCTCTCCCTTTTCCTACTATCAAATGCCAGTCCGCCAACACAAAAAAATGCGTGTGAAATCTTATGGGACTTAACTGCTAAGGTCATCAGTCCCTAAGCTTACACACTACTTAACCTAAATTATCCTAAGGACACACACACACACACACACACATATGCCCGAGGGAGGACTCGAACCTCCGCCGGGACCAGCCGCATAGTCCGTGACTGCAGCGCCTCAGACCGCTCGACTACTCCCGCGCGGCCCGTCAACACAATTACATTTTCGTTTCCTTTAACCATCGCAAAAACTTCTTTTATCTCATCATATATTTTTCAATCTCTTTACCATGTGTGAATCTAGATGGCATGTAAACCTGTACTACTGTTGTAGGCATGGGCTTCGTGTCTTATCTTGGCTACGATTATGCGTTCAATATGCTCTTCACAGTAGCTTACTCGCATTCCTGTTTTCTAATTCATTACTAAACCAACTCTTGGATTACCCCTACTTGACTTTTGTATTTATAACCCTGTATTCACTTGACTGGATGTCCTGTTCCTCCTGCCACCGACTTCACTAATTCCCATTATACCTTCAACCTATCCATTTGCCTTTTTAAATTTTCTAACCTACTTTCCCGATTAAGGGATTTAACATTCTACGCTCCGATCCGTATAACGCCCGTTTCGTTTCTGCTG
Source organism: Schistocerca nitens (assembly GCF_023898315.1). Classification (NCBI taxonomy): domain Eukaryota; kingdom Metazoa; phylum Arthropoda; class Insecta; order Orthoptera; family Acrididae; genus Schistocerca; species Schistocerca nitens. The sequence continues at coordinate 433,087,234 of NC_064614.1, forward strand.
ATGACATCCTCCTGACTATTTCCCGTCCAGAAACCCGAATGGGGAACTATTTTACTTCCGGAATACAGGGTGTTTCAAAATAAATATACGGAAGTTAGGCTTTGTAGAACATATTACATTCACCTTAAAATTATAAATAATACACCAAATGAAGGAGAAACACAAACAGTTTTTCTTACAATTATTCAGTGTAAACACCGATCACTCATCGAATCGATAGGCGAGTTGTTCCGAAACCTTGATCAATGTGTCAGGAGTAACTGTTGCAATAACACTGTTTCCAAAGTCGGTTAGATCAGCTGGTATCGAAGGCGCGCACACACATGATCGCGTCAGATCGTGTGTGAACGTGGAGGTCATGCATAAGATGCTGTGTCAACCGGCCCCTTGCGCCCAATCAACGGTCGGATACAACGTCGTTTTACCAGTCGCGTACTGAGTTATGTCGGTGAGGCGGCGCACCATCTTACTCCCAAATAAAGATGTGTTGTTCAGCCTCTTCCCATTGAGGCACGGGCCATAGCGGAAGCACATCAAGATAAGAAACATCAGTTACAGTTGATTCACCGAAAAAGGCAGGCCCATAAACATTCCGCGGGGACATTTCTTGGGGGTAAGCGTGAAAGACTAGCATTCGTTCAACACGTTTTTCAGGCACTGTTTGTCATTCCATTCTCTTCCCATTGCGCACAGGTATACAAATCAAACTGTCTGAGTTGCTCTTTCATTAGGTGTATTATTTACAATTGTAAGTTGAACGTAATAAATGCTACAACACCTTAAAACCGGTATGTTCATTTTGAAACATCCTGTATTTTGTCCAAGAGGACGCCATCATCATTTAACCATACAGTAGAGCTGCAAGTAGTCGGGAAAAATTATGGCTGCAGTTACCCCTTGCTTTCAGCCGTTCGCAGTACCGGCACAGCAAGGCTGTTTTGGCTGATGTTGCAAGGCCAAATCAGTCAGTCATCCACACTGTTAGCTCTGCAATTACTGAAATGGCTGCTGCCCCTCTTCAGGAACCACACGTTTGTCTGGCCTCTCAACAGATACCCCTCCATTGTGATTGCACCCACGGTACGGCTATCTGTATCGCTGAAAACGCAAGCCATCCCAAGGACGACAAGATCAATAGTCCACGGCGGGGGGCACCGTACTTCTGTAACACATCTCTCACATTATCTCTTTTCACCGCAGTTGATGATTCACTTTCATATTATACTGTACTCCAGAAGTAAATTATTAAAAGTTTATTCCTCAGATTAAGTCTAGTAGATATCTTCTAGCGGGCAATGCTGTCTTTATCTTTATTAATTTGCTTTCTACAGCCTCCTTGCTTCGTCAGTCATGCGTTTATTTGTTTCCTAGCTAAAGAATTTGCTTCGCTTGGTCTACAATGTGGTCGCCAAGTTTGACGTCTATAACGGTAATAACACTTCTATGAACGGCAATTTTGGTGTATGTTAGGAACCTTACATAACAAACTGTGCTACTGAATTATTTATTTATGTATACATTTATTTCATGTGTTACATCTCACCATAATTATATTAATATCGCTACGCTGCTTTAATAACTCTAAATGAGAGATGGGTGAATCTCTTTGTGACTAGCTATCCAATGTACACTTTTTATTTTACGTTGTTACGAACGGCCAACCTTGCGAGTCTGATAAGTGATCACGCCTGTACAAGGCCACAGGCTGTTGAAACGTGCAACAGACCAGATATAATTACGTAACAGCGTCGTCGATCTTCTGTCACATTCGCCCAGATCATAAACCATGACCATTAAAAATACATAAACAAACAAACAACCTGCACCCGACAGATAAACAAACGAGCCACATAAATCAAAGCCGTATAGAAGAGCACAAAATGGTGAAAATTCCTTATTATCGGAAAACTTGACACGAGCACAATCTACCACGACGATTCCTTCGTAAGATCATTTTTCTGCTACGACAAACTAAAAAGTAAAGTATTCGTTACTAAGAGCCTGCATGGCATTTTTCTGGTATTGCATTACACTAAGTGGGGAGAGAGACAGAGAGAGAGATGCCTTATAGTAATTCGCGTGTACAGTCATTGGTTACCATCTAGTACGAGGATCGAGAGCTGCTCTAAGCCTGGCTTTCGTGAAGTAGTGAGTTACGACGCGCATAGCACTATAACTCTGCGCCGCTTGCTAAATCAGAGTACACAAGCTGATACAGGCTATTCCCCCGACGAAGATTGTTGACGGCTGGTCGCTAGGATTATCTATTAGTTCTTGGAAAGTTGTGAACCAATGGATGCTAATAAGAAATACGCCCTGAAATACGTTGCTTCTAGATAAGCATCTGTAACAGCTAACAGGAGCCATGCTTTGTTAGTTTTCTTGTAACTTTTTTGAAACAAGGGCGTGAGTGTCAAAACTATCCTGTTGTTGTTGTTGTTGTCTTCAGTCCTGAGACTGGTTTGATGCAGCTCTCCATGCTACTCTATCCTGTGCAAGCTTCTTCATCTCCCAGTACCTACTGCAACCTACATCCTTCTGAATCTGCTTAGTGTATTCATCTCTTGGTCTCCCTCTACGATTTTTACCCTCCACGCTGCCCTCCAATGCTAAATTTGTGATCCCTTGATGCCTCAAAACATGTCCTACCAACCGATCCCTTCTTCTAGTCAAGTTGTGCCACAAACTTCTCTTCTCCCCAATCCTATTCAATACCTCCTCATTAGTTACGTGATCTACCCACCTTATCTTCAGCATTCTTCTGTAGCACCACATTTCGAAAGCTTCTATTCTCTTCTTGTCCAAACTGTTTATCGTCCATGTTTCACTTCCATACATGGCTACACTCCATACAAATACATTCAGAAACGACTTCCTGACACTTAAATCTATACTCGATGTTAACAAATTTCTCTTCTTCAGAAACGATTTCCTTGCCATTGCCAGTCTACATTTTATATCCTATGAGACCCTATTAAAGTCTCCACATTCAGCTCAGGTGAGTAAGCAAGCAGCTATACCCCTCTTTAACCACCAGTATCTTTCCGAGGGTGGATACATGGTACACCAATAAATTAGCTTCCAAACATACCTTTGACTGGTTTCTTCAGTGAAGGCTGTCAAAACTACAAAATAGCAGCAGGACGGCATAATTTTCTCGTTCGAGAAAATATTTAACTGTACATCTTCTGAGTATTTTAAACATCTTTATTTTACTGCTGTCAGGTGGTTCACTGCCTGCATGTATCATCTTATGAGAGCAGGAAGCAAAACTGCTAATAAAAAAAGAGGCAGCACTGGCGATCTCATATACAAACGCTTATGTTGATCACTGCGAACAAATGTAAATAAATGATCATCTGAGGTCAGGACCACAGCTCGAAACGAACACAGAGAAAACATGGGCGCATAAGCTGCGGGCCTAATGGCGAAACAAGGCCTAACACACATATATTATAATTGTTCCAAGAAACGATTAAACTGCAGTAAGTGGAACTACAACGAACAACCGCAACAGTCTACACCTAACAGTAAAGAATGAAACCAATTTTAGAAGAATCTCCGAAGAATGACATTGCAGCCAGTTACTTCAAATCCTATACAAGTCTGACGTCCGACTGCGTCGGGAATTGGACGAGACAGGCGCCGTCCGACGAAATCTAAAGTATTCAATGTCCGACAAGCAGGGGAACAAGTAGTACCGTCAGTGCAGAGGAAAGGGCTCGAATATTTTTTGAATAACGTGCGCTAAAGTTATCCTGTAATGTTGCTCCTGGCAAACTTTTCGGCATACCCTTCGGGCTCTACAGCTTTCCAGGTCCGCCAAAGCTGTTTAAAAAGTATGTTCTCTGTAACCAATAGTTCACGATAGGTAATACAGTCTCCGATCGCCGCAGCAACCGTTTGTCAGTTATTGTTGGATCCTGTGTGGCACAGCCATCTTCAGTTGTCGTTAATTAAAGGGCAGTACAATTTTAAGCTTGGGCAAGTGTACAACGTTACACTTCTGTACATTAAATAATAGCTTTACCCGCAACTAACTGAGATATGCGCATTATAATCAAAAGTCTTGAGATGGAAACATACTATCTGACAACTCATTAATGCACTGGAAGAAAAATAACACTACACGTTATTTGAGGTTTTGCAAACGACTCTTAATCCAGGACACCGTGCCTGTCAAAACATTCGTTCCTGTGGGGTGCTGTCAGAGTATGATTTCCTGACAGGCAGAAACACTATCTGCTTATGTGGAATAATTAAGCTTCAAAACTGATACAACACACATAGTACGACAACGCGATACGGACGCTTTGAGTGCTCACTGTATCAATAACTAAAACAGAGCACCTGTTTATAATCTAAACTCATCACAAAGCAGTTATCTAATACTTAATATTTCGTGATAAGACTACTACTACTGGTGAAGTTAAGTACTGAATTCCTTTCTGCAGAAAATACACACATCGCTTCACTAGTTCTAAAACCTAACTGCCCCCACTAATACGCGTCTCTCGAACTGTGCGCAGATCATGTTAGTAAGAAAGCGACCGAGTCAGTGATCAGCTGAAACGCTATGTTATCAGGAAGTCTTCAGGAATTCAACAGACCTTTCTGATTCTACAATAATCAGACTATAAATAAATACGACCAATGGATCGAGCTTAAAGATAATGTTTCCTCAGTATGAATTAAATCTTGCATACTTCTTTTACTTAGACGTGAATTTGTAGCACTCGCTAAAGAAATAGCGTAACAGCAAATACTATTTTTCCACTTCCTATCTGCGTGAAGCATTTCTCAGACATTCAAAGGTCTAGCTCTTGAGTCAAGGTGCTGAACGTTACTATTACTCATCACCTCTCGTGTTGCTGAGGTTTCTATTATCAGCGCTTCACACGCTGAAGGCAATAGGAACAGAGCACTAGCTTAGTTTAAGGGAGATGCAATGTGGAATTATCCGGAGTTTAACTACGCAATGAAGCTCGTCCCGAATATTGATCTTTAAGCAACATGACACCAGTTAATAGTAATTCGCTAGATCAAGTAACGCCCTCATCAATCACTTGTAATGCAACTATCGTACAAATGAAAGCTTTTAATCGGCATATTTGCGTGGTGCTTTTAATTCGACGAGGATGTCTACTGACAGAAGAGTATGCATCCGAAAGGAAAAGGAAAGCGAGAAAAAGCGTTATGACGCCCAGCAACAAAATTATCGTATTATCAGGAAATTGCATCGAAAAGTGCTTCAATTAGTCTAAATAAAATCGGACAAACATTTTGTATGGGGAAACAAAATAGATCTACGCCACTATATATATATATAAGAGCCGGCGTTGTGGCCGAGCGGTTCTAGGCGCTTCAGTCTGGAACCGCGCGACCGCTACGGTCGCAGGTTCGAATCCTGCATCGGGCATGGATGTGTGTGATGTCCTTACGTTAGTTATGTTTAAGTAGTTCTAAGTTCTAGGGGACTGATGAGCTCAGATGTTAAGTCCCATAGTGCTCAGAGCCATTTGAACCACATACGCCTTGTGAAGAATGGTACGCGATACATTTTTCAAGGACCCTCAGTACATGCGAGCGTGTGAAGTTTAACGCTACGATGTAGTCAGGGGCAGCTAAGTGGCGACACCTGCAGCGGGGTCAGGAGCGTAGATTACAGCAAATTTGCCACGCATGTGATCTCTGGAAAGTAACAATGGTACTAGGGATACTTTCCCAGAGTGTTCCTGTTATAGAATGCGGTTTGGTAATTCATATGAAGAACGTTAGTAACACGTTGGCTGCTTCTTTCTGAAAATGCCACTACCTTCACATTCACCAGTTTCCATGGGGCTACCAAAACTGGATTTCGTAAGCCGATTTCACAATACTGGTTCTGGTTGGTCATGTCTACACTGCAAAACAGATTCTTGAAATTCGTTTTTAGCTGCCTGTTTTTAACTTCCACCAAAATATTTTCGATCCTACATAAACCCATGACCAACTTGGAACGGGCTTGGGTTGTCAGGTTACGTCTTGTTATCAAAATATTGGGCTAATATGGACGGAGTGACTGATTGTGCAGTGAAGGAGACGCAGAAATATTAGGCTGAGTACGAAGCTGTCTGCCTATAATATTAAACTGAAGAAAAATAGCGAGTGTGCTAATTGAATCAGAAACTGGAACAGCCGTTTTGCTGACGCCATATTTGACTAGGCCAGTAAACCCGCTTCACGCTAAACATGTAAACACGACGGCGAAAAACAGTTTCCGAAATCCGGGAGTCGTCTTGGAAGATGTGTAGCATGTGAATGTAGTGACTGTGCCACTTCGAGACGCATTGTCGTTCAGCTGGGAATGTGAGCTCCGAGTGTTACTGTATGGCATATTAACTGGGGCGGCAAAGAGGCGTGGTCATTTATTACGTTACTTGCAGCTGACTTTGGCTTTCATCTGTCCCGGAATTCGGATTACTATCCAATTGATGTTCGAAACCAAGCTTCTCAATAAAACCTTGGCGCATCTGTTTGAGGATACTCGAATTTTCATGAGGCAATGTGTTGTAGGTAGACGCACTGTACTCAACGAAATATACAACGCTAGCGGTACGTTCTCACTGTCATCTATTACGGACCTCTTAATTGTAGATTGTGGTTCGATAGATGAATTCCACATAGCTTGTAGGTGGGCCAGGAATGGCTATATTAGTCTTTAATTTAAACGAGTACCCGTTATTGAGGTGGCAGGTTATATATGTTGCCTTTCGGGTTTGAACGTTAAATGGAGCTCCACACGCTAGTTATTTTTGTAGTGTTATAATGTTATCCTTTTCTATGCCAGTTAAACTTTAAACTCTGAGCTAGGAGGCTGGCGTTTGAAGCCATGTTCTCCAGTATATGCTAATCATTTTCTGAAGTATTATTTTGTAGTTCACTAGCGTGCTGTCGACCCTGGAAACTTCTAACCTGGAATATATTACAATTTAAACTATTTTAATTATTTGGGTAGAAGGAATTTTACTGCCACACGTGTGAAGGCTTTGGTCTACGGATAAAAATCTTTTGTCTTGGTCAAATACCAATGTTTCATTTTTCAGAACACCAGGGTATCCATATTGTGATTAACAACGAACCTAAGCACTGGCTGGCGTAATCGGTGAAGGGACGTCCTTTCAAAGGAATGAAACAAGTCATTCATTAAAAATTCATTGAAAATTATTCACTGTTTAACTATTGTGGCAGATATTTATTTTTTTGCCACTGCAATATTTTAAATTAGTAAATTAAGAAATCGTTATGCGCTCGATTAACCCAGAACTCGCTGCCACTACCGACCTGTGGTACAACACGTGTTTCCTAATGCGCTTTTATCCCCTTGATTCAACGAAATCCGTGTCCAAGCAACTGGAGACGACGCGTGCGAAACGGGCCAGCGCGACGCGTCTGACAATCGCAATACGAGCCGACATGCGGATATCTGTTACGTAGCTACACGTTTGTTTCACGTGATACTGCTTTTGCATATGTTACCACTGCCTTAGTTCTTGTTACATAATTGTATTTTTATGTTTATTTTTGAATATATATATACATAAATTTTTACACAAACAATTCTTTGACAGAAAATATCTTTCTCGGCGTCTTCAGGTGTGACTTCTTCAGAAGGATTGTGATAACACGACGCCTAAACGTAGTGGTTCGGGTTCTTGCTGTCTGTCCTCCTGCCCCCTCCCCCCAACACACACGAAATATAACTTACTGTCACCCTCCCCATCTGCATTCTACAGATGGATAAGTTTTTAATATTAATATCAATCAAGACATATAAAATACCTTAATGTAATCATTTGTTTGGATAACTGAATAGTACATTGCTTTAGTATAATAAGGTTGGTTGGTGGATTCAGGGGAAAGGGCCAAACAGCGGCCCCACATGATTGGGGAAGGAAGTCGGCCGTGCCCTTTCAAAGAAACCATCCCGGCATTTGCCTGAAGCGATTTTGGGAAATCACGGAAAACCTAAATGAGGATGGCCGGACGCGGTTTGCACCGTCATCCTCCCGAATGCGTGTACAGTGTGCCAACCACTGCGCCATCTCGCTCGATTAGCATAATAAATAAATAGTCTTACACTTGGGGAATGAAAGTAAGGGAAGCAGAAGCAATACCTTCCACCGCTACTCATGATACGATCTTAGTGGAGGTGGTTTGCCGTTGCCTTCCTTTAATCTAGTGTGAAGTGTATATCCGTGTCGTATGGTTGACTGCGATGAGAGCTTGCACTGTGCACTGTTGGGTTTTTGTTGTGGATGAAGGGAAAGGAGAGCGTGAATCTGGTGTCGGCACATAATCTACTCTTCTCGAAAAGCACCAAGGCGGCAGCAGAGCTTAACGACCCCATCCGATGGACGGATCACTATCAACAGTGTCATATGCTCCCACTTCATGAGAGACTGCGGAGATATTTCAGATGTAATCCGGGACATCGGCGCAAAGACTGGCGATCAGAAACTTCGCGCACCAGCTCTCCCTTCCCATGCCGGACTAATACTGGAAGCGAAAATTTCATCCACGACTAAGATTCGAACTGGCTTGCCTCAGAGTCGAGCGTTAGCGGCCTCGACTGCGGAGGTGGGTTTTAGCATAACACCCAAGAAATGAAAGTTGTCAAGAGAAAACTACTACAGAGGTGGATATAGCACAGCTTTATCTACATAAAACAATGCTTTAAGTGCATTAACTTCACTGGAGATTTCCGTTCTGCGTATCGTACGACACAGTTGCGTGAAGCAACCAACACTCCGCGTTGCGTTGGGCGATACAAATGAGAATAGAATCGGTGTCGTCACTGCGTTTCTATGAGCGCCGCCGGTCGGGGGTGGGGGAGCAATTTTGCGTGGTATCGCAAGGCGAGTCGCATCGCGTATCGTATCACTTCAGTGAGAACCGCGCCTGTGTTTCCATGCAACTTTATTCTCTGAAAGTTTGCCGTGAAATTTGGAAATTTTTGTACGTAAAACCATAAATCCTTCCTCTTTTTTTTTATTTCGACGGTGGGTCATGTCCTCCATAACCAGCATTCCTGATGCCTACTCCGTATCTTGGGAGCGCTTCGTGCCCGTTGCTGGAGTTCGGTAGCTGCAGCTCGTGCGTCCCCCTCGCTGGCACCGCAGTCGCAAGCGCGTTTAGCGGGAGTACAGCTGGTGGCGCAGGTGCTGTGCCCAGCCGCCGGCGCCGGCCGGGCGCCACTTGCGCCCCCCCCCCCCCCCCCCCCACTCTCAGTGCTATTTTGTAGCGCGGGCAGCGACGTGGCGTGGTGGGGCGCCACTCCCCCACCCGACGCCGCCGGCAGACCTTCGCGCGTCGCTGGCGACCCGCGAACCGCCACCTGAAGATTCACGCCCCGGCGCTAGCGAAGATCCCGGCAGCCGCCTTATTTACTATCGGCTGAGGCACCCGCTCGCCTGGTACCACTATGCCAGCACGGCGTCAACTGTGATCGCGAGGCGAAACTAGCTGTCCGCCCACTTTTTACTTAACCACGAGAATATGCGCAAACTAGCGGCACGACCAAGATGAGAATACCAAGTGTATGTAACGACGCTACGGAACGTTTGGGAGCATCTGCAACTTAGTCAGTTGAACAGTGTGTTTCGCAATGCTTTGACGATTTTAAATCATATTATACTGGTCGAAGCAACATCGTGCGTTCACTGTGAAGTGCTATTTTCGATTCGGCGAATCTGTCGTGCACGTGCAACGTGCCTTTCGTAAGCATTCCAAGAGTCAGCGGCTATATCCAATTCACGCTCGCAGAACAATATTTAGCTGGGTAATAAACTTCCGTCCAGCTACCAGCGCACCGAATCAAAAGTCAACAGGCTCTCAGAAATCCATCCGAACGTCGTATCAGACTTTTACCTACGGGGTTATTTGAAAGCGAGCGAGTACTCCCGTACTACAACCACTACCTTTGGCAAAAAATAGGTAATGCTGTGTAGAACTGACAGTGAACATAAGATAATGCAATGCGTTCACCTGTTGCAAGTCCTTCAAACTCACACTGGCGGTAGAAAGGGAGGTCTATTTATCGTCGTCGGTAGATCGATCGGACGGCGTATAATCAACATCTGCATCTCTAACTTTGCAAGTCATTTTCTAGTGTGTGGCGCAGTTTACATCGAGCCCATCTGCCTTATTTCGTGTTGCGACGAATGGTGCTCTGTAACAAGCCTAAGCGAGGAACTCGAAATTTACCTTCATTAGCGTTTAGAGAATTCTGTGTGTAGCTGGAAGTAGAATGGTGCAAGACTTCTCTTCGGAGTTGCGGTCACGGAATTTAACAGTAAACCACAAAGTGATCAGAACTCTCTTGTAGTGGCTGAAGTGGAATAGGATGTGTATAACCCCAACACCCTGGATAAACGCAATGGTGACAAAACGTGGCGTTTCTCTTTTTCTATTCTCCGCCTGTTTCTTTAATTCTACACACTGTCATGGTTTGGTGAGCATAGGTGGAACAAGGGTTTTCGGTAGCTTATTTGTGGCTCATTTACATTCCTTTAAGATTCTTTCAATAAATCTGTCTTGTCATCTGTTTTTCCCAAAATAGTTTTAGATGCTTCTTCCACTATAAATTTCTTAGAACGAATCTTCTTTAATATTCATCAGTTATAACTAATTGCAGTGATTAATCGTCAATCGTTTAATCAAGGAAGAATGGACCTTTCCTCTTATTTTATGTGCAACACGTAAAATTTGCTATTTTTGGGGATCAACTGCTTGTTACCGTACCAAGCAAAGATTCTCTACAATTCTTCCATAATTTCATGGCGTTGAATTTTTCCATATACAACAGTATTATTCGCAAACGGCCTCCAACATTATCCACATTGGTTACACGCATCGTGAAAAGTAATGATCCTGTAAGATTATCTTGCGTACGCTCAAAACTGCCTTCACAACTTACAGTCTCGAGGAACTGTTCAAAGCTTTATCTGAAAAGTAATTGGAACAAATGAATGTAGTGCAATTGAAGCAATGCAAGGAAGTCTTTATGTTCAGAAGAACAGATTGTAAAGAAGTTATGTAATTTCAAGACATGAGCTTTAACATTTAGTCCGGGCAACAACTATATGTGGTGCTGTCGCAAAAGTACAAACAAATCAAAATCGATACACTCATCCTCGCCACGGATATCAAATGGCAAGTGGGTACAGGCTTCAATAAACAACACAACAATCGCAAGACACATCACTAAATCCCACGAAATTGTGGTTATGTGAATGTTTTCAGTTCCAAAAGAATTCAACTCAAGACAGTTACTGTCACAAAAGGTAGCAAGGTAGAAAGTAGCAACGAGAAATTCGAAAATTTCAATTATGTACTTAAATGTGCTTTTACCAACAAAACCTTCGAATGTTGTACCATTCAATCGCCATATCGCTCGAACATTAGTTATATAGTAAACATTACTTGCAACGTCGAATAACACCTGGAAATCGCTTAAACTCAAGTCTGCTGAGAACGACGATACCCGCGTTATATTTTATGCACCCTCGTGAGTACGATTTGCCAATGAGTCTTTAATCAGAAAGCTGTTTTTTCTAAGATAGCAACCGCAAAAATGGCATCAAAACTGATCTACATTACTAACGTCGCATATCACTCTCCTCTACTTGTAGAGTACTTTATTTTGAACAGTGAAAATATAGAACGTAATCCCCAGCCACCCTGCAACACACTCACTCACTGTCATACAGAGCACTTCCGTCACAGCGGTCGGAAGGGGTAACGCCACGGCAGAGTCGTTGATTTCACCGGCTGCAGCTTCTTGTTACTCAAACCCTAACCACTCCTCCTCTTCCTCCACACGGACGCTCCTGTGCATCAACAGCGAAGTAACTGCACACACGGGAGCAGCAAATTACAAACTATTTTCCAAGCAGGCATTCTTAGCTACTTCATCCATCCACTGCTTCGTTACCCTGAATGCCCCCCCTCCGGCCCTGGTACCCAGCAGAATGACGACACATTACCAGTCTGTCAGTGGAACAGCCTGTTGTGGATCAACTGAGGATACTTTTCTGCTGGATACATATGATGGGCAGTCTAAACGACACTTAGGGAGAGTCGGTGCAGATACGGAATTTGGCAGCAGGAAGAAACCATCATCTGCTCCAGTGCTCTTAAGATCGCATGTATTTCAGAGTCGCATACTGTACATGTATGAAGTATGTGAATCTTGAGAACACATTCTGGAAATACCACTGCGCAGCCGATGGCATTACCCTGCTTATACCCATCAGTGTAAACGACCACACAATTACAGTGTTCGGACAAAATTCCGTAAAACATTGATTTTAAAAGCACAGCCTGGAGTAAAATTCTTTTTGTGCGCTGATAAATCTAAAATAATTCTGGGTATCCTTTTGAACGAGGGTGTCGAAAGACTTCAACATCGATAAAGCACAGAAATATGGTCCGCATTAAGATCCACTAAATCCTGCCAAACGCGAATTAGAGGGCGAGCAACGGCATGCAATGCAATGCAATGGGACTGTGGAGTGGAGAGCAGGCTGCATACATTCATCATGAGGATCTGCCGCCGGATGAACAATGGTGGTTCTCCAGCCTCAACACCAAAGGCTGGGAATCGGACTTGCTCCCGTTGCCAACAGCATCGACGATCATAAGATGGCCAAGCTGTGTCATAAACTGTGCATCCATAGTGAACGCGGGATCGCATAAACGCCTTGTAAAACTGGAGCAGACACGTTCGGTCTGCTCCCTGTAATATGTGGCTGCGGTATTTTTTCAATGCCTTTAAACCTTTGGTTTTAACTTTCTTCACATGTGGTGACCACGTCAACCGTTCATCAAATGCCACAGCCAGAAACCTCCTTGCGCTTTTAAATCGAGATCAGTGTCCCTAATTTTAAGGATAGGCAGGTTAAAAGCGCGACAAGAACGATTAAAAATTAACACACACTCTTTTCGAGCAAAATTTAAAATCTGTGCTATCTGCCCACATCTCCAACCCTCGTATCGTGTGGTCGTTGTAAGGTCGGTGGGTGAGTAGAAAATGGCAAAAGTCGTCTACAATGGACATCGAACGAGAGACTTAGCAGTGGACGTAATACCACTGACGTAATAGCAAACAGTCACACTTAAAACGTACCCCTGAGGGACCCAATTCTCTTGCTCGACCGATAAGAGCATCACCGAACCGATATCAAAAACTTCGTCTGGAGAGGAAGGCCCATGTGAATGTTAGTAGCTATCCTCGGAAGCCCCATGTGCGAAGCTGAACCAGGATGTGATGTTTCCAAGTAGTGTCATAGGTCTTACATGTAGAAACTGACCTACTCCGTGTAATCAGCGTCGATTCCAAAAAAAAAAAAAAAAAACTTTCGATTCAGTGTCACACCAAAAACAACCAAGGAAATTCCGTTCATGACTTGATTGAAGATTTTCTGGCAGGGATGAAGATCGGGGTTAGCGTCCCATGTAGAACTAGGTAATCATAGAGAGCGCTTGAGCTTGGAATGTAGAAGGTAGGTTAAGTAACCGATCTAATACTTACCTTAAGAGATTTGGGACGACCTAAATCTGGACGGCAGCATGAGCAAGTGAAATCCAGCGCGCTCAAATACGAGTCCACTGTCTTAACCACGGCGACTATACACACGCGAATAATATATAGTTGGCTCCAGGGAAGTGATATAGAACCATTAATATTCATTTAACACATTAATGAAATAGGGCATGCAGAATCAACAGCAAATACAAAAAAATTGTGATGACAAAGACTTCGTTATCTATGACTAAGTTTTATCTGGTAAAAATAGTTTTACATCCACTGACTTTTGGGTAAATATCCGATTGAAGCGAAATGTGAATGTTATACATTAATAAATAGAAACAAAGTTGTTTACAGTACAAAACAAACGTAGCAAACTTTAATTCCACAAAATTGTTAAGGCTTTCGTGGCCACTTGTTGACAAACCGCCTATTGGCTTCTGTCTCGGGTTCTTAATTCCACAATTAATGTATTACAACTAGCGTCAGATACGTCACACAAATACCTCTGAGAAACAAAATGTAGATTTGTGATGTGGAGCGGTTACATAAATTAGCGCAAGTAGCTTCGCGTGTGTACAGAGAAACGATATAGTCTGAGCGCTAGTGTTCTCGAAATACATAATCGATTTATCAGGTGGGGTCAGCAGCGCTCCCGGAAGGAAGGAAGGAAGGTTGAGGAAAATGTATTGTCGACGACATGGCCACTAGAATGGCAGGGCAATGTGGATTGGGAAACAAATGGGAAGGAAATTTTAAGTATCTTTTCCAAAGGAACAGTTAATACAGCATGTCATTCGTGTCTCAGTTATCGCTTGCTTGAAATTTCGGCCTTCTCTCTAATAACTGCCTTTCTTGACGTAATTTATTTTCTCTTGCGCTCTTTACACTACAGTACTTTTTAGTATCTACCTGAGTACATTTACTAAATATAAAGAACTGTCCGAAAGTGAGTTTCGTCAGTGTTGAAGGAGATTGTAGTTCACCAGGTGACACAAACGCCACATGAATACACATCCGTTGCTGGTTCAACGACGTATGGGACGTCAGCGGGGGAGGAATCACGTATGCGCAAAGCAGCAGACCAACGTGCCCGATGTTACTCGAGTACACATCACGAGGGGAGACGTGGTCGCCAATGGAAGTGCATGCTGCTATCCGGTATGAACGGGTACGTGGGACTAGTGTGTCCGTATTGTGTTTACAGCTTACAATCTACACTACATAGACTACGGATCCAAAGGTCTGGGATTCGAACCCTGTTCAGACCTAGGGTTTTCATCTGTCACTTCTCACTTATTTCACCTCTGGCAATGTCAGTTAATGAGAAAACGGTCGAGTTGCATCGATGTACGAGGTCCACGTTAATCCGCATGTCCCATTTGTAATTGGCTGTGTACGGGTATGTCAGTTCAAAGGAGGAAGGTAGCTGCAATAACACCTCCAACAGAACCATGCTTGATAATGCAGTATTCCAACAAAGTCTTGGTTTTGTGACCCCCCCACCGCACCCCACCCCACCCCCCCACACACAAAATACTCGGCACTTTTGGCGGAATATGCTGGGTGGGAACTATGAATGTAACGATAGAAGTCTGCAGCTGTTGACTTATTTCCAATGCTGCCAACATTAGCAAATAACACTGTTCCCAGCAGCACTGTATAGTAGTATTTTGCAATTTGTAGCAACAAAATTTATGTCCCGCTAATATAAAACTATTTAATCGATCGTCAGCTCAGTACGTCATCTGAGCTTTCGTACTGACACTGACACGTATTCGTATATGAAATTCCTTGGCCTGCGAAAGTTGTGACAGTGGGGACAGCAGAGGTCGTTCCCAGCATTCCCCGCGCGAAATGCTCAAAGTATATTGTAAATATAGTAAAGCAACGCCTCTTTTGCAAAACGTAATACCCAAGATCACATTCAATACCATTTATTCCTGGTGACTGGTTTCATGGGGCACATGAAAGGAGACTCCCCGAAGATTGCGATTGAGAAAAACAATCGGCCGCACCTAGGCGCCAAGAAATGACGGTTGACCCTTTCACACCAGAAACATTCATATACAACCCCTTTTTTAGGGGTACAGCTACGCATTATCACAATCAACATAGAAGGAATAACATCAGCCAAAGAATAACTGCTACAATAACTTTGCTGACAGCACCAATGTCATGTGCTGTGCGTACAGGAAACAAAACAGGAGTTGCGACATGCGTGCACCAGAGATAAACGGAATGCACCTTGCCATCGAAAGACCACATGATTAATACGGAAGCGCTATCTTCGTTCTTCCAGACGTCCAAATTCTATCCACAGCACTCACAGAGAAAATCCTAACTATAGAATCAGCTAATTGCGCCATGTCGTCTTTCTACGAACTACCTGGTGAAGAATTCACATTTAATAAACCAACAAATCACCAAAATAAACAGGTGCAGATTGTGATGGTCCATTTCAACAGCCATAGTAACGTTTGGGGCTATAATAATGAAGAAGAAAATAGGGCAGCAGTACTAGAGTGAGCAGAAATGACTCACCGTACCCTAATCAACGATGCAAAACTACCTGCGTCATTTAACAGCGGCAAGTGGAGACAAGGGTGCTTTAGAAAGGCTAAATGGTCGAGATTTGCAGATTTACTGGATTCCGAAGTGTCTTCTATAGAACCAACACCACATCGGTACGATACCTTCACCATGACCGTAAAGAGATGTTCCAAAATATCTATCCCTCGTGGCTTTCGAATACCTTACATCACTGGGCTCAAATCAGATCAGGCAGCCTTATTTACAGGATATGGCAACCATTTAAAGAAAAGAATTTCAGTGAAACAACTGTAGAAACACGAAACAAAGTCATTTCCGCTATAAGAGAGGAAAAAAAGGAGAAAATGGATAAAACAACAGAAAACCTGGATCTGAAAAGAAACAGTCATAAGACTAGGACACTTCTGCGACGCCTGTGCAATGATCCAACTACGACCACTACACATCGAAATATCGCCGCCGACCAAATAGCACACCAGTTACTGCTAAATGGGAAGCCCAGCCATAAATCCAAACAAACCAAACCTACGAAGAACTGAGCAAGAGCAGAATAACAACTTCTCACGCTCATTCACGGTGGATGAATTGCAGAAGGCTATTAAACAAAGTAAGCCGGCCGCGGTGGTCTCGCGGTTCTAGGCGCGCAGTCCGGAACCGCGCGACTGCTACGGTCGCAGGTTCGAATCCTGCCTCGGGCATGGATGTGTGTGATGTCCTTAGGTTAGTTAGGTTTAACTAGTTCTAAGTTCTAGGGGACTGATGACCTAAGATGTTAAGTTCCATAGTGCTCAGAGCCATTTTTTATTAAACAAAGTAATACTGGTTAAGTCAGTTGGCTTGGACGATGTACGAACTGAGGAAATTAAGCACTCTGGATTAGCAACAAAGGGATGGATTCTCCAACTCTTCAATAAATGTATTGATAGATGTCAAATTCCAAAGGTATGGCGGAAGAGCTGAGTAATTGCCATATGAAACCTGATAAAGAAGGAAACAGTGCGAAGAATTTTAGACCAATCGCATTACTGTCTCACCGCTAGAGAGAATAATTTTAAACCGTCTCTCACATGTTGCCGATCCCTTGCCTATACCTCAGCAAGCTGGATTCCGCTCTGCTAAAAGCTGCACAGGACAATTAGTCTTACACAGTTCATAGAAGAGGTTTTGAAGCCCGTAAGGTGACAGGAGTGGCACTCATGGATTTGACAGCAGCGTACGACACCGTTCACCACTAGTTACTATTAAACCAAGGATTTCAGACACCAGGCTCAACGCCAATCTTCTGTAGAACCGAAGGTTTTTCACTGACCTCCAAGGAAAGTGTAGGCAATGAAGGCTACAGAAAAATGGCCTTCCCCATGGAAATGTATTGGCTCCAGTTCTGTTCAGTATATAAATATTAACGACCAACCAATAGCCTACAACTGTAGGAGTTTCTTGGCCCTGTGGCAACCCAAAGCACAAACTTCAATTCAATCGAAATCACCCTAAAGAGTGTGCTTGAAGATCTGTCAAAATACTATTGAATAAACCAGCTTAAACCAAACCCGTCAAAGACAAGTGCGTGCTTCCCATCTGAGAAATGCGGAAACCACCCACAAGTTACAGATAGAATGGTCATTGGTTAACTTGGAGCATTGTGATACTCCAAAATACCTTGGAATAACACTTGGCAAATTTCTTAGGTTCAAAAAACTGCATGAATTTCAAATCAAAAGTCTCCACCAGGAACAGCCTACTGAGAATACTGGCCCGATACAGTGGGGCAGTCAAGCTGAAACCGTCCGAACTTCTGCAATGGCATTACGCTACTCCACTGCAGAGTATGCCTGTTCTGTCTGGTAAAGTCAAAACATGGCAGAAAGGTGGATATTGCCCTAAACGACACATGCAGATTTACAACAGGCTCCTTGAAGTCAGCTTCAGTCGAATGGCTCTACCACCTTGCAGGAATTGCACCACTTCTTGTTCGAAGAGAAATAGCAGCAAACAGGGAAAGAACGAAACTTGAGCAGGAAAAAACGCATCCCATGCATGAGCAAAAACCCTACCCACAACGACTAAACACAAGGAAAATTTCTTCAGAACATCGGAGAAAATAACAACCACTGAGTTAGACTGGACGACTGAGACACCTCTCCTGGCTGGACAAGATTTTCAAATCTTTAACCCCTGATCATGATGAGAATTGGCCCATCTGGAAGTCCTTGAGGTCAGAAGTAGGCAGGTCACGGGTTAACCTGGGAAAATGGGGATTCATTGAAGAAAACAAAAACCAATGTGACTGGGCGGAAGAACAGACTGTTCAACACATGCTGCAGTGTCGACTGTTTTCAGCCACCTGCACAGAAGATAACCTTCACCAGGAAAAGGCAAACGAAATGGCCAAATTTTGGTCAAAGATTATATAAACTTTTTATATATATGTTTCTGACACGAGAATAATAACTGGTTTCATCTGTAAAGCGATGCATTTACATAGAGTACATGTACATCCATTATTTACATTTCCCATTACAAATGAGGAAATGGAAATTATACATTTTCATACCTTCAAAAAAACTTGTTCATATACATCCTGTTCCCTTATGACTGTATCAGTGGACAGTATGTAGCACATTCCGCAAAGGTTTGTTAAAAATAAAAAAAGAAGCTCATCACAAATATAAACAACACAGTTACAGTACATCCTTAACTGCACAAGGTGCTTTTTAACTATTATTTTTATCTGTAACAAGCTGTTTCTATTTTTAACATACCTGTGTGAAATGTGCTACATACTACCCACTATAGTGTAAACATGGCATGTGTAATACAATCATAATGAAACAGGATGTATAATTACAAGTTTTTATGAAGGTATGAAAATGCAGAATTTCCATTTCATCATTTGTAATGGCAAATATAAGTAATGTTTCTGCATTTACTCTGTGTAAACAGTCTCAACTGTTGAAACCAGTAATCAGGGATAAATGCCATCTTGACTATTGAAAGTTTCTTCAAGACAAATACAAATCGCTCTTTCTAATCTCTAATTATGAAAAAATTCAATTTAAGGTAAAATACGTGTATTTCTGTTACGTCACAGTCAACAACTGTTCCATTACTGCACAGAGCAGCTTCTCCTAAGCAACACTTCGCCATGACCACGAGATACTGTGTATTAAAGCTTCGGATACCCCATCATCCCACGGCAGTGGTGCGCAGCTTCTGTAGTAGCTAAATATTCAGCACGCAGCAGTAGCTGTCTAGCGGCGCGATATGCGCTGACGGAGGAGAGTAATGGGCCCGCCACGAACAACGCATCATTGTCCAAGCTGTTTTTCAAGGTAGCCACTAAAATCTTGTGTCATGTTGAAACCGTATGTACCTACGAATTATCAGCGCCATGTCTTCCTGGAACCGTCGAAGGACTTTGTAGAGGAACGTTAGGCAGGCCCCTCTTTTCAGTCTTAATGAAATTTGATGGTAATTATGCACAGAATACCAGCAAACATTACGGAACAAGCTTCGAAAGACTGATGAATCCATCTGAGTCTTTCCTACGTTTGAACAGCTTCAGCCGCAACAGATACAGTATTTTGGAAGAAAAATGATATTTTGCTCATGTTGGAAACATCGGTGATTGCTCAAATGCTTGCTTTGAAAACAGTTTATTTTCCGACACAAACACACATAATTTCAACACGAAATTACCGGTTTCGGCCGTGGCTAGGGTGAACTGCTACACCAGTCTTATGATCTGTAGACGGCCGGTGAAAGTAGAAAACTTTAGTTTTGGGATTAAGCAGAAAAAAGCTGCAATTTCAGAATTTATTTTACAACGACTGTGGAGTTTAGTTGTGCACATAAATTGATAAGATAGTGAAATCGTTGGGGCTTGCGTGGTCGCCACTTGATCTGCCTATTACAGTTCGCCTCCAGTTTTTCAGCTGAGTTTGACACCACAAACGACTACTGCTGTCGAAGATACACCCTGAGCTACTGGTGGAAAATTGGAATCGACCCCGCGGTTGGAGGTTAGAATTACTCGCCGCGGCAGTGTCTGCGGACCTACTCCCTCGTCATTGCTGGCGTCGCTTCCAGCTTGTTACCTGAGACAGGTATCAGCCACAATGGGAAAATCTAGCTGCGTTTCTTCTGCGGCATTCCGCTTCCTCCTTGAAGCAGTTGTCATACATGTGGTCTCCATAATTTTCCACTTTTAATATGTTTCATTCTCCACCCCGAAGAGTGGGTAGAGCTGGCTGTTCCTGACCCATGGGAGGGACCATTTCTTTTCACCCAGATGCAGCAACGATTACGTGTCTATTAAAAATGCCGAGTTGTATGCTGGTCCCAAGTCTATGTTAAACTGTAGGTCCCCCCTACAGCTGGCTAGAGAAGTCGTTCGAGGATCGGACAAAGGGAAGGGTACACCACCTCGGGATTTCCAATTCCGGAATTTGTCTTACAATCTAGAGAAAATTACCGAATATCTTGGTCAGAGTCGAGAAAATTGATGTATTTTTAATTTATTTTTAGGACAATACCCGCCAGACCAGAGAGGGAAGGCCTAGTAAGTGTGTTAAGTATCTGTTTACAACAGAGTAACGCCGATAGCTTGCTCGATATGAGCACTGTGGCCATCGGCTCATTCCAATTCGTCGTCTTCGAATAAATGGTCACGATAGCTGTTCTCCACGGCGAGTACATGTATTTTCAATCTATGCGACCGCAGTCTCATCATCTCGTGCCCAGCAATAACTGATTTCTCCATGTATCCCAGCCTGCTGTCGTTTAAAAATGTTCAAATGTGTGTGAAATCTTATGGGACCTAACTGCCAAGGTCATCAGTCCCTAAGCTTACACACTACTTAACTTAAAATATCTCAAGGACGAACACACACACCCATGTCCGAGGCAGGACTCGAACCTCCGCCGGGACCAGCCGCACAGCCCATGACTGCAGCGCCTCAGACCGCTCGGCTAATCCCGCGCGGCGCTGTCGTTTATATCAGCTAATTCGGATACTGATAGATCGTAATTTACCCTAATATAAACGTTTCTGTAGATACACTTTCGACGTTGCGAGTGCATCCATCACGTAAGATACAAAGTCTTGAGGGATAGAGTAAGAGCGTCACAGGAAACCCGGAAACGTATGCACTGCTAGTGCGAGTGCCTGCGTGTGCACGCGTGTCCGTGTGTAATGGCAGCGCGATTCCACGAAAAGTAGATATTCAACGCGGTGTCGGCGGACTCAGGAGAATGCGCGCGGAGCTTCGTTGCGTGAGGCGGCAGCGACGAGCTATTTGTGAACAGCAACGGCGCGAGCTCGCTATAGTAGGTCTGCAGAGCGACGCGTGCATTGCGTCCCAGACTTTCGCAAGCGCCCACTCCACAGTATTTTGTAAGATTTTAGCTCAGCGCTGGTGTAGCATGTGCCCGTCTACGTTTGTAGTCTTTCTTCTGGAAGACAGGTGACTATGTAAAATTACACTGTCACGTGTCTCTGCTGCCAGTGGCTCAAAGATATTTTCAAGTTTTGCGAGAAAGCGTGTCAAATGTGTCTGGCGAGCAAAAGGGAACTTATAGATATAACAGGTGATGCGTAAGACGGAAGTTTGCTCCCATGAATTACGGCACCTGTTTGTTCAATGACTTTTTCAGTGTGCTCCTACATCATACATTGACATGACAAAAGTCATGGGATATATCGTGTCGGACCTCCTTTTGCACGGCTTGATGCAGCAACTCGAATTGGCATGGGCACAACAAGTCGTTGGAAGTCACCTGGAGAAACTGAGCAATGCAGCCTCTATAGCCGCCCATAACTGCGAAAGTGTTGCCGATGCAAGATTTTGTTCACGAACTGATCTCTCGATAATGCCCCACAAATGGTCGATGTGATTCATGTCGAACGTAGCCAAATCATTCGCTCGAATTATCCAGAATGTTATTCAAACCAATTGCGAGCAATTATGGCCCGGTCACATGGCGCCTTGTCATCCACAAAAATTCCATCGTTGTTTGAGAACATGAAGTCCATGAATGGCTGCAAATGGTCTCCAAGTAGCTGAATACAAGCATTTCCAGCCAATGATCGGTTCTGTTTGACCAGAGGACCTTAACCCATTCCATGTACACACAACCCACACCATTCCAGTACGAAGGCACCACTAGCTCATAGAGCCTAGTTGACAACTTTGGTCCATGTCTTCGTGTGATCTGCGCCACACTCGAACTCTACTGTCAGCTCTTACCAACTGAAATCGGCACTCGTCTGACCAGGAGAGGCGCTGCAGGCGATGTACTGTTAGCAAAGACACTCGTTCGTCTGCTGCCATAGCCCATAAAAGTCAAATTTCACCACACTTTTCTAACGGATGCGTTCGTCGTACGTCCCACATTGATTTCAGAGGTTATTTCACGCAATGTTGCTTGGCTGTTAGCACTGACAACTGCACACAAACGCTGCTGCTCTCGATCGTTAAGTGAAGGCCGTCGGCCGCTGCGTTGTCCGTGGTGAGAGGTAATGCCTGAAATTTAGTACTCTCTGCACACTCTTGACACTATGGACCTGGGAATATTGAATTCCCTGACGATTTGCGAAATCCAATGTCCCACACGTCTAGCTCCAACTCCACTCCGTGTCCAAAGTCTTAATTCCCATCGTGCGACCGTAACCACGATGTAAACCTTTTCACACAAATCACCTGAGCGCAAACGACAGCTCTGCCAATGCACTACCCTTTTATACCTTGTGTACGCGATAGTGCCGCCGTCTGTATATCTGTAATCGCTGTCCCATGACTTTGTCACATCATTGTGCACCGGTATGCAAAACTTAGGGACAAAAGTAACTTTCGCCTGATGTGTCAATACCAATGTAACATAGCTCGATGGAAGTCGGACCATACATAGGACTGCTACGGTACAGTACAGAACAGAAGGTAACTGAAAGAAATACCCAAATAGAGTAATAGAAATGACGCTTTTATTCAAAAGATAATAATTACAATGAAGTCACCGTCGTTCATGAGTGTCTCCTGGATATTAAAAAGGCAGTACACGGTTCCTAATAGGGTGTCTGATCACCACGGGCGGCAATGCATGCTCTGCAACGTGTTCCAACGCTGGCCACAATGTTGGTTAGGAGTTCCCTGACTCCATCAGCGTCCTAATAACTAGAGGATTTTTTTTAATTTAAATTTCCGCCATTTGGCGTTTATTTCGCACAGTCATGATTTCGGCTTTACAGCCATTCTCAAGTGTAAGTTGAAATGTCACAAAATGCCTGACATGTCTGAATGACATGTCATCGTCGAAATAATACAGGGTGTACATGAAGTCCGGGAACACTTTCAATTATTTACTGCACAAGAACCAAACATTGTACAGATATCACACACATGTCATTTTGAAGAGGAACCCGAAATTTTTTTCATGTCTACCGCCACAACGTAGTTTGGTAATTTGGCGATAGTCAGCGCTAGTCGCAAACGTGGCAAGTTCAAGGTGAGGAACGAGCTTTGTGTGCTGGAGTTCAACAAAAACAAGTGTGCTACAGCTGTTCAACGGATGTTTAGAACCAAGTACGGTAGGAAGCCACCAACAAGGAAGGCCATTTACCACTGGCACAACAAATTCGTTACGACGGGTTGCTTGTGCCCGGCAAAGAGAAGCGGACGTCACAGTGTGAGTGAAGTGAATGTGGAGCGCGTACGAGAGACATTACCGTATTGACGTCTGCCCGGTCACTCACGGTTCGCATATCGAATGTTTGGAAAAAAAAAAGAAAAGAAACCAAAAACGTTCAGGGTTTCTCTTCAAAATGCAATATGTATTACATCTTTACAATGTTTAGTTCTTGTGCCATAAATAATTGAAAGTGTTTCCGGACTTTATGTACACCCTGTATATGTCTGATCTTATGAACCAGATACGTTGTTTCGACGATGAAGTGTCACTCACGCATGTCGGACATTTTGTGACATTTCAACTTCCGATTGAAAATGCCTATAAAGCCGAAATCATGACTGTGTGAAATAAACGGTTTACAGTCAAATGGGGGAAACTTCTTTCAAAAGCTTCTAAATGACAGAGGTCATCCATGAAGGGAAATAATTTATTGCTTTATGGTCATACGTGGACATGGTGCAATAGTCTCCCTACTACGTCCCACACGTATTCGATGGCATTTAAAACACAATGCGACTGGAACCTTGACGACGAGAATGTTTCCCCCTCACATTCCTGTGCGGTCCAACATCGGGCCACTGCCACATACGAATGCTCTACAAATGTGGATGCTGCACGATTCGAGCAGACGGCCATATGCAGACCCACAACGACGTGCCTTTCCAAGTTTTGTCAGGTGCCGACAATGCTGTCTCACATAAGTACGCCGCAGCTCCGTGTACTTCACAGTGCACAGTGATCACTCAACTTCTGATGCTCTTCACGCCCCCTATATACTCGACAAGACTTGGCAACAACACTAGACATGGACAACACTAACCACCTGTCACAGAGTAGTGCAACTCTGTTCATTTACTTACCAACCGACGGTGTTTAGGTGTACGAAATTACAGTGATACGACGCTGTCTTCTGGGTGCGTTACTTTTTTTGTCAGGCAGTGTAAAACTCGAACACTGCGACGCCGCTGTGCGATTCTTTGCATACCACCAGCAAAAAGACTTCTCTGTATGTTTCAATATGCAGTTGACCTTATTTAAACATTATCTACTACGAACGGTACCACACAAACACGAATACTAGCCCGTCCACACAACATTTCGTACTGTACTCCATTGAGGAAATACAGGGTGTTTATAAATGAATATCGGGGTTTTAACGCTTTATAATACTTATTATATTAAACTTACAGTTATAAATGATATGTCAAATGAAAGACCAACTCAAACAGTTTTAACAAGAACATTATAAATGTTCAATGTGAGCACACATCAATTCTATAGCCGAGTTATTCCCAAACGTTGATAAGTGTGTCTTCAGTGATTGTAGCAACAGCTGCTTCAATCCGGTTCCTTAATTCAGGGTGGTCTGCTGGTAGAGGAGGCACGTACACACGATCCTTGATGAAGCCCCCAAAGGAAAAAAAAATCGCATGGCATTAGGTCCGGTAAATGTGGAGGCCATGCAAAGCAAGCCCTTCACTGGGCTCCTTGTGGCCTATCCAGCGCTTGGGTATAGACTTGATGGTGCCGTGTGACAAATGGTGCTTACATTGAACATTTATAAGGTTCTTGGTAAAACTGTTTGAGTTGCTCTTTCATTTGACATATCATTTATAACTGTAAGTTTAATATAATAAATATTATAAATCGTTAAAACCCCCGATATTCATCTATAAACAACCTGTATAACAGAGTTTCAGACGATATGTCTGAAGTACCAACAAACATTTCGTTCATCCATAGCAGTGTGATCTAAAATTTGTTTCACCGAACAACTATTGGTTTTATACCACAATCTTCTTTCCCCCAAGTCCTTACTACAAGTGACGGGTCAAATGAAAACGAGGCAGATGGGAAAAAAAGTGAGTAAACTATCTTATTTCAAAAGTAGTTGCCATAAACGAGACGGTCAGTTTCTTCTTGGAAAAATGTTTGCGGCTGCCTACGGAACCATGACTGTACTCAGAAATGCACCTCTTCGTCTGAAGC
The DNA here is from genome assembly GCF_023898315.1 of Schistocerca nitens. NCBI lineage: Eukaryota > Metazoa > Arthropoda > Insecta > Orthoptera > Acrididae > Schistocerca > Schistocerca nitens. Next base: position 433,113,029 of record NC_064614.1, read on the forward strand.
AAATCAATAACCACGAATGTCTTTCTGCAGGGCTGCGAAAATAGGGAAATCGCATGGGGAGAGATTGGGATTGTATAGAATATAGATGATGCGTACGGGCTCACCCGTTAAATTTCTACAGCGTAGTCGAAACAGCATTGGTAAAATGTGGGCCCGTCTGTGCAAAAACGGAAGTCCAAACGCCCAGGAATGTTGTTGGACAGCATAATGCCTGCCTACATGTTGCCAAGTTTGTTTAGAGTTTCGACTACGCTCGAGATGTGACGCTAGGAAGCCCTTTCACATCAGCCACACGGTCCCGATATCTCCCCATGGGATTTCCTAATTTTGGGACTCATGAAGTAAGACATTCGTCGCCGTCGATGAGATTCGGACGAAGAGGTGCACGCCTGGGTACAATTATGGTTCGCTGGCCAACCGCTAACATTTTTCCATGAAGGCACCGAACGTCTTGTCTCATAGTGTGTTATATGTATAACCAGTTACGCTGATTACTTTTGATGTAACAGTTTACTTACTTTTTCCGCATCTGTCTCGTTTTCATTTGACTCTTCCTTATACCTCAATCGTTGGCCACAAACGGTTACGGTCACCAGTGCTTCGATGGTAATCCACATGTGTTCTTGGCGCTGTCAACTCGCCGGTTCTTGACATCTTAGAGCGCGTTCGCGGTCCTGCTTTTCTTTGTCCCTCCTACAAAATTCATGAATTAATCGCGGAAAAATACACTCGTCAAAAACCTTTAGCCAAAGGGCAGACACAATTCTCGACATGCAGTCCCTTCTTACACAAGCTAATCTAGTCCCGCTGTGCAAAAACGGGTCACAAAAATCGCACCACGAGAGGTCCATCTTGCAATCAAATCTGTTTCAATCTTTTTAAAGTAGTCAGAATTCCACGTAATTATTAGTATATCAGTTAATATTAAAAGCTATTACAGGTACATATCCCCAACAATGACATGATACTATGTTTTTGTACAATGTATGTGTTGACTATCGCTCTCTGGCGGGAATCACTGTGTGTGTGTGTGTGTGTGTGTGTGTGTGGAGGGGGGGGGGGGGGGGACACAAGTAGACACATGGAAGTTTGGGTCGATCCTGGAGGCGAGCTTGGACAGCTGAAGCCGTTAAGGTGACCACTCGCGTAAAGCGTTGAATCTGGTTTCAAGTCCCGATTCGACAAATTTTTTTCACACGTCACCGATAAACAGTATAGCTGAAGTTGAATTAGATTCTCAATCTACCAATCCTATCATAGAAGACACATCTGTTTTGAGGCCGCCAACATCGTTCGCTATGACAACAGTTCCTTGATTGTGAAGGAGGAGCGTCCCGTATGGAACTTTCTTGATGCTGTGGTAGGAAAGTGCACCATTAAAAATTAGGCGTTATTTAATCGTTACTATTAAGATGACAAAAAAGAAACCCGACAGATTGTAATAAAAAAATAACTAGTCTCGCTAAATCAAAAGAACAATAATTTGTGTAAGTAATATTGATTGGAAATAATAGTTTCCTTCCCTGACGTCCTCTCTGACTCTCTGATAACGCGGCTCCAGGCTGGTCATGATAAAACAGCTGCTGCACCTAACGAAGCACTTACCAGACAACAAAAGAGTCCCGAATAACCTGTGATCCTGACATCGTTATTTAACTGTAGCCAGAATCCGATTCAGAAAACTCGATGACAGTTGCATTAGCACCTTGTACCAGACTTCTACTAGCTACTGCTCGTTGGTACCAAGTTTGGTTTGAAGTTCTGCCTGGAAAAAAGCCGCCGACCGCCTACGAAGTAGCTATTTTGGGGCGGCCAGAAACGTCTAGTTGCAGCGAAGGCCTAACGGAAAAACATCAGCAGAAGCCTCTGGTAAGCAAAGCGCGTCTCGAAACGTTTATTTCTCTTCCGATGTTTTTCCTGCCAAAGACACGGTATGTGCTTCATAAGATCAGCGCTTCTGAAGTACTGTTCGACCTTTTCCTGCACGAACCCCAAATGCAGAGGTCAGTGTTTGGTTTTGGTATAGGTCTACGAACTAACAAGGAACGGGACACTTATTGGATTACAAGCCGCCATTTGTACACAATAATTTAGAAAGCCATGGAAAATCTTCATGTGCCCGATGACCATGACGTCGACGAGACAAACCTCTTTATTCCTAGCTGCTTCGAAAGTTGGATTCAACACAGTGAGCTTCAGACTACCTCGCTTATACAACTATCTTAATCTACATCCGTCGAAACTTCGAAACTGTGGGAACGCAAATGATTTCTTGAGTAACACATTGCTGGGGTAACACTGTCTTTTTTTCCTGTCACAGCTAGTATTCATCATGAAGGTAATCCTTCATAAAATTCATGAAGAGCCTACGGTGTTAGTTACACAATTTTCGTTGAGTACGTCAAGTAGTTTTCTAGCAAAGAAAGAGAGGGTGGAAGTCACCCCATCCGAGACAATATGACGTAAAGTTCCATCGCCGCCGAGTTCAGTGAAGACAGGGACAGGCAGGAAATCAGAATCGGCTATGGCCTCGTTGTAGGAATCGTCTTTCCATAAGTCGGAACAGATTTGTGAAAAATATAGATTGATTACAGTTGTCCAATACAACATTGGGGTTGAGTGGGTACAACAACGAGGGAAGTAGCTGGAACCAAGACTGAAAACCTCAGGCTATGTGTACAGTAATTACAGCTCGATACGCTTGTTCCTTGTCGGAGAACCCTACCTCTACAGTACCAAACACCTTAGTCCTCATCAAGGCATGTGCTGGCACTAACTTCTTCTGAAGAAGAGCCCGCAGTAGGACAAGCAGTTTTATACGATCAGTTTAGTAAGGCGAAGTCGAAAGTTTATGCAAGAATAGTGTTACATTTATTTTTCGGATCTCTTTATGTACTTGTGCTTATAAAGAAAACGGAAACAATCCTCAAGATGTACGTAACAAAACTGTAAAATTTCCCCCAATCCAGTACCTAGCAGATAACAGGAGCACACTTCGGAGCGGAACAAAGAAGTGTACTCTTGAGAGTGATGGGTCTTCTTTGTAAAGTTTGACAACCCTCGGAGGGCATTCGTCTATGTATGACTACGGTGTGGTTGCCTACTGTGTTTATCCGCCCCCCTCCGGCCGCTGGATAAAAACGACCGCCGTTCTCCCCACACAGATCGTGGTATAGTGATATGACTAAATTACCCAGATATTGTCAAGTCCATCAGTGGGATCATCATAAACATTATTTCTTTACCTTTTACGAAGCTTTTGACATGCGATACAGACTTACTGAGGGAACGGGCAGTCGTGGCTAATGAACACTATTAGGTCACCTGCTCCAGTCTTAAGACGTGAGGTACTCCCAAAGAATTCGATTTCTTGATTTGTACCAGGTAATCAAGAAAAGTATGAACACAGAAGAAGGAATCCATAGACGCACCAATCCCAAGAGAAACTAAATTATCTTCACTAACAGAGGAGGCTGGATCTCTTGTTTTAACACTGTCTTTCTGTCTCATTGTTCAAGATGCACAATGAATAACGTTGAGGGCAAACAACTCCCACTAAAGAAGCAACTTGTCGTCGTCGTCGTCGTCGTCGTCGTCGCCCTTCCCACAGACAAGTAGTAATCGATCATCAGCGTTTTGCTTAACTTGAGCGTTAGAATCTGTATACCTGTTCTAAAACTACATCTGTACCTTGCATGACAACACTTGTGGGACACAGGGTCCTCTTTGTCCCATTCCAGTTGCATATGGTGTAAGGGGCCAATGACGGTTGGAATGCTTCTGTGCAAACTCACATTTTATTTTATCATTACATGAGATGTATATGGGAGAAATAAATATTTTGCATCACCTTATCCATTCAACTGCTGAGTGATATCCGCAGCTAAACATGTAATACATGTTAAGATGCGATCTTGTATTTGTTCATACTCAAGATATTACCGCAATCAGAAACCATGTCAAGTTCCAGGACAAAATCCTAGGGTTACTGAGCATTTAATCCAGAACTACTAGATAACCGATATGATACACATAGTTGCAAATGCATAGTTTTAGCGCAGAATTGCCCCTTATATCCTTTGTACCAAGATTCTTAATAGCAACAATTATGAAGCAGTTAATGTTTTTGGTACCAACAAAGTACAGGTGAACTTCAAAAAACATCCATAATAGTTTTCTCATATTGCAGAATTTTTTGGTACCTTGCATTATGTTAAACTGGTAACACTGTTCAAAATGGTTCAAATGGCTCTGAGCACTATGGGACTTAACAGCTATGGTCATCAGTCCCCTAGAACTTAGAACTACTTAAACCTAACTAACCTAAGGACATCACACAACACCCAGTCATCACGAGGCAGAGAAAATCCCTGACCCCGCCGGGAATCGATCCCGAGAACCTGGGCGCGGGAAGGGAGAACGCCACTGCATGACTACGAGTTGCGGACGGTAACACTGTGACACATAAACTAACGAGCCAATCACAGTCCAAGTGCCTGCTTGGTGCCACTGTCAATGTGTTACTGCTCAGCCAACAACACAATGTGAAGTCTTTCTTGACACTCATGGACTGCAGTAGCAGGGATATGGATGACTGGATTGGTAGAGCGGACAAAACAAATACATTCTGAAAGATTTCGCAAAACCATCCACTGGCATGGGCTATTATATCTGGGGGCAGGGCTGCAAGAGCATTGTGATGAAACTTCATGGCAGATTAAAACTGTGTGCCAGACCAAGACTCAGGGCCTTTGCCTTTTGCGGGGAAGTGCTCTACCATCTAAGCTACCCAAGCACAACTCACAACCTGGCCTCACAGCTTCAATTCCATCAATTCCGCCAGTACCTCGTCTCCTACCTTCCAAACATCCCCAAAGCTGTGGTTAAGCCATGTCTACCCAACATCATTTCTACCAAGAGTGCTAGTTCTGCAAGGTTCGCAGGAGAGCTTCTGTGAAGTTTGGAAGGTAGGAGAGTCTCAGTTTAGCACACACTTTTAATCTGCCAGGAAGTTTCATATCAGTGCACACTCCCCTGCAGAGTGAAAATTTCATTCTGACTATGGTGATGTTTGTCTCAAAAAAGACACTGTATTTCCACCTGTGTTAATGGATGGTGATTCTCTTTAAATGTAAACAAAAGCAAAATAAATATGAGAATGAATCCAATGCTATCTGATTACAAGTTAAGTGGCAAACTTCTGGAGTCTGTCATATGGTTTAAATATATGGTTGCTATATTATGGAATGATGTGAAATGGATGAACATGTCAATACAGGTTTAGAAAAAGCTAGTGGAACACTTACATCTGTTGGAAGGCTTATGAAATACTATAGTGAATCTGTTAACTAATCCATACACACGAGCGTAGTATGAAGTATGCTAAAGGACTATCCGCACTTGGAGGCTCTTTCAAGAGACAAGAGAAATCCTAGTAGAATCTTAACTGGTAGGTGCAGCTCATATGAAGGGGTAAGAGAAACACCCAATAACTTGAATGGGAATCTCCAGTACAAATACAATGTAGTTCTCAAAAAATTTTGTTGAGTAAATTTAGACAACTAATATAAGTAGAATGTCCAATAGTTGTGCTACCGAAAGTGTAGAACTCATTTACGGATTATGAGAATAAGTTACGATTGTTTAGAAGGCACACAGAGGTACTCGAATCCATCACTTGTTTCCTGTGTAATATGTGACAGTGAATCTACTTCAAGAAGAAAGTATCCTCCACCGTGTATTGCGAGATGGCTTGCAGATAATATAAAAAGCTGTAAAAGTTGGAAAATCTATCTGTGACAACAAAATGTAACCAGATACACATATAAAACGTTATCCTGGTACACACAATCTGTTGGAAATGGCACAAAATAGGGGCCACTAAGCACGAAGACTTATCAGTTGTCATCGTTGTTCACTCGGTTTCGAGGTAGGCAGCTCGAATTTCAATGTAACAAGTGAAGATGCATGGCAATGTTGGCTGGAAAAACCTGATGTGAAGGTCTACTTGCATATATCAAAAAGATTTTCCATCTTCGCAAATTGTGTGTGTTGTCTCTTAAGTGTAGGAGGTTGTTACAATTATGCGTAAGCTTCGTATTGTCTTTGTGAAGTTGAAGATGAGAAAGATGGAACCGAAAAAGCTTGACATCCCATCCATTGGACAAATCACAATCAACAGCGTCAGCTGTCCTTACTCCCAGAGACATTGAGAACAAGTCGGGCATTTAAAACATGGCTGAAGCAGGGTCTTTTGATCACAAATTTCATACAATCAATGATAATAAATGCTATGTATCAGTAGAACTTACCGAGAACGATATGTTAGTCCTTAAAATTTTCTGGCTGCATAAAGGTTAACACAAAATAGGCCCGACAAGAACTAAATTAAACTAAAATTGAAACCGACTATGCTTTATCAAATATTAAAGAAATTACATGGGATGTGAAGTCCTGAATAAAATAGAATAGAAACAAAACTAGAGACAGACTGAATCTTTCACTCTGCAGTGGTGCATATGCCATTTGAAACTTCGTGGCAGATTCATCAGACATTAAGTAATAAACATACATTATGAAAAATTATCAACTAAATTAAGCAACCAATTCAGAAGCTAAAAAGAATTAGATTATGCAAGCCTTCCCCTTTCAGAGCAATTATTTAACAAAGGCACTTATTCTACTAGAAATGGATGTAGACAAAAAAAAGCCAAAGAAGAGAAAATGTCAAATGGAATAAGACAACTATTTAATGGAAGGTGACAGTTTCAAGTAAACAATAATAAGAACATGATAGAATAAGCTAGAGTAAACAAAACTATTTGGAATTACTTTTGAGAGCATGTGAGAAGATGCAATGAAACTGTGGATGGCAACAGAAATGATTCAAAACAATAAGAGTATGGAAAAAACAGAAAGTTACATTGGGTAGATACCACATACCTTCAAGTATTAGACGTCATGATAACTAGCAATGCAGAAAAACTGGACAAGCATTGAGTATTTCTTTAAGGGTCTGTATAGTTCCAGAGGTGGATCACAAGTGCAGACAGTCAGTATAGAAAATAACAACATTCTGGAAATAATGCCAGATGTGGTGTATAAAGTAACTCAGAATATGAAGACAGAAAAAGTGCTTGGATATGATGATGCAGCTGAAGGCATACTAATACAAAATTCTGTTCACAATGTATGTGGAGGAAGACAATTCCTTCAAAACTAGAATGATATGGGAGTTATTCTACGAGCGGGAGACCCGCACCGCCATACTAGGGAAGGCCCTAGTGGACGTTGTTTACCATTGCCTTCCTCCGACCATAAGGGGGATGAATGATGATGATGCAGATGACACAACAATACCCAGTCATCTATAGGCAGGAAAAATCCCCGATCCTGCCGGGAATCGAGCACAGGATCCCGTACGCGGGAAGCGAGAATGCTACCGCAAGACCGTGAACTGCGGGCACTTCATAAGAAAGGAGATAATGAAAGAAAACAACTACAAGCCTAACAGTCTCCTCTCTGCGACTGGCTAATCACAGTGCACCCTTCACAAGTCATGAATGAATCTGCAGAACAGATTAATGAATGTGAATGATCATATCATCTACAAATTATAGGTTTTGAGAAAACTTTTGATTCAGGATCTATTAAATTTGCAGAGACAGCCCCTGTACTTTAGGAATAAGGTACTGATCCATTCTCTGGCAAGGCTACAGTTTCTATTACACGTCACCAGCACTCTGAGAAATTCAAAAATTAAGATCAATCACACAAGATTTCATACCACCAAAACTGTTCCCAGTAATCTCAGAGCAAGTTTTTGAGTTCCTTAAACCAGGAAAATAAGGAAGGAATATGCACTAAATGAATATATCTGAAATAGCTTTGTTTTGCCTCTAATACAGTCAAATATAACTGACAAATGGATGAACACGATACAGATAGTTTAAAAGTAGGCTTGAAAATCAGTTAATCACAATATAGACATCAATAAAAGCTTTAATTATGACCAAAATGAGAATTAAATGGTGGTGGGGACATGTAGCAAGATAAAAAGATGGCAACTAGACAAAGGAAGTTGTCTGTTGGATTGTAGACGATAAGAAAAGCCCAGGTAAGGACCCATTGGAAGGTGAGCGGGTGGAATCAAAATCACAGGAGTGACATTGATGTCTGTAGCTGATGAGTGTGGCACTTGGAAAAGACTAGATAAGCCTTTATCCAGCAGTGAATGTCAAATGGATGATGACAATGATGGTGGTGGTGATTAGAGCAAGGTCCATTGCTCAGGAATTTTATAACCCTTCCTCTTCTCCATTGGCTAGCAAAATAATGATTACTAAGATTTCTCTGCCCATCATGATTCTTGCAGATCACAAGACACTGCATTCGTCTACATTATAAAACTTAACTACAAACCACTGGTTGGTATTGTGATAGCGAAAGAGTTATTACATGAATTTTGTTGGTAAAAAGAATTTTTCTTGCTCATGAGACAATGGCTCAATGGTAGTGTTTAAATTAAAAACTTTTGCTACACTACTTTACAGGAAAAGGGACTAAAATAAGGGACTAAGATTGTGATGGTGGTAGGTCCTTAGCATAAGTACTTCACACTTTCCACAAGGAGTGATGCTACTGACAGTCCGAATTCATCATTTCACTACTCCTGCATTGATCATTAACTACATAATAATAGACATGTGCTGCAAATAGTATACTTCAACCAAAACAGTGGTACACTGAAGAATATTGAGAATTTACTACACTTGAGAAAAAGTTTCCAAATAGATCAGCTGAGCTAACTCTCAAGATATAAAAATCAATGACAAACCATAGTGTTCGACTTTTCTCAAAAAGAAATAGAGAAAGTCCTGAATCTTGTTATGCTTTCAATGACTGTTACAGCAGCGTAATAAAATTTTTAACAAGCTCCACTACTGTATAATCTGATTTCAGAGGCACCAAGAGAAGCAAATACACAGCTGTTTACAATGTGGCAAAAGTTAAACCTACAATTAACATCAGGCTTATCTAGACACTGAAATGCTTGACTAGAATAAGCCCTTAAGGAAATGGTATGAAACTGTGTTTCTCCAACCCAGTCATTTATTAGGGAATATGATTAAGTATCTCAACCACATGTAATTTTTCATATATACAAACATTAGAGCACTTGTTGTCTGACAGTTACACATGAAGACATAATACACCCCCCCCCCCCCCCCCCCCCCCCGTCTCTCTGAGAAGAGGCAAGATAAAGGGTGTGATGATAAACTATACCTTGGAAATTAATAGTGTGTTCCGTTGTTTTCCGAATGGGTAAATGTCCCTTTCCCCAGGTATCTGCCCCCTCTCCAATGGACAGAGTTTTAACTTTCATGTTAACAGTTGACAAGTGAATTCCACATTACTATAACATAATTTTTTATACTTTTGATGTGCGCAAACTGAAACATATTAATGGCGACGTCTGCTCCAAGTTCCTTACCAGTTGAAAGGATATAAACTGATATTATACAAAACCCTATGTATGTAATCTAGTATTACAACAGATATATGTGCACTATCATAAACAATATAGATAAAAACCAAATAACTCTAGTATTTAATGGCAAATTTCATTAATCACAAGTTACAACCACAAGTAATTACAAAATACAACAGAAATCACTTCTAGTTTGTTTCAGGACTTACATAAAACTCTATACATCATGCCATTATGGCAGACAGTTAAAATCACACTTCTACAGCTGTGAACATTTTTCAGAAAATGGGATAGGTTACATCACTAGTAATCAAAGTATATTAATCTTTGAAATCTTTTCTGAAAAAATTGCATTCTTCGTTTTTCACATAATATATATATGTGTTTAAATGTACTATGCTGGTACACTAACTATCAACAAGCCCTACTTCAAACTAAAGCTACATTTATATAATAGAGGGAAACATTCCACGTGGGAAAAATATATCTAAAAACAAAGATGATGTGACTTACCAAACGAAAGCGCTGGTAGGTCGATAGACACACAAACAAACACAAACATACATACACACAAAATTCTAGCTTTCGCAACCAACGGTTGCTTCATCAGGAAAGAGGGAAGGAGAGGGAAAGACGAAAGGATGTGGGTTTTAAGGGAGAGGGTAAGGAGTCATTCCAATCCCGGGAGCGGAAAGACTTGCCTAAGGGGGAAAAAAGGGCGGGTATACACTCGCGCGCACACAATATTATCAACAAATTACTTTAATTATGATAATTCCGGCTTCTGTTATATATTTGAGATTTACTTGGGAATTGGGTTTTGAGAAGAGCTGGAGAGTAAACTAGCTTACCAAAACAATTAAGCCTATTACTATTCTGTCTTTCATACCAGCGTACTATGATATAAAAACGCAGTAAATGAAGCAGGCAAAAAGGAATACAAATGTCTGAAAAATGAGATCGACAGGAAGTGCAAAACAGCTAAGCAGGGATGGCTAGAGGACAAATGTAAGGATGTAGAGGCTTATCTCACTAAGGGTAAGATAGATACTGCCTACAGGAAAATTAAAGACACCTTTGGAGAAAAGAGAACCACTTGTATGAATATCAAGGGCTCAGATGGAAACCCAGTTCTAAGCAAAGAAGGGAAGGCGGGAAGGTGGAAGGAGTATATAGAGGGTTTATACAAGGGCGATGTACTTGAGGACAATATTATGGAAATGGAAGAGGATGTAGATGAAGATGAAATGGGAGATACGATACTGCTTGAAGAGTTTAACAGAGCACTGAAAGACCTGAGTCGAAACAAAGCGCTGGGAGTAGACAAAATTCCATTAGAACTACTGACAGCTTTGGGAGAGCCAGTCCTGACAAAACTCTACCATCTGGTGAGCAAGATGTATGAGACAGGCGAAATACCCTCAGACTTCAAGAAGAATATAATAATTCCAATACCAAAGAAAGCAGGTGTTGACAGATGTGAAAATTACCGAACTATCAGTTTAATAAGTCACAGCTGCAAAATACTAACACGAATTCTTTACAGACGAATGGAAAAACTGGTCAAAGCCGACCTCGGGGAAGATCAGTTTGGATTCCGCAGAAATATGGGAACACGTGAGGCAATACTGACCCTACGACTTATCTTAGAAGCTAGATTAAAAAAAGGCAAACCTATGTTTCTAGCATTTGTAGACTTAGAGAAAGCTTTTGACAATGTTGACTGGAATAATCTCTTTCAAATTCTGAAGGTGGTAGGTGTAAAATACAGGGAGCGAAAGGCTATTTACAATTTGTACAGAAACCAGATGGCAGTTATAAAGAGTCGAGGGGCATGAAAGGGAAGCAGTAAAGGAAACAAAAGAAAAATTCGGAGTAGGTTTTAAAATCCATGGAGAAGAAAGAAAAACTTTGAGGTTCGCTGATGACACTGTAGTTCTGTCAGAGGCAGCAAAGGACTTGGAAGAGCAGTTGAATGGAATGGACAGTGTCTTGAAAGGAGGATATATGATGAACATCAACAAAAGCAAAATGAGGATAATGGAATGCAGTCAAATTAAGTCGGGTGATGCTGAGGGAATTAGATTAGGGAATGAGACACTTAAAGTAGTAAAGGAGTTTTGCTATTTGGGGAGCAAAATAACTGATGATGGTCGAAGTAGAGAGGATATAAAATGTAGACTGGTACTGGCAAGGAAAGCGTTTCTGAAGAAGAGAAATTTGTTAACATCAAGTATAGATTTAAGTGTCAAGAAGTTGTTTCTGGAAGTATTTGCATGGAGTGTAGCCATGTATGGAAGTGAAACATCGAAGATAAATAGTTCGGGCAAAAAGAGAATAGAAGCCTTCGAAATATGGTGCTACAGAAGAATGCTGAAGATTAGATGGGTACATCACATAACTAATGAGGAGGTATTGAATAGAATTGGGGAGAAGAGGATTTGTGGTACAACTTGACAAGAAGGGACCGGTTGGTAGGACATGTTCTGATGCATCAAGGGATCACAAATTTAGTATTGGAGGGCAGCGTGGAGGGTAAAAATCGTAGAGGGAGAGCAGGAGATGAATACACTAAGCAGATTCAGAAAGATGTAGGGTGCAGTAAGTACTGGGAGATGAAGAAGCTTGCACAGGATAAAGTAGCATGGAGAGCTGCACCAAACCAGTCTCAGGACTGAAGACCACAAAAACAACAACAACAACAACAACAACAACAACAACAACAACAACAACAACAACAACATGATGATTAAGGTGTTGTTGGAAAGAAAAATGCAGAATACACAAGCATGACAAAAATTCATGGGCGACATTAAATCTGGCAGAAAATATGAGAGCTTCATAAGGATTAGCTTCAAGAAAACGAGTGAATCCATCAACTTTCATGTTAATGAATACAGGAGAAAGTACACAAGCTGACAGAAGTCATCTCCTTCACTACTATAAAAGACATATTTCTAAGAAATTTGTTCATATCTGATAGGAACCTGCCAGTTACATCAATATCACAACCATATTACAGCAGTAGCGAAGCATCTAAATCAGAAGGCTAAATACAGAATAATAATAATAGTTGAAAATTATCATATACAATAATAATTCTGTTCCACATGCATAAATGTAAATGGATCACATTTTGGTATAGTCTGTTAGTAGTATAGATGTATCAATGTTCAATGAATAAGTCTATCCGACACAAGGAGCAGTTTATGACAAGGTCTGTGTGTTCTTTTTCAAGGAAGTAGCTGTAAATTCACATTGATACTAGCCTACACTACAACATTTTAAAATAAAAATGGATTTTTTTTCTCTGTTGCTGTCAACTGTTCTCATTTACATTTATTTAAGAACTTGAATACTCCTGTCTGCTGTATGGCGCTTTTAAAAAGAATTCCATTATCACATCTGAAAACTACACTACACAGAAGGGTAATGTGTGAATGGGAAGAGAAATATCCATTATCAATGCACATCAAAGAGAAAATATTATAGTCAAATACAGCCAAACGCCACTGCCATCATTCCCATATTCCCTGCTTCCACATAACTAAGGCAAATAAAAAAAAAAAAAAAAAATCATAACATCCATAATACGCAAGAATTTAATCTTGGATCATCTCCTAGCCATCTCCAATGGATGCAAATTTGATATAGGCCTAATCCTTTCTGTGAATACGATGGAATAAGAGTAGAGGATATCAATCACATATTTTTTGAACATAAACAGTATGCAAACCAGCAAATCGATTTCATACAACTAATCCTATGTCTTCGACCACTGTCAACTACTATATCGACCATACTTCATCAAATGATATAGTAGTTTTAAAATTAATCATCAAATTCTTTGATAAATCCAATGTTAATCTATAAAACTCCAAAACACTGGGAGATGGCTGTATGGCCTTCAGCCAAGTGCCACAAAAATAATTTTAAAAATTTATAAAGGAACAACAGTGGGAGTATTACTAATTTATAATTAAGAACCGGAGAGGTTCCAAGAACTATCTGACATTACATAAATATTTCAAAATAGGCCTAAGTGTTTATGCACCATACAAGCCATATTGCTCCTTAAGTTTTAAAATTATATAATCAAAAGCATAGGATAATTCTTATTATTAAAATGTAACAGAAAATAGCAGATTACACAAGGAATCCTGCTAAGATGCTACAGCCTACAAAATAATAAAAGCAAAGTCAACATCCTTAAAACCTAAGTCTCCTTTTGGTTTGATCTCTCTAAAATTTGCAGTGGTGTGTACACAATATCAATTATAATGGGAACTAACAGAGCAATACTGATTACTCATTCAGCCAGAGAGTAAGTTCAGGTAAGTGTTGCTGGGCATAAATTCTGTATTCTTTCATGGATTTTATGATGAAGCAAGTTCCCTAGTTACTTCAAGCATATTAGATCTCTGAGATCTTATGTACAGATATGCAATGATGGACAGCATTACTGACAAGGAGAAGCATATGTAAATAAAGTTAATAAACAATTATGTTAGTACTATGGTGATTCTATACAGATACATGCAAATGCTTAGTGCGTGTTTATAATTTAAAAAATGAAGCTATGGTTAATGTCTCGGAACAATATGCATGTTCATATGCTGTGACACTGTTGGATTTTGATGCATCTCTCTTTTACACTTTATGTAGTGCACTACATGTACATGTAATGATGTTGAAAGAAATCTATAGTGTCATTTTCTACAGGAATGCACTATTAAAGCTCTTCAGACAGTCTGTATGCATGTAAACAAACAACTTGGAAAACAAAGGAATTGCGGTTTTACTTTTTTAAATGTAGCTCTGAAAATGAAACAGTTTTGTTTATTTTATTTATTAGTGTTACACGATAAGAGAACTTTTTACTGTTGTTTTAACTGATTGGGTTAAAAAATGCTTGTAACTTTTGTGTCACTATCACTGAAAATTACAAAGAATCAACACAGGTTACAGGGCAACAATTTGTTCCGTATTTGAAGTAAATCGTATTTTTTCATATCCCACAATTCGTGTACAATACAAACGTGATTATCTCAGAGAAAGGTATGGGTTAAAACCTTCATATCAGAGTTTTAAACAGTGTTTTGATCATTAAGTAAGACAATTTTGGAAGAAAACAAACATCTTTATTGTTTACAGTCTCATTTCATGAACACCAAATTACTGAGATGCTGCATACCTACGGTAAATTCGTCACTATTTGTTGTGTTTGTCAGCTGCGACTAGCGTTTAGAACATGTGAAGCAAACATCAGAAAGTAACTACCAAGCTGTACAGGAAAGTTGCCTCAAATTACAGCATGCAAGAGACACAACAAAATGACTAGCAGAACTTCTGTGCATAATTCTAAGGAGAAATGACTTAAATACTCACCTATACGCTAGGGACATGCATTGAAACAGCTTTGCTAACGATGTCTCGATGGAAACTTGTTGCGTTTTTTCTTGGCGATTTGCACTGATGAATGTCTCAGTATTCGAAATGCTAATGGCAACAGCAACCGTTTTGTTTTCTTCCTCAGGCAACGCGACTGCCACATTGAATTCGTCATCTTGTGCTTCAGCCTCAAAATCTGATACCATAAAATGTCCCGAGTGTATTGCCTCTTTCTCGGGCTTCTTCTTCCTCTCACCAAAGGAATCAGCTCCCTGCGTCATGCTGTACACTTTTCGATACGCTAAACCACTACACTGCATTTGTATTGATTTAATAAGTATGTCAATAAAACTCAAATATGAATGTCACTACTTTTCCACTTGCGTCGGGCACTAGCCATCCTCCGAACTGTCGCCATATCACAAACAGATGTACAACGCGTATATTCAACGTTAACACAAACGCACTTCTCATGAGCCAAACTTAGTTAACGGAGTCGCCTCCTGAGAGCACTAGTGTTCCATTTAGTTTGTGCTCCGCATTACAGATGGCGCTGCAGTAGCGGTGACAATAGGCAGTTGGAGTAACAAGTAGATTGCGCGGAGTGATGTGACAGCACGCAAAAAGATACGGAAGTATGAAATATTAAAGGTATCAGCCACGATGTATTCGAAACGGGCATAGCAAAATTTAATTAACAAATTTGTCATCTACTCGGGGCCACGATTATCGGGCTTATACACAATGTCTGCGTTTTACTAACATGCGAACATTGTTAAACTTGCAGCGTCTTGGTGTTCCCGTCATATTTAGCATTTAATATTAGAAAAAGTAGTTGATTTATGACAACAAAATACCGCTTTTAGTCGGTCTTTAAATACCAACTTGCTTTTCGCTTGTTATTTCATGACAAGTTTTCTTTACATCGTTAACATAATCACGTTCTTGCCAATCTGTCTGCAAATAACTATTGTAAAGCATGCCGTAAACTTGTCTGGTGTAGGTCCAGAGTTCGATTCTGAGGAAGGTGATAGTTTCTTTGGGATTTGGGGGTTTTACAGAATATATTTTAACTTCGGCGTGTCCGTCGGCACGAGGGGCATTAGAGTGACGCCTACGCTCCCTCCATAGACCTTTGTTCATAATGTAGGTTACTTTCACTGTAGACAATGGTGCTTACAATGACCCCCCCCCTCCCCCCTTCGCCAGAAATTTGACACGCCACACATGCCTAGGGTTTTAATACTGGTAGCAACAAAACACAAATTTAACAAAACTAATAATAAATTAATAGTGTGTTTATACCAGTTCATCACCATAACAAAACTTCAAAGAAAATGAAATCCAAAGGGATTCATGGTTTGAAAATTTAATGAATGTTTACGTCATGAAGCGATTTACGAAACTTTAAAAACTTTGAGAAGTCATAATTTACACACCATAAAATCAAAATGGGTACGCTCCATAATAAATATTTCACTCAGCATTAAATTTGTCAACACAGGCCTGCAGACTATTACTAGGCAAGCGTGTAAATAGAGGAATGCAATCTGTTTCAGTAGTCTCTGCATATATTTGGCATCATTCAATTTTTCTGTTTTTTTTTTTTCCCCTTGGTGAAAGTTCTTTCCCTTCGTCTTGCCTTACTCAATTTCCTCGCTCCAAACCACGTAGGATTTTTTGTTGGAAGCAAACATAGTTCGCGAATGAGCGCCTTTAGTTGCCTGAGTATTTTTTCAGCTGCTCAGGCTGAAAGCCCATCCACGTGGGCTTACTCCTAGAAAGTTAACTAAGAAGTAGAATGCTTTACCATTTTCGAGAACCACAGTTTTTATGCTATATTATTCGTCTTGGCTAAAAAGTCTGGAAATCGATTCAAGTAAAAATATAAATGGTTTTGATAAATATTCTTTAGGGAGGATGAGCCTCCCTTGCATCCACACCTAGGTGATGCCCAAATATCGGCCTGGAGCAACAATTGGTAGCTTTCTTTCAACATTGAGATCTACAGAAATGTATTGTTGTACACTTCAGTACTGTTTTACAAGTACTTGTGAATAACAAACTGTGGAGATATGGAACGATCTGCTACAATTTTATGGACTCACAGCCACCCCAAAGAAAGAAAGAAAGAAAGAAGAAGAAGAAGAAAGCAGACTGTTTCTATCGTAAGATACTGGAAACTGCAGATTACTTACAAAACAACTGTATGGGCCATGCTGAAATATTACTGCAGATTATAGAACCGGTATCAGGTTGATGTGACAGGGAATATTTACTTTATATTTACACTACATTACCAGTAGTCGTAGTCCATGAAACCCGAGGAGAGTGGAAAGAAGTCAAGGAAGTACATTTAATTTAATTTAAGTGCAATACAGTTACAATGCTAATTATCATCATAGAAAAACTGAACCGTTAAATTTAACAGTTTATGTGACGATACGCGTCGAACGAGTTTTCCAACGGAAAGTGCTTTAATTCTGCCTTTAAATCCTGTGTATTACCTACACGACAATTACTGTGCTCTAGTAGGTTGCTGAATACAGGTGCACTCATGTATCTGACCCTTTTCTGTCGTAAAGTTAGCCCCGCAAAGTCTTTGTAGAGGTTCTTTTCCCTATTTTTCAGTAACGAGAACTACTGGTAAACGTTGGCATATTCTGATGATGTTGGTAAGGCATGCAACATGAAACTTATCAGTGCATAGATATGCGTACCTCAACTAGAAAACCCACTGCCTAGAATTAATAGAGGGTCTTGGTTCAGCTACTTTTCCAGTATGCATGACTACTGCCATAGACGATTTCAAAACGAGGAAACTAGTTTATTCTTCATAATTCCATTCAAGAATGTGTTATGGATTCCTTTCCCGGGGAAATCCAAGTGACATGGGAGGTATTTTCAAAATACAGAAGCGTATTATAATAATATTTTGTGTTATACCCAGATACAGTTAGAAATCTACTCTGAAGGAATCAACATGGGTTCGAAAAAGACGATCGTGTGAAGCCCAGCTCGCGCTATTCCTCCACAAGACTCAGAGGGCCATAGACACGGGTTCCCAGGTAGATGCCGTGTTTCTTGACTTCCGCAAGGCGTTCGATACAGTTCCCCAAAGTCGTTAAGTGAACAAAGTAAGAGCATATGGACTATCAGACCAATTGTGTGATTGGATTGAAGAGTTCAAGGATAACAGAACGCAGAATGTCATTCTCAATGGAGAGAAGTCTTCCGAAGTAAGAGTGATTTCAGGTGTGCCGCAGGGGAGTGTCGTAGAACCGTTGCTATTCACAATAAATATATATATATATATATATATATATATATATATATATATATATATATATATATATATATATGACCTTGTCGGTAACATCGGAAGTTCACTGAGGCTTTTTGCGGATGATGTTGTAGTATATCGAGCGGTTGTAACAATGGAAAATTGTACTGAAATGCAGAAGGATCTGCAACGAATTGACGCATGGTGCAGGGAATGGCAATTGAATCTCAATGTAGACAAATGTAATGCGCTGCGAATACATAGAAAGAAAGATCCTTTATCGTTTAGCTACAATATAACAGGTCAGCAACTGGAAGCAGTTAATTCCATAAATTATCTAGGAGTAGGCATTAGGAGTGATTTAAAATGTAATGACTATATAAAATTAATCGTCGGAAAAGCAGATGCCAGACTGAGATTCATTGGAAGAATCCTAAGGAAATGCAGTCCGAAAGCAAAGGAAGTAGGTTACAGTACACTTGTTAGCCCACTGCTTGAATATTTCTTACCGGTGTGGGATCCGTACCAGATAGGGTTGATAGAAGAGAGAGAGATGATCCAACGGAGAGCAGCGCGCTTTGTTACAGGATCATTTAGTAATCGCGAAAGCGTTACGGAGATGATAGATAAATTCCAGTGGAAGACTCTGCAAGAGAGACGCTCAGTAGCTCGGTACGGGCTTTTGTTGAAGTTTCGAGAACATACCTTCAACGAGGAGTCAAGCAGTATATTGCTCCCTCCTACGTATATCTCGCGAAGGGACCATGAGGATAAAATCAGAGAGATCAGAGCCTACACTGAGGCATACCGACAATCTTTCTTTCCACGAACAATACGAGACTGGAATAGAAGGGAGACCGATAGAGGTACTCAAGGTACTCTCCGCCATAGACCGTCAGGTGGCTTGCGGAGTATGGATGTAGATGTAGAGTATCTTGCGAAGACCTCTTCAGAAAAGCGGGCGTTTTAACAAGTACTTCACAAAGAAAAATTGGATGGTTTTATTCAAGAGAAAGAACTTCACACATGGAGCAAATAAATGATGCGTTGATCCACCTCTGGCCGTTGTATAAGCAGTTATTAGCCTTGGCATTGATTATCGAAGTTGTTGGATGTCCTCCTTAGGAATATCGTGCCAAATTCTGTCGAATTGGCGCGTTAGGTGATCAAAATCCCGAGCCGGTTGGACAGCCCTGGCCAAAACGGTCCAAACGTTCCCAGCTGGGGAAAGATCCGATGACCTTGCTGGCGGAGGTAGGATTTGGCAAGCGCGAAGGCAAGCAGTAGAAATTCTCGTGGGGTGTGGGCTGGCATTATCTTGCTGAAATGTTGGTCCAGGATGGATTGCCATGAATGACAACAAAATGGGATGTAGAATATCGTCGACGTGCCCATGTGCTCTGAGTGGAATAGAACTGTCATGCTTCGAAATGAGCCCCGATGACGTCTCTGGAGACACCCTGGACGTCGGTGGGATACCAGTCTGACTGTTGCTCGCCATACAACCAGGAGTGATGATGTGGTGTGGCAATTATTTTCATAGCAGGACCCCTTCGGCTGTCAGCCGCGACACCTGACAGTACTGCGGTAAGTCGACAATATTCTACGCCCCGTTTTGTTGCCCTTCATAAAAAGCCATCCGGGTTCACATTTAAGACGCGAGTGTTTTTACTGTTTGTCTTCGTTCTTGCCAAACCCTACCTTGCCTGGCAAAGTCACCAGATCTCTCCCTAGTAGAGAACGTTTGAAGATTTATGGGCAGAGCTCTCCAATCACATCGGGAATTAGACGATCTAACGTGCCAATTGGACAAAATTTGGAACTGTATCTCTCAGGAGGACATCCAATAGCTCTATCAATCAATGATAAGCCGAATAATTGCCCGCGAGAGGACCAGAGGTGGACCAACGCGTGTTTGACTTGCTCCTATTCTGAAGCTCTTTATAATGAATTAATCATCCATTTTTCCTGAAATTGTAATCATTTTTTTGTTTGTACATGTACATCACATCTAGCGACTTCCGTCCCATTCGGTTAATTCCTTCATGGTGCATACCTCTTTTTGTCTTAAGAGTGCATATTTATTAATGTCCTTTGTCATTACGTACCAACATTTCTCTGTTCACAAAAGACAGTGAAAAGCACGGCTATGGGAACAGGACCAAAAAATCCTCTACAAAGTATGCTAGTATATCTGGGACACTTACCAGATAGCATTAACAGACAGGATGGGTTCATTTAGCGAGCACGAGAATGTTACGGAGGTGCCCACCAAACCCCAAAGAAAGGTTACAAGAGAGACGATGGAGACCGTGGAGAAGTTTTCTGCTAAAAATCTGAGAGCATACGTTCCGAAAAGTGAAACACCCATTATTTTCACACATAGAAATCCCACAAAATGACCAAGACGACAAAACCGGAGAAATTATGATTCATACGATTCACCGACTGTCGTTCATTTCGAACAGTAGTATTGAAAACGAAAGGAGAGAAACGGATTGGGTACCAGAGCTGAGGTACTCTCCGCCATAAGCCGTAAGGTGGCTTGTGGATCATAGCTGTAAGTGTGCTGGGAGACGTATGTACGAAACACGAGTATTTGCCAGTACTGAACTAAAAATGCGGATAGGGGATAACTATCTGTCTCGTGAGATGGTCTAGTTAATATCTTTAAAACGAATTAGATCCAAGAAGAAAGCGTATAACATAAACGAAAGTTGGTAGGCGTGTTACTATATCTGAAAGATGGCGTCTGTCCAAATTGTGCGCCAATCGCATAAGGTTGATTCTAGTAGCGCCACTATGAGGATGAAAATCAAGTTTGCTTTAAATACAAGCTGTAACGGTCGTGAGCGTTAATTACTATTGAGATTGAGTGTGGCCAGCTGATGTTAGTCAAGAGTGTCTTTAAGTCGACAAAGACGCCAATAGCTGTCAATACGTCACTGAAATAAATGATGACTAACTGACAACCTCAGCTGCCGACAGGTGTTGTTATACCTCGATGTGGACAGCTGAAAATGTGTGCCCCGACCGGGACTCGAACCCGGGATCTCCTGCTTACATGGCAGACGCTCTATCCATCTGAGCCACCAAGGACACAGATGAATAGCGCGACTGCAGGGACTTATTCCTTGCACGCCTCCCGTGAGACTCACATTCCCAACTGTCCACAATTCTACATATGTATTGTACCTTATAGACATTTGCCCACCCACTCATTACTCGCGCACGCGTTGGCGATTCCCGTAAGGTTGTCAGTTAGTCATCATTTATTTCAGGGAAAACCTGCACTGTCATCAACAGTAACTGTTCTTTCAAGAACAAGTTACTGTCTTCGTATATATAGTTAAAGGCTACCCTGCCATCGACCTTTGGCTGTGCGAATGCGCACAGGTTGCCCAAACTCTTACGAGAATCGCCAACGCGTGCGCGAGTAATGAGTGGGTGGGCAAATGTCTATAAGGTACAATACATATGTAGAAGTGTAGACAGTTGGGAATGTGAGTCTCACGGGAGGCGTGCAAGGGATAAGTCCCTGCAGTCGCGCTATTCATCTGTGTCCTCGGTGGCTCAGATGGATAGAGCGTCTGCCATGTAAGCAGGAGATCCCGGTTTCGAGTCCCGGTCGGGGCACACATTTTCAGCTGTCCACATCGAGGTATAACAACAACACCTGTCGGCAGCTGAGGCTGTCAGTTAGTCATCATTTGTTTCAGGGAAAAGCTCTACGGTCATCAACAGTAACTGTTCTTTCAAGAACAAGTTACTGTCTCCGTTTATATAATACGTCACTGAGTTTGAAGAAGGTCGTGTAATAGGGCTACGAGAAACTGAGGGGGGCGGGGGGCGCTAGCAAGAAGACTGGGCTTACTGGGCTTCGGGCGGCGACGGGGCACTACCGAGAGGGAAGACCATCATGTTTGGCGTATGGCTCTAGCCCATCGTACTGCATCTTTGGCAGCAATCTGAGCCACACTTGGCACCACAGTGACACAATTACCTGACAGCTCCGAGAAAGACGCCCTGTAGCATGCGTTCCACTGGCCGCACATCATCCCATTTGTGACTTCACAGGTACCAATTGAGAACTCATTGAAGGGCAGGGTACAGGTCTATTGTGTTTTCTATTGAAAGATTGCTCTGTCTCGGTGTCAGCGATGGCCGTATATTGGTTAGAAGGAGTCCATTTGAGGGCCTGCAACCAACCCGTCTGCATGATAGACACACTGGGCCCACATCTGGAGTTACGGTATGGGATGCGATTTCATACGACAGCAGGAGCACTGCCGTGGTTATTCCACGCACCCTGACTGCAAATTTGTACGTCAGTCTGGTGTTTCGACCTGCTGTGCTACCATTTATGAACAGCGTTCCAAGGGGTGTTTTCCAACAGGACAACGCTCACCCACATACTTCTCTTGTAACCCAACATAGTCTACAGAGTGTCGACATGTTGCCTTGGCCTGCTCGATCATCAAATCTCCAATCAGGCATATGTGAGAAACCATGGGACGACAAGACCAGCGTCATCGACAAACAGCATTAACGGCCCTTGATCGACCGACAAGTGAAACAGGTATCTAACTCCATCCGACAAACTGTCATCCGTCATCTATGCAACACAATACATGCACGTCTGCATGCTTGCACTCAACATTCTGGCGGTTACACCAGTTATTAATGTTCTAGCATTTCATATTTGCAATGGCGTACCTCGCACGTTCATTAACCTGTGATCTTTCAATATTAATCACTTAAATATGTTAACTAGTCAAATGCATAAATTTCATTACTCCACGTTATTATTTTTTAGTGTTGCGATTTTCTTCCCATCGGTGTATTTTACGCTCCGTATTCAATTAAGATATTTTTAAATGTTTTTAATTATTTTTTTAATGAGTCATCATTCTTCTGACTGGTTTGATGGGCCCGCCACGAATTTCTCTCCTGTGCCACCCTCTTCATCTCCGAGTAGCACTTGCAACCTACGCCCTCAATTGTCGCTGGATGTATTCGAATTTCTATCTTCTTCTACGGTTTTTACCTCTAGTATCATGGAAGTTATTCTCTGATGTCTTAACAGATGTCCTGCCGGCGTGTGTCTTTTCTTGTCAGTGTTTACCACAGATTCCTTTCCTCCTCATTCCTTACCTTATAGGCCCACATAATTTTCAACATTCTTCTTAGCACCACATCTCAAATGCTTCTGTTCTCTTCTTTTACGGTTTTCCCACAGTTCATGATTCACTTCCATACAATTCTGTGCTCCAAACGTACTTTCTCAGAAATTTCTTCCTCAAATTGAGGCCTATGTTTTGTTACTAGTAGACTTCTCCTTTTCAGGAATGCCCTGTTTACCAGTGCTGGTCTGCTTTTTATGTCCTTCTCCGTCAATCATGGGTTATTTTGCTGCCTAGGTATCAGAATTCCTTAACTTCACATCTGCTTCGTGATCACTAATTTTTATGTTAAGTTTTTCGCTGTCCTCGTTTCTGCTACTTTTCATTACTTCCGTTTTTCTTCGATTTAGTCTCAATCCATATTTTGTACTCATTAGACTGGTTATTCCATTCAGCAGATCATGCAATTCTGCTTCACTTTCAGTCAGGATACGAATAACATCAGCGAATCTTATCACTGATATCCTTTTACCTAGAATTTTAATTTCACTCTTGAACCTTTCTTTTATTTCCGTCATTGCATCTTCGATGTATATATTTAACAATAGGGGCGAAAGGCTGCATCCCTGCCTTACATCCTTTTTAATCTGAGCACTTCGCTCTTCGTCTTCCACTCTTATTGTTGTTCCCTCTTGGCTCTTGTACATATTGTATAAACCCGTCTTTCCCCATAGCGTATCCCTATTTTCCCCAGAATTTCTAACATCTTGCATCATTTTACATTGTCGAACGCTTTTTCCGGGCCGACGAATCCTATGGGCGTGTCTTTATTTTTCTTTACTCTTGCTTCCATTATCATCCACAAAGTCAGAACTCCGTCTCTGGTGTCTTTGCCTTTCCTAAAGCCAAATTGATCCTTAATTTTCTTTTCCATTCTTCTGTACATCATTCTTGTCAGCAACTTGGATGCATGAGACGTTAAGCTGATTCTGCAATTAAGTCTTGTAGTCTTCGGAATTGTGTAGATGATATTTTTTCCCAAAGTCAGATGGTGTATCACAAGACTCATACATTGTACACAGCAACATGAAGAGTCGTTTTGTTGCCACTTTCTCCAACACTTTTAGAAATTCTGATGGATTGTTCTTTAGCTCTTTTGCTTTATTCGATCTTAAGTCTTCCAAACCTCTTTTAAATTCTGATTCTAATACTGGATCCCCTATCTCTTCTACATCGACTCTTGTTTCTTCTTCTATCACGTCATCTGATAAGTCTTCCCCCTCATAGAGGCCTTCAATGTACTCTTTCCGCCTACTCGGTCTCACCTCTGCATTTAACAGTGGAATTCTCATTGCGCTCTTAAAGTTACTGTCCTTGCTTTTCATTTAATCAAAGGTTGTTTTGACTTTTCTCTATGCCGAGTCAGTCCTTCCCACAATTATTTCTTTTTGATTTCTTCACATTTTTCATACACCCATTTCGTCTTACCTTTCCTGCACTTCTTATGTATTTCATTCCTAAGCGACTTGTATTTCTGTATTCCTGAATTTCATCGATCAACTGAAGTATTTCTTCTTCTTCCCATGGTTTGTTCGCAGTTGCCTTCTTTGCACCTATGTTTTTCTTTCCGGCTTCTGTGATTTCCCTTTTTAGAGATGTCCATTCTTCTTCAACTGACTACCTACTGAGCTATTTCTTACTGCAGTATCTATAGCCTTAGGTAACTTCAAGCACACCTCTTCATTCCTTTGTACTTCAGTATTCCAATTCTTTGCATATTGATTCTTCCTGACTAACCTCTTAAACTTCAGCCTACCCTTCATCACTACTGAATAGTGGCCGGAATCTATATCTGCTCCTGGGTACGACTTAGAATTCAGTATCTGTTTTCAGAATCTCTGTCTGACCATGATGTAATCTAAGGAAATCTTCCCGTATGTGCTGGCCTTTTCCAAATATACCTCCTCCTCTTGTGATTTTTGAACAGAGTATTCGCTATTACTAGCTGAAATTTATTGCAGAACTCAATTAGTCTTTTTTCTCTTTCATTCCTTGTACCAAGCCCAGATTCTCCTGTAACTTTTCTTCTACTCATTCCCATACAACCAGATTCCGATCTCCCGTGAGTATTAGGTTTTAGGTGATTACAGGGTTATAAATACAAAATCAAATAGGGGTAATGCAGGAGTAGGTTTAATAATGAATAAAAAAAATAGGAGTGCGGGTTAGCTACTACAAACAGCGTAGTGAACGCATTATTGTGGCCAAGATAGATACAAAGCCCATGCCTACTACAGTAGTACAAGTTTATATGCCAACTAGCTCTGCAGATGATGAAGAAATTGATGAAATGTGTGACGAGATAAAAGAAATTATTCAGGTAGTGAAGGGAGACGAAAATTTAATAGTCATGGGTGACTGGAATTCGTCAGTAGGAAAAGGGAGAGAAGGAAACATAGTAGGTGAATATGGATTGGGGGGGAAGAAATGAAAGAGGAAGCCGCCTTGTAGAATTTTGCACAGAGCATAACCTAATCATAGCTAAGACTTCGTTCAAGAATCATAAAAGAAGGTTGTATACCTGGAAGAATCCTGGAGATACTAAAAGGTATCAGATAGATTATATAATGGTAAGACAGAGATTTAGGAACCAGGTTTTAAATTGTAAGACATTTCCAGGGGCAGGTGTGGACTCTGACCACAATCTATTGGTTATGAACTGCAGATTGAAACTGAAGAAACTGCAAAAAGGTGAGAATTTAAGGAGATGGGACCTGGATAAACTGAAAGAACGAGAGGTTGTAGAGAGTTTCAGGGAGAGCATAAGGGAACAATTGACAGGAATGGGGGAAAGAAATACAGTAGAAGAAGAATGGGTAGCTCTGAGGGATGAAGTAGTGAAGGAGCAGAGGATCAAGTAGGTAAAAAGACGAGGGATAATAGAAATCCTTGGGTAACAGAAGAAATATTGAATTTAATTGATGAAAGGAGAAAATATAAAAATGCAGTAAATGAAGCAGGCAAAAAGGAATACAAACGTCTCAAAAAGGAGATTGACAGGAAGTGCAAAATGGCTAAGCAGGGATGGCTAGAGGACAAATGTAAGGATTTATAGGCTTGTCTCACTAGGGGTAAGATAGATACTGCCTACAGGAAAATTAAAGAGACCTTTGGAGAGAAGAGAACCACTTGTATGAATATCAAGAGCTCAGATGGCAACCCAGTTCTAAGCAAACAAGGGAAGGCAGAAAGGTGGAAGGAGTATATGGAGGGTTTATACAAGGGTGAAGTACTTGAGGACAATATTATGGAAATGGAAGAGGATGTAGATGAAGACGAAATGGGAGATACGATACTGCGTGAAGAGTTTGACAGAGCACTGAAAGACCTGAGTCGAAACAAGGCCCCGGGAGTAGACAACATTCCATTAGAACTACTGATGGCCTTGGGAGAGCCAGTCATGACAAAACTCTACCATCTGGTGAGCAAGATGTATGAGACAGGCGAAGTACCCACAGACTTCAAGAAGAATATAATAATTCCAATCCCAAAGAAAGCAGGTGTTGACAGATGTGAAAATTACCGAACTATCAGTTTAATAAGTCACAGCTGCAAAATACTAACGCGAATTCTTTACAGACGAATGGAAAAACTGGTAGAAGCGGACCTCGGGGAAGATCAGTTTGGATTCCGTAGAAATGTTGGAACACGTGAGGCAATACTAACCTTACGACTTACCTTAGAAGAAAGATTAAGAAAAGGCAAACCTACGTTTCTAGCATTTGTAGACTTAGAGAAAGCTTTTGACAATGTTAACTGGAATACTCTCTTTCAAATTCTGAAGGTGGCAGGGGTAAAATACAGGGAGCGAAAGGCTATTTACAATTTGTACAGAAACCAGATGGCAGTTATAAGAGTTGAGGGACATGAAAGGGAAGCAGTGGTTGGGAAGGGAGTGAGACAGGGTTGTAGCCTCTC
The DNA here is from genome assembly GCF_023898315.1 of Schistocerca nitens. Taxonomy (NCBI): domain Eukaryota; kingdom Metazoa; phylum Arthropoda; class Insecta; order Orthoptera; family Acrididae; genus Schistocerca; species Schistocerca nitens. The sequence goes on from NC_064614.1 coordinate 433,140,294, forward strand.
CCCGATGTTATTCAATCTGTATATTGAGCAAGCAGTAAAGGAAACAAAAGAAAAATTCGGAGTAGGTATTAAAATTCATGGAGAAGAAGTAAAAACTTTGAGGTTCGCCGATGACATTGTAATTCTGTCAGAGACAGCAAAGGACTTGGAAGAGCAGTTGAACGGAATGGACAGTGTCTTGAAAGGAGGATATAAGATGAACATCAACAAAAGCAAAACGAGGATAATGGAATGTAGTCAAATTAAATCGGGTGATGCTGAGGGGATTAGATTAGGAAATGAGACACTTAATGTAGTAAAGGAGTTTTGCTATTTAGGGAGTAAAATAACTGATGATGGTCGAAGTAGAGAGGATATAAAATGTAGACTGGCTATGGCAAGGAAATCGTTTCTGAAGAAGAGAAATTTGTTAACATCGAGTATAGATTTAAGTGTCAGGAAGTCGTTTCTGAAAGTATTTGTATGGAGTGTAGCCATGTATGGAAGTGAAACATGGACGGTAAATAGTTTGGACAAGAAGAGAATAGAAGCTTTCGAAATGTGGTACTACAGAAGAATGCTGAAGATTAGATGGGTAGATCACATAACTAATGAGGAGGTATTGAATAGGATTGGGGAGAAGAGAAGTTTGTGGCACAACTTGACTAGAAGAAGGATCGGTTGGTAGGACATGTTTTGAGGCATCAAGGGATCACAAATTTAGTATTGGAGGGCAGCGTGGAGGGTAAAAATCGTAGAGGGAGACCAAGAGAAGAATACACTAAGCAGATTCAGAAGGATGTAGGTTGCAGTAGGTACTGGGAGATGAAGAAGCTTGCACAGGATAGAGTATCATGGAGAGCTGCATCAAACCAGTCTGAGGACTGAAGACCACAACAACAACAACATCTCCCTTTAGTGCTAAATTACCCCATCAATATCGTAATGTACTTTTTATATCTCTTTATCTTCGGCTTGCGTCGTTAGCGTTTATACCTGATTATCGTTATCGGTGTTGATTTGCCGTCGATTCTGATGAGAACAATCCCATCACCGAACTGTTCACAGTAACTCGCTCTCTGCCCTATCTTCCTATTCATAATGAACCTTGCTCCCACTATACAATTATCTGCTGCTGTTGATATTGCCCTATACTCATTTTACCAGAAATCCTTCTGTTCTTTCCGTTTCAGTTCACTGACCCCGACTGTATCTAGATTGAGCCTTAGTATTTCCCTTTTCAGATTTTCTAGCTTCCCTATCGCGTTCAAGCTTCTGATATTCCACGCCCCTACTCGAACAACATTATCCTTTCGTTGGTTGTACAATCTTTTCCTCATGGTCACCTACCCCTCGGCAGTCCCCTCCCGGATATTCGAATGGGTGGTCTGTTGTGGCGTAACAAGACAGCTACGCCACACTGAAGTAGCCGAAAGGCACGCGTTAATCTCACGTAGGCTAGAGAGAGGTCTGAAACAGGATACGTAATGAATGCTATAAAGAAAAGTACGTAGCCTCTATAATACTTAACTTTAATCCATCATTTGTATACAGCATTCTTGATGATACAAGTGAGACTATCTTGAAATGGTTAATGGCGCCTTGCTAGGTCGTAGCCATGGACTTAGCTGAAGGCTATTCTAACTGTGTCTCGGCAAATGAGAGAAAGGCTTCGTCAGTGTAGTCGCTAGCAAAGTCGTCGTACAACTGGGGCGAGTGCTAGTCAGTCTCTCGAGACCTGCCGTGTGGTGGCGCTCGATCTGCGATCCTGACAGTGGCGACACGCGGGTCCGACATGTACTAATGGACCGCGGCCGATTTAAGCTACCACCTAGCAAGTGTGGTGTCTGGCGGTGACACCACATGGTCCTCCGGAATCTTTTGCCAATAGAAAGATCAAGACACTTTTTCACATGTCCTGTGGATACACATTATGTGTGTTTAATGCAGTGGTTTTCATTGCCTTCTACAACTTAATGCCGTTGATCATTGCTAATTCTTGTGCCTTTAGGAGTAGTTGACCACCCCAAGGGTGGGGTAGTGTCCTAAACCTCTGATCGCTCCTCCGCCATCTTTCGCAAGGCCGCTGGCCAAATGAGAGTGACTTCTTATGCCAGACGTCTTGGGCCGCCTTTGTTGACGATTTTTATTCAAAATTTAAGCCGTTGCGGGATTCGAACCCAGGACCGAGGACTTTTTGTTTACTAATCAAAGACGCTACTCCCTCTTTCTTTTGTTTGTTGCATTTGTTCGGGGCTGACGTCCCATGATACCTGTGCAAGTTCATCTTTGACCCTTTCAGTCAGTTTTTTTTATTACAAAGGGCAGCTAACTCGCTGACCGGACACGCTATCGTGCCGACCCCTTAGAGCACGGGTTAAAAGTAAGACTGTTTCAAGTTAACTTCGATTATGTTTTATAACAAGTGGGAGAAAGCTTCGTGTTGCCTCGGCGTGCATAGCAATGGGACGACTGTCATGCGCTTTATTTCCGTTTCTGGACTTGCATGCTTTCGACTGTTTTGTAGCATGGTTCTGGAAGCCACGTTGTTATTGCAGCCTGAAGGAGAGCAAAGCAGTACAGAGAATGGCAGGAGTATCGCGAGTTGCTGAACTCACGAGGTGCCTTCGGCTCGGAGGCAGAGCTGACGATGAGCTCAATAACGCGATGAGGCCCCAGCAGCTACAGCTGGAGGCTGAGAGTAGCCGGTGCAGAAATAATGAAGCATTACTTGAGAAATCGAACACAGCTTGAAAAACGCTAACTACGGAGCGGACTGCAGCCGAATGCGTTCCCACCTCGAAATTAAGCTGGGCCAGCAGCCTCCGGCAACACGAGCAACAGCTGCAGGAACAGAAATATCAACTTCTGCAAAAAAAAAAAAAAAAAGTGTGGGCCGGCAACTGAAGAAAAAGCTAAGCGGGCCAGGATTGTGTGAACGAGGTGGTGGCCGCAATACATGAACAGGTGGAGAACGAGCTGTGCAGGAAACTAGTAATAAAATTAGAAATGGAGCATGAGAATGAGCAGAAGCAGCACAAGCACAAACTGAAGTACTCTATGCAGTCAGGACAACTGCAGCAGATGTCGAAGGACCTGGCCAGCAACAGAAGCAAGACGAGGATCGACAGTTGGAGGACGTACTGGATCCTCAACTGGATAAAGTGTTAGAGATACAACTGGAGAGAGTGGTGGAGCAGCAGATGGACAAAGAGGGAATAGCAACCAGACAGCAACCAGCCTCCGACGAAGACGCGGCGTCATAACACAGCCTTCTGCCTCTCGGGCAGCTTCCGTGTCTCTGGTCCGCTGTTAGAGATTCGCAGCTACTGCGTCTGAACCCACCGCCGTTCTCATAAAGTGTGTCAACAATGTGTGTGTGTGTGTGTGTGTGTGTGTGTGTGTGTGTGTGTGTGTGTGTGTGTGTGTGTGTGTGTTATAGAGCTTTCGACATACTTTGCTGGAGCACTCCTCCTGCTATAGGAAATGGTTCAAATGGCTCTGAGTGCTATGAGACTTAACTGTTGTGGTCATCAGTCCCCTAGAACTTAGAACTACTTAAACCTAACTAACCTAAGGACATCACACACATCCATGCCCGAGGCAGGATTCGAACCTGCGACCGTAGCGGTCGCACGGTTCCAGACTGTAGCGCCTAGAACCACTCGACCATCCCGGCCGGCCCTGCTATAGGAGTATGAGATGTCTGTGCGCTAAACCCACAGACCTAGCGATATACCGTTCTCATCTGATTCCTTGTATAGTAAGAAATATCTTCCTTTGGACAGGAAATGGCTGCAGTACGTTTCCAGTATCAGTAGTTAGCGACGTCTGCATGCTAAACATACAGTGTATAGCTGTCGTACAATAGACAGTGCGTATCTCATTACATGTGTGACAAGTAATATCTTGTAGAGCACTTTCCCGCGAAAGGCAAAGGTCCCGAGTTCGAGTCTCGGTCCGGCACACAGTTTTAATCTGCCAGGAAGTTTCAAGTAATATCTTGATTCTGAAATAAAATGGCTGCAATAGTCCTCCTGTATCAGAAGTATGAGACATCTGCGCGTTAAATCTACATTGCACGGTGGTCTTACGATACACATTGTTTATCTTGTTAGTTGAATAACAAGTGATGCCTTGACCTGAACAGAACATGGCTGCAGCACTTCTCCTGTATCGGAAGTATGAGATGTCTGCGTGCTATGTGTAGTGTATGGTGATCTTAAGACATGTAGAGTTTATGTCGTTACTTGCCTGAAGGTAAAATTTTCATTTTGACAGGAGCCTGAGAATGGCTGCAGCAAAATCTACTGTGCATGGTACGCTTGCAAAATACAGTGCTTAACACTTTACTTTTGTGGCAAGTAATAACTTGCTTTTGATAGATTATAGCTGCAATACTCCTCCCGTATCAGGGTTATGTATATCACTGCTCGCAAACTGCGTTATACTGAATATGCTTTTTTCATTTCTTGTATAACAATATCTTAATTTGAACATGGTGTTAATGCAGTAATACTATTGTTTCAGGAACCTGGGACTGTCTGCTAACTTATTCTATGGGGCACTGCTTATTTCATCTTGATTTGGGGATAATGTTTCTGCAGTTCTCCTCCTGTGTCTGGATCCCAAGGACGGGTGCAGCGAAAAATGTACGCTTATAGTGTACACTGCGTATCTCACTACTTCTGAGGAAAAAAAAAAAAACTTGCTTTGGATAGATCATACAAGATGCCGCAGTTAAAAGTAGCCGCTACCTCGTTGAATCCGAATGCATATTTCGACTTCTGAAATAGACTAAACAGTACAAGAATGGACAGTTGTATGCAATAATCGATTGTTAGCGTTCTTCTGTCATCACTGCAGTTTATTTCGTCAGCGAAGTTAGACGTTTCTCTATGCGGTCTGCAAAATGACATTCTCTATAGAAGAAAGAACTAAAATTGTCGAAGCATATATGAAAACAGGAAATTCGCGAAATTTTCGGGATCAAGTATCCGGATTAGGACTCCAGCAAAGAGAGCAATACAGAGCACGTGTAAAAGCCTAGCATCTGTGCAGAATGTAAAACGCCAAAGAATGCCTTCAGCTCGCCCACCAGAAGTTATTGCAGAAGTGTTAAGAGCCGAAAGAAGTCTGTATGTAAAATGGTCAAACAAGCGTATGCAAGTAGGAGCATTCGCCAGCGGATATTTAAAAGTCTTAATTTAAAGCCATATCATGTGACGGCTGTGTAGCAATTACGGGAGGATGAGTGTCAGAAACGCGTAGATTACTGCACGTCACTTTTGAATAACTTCAACGATGTTTGTTAGACCCTTTCTGTTGAGTGATGAAGCATGGTTTCATCTTTCCGTTCATGTGAATTCAGTGAACATGTGGCGCTGGTCAACGCAGAGCCCTAACTGTGTGTCAGCAACCACTCCATGATGAAAAAAATTGGCGCTTGGTGCGGTGTAACGCGCATCATTGAACCGATATTTTTGGACACTATATATATGGTTGCATATATGGAGATTTTTGATACATTTTGTGCTCCACTCACTGAATATGAAAAACAATACTGCTTCTTCCAGCGGGATGAGGCAACATGCCACACATCTGAGGTATCCCTGGAACGAATCCATGACGTCTTCACTGAGGAACGAACTGTCAGCGAACATTTGTGGACACCACATTCCCCGGGTCCAACAACAAGTTATTTTTGAAACAAATCCGCACGCAATACAGGAACTGAAAAACAACATCAACCGTGAAGTTTCAGTCATCGAATTTTACGCCAGGTGTATATGCTTGGACGTGCACAGCTGTGTATTAATTTTGCTGGGGGTCGCTTTCAACATCTCTTATAAATGTATTTTTCACTGTATTTTTAATTGTAAATAAATTGTTAGTCCATATCAGCTCTTCGTTTCCGTAATTTCACTGCATTTTCCTTTATACTTACACGGGCTACTCCAATCACCCTGTAGCTACAGTACTCCTGTATCAGGGTTATGAATGCCGTTGGTTGCAAAACGTAAATGCATTATAGTGATTGTGTAAGAGGAAATTTCAGCACTTGGGATCAAGCGGATTCCACTCGTTTCCTTTGACCTATGACGTCCTGTCTGAGGTCACGAGTTTTCATTGCATAGGAAGCAAGCAGCATGGTAAGCAGCCTGTTGTCAAATGTTATCTGTGGTTGTCTTAGTAAGTAGGGTAATCTATGATATTTGTAAACTCTGCCGTTTATTCCAAACATGTCGTGATGTGCGAGGGTGTGCTTAGCGTGGAACCTTGCACAGCTTAAATTGTTGATAGAGGAACTATTCACGAGTACATATTTTTTTTCCGTACAAGTATTTGGCTGTTTCTGCCTGTCTATGGTACGATTTCCGAGGGTGGAGTCAGACAGGCATCTAGATGCCTAGCTCAAATGGTTGTGAGTGAAGTGAGTAGTAATGTTGCTTATAACTGTTTTTTTAATTATTTGGCTTTTTTCGATGTGACGTCGTGAGGGTGCTGCACACGTGAAATGGATTGTTCTTATAGGGACTGTGTTTACCGAGGTCTAACTCTTGTGATGAATGTTTATTTTGTAATGTGGTTTGTAGCAATTATTCAGTCGCATGGAATGGACTCCGTGGTATTTATTGGTTGTTTATTTGTTTTCGGTTTTTGACCGGTTACTTTTCGTTTGTATATTCTTTCTGTTTATTCTGGAGGAACTCCTGTGTTATTTTTCAATTAAATTATTACTTTGCGACTGTATGCCTGGTCTCCCTTCCTTAGTTTCAGCTATAAAGGTCAAGCGAAATACTCTATTTCAGCTGTGTGCTTTTTGCATTTTTTGTTCGGTTTGTTCTTGAGCAATTAGTCTGTGTTACTTTTTAATTTGTGGTTGTGTTGTGGGCGTCTTCCGGTATCCCTGTCTTCGTTTGAGCTATATAGGTCAAGCGAAATATTCGATTCCAGTTGTGACTTTTTTTAAAAAACTTTTATTCGACCTATTATGGAGAAATTGGTTTGTGTATCACATTTCGATTATGTGGTTGTCGTGTGTGCGTGTGATCTGGTATCGCTTACCTGTATAGGTCAACCGAATTATTCTAATCTAAGTTTGTATTTTTTGTATATCTTCGTTCAGCTTTTTCTAGAGGAATTCGTGTGCGTCATTTTTCACGTTTTTGCTTGCTTTGGAATGACCTTAGCTTTATTATTTTTTTTTTTTTTTTTTAGTTTGACACCACCCAAACCCCTCTAATTTCCGCAGATGTCCCATTAATTTCAAATGGCTCTGAGCACTATGGGACTCAACTGCTGTGGTCATCAGTCCCTTAGAACTTAGAACTACTTAAACCTAACTAACCTAAGGACATCACACACATCCATGCCCGAGGCAGGATTCGAACCTGCGACCGTAGCAGTCGCACGGTTCCGGACTGCGCGCCTAGAACCGCGAGACCACCGCGGCCGGCCCCATTAATTTCATTACTTTAGCTGGGTGAAATATTTCGCCCATTTTTTATGTTTCTATTAGACCGTAGTGGTCTATCTTATGGTTGCCATTTTGAAGGATGTGTTCGGCCTGTTGTCATCTGCGGTTGTCTTATTAACTCGTGTAAACTATGCTCTTTGTTCGAAATATGACATCACGTGTTAAAGCAGACTGATGTAGTCTGACCTTGTCTATTCCGCTAATTTGGACAGAATGTTGATGCAGTACTACTTTCGTTTCAGGAACCTGAAGCTGTCTGCTAGCGTAATCTACATTACACTAACCGTGCTTATTTTAATTTGGAAAGAAAATGTCTGTAGCTCTCCTCCTACGTCAGAAGCCCAAGAATGTGCGTAGCAAAATCTACAGCGGATAGTACGCATACAATATACAGGGCTTATCTCATTACTTCTGCAACAAGTAATAACTTGCCGTTAGATGGATCACAGCTGCAGTACTTCTGTATCAGGGTTATGAATATCACTGCTTGCAAATTTCACAGCGTATTATTCTGCTTTCCTCATTTTTTGTGTAAAACTTATTGTCTTAATTTGGACACGTTGCTGATACCAAACTACTCCTGTTTCAGGGACCTGAGGGTTGAATGTTAGCATAATCTACGGTTTATTACACTGACTGCTCTTCTTTCATCTTGATTTAGAAAGAATTTTTCTGCAGTTCTCCTCCTGGATCAGGAGCCCAAGGATGCGTGCAGCGAAAAATACGGTGCATGGTACGGCTACAAGTAATAACGTGCTTTGGAAACAATATAGCGGCACTACTCCTGTTTCAGGTGTCTGCACGCAAAAACTGCAGAGCATTGTACTGTTACAGCGTACAAGGTTACTGTAAATGATTCAGTGGTGCTGAAAGCATTGTTTATTGACAAGTGTACGACATACAAAGATGATTAACAAATGAAGAGATAGATACACCACCAAGTTTAAAAGATCCTGCCTTGTGGCTCGTGTGCTCGGTAGAAGCAGGCCTGTGACGGCACCCTACAAGACGGCGGCAGATCGAGGGGAAGAGGTTGTGTGTGTTAGAAAATGCGAAGTGTTCGTCAGTTACGAGCGTTCATCACGCATTGGTAGACACATACGGAAAAGCTGCACCTGGTCAACAGAGCATTTTGCGTTGGTTTCGCCTGTTCTGTGGTACTGGTTGTCTATTGACTGTGCAACGGGAAAAGTGAGGGGGCGAAATCGTGGAGCACTTGCGTCAGAACCTTGTGTGCAACCCACAAGAATTGACTGTTCGTTCAAGGCGTAATTTGCGGATTCCATAGACAACAGTATGGAGTGATTCGCAGAACTACGTAAACCTAACTAACCTAAGGACGTCACACACATCCATGCCCTAGGCAGGATTCGAACCTGCGACCGTAGCAGCAGCGCGGTTCCGGACTGAAGCGCCTAGAACCGCTCGGCCACAGCAGCCGGCAGATGTTTGCATTTCAAACCTTACCGTTTGCAACTGTTACAAAATCTGGCTCCAGATTATTATGTCAGCCGATTGGAGTTTTGTATCCAAATGCTGCGAGCTAAGGAAAATGAAGATGGATTCGCGGGAACATCGATATTCAGCGACGATGTGAGAATTCCATATGTTGGAAAAGAAGAATTGTCACAGTGTGAGAGTGTGTGGTGCTGAAATACCGAAAGTCCATGTGGAGTTTGAATGGGATTCGCTAAAAGTGAATGTCGTCTGTGCCGTATTCAAGACAAAGGTGAATGGCCTCTTTTCCTTCGTCGAGCAGACGGTGGCATGTTCTGTGTATCTGGATATGTTGCAGCCGTGGTTGTTGCCACAACTGACCACTGCCTCCTCGGCTTTCATCTTTCAACTGGACATGACTCCACCTTGCTAGAGCACAATTGTCCACACCTCCCTCAAAAGAGAACCACCTCATTGCTGGATAGAGCCTGCTGGTCTGGGTGATGTTCCTCTATTACCATGGCCACCTTGCCAGGTCTCATTCCATGTTATTTCTTCATGTTGTCTTATATTGAGGACAACGTTTATGTGTCTCCAACACCAATGATGCTGCAAGCATGTCGAAATGCATCACTGTCGCTGTGAGAGAAATTGACGGAAAAATGCTAGCGAACAAATGGATGGAACTAGATTACCATCTGGATGTGTGCTGGGTGACCAAGGGCGCACACAATTAACATCAATGAACATTTGCAGAACGCACCAGAATCTTGTTGAGTGTATCTATCTCTTCATGTATCACTAGTCTTTGTATGTCATAAAGAAACCGTGGTCTGAAACCCTATGAATCATTTAGGCCAATCCTGTACTGCGTGTATCTCTGTACTTCTGCAACAAAGTAATGTATTGTATTGTAGCTCTCCTCTTTTTCCTGACGAAGTCTGTTAGCTAAATCGGCTATGTATTTTACAAGTGAGAACAGTGTATATATCATTACTTGTGACACAAAAGCTATGTTGCTTTTGGCAAATCATAGTAACAACGACAATAACTATAACGATTCGAGTTCTCCACTAGTTGCATGAATCTGAGAAAGTCTGGAAGCTAAATCTACTTTGTAGTGTTGGCTGAGAATATACGGTGTTTATGTCTGTATCTGCAGAACTGGTTTAATTGTCATTTGGTAATCTGGTACATTTCTCTTCGATGAGATGGTATGCCCCAGAAACTTAACTGGCAGTGATTTCACTGCTCGAGAATGTTACCAACACTTGATGATTTAGAGGTTTATAATGTTCTTGCCAAGTCGCAGTTGCAATATGCAGATCGTCTACATATGCCATGACCGTGTCTAACAGTTCCAGACCAATGACGGTGTCCAGGGCCGTTATGAAGACCCCAGAGCTCACATTCAGCCTCTAGGCCAATATTTTAAATAAAGGCAGTATACTTGCGTGAGTCCTCCGTTAAGCTCACACGCTAATAGAAGTACATGAGATCCATTGTAGACAGATGTGCTTCATACAATTTTTGAATTTGCTCCTGTAGTATGTCAGTTCTGGACCTGACTGGAACTACAATTTTATTAATCGATCCAACACTAACCGCACGGCGCTCCAAGCTTCGGTATGGCTAATAATGGACTACTGTAAGGTGACAAGGAAGTTTCTATGATATTCCATTGCAATATCGTCACGTTTTACGACCTTCCTTCTAGCCCATGGGATGGAATACGACTCATAACTATGTGTGTGTGTGTGTGTGTGTGTGTGTGTGTGTGTGTGTGTGTGTGTTTTGAGGTTTCCGGGCGCTAAACAGCATGGTCATCAGCACCCAAACGCTGAGAAATAGGAACACATGCGGTGAAGGGACGAAGACGGACAGCGAGCAAGGAGAACGGCTAAAAGACACAGACCTGACGCAGTTCCAAATCCTCACATACAGAGGCAAAACAAGAGGAGAAGAAACGCACTAAAAAAGGAAAAGAAACAAGGAAAAGAGAACAAAAATCGATGTGAAACAAGTAGGTAATCGTGACTGGCGGACCTCTTACCTAAAACCTGGATGAGCCAGTCACCCAGCAGCACATTAAAATCCTCTCCCTAAAATCCGAAGCAACAAATTAGACAGGACACAAAACCGTAAGACCTTAACCACAGTCGTTGCGTCATCTTGCAAAATAGAGGGCAAATCCGGTGGCAAGGAAACCACCGCCCTCTGGTCAGAGAATAAAGGACAGTCAAGTAAAATGTGGCGGACAGTAATCTGGATGCCACAAGCACTTCAGATTGGGGGGTCCCCCCGCCGGAGTAAAAAAAAAACCATGCGTTAAGGGGGACTGTGCCCGAGGCGAGTGAGGAGAACCTCATCCCGCCTGCATGACTGGTAGGACGTACGCCATGGCCGCGTGGTGGCCTTGACCAGACGCAGCTTATTTTCACTGACTGCCAGCCACTCTTCCCATTGACGCATAACACGAAAACAGGAAAGGGAGGTAACAGCATGGAGGGGGACGGCACATTCAACAACGTGAGGGAGGGAACATGCATCTTTGGCAGCCACATCCGCCAGTTCGTTTCCCTTAATACCCATGTGCCCCGGCACCCAGCAGAAAGAAACGTCCTTCCCCTGCCGTTGCAGGTGGATTAGGGCATCATGGATGTTCTGGACAACCGTATCCGCTGGGTACAAGTGTTGGATGGTCTGAAGGGCATCCAGGGAGTCAGAACAGATGAGGAACTTAAGACTGCGAACACATCTCATCTGCTCAAATGCCCGCAAGATCGCAAACAATTCGGCATCAAAGATGGTAAACGCAGCAGGAAGCCGCAACTTGACGACTCGGTCAGGGAAAACAACAGCACAACCAACAGAGTCCCCCTGTTTAGAGCCATCCATAAACACTGGTACATGGTCGGGATGGCCGGCCAGTGTGGCCGAGCGGTTCTAGACGCTACAGTCTGGAACCGCGCGACCACTACGGTCGCAGGTTCGAATCCTGCCTCGGGCATGGATGTTTGTGATGTCCTTAGGTTAGTTAGGTTTAAATAGTTCTAAGTTCTACGGGACTGATGACCTCAGCAGTTAAGTCCCATAGTGCTCAGAGCCATTTGAACCATTTTGAACCAATGGTCGGGATGCTGGTGTAAAATATCGTAAAATAAGGAGGTAAAAACAAACGCAGGAGTGCAGCTCCTCCGGTACTCTGACAAGTCTAAAAGGACGCTGGGCCTCTGGAGCAACCAGGGAGGCAGGGGGTAAAACCCTCGAGTTGGGGTGCCACACGCTCCACACCAAGGGACGCAAGCAAATGCTTGGCACGAATCCCAAATGGTCTCGTTGCCCTGGGACGACTGGAAAAAAGAGACGTTCCATAGGCGGTCGGGCAACGGTAGGGTACGCAGGAGAGGTAGGACAGGCAAGGAATCGACACACCCGTCGCACCATGAGGAGTTTCCGCCGGATGGCGAGCGGCGGTACCACTGCCTCAGCACACAGGCTGGGGATGGGACTGATACGGAATGCACCAGTGGCCAGCCTGATACCCTCATGGTGTACTGCGTCAAGAATCTTCAGATACGAAGGCCTCGCTGACCCATACACAGTGCATCCATAGTCAAGACGCGACCGGACAAAAGTCCTATAAAACTGCATCAGACGCGCCCGATCTACTCCCCAGGACCGATGGCTCAGACACTTCAAAATATTCAGTGCCTTCAGGGCCTGCACCTTGAGGTCTTTAAGGAGAGGCAACCACGACAACTTGGAATCAAAAGTGAGGCCCAGGAACCTCACAGTGTCTCTAAAAGGAAGAATGGTGTCCCTCAGACGCAATTCAGGGGAGGTAAAAGGACGTCGAGAAAGATTACACAAACACACACACACAAACACACACACACAAACACACACACACACACACACACACAAACACACACACACACAAACACACACACACACAAACACACAAACACACACACACAAACACACAAACACACACACACACAAACACACAAACACAAACACACAAACACACAAACACAAACACACAAACACACAAACACAAACACACACACACAAACACACACACACACAAACACACACACACACAAACACACACACACACAAACACACACACACACACAAACACACACACACACACAAACACACACACACACACAAACACACACACACACACAAACACACACACACACACAAACACACACACACACAAACACACACACACACAAACACACACACACACAAACACACACACACACAAACACACACACACACAAACACACACACACACACAAACACACACACACACAAACACACACACACACAAACACACACACACACAAACAAACACACACACACACAAACACACACACACAAACACACACACACAAACACACACACACACAAACACACACACACAAACACACACACACAAACACACACACACAAACACACACACACAAACACACACACACAAACACACACACACAAACACACACACACAAACACACACACACAAACACACACACACAAACACACACACACAAACACACACACACAAACACACACACACACACACACAAACACACAAACACACACACAAACACACACACAAACACACAAACACACACATTTGTCTGCAGAAAAGGTAAAACCCGTCTTCGCAGTCCATGCCTCTAATCGCTTTATCGTAAGCTGCAGCTGCCGACTAGCAGTGACAAGACTGGAGGAGAACAGAAAACAGAAAAAATCGTCCACAAACAAGGAGCACTAGGTAGGACTCCGGATAGTGGACGTGATACTGTTAATGGCGACGGCAAAGAGGGTGACACTTAAAAAGCTTCCCTGAGGAACACCATTCTCCTGCACGTACAAATCAGATAGCACATTACCAACCCGATATCGAAAGAGGCGGCGGGAATGAAAGGACCGAATGAAGATGGGGAGATGGCCACGAAAGCCCCACTGATGGAGTTGATTGAGGATAAGGCGGCGCCAAGTAGTGTCATACGCCTTATTAATGTCAAAGAATACACCTAGACAGTGCTGGTTACGTAGGAAGGCCTGCTGGATGGCCGCCTCAAACAGGGTCAAGTTGTCTGTACATGAACGACATCTCCGAAAGCCACACTGAGAGTGGCTAAGGAGCTGCCTGGTCTCGAGCACCCAAACCAGGCGACGGTTGACCATGCGTTCCATCGTCTTCCCGACACAGCTCGTCAGAGCAATACTCCGATAACTACTGGGATTCATTCGGTCCTTCCCCGGTTTGAAGAGGGAAATCAAACTCGCCTCCCTCCACGAGTCAGGGAACGTGCCGGATGACCATACTGATATCCTTTAATTTCCCCAAGTTTATTGGAGAAAACTGGCATAACAACAATAAGTTTGCTAGCTCAAGTGTCTGTTCCTCTGAGAAACATTCTGATTGTTAAATATTCTTGTATATTCGGACAGGATCATAGCTCACGTGAAACCTGGTAGTCAAGGAAAGGCAGTATTCGCTTAGGATTGTGGACGGGGCCGTAATCAGCTACTATTGGTTCCCTTTTACAGTTACAAACAATTTATTTTAAACCAGTAATTCCACATTCAACAATAAATAAAAATACCACACTTTATTAATGAAGGAATAAACAACTGTGTAAATAGTGTTTTCAGTGAGTTACAATTTAGCAAATCACCATTAAGTAGAGATACAGCAGATGATGTTTTAAAAGCAAGTCACTGTGATCTTGGCAGAAGGCCTTACACACCAGGAATGGCAACAAATTAAGAATTATTTAAAACTCGTTGCAACTTACAAATTACAGGTACTGAAATATTAAAGGCAAGTCGCTACAAACACAGCAGAAAGCATCAGACGCCAGGAATGGCAGTAAATAAGGTTCTAAAGGCTTACTGCGTAAATACAAATACCAAATTAGAATTTTAAGGCAAGTGACCACAATCACGGCTGAAAGTATTACACGCCAGGAACGGCAATAATATAAAACATTTAGACACCTGCTGTAAAATAGCAAATACAATAGCAAATGTTACTTAGAAAACAAGCAACTGATCACCAAATGGATGAAATAAGATGATGGTAAACTTTGTAACATCACTCTTAACATCCACTGAACACTACACTGCTAGATTTATTCCAGAACTATTAACTAGACATATATAACCTTTAATGTAGGCATTACAAGGTATTGTAATAAGTAATACAATAATAAAACACAAGGAACAGTACATAAGTTAATTAAAGGGTACTGAGGCAGATTATACCCGCATAAGGCGTGGGCTGAAGGAGCGTTACATTGAACTACTGGCCATCAGACCTCCTTTTAGAACACACATGTCTTACAAGAACCAAGGAGGCCACAGACGGTGCTCCAGAAATCGACCTCTGAGAAGGTCCAACAACAAACACTTTCGCGAGCGATGAGATAGGCAGCCAAGAGTTGTATTCACTTCACAAGATGGTAACTCAGACTAGTGGCAGTCCAACGAATGACTAATGATAATCTTGCTGAAGCTACCTGACGTGCGATAAACCAAAAGCAACGATGGAACAATACGCCAAAGCCGGAACCGGCGGTCTGCACTACGTCCCCAGAATACTGTGCTTAGAGCGCCCAGAACTAGAAGGAATCACTACCACCAGAGTAGAAGAATCACCAGCCGACCTACAATCAAGAAAACTGTCAAAACTACACGCCTTACCGGACAGCAGCGGCAAGGCGAGGAAACGTACACTGCCATTACATACACTTATCCCCAGGGCAGGTAACTGGTGCGTTAGCGGCCACCACGCAAGAAAAATTACCGCTGGTTGAACTTAACAAATTGTAACAAGCTGAACGCAGTAAGTAGTAATAAGAAGTCGAGGAAAGCTGATCAGATCCGCCTTCCCCAAGCACTCCACTCGCTGCTCTTCGCCTCGGCGACACTACGAGCAGCAACACGAACCCAAGTCACTGGAGAATCGAGAGATATCACAATGGTGGAGGTTTCTCTACTTGGATTGAAATGCACTCATTCTATGGCTTGCTAGATCCGGTTTACGACGAGGTCGTGCACCCTCGTGAGCACAGCCCTTCCATCCGGCAATCTTTGTGTGTCGCCAGCGGTCCCGGCGTGTTCTGGCACTGCGTGGACCTGGCTCCTCCTCAGTCCCTAACCCAACTCGCACATTCACACGACCCGGAGAAACAACGACGTTGCCCCAAATATAGAGCAACAGTTACTACATACCGGTAATCGCCGCTGCTGCCACTAGCGGACAGGACACGCTTGCTAAACCGAGTGGCCGGCCAGGGTGGCCGAGCGGTTCTAGGCGCTTCAGTCTGGAACCGCGCGACCGCTACGGTCGCAGGTTCGAATCCTGCCTCTGACATGGCTGTGTGCGATGTCCTTAGGTTAGTTAGGTTTAAGTAGTTCTAGGGGACTGATGACCTCAGAAGTTAAGTCCCATAGTGCTCAGAGCCTTGTGACAACTATCGAGGAATCGCCCTGCTTAACGTCTGCTATAAGATACTGTGCAATTGCCTCATACATAGAATTCAGTCAGTGGCAGAATCTGTGATTGGAGATTACGAGGAGGTTTCCGGCCTGAACGGTCAACAGTTGACCACATTATTGAGAAACTGGGCGAATATGGTAAAGACTTGCATATTTTATTCATTGATTTTAAGGCCTATGATTGTATACATCGCAAGAGCCTGCTAATCTGTTTAAGGGAGTTTGGCATGACAGAAATTCATCAATCTGATAAAGATCTGTCTGAGCGAAACACATGCAAAGGTGAAGATGGGCAATAGCGTAACTGAGGAATTTGAAATTGTGACAGGACTCAGGCGATGAGATGAGTTGTCCCCTATCCTGTTCAATTTTGCCCTCGAGAAGATCGTAAGCGAGACCTTCCAAGAGAATGAAGGAATTGAAATCGAAGGAAAGAGACTGGCATACTTAGCCTATGCAGACGACTTCCATTTAGTCTCTAGGTCTGAAGAGGATTTGGAGCAAATGACCAGAGCACTAAAGAAGGCCGCCAGCAAATTTGTGCTAAACGTAAACGAAGCCAAGACAAAGTACCTCGTTATGACGCGTGGTCAAAGTGAGACTGCTGATCATCTACAAACACTGCAGGTGGGAGGCCAGTCCTACAAGAGAGTGCATGAATTTTAGTACCGAGGGGCACTGTCCACTGAGAACTCGTCATGTGAAGCAGGGATCAATGTCAGAATACAAGCAGGACACCGATCTTACTACAGCCTAGCACAATTAGTTCAGTGCAGATGTCTCTCCAGACAGTTCAAGATTCGACTGCACAAAACCCTGATCCAGCCTGTTGTTTTCTTTGGTTGTGAGACATGGAGTATCAGGACTTCCATAAGCTCCTTGTTTTTGAGAGAAAAGTGCTTCGGAAGATATTCGGCCCGGTTCTGGAAGCAGTCACTGGGGATGGAGGATCAGACACAACCAAGATCTTGAGGCCCAACATAGCAGGAACTGTCAAAGCCAAACGAATGCAGTGGGCTGGTCATGTGACCCGGGTGGAAGATCACAGATGGCGTCGGAAGCTCCTGGGTTTCACATCGACAGGAAAGAGAGCCCCCAGGGAGACTCAAGAAGCGTTGGAGGGATGGCCACCATGAAGATTTAAACCAAGCGTCAATAGATGTGGACGGATGGCGGATAGCAGCAATGGAGAGAATACAGTGGAGGAGGAAACTTTTAGAAGCGTGCGGTCCACTGGGCCTGATTACGTAGAAGTTAAACAAGATGTACGCTACATTTTAAAACAGAAGAAAAGCGTCTACAGTTCATCTTGCATATACACTGCTATTTTGGTCACGATCATAAAAGATATAACGCTGCAATTTGTAGACTTAAATGTTTTCCAAAGCAGAACTTGTAATGACTAAATTCGAGTTATGAATTGCTCAGTGAGGTAATTGAGAAAGGAAAAATCTTGACTTGCGAGATTAAAGCAACCAAACAAGGGTATCGCTCGTCTTTATTTTTTCCTGATATATTGGTGCTTCCTTTTACGATAAAATCAAATCCATCTTTAAATATCGTTCTCATTTTCTTAACACAGGCCCTTCATCTTATTGCTCCTCCTTCAGATAACTTGGTTTATTGCTCCAGCCTTGTATATCGTACATGAAACAAAAAGACCCAAGATGTAATTACAAATAGTAACCCCCACGTTGGGTGCCTGATGTGGTGTTCATAAAACTTAATGTCTCATAATGAAAGGATTACTTTATTAAACGTGCGACATTAATGTAACAGTTTGCAAACTATGCAGCTCAGTCACGACATGGAGGCAACCTATCTTCAGGATGGACAATTTGTGCACAAATACCGCGCTGCAGTGCAGCGCATCGAAGTTTCTGTGATTACTAACAGATCATCTTATTGTACCCCATCCTCCCATTTTTTTTTACGACTATTTGCCTTATATCAGGCCAGTGAGTTGGCTGGGGGCGTCATTGTTCGGTAACGGCAACCGATCAGACCTGCTTAATCTCGCCGCAAGATATTGAGTATAGCAGGAAAATGATCGGATAAAATATCTCAGGGGGTTCTGGCCGTTACTTGAAAACCAGTTAACGACTGAGCACCGACAGTGTGCGATGCTTCGTGTCAGAACACACTGTCGCCAACCTCGCTTGTTTCTTTTCCTGGAAACATTTATAAGTTATAAAATAAATTGAATAAATGATTAAATCATAGAGGATTACACAAGTAAGACCTACTCAGCTCGCTAACAAGAGACAAGCTAACAAGAAGATGTCAGAAGATTACAACACCACCTTCTTCAGTGGCTTTGCAAGCATCACCTACCAGTTTCTAGAAATATCGATGTATCAGATATATTCTTTGGATTTGTGGCGGATATTCTGTTTCGCTGGATAGCTGCCTTTCCCTAAAAGTGAAGTTATTTTCTCTTATTGTACATTATCACGTCATTAATTGTGATAATGTCATTAATTGAATAAGGACAAACTAGGGGAAGAAATAAGAAGCGTTTCGAACTGCTGAAAAACATAACTGCAGAATATGATGTAGGGGTATCAACTAAAAGAAGAACTGAAAAGAAATTGAAGACGTCTGCCTCCAAACGATCACTAAAGGCAGTTTGCAGAACTGCTGTACAATAAGGAAAGCAAGGAATGAAACACTGGATGAAGCATTATTCGTTTGGTTTAGTAAGAAAAGAGCATTGTCTTCCGATATCCGGTATAATCCTGCAGGAAAATGAGCTAAACTTAAATAGCAAGCTAATTTGTATAGGGCCTGCTGTACTACAGGGAACGACAGTGATGGTAGACAACGAAAGTGCCGTTTCTGAAGAAATATTTCTCATAAGAAGGCAATTGCACAGCTAGAAAATTTAATGGTTTACCAGAACGTTGTAACATTACTGCTGAACATTTGAGTAAATATAATTGTTTGAGACTGCTAAATAATAATGTTCACTTTTAAATCACATTGAGCAGTCTCACCAAAAACGAATAGCAAAAAAGGTTCTTCCATCATAGAACACGATGTGCTTGTGCCGAAAATTTCGACTGAAACTAATAAGAATGAAGAAAAGTTCTTGGGTGATGTAAACTCTGCGGTAGGATTTAATACTCAAGTTTCAGATTTTCGTATCTGCTTTGCTGCTGATGTCTTGTTGTCAGTAATATGTTACGGTGAGATATTGTAGCAGTCTTGCCACCTCTTGGAAATCATCAATGAACGTTCAGGAGTTGCACAGAATGCTTTTATTACTGCGTAGGTAGTGTGCAGCAACGAACAATTGATATTACAAACTGACTACATCTTGACCCTGAAAACTGGCTACAGTTTGCGTAACGACAGTGCTGTTGCACGTTCATCAATACTTTCAGTAGCAATAAATGGTACTGTTTAAGATGCAAATTTACAAAATTACAACAGAAAATTAATACACAAAGATAAAGTGTGGACAGCGTAATTTAGGTACGTTATTTCCTGAACAATTTAGAAGCATGAAACAAGATAACATATGGAAATTAACAATGAGAATTACTTTTATTAATTTGTAAGGAAAATATAAGTAGCGTCGTTTTCCTAACATAATTTGGAGTTATAAATTAAATATGCTTTCATTTAATAGTAACCACATAGTTCAGAATTATTGCTAGGGCTGAAATCAGTACATGTTTACATTTGTAATAAAAGAGTGCTTAACGTCTCTTTAATTACAAACGATGTTGCAAGTATTTTACATTGCTGACCTATTATACTGCACACTGATGAAATAATGCATACAATGCGAACAGAATATGAGGCAAATATAAATTCTAGTGGACATTTGTACTCATTAAAGAATTCAGCTAATTAGTGGCTTCAATGTGAACAAAAAATATTCCTACCAGTTACAGAGTCTGGATATTAAGTATACTTGAATCAGATGTCATGAGCTTCCCGTTTGGCCTCTAACCAGAACTTAGTTATTAAGTGCTGTATATTAACTTTGTAATTAGCATCAAACTGCAATATTCGAATATTTGTGGTGAAATATCTACGCGATTGTGGTACTCGCAAGCGCCACACAAGTTTGGAACAAAAGAAACTTATACATTATGTTAGTAAACAAACAGGAGCAGACTACTGTAATTACGGAGTTTAAGTGCCAAAAACGAGTTTCTTCTTAGTGTCAAAACAAAAGCCTTGTATATTGTAGCAGATATTAGAGTTTTGCATTTAGCACACTATTTAGGGATTATCCGAAGTTTTGGTAATATGGATTACATTTGGTCCCACAAATTCGGGATGTACGAGTTTCTCACGCGTTAATCTGTCTTATCAGTATGGCATGTAGCGCTTCCACGTTCGGATCGGCACAGAAGAACGGTGTTTTCAGAAAGTGTGAAAATAATTGGAACCTGTAATGCGGAAGTTCATTTGACTAATGGTGCAACAGGGGTTCTGTGAGTCGAAATGCATTAATTACGAGCTTTTAAAAATTGCACACAATACACTATTTCCAGAATGAGATTTTCACTCTGCAGCGGAGTGTGCGCTGATATGAAACTTCCTGGCAGATTAAAACTGTGTGCCCGACCGAGACTAACTCGGGACATTCTGGAAACATCCCTCAGGCTGTGGCTAAGCCATGTCTCCGCAATATCCTTTCTTTCAGGAGTCTTAGTTCTGCAAGGTTCGCAGGAGAGCTTCTGTAAAGTTTGGAAGGTAGGAGACGAGGTACTGGCAGAAGTAAAGCTGTGAGTACCGGGCGTGAGTCGTGCTTCGGTAGCTCAGATGGTAGAGCTCTTGCCCGCGAAAGGCAAAGGTCCCGAGTTAGAGTCTCGGTCGGGCACACAGTTTTAATCTGCCAGGAAGTTTCAATACACTATTTGTTTCACGCATGGTGTTGTGAAACCACGAATGTCGGTAGAGTCTTAAACAACATACAAACAGTCAAATCAAACTTAGCACTATACATCCACACAGAAGTCAATCTCTACCACCAAATTTTTTGTGATAGATGAGCCTAGGGCACTGCAACATTCATACTGGCACAGTGAGAAAAAGGCTAATATTATAAACATAACACAGAAAATAAAGATATTACAGTTTTCTATAGGGAAATTAAGAGTATGTTAGTGCTGTAATAGAAAATAAATTAGCTGCAGACTCCAACATTAACCAGAACGGAAATGACAACCTACAAAATAATAAATCAGAAAAACTAACAAACAATGAAATAGACTACTACAGCTCACAAAATAGATTACCATTTTTGCCGGGGAAGAGAACGCAAGTGACATTACAGCGTTGATATATCTTGAAATTTTTGGCTAATCTAGTCTTTGGCAGTAACTGTGAATCACAAACGCTGATTTGCTACGAAATATAGTTTTGTAAACATCCGAAAATTCTCAAAAATAACCTATTTCTCCAATAGTTATACAATGAAATTAGAGACCAATTATTTTGAACGAGGATTGGCGTACTGTTTTCAAAAATTTTAAAAGAGCAGAAGTAAGTTAAAGCTTACAATTGACGATAACTGTACGACTTTATAGTGGCACTTGTGATGTATTATGAAATTTCGAACATTCACAATACAAAAAGATATTAATACAATCAATAGAAGATTATGCGGAAGCGACACGAACAGTAAAATATGCGAATCTAGAGTTACAAATAGGCGCAAATAGTCTCACACAAAGGAAAATTACGACACCACACACACACACACACACACACACACACACACACACACACACACACACACACACACACAAAGTTTTGCATCACCTGGATTCCGGGAGTTCCGGAACCTGTACAGAAAATTGGACTATAGATCAACATAAAGATAATTTCCGCCCTTTTTACTGCTCATGAAAACCACACATTGCATGTTGTACCACCATACGGCGAGGCCTTCAGAGGTGGTGGTCCAGATTACTGTACACACCGGTACCTCTGATACCCAGTAGCACGTCCTCTTGCATTGGTGCATGCCTGTATTCGTCACCGCATACTATCCACAAGTTCATCAACGCACTGTTGGTCCAGATTGTCCCACTCCTCAATTCGGCGTAGATCCCTCGGAGTGGTTGGTGGGTCACGTCGTACATATACAGCCCTTGTCAATCTCAGGCATTTTCGATGGGTTCATTTCTGGTGAACATGCTGGCCACTCTAGTCGAGCGATGTCGTTATCCTGAAGGAAGTTATTCACAAGATTTGCACGATGGGGGCGCGAATTGTCGTCCATGAAGACGAATGCCTCACAAATATGCTGCCGGTATGGTTGAACTATCGGTCGTAGGATGGTATTCACATATCGTACAGCCGTTATGGCGCCTTCCATGACCACCAGCGGCGTACGTCGACCCCACATAATGCCACCCCAAAACAGCAGGGAAGCTCCATCTTGCTGCACTCGCTGGACAGTATGTCTAAGGCGTTTAGTCTGACCGGGTTGCCTCCAAACACGTCTCCGATGATTGTCTGGTTGAAGGCATATGCGACACTCATCGGTGAAGAGAACGTGATGCCAATCCTGAGCGGTCCATTCGGCACGTTGTTGGGCCCATCTGTATCGCGTTGCATGGTGTCGTGACTGCAAAGAATGACCTCGCCATGGACTTCGGGAATGAAGTTGCGCATCATGCAGACTATTACGCACAGTTTGAGTCTTAACACGATGTCCCGTGGCTGCACGAAAAGCGTTATTCAACATGGTGGCGTCGCCGTCAGGGTTCCTCCGAGCCATAATCCGTAGGTAGCGGTCGTTCACTGCAGTAGTAGCCCTTGGGCGGCCTCAGCGAGGCATGTCCGACAGTTGCTGTCTACCTCTGTATCTCCTCAATGTCCGAACAACATCGCTTTGGTTCACTGCGAGACGCCTGGACACTTCCCTTGTTGAGAGCCCTTCCTGGCACAAAGTAAAGATGCGGACGCGATCTAACTGCGGTATTGACCGTCTAGGCATAGTTGAGCTACAGACAACACGAACAGTGCGATATGTCTGCGTAAGCAGAAGAAACAAACGATCAAAGTCCGAAACAATTTTTTGAACTGTTCAATTAACCAAAACAAATCCTCCAAGTATAACACCATCACAAAATAGTGATCCGTCTTCGAATCACAACTACATACAAGAATAACATAGAAAACAACAGAAATAATTTCCTACGAGTCGCCGCCAGAGACTTCTCCGATATACCAAGCCTAATCCAGAGATCAGCGAGAAGATCCAAGCCGGGCTGCCGGGGCGGCAGCTATCCCCGTCTGTTGGCGGTCGATGAACTGCCGATGTGCAGCCGAGCGCCGGCCTTTATAGCGCTTCGGCCGATGAGTACCTCGGAACTATTTTCCATCACGTGGTTTGACGTGTGAAAATAGTTCCTGGATCTGCAGCGACCTCTTCCTTATGTTTATGTGGGCCGTTAGTGGCCCCTGGTGGCCGCTGGTGTCTTTGCAGTGTTGTTGTTGTTGTTGTTGTTGCTGTTTTGGCCGTTCATCAATGTTGCCTGTCGGTTGTGTAGTGCTTCGGTGAGCCTGCGAGCGGGCAACCCGCGGCTGCAGGCTATCAGTTTGGTTGCTGATACTGTAGGCGCCGTGATGTCTGGTGGAGAAGGCCACAGCACATTGTACCTACTTCCTGGTGGAATGACTGGAATTGATCGGTAAATAGGCGCTGCTCATGCATGGTTGTTTACATCTTTGTGCGGGTTTAGCGACATCTCCAAACAGTCAAAGGGACTGTGTCAACGTCTACCTTCAGAAGTTCTGGTAACCGTGGTGATGCAACTTTTTTTTTTTTTTTGACGTGAGTATAAACGTGCCAATCACATGGATTTTTTAAATTAGGTGTTGCTGTGCCAACTGCTCTACTGGCGTGTCAAAGAGGAACACTGCAGCACGAGTTTATTTCAGTTAAAATCGCGAAAACGTACATCACCAACGAAGCACGTGTTCTGGCTGTTGCAGCTGGCAATGCAGCTTCATATAAAGGGCGATCAAAATGTTTCAGTTCGAAGGCCGTACAATGCAGATTCGGTCTGCCAATCAGGCACAATCACCGTGAGCATTGAGGCAATCATCCCACCGACGCAAGAGGTTGGAGAGACCCGTTTGGTAACACACCGTGTCCTGTTGCGTGAAGAAGCCCGTAACTGCCTGCTGCACATCCTCGTCCCCGAGAAATCGTCGACCCTGCAAGACCCTTTTCAAGGGCCCGAGGGCATGGTAATCGCATGGGGAGAGATCAGGAATACGGGGCCGGTGCTAGAATGTCTCCCACTTGGGTAGGGGTAACTTCAGCGTTACGACGTTTGCGACGTGGGGACGTGCGTTGCCGTGAAGCAGCAGCACCGCCTGGCTCATCAATCCACAACGTTGGTTTTCGACAGACATGCTGGCCCAACACATTCTTCATTTTTCGGTGGATAGCTACCCGAGTTTGCCCTTCAGCAACCAAGAAAAGAATAACAGCACATTGGTCCTGTTTGGACGCATTTGTTAATCACACCACCAGTGTTCACGTTTCCGCACGTACCGCACGCACGTCGGAAAGACACGAATGCCACACTAATCCCTTGCCTACATGTCGGTCCTTATGTACAGACAGAGGTAGGAGTGCCGCTGCGTTGCATTTACTCTGCAGCAACGCCGTCAAACGGAAACTTTTTGATTGCACCTATATTTGTACATGTGCCAATTTAATCACTGCATCAAAATTTTTAAATTAGGCAGTCTCATAATTTGGGATACACTTCTAAATTTTAAGATCACGGTGGGGCTTCAGGGTTTCACTTTCGATGAAAGACTTAGGTAATTATTGCACCTGAGGCTTTTCGAACGGTAAATGCATAAAGAAACTGAATGTATTAACGCTGCTGAAACACTGAAACACTTTATAGAAGTGGAGAAGGTGAACGGTCAGCTTCACGTAACCTATGGTTGAGCAGCTTTAATACATTCAGTTTCTTTATGCCTTTACCGTTCGAAAAGCCTCAGGTGCAATAATTACCTAAGTCTTTCATCGAAAATGAAACCCTGAAGCCCCACTGTGATCTTAAAATTTAGAAGTTGGGTTGGGTTGTTTGGGGGAAAGAGACCAAACAGCGAGGTCAACGGTCTCATCGGATTAGGGAGGGATGGGGAAGGAAGTCGGCCGTGCCCTTTCAAAGGAACCATCCCAGCATTTGCCTGGAGCGATTTAGGGAAATCACGGAAAACCTAAATCAGGATGGCCGGACGCGGGATTGAACCGTCGTCCTCCCGAATGCGAGTCCAGTGTGCTACCACTGCGCCACCTCGCTCGGTCAAAATTTAGAAGTGTATCCCAAATTATGAGAATACCTAATTTAAAAATTTTGATACAGTGATTAAATTGGCACATGTACAAATATAGGTGCAATCAAAAAGTTTCCGTTTGACGGCGTTGCTGCAGAGTAAATGCAACGCAGCGGCACTCCTACCTCTGTCGGTACATAAGGACCGACATGTAGGCAAGGGATTAGTGTGACATTCGTGTCTTTCCGACGTGCGTGCGGTACGTGCGGAAACTGGAACTGAAACATGGGCGATAATTAGTTTAGACAAGAAGAGAATAGAAGCTTCCGAAATGTGGTGCTACAGAATGCTGAAGATTAGATTGGTAATCACATAACTAATGGGGAGGTACTGAATAGAATTGGGGAGAAGAGGAATTTGTGGCACAACTTGACTAAAAGACGGGATCAGTTGGTAGGACACGTTCTGAGGCATCAAGGGTCATTAGTTTAGTATTGGAGGGAAGTGCAGAGGATAGAAATCGTTGAGGGAGGCCAAGGCATGAATACATTAAACTGATTCCGAAGGATGTACACTATGTGATCAAAAGTATCCGGACACCCCCAAAATCGTATGTTTTTCATATTAGGTGCATTGTGCTTTCACCTACTGCCATGTACTTCATACCAGCGACCTCAGTAGTGATTAGACATCGTTAGAGAGCAGAATGAGGCTCTCCGCGGAACTCACGGACTTCGAACGTGGTCAGGTGATTCGGTGTCACTTGTGTCATACGTCTGTACGCGAGATTTCCACACTCCTAAACATCCCTACGCCCACTGTTTACCATGTGATAGTGAAGTGGAAACGTGAAGAGACACGTACAGCACAAAAGCGTACAGGCCGACCTCGTCTGTTGACTGACAGAGACCGCCGACAGTTGAAGAGGGTTGTAATGTGTGATAGGCAGATTTCATGGTCGAGCGGCTGCTCATAAGCCACACATCACGACGGTAAATGCCAAACGACGCCTCACTTGACGTAAGGAGCGTAAACATTGGACTATTGAACAGTGGAAAAACGTTGTGTGGAGTGACGAATCACGGTACACAATGTGGCGATTCGATGGCAGGGTGTGGGTACGGCGACTGGCCGGTGAACGTCATCTGCCAGCGTGTGTAATGTCAACAGTAAAATTCGGAGGCGGTGGTGTTTTTATGGTGTGACTGTGTTTTTCATAGAGTGGGTTGCACCCTTTCTTGTTTTGCGTGGAACTATCACAGCACAGGCCTACATTGATGTTTTAAGCACCTTCTTGCTTCCCACTGTTGAAGAGCAATTCGGTTATGGTGATTGCATCTTTCAAGACGATAGAGCACGTATTCATAGTGCACGGCCTGTGGCGGTGTGGTTACACGACAATAACATCCCTGTAATGGACTGGCCTGAGCGGAGTCCTGGGCTGAGTTCTACAGAACATCATTGGGATGTTTTGGAACGCCGACCTCACCGACCGACATCGATACCTCTCCTCGGTGTAGCACTCTGTGAAGAATGGGCTACCATTCCCCAAGAAATCTTCTAGCACCTGATAGAACGTATGCCTGCGAGAGTGGAAGCTGTCATCAAGGCTAACGGTGGGACAACACCATATGGAATTCCAGCATTACCGATGGAGTGCACAACTAACTTGTAAGTCATTATCAGCCAGATGTCCGGATACTTTTGATCACATAGTGTAAGTTGCAGGAGTTAATCAGAGATGAAGAAGCTTGCACAGGATCGAGTAGCCTGGAGAGCTGCATCAAACCAATATCTGGACTGAAGATCACAGCAAAAAGAACATATTGGGAAGAGTAGTATGGACGAAAAACAAGTTGTCCACACCTGTCGCTGAAGATATGCTTTTATGCGCTTGGTACGCATCCACGTTGATATCTGATGGATCTGTTTTTAGCAACGTGAATCAGATTGTTTTCTACGTACGATGTACCGGAAAACATGTCAAAGCGGTGAGATTTCTTTTTTGGTTTGCGCATGGTGCGAGAAATTTTTGTGTTTTGTCTGTTTCTACGATAAATTTAACCCAACTGTTTATGAGAACGCTCATGAATAGACGATCAGTTAGAATCACGCAATAATATACTTAGGGTGTACTTTTGTGCTATCACGATGAAAATAACTGTCGATACATTATAAATACTTTTTTGATTAACTTGAGAGGTATGGGCACTTATTCAGTACAAGATGGGTTACACGATAGCAAAGATAAGAAGTGCTCATAGTTCTTAAGGTATGCACTTAATGGTCTACGTTTATTGAACTTTTTTTCTTGTTTTGGTCCATACTACATCCTCCCAAAATATGGAAAGCAAAGAGCTTGCAATAGAAGAGGTCTAGTGGCAGAAGTATTAGAACGATTTTCGCTCACAGATTTCGACTTGGTTGTTTCCAAACCAGGGTTCCTTACCTGAATTCGATACATTTATCATTCCCCAACACCCCTGAAAGTTTGTAACATCATCACCGAATCACACCGTATAATACCACTGTTCTTTCTAGTGCAGAAAACTATGACTAATTTTTACCTAAACAAGAGTGGTAAAAGCGACCGTAAGACAGGGAACATCTCGAAGGCGGCACACCAGCGGAGGAGAAATCGAATAATGATCACATTCTTAATCATTTCGCTAATAGGTATAGTACTGGAAAATGTCTAGAAGGTGCATCCTGTTCCTCATGTTAGTGCAGGTTTTTTAAACACTTTTCCGCTCAGAATAGGAGAAAGATACAACTCCAGTGCAACAGAACTGTTCTTATCGCAGAAGCACAAAGACGTATCGTTTGCCTCATGTTCTGACATTTTGAGACCGTATTTGATCACCTACATAAATTTTAAGCAAACAGCTCAATTCCTAACTCAACGAAGAGAAATTTTAAGAAATATGAGATAATAATCTAGAAGAAGATAACTAACTTGAAAATTTACGGCAAGCTGAAATTCCTTTTCTTTCGCCTAATTTACAATAAAGACGTTTCTTATTTAAATAAATACTGCGATGTCGTTGATACCTCTCTCGATACTTTTTTGTATTTCTAGTTTGTGTATTTAGGACAGGCCGCTTACAGTGGAAATACATCGAAATATGATTTAAAATTTCATACGGAAGTGATAGTGATGTAAATGTGGTGAAATTAACGTCTTTAGAAACACATATCACGAGCTGCAATAGAGAGCAAGTGAACTGCACCTATTAAAACTCTAGGGACTTGAAATGTTCACTAGCGATAAAATGTGAAATAAAAAATATAGCGATGGTAGAGAAGGGTGTAAAACATAGTTCTAAAGATTGCATTCATTACCCTATCTGACTTCTTCTTTTCGAATTTTCCTGTTTCTCAAGTCATACTCAATCATAACGTGTTTCAGACGGTATTGACATATAGTCGCTCGTATTTAGGCAACATGCATAACCAGTCTGACTGTTGGGTGGCCTAAGATTTGCCATGCTCAAGGAAATTCTTGTGGCCAGAATTCTGCATTGAGCATTACTGGAGATCAATTTCAGTGCAGTTGCTGTACAGAAATCAGTCACACGACGATCTGTCAAGAGCGAGTACGATTCTGTTTTCATGGTCGTTATGCTGCCGATAATTCACACACAGCTCACGAGAACTAGTTCGCGACGTTTCTTATAGCGGTGGTAAGCACATCACATCGTCCAAAACATCGAATGAAAATTTTGAGGAGCGGTAAGTCTCGGGAGATTGTGTCCTACTCCGATGTGTGGAGCTTTAGACTGCCTGGTTATCAATGTTCATCCAAACATTTTGTGATAGTGGAAGTGCAAGGAGTAAGATCAGTAAGTCTGCAGACTTTCGTGGCCGTTGTCGTTAAAGGTAAAGTTTTCTGGTTTCCTGGGCCACACGACGTTCCTCTGCAGTGTCTTCTTACACAATCGAGGTTTCGACCCCCTGGTGGGATCTTTTCAGGATTTTCTGGTATCCCTCGTTAGCTAACTGGAGACATCAAGAGATCGTGAGTTCCCAACAGAGGGGTGGAAACCTCAATTGCTTAAGAAGAAACTGAAGAAGAACATGAGGCGACCTGACAGTCTATAATACTTTACCTTCAAGAGAGTAGGGTTTAACGCAACGACGACGACGATTTCATTAGAAACAGACCACAAGCAATGATTGGTTGGAAAAGGAACTATCGCGGAATCCGCATTAATCGATTTATGGACCACGGCAGACTTAAATTTTTGTGGGCGTACAGGAATTTTAAAATCGCTCCTCTCTGATTCGAGTGCATTGCCACCACCATTGCGTAACTGCGCTGGGTACATATGACAGTGATAATCTAATGATGGTTTTCGGCGGTCTGGATACTCTACTGTGTTATGCCATTTCGATCTTATAGCGTAGCCTGACGTGACTAATTTGTGTATACTGACAATAGCCCTGCTTTCGAGGCTAGACACATCTCTCCCCAGTACTAATATAAGTCGTTAAGTTTTGTTTAATCGTGTGGATGTAATAGGAACAGTGCGCAAACTACGCGTCCGACTAAAACAGAAGTACACAGGTTACATGCCCGTATTACATCGTACACATTCTATCAATACTACATTCGCCAATAGTATTGCAATGTGTTGAAGTGGTGAGTGGTCAAAACACTTTAGTATTGGTACTTCTCATTATAGTAATTAGGATTTGATTAAATCTTGTGTACACTGCCCGTTATCTGAAATATAAATACACTTACTCAAAGAGCTGTAACGTGGGTTGCTATTGACAACTACAATTCAACAACTCTCGGTAAAATTGCCTACTTTATTAACCCGTAATTTGCGCCGACTATGGCGTTGTTATTCACACTTTAAATGATTGTTCAAATGGCTCTGAGCACTATGGGACTCAACTGCTGTGGTTATCAGTCCCCTAGAACTTAGAACTACTTAAACCTAACAAACCTAAGGACATCACACACATCCATGCCCGAGGCAGGATTCGAACCTGCGACCGTAGCAGTCGCACGGTTCCGGACTGCGCGCCTAGAACCGCGAGACCACCGCGGCCGGCTTTAAATGATTAAAACCTTTTAACGACAGCAGACAACTTTATAACCCCAAATAACAGTAGCTATCGCTGGTTATTCACGTTACTCACGCTAACGATCGGTGTAGTTTATTACGCAATAATGTACCATAAAAAATCACCTAAAACGTGTAATAAATTTTTACTGTGACCAACGTTTCACTTACTTGCTGCAAATCTCAGTTTCGTTTATCCTTGTTCAGTTAAATTTTATAAGCCGTTTCTTATTAAGATAAATCCGAACGTAGTAACCGAAGTTGTAATTTCATTGCAAGGCAGGGATATAGCGATAGCTATCTCTGTGATTCTGTTAACTCTCTTACGATCTATATACGTTATTTCTTCTCGTCCCTTTTCCTTACTTCTTTCTCTTTACATTCTTGAAATAACGTTTAAGTGAAAAAGAAGTTAATACCTTTGATTTTTCTTAAATGAAATCTAATTAAACCCTTTTTCTCTAAATACGGATTTTAAATCCTAATAAACTCTCAATAAGACATTACTTCTTTGTGTCCGTGTAACCTGGAATAACTGACTTAACTTTGCAAGACTGACTTTTAACTACTTCGCATGACTATAGCTATTTATTATTCACGCTGCTTGCGTATCTTTCAGTGGGGATTCAATCCTTTCCTCAGTACAATTAGACTCTGCAGTCAGAAGTAAATTTGATTTTTCTTTATTGGAATAAAATTAGTATCTCAAGTACAATTTCCATGTGAACGAGTGACATTTAAAAAATCTAACCCCATACTAATCGGTACAGGACAGACAAAACAAAAACACAAACAAAAATCCTACGTGCCGCCACCACTTTTGTATTAACTTTAATACAGTAATCAAGGCTCATACACTTCAGTTGTTGGCAATCGCGTTCCCTAAGTTGAATTCGCCACTCGTCACCCTAGCAAGCAGTGGAATGAGATATCATCGAAAAATATTTGTTGATTCCAACTTCAAAGGTCAGGCTCACAAAATTTACGGTCAACAATAACTGTATCGTCGTTTACATAAGTCGTACAGATCCTGTTTCCTGGCTGTATAAAACACCATTTGAGATTTAAACTCAATGGAAAATAAAATCACAATTATTACGCCACTAACCTTATAGTGCGTACTCAAAATATACCCAACAGAAACCACTCAACACTCAGGTGCCTTAGAGCGGGCGTCCAAAATCACAAAAATACCGCAACCGCTCGATTATCTTAGAGTGTGCGTGAATACAACATCCATCAACTTAAACCACAACGAATTCTAGAGTGTTATGAGCACTAGGAATACCCCGAACCGCACTCTAAGATCGGTTCGATGACTAACACTTTCAAACATCAGCTTCTCCCAATATGGAACACAGTTTCACCAAAATTAGAGCGTAAATTTACAATACCACACTAACCCGCTACTTCCTACACAACGTGATCACTAATAAACTTTATCCACGCAATAACAACGTCAATTAACCAATTCCTCTACATACACGACCGTAGCGAAAATCTCTCCTGCGCTACGACCCAAAATAAACTCAAATCAGTTACTTAACGTGCCATACTTTCCCTCACGAAACAACATAAATTGAAGCAGATACACTGCTAAACACGACTAACAACCCGGTCACATTAAGTTCTGATCTACAGCAGCGACCGAATACTAACTCAATAATTCAATAAAAATTTCTTCACGATATTCTCAAAAAAATTATTAGTCGCTAAATTCGCGATTTATTGTCTTTCCCGGTGGCTGTTAGACACGATAATTGATTAGAGCTTGCACCTACCAGCCCTAGCGTAGGCTTCCATAGGAAGACTTAAATCCGAACTGAACTTCTAAAACCCAAAAACCATAGGGGAACCAATTTAGACAATCACTTTACAGTTACATTCCTTTTAACAATTAAATGTGAGTTCTTCGGCGGCCTTCATTTCGTTGAATAGCGGACAGCTCGATGTGATGGTTCAAATGGCTCTGAGCACTATGGGACTCAACTGCTGTGGTCATAAGTCCCCTAGAACTTAGAACTACTTAAACTTAACTAACCTAAGGACAGCACACAACACCCAGCCATCACGAGGCAGAGAAAACCCCTGACCCCGCCGGGAATCGAACCCGGGAACCCGGGCGTGGGAAGCGAGAACGCTACCGCACGACCACGAGATGCGGGCCCGATGTGATGATATCTTTGGCTCGGACAGCTGATGTCTGCTGCTGCCGACGCGAGGAGACTCTTTGCCGCAATTTACTCGTTCTGTCAAGCGCGGTCGAAAGCTCACTTTTCTACAACAGTTGCACACGTAGAGACTTTAGTTATAGAACATACATACATACATACATACATACTACATACAACATACATACATTCATCACCTATTTAATACTTGCCAACCACTAAGTTAATATGTTGATGGGAATTTAAGTCCGTGACGGCACCCAAAAACTTTTATCCCGTCACAACACAAACCATTAGTTTGTGTCTATGTCGAAATGAATGCTGATGTTTACAAAACCAGTTTGGACAATAACATCCTTTCTCGTATTGCGTCAATAATTTTATGTTGCGACAATTGTTTGGAATTCGACCTTTTAGGTCTCACCATGATTATATTCCTGTCTGCAAGGTCCACTGCATAGTGATTGATGAATGGAGATGATGGAGCTGATGGAGTTGCCAGACTGAGTTTGCTCATAGATCAGATCTGCAGTCTGTGAATCATGGTCGGGGTGAATTAGGACTATAATCTACGCCAGATAAATGTGCCTAAAAATCATGCGCCAACTTTTAGCCAAGTTTCAGAGAAAGCTGAAACCAGTTCTGCATTAACTTATCGAAACTTCGTGAAAGCCTTTCCAATGGCTAAATGCAGTGTTAGCACCGGATAGGCGCTACCATCATCGGTTAAATGTCTGGTATCTTTGGAAAGAACGATAGCTCGTATCGGTAAATGTTAGTGAAACGTTAAAAACGTGTTTTACTGAATGACTAAGCTCATACTCCGTTTGAGGGCGTTAAATTTTTTCACACCTTGAATTAGATCTCCCGAGGTGTCCCTTCTGAAGTTCTGCAATGTCTATAGTGACATGGACGTTACTGTCATACTAACCCCAACATTTCTTCTTCATTAGTGTCATCGTCATGAAGCGATAGACTCTGCTGACAGCGGTCATCAGCAATCAGTGACCATCAATAGACGCTAGTTATGACTTTTTTTACTTTTTCTGTTGCTCTCAGAGATGTAAGTGGTTAGAAGAGACTGTAAACTTCTGTATGTTCAGATTTATTTTAAGCAGTGGTTACTACTCTTCACTGTGAGGCTGAAAATAGTTTTTGCGATCATTGGTTAGAACCAATAATCTGGCTACGTGTATTCTTAATAGGAATTAGGCTAATTATGAAACATGATCTCAAATTTAAGAAGACTATGTCTACACGACGTCGTCGAGGCAACAGAAACAATGCGACAAACCTTTCAACCTATTCGATCCCGTAAGTAAATTTCAATAATTGAATGTACAATTACTTTTGGATATCAGTTAAGATTAAGGAAATGATACTTAACAGGCAGCAAATATTTTACGAGTTGGCAATAATCTATGGGCTACAGCTGCAATACGTACAGCTGAAGAGGCAGTTACTTCCTCCTTTCAACATCATTCGTTACTGCTGCCTGCACTAATTACTTGCCAGCTTATTTTGTACATATACTAACAGAATCATCATAAAAACGTATTTTTTGATAATGAAAACTACTTGGTCACACTAAGTTCTGACCTACAGCATCAACCGAATACTAACTCAATAATTCAGTAGTGTAGTGTGACTACACTATTCTAAATAAGAAGACACCTGGCGAGTAACCAATTTTACCTACTTATTTCCCACTTCTTATTTCGCCTGATGAGGCGCTCATACATTTTGTACATTTTGTGGCCAAAAAGCTCTGGACAACCCATTACTCGCATTATATGTGACGTTATAATCAGCATCCAAGGATGCATGAATGCAGGATCGAGGCATTAACATGACATAGTATTTCCTTTCAGAGCTAGGCAGTTGTTGAGTGAACCCGGAGGTGTATAATTGTAGCCGAAAATATACTCGTTTATTCACGTAGAGAGATTCTCAGTCATAACTCTGTTAGACAAAAAAATAAAAAAAAAAAAAACTGTCGAATCAAGACCACCAATGTCTAAAACATACTGTACGATCAAATCATTAGATGTAGGCGTCGCCTGTAGTAGTGAAGTTCCCTTGTAGCTTATCTACAGAGGTCAGCGACAAGACGGTCGGCTGAAAGGCGGTAGAACTGTTTCCATAGCAGTCATGCTTACCACAAAACATCGATGACATGGTGAGATCTAAAGGATCAAATTTCAAACAAATAGCGCAACATCAAAGTAGCAAGGCAGTATGAGGAAGCATGTTATTGTCTCAATTGGTTTCGCAAACATTAGCATTCATTTCGATACCGACTTAAATCGGCGAAAAACACCAATAGATTATCACTGCCATATTTACCCAGCGCAGTTGTACAGTGGTAGAGGCAATGGACTCGAACCAGGGAGGAGCGATTTTCAAATCCCTGCACGTCCACAAAAATTTAAGTTTGTCGTTGTTTCTCAATCTATTAATGCGGATTCTGGGATAGCTCCTTTTCCATACCCCCAACTCGGCTGCACTTCAGGAACGGTTACTGAATGACAGGCGAATAAGGCAGCCAACCAGTTGCAATAAATGATGGTCCTCAGTTACCCGTAACTGTTGATTCAACGGATTTAAACACGTCTTCTTCAGGACAAGAAACCTGGATACAGAGCAACAACATAAATTACACTCAAAATATCATGGATCAAAATTACATGTCATACAGAAAGTACTACCTACAATGAATGTTGGCATGTTACAAACAATATGATAAATACCAACATACAATAAGTTGGTTCAAATGGCTCTGAGCACTATGGGACTTAACTTCTAAGGTCATCAGTCCCCTAGAACTTAGAACTACTTAAACCTATCTAACCTAAGGACATCACACACATCCATGCCCGAAGCAGGATTCGAACCTGCGACCGTAGCGGTCGCGCGGTTCCAGACTGTAGCGCCTAGAACCGCGCGGCCACTCCGGCCGGCATACAATAAGTAATACTTACATTTCACATTAATGAACGATCAGTTCGTAAAGTGATCTGTCTCTACATAAAACGTGTCGGCAACGACCTGCACATCCATTTGCGAAATTTAAGGCCCCTAAGACCATGGGCTTGTCACATCAGTAAAAATCAATCACATAAAATGTCAGACCATGTTCAGCCAGCTGACGGAGAGAGGAGAGCGTGGATACCAGGACAACAAATACTGAGGCGCATGCGCCGATAAACAAGTACGCTTGGCGGCATAAACAGACAGCAAGCGTAAGCACATTGAAATTACTAACAGAATTACAGAAATTCACCCAGCGAATAAACGAGTATGGAATAAAATGTTGAAAAAGACAAATGCAAAATAAAATACACTAGCATACATTAAGAACCGTATGGGTCCATCAGTACGTTATCATTCGAAAATAATGTTGTCTGTACATAAGTACGTTATTATAAGCATAATGACAGTAAACAAATTAATATCATCAAATTCGAGTGATTAAATGTAACTGTAATGTCTCTTTCGCTACAGAGAATGGTTTACAGAGAACACTTTTGCATACATAGGAAAATACTGGAGACTCCTTTTCCAATTGACGTGTCTATAAAGTAACCTGCAATAATTGCCCATGCTATTACATTGGTCAAACAGGCAAAGCTGTGAGGAACAGATGTAAAGAGCATTTGTTAGGAAAGAAAGGAGCAAACATACATAACTCTACGTTCACTAGACATCTCCTAATTGGCAACCACACTGTGAGAAATCTTGTGGACACAGCTATTCTTCACAGAAACGTCAAAGGTTTTTTTTTTTGGTCATCAGTCGTCTGACTGGTTTGAAGCGGCCCGCCACGAATTCCTCTCCTGTGCTTAGTTTTTCATCTCAGAGTAGCACTTGCAACTTGCGTCCTCAATTATTTGCTGGATGTATTCCAATCTCTGTCTTCCTCTACAGTTTTTGCCCTCTACAGCTTCCTCTAGTACCATGGAAGTCCTTCCCTCATGTCTTAAAAGATGTCCTATCTTCCTGTCTCTTCTCCTTATCAGTGTTTTCGACATATTCCTTTCCTCTCCGATTCTGCGCCGCAGAACCTCCTCATTCCTTACCTTATGAGTTCACATAATTTTCAACATTCGTCTGTAGCACCACATCTCAAATGCTTCGATTCTCTTCTGTTCCGGTTTTCCCACAGTCCATCTTTCACCACCATAGAATGCGGTACTCCAGACGCACATTCTCAGAAGTTTCTTCCTCAAATTTATTATTTGATATTAGTAGACTTCACTTAGCCAGGAAAACCCTTTTTGCCTGTGCTAGTCTGCTTTTGATGTCATCCTTGCTCCGTCCGTCATTGGTTATTTTACTGCCTAGGTAGCATAATTCCTTCATCTACTTCGTGACCATCAATCCTCGCCGTTTTCATTTCTACTACTTCTCATTACCTTCGTCTTTCTTCGATTTACTCTCAATCCATAGTCTGTACTCAGTAGACTGTTCATTCCGTTCAGCAGATCATGTAATTCTTCTTCACTTTGACTGAGGATAGCAATGTCATAAGCGAATCGTATCATTTATATCCTTTCACCTTGAATTTTAAGCCGACCGGGGTGGCCGAGCGGTTCTAGGCGGTGTGGAACCGCGCGACCCCTACGGTCGCAGGTTCGAATCTTGCTTCGGGCATGGATGTGTGTGATGTCCTTAGGTTAGTTAGGTTTAAGTAGTTCTAAGTTCTAGGGGACTGATGACCTCAGAAGTTACGTCCCATAGTGCTCAGAGCCATTTGAGCCACTTTTTTGAATTTTAATTCCATTTCTGAACCTTTCTTTTATTTCCATCATTGATTCATCAATGTAAAGATTGAACACTAGGGGCAAAAGGCTACATCCTTGTCTTAAACCCTTTTTAATACGAGCACTTCGTTCTTGGTTGTTTACTCTTATTATTCCCTCTTGGCTGTTGTACATATTGTATATGACCCGTCTCTCCCAATAGCTTACCCCAACTTTTTTCAGAATTCCGGACATCTTACATCAATTTACATTGTTGAACGCTTTATCCAGATCGACAAATCCTATGAACGTGTCTTGATTTCTTTTTTAGTCTTGCTTCCATTATTAACCGCAACGTCAGAATTGCCTCTCTCGTGTCTTTGCCTTTCCTAAAGCCAAACTGATCGTCGTCCAGCGCATCCTCAATGCTATTTTCCATTCTTCTGTATATTATTCTTTTAAGCAACTTGGATGCACGAGCTGTTAAGCTGATTGTGCGATAATTCTTGCACTTGTCAGCTCTTGCCGTCTTCGGAATTGTGTGGATGATGCTTTTTCGAAAGTCAGATGGTATGTCGCCAGACTCATACATTCCACACACCGACGTGAAGTCGTTTTGTTGCCGCCTTCCCCAATGATTGTAGAAATTTTGATGGAATGTTATCAATCCCTTCTGCCTTATTCGACGTTAAGTCCTCCAAAGCTCTTTTAAATTCTGATTTTAATACTGGATCCCCTATCTCTTCTGTATCGACTCCTGTTTCTTCTTCTATCACATCAGGCAAATCTTCCCCCTCATAGAGGCTTTCAATGTATTCTTTCCACCGATCCGCTCTCTCCTCTGCATTTAGCAGTGGATTTCTCGTTGCACTGTTAATGTTACCACCCTTGCTTTTAATGTCACCGAAGGTTGTTTTGACTTTCCTGTGTGCTGAGCCTGTCCTTCCGACAATCATTTCTTTTTCGATGTCTCCACATTTTTCCTGCAGCCATTTCGTCTTAGCTTCCCTGCACTTTTTGTTTATTTCATTCCTCAGCGACTTGTATTTCTGTATTCCTGAGTTTCCCGGAACGTTTTTGTACT
Source organism: Schistocerca nitens (assembly GCF_023898315.1). NCBI lineage: Eukaryota > Metazoa > Arthropoda > Insecta > Orthoptera > Acrididae > Schistocerca > Schistocerca nitens. The sequence goes on from NC_064614.1 coordinate 433,179,065, forward strand.
TCCTCCTTTCATCGATCAATTGAAGTATTTCGTCTGTTACCCATGGTTTCTTCGCGGTTACCTTCTTTGTACCTATGTTTCCCTTCCCAACTTCTGTGATGGCCCGTTTTAGAGATGTCCATTCCTCTTCAACTGTAATGCCTACTGAGCTATTCCTTATTGCTATATCTATAGCCTTAGAGGACTTCAACTGTATCTCGTCATTCCTTGGTACTTCCGTATCCCACTTCTTTGCGTATTGATTCTTCCTAAATAATGTCTTAAACTTCAGCCTACTCTTCGTCACGACTATAGTGTCATCTGAGTCTATATCTGCTCCTGGGTACGCCTTAAAATCCAGTATCTGATTTCGGAATCTCTGTCGGACCATGATCTAATCTAACTGAAATCTTCTCACATACCCAGCCTTTTCCAAGTACACCTCCTCTTGTGATTCTTGAGTAGAGTATTCGCTATTACTAGCTGAAACTTGTTACAGAACTCAATTAGTCTTTCTTCTTTCTCATTCCTTGTCCCAAGCCCATATTCTCCTGTAACCTTTCCTTCTACTCCTTCCCCTACAACTGCATTCCAATCACCCATGACTATTAGATTTTCATCCCCCTTAACATACTGTATTACCCTTTCAATATCCTCATACACTTTCTCTATCTCTTCATCTTCAGCTTGCGACCTCGGCATGTGTACCTGAACTATTGTTGTCGGTGTTGGTTTGCTGTCGATTCTGATAAGAGCAACCGTGTCACTGAACTGTTCACAGTAACACACTCTCTGCCCTACCTTCCTATTCATAACGAATCCTACTCCCGTTGTATCATTTTCTGGTGCTGTTGATATCGCCCTATACTCATCTGATCAGAAATCCTTGTGTTCTTTCCACTTGACTTTACTGACCCCTACTATATCTAGATAGAACCTCTGCATTTCCTTTTCAGATTTTCTAGTTTCCGATTTCAAGCTTCTGACATTCGACGCCCCGACTCGTAGAACGCTATCCTTTCGTTGATTATTCAATCTTTTTCTCATGGTAACCTTCCCATTCGCAGTCCCCTCCCAGAGATCCGAATGGAGGACTATTCCGGAATCTTTTGTCAATGGAGAAATCATCATGACACTTCTTCAATTACAGGCCACATGTCCTGTGGATACACGTTACGTGTCTTAAATGTGGTTTCCATTGCCTTCTGCATTCTCATGCCGTTGATCATTGCTGATTCTTCCACCTTTAGGGCCAGTTTCCCACCACTAGGACAAGAGAGTGCCCTGAACCTCTGTCCGCTCCTCTGCCCTCTTTGACAAGGCCGTTGGCAGAATGAGGCTGACTTCTTATGCCGGAAGTCTTCGGCCGCCAATGCTGATTATTTATCAAAATTTAGGCAGTGGCGGGGATCGAACCCGGGACCGAAGACGTTTTTATTATGAATCAATGACGCTATCCCTACTATAAACATCTAGACCGCAGAGCTGGCAATTTACTAAACGACAAGGTAGACAATTTTTCGATTGCTTCAAACTCATACTGCTCGCGAAAAAATCTTCATACGACTGCCGGTAGCCTTTGCGAGTGATTCATTTCCTCAAAATTCTATCATACAATTTTTGTGCATACAGTTTCGTTTGTCAGTTTAAGTTGTACTAAGATATTGATGCAACTCTTGTTACGCTTCTCACTATGCAGGCACCTAAGAATTTTAGCTCTTGACTTTCATTATGTTTAATAGCGCACTTATGCACTGGCCTAACTAACTTTCGGACGACGATGTACTGGAGGTTACATTAATTTGTTCATTGTCATTATGCTTGTAATAACGTACCTACGTGGAGACATAATTATTTTCGTACTATAATGTGCTAATGGCCCTATATGGATCTTAATGTACGCTAGTATACTTTGTCTTTTTCAACATTTTATTCTATACTCGTTTATTAACTGGGTGAATTTCTGTAATTCTGTTAGTAATTTCAGTGTGCTTAAGCTTACTGTCTGTTTACGCCGCCAAATGTACTTGTTTATCGGCGCATGCGCCTCAGTATTTGTTGTCCTGGTATCCACGCTCTCTTCTCTCCGTCAGCTGGCTTGTAGTTCTTAACATGGTCTGGCATTTTATGTGATTGATTTTTACTGATGTGACAAGCCCTTGGTTTTAGAGGCCTTAACTTTCTCAAGTGGATGTGCAGGTCGTTGCCGACACGTTTCATGTGAAGACATATCACTTTACTAACTGACCATTCATTAATGTGAAGTTTGTAAGTACTACTTCTTGTATTTTGGTATTTATCATGTTTTTGTAACATGACAACATTCATTGTAGGTAGTAGTTTCTGAATGACATGTAATTTTGGTCGAAGATACTTTGATTGTAGTTTATGTTGTCACCCTGTGGGCAGGTTTCTTGTCCTTTTGAATAAGACGGGTTTAAATCCTTTGAAACCATGGTTAAAGTTAATTGAAAACCACCATTTGTTGCAAATGCTTCGCTGTCTTATTTACCTGCAGTTTATTTTCCAACCAGTCCGCGCTTGTAGTCTGTTTCTAATGAGGTAGTCGTCATCGATGCGCTAATCCCTAATCTCCCTTCAAGGTAAAGTCCTACAGGTTTTAGGTCGCGTCGTGTTCCGCTTCAATTTCTTCTTACACGATCGAAGTCGCGACCGCTCTGCTAGGAAGTTCTTCACGATTTTTTGGTGTCCCCAGCTAGCTAACCAAGGATATCAGAAAATCCTGTAAAGATCCCAGCAGAGGGGTCAGAACCTCTATTGCATTAGAAGATATTGCACAGGAATATCATGTGGTCAAGAAAACTAGAAGACCTTACCTTCGACGACAACGGCAACGAAAGTCTGTAGATTTAATGATCCTCTTCCTTGCAGTTCCACTGTCACAACATGCTCGTATAACAAGGCATCCGAAAGCGTCTCACATCAGAGGGTAACACCATCTCCCGGGACTTCTCACTCCGTAAAATTTTCATTCGGTGCCCTGAGGATCAGTGACGATGTGATTACCACCGCCGGCCGGGATGGTCGAGCGGTTCTAGGCGCTACAGTTTGGGACCGCGCGACCGCTACGGTCGCATGTTCGAATCCTGCCTCGGGCATGGATGTGTGCGATGTCCTTAGTTAGTTTTAAGTAGTTCTAAGCTCTAGGGGACTGATGAACTCAGAAGTTAAGTCACATAGTGCTCAGAGCCATTTGAACCATTTGATTACCACCTCTATAATAAACGTTCTCGTGAGCTTTAAATTATCGGCAGCGTAACGACCATGGAAACGGAATCGTACTCGCTCTTGACGGATCGTCGTGTGACTGATTTCCGTACGGCAACTGCACTGGAATTAATCTGCAGTAATGCTCAATGCAGAACTCTGGCAGAAGAATTTCCTAGACCGTGTGAAACCTTAGGCCACCCAACAGTCAGACTGGTTATGCATGTAGCCTACGTACTACCAAAGAAGGCGCACCTCGAAACACCTTCTCTTTCTCTGGCGTATGAGGGGAGGATCTGAAACGTGAATCACCGATTTTGATCAAGTTTTGCAAGGATGTTCTGCACTGAGAAGAAAGAGCACGTGTTTTGGCTTTTTGCGAGATACTCCCTAATGTAAAAAAAAAAAAATATCGAGGTCGAAACTGATGATGGAAAATGTTATTTTCAATGCAATATATCAAAAGATCGTCTGAAAACAAAAATTATTTCTTAATATACTATGAGTACAAAATCAGTAATGTTGGATCTCTTTTCATTTGATATTTTTTCGGCGTATCTGACAATATTATGATAATCGTAATATTTTTCTTTGTCTTTTTTTGGAATAAAACACCGGGAGATGTGATAAATAATCAAAAAAGTATGTATAATGTACTGACAGTTATTTTCATCGTGATATGTAGTACAAAGGTACACCTAAAGTACATTATTGCGTAATTCTAACTGATCGTCTATTTGTGAGCGTTCTCGCAAACAGTTGGGTGAAACTTATCATAGAAACAGACACAACAAATGTTTCTCGCACAATGCGTATAACAGAAAAGGAATCTCGCCGCTTTTACATGTTTTCCGGTTCATTGTTCGTGGAAAAGTTGCTAAAAACAGATCCATCAGGTATCCACGTGAATGCGTATCAAGCGCATAGAAGTACATCTTCAACGGCAGTTGTGGACAACTTGTTTTGGCCATACTACCTCCTCCTAATATATGGAAAACAAAGAGTGTGCAGTGGAAGATGTTCACAGGCAGAGGTATCGGAACGATTTTCGCTTATAACTTTAGACTAGATCAATTTAGTAGTTCATTATCTAAAATTGTTACACTTACCTTCCTCCTTAATCCCTGAAAGTCTGTAACATCATCACGGGATCACACTGTATGAGTTCTTGAATCGACAAACATAAGTAGTCTAACATCAAATGATATATTTCAGATATATTTCAAAAATGCAACTCTTAAAAATGAGATTAAATATTCAACAGTTATTCCTAGCCGGCCACTGTGGCCGAGCCGTTCTAGTCGCTTCAGTCTGGAACTGCGCTGCTGCTACGGTCGCAGGTTCGTATCCCACCTCGGGCATGGATGTGTGTGTTGTCCTTAGCTTAGTTAGGTTTAAGTAGTTTTAAGTCTAGGTGACTGATTACCTCAGATAGTGCTTAGAGCCATTTGAACCATTTGAAGTTACTCCTACCCCCAAGCCGGTCGCGGTGGCCGAGCGGTTCTAGGCGCTACAGTCTGGAACCGCGCGACCGCTACGGTCGCAGGTTCGAATCCTGCCTCGGGCATGGATGTGTGTGATGTCCTTAGGTTAGTTAGGTTTAAGTAGTTCTAAGTTCTAGGACACTGATGACCTCAGAAGTTAAGTCCCATAGTGCTCAGAGCCATTTGAACCTACTCCCAATTTCAAACTGAAAATAATACATGGCTATTTATATTTCCCTACACTCATGTCTCTGGATGTCTGAACCAATCAGTCCGGAACAGCGGGACTGCTACGGTCGCAGGTTCGAATCCTTCCTCGGGCATGGATGTGTGTGATGTCCTTAGGTTAGTTAGGTTTCAGTAGTTCTAAGTTCTAGGGGACTGATGACCACAGATGTTAAGTCCCATAGTGCTCAGAGCCATTTGAACCATTTTTTTTTGTCTGAACCAAGAATACGAAACCACGAGCTGTTGTAACAAAGTATAAATTTTGAAATCAATTACCTTAAATTAAATCCTCGTCTATTACTCATAAAATGTTTCAACCTCTTTCCTCATCCACAATAATTAATCAGCAAATCAACATGTTCCACTTCCACAGAACATAACTGCAGCCGTACCACTCGGTCCATGCCGTGCTATTCCACACGACACACCACTGCCGACTGCTGCGTCTCCTCATCTCACGATTAACAGTGCGCATCACCTCCTGTCCGCGCGTCTTGCACAGCAGAGGTGGTAAAGGCAAGCCTCCAGGCAACACATCTCCAATGACACTGCGCACCTATAAGAACAGACAGTAGAAAGGCGCTTACGCGTTCATGACATCCAAATACTAGAGAAACGCCCATGAAATTATCTACAGTCCCCTATCCCTCCTTAAACATAGTCACTGTGTTAGCTGGACTGCTGGTAGTGCTCTGGGATTCAAGAGTGATTCATTCTTATGATTTAACATGAATTTTTATGGTCACTCTTTGCAATGCCCAACTGAGCCTGTCCATCAGTACATGAGGTCTGCCGATCTTGGTTTGGATGTGGTTGTTCCTTAACGCTTCTATTGTGAAGAAGGGTTTCCATGGGAGCGATATTTGGCTGGAGTTTGTGTAAGCATGGTCTTCTGTTTTATTAACAACATTTTACACTGCAAGAGCGCATACGTAAATAAACAAGGCAAACACTTGTGCTCGATCTTCAAATCAATTGACGTCAAAAAAAAAAAAAAAAAAAAAAATTAAAAAATAGACCCACAGCAATACGAGTAAAATAACGAAAGCTTCAGAGGGGGTAGTACGTACATTCAATAGTACTTAACCTAAGATACATATCATTCATAAGAAACATGTCTTCGGCCAGCAGAGACTAACCTTACAAGGGGCATGGAAATAATACTACACAACAACACTAGCTTATCAGAAAATACAGCACCACCAAACTACAGCAGCACGGTAACCACACGCTGGACAAGCAACACGTACACTGAAGATCCAAAGACACTGGTATACCTGTATAATATCATGCAGGCCCCTCGCGAGCACGGAGAAGTGCCGTAATACGACGTGGCATGGACTCGACTAGTGTCTGAAATAGTGCTGGAGGGAACTGACACCATGAATCTTGCAGGGCTGTCCATAAATCTATAAGAGTACGAGGGGGGTGGAGATCTCTTCTGAACAGCACTATCGCAACTACCATATTACTGTCACAAGCGGTCTTAGTTCTACAGAAACACCCATGTATCCATGTACCGGCTCTGTAAATCAAGGCATGGCATTACGTCCAAATGGAGTGGTTTTTCCAGACAAATACTGCGACACTGTATATAGAAATAGATATTTCTCCAGTATTTGTAATGCAGTGTATACCGATACCATGTCAGAGGTTTTGCGATATATCCACTGAGTTATAGGTGGAGGCTGATTGAGAAGGATCACAAATAGTATAGTGTGTAAACTTTTAGATGGCAGACCTCTCCCTAGTCCTGAATCGATAGAAGTCGGTAAACGTCGGGAGGCTTCGGTAGGCACGCAGTTTCGACTGCTGCCAACATTACGTAGCTGACTGTGTTGTACAAGGTAGCCATTATCGTCTGTTTCGTTATTGTTTTGCGCTGTACTGTTCTGCGTGTTTTTATTGTGCAGTTGTGCCAAATATTATCAAAATGAGTGAAGAGGCAGTTGCCGGCCCATCTCGGGAGTCACCAACAACCCCTACCGGTAGGCCTACGGTTAGAAGGCAACCAGTATTACGTAGCGATGCTCGCAAAATTATATTGCGTGTGATTGAATGCTGCGAAAGGGAAAGGGAGCAGAAAAAATTGCTTCACCCCATTTACAAATCTTCTTTTTTTTCGCCTAGGAACCTTCGTGGACGTACGGAGAACAAATCATCAAAATTTCATCTCAATCGGATGAATTGTTTGGGAATGCACAGAGGGCAGACATACATACATTCATTTTTATATATAGAGATTGACAGTTAAGTTATACTATATGACCTATTTAAGTATATTTAAATTTTATAATTAACAGTTTAACATTGCGGGGAATGAAATAAAATGAAAAAAAAAATTGCGAGCAGAGGGAATTGAACCCTGGTCCGCTGTAAGACAAGTCTTTCCCCAATCAATTGCGCTACGCATGCAACAGTGAACTTATTGTTGAAACATTGTCCATTACACTTTTGGGGCGTTCGGAGAACAACTCATCAAAGTTTCATTGCAATCGGATGAATGGTTTGTGAGCGCATAGTAGACAAACATACATACATTCATTTATATATATATATATATATATATATATATATATATATATATATATATATATATATATATATATATATAGATTTTAATGTACATGACGATTTCAGTTTCGTTTACGAACAACATTTAAAGCGAGTTTTACTTCCAAGCCTTTCGTCTGCTTTCGTGTAAGCATGACGCGCAATTTATAGTGCCAGCACTGCAACTGGTAGGCGTGCCTTGTCCCCCCCCCCCCCTCCCCCAACGGCTCCTCACCCCACGCCAGCCAATGCTTGCGTCCTCCTCTACCCGCACTCCCCTCACAACTCAGCCGTCTTACAGTTAACACACTGTAGATGCTGTGCTGATTGAGGTCGTAAGAAATGTACACTAGCTGTCCAGATCTCTAGTGTTACGCTCTCTGGTAGAAATGCTGTCTGGGATTTGGAATCAAGTCTTTCTATTCAACCACACGCCCTGCGTTGGATCCTATGGAGTCCTTTAATGATTACAGTCACTCATATTTCTGGAACTCTCATATCGTGAAACGAGTCAGCTTCTTCGAACTTATCAGCCACAGTAAAATTTTAGATAGTCCCTATCCCTTTTGCAACTGCTGCCATTTAGGCAGCTTTGCGCGTGTTATCGTTCCAATTTAAGTAGGAACTGAGCAGAAGTTGAAGAGAGCCGTATCTACCACCTTCTGCAACCCGTGTAGAAACAGACTGATCTGAGTTAGTGCGGCAGGACCGTGTTTTGACCATTAGGTGGAAATGGGAACATGTTGTCGTCGCTCCGCCAACATTGTACGATGTATAAGGTCAGGGCAAAACGCTGGGTGAACTGGGAGAAAGTCGAGGATTTTCTACTGTATTGTGGTGCATCCTCATACTACATACAAGTACTGCTGTCCGAAGCAGATCCGCGTCCCTCAGGGCCCATTCACGTCTGTCACCCCAACATGCTATCTTCGTTATTCTGTACTATCCAACAGAGAAAAATTATCAACTATAAAAGCCCCACTAACTTCATCCGAGAGAGAACTCGATAAGATTTTTACTGCATCTTTCTCCTCCCATATATCGAAAAGAAATACCGTCTGTGTGCTGGCATCGAGCACATGTGGCACTCCTATTAAATATGCAGCTATTGATCCAATGCATGGACCAGGGTAAAGTTGTATCACCTATACTGTAGAAGGATGACTGTTTCCCACAAATTATACTATAAATCGAAGACAACCCCCCTTGACCATGTGTCATTGTTTGAAACATCGTTTTTTTCTGCTGTAACACACTTTGTACACTGCCATATATTTTATTTTTTCCTGCCACGACTTCGAGGTCTGTGCCAGTTTCTAAACTGACATTAACACGTTCTGATCCATTGGTTCTCACAGAAAACTAGATGTCATACGGTATAAGCCATTCTGCTAGTGCTGCTACCATAATACACCATACACACTGGATGATTTTAAATAAAAGATAGTACAACGTAAGAAACTGCAAGAGTTTGGTGGCGTTGTGGAGAGCTGCCAAACTGCTGTCCGAAGGTGACTGACGACCTCTACATTTAAACTCATCTGTTACAGTGACGGAATATCTGATGGCCCTACGTTCCATTTCGACTGATTCCTCATATTGCATTCATGTATGTGATCACTGTTTCGGTGCAGCCATCCCCTGAAGGTGTTGCATTGTCGACTATGTGTAACCGCACCGTTGGTCTGATAATATACACTCCAGCGATGTATTTGTGTATACAGTGTCGCAGTATTTGTCTGGAAAAACCATTTCACTTGGAGGTAACGCCATGCCTCCCTTGATTTATAGAGCCGGTTCATGGATACTTATGTGTACCTGTAGAACCAAGATCGCCTGTGATAGTAATATGTTTTTTTTTTACATATGGCTGTCTGTAAGACGATTACGCTTCTCTTTCTAGGACACAGGGCACCACTCGGTATCACCGGAAATCAGTTATTGGTCAAGTATTATATTTAGTAGTAGGGCATGCGTGATAGGTTCGCCCTGAGCATCAGGCTTGTAAAGTATGTGTGTGTGTTCCGACATTGGCATAGGGAATGACTATGTCGAATTGTAAGGAAAGTATGGATTTGATGCGGAACACTGTGACAGCAAAGGGAAGATTATGTCAAGTCATAAGAAAGGTATATTTCCGACACTTCGTTCATTGTAGAATGTTGTCCAATTGTGAAGGCAATCGTAATATTTAATTGTAAGGTCTGTGATAAAATATAAATGTGGCCAGTTTCCTAGGATGATTTGGTCTATGTGTGCTTGACGTGCAGTGCCGGTGACTTGTGGTGGGAATGACTCATGTTTCCGGCTAATGGTAGGAGCAGTCCAAATGGAGAAGCCTGTTGGGTTGCAGGAATGTATCTGGCTTAACCGTGTCGTCCTCTAGATGGCCGAATAGCATACTAATATTTAGTAAGCTTTCGTGATCGCATGGATATTTGAGAAGATTCAATATGGACATGTGTTTGCATTGGACCATTATTCCTCCCATATAAATTGTCCGATTTACTGCTTCTTCACATTTCCCATCTTTGTTTAGTTGAGAGAATGTCGATTGTGGTGTGCACATCTAGTAGGTGAAAGACAGGTGGGAGACACGCTTGCTGGTTCTCCAGACATGAGAAACACCTTATTTGAATTTATAAAGTATATGGATGATTTGGAATCTGTTACATCACTGACATCGGTATTCACGAGTGGAAATACCAGTTTCCTCTATTTTTCACGGGTTTTCATGTAGGGGTCTTCGCAGACAGGATAAGTTGCTAGTTACTCAGAGGTTTACAGCAAGCTTCACCTCGCTAAAGTTTCGGATTTCTAGAGATTAATTTCCAGTCTATATCTTCAGAATTATGTTCCCCGGGCAATATTGCTGTGCAAATGATATTGCTATGTGCTTGATATCGAGAAGTATCGTGTAAATGGTATAATATACAGGCAAACCATATGAAATTACATATCTTCTTCTAATCCCAGAGACTGTAGACTGGTGTAGAAAACAAGCAAGCAAGCAGGTCAGCACTAGAAATGGTGACGCCTTTGTACTGAGGGGAAAATAGCCCGTCTTTGTTCAACAGTTTTGAAAGTGAATTTGGTCACACGTCAGAAGCTGATGACTTGTGACTGTCAGCTGCGGCAAAATATCTAGTGCTGCGAGGAATATATATGATGCTGTCGATCTTCATGGTTTATGTACTAGTGTCTGGTAGCTGATAGCTATATGCATGATGCAAAAGGGGCGATTTTGTATGGTGCAGAATACGAATTGTACTACATCGACACTGTACACTGTGATATTTTGTCGAGTTAGTAATAGGTTTCACGCTCTAATATTCAAGCTTCTGTTCTCATTGGCAGAACAGCGTAATTGAGAAAGAGTCTTTCTGTATTTGACGATCTGTATGCCACTTTTGCAGGGTTTAAGTGTCAGTGCAATGAGACAATCTGTCTAGTATAGTTTTGCCACTGAAACTCTCGCCTGCAGAAAAAACGAAGAAGGCAGACAGTGCTTCCATACTGGCAGCCTCAGTAATTTGGCAGGTAAATTCAGTAAGAGCCGATCACAAGGCTCCATTCATTCACGAGACATCCTTTGAGCCTGGACGTAGGAGCCTCTACATAGTGGCGAGAATGTTTAACGCTTCTGAGACGTATGTTGAAAGCAGGATGTCGCGGTTTCCAGGTAGGAGAACATGTGACGGACGGGGTGCCTCATGAGGACCATCAGGAGGAATGCAATCGGTGTTATTCTGGCCTATTTTCGTAAACAGGTTCTGTTAGGAAAAGAATTTCCGTGCAGACAAACTGAAACATCACGAAAGCTTCTACAAATACGAGCATTAACTATTTTTGCAACACTACAATTTCCGAGAGGTAGACTTAGGTCTTATTTACATATCCATGTGACGTCAGTATAACATTGAGCACCTTTTAGATTCTCCTGCACGTGTGAGCTGCTATGCAGATATCTCTTACTTGATGATGGACTTGCAGGTAGACGTCAGTCATAGTAAACATGTGTATGGCTGGAGGCATCTCAGACGTCCCTGTGCTATTCTGGGAATCATTGGAACAGATTTCTATAGTGCGACCTGTAACGTCAGTATAACATTGAGAAACTTTTAGCTGCATCTGCGAGGATGAGTTGCTAAGCAGGTAGAGAGGTATCGCACCCGCCACAGTGATTATGTGACCACATGCGCGTGCAGAGACATAGACATGTGACGTCAGGATAACACTTGAAGAAGTCTAACTGTATACCTGAAAATAGACGAGACTTTCACCTGCTTGCTGTTGTCAGGAGCGGTGTCAGAGCAATGGCTCACACTCTGGCTCTGGCTTGCGTCCATTGGTGGCTTGTGGCGGCGGCGGCGTTGGAACCTCTGACACGTTGCAGCTGACGATGGTTTGAAAGCGTTTTTTACATGCTATGAGTGCCTGCGCAGTGCACTATTCTCGGCTGTTTAAGCGTTACGAGCGTGTTTGCAGAGCCTTTTACTTGGATTATTTTTTTTACAATTTACGAGGTGTTTGCCTGTCTGTTGCATTATTTTGCAAACAGGTCCGTAGGCTGTGCTATGCATTATTTCAGTAATTTGCGAGTGGTTTGCAGGTCTGTGTGCTGTGTACTGCATTATTTGGACAGTTTATGAGTAGTGTGCGTGTCTGTAGAGCGTTTTACATGCAATATTTTGACAATTTTCGAGTTGTGTGCATATCTGTACATCAGTGTACTGCATTATTTCGATAATGTACGAGTAGTTTGCATGTCTGTAGGTTATATAGCGTGACCCCAAGCACGTCAGGACGAGTGTTTTGTATCAGTGTAATAAATCGACTATGTGAAATCCACCCCCAAATAAATTTTTACAAAGTAAATAAAGTACACTCTTACCTCTCTCCAGCAGCCCAGCACAGACTGCATCCTTTCCCCAATAATTCCTAGCAAGAGGTGGCGGTTGGATGACTTATGTTAGTGGAGGTGGCACAAGTGACCTATTTTCCGGCCATTTTCTTAGGTTAGTGGAGGTAACCGTGTTGTGTTGCATTGTCCATCTGGAATCTGAACTTCCCGCCACTTTCTGGGGGAAGGGAGGGAAGGCGGGAGGGGAGGGGTTTAGGTTATTGGAGATAGCCCAGTTGACCTATTTTCCCACCAAAGTTTGAACTTCTCGCCATGAAATCATTGCTCCATAGCCGTATCTATCGCCGCCGTCTTGGATCCGCCATCTTGAATACATTTGGCAAGAATGCAGAGTGGTGTGATGCTGGCCTTGTCCCACTACTAGGGTTCCTCCGAGCCATAATCCTAACAACATCACCTTGGTTCACTCCGAGATGCCTGATCACTTCCTTTCTTGAGAGCCCTTCCTGGCACAAAGTAATGGGGACGCAATCTAACCGCGGTATTGACCATCTAGGTATGGTTGAACTTCAGACAACACGAGCCGTGTACCTCCTTCCTGATGGAATAACTGGAACTGATCGGCTGTCGGACACCCTCCGTCTAGTAGGTGCTGCTCATGCATGGTTGTTTATATCTTTGGGCGTGTTAGTGACATCTGTGAACAGTCAAAGGGACTGTGTCTGTGATATAATATTGATATAATATCCACGGTCAATGTCTATCTGCAGGAGTTCTGGGAATTGGGGCAATGCAAAACTATTTTTTATGTGAGTATCTTAAATTCTGTGGAACACATCTACAATAATGGCATCTAAGGAATGCTACTTTCTATAGAATTTTACGAGCTCGTCTAACTACTGGGAAGGAAAGTAAATGAAGAAGGAGAAAAATTGTTGATTTTGGTGTGCACTGCATGCTATTTGTTCCTTTTGAAAGAAATACGTTATTACGGAGTCAGTAGTCAGTCTGCCAAACAAAACAAAAGTAAAATTTTTGCTGCAAGGGCATCTAATCTACTTGTGTATTGAGTAAGAAATCTTACCTAAAAAGTATTTGCTTAATGTACTCGAACTACATGTCAGGTAGAGGGTAAACACTAAAGAGTTGGCATAAAAAGATTACCGCTAAACATCTTGGAATAAACAGAAATGATTTAAGACAAAGTGGTGTTGACCTACTGAGAAAAACAACTGTAAAATTAGGATCATCGACACAGGTATAATCTTTCGTCACCAGAGTGAACAAACAGTTATCTAGAGGCAAAAAAATTATTAGAAACATCGTGACAAATCAAATATAGCTCCTCTCCACAATCATGTTAACAACCTCCTTTCTCAATGCATAAGCAATCCCTTCCTCAGGCAAAAAAATTACTAAGAATTACAAAATGTGCATAGTAAGCCAATCACAAGTTCCCAAACCATATTCGCACCTTCCTACACATCATCAAAACTAAAAGCATATCACGTAAAGCAAAAAACTGTATCAAAATAAAATCTACATAACATCATGTCTCCTACCCACTACTAAAATTCCTCCAATACGTCGTCATTCATCTACGAATCAATATAAATGTTCCGTGACTTTGCCCAAAAATGCTGCCTTTGCCATAATACGCTGAAAACAGCGAATTCTTTGAACATTTTAACAACTCCTTCAAAGAAATGTTACCTGACCTACGCAAGCGTGCAACCTCATTTACCTTTACCTCTAACTTCCACTGCATAACACTGTTTCCCTATATATTACACTACTGGCCTTTAAAATTGCTATTCCAAGAAGAAATGCAGATGATAAACGGGTATTCCTCGGACAAATATATTATACTAGAATTGACATGTGATTACATTTTCACGCAATGTGGGTACATCGATCCTGAGAAATCAGAACCCAGAACAACCACCTCTGGCTGTAATAACGGCCTTGATACTCGTGGACATTGAGTCCAACAGAGCTTAGACGGCGCGTACAGGTACAGCTGCCCATGCAGCTTCAACACGATACCACATGTTCATCAAGAATAGTGACTGGCGTATTGTGACGAGCCAGTTGCTCGACCACCATTGACCAGACGTTTTCAATTGGTGGGAGATCTGGAGAATGTGCTGGCCAGGGTAGCAGTCGAACATTTTCTGTATCCCGAAAGGCCCGTACAGGACGTGGAACATGCGGTCGTGCATTATCCTGCTGAAATGTAAGGTTTCGCAGGGATCGAATGAAGAGTAGAACCACGGGTCGTAACACATCTGAAATGTAACGTCCACTGTTCAAAGTGCCGTGAATGTGAACAAGAAGTGACCGAGACGTGTAACCAATGGCACCCCCATACCATCACGCCGGGTGATACGCCAGTATGGCGATGACGAATACACGCTTCCAATGTGCGTTCACCGCGATGTCGCCAAACACGGATGCGACCATCATGATGCTGTAAACAGAACCTGGATTCATCCGAAAAAAGGACGTTTTGCCATTCGTGCACCCAGGTTCGTCGTTGAGTACACCATCACAGGCGCTCCTGCCCATGATGCAGCGTCAAGGGTAACCGCAGCCATGATCTCCGAGCTGATAGTCCATGCTGCTGCAAACGTCGTCGAACTGTTCGTGCAGATGGTTGTCGTCTTGCAAACGTCCCCATGTGTTGACTCAGGGATCGAGACGTGGCTGCACGATCCGTTACAACCATGCGGATAAGATGCCTGTCATCTCGACTGCTAGTGGTACGAGGCCGTTGGGATGCAGCACGGCGTTCCGTATTACCCTCCTGAACCCACCGACTCCATATTCCGCTAACAGTCATTGGATCTCGACCAACGCGATCAGCAATGTCGCGATACGATAAATCGCAATCGCGATAGGCTACAATCCGACCTTTATCAAAGTCGGAAACGCGGTGGTACGCATTTCACCTCCTTACACGAGGCATCACAACAACGTTTCAACAGGCAACGCCGGTCAACTGCTGTTTGTGTATGAGAAATCGGTTGGAAACTTTCCTCATGTCAGCACGTTGTAGGATTCGCCACCGGCGCCAACCTTGTGTGAATGCTCTGAAAAGCTAATCATCTGATTATCATAGCATCTTCTTCCTGTCGGTTAAATTTCGCGTCTGTAGTATGTCATCTTCGTGGTGTAGCAATTTTAATGGCCAGTAGTGCAGTTCCACGCGTCGACGAGGCATAGAATTATAACGGGCAGTCAAATGAAAACCGAACAGCCTTCATCCGACTAGCGTTATCATAGCTTTCTTTTTTGACTGCATGGGCCCCCTGCTCTTCGAGTTCCTCGGTCGTGGAACCACAAACAATGCGTAGCGTTACGAAGACACTTTGTAGAAACTGCGGTATGTCGTAAAGTCAGAACGCCCGGAAATGCTGTCGTACGGAATCATCCTGTTGCACGATTACTCCCGCTCCCACACTGCCAATCGGACGAAGGCTACGTACGCTTCGGCGATTTGGATGAGAGCACTGCAACATCATCCGTAAAAAATGGATCTTTCACTGCATGATTTTCACATCTGTGGCGACCTGAAGAAAAGCATGCGTGAGCGTCAGTTTCAGTCGGACGAGGAAGTACAGGAGAGGTTGCAGTTGTGGTGAAACGTCCCCTTAGAAAAATTTATGAATGTCGTGGCCAGAATTCTTAAATGTTTTGAATTTACGTGTAGTGATGAATAGCTTATAGTCAAAATCATTATGTCGGCGAGTCGCATATCGGTCATTGTTACTTCGTTTCGGCGGTTCCATCTCAAAATTCAGTGCGCCTTGCCAATTTCTTTCATAATTTCCGAAATGCCTTGTGTTATTATTTTGTGACTTTTCCGTATTTCTAAGCCCCTCTTCCCGTGTTGGAGCGCGTGTCTCCTCTGAAATATGTAATTCTTGTATTACCTGTGTCAGCTTATCTTGTACTTCCCGGATTTCTCTTTTGTACTGTGTATTGATTTGATCTTGATTTTGTTTGAATTTTCTAATTTGTTCGTAATTCCAAAAACTTTGTGAGTGCACAAGTGGTGGTTTATGGACTTGCTATATTGTCCGCAAGACTCTACGATGGTGATTGTACACCTGGACATTCGCAACAGATGGCTGCTGGCCGTCTCTACAAGGACTGCAGTGGGTCTGCACCTCTGGTGGCCCAACAATACCATACTCTCTACCAGGACTACAGTGGGTCTGCTCTGTGATGACCTACCTACCCATATTCTTCAAAACTTCGACTGACTCGGCTGTGGATTTGCTCTGTTGTGGCCCATTACCTGTCTACATGTCAAGAGTCAGCATTATCTATCTGTTGGAAGGACAGCACTACTTCTTCAAGACTACATGGGAATCCACTACTTCCGTGTGCATTTTATTTTACTAATCAGACTTTGTGAGAGAAAAACTGTAATTACTATTGTGATAAATGATTAGGACTGTCTTTATGGACTGTGAGAAAATTTTAGCTTTTGACCAACAGTGTATCAACAAGTGTGTGCATTTGATATCTTTGTTATTGTAATTATGAAATTTTTTTTCAAATGTGTATTGGCCACTGCCCAAAACAATTTGTAAAATTTTTTGTGGGGAGCATGAGGGTTATGTAAGTAGGCTGTTTAGGTTTTTATGTTGGTAACGCCATGTAGCGCTCTATATGAAAATCACTGACTGTGCTGTGTGCAGTCTGTGGCTGGTTTGCATTGTTGGAATTTGCTATTGTAGTGTTGGGCAGTTGGCTGTTAACAGCGCGTAGCGTTGCGCAGTTGGAGGTGAGCCGCCAGCAGTGGTGGATGTGGGGAGAGAGATGGCGGAGTTTTGAGAGCGGATGATCTGGACGTGTGTCTATCAGAGACAGTAATTCTGTAAGACTGGATGTTATGAACTTATACATATATAATGACTTTTGAACACTATTAAGGTAAATACATTGTTTGTTCTCTATCAAAATCTTTCATTTGCTAACTATACGTATCAGTAGTTAGTGACTTCAGTAGTTAGAATCTTTTATTTAGCTGGCAGTATTGGCGCTCAGTGTACTGCAGTAGTTCGAGTAACGAAGATTTTTGTGAGGTAAGTGATTCATGAAAGGTATAGGTTATTGTTAGGCAGGGCCATTCTTTTGTAGGGATTGTTGAAAGTCAGATTGCGTTGCGCTAGAAATATTGTGTGCCAGTTTAGTGTTGATCAGAATAAGTAAAGAGAGAAATGTCTGAGTACGTTCAGTTCTGCTCAACTGTTTGAAAATCAAATAACGTAAGGGTTTTATTAGCACAATCATTCATAAATTTTTCTAAGGGGACATTTCAGTGGATCTGTCAGCGGCCGACCGCGTTCTACGACACAGGAATTGATCGACTCTTATCTCAGTAGGATAAATGTCTTAAAGCGTGTTGTGATTACTTTCGAACCATTCCATGGTCGCGTTGTGGCGTAAGTGGCTGCCACTTGTACTTCCAAGCGTCACTTCTGTGTTGTTTCAAGAATCGCTACACTGAGGTGTTAACGCGTTCTATTTAGGTACGTCTCCTATGTGGGCTACTCTCTTCGTAATGCTGATCTTCAGTTAGAGCCCAAGAGCTTCCCAAGTTCCACGATACAGGAGGCTGGTTGTTGCGACGGCGATGAACAGTTTTCCTTGGAATGGTTGTGGAAGCTGCTGTTTTCATTGCGTCGATAAACCAGACATACCATACATCTAGCGTGAGGAGCGAACTAATAATTTACTGTTTGATCCGTTTCTGACTCAAAGCGATCAGGATGAAACAAAGGCCTGATACCATGGAATGTTCCTAGACTCCCCAGTCACTTATCATTTCTAATTTCCTATTCAACTAATGCCCTGTGGACTCTGTACCGATGCCAGGGTTCTGCTCTGATGGTATCTACTTCTCAGATGTGACGTATGACATGTCAGAGTTGATCTAATTTCTCATGAATCTTTATTATCCAGACTTTATGGACCTGAGTTTGATTATTTCTACAAGAGGTTCCAAACTGACCTCCTCATTCAGAGTTCAGATGCACGTGTGTCGTGAAGCCCTAATTATGTACCGAAATACTAGGTGTGACGCATTTGAGTTTTCCTAGCGAGGCCCCATGATGTGCTCGCAAAAACGATTTTCGACAGTACAGTTGCCTTGTAGGGTCTAACGTTTGTTAAGATGTTGAGGTTCCTACTGCGGAATACTGGGATCAGTTCCGCTCCGTACCGGAAGCTTTAGGTCTTGCACACGTCTATGGAAAAAATGCGTGTCCATTGTGACTCCCAGATACTTGGCAGTTGAGCTCCATGTTATCTCTTGCCCCTGGACACCAATTTTTCTATCTAGTTGCGATCGTTTTTTGGTAAAGTATATTGCCATTGTTTTGGCTATGTTAATTTTAATCTTGTTATGTCTGCACCACTCAGTGGTGAGATCAAGTTGTGTCTGTAATCTTATGATGTTGTCGGTATGTTGGCATTTACTCGTATAATACGCAGTGTCATCAGTGAACTGTGCCAGTTGAACGTTTGCAATCGTCGGCGTGTCGTTGACGTGGATTGTAAAAAAAAGTGGTGACAAGACTGAGTCTTGTGGAATTCCGGTCTCTAGGAGTTTGATCTCCGATCTGATGCCTTCAGTTTGCACTTGCATTTTTTTGCTTGAAATAAAGTTCGCTGTAAGTTTAATATAGTTGTCTGGGGTCATTGTTTGGTCTCTCATCTGCTGTAACAAGTTCTCAGGCCAGACCTTATCATAGGTCTGTTCCACGTCTAGGAAAACAGCAGTGGTCGAGGTTGTCGTATTGAAATTTTTCGTGACATGTTCCATAATTCTCAACATTTCGTCGAAATCTTCAGCCGGAAGCTATACTGCTCTGTTCGGATAATCTAATCTTGAGTTAACATGTCCTGTTGTTTGTCCTTGATTCTTTCGGAAGTTTTTTGAGGACTGCTCTGCAAACTGATCGGTCTGCGGTTTGCAGGTTGTGTTAAGTCTTTCTCTGGTTTTGGAGTAGGAATGACGTGTGCAAACGCCATTTGTCTGGGAAAAAGCAGTTGAGCAAGTAGCTGTTATAAATTCCAGTCAATGGGACGAGTGGTTTCACCACTTCAGTCGCGGTGCGTGACTCGTATCCTGGTGCAGATACTATGGTTCACGTTATTTATTCCACTTGATGCGTGACGTGGAGAATATATCCACCCTGCTGGCGACCTCTGCAGCAGGCCCCTAGAATTGATGACGGACTCGCTTCGCCTGACGGGTCCGCCCTCCTGTGTAGCATGCGTTGCTTCAGGTAATTCTAGCTTGTAGGAGCTGCAACAAAGTCACGACAATGAAGACTACTAGTTTCTACTGCACCTTGGCGTGTAACTAAGAATCCACTAAAGATAGACTTTCTTATCAGCTCATGACCATTATTCTTTTGTGTTACTGAATGTACTATCTGTCCATGGTGAAATGCTGATCATTGCATTTGGCGTATTTAACGTAAAGCAGTACGAGGCTGTACAATATGTAGACTGTCATTTTGATGAGCACCTGATTTCGCTCTGAAGCAACTGTAGCACTGCCTGACAACAACAATGTATGATGACACATGGCAATGCACCTCGTCAATAACAACACAAGCTGGTAAACCAGGTGAATGTCTGTAAGAACGTCTGAATAATACGTTCGGTTACTGTCTTCCTTTGAATCGTTCTACAACTGCAACTGTGCTCGTAAAGGGTACGTCCTGTACCAGTGTCATCGCCCCTTTCCTGTTCCAGTCGCTCCATGTGAGATTGAATCTCTCTCATGTTACTTACAAGATCTTTTTGTGAAATATGCTGGGGACACATTCAAGTATTTGTATGTCTGTGGAGGAATGGCAGCCCATTCTTCCTCAATAGTTGAAACCAGAGATGGTAGTAATATTGACGTTCTAACTCATCCCAAAGCTATTCTGTTCGGTTCATATCGGAACTCTGGGCAGGCCAGTCCATTCCTGAAAGCAACTGTTCACAAATGATTGCCTCACAGACACAGCTTTATGACAGTACACTGTCATGCTGATACAAACAGCCGTCGTCTCCTAACTGTTCCTCTACTGCACGCACTACACAATACTGTAAAATATGTTAGTATCTTTCCTAATTTAGCGTTTTCTTAAATGCAATAAGAGGACTGCAACCTAACCATGAAAACACCTCATACCATTAAACCACCTCCTCCATACTATGTTGTTGGCACTACAGATGGTGGTAGGTAACATTCCCAAGGCAGTCACCAAACGCAAACCGTTCCCCAGAACTCTCACAGGATATCTCGCTCATCATCACTCCAGATCACTCGTTTGCAGTCATCCACAATCCAGTAGCGTCGCTCTTTACACCAACTCAAGCGTTGCTTAGCACTGACTACAGAAATCTGGGGCTTATTAGGAGCTGCCCTACCATTGTACCCTATTGTTCTTAACTCCCGAAAGTTATCTTAATAACAATACTCTGACTGTTGTTATTTATTAAAAGGTATACTTGCTGGCAATGTAATCTATCTCTAACCTTACGTACAGAGTCCACAGGGCATTAGTTAAATACGAAATTAGAAATGAGACGCGACAAATAACGAAACAAACCATCAGAGGAGAGAGTTATGGACCTGTGGCCTTTACAAGTCTTCCCGAAGTGCAGTAAAGAAAGTGGTGAAAACGAAACCTTACCCTGTCATCGAGAAGTGGAGATCGCTGAAAAAGCAATGAGACTTTAAAAAACAAAAAAAGAAATAAAAATAAGAATGTTTATATGGATCTGAATGCCTAACGATGAACTATAAGAACTATAAGAAGGACAAACTAGAGGCACTGGAAAGAAAGATTATTAGAAAAATAATGGGTGCAATGAAAACTGCAAATGGTTGGAAAATAAGAAGTAATGAGGAGATCTACAAAAATATAGAGAAAATATGTGAAGTAATGGCCAAACGAAGATTAACCTTTTTTGGACATCTCTACCGAATGGATGGAAATAGACTAACAAAACAAATACTCCTATACTTCTGGAAGAAGAAATCGACGATAGGATTGATTACAGAAGTAAGAAAAGATATTGAAAGAAACAACATCAAAGAATCAGAAATAGCAGAAAGAAACCGTTTTAAAAACAAAATACTAAATTTGGAAGGCTTTCAAAGCAGAAGAAATTAAAAATCGGGAACAACATGGACAGAAGAAAGGAAGAGACTTCATGGGGAGAAAATGAGGGAATACTGGAAAAATAGGAAACAACAACGAAGGAAGAAGAGGAACTGAAGTTGTTAACGTGATCCTAGTTGGTTAATACGATTGTTAAAAAAAAAAAAGTGGCAGTGTTTCCGAGAGTGTGTTACTGCGAGAGTTCCAGTTCCAGTCGCCGCTACAGCTACCGCTCTAGTTCATAGCAGCTCACCTATCCGAAGAAGGTTTCGCCTCTTTTTGACAACTCATGACAGTGTCACGAAAGTGCCTAAGCTGGATAGAAGACATTAATGTCCAGCAATTGTACTTATCCTCAGAGCAAGATTGTTACTGGCTGGTAATGATGCAGAAGGACCTCTTTAAGTTGAGTATTTGTGTTTCATTGAATGAATGTGTGTTTCGGAAATAGAACTGTAGGCGTTTCAGTAATTGACCTTATTGGAATGCGTGCTTTATGTCTGGTTGGGAGTGGCGCCCTGTTTACACTGACATCGGTGGCATGTCGGTGTTTTTTTGTCAACATACACGTTGACGACGAAGTGTAGCTACTCTATTCGTTACTTATCCACTCTGACCATCACGACCAGCACGGCGATCCCAGCTGACATAATGTCGACATGTTGCCAATGCAGCGACCATAGCTTGCATTCAACCGCGCCGGAAGCGACAGCAGGGGCGCGCCCTTGTGACTGCCGCGAGCCGAGGTTGATTATCGACAGCGGGAAGGCGTCGAGGGGATGGTGGTGGAGGGGGGCGGGGGGGGGGGGAACAAGGCACCAGGTATCTCCACAACCATAAATGTGCTACCAAACGTTTGTCAACACCTATACCGACTATCCAAAACTTTATTGTCCCCTACTTGTCGGATATTCATATTCTGAAGTCCCACAGGAGATCACCCAAATTACTGCTAATCGTCGGCCAAGTTCGGAACTCGTTACAGATAAAACTCTGAATAACAATAACAGCATCCGATTGACGACAGCTTTAATATGTCAGGCTGTGCAACACCAGCTGGATTCAAAGGCCATACTACTCTTTCGAGATAGAATCGTCCATATTTTCAAGTCTGTGAATGGCACTTAAATCATCCAGTAGAATGCACCGTCATTGAAATCTAAAGAAGAAAGTACTCGTGTTTCGTATGGTATTCGTCCACCGATTTCGGCGGTAGTGTCGATATGGCCCAAGCCTAACACTCGGATTATATTCTAAAGATAGAACATAATTCGAGAAGATTGTATTTATATGAACAGTAGTACCGGCCTAGCCATTCATGACACAAACCCATCTCGTCAACGGACAATATACTCTGTTCGAACGTCTTGCGTTACCTCGAGGAGAACGATTTATTGGCACATAGTCAGCAGGGATCCAGAAAATTTCGTTCATGTGAAAAACAACTAGCTCTTTATACTCAAGAAGTGACGAGTGCTATCGACAATGGTTGTCAAATAGACTCCATTTTTTTTTACTTTTCCAGAAGATTATTGACACCGTTCCTCACAAGTAACTTCTAATCATATTGCTTGCCTATGAGGTATCGTGTCATTTGTGCGACTGGATTCGTGATTTCCTATGAGAAATCTCACTTTTCGTAGTATCTGACGGAAAGTCATCGAGGAAAACAGAAGTGATATCCGACGTTCCCTAAGGAAGTATTGTAAGCCCTTGCTGTTCCCAATCTATACATATATGACTTAGGAGTCAATCTGAGCAGCCCTCTTAAATTCTTTGCAGATGATTCTGTCATTTACGACAAACTGCTGGAAACAGAATCCACTGTAAAATATTTATGTATCTACCAAGAGCGACCTTCAGTGGTATGACCACATAAAACAAAAGGAAAAGCGGGCCCCAGACTGAGATTCATCGGAAGAATCTTATGAAAATGTCATTCATAGGCGAAGGAAGCGGCTTATAAGGTGCTTGTTCGACCAATTTTTGAGTTTTATTCATGATTATGGGACCGACCAAGTAGGACTGATAGAAGAGATTGAGAAAATCCAACGAAAAACGGCGTGTTTCTTCACGGTATCGTATAGCGGGCGCGATATCGTTGCAGAGATATTTAACAAACTCCATTGGCAGACGCTACAAGAGAGGCTTTGCGCACCACGGAGAGGTTTACCACTAATTTGAAGAGAGTACTTTCCTCCACATACATCTCATGAAATCACCACGACGACAAAATTCGAGAAATTAGAGCTAATATAGAGGCTTACTGACAATCATTTTCCCCACGCGCCATTCGCGAGTGGAACATGGTAGAGGGGATCTGTTGGTCGTACCAGAAGTATCGTCCACCACACACCGTCAAGTGACTTGCGGGGTACTTATATAGATATAGAAACAGATATCCAACTCCACAGTTATAGCTGATGGTTACTTCTATCTATCGTCGATATGTTGGTGAAAATATATGTGTAAAGTTGGTGGCAAGAATAAAATATCGTCCGAAATCGTACTAGATGCGTTGTCAGAAAATTATTTTGAACAGTTAGTTCAGGAACCCACTCGAAGTGTAAATGGTTGCAAAACATGCTTGAATCTTAGCAACAAATAATCCTTAGCAAATAGGGAACATCTTGACGTTTACAGGAATTAGTGACCACAACGTCGTTGTAGCGAGACTGAACAGTGTAACATCCAAATCCACCAAAAACAATCGCAAAACATATCTGTTTAAAAATAAAAAGGCAGATAAAAGTTCACTCGACGTCTTGCGAAGAAACAGTCAACACTCCTTCCAAATTATATAAGTGTAAACCAGATGAAGCTTAAATACAAAGAAACAGTATCGGTAGCAGTTTAACGATTTTTATCGAATGAATTAATAAAGGATAGTACTGATCCCCTATGGTACACAAAACAGGTCAGAATACTGTTACACAAGCAACAAAAAAGCCTGCTCAATTCAAAATAATACAAAATCTCCAAGATGGCCACGTTTTTCTGAAGCTAAAAAATTAGTGCGGGATTCAGTGCGGGATCATACAATGAAGGCTTTCACGACCGGATGTTTCAACTGCTGAGATTTCTTCTGGGTTGTTTGACCGTGGTCCATGGAACTCTTCTATCTCTGACGTTTCGTCCAAGGCTGCGTTGGACATCTTCGGAGGTACTCAGCACAACCAGGAATACCTCCGAAGATATCCAACGCTGCCTTGGACGAAATGTGAGGGATAGAAGAGTTCCATGGACCACAGCCATACAACCTGGAAGATTTCTCAGCAGCTCAGTGCGGGATGCTTTTAATAGCTTCTGCAACGAAACTCTGTCTCGAAATCTGGCAGAAAATCCACCAGATTCTGGTCTTGAGTAAAATACACCAACGGCAAGACACAACCAATACATTCAATCCGTGATATCAATGGAAATATTATCGGGGTGACAGTGTCAGTAAGCAGAGATTATCTGAGGTTCCTTCACCAAAGAAGAAAATGTAAATATTCCAAATTCCGATTGAAGAATAGTTACCAACATGAGTAACATCGAAGTAGATATCCTCGGGGTGGAGAAGCAGCTAAAGTCACTTAATAAAAACAAGGCCTCTAGTCTACATCGCATACCAGTTACATTCCTTTCAGAGAATGCTGATACAACAGCACCATACTTAGATATCATATACAACCGCTCCAATGACTATAGATCTTTACCTAGAGACTGCAAAGTTGCCCATGTGACACCAATACTCAAGGAAGGAAATAGGAGTAATCCGCCGGATTACCCAACCATATCATTGACGTCGATTTGCAGTAGAGTTTTGGAATATATGCTGTGTTAGAACATTATGAAATACCTAGGAAAAAACGATTTATTGACACATAGTCAGCAGGATCCAGAAAATTTCGTTCATGTGAAACTAGCTCTTTATACTCATGAAGTGATGAGTGTTATCGACAAGGGTTGTCAAATAGATTCCACATTTTTAGATTTCCAGAAGATTTTTGACACCGTTTCCCACAAGCGATGTCTAATCATATTGCGTGTCTATGGAGTATCGTCTCAGTTGCGCTAATGGATTCGTGATTTCCTATGAGAAAGTTCACTTTACGTAGTAACTGATGGAAAGTCATAGAGTAAAAGAAAAGTGATATCCGGCGTTCCCTAAGGAAGTGTTGTAGGTCCTTGCTGTTCCTATTCTATATAAATGATTTTGAAGACAATCTGAGCAGCCCTCTTAGATTGTTTGCAGATGATACTGTCATTTACCGTCTTGTAAAGTTATCACGTAACCAAAACCAACACCAAAATGATTTATACAAGATACCTGTAAGGTGGCAGAAGTGGCAATTCACTCTAAACAATGGAAAGTGTGAAGTCATCCACATGCGTACTAAAAGGAATCTACTAAATTTCACTTGCAAGATAAAGCACATAATTCTAAAGGTTGTAAAGTCAACTAAATACTTAGGGATTACAATTACGAACAACGTAAATTGGAGCAGTCATATAGATAATGTTGTTGGGAGAGCAAACCAAAGAATGCGATTTATTGGCAGATTACATAGGAAATGCAATAAGTATATTATAGAGACTGCTTACACAACACGTTTTCGTGCCCTTCTGGAGTACTGCTGTGCGGTGTGGGATCCGCAACAGATAGGATAGACGGACATCATCGAAAAAGTTCAAAAAAAGACAGCTCGGTTTGTGTTATGAAGGAAGAGGAGAATGCCATGGATATGATATGCGAATAGTGGTGACAATCATTAAAAGAAAGGCGTTTTTCGTTGCTGCTGGATGTCCTCATGAAATTTGAATAGCCAACTCTCTCCTCAGAATGTAAAAGTGTTTTGTTGGTGCCAAGCTACGTAGTGTGGAATGATAATCGTAATAAAATAAAGGAAATTAGAGCTCGCACGGGAAGAGTTAGGTGTTCGTTTTTCTCGCGCGCTGTACGAGCGTGTAACGGCAGCGAAGTAGCTTGTAGGTGGTTCGATGAATACTCCGCCAGGCACTTAATTGTCAATTGAAGAGTAATAATGTAGTTGTAGCTGCAGAGGAGGATGAACCCTTTTAAAAAGTACTTTCACTTTATCTGTTTATTGTGAATTGTACAACTTGTTTTGGTGCTTGCTTTTAATTTTGATTTTGCTTCCTGAGGAGGACTACTCTCAGGAAAACAAGAATCAATTATCCTTACCAGTTATTCATTATTTACAAAGTAATATAACACGGCATGGGAAAGTGTTGAACCTAGAGGATAGTGTACCTAGGAACATTTGTTTTTTGGTCAGTGCTTCAATCTGGTGATGGATTTTAGAATCACTTAAAGTAACGCGCCATAGAGGCCGCCATAAGCAGTTAGCGCATGTTTCTACAGTTTTTGTTGCTGGTAGGCATGAGGTTGTGCTTTGCACATGATTTGTAAACATTTCGAGCTCTGCACGTTTAAGTGGTGTGTAATATATTGCAGATATTTGGAATATATTAAATCTTCATTTACAGAATTTCATGGCAAGGAAAGTTCTATATATTTTAAAACTAGTTATATAGCATGTGGACAGTAAAACTATACTTCGACAGTTGTATGTCAGTTTTTACCTTGAAACAGAAGTTCTTTTACCACAGAGCACTGGATAATCGCAAATGAACTGAGTTTTGTTAATGTCTTAACAGGTTCCCTTGTTTTGAAAATGGAAATTTGTGTTGGTTTCCAATAATTTCACTTTCAAAACGTATTTACCTCGTAATGGTTTTTTGATAATACTTGCGTTTTATTTTATTCCACTTAATGATTATTTGTGTGTAGTAGAGTAATAATGTAACTGGTAGTCGGCTAAATACAGTATTGACAAGATTTTCTCGATTGCAACGCTTTTAAATTTCAATGTAATAATGTAATATTCGTTTTTATGTACACGACCATATTGTATGTTAGAAAATGATTTTACGTTTGGGAAGTCCTTAATTTTCTGGAGTAATTTCAGAAAAAGATTGCCGCACATAGAAAGTGAATGCCACATTTAGGAGTGAAATGAGAAAATATATTAAACTTCTACAGTATTATCAATAGTAAGACTAGAGGCGCCACGAGGGCAGTGTACTAGGTAGGCAACCCACATGGAGCCGACTACGTCATTTCAGCTCCGTGTTGCGCAATGATACGCAATCGAGCTACATGGGGCGTGGACCTACTGAGGCTACTCAAGGTCACGGAGACATATGCAGCCCAGACAGCTGCAGTGCATTTATCATTTTCTTCCCTTAAAACTAAAGTCTTCTGTAATATCATATCCCTTCATTAAAAAATGTACAACTTGTGCTGGAGCAACTTTGCTCCAACTCCTGGTGGAAACTATGAGCGTACATGGAATTAATAAGTCGATATCCGATAGACCTTGTTGGCAAACGCAAATATGTGAAACGTCCTCAACACAATCATGTCCCTTTCATTAAAACTCTCAATGAGAATTAATAATGAAGCTATGAAAGGAACCACCAAAAACCTGTCTCTGTCCAGGTTCCCATGTTTTTGAAGTTTGTAAGTTTTCATTTAATATATTTCATATTAGTGCAGTTGGACGTGGTAATGGATGGCTTACTGTTGCTGTGAGTCGCTGTATTACTGATTCACTCCCTGGGCTTGAGAGTTGAATTAAAGAGATTTGATTGCATATAAGACGTTTCACATATCTGAGTTTGCTACCCTATTGCGCCTCTGATAGTTTCCACCAGGAATCACAGGAAAGTTGATCCAGCAGAAGCTGTTCATTTTTGGATGAAGGGACTTGGTATTATAGAAGACTATAAAATCCCTGGAGATATAGCACTATAATGTCATTATTAGCAAATATTTAGCTTTAAGGAGAAAACAATTATGAATTACATTGAAATCTAATGAAGAAATCACTTGTGTTTCGTACGACATTTGTACACTGATTTTGGCGATTGTGGGGATATGGCCCAGATTAGATTCTCCAGATAGAACATAATTCGAGAAGATTGTATTTGTATGAATAGACATAGTCATCCGTGACATGAAACCATCTCGTTAACGGACTATGTAAGCTATGATCGCCACCCCAGCTCGTAGCAGCATGGATCATATCAGATCATTTTACTACCCCCCCTGCCCCCCCTCACGATATTTGCCATATGAAATGACACTGACAAGAAACCTAGCCACATTACATAATTTGTGGTGATGTTAATACACTTGCTACAGCCTGGGGTTGCAATGACCTCTCGCCCACAATGATATCTTCACCCTATTCTGAAAAACTCAACTGTTGATTTCTTCCTCTGTTCTGATATGTGACTGGGAAGTCTAGAAACACTCCATGGTGTCAGGTCATTATTGCATCCTGATCACTTTGAGTCAGAAATGGATCAAATAGTAAATCATCAGTTTCGTTCCTCACCACGCTAGAGGTATGGTATGACTGGTTTATCGACACAATGAAAACAGCAGCTTCCTCAACCATTCCAAGGAAAACTGACCATTGCCATTGCAACAAGCAGCCTCCTATATCGTGGAACTTGAAAAGCTCTTGGGCTCTATCTAAAAGTCAGCATTACGAAGAGAGTAGCACACACAGAAAACGCACCTAAATACAAACGTGTTAACACCTCAGTGTAGCGGTTCTTGAAACAACGCGGAAATAACTCGTGGAAGTCTGAGTGGCAGTAAAATGAAAACCGAATATATGTCACAACGGGGCCATGGGATGGTTCCATTCAAAACTAATTGCAACACACGTTAAGACATTTATCCCATTCGGAGAAGAGTCGATCAGTTCCTGCGATCGGCTGCTGACACTGCTGACAGATCCATAACTGCATCCACTCTTGTATTTCATCGTCTGACTGAAACTGATGTCCACGCATGTCTTTCTTCAGTTCCACAAGGATGTGAAATTCACACGGTGAAAGAAGTAGATATCCTCAGTGTAGCACAGCAGCTTAAATTACTTAATAAAGGCAATGCCTCCAATCTATTCAGATTCCCTTCAGAGTGTGCTGACACAATTGCTCCATACTAAGCAATCATGTTCAACCGCTCGCTCATCGAAAGATCCTTGCTTTAAGACTGGAAACTTGCACAGGAAGCTACAAAACTCGCGAAAAAATACGAGTAATCCGCTGAATTACAGACTAATATCATTAACGTCGATGTGCAGTAGGATTCTGGTATCCGTGTTTTTATAGGCTTAAGTTTTTTTTAGTATATTTCATATTAGTGCAATTGGACATGGTAATGGTTGGTTTACTGTTGCTCTGATTCGCTGTATTACCGCACCACTCTCTGGGCTTGAGAGTTTTAATGAAAGAGATGTGATTGTGTACAAGACCTTTCACATATCTGAGTTTGCCAAGAAGAACTATGGGGAAATGACTTATCATCCTGATGTTCCTCCAATGGTTTCCACCAGGAATCAGAGGAAAGTTGATAAAGCAGAAGCTGTTCATTTTTGGGTGAAGGGACATGGTATTATAGAAGACTTTAAAATCACTGGAGATATAGCACTGTATTGTCATTATTAACAAAGATTTAGTTTTAAGGAAAACAAAGAAACAATTATGTACTGAAGCTGTGCGGGCTGCTCGTGAGCTCTCTTGTGACTTTGAGCAATCTCAGTAGCTCCGTGCAACTAGATTGCACATGATTGTGCAACACAGAGCTGCAATGATGTACCGTGGCTCCATGCGGGTTGCCCACCTAGAGCCCTGAAAGTCTGGAAAGTTTACCAAGGCACAGCACTCTCTCTTACATGACAAATAAATGCATGATAATACCGTAGATAGCTAGCCCGGTTAGCCGCGCGGTCAAACGCACTGCTTCCCGAGCAGGAAGGCGTGCTGGTCCCCGGCACGAATCCGCCCGGCGAATTTGTGCCGAGGTCCGGTGTGCCGGCCAGCCTGTGGATCGTTTTTAAGGGGGGTTTCCATCTGCCTCGGCGAATGCGGGCTGGTTCTCCTTATTCTGCCTCAGTTACACTACGTCGGCGATTGCTGCTCAAACACTGTCTCCACGTATGCGTCCACCATAATTACTCTACCAGACAAACATCTGGGGTTACACTTGTCTGGTATGAGACGTTCCCAGATAAGGGGGGTTCGCTGGGGGCCGAACCACACAATAACCCTGCGTTCAGTGTGGGGCGGCGGTGGGCTGGGTGAACCACTGAGGGCTACGGCGGGAACGAAGCCTCTCCATCGTTTCTAGGTCCCTGGTTCAATACACAATACCCACAATATAGAAAATTGTTGTAAAAGGCCTGAGAAGCTAATTTATCGTCATGGAGTTCAAGGAACTCTTTAATGTTGTGAAATAGGCTGTTGACAACTTCATTGCAGATGTCTTTAGTGGTATAGAGTGAGGATATGTGGCTTCACTTAGTGAGAGCTCAAGTTATATTTCACAGGGAACGGGCTTAGCTGTAGTTTTATGCTTTCAAACTTTCTGCATGACAACAAATTCTGAAATGATGTTTGTAATATAGAGCCGCGAAGCATAGACATATACAGGGTGTCCCAGCTATCTTGTCCACCCAAAATATCTCTAGAACAATAACGACTTTCACCGGTATCAATGTAGGGCTGGGGCCCATGAATGTACAAATTTGGAAACATTCTAAAACGAAAGCATATGTGTTTTTTAACACAAACTTATGTTTTTTTAAATGGACCTCCTATATTTTTTCTTCAGCAATCCATAGCATGACAAAGCACATACACAATGGCGTTGATTGCATCGCAATTTTCCCATTACATCCCGAGATATTAAGACGCGAAGTTGACGCTTGAAACACCCGACATGCGCTGCTAGCGCACGTCCTGAGGCTCAGGCGTGAACCCCATGCTGCCCGTAATCGCGATGTGATTGACATGCGTAATCACACTTCCATACTTATCAAGAGGTCCGAAACGAATAATACGGTCTGCTGCCATGCTGCATTAACGTCGTACATTCCAGCAGGTATTTATCCCATAGGCTAGGATCGATGCGGTTCTGTAACATATCTGTGTACCGCAACGTTAGTCACAAAGTTAACTTCGCTTATCATTAATCCGTTACTAAAAAGGTAATGCCGTTCAACGTTAAAACTTTACTTTACTGTAGATCTAGCGCAAGTGACAGTTAATCATTCACTCGTAATAGTAAAATTCATGTTGATGGTTTTAGTGAAACGAGCAAGTGGACTAAAAGTTTTACCGTCGTTTAGGTAAAAATGTTTTGATTTGGGAAGTTCAGGTAGAACATAGAAGATGAATGTTAACATGTTTAACCAATTAGTTTTATTATCACATAATTATCACTGTTATGTTTATCTAATGCGTTAAATGACAAATTGTTGCAAACAAATGTTTCTTAACATCACTGGGGAAAATGGCCATTTTTAGAAACTTCCACTGTGATACCAGCACTACATACTAAACATAGCGTTCACATCTCATGCTCAAAGTGATGCCCATTGGCTTGCATACATAGGGTCACTCTGCGGATGAAGGATGCCCTACTTCGTGCTACTGTTTCCTCTTTGATGGCTGTACAAGCATCAATAATGCGTTGCTTCATGTCCTCTGGTGTTGTTGGTTCATGTTGGTAAACAGCATCCTTCACTGCTCCCCAAAGAAAATAATCCAGCGGTGTAAGGTCCGGAGATCGGGCAGGCCACCTAACTCGGCCACCTCGTCCAATCCACCTACCAGGGAACTTATGGTTCAGAAGTCGTCGTGCGTTATGTGCAGGGCATCCGTCATGCTGATACCACATGACCATTCTCCGGTTCAGAGGTACGGTGTCCAAGAGAACAGGAAGATTGTATCGTATAAATCTGAAGTATTATCTGCCATTTTGGATGCCATTTATAAAGAAAGGTCCGATAATGGTATCTCCAATAATCCCACACCAAACATTAACTTTCCACGGACGTTGATGCTCTACCTGACGGAGCCATTTTGGATTGTCTGCGGACCAATAATGCATATTCCTCATATTGACAATTCCTTTGTTGGAGAATGATGCCTCGTCGGTAAAGAGAACATCTGCAAAAAAATTTGGATTAGTCAGAAGTTTTTGCTGAGCCCACCGACAAAATGTTACCCTATTGCGGAAGTCATTTCCATGAAGATCCTGGTGTAAATGAACATGGTAAGGATGAAATTTATGACGTTTAAGAAAACGCTGTGCACTTGATTTCAACACATCAACTTCACGTTCAATTTGGCGTGTGCTGATTTGAGGAATCACAGCTATGGTAGCGAGCACAGCAACTTCAGACATTGCACACCAAACCCGAACCTTCTGATCACGCAGTGGTGTTTCATGAAAGTTACGCGGATTACTTGCTGCCCAGAAACTGATTCTGTGAGTTGGCAATCAGGTGAAACCAGGCTTCATCAGATGTAAAGAACACATCCATAACCAAGCCATTCATTGTTATCTCAGTGAACAGCCACTCACAAAACTGGAGGCACTGAGGAACATCTGTTGTTTTAATACACGGACAGCAGACACTTTGTAGGGATGCATGTGCATATCTAGGTGGAGTATTCGTCAGCATGATCAACGAGGTATGCCAGCCTCTTGCGACAGACGTCAGTTTGATATGGTAGGACTCTGAAACATTTTCTGGTGAACTGCAGCCACATATTTTGGTGTGTGGGCACATTTTGGAATGTTTTTCTTGACTTGTTCAAAACAGATCCTGTCATACGCCATTTTCGGATTAGGCGTTGCATGGCACGCTTTGCTGACACTTTGACACCATTAAACCTCTCAGCAAACAACTGACCACACCGTTTCCATGACTTTGTTTTCACATAACTTTCCACAATGAAAACCTGCTGCTCCACTATGAGTACCACCATTCCCTTTGCACTGCTCCACTCACACTGATACAACACGCATTATGCTCTGAACCGATGAGGTTCGCGTGGCAGGTGTACACATGGTGTGTGTGTCACAGTGTGTGATTATATGCACACATTCATGTCCATTTGTCTCCATTCGTCTGGGCTACTTTTATTTTCCCCACTCTGTATGTAACTGGAACAGGCAAAAATACATTACTAAATGATATACTCTGCTCACCATGTATCTTACCCCACAAATGCTCTTCCCGCTGGAGTTTGGAATCTATTGGATGTCCAAATATTTTACTAATTTATTTGCCTATAGACGGCTGGAATTAGAGCTGAAGGTGTTGTGTTTAGCCTGTGTTATATACAAGTTTATAGCGGTGAACGAGTGCAAAATAGAAGCTTTTGTTTTCTGATTCAGAGATGAAATGTCCTGATGCGTAATGAGTAATGTCGTGTCATCAGCCTAATGTATGACAGACTGATGTATGTAACAAGGATAGCTTATCTTTACTCGATTTGCTTTTCTTTCAACCCTAAGCCTATGAAACCTGCCCACTCTCGTCTTTTGTTCTCTGTCATGCTTTTAACTATAATGAACTTCCGAATTACCCTAATTCTGGTCCTAACTTTTCACAAAAGACACTACAAGATGCATTTTAGCATTTTACCTGGACTTCACTTAAGACGTAATGCTTCAAAGTCAAGTTTACAGGACTAATAATTGATAAGATCAACACCCACTATCAAAACACCACTTAATTAAGAAACGTTTGGGACTAGGTGTTCCATCTCAACGTTATTAACTTTCAATGGTAGCAGCACAAGCGCTGCAAAATTTTTGACGTTAGACTGCGGCATTACAACTGTTCTTTCTTTATTTGTAAAAACATCAAAATACTCAAGCACCAACACAGAGATTTCTGAACTATGACTGTTAAGATTTCATAACCAACACTGCCTACTCGCGCACATACAACAGGAATGATACTGTAGCTGCCATAGGATCATTTTCATGCAAAATATCTTCAATAATGGATCTACAAGCAAAATCTCTGTTACCAGAAGAATCTGCAGTTCCCGCTTTTACCAGAGGCAAACGCTGGAACTGCTTAAGCAGCCTGTCATGAAGATACAAATGACACAGGCCCTTTACCTCGTATAACTCTGCGCGCGTGTCTAAAAGGTAAGTAGCCTTATTATCTATGCCGGCCGCGGTGGTCTCGCGGTTCTAGGCGCGCAGTCCGGAACCGTGCGACTGCTACGGTCGCAGGTTCGAATCCTGCCTCGGGCATGGATGTGTGTGATGTCTTTAGGTTAGTTAGGTTTAAGTAGTTCTAAGTTCTAGGGGACTAATGACCACAGCAGTTGAGTCCCATAGTGCTCAGAGCCATTTGAACCATTTGAACCTTATTATCTATCGTTAAGCGCTGTTTCCGTCACTTTCCCAACGAGTACGGATCTTTATATGCCCCCTGTTCCATTAGCCTGTATATATACAAGTTTAGAGCGGTGAACGAGTGCAAAACAGAATCTAATGTTCTCTGATTTAGAGCTGCCTTGCTAAGTTTTGAGTTATTTCCGGTGAGCGCATTCTCGACCGCATCTTGTAATTTATTTGATAGAGCCCACATATACTGCTTCTGCCAGCTAAATGTTCTACTCCTTAGCTCCTCTCCTACAATGTTTGGTTGGCATTCATTAAGTAGCAGTCCAATATAAAAATATCATCCACTTTTATTTCGTAGAAAATGTCATGGTTGCTGCGTTCAAGGACGTCACGCTGTGCTTAGACACTATTTAGTTTTATTTCTCAGGTGGAATACAATGATTTCCATATTCTTACATCACAAAATACTCCTCATTACATCGCACGCCATCTGAGTTTGCCAGCTTGCCTTGGCTGTGCATTATATGCAAGTGCCGACTGCAATCTTACTTTCTTACTTCTGCCATCATGTACGTGCAAACATTCCAATCATTCAATAAATTTGACATGGTTGTTATAATTATACCTGGGTACTGAAATTAACTCTCAACAGATGTAGAAAAGCAACAGTCTATCGATACTGGCAGCAAACACCTCTGGGTCCATTCCTGTGTCAATGTACTAAATGCATTTCCACTAATACTTAAAAAAAAAAAAAAAAAAGTTACATTGTGCCGCAGTTTGACTAATATCTTTCGTCACTACAAAAATCAACTAGTAGTTCCCTCTGAAGTTCGGTGGACCAATATTCGTTCAGGAATTTGTCTCGGTGTGTGCATATATGTGAAATTTCATTTCCCCTCGGAACAGCATCCTCTTTCAGATGCCCCACTATAAAAAGAAATTGTTCCTGCACTGACTAAGGTACAGCTAACACAGTTATAAACTCATATACAAATAATTTTGCGTGCTCTGTCCCTCGCAGATCAAAATAACTGAACCGACAACATCCAATAAATGGACCTTCCGCTAAGGTGACCAATGACTGTTGTACCGTCTGTTGCAACAACTGTTGAGTTTGTTGGTCAGTTTCACCCAATTTCTCATCTACACCATTGGCCAGTAAAATTTCTACACCAAGAAGAAATGCAGATGATAAATGAATATTCATTGGACAGATATATTATACTAATACTGATATGTGATTACATTTTCACGCAGTTTGGCTGCATAGATCCTGAGAAATCAGTACCCTGAACAACCACCTCTGGCCATAATAGCGGCCTTGATACGCCTGGGCATTGAGTCAAACAGAGCTTGGATGGCGTGTATGGTACAGCTGCCCATGCAGCTTCAACACGACACCACAGTTCATCAAGAGTAGTGACTGGCGTATTGTGACGAGCCAGTTGCTCGGCCACCATTGACCAGACGTTTTCAGTTGGTGAGAGATCTGGAGAATGTGCTGGGCAGGGCAGCAGTCGAACATTTTCTGTATCCAGAAAGGCCCGTACAGGACCTGCAACATGCGGTTGTGCATTATCCTGCTGAAATGTAGGGTTTCGCAGGGATCGAATGAAGGGTAGAGCCACGGGTCGTAACACATCTGAAATGTAACGTCCACTGTTCAAAGTGCCGTCAATGGGAACGAGAGGTGCGCAATGTGCGTTCAGTGCGATGTCGCCAAACACGGATGCGACCATCATGATGCTGCAAACAGAACCTGGATTCATCCGAAAAAATTAGGTTTTGCCATTCTTGCACCCAGGTTCGTCGTTGAGTACACCATCGCAGGTGCTCCTGTCTGTGATGCAGCGTCAAGGGTAACAGCAGCCATGGTCTGCGAGCTGATAGTCCATGCTGTTGCATACGTCGTCGAACTGTTCGTGCAGATGGTTGTTGTCTTGTAAATGTCCCCATTTGTTGACTCAGGGATCGAGACGTGACTGCACGATCCGTTACAGCCTTGCAGATAAGATGCCTGTCATCTCGACTGCTAGTGATACGAGGCCGTTGGGATTCTCCAGCACTGCGTTCCGTATTACCCTCCTGAACCCACCGATTCCATATTCCACAGTCATTAGATCTCAACTAACGCGAGCAGCAATGTCCCATTACGATAAACCGCAATCGCGATAGGCTACAATCCGACCTTTATCAAAGTCGGAAACGTGATGGTAAGCATTTGTCCTCGTTAGACGAGGCATCTAAACAACGTTTCACCAGGCAACGCCGGTCAACTGGTGTTTTTGTATGAGAAATCGGTTGGAAACTTTCCTCATGTCAGCACGTTGTAGGTGTCGCTACCGGCGCCATCCTTGTGTGAATGCTCTGAAAAGCTAATCATTTGCATATCACAGCATCTTCTTCCTGTCGGTTAAATTTCACGTCTGTAGCACGTCATCTTCGTGGTGTAGCAATTTTAATGGCCAGTAGTGTACAATGGTATTATGCTGCAGCTGTATACTTTGAAATAATGCACGTATATTCCTCTTAGCGTCAAACTTGTGATTTGTGTCATCTACGTAGTTACTAAAACGAGTGCGCTGCTCTTGCGCCATATTAGCACTTATACTAGACTAGCGCGCAGCCCAGGCTTCGCATGCGTAGTACTAAGTAATGTCATTTTTCCTCCTATCTATGTAATTATGTAGTTCTCAGTTCGTTCGAGCAATCAGTCATTCATAATAGGAAACACAATCATAACTCAGTCACTCAAAATGATTCAGAAATTTTACTTGTTAGAATGAAATCAGGTTCAAATGGTTCAAATGGCTCTGAGCACTATGGGACTCAACTGCTGAGGTCATTAGTCCCCTAGAACTTAGAACTAGTTAAACCTAACTAACCTAAGGACATCACACACATCCATGCCCGAGGCAGGATTCGAACCTGCGACCGTAGCGGTCTCGCGGTTCCAGACTGCAGCGCCTAGAACCTCACGGCCACTTCGGCCGGCTGAAATCAGGTGATGATTCTTCTTCTCTGCAGGCTCGTGCTTTGCGGCAGTCTGCTAATCTGTACAGATAAAATGCCTCGTAATTTTGGGAGCGTTGTATAATCAGTCGGGAAACCTCAGATCAAGCGGATATTGGGCTTTGATGAAGTTTAACCTTCCGAAGAAGTAATGGAGCTCTTGGATTATTAAATGCAGGTTCGTATCCAGTCTTTCGGAAGTTCTTTTCTGATTAACAACTACGCAATATATATTCCTTTTAGTCGTACAATTTCGTATCAGTTATCTTTTGTCATAAATCTCAATATTCAGATTACAATTCTTCAAATAATGCTCAGGCTAATCGCCACGAAGACAATCTCGGAGGCTTTATTCTAACAACCACCAGAGAGAGTACTACAAAGAATAATTATGCGCTCATGGCATAGCTATTGTATGAAACTACTTTGCGCATGGATTCTGCGAGTATGAAGATAGAAAATTAGTAAACGTCATTCAAGGGTAGAATTGTATCAGAATAATTCATCGAATATAAAGAGATATTACAGTAACTACGGCTGTACGACTTGTCTAGCGTAGCGGTAATTTTGTTTACATGCCACTGAATAGAGCAATCATAAAAATAAGAGAAGAACGTTAGGTTACTGAATATCATCACTTTCATACAAATTAAACGATTTTAGCAATACACACCACTTGCTAGCGTACTGTAGCACCTAAAGGGTTCAGCAGACTGCCCGACTGCAACACGGCAACTATGCAAACAGTGCATCGAAGGTGCCACGTCTCTGCGGCCGCTTCATACCCGATACGGCCGTAAAAGCCGGTCATTAGCTGGCGGTCGCAGCTGTGCCCTGCTTCCCCCGCTGCAGGTGGCGCAGTAGCTCGCAGCTCCCATTAATGCCACAACTCGTCACTCCAAGTGCCAGCTAAACATGTAACAGATATCATCAGTGCCTCATGAGAACTTACACCAGTCTGCCACGAGTGTAATAATCCGTACAGTAGTTCACATTAGCCCGAAAATACAGACAGAAGCGGGCAGGGAACTTGCATTTATATAGACAACTGTTTACACACGGATTCCTCGTGTGCGGCTTGCGGGGCCTCTATTTGTTTAGTGACGGTGTTACAGGCGTCTTCATTTACTTCCAACTTTTACTCGAGTTTGAGCTTAGATTGTTGTGTGCTCAAATTGTGCTTACTGTGCCAAGTTCCAGGTCGACATTAAGAAGTAACAACTTTCAATTTGGAAGTGACATGTTCATCCAGTTGTACTCTAGAGGGAGTGAACTGGTATTCAATGTACTGTTTCACTTCCAGTTTTAAGTTAAAATTTTTATTTGAAAGATATGTTCGTACATCATTGATCTCAGTTTTTACGAGTATGCAGGAATAAAATGTCATTTTCATTTTTCGATGTGGACTTTAGATCACCGGATGAATCTATTAAAGAAAATGTCAAAACGTTTTGCACTCTGGGTTTGACATCCAGAGACAGTCTCTGCACTGTTCTTCTGTCATATGCGAGTGTCTTCAGTACCTCTAGGTGCTGAATCGCTCACCTCGAGTTCAACTGCTTCAATTTTCGCTTGAGCTGCCGATCTCACACTAAGCTGTTGCTCCGAGATTTTGACATCATCATGAGTAAGAATGGGATACATATCACGACTAAAAATGGCGCGTGACGAGGGCCTCCCGTCAGGTAGACTGCTCGCCTGGTGCAAGTCTTTCGATTTGACGCCACTTCGGCGACTGAGCAGAGAAAATCTCCAACCCAGCCGTGAATCGAACTCGGGCCCTTAGGACTGACAGTCTGTCGCGCTGACCATTCAGCTACCGGGGGCGGACATATCATGACAAACCTACTGTATGCTAACCTCAGCTTTAATTCTGTTACACTCAGCATCAGCATGTGGCATAGGATCTACTTATTCCCTACTCTAAGCTCTTCTGTTTGGGAATTTTACAAGAGTGCCCAGGAGCTGCAAAATTACTTTTTGACTTAGCCTTTACGGAGTCTGTGGGTGGGTTATGGAGAGCTGTGTTCTCACCGATGTGGCAAACCTCCAGCGTGACCCTCGGGTGTAGGGCCATCGGTGTGCCACTCGTGTAGGTGATTCCTTGCTACCTGCGCAATGGCCTTGGTTATTGGTCTTTCCCGTAGTGTAGTAGACGGATGTAAGAATCTCCCTTCTGTCTTTAAAGGGCCATGCTACCACCTGACAACTCTGTTCTCAATGTCTCTTAAAAAAATCCCATGTTTCAAAACTTTTATGCTCAGTGCCTCCTATTGCAGTATTCCTAAGGTTCCACAGAATCCTGATGTACCAATTTGTAACTTAGCGTCCTACCTCTTAATATTGCGTCGATTTGTACAAGCTATGTCAAAAACACACTACATACAACGTCTCCGTCAAAAAGGATTCTCTGCATAGGCGGCAGCTTGAGCTACAGGCACCCACAACCGCACACTACAGTGAACACAGCTATTCGTTTCGTCAAGTCGACACACGTAAGTGGCGCTGCAGCCTCCAAAACTGACCTGCCTATCGTTTATTGCGCAATTCTGTCATTGCAGTCCTGCTGGTGGCACATGTGTACACTTTATTTGAAATGATAGGCCAGGGAAGAGGTTGGTTGACCAGAAAATAAGTACCCAGTGCGTCTGGTGCAACCAGACATGTTGTTGACATGCTGTATCCACCAAGTAAGTTGGTTTACAGACGTATAATATTAAAAATCAAAGATATGTGTGCGTCAAACCCAAATTCAGGGAGCCTTCACTGCAGCCACTTATTCCGAGTAATCGTCTCTCTACGAACTAGCAACACCTGTGGGATCTTGCCCACTCATCTCGTATACTACACTAGTGGCCATTAAAATTGCTACACCAAGAAAAAATGCAGATGATAATCGGGTATTCATTGGACAATATATTATACTAGAACTGACATGTGATTACATTTTCACGCAATTTGGACGCATAGATCCTGAGAAATCAGTACCCAGCACAACCACCTCTGGACGTAATAACGGCCTTTATACGACTGGACATTGAGTCAAACAGAGCTTGGATGGCGTGTACAGATACAGCTGCCCATGCAGCTTCAACACGATACCACAGTTCATCAAGAGTAGTGACTGGCGTATTGTGACGAGCCAGTTGCTCGGCCACCATTGACCAGACGTTTTCAGTTGGTGAGAGATCTGGAGAATGTGCTGGCGAGGGCAGCAGTCGAACATTTTCTGTATCCAGAAAGGCAGTACAGGACCTGCAACATGCGGTCGTGTATTATCCTGCCGAAATGTAGGGTTTCGCAGGGATCGAATGAAGGGTAGAGCCACGGGTCGTAACACATCTGAAATGTAACGTCCACTGTTCAAAGTGCCGTCAATGAAAATAAGAGGTGACCGAGACGTGTAACTAATGACACCCCATACCATCACGCCCGGTGATACGCCAGTATGGCGATGACGAATACACGCTTCCAATGTGCGTTCACCGCGATGTCGCCAAACACGGGTGCGACCTTCATGATGCTGTAAACAGAACCTGGATTCATCCGAAAAAATGACGTTTTGCCATTCGTGCATCCAGGTTCGTCGCTGAGACACCATCGCAGGCCCTCCTGTCTGTGATGCAGCGTCAAGGATAACCGCAGCGATAGTCTCCGAGCTGATAATCCATGCTGCTGCAAACGTCGTCGAACTGTTCGTGCAGATGTTTGTTGTCTTGCAAACGTCCCCATCTGTTGACTCAGGGATCGAGACATGGCTGCACGATCCGTTACAGCCATGCGGTTGTCTGTCATCTCGACTGCTAGTGATACGAGGCCGTTGGGATCCAGCAAGGCGTTCCGTATTACCCTCCTGAACCCACCGATTCCATATTCTGCTAACAGTGATTGGATCTCGACCAACGGGAGTAGCAATGTCGCGTTACGATAAACCGCAATCGCGATAAGCTATAATCCGACCTTTATCAAAGTCGGTAACGTGATGGTATGCATTTCACCTCCTTACACGAGGCATCGCAACAACGTCTCACCAGGCAACGCCGGTCAATTGCTGTTTGTGTATGAGAAAGCGGTTGGAAACTTTCCTCATGTCAGCACGTTGTAGGTGTCGCCACCGGCACCAATCTTTTGTGAATGCTCTGAAAGCTAATCATTTGCATATCACAGCATCTTCTTCCTGTCGGTTAAATTTCGCGTCTGTAGCACGTCATCTTCGTGGTGTAGCAATTTTAATGGCCAGTAGTGTATGTGTAAATGATGCTGCGCTCTCGGAATGCTATACAACAGTTAAAGCGAATAACATTAACAGTTTTTATTACAAATAAGAAGATTGACAATACTTAACTTCTATTTACAACAGGTGGTCGCGAGCGATGGGCGACATGCAAATAAGTGGCCTTTGCTATATACAATATTCCTGCAAGCAGTTGATATGGATGATACGTCGCAACTATCGTAGCACTCTCTGCTAGGCCTGTCCGTATACCGTACGAATCCTGTCCGAATAGTGAGGGAATACTGAGCGGCTGAGGCTGGTTTTTTTTTTTCTTTATTGTAATTTTAAGCACCTCATACAAGGCGGGCTGTCAGCGGCATATTACGCCGCTCTTCAGCCTTAAGGGGTACAATAATATGACATATAGGTGACACAAACAATACAATAAAAACGGCGGGCAAAAAATGTAGATACAAAAACAATAAACATGAAGCCGTTCACGCTGGACGAAAAAAACACTAACACTTGGTGACACGGAGCACAGAATACGGACGGCTGCTACGGCACACGTGAACAGTGGAGGCGTGACGACGAAAGAACACTAACCGCAGACGAAGGCACACACACGAGACACTGATGGCGATGATCTCCGGCGCGCGAATGTTCACTGAGCGTGTGCGAGTCCGGGGAGCTGCCAAGAGAGGAGGAGGGGGGTGGTGGGAGAGGGGATAGCAGATGCCATGGGCAGGGGAGATAGGGGGAAGGGAGGAAGGGGGAGGGGAAGCCCGGGGGAAGAGGGGTGGAGGGAGGGTACGGGAGAAAAGGAAAGAGGAGGGAGGGAGGGTGCCTAAAGGAAAGGACAGAGGAAGTGGGGGGGAGGATCAAAGTTGATAGGAGGGGTAGATGGAGGGGAGGAGGACATCATCAGGGAGGGGGAGCTGGCGGAAGCCACCTTGGGAGAGGGTGAGGAGGGTGGAGAGATGGAGACCTGGTGGGACGTGGGAATACAGGTGCGGCAGCGGGTGGGGGTGGGAGAGGATGGGTGAGACAAGCGGATGAGGAGGATCGAGTTTGCGGGAGGTGTACAGGATCCGTATCCTTTCAAGGAAGAGGAGGAGGTGGGGGAAGGGGATAAGAACATACAGGATCCCCGTGGGGGAGGGGAGACGGATGCGATAGGCGAGGCGGAGAGCATGGCGTTCAAGGATTTGGAGGGATTTATAAAAGGTAGGGGGGGCGGAGATCCAGGCCGGATGGGCGTAACAAAGGATAGGGCGGATGAGGGATTTATAAGTGTGGAGGATGGTGGAGGGGTCCAGACCTCACGTACGGCAGGAAAGGAGCTTGAGGAGACGGAGTCGGGAGTGTGCCTTGGCTTGGATTGTCTGGAGATGGGGAGTCCAGGAGAGGCGACGGTCGAGGGTGAGCCGAGGCTGTCAGGAGCGGCGCTTATATTCTCCTCTTGTAGAGGCCTCTCCCGTCGTGTGCGGTCCTAATCA
Organism: Schistocerca nitens; assembly: GCF_023898315.1. Classification (NCBI taxonomy): domain Eukaryota; kingdom Metazoa; phylum Arthropoda; class Insecta; order Orthoptera; family Acrididae; genus Schistocerca; species Schistocerca nitens. The sequence continues at coordinate 433,222,559 of NC_064614.1, forward strand.
GCGCACCATTGGCCGACATTTCACCGCCTTTTCTTCTCTTGCGTTCTTCGTCTTCGTTCCGGCGCTTGTGGTTACTCCAGAACAACACCAGTGGGAGGTAAATAAACGGGGGGTATTACACCCGCGCCCGCATCTCGTGGTCGTGCGGTAGTGTTCTCGCTTCCCACACCCGGGTTCCCGGGTTCGATTCCCGGCGGGGTCAGGGATTTTCTCTGCCTCGTGATGGCTGGGTGTTGTGTGCTGTCCTTAGGTTAGTTAGGTTTAAGTAGTTCTAAGTTCTAGGGGACTGATGACCATAGATTTTAAGTCCCATAGTGCTCAGAGCCATTTGAACCATATTACACCCGCACATTCAATGACTCCTGCACAAAATTTGCTGCCACACTGGACTTTACACATGAAACGACTGGATATTTAAGATACCGCTTGGGATTGTACACAATAAGATTCTCCTCTGCTATTACGTTTCCCAACTCAATCCCTACAGTTGTTCACGACATTAGCCCGAAAATACAGACAGAAGCGGGCAGGGAACTTGCATTTATATAGACAACGGTTTACACACGGATTTCTCGTGTTGAGAGTCACGATACAATAGACTGGCATAAGCTTTGTTTATCTGCGTTAATCCCGCCTACGTAGTAAGAATAACTACTACTTATTCTTACCATTCAAAATAAAACTTTTGTGCAGTGATCAAATTCACTTCCTACACGACTGTACATGGTTTTACTCTTCAACATCAGATAAACTACCAATTGAACTTAGTGTATCAATGAGGTAGGGCTGCCACCAGTGACATGGTCTGCCCTCAGCCAACCCCCATCACGATCCACCTCAAACAAGAGGATGCTATTCCCATTGGTAAACCTTTCTGTCTTGTGATCTCAGATACATCACTTTTCACAAAATCCGTAAGTAACATACTTTTACTAGCTCCAATGGTGACTGACGCTTATACTCACTCGGAGCGCCTGTTGGGAGAATTTTAGGATGTATTTTTCTTATCGAAGCAGTATATTTATTGAAAACTATTCTGCATCTCCTCCCCTTCTGGGACATGGACGAGTTCATTCTACTATTGCCAAGGGATGTCTCTCTTCAAATTGCGTGCTAGTTTTTAGTTTCATCAGAAATATTCCCAATGCCATCTTGTAGAACATTCGAGACACGTCTTATCCCTTCCTCTGGAACAAGGCTTCCACCCACTTTGAGCCACTTCACTTCTCCTGCGGCCATTCCGCATCTCCTTGCATAACAGTGGCCATACACGGCTGCCTAGCACCATGAATTCTGCTCCTCTGCTAGATTCAGAATTCCTGAGCCCACGATTGGATTTAGATGTGGGTTGTATCAATAAATTACAAAATTCCAATCGCATGTTTTACGATCTGTTGTATAATAGATTATACTTTCCCTCAGTTTAAGGAATTATGTGATCTGGTGTTCGGAAATGAGTGTGGACAAGGAGATAATATGTCACTGCCATGTTTCAAATATGCTTTCAGTTATTTCACGGGAGTAACATCTGACTATATAAATTATCTCCCATATACGAATCGAAGAGGAAGGCTCTGTTCTCACTTCGATTGATACCTTCCCTCGCAAGTGAAAGGCGACTGAGATTGTTCAAGTTGGCACCTAAGAAGAAATGGGTAGATTCACTCTGTCCTCTCCCTACCTCTCTTGGGGTCAATGACCCATCACGTCACCCAACCAATGTGACCTGTGACATGAGTACGTGTTCGGTTAAGGTGAATGTGGTACACAAACTGCCTACAATCGCTAATGAATGAATTTGTCACGCAGAATATAATTCTCCCTTTCATCCCGAGAGGAAGAATTATAAGCAAACGAGAAAATACCGTTAATTATTGTGATTTTGAGCTTGAGATATGTAGAACCATTTTCCGCTGCCGGAATAATAGGCTCGCAATTTCTAATTCGTGACCGTGTGAATAATAATTGTAACACGCGCTTCAACTTGATCGTGCTAAGACATCGGATTCCGTAGAAAATCTGCAGGCTCTGAAAAGGTTTACTACCGTTAGTAGCGATCTGCATGAGATGTAACGAATGCTTGCTAATTGTTCGGCGGCAAGCCGTTATTTCGGGAAGCGTTGCAAGTACTTACAAAAATTCAACATCAGGTCGGTCATCTGTGAAAATAGTAATTATTAATCTTTGAAGTTAACATACTCATATCATTTCGTATTAACATACTTATTATTAACGAACCTTACAAATGCTTACATAGGCAATGGCTAAGGAAGTAGGGACAGATGTGTCTGACTGTAAAGAACAAGCGAGAGTGAGTCTCTTAAAAACAAGTGATGAACAAATTACAAAAGTTCAGAGAAGCAGTTCGTTAATTTTCATCGCAGTCACTGATATGCTAAGTCTGCCTTCTCTTGCCATGAAAAGTCATTGGATTACATATTTTAGATAGCATGGAGGCAAGGAATTTTCTTTATAAAATTACGCGGTGAAAACAAGTGTTCCTTTCACTGCAAGGAGCCTGTATGTAGGAAATGTATTTCACATTGAAAGTCACTTGCTATACGTTTCACGTTATGATTTAGATATAACACGGAGAATTATATTTTTTTGTCTACGTCGTTTTAGAATTAGGTAGTAAGTTTGTTAACCTGTATTCGTGTTTCCTTCGCTCTCATTTTAGTTCGACTTAGTCGCCTTACACTTGTCACACAACAGATTCAAACATTTCAATTGATTTTGGCCTGTTCACTTAACATCTAACAGAAAATTACAAAAAAATTTTATTGAATGTTGTTCTAGAAAGAAAATTAAGGAACAGTTACCTAACCATTTCTTTGAGGTAAAATGTAGTTCATTGATAGTGGACTGTGGTGATGTTCGTGGTAGACGTGAGGTCAGATGTGATGAATCGCAGGTACAGTGATGAAACGGCCAAGGTTTCATTGGCTGAACCAAGGAGCTCCAGGAAAGTCTTTCACGACAATCGGGTAAAGTACTTCCTGGCCGCCTTGGATAGGAATCCAGGGAGCTGTATCGCTGCCCAGAATTAGTGGTTTACGTAGAGATGACATAGAAGTAGGAGTTAGGGTGACTGGCCATGCCAGTTACTTGAGCGTGCAATAACATAAGTAATCCTAGTGAATTACTTGTTCGGTCTTTAATGATATTAGGCATTAAATTTTACTGGTGATATGTAGATTGATTTACAGAAGAATCGAAAGACTGTTATAAGCCGGAAGATGAGTTTGGATTCCAGAGAAATGTAGGAACACCTGAGGCAATACTGGTTCTACGACTTCTCATAGAAGATAGGTTAAGGAAAGGCAAAACTATGTTTATAGCATTTGTAGTCTCAGAGAAAGACTTTGACAATGTTGACTGGAAAACTCTCTTTCAGATTCTAAACCTGGCAAGGGTAAAATACAGGGAGCGAAAGGCTATTTACAATTTGTACAGAAACCAGATAGCCGTTATAAGTGTCGAAGGGCACGAAAACGAAGCAGTGGTTGAGAAGGGACTGAGACAGGGTTGCATCCTATCCCCGATGTTATTCAATCTGTATATGGAGCAAGCAGTAAAGGAAACAAAAGAAAAGTTTGGAGTACGAATTAAAGTCCTGAAATAAAAAACTTTGAGATTTGCCGATGACATTCTTATTCTGTCAGACAGAGCAAAGGACCTGGAAGAGCAGTTAAATGGAATGAACAGTATCTTGAAACGAGGATATAAGATGAACATCAACAAAAGCAAAACCAAGATAATGGAATGTAGTCGAATTAAATCAGGTGATGCTAAGGAAATTAGATAAGGAAATGAGACACTTAAAGTGGTAAATGAGTTTTACTATTTGGGCAACAAAATAACTGATGATGGTCGAAGTAGAGACGATATAAAATGTAGAGTGGCAATGACAAGAAAAGCGCTTCTGAAGAAAAGAAATTTATTAACATGAATGTAGATTTAAGTGTCAGGAAGCCTATCCTGAAAGTATTTGTATGGAGTCTTGCCACGTATGGAAGTGAAACATGGACGATAAGCAGTTTAGGCAAGAAGAGAATAGAAGCTTTTGAAATGTGGTGCTACAGAATAATGCTGAATATTAGATGGGTAGATCGCGAACTAATGAGGAGGTACTGAATAGAATTGGGGAGAAGACAAATTTGTGGTACAACCTGACTAGAAGAAGGGGTCGTTTAGTAGGACACATTATGGGGCATCAAGGGATTATCAGTTTAATGCTGCAGGAAAGCGTGGGAGGTAAAAATCGTAGAGGAAGACCAAGAGGTGAATACAGTAAGCAGATTAAGAAGGATGTAGGTTGCAGTAATTACTCGGAGATGAAGAGGCTTGCACAGGATAAAGTAGCATACAGAACTGCAGCAAACCAGTCATTGGACTGAAGATTAACAACAACATGTTATTCTCGTGAGAGCAATAGATGTCGTGTTACCATTAGATAACTTAATGGTCGCAAACTTTACATACTTGTTTGCAAAGCGCATTACGTACCTCTTGAATTAATTAATTCAATCTATAGCAGCTTAATAGAAAATAGCAGTTACAGATGCTACAGGTGGCATCGCCTTTATACGTCATCTCGTAGACTGAGAAGTTATCTTCATTCACGCACTTAAATTTCAAGAACGCGGACTCCATGTCCAAGGCAGCCGCGCGGGAATAGCCGAGCGGTCTGGGCGCTGCAGTCATGGACTGTGCGGCTGGTCCCGGTGGAGGTTCGAGTCCTCCCTCGGGCATGGGTGTGTGTGTTTGTCCTTAGGAAAAATTAGGTTACGTAGTGAGTAAGCTTAGGGACTGATGACCTTAGCAGTTAAGTCCCATAAGATTTCACACATTTGAACATTTTCCATGTCCAAGGCACCGCCGACAATGACAGGTAAACCGCCGCAGCGGCCGGTTCGTTGCTCACGTTACCAGCTGCAGTGTCGCCAACTCAGCCGATTTTCGGATGATTCTGGCAGTTTTGTGTTTCTTAAAGTCGAAAAACATTGCTTTCAGCTGACAGCCGAAAACCTGTCACATTTCTTGTACTGATTTATTTTAATAAACTAAATACTTTAATTAATCAAATCAGTTCACATTGTTATTAAAATATTAACACTTAAACAAGAAATTCCATTGAGTTAATAATGAAATTAATATTCTGGGCGGACTTATAGAATAAACAGCTTAATACATTGTTTAACAATCATTATTCTTATTATTACTGCGTACAGCGTAACATCTGACTCGATGACAGACTACTGCGGGACCACAGTGGGTTGCTAGAATAATCACTCTTGATACAGTACACTCTGAAGTGTTATTACAGCCATTATTATTATCAACAATACACTGGCAGCGGTCTCTAAATCGTTTCCAGTGCATTTATTTAAATCTTTTCACTCTGAATAAGAAGTTAGTTTTCTTAGACATGTGTACGTTTTGCAAAAAAATGTCGAAGAAACATACACGCAGCATTTTGGAGAAGAATGATTAAAAGATGAAGAGTTAAAAGGCTGGATTCAAAAGGTGCTGACAGATAAAAAATGGTGCGTTGTCCTTTTTGTCAGTGCCTTCTGAACACTGTAAGTATTTGGGACTGAGTGAGCATTCTAAATCCGACAAGCATCTGAAAGCGGCTAAGCCATTTTCTCGTGCTGGGCAGTCTACATCGAATTTTCAGCCCAAAATTCCATAAGTGACGACACTTACAGTTGAGGCCAGAATGAAATTATTTGTGAGAATGCGTTGTGCGGTACAGTTTTTATCATCTCAGCGAGCTTAACAAATGGTGTTTCTAAATAACTGATCTGAAAAAACATCGCACGAAATACACTGAAATGATAGAAATGTAATATATCTAAACTTTAAAGTTTTGTTAAAAATGATGTTGGCGATAGTTTGTATAGTGTACTTGTGGACGACAGCACCGTCATTACTACACTGCTGGCCATTAAAATTGCTACACCAAGACGAAATGCAGATGATAAAAGGGTATTCATTGGACAAATATATTATACTAGAACTGACATGTGATTACATTTTCACGCAATTTGAGTGCATAGATCCTGAGAAATGAGTACCCAGAACAACCACCTCTGGACGTAATAACGGCCTTGATACGCTTGGGCATTGAGTCAAACAGAGCTTGGATGGCGTGTACAGGTACAGCTGACGGTGCAGCTTCAACACGATACCACAGTTCATCAAGAGTAGTGACAGGCATATTGTGGCGAGCCAGTTGCTCGGTCGCCATTGACCAGACGTTTTCAGTTGGTGAGAGATCTGGAGAATGTGCTGGCGAGGGCAGCAGTCGAACATTTTCTGTATCCAGAAAGGCAGTACAGGACCTGCAACATGCGGTCGTGTATTATCCTGCCGAAATGTAGGGTTTCGCAGGGATCGAATGAAGGGTAGAGCCACGGGTCGTAACACATCTGAAATGTAACGTCCACTGTTCAAAGTGCCGTCAATGCGATCATGAGGTGACCGAGACGTGTAACCAATGGCACCCCATGCCATCAAGCCGGGTGATACGTCAGTATGGCGATGACGAATACACGCTTCCAATGTGTGTTCACCACGATGTTACCAAACACGGATGCGACCATCATGATGCTGTAAACAGAACCTGGAGTCATCGGAAAAAATGAAGTTTTGCCATTCGTGCACCCAGGTTCGTCGTTGAGTACACCATCGCAGGCGCTCCTGCCTGTGATGCAGTGTCAATGGTAATCGCAGCCATGGTCTCCGAGCTGATAGTCTATGCTGCTGCAAACGTCGTCGAACTGTTCGTGCAGATGGTTGTTGTCTTGTAAATGTCCCCATTTGTTGGCTCAGGGATCGAGACGTGGCTGCACGATCCGATACAGCCATGCGGATAAGATGCCTGTCATCTCGACTGCTAGTGATACGAGGCCGTTGGGATCCAGCACGGCGTTCCGTATTACCCTCCTGAACCCACCGATTCCATATTCTGCTAACAGTCATAGGATCTCGATTAACGCGAGCAGCAATGTCGCGATCCAATAAACCACAATCGGGATAGGCTACAATCCGACCTTTATCAAAGTCGGAAACGTGATGGTACGCATTTCTCCTCCTTACACGAGGCATCACAACAACGTTTCACCAGGCAACGCTGGTCAACAGCTGTTTGTGTATGAGAAATCGGTTGGAAACTTTCCTCATGTCAGCACGTTGTAGGTGTCGCCACCGGCGCCAGCCTTGTGTGAATGCTCTGAAATGCTAATCATTTGCAAATCACAACGTCTTCTTCCTGTCGCTTAAATTTCGCGTCTGTAGCACGTCATCTTCGTGGTGTAGCAATTTTAATGGCCAGTAGTGTATTATGAAACAGCTAAGTGTTTGTATTTTGTACTTCTCAGAAAGCAAAGAACATATAGTTTCAACGTTTTCGAAACTGTTAGAGGTAGATTCACGTGACGCAAAAACAACTGTTGATGAATCGAAGGCTTATATTAGCTGCCTTGAACTCAAATGTGTGTGAAATCTTATGGGACTTAACTGCTAAGGTCATCAGTCCCTAAGCTTACACACTACTTAACCTAAATTATCCTAAGGACAAACACACACACCCATGCCCGAAGGAGGACTCCAACCTCCTCTGGGACCAGCCGCACAGTCCATGACTGCAGCGCCTCAGGCCTCTCGGCTAATCCCGCGCAGCTGTCTTTGAACTGAATTTGGAGTAAATGCATGGTAGGCACAGGTAACACATGTGTTATGGTAGGGAAAGCAGCAGAATTTATGCTCTCCATAGGCAACAAATTTCATATTTAATCCTAATATGATGTTCTTTTCATTAGATCCAGTTGGCCTTTTCTCACTCTTGTAAGGGAGAATTACCGACCTATTTTTTTCAAAAACACACCACTGCTTTCACCGCTCTTCAATAAGGCAAAAGGCCTGCAATGATCTGTATAATACACTTTATGATGACGATCTCATGCAGATACTACAAAGCGCCGGTAGACGATGGATCTCAAGTGAGCGTGTCAGTGGGAATCTCTAACAGAGCACTTCAGAGAAGACTCGGTGAATGAAAAGTACTACACTTCTCAGATACTATATAAAATGTATAAAGACAATGAGACGAAATTATAGTGCGAGAGTGCAACGTAGTTAATAAGGCGCTCCAGTCTAGATCTACTGACTCACGAAGTTGTTGCAAGATCTCACTGCTTTAATCAGAACACTTGTTCAAATGGTAATCGTAAGAGGGTGTCAAGAGGATCTACTTTTTGCAAATGTTAAGGATTTTCCTCTTCCCAAGCCACATTTGGTTTCCGCTTTTGAGATGGTTCAAATGGTTCTGAGCACTATGGGACTTAACATCTGTGGTCATCAGTCCCCTTCGACTTATCCCTTCGATATTCAGTTGACAGATGCGCAGAGATGGTCCAATTCTACGAGCTTGTGGGTCCTGGATAGGACCGCACGTGTCCTTCGTCATTCTTTGACCGAGAGGTCTTTTCAGACAGTTCGGTCTCATCTTATCGTTGTTGCTTTCTTAGCACCACCCAGGGGTCACGTGTAGGGTATTTAAAGGTTATACCTACGGACGTGAAGCACACTAAGAAGATAGACGTGCAACTCAATCAGGCAATGCGATTAATCACAGGATGTATTCGGAGCACAAACACGCTGTGGCTGCCGGTTCTAAGCAATATCCCACCTCCAGCCCTAAGAAGATCAGAAGCTCTCCTAAAGACGTGGAAAAACATTCAGCAGAACCCCCAGCTCCCCATCCATCAAGATATTGTACAAGGAACACACCAACGCTTGAAATCGAGGAAACCACCATGGCGCACAGCACTCGACCTTGAAGGATCTGCTTTCAACATTAACAGTTCATGGAAACTCCAGTGGGATCAGTCTTCAGTAGCCAATAAACATCTAGTCGAGGACCCTTCCAAGCAGACGCAAGGATTTGATCTTCCAAGGCGTCAGTGGAGGATCATTAACCGCATTCGAACTGGACAAGGCAGATGTGGCTATCTACTGCACAAATGGGGATGGGTTGGCTCTGCAAATTGTGACTGTGGTGCCCCCTCACAGACGATTCATCACATTGTTGCTGACTGCCCTCATCGTACTTTCAGAGGAACTTTAATGGACATTCATCGTACATCGGATGAAGCAGTCAAGTGGATTGAAGAACTAGATATAGAGCTGTAAAATTGTACGAACTTGTGATTGTACATTTTAGTCCTGAAAATATTGTATATGTATATAAATGTAAATCAATGTACACATCATACGATAAATAAATAAATAAATCAGTCCCCTAGAACTTAGAACTACTTAAACCTAACTAACCTAAGGACATCACATACATCCATGCCCGAGGCAAGATTCGAACCTGCGACCGTAGCGGTCACGCGGTTCCAGACTGAATCGCCTAGAACCTCACGGTCCCACCGGCCAGCTCCGCTTTTGAGACGCAAATAGGAATTTGCGTACCTGCGGTAGAATGACTGTGGCCACTGAAATGGAAAGTCGGGTAATTTGCGCTAATTTTATCGTACGCCTTGTCAGTGAACTCCAGTCCAGTCTCCCGAAGAGTGTAGAGGTGCTGCGCAGGGCATTTTCTATAGCACCATAAAACTGTTTAAGAAGCATTAGTTTCGGAAATAGTTATCAGACTGGCCATCCTGTCTGACGTAGAACACCAGTAACAGAAAATCGGGAGAATGTGACAGAGACGGTGCTCTGACGTATCAAAATATGAGCTTGCAAGTAAACAGAAGCCTTTTAGGCTCTGAGCACTATGGGACTCAACTGCTGTGGTCATCAGTCCCCTAGAACTTAGAACTACTTAAACCTAACTAACCTAAGGACATCACACACACCCATGCCCGAGGCAGGATTCGAACCTGCGACCGTAGCAGCAGCGCGGCTCCGGACTGGAGCGCCTAGAACCGCACCGCCACCGCGGCCGGCAGAAGCCTTTTAGTAAATGCGGCAATTTGGCTATGACACTTCTAGTGCTGCTTTGAACAAATACAAAAGCAGGGAGGTGCTTTAGCGAAAAGAATATTGCCAAAAGATCGTACACGAACAGGATGTGGAAGGCCATGCTCAGTTCCATTCTGGCGATTCGTGTTGGCGTTTGGCGCCTCAGAATGTAAATATTCCTAAATGTAAATATTCCTGAATTCCAATGAAGAACAACTGCCAAGATGAGAAACATAAAAGTAGATATCCTCGGTGTAGCAAAGCAGCTTAAATCACTTAATAAAGGCAAGACCTCCGGTACAAATTGTATACCAGTCAGGTTCCTTTCAGAGTATGCTGATGCAATAGCTCCATATTTAGCATTTATATACAACCGCTCGCTCACAGAAAGTTCCGTACCTAAAGACTGGAAAATTGCTCAAGTCACACCAATATCCAAAAACGGAAATACGAGTAATCCTCTGAATTACAGGCCCATATTACTAACGTGGATTTACAGTAGGGTTTTGGAACATATACTGTGTTCGAACATTATGAATTACCTCGAAGAAAAAGATTTATTGATACACAGTCAGCACGGATTCAGGAAACATCGTTCTTCGGAAACACAACTAGCACTTTATACTCGTGAAGTAATAAGTGCTATCGACAGGGGATGTCAAATTGATTCCAAATTTTTAGATTTCCAGAAGGCTTTCGACACCTTTCTTCACGAGCGAGTTCTAACCAAACTGCGTGTCTATGGAATGTCGACTCAGTTGTGCGACTGGATTCGTTATTTCCTGTCGGAAAGGTCACAGTTCGTAGTAACAGACGGAAAGTCATCGAGTAAAATAGAAGTAATATCCGGCGTTCTCCAAGGAAGTGTTATAGGCCCTTTATTGTTCTTGATCTGTATTAACGACATAGAAGACACTCTGAGTAGCCCTGTTAGATTGTTTGAAGATGATGCTCTCACTTACCGTCTTGTAAAGTCATCAGATGACCAAAACGAATTGCAAAGTGATGTAGATAAGATATCTGTATGGTGTGAAAAGTGGCAATTGACCCTGTATAAAGAAAAGTGTGAAGTTATTCACATGAGTACTAAAAGAAATCTGCTAAATTTGGATTACCCAACAAGTCACACAAATTTGAAGGCTGTAAATTCAACTAAATACTTAGGGATTACAATTACAAATAACCTAAATTAGAACGATCACATAAATAATGTTGTGGGTAGAGCAAACCAAAGACTGCGATTCATTGGCAGAACACTTAGAAGGTGTAACAGGTCTATTACAGAGACTGCTTACACCACGCTTGTCCGCCCTATTCTGGAGTATTGTTGTGCGGTGTGGGATCCGCATCACGTGGGACTGACGCATGACATCGAAGAAGTTCAAAGAAGGGCGGCTCGTTTTGTACTATTGCGAATTAGGGGAGATAGTGCCACAAACATGATACGTGAATTGGAATGGCAATCATTAAAACAAAGGCGTTTCTCGTTGCGACGGGATCTTCTCATGAAATTTCAATCAGCAGTTTTCTCCTCCGATTGCGAAAACATTCTGTTGGCTCCTACCTACATAGGGAGAAATGATCATCACATTAAAATAAGAGAAATCAGGGCTCGCACAGAAAAATTTAATTGCTCGCTTTTCCAGCGCGTCGTTCGAGAGTGGAACGGTAGAGAGGCAGCTTGGAGATGGTTCATTGAACCCTCTGCCAGGCGCTTTATTGTGAGTAGCAGAGTAATCACGTAGATGTAGATGTAGACCATCATGAGTCCTCTCCATCTTGCCATGTTTCTATAGTGCTTTACATACATGTATCTAGGTCCCACCCACGAGAAATCCCATTAGAATACAGTTACTGGCATGTCTAAAGCCTTAACATTTCACTACAGCAATTTGCACATTTGCATTCTCACTTTACGGAAATACTAATTTTTTACAGGTTGTGTCCTCGTCAATTGTTGCTAACAGAGCAAAGTCACTCAGTAACGTTTGGCGTCACTGACCAGATGGTCACGATCGCTTTAGTCATACTATGAACGCCGTTGGCAAAGCTGCAGCCTTTCAGGATATTCTGAATGGTAGAATAATAGACCTTGGACAGCAGACTGCAATTCAAAAACTACGAAATCGCAGTACTGTCTTGTAGCTTTTCTGCATACAGCAGACGATAGACATGAACTCCAACGAGAATGTCGAAACTCAGAAACATCTCAACGAGAGAGTTCAAGGAGGGAAGTGCTCCCAAGATCATTGCATACTACGTGATAGAGGAGAAATCCCAGCCAGAAAAGCGAAGTTCAGAATCGTGTTCTAACTTCGCTAAAATACGAGTTCACCTGAGAGCAAAACGCAACAAGAGCTGAAGCGAAATACGTCCTTTCCCCACGACCTTGCAGATGGAAGACACTTTATCAAACCTGCTGGCTCTCCAGCAAACCTCAGATTTCCTCCACCCTAAATGCGGGCGGCGAATCGTAATCATAGAATCCCTTGTACATTCTCCCTCTCTGTTCATTCTTCCGACCGCTGAGCAACGTCCGACTTTTGTCTGGTTTTTGGCGTCGAAAATTCTAGAATTTATCCCTATTTTGTCGTCTAAACAAAATTAGAAATTTGTGGTGAGTTCTATGGAACCAAACCGCTGAGGGCATCGTTCCCTAAGCTTACACACTACTTAATCTAACTTAAACTAACTTACGCTAAGGACAACACACATACCCATGCCCGAGGGAGGACTCGAACCACCGACGGGGAGAGCCGCCCGAACCGTGACAAGGTGCCATAGACCGAACGGCTACCCCGCGCGGCTAAACAAAATTCTACCACTCGGACACCACTTAGTGAAAAATTCGAGGGAAGCAACCTGCCGTACGTGACTGCCGAGCTAACGGCTGCTGGAGCCTCAGTGTCGCTTAGGACAATCCAAACTTCCTCTGTGTTCCTCAACAAGATTTCCAGAAGCGACAGCAAAGGCGCCGACCGGGCTTAGGTGCACATTATTGCCACGCTCTCGCAGTCCAGTCTACGAGGTTGCGGACCGCTCTAACATGAAAGGACCGTGGGCCGCCCCGCGTGTCCCAGTGAGAACTCCCGTGGCAAGCTGGACTCAGCCGTTGAAAGCTGTGCCGCCGCATCCCCACACTATTTGCCGCTTCCGGACTGGCGACGACTGCCCACACACACATACACACACCGTGAGACCTATGTTCCGTTTGTCTCTCTTATTCCATTGAGCTCACAGTCTTCGATAATAAAATCAATCACCCGCCAAGCAATGAATGGATGGAAAAGTGTACCTGACGATGTCAGTCACATTCAAATGTCCTCATAAACGATGCGGAACCTATCAAATATTTCCTAATTACAGTTTAATCACGTGGCAAGGAGTGGCAATTGAATCATTGCAAGGTGTAAAATACTACCACCTTACAACACTTACAAACATACATGCACATGGTGACCCATAAGATAAATAAAAGAAAATTCAGTCCAATATTTTAGTAATATTCTTCATCCTACCCTTAATGGTAATACAATTATTGTCGTCCATGGGCTCACTCATCACTGTGTGCTTAACAAATTTTACTCAGTTTCCGAAACAGCAGACAATTAGTTAAGTCATTTTGATAATACATTATGGTTACATCATTTGATCATTTTGTGATCGTAAAAGTCTTTACTGCACGAATTTCATTAGAAATCTTCACTATTTACACTCACTTGAGCGTAATTATTGGTCACTTTATATACCTACGTTCCAGACGTCGTACAATGCTTATAGCATTTTTGCTCATTAGGCTTAAAATCACAGAACAGAAAATTTATTCTGTAATGCAGACGGAGAACTTACTGGCCCAGCTTCACGTACATGATGGTTGAATAGAATTCGCAAATTATAGGCTGCCACATCTACATTAGATCTTAGCTACAGGTGACAGACAGGCTTACAATATGATCTTTTGCCTAAACTTTACTATTAATAACACTTAGTCCTCACCATCATCATCATCAGTGTTCTGCCTAAAGGCAGGTTTTCACATGGTAGTTCTCCAGGCTGTCCGGTCTTCTGCCATCCTCTGCAGGTCTGCATAATTTCCTCTTCCCTTTATGTCGTCTATCACCTTGTATCTCCTTCTTCCTCTCAGTCTTCTACCACAAACCAATCCTTCCAAAGCATCTACTAGCAAGCACTCCCTTCTCAATGAATGTCCAAACCAGTTCTTTTTCCTTTCTCTCACAACCTTCAGCAGACATCTTCTCTCACCAACCCTTTCCAATACTCTTTCATTACTCATTCTTTCCATCCAGATTATTCTCTCCATTCTCCTCCACATCCACATCTCAAATGCTTCTAACCTTTTTTCATCCTCTCGTCTCAGTGTCCATGTTTCTGCTCCGTATAGTGCCACACTCCAGACAAAACATTTGCCAAGCCTTTTCCTTAGTCCTTTATCTAATTTGCCACATAAGAGTCTCCTATTTCTGTTGAATGCCTCCTTTGCTAAGGCAATTCGAGTTTTCACCTCCTGGTGACATCTCAAGTCTTCAGTTATTGTGCTTCCGAGATATTTAAATTGACTTACTTGGCTAATGGTAGATTGTCCTATTTTAATATTGGACAGTCTGCGTCTTGTACTGGTGACCATACTCTTTGTTTTTGCTGTGTTTATTTGCATCCCATATTCCACACAAGCTTCATTCAGATCTTTGACCATGTTATTCACTGTCCGCTCGCTTTCTCCCACTAATACCATGTCATCAGCAAATCTTATAAAATTTGCTGACTTAGTGCTATAGCAGATTATTTTGTGAGGACATAGCATTTGGCTGGCTATTCATGTGACATGTGAAGTTTTTACATACACTCGCTTACTTATTATACAAAACACTTCCATACCTTGTACAGGGCCTTTAATTTTTTGTTTGCTCTTACCCAATAGGCATATGACCAAACTGCTTTTACTTACATACTAAATGGGTCGTGTCCAATGACTCCAATTACTTTAATCAATACTTAAGGTTGTAGTGGTCATACTACTCAAACATTCTCCTCTGACACATCAAGTGCATGTTTTCACGTAATCAGATGACTAGTTGTCTATGTCCTAGCTCCTGTTGCTACACCCACCAATAAAATTTGTATGTGGAGCAGATGTACTTTCTGACGTACTTCCAACCAAATACGGGCACTTCCCCTCCAAAAACTAAAACTTGTGGTAATTTAAATTATCAATTTTTTAACATTATTAACTGAGCATGAAATTATATTTACTGTAATTAGCACAACAGTATAACAGAAGCCTGTACTAATCCTATTTTACTGGTTCTGTCAATATATGCTTTCAGCTACTGAAATGTCTCTTCAAGTCAGGATTTTCCTCGCAGTTGGTTATGCCAATAGGTAACTATGTTTGTGGGAAACTTAGATTATCTAGAATTGCTAGTATATAGTAATTGCCATTTGTTATCCTTTTTTAAACAACAGTGAAGGTTTATAGTGGGGTTTCAACATTACACTCTCACTTACATAGTATACCTGCATTCTGCCTAGTCTTTATTCACACTGCTCCTTTCGCAAATTAGCGTTTTCCATGATAGTTTTCAACACTTGTTTTGTCTTTTTTACCACATTTCTCCGTTCATGCCATATGTGGAATAGTGCTCAGCCACCCATTCTTTTATTTTCCTCCTCTTCAAAAAATTTGCTGGAGTGTGGGAGGTGGAGTACATAGGAAGATTATTCATTATTTGGAGTTGCTAGTCTCCCATCGGGCGCCTCCCCGGGTAGAAGATAGGGGAAGCTCACCAGATATGGTGGGTACCAGGGAAATACAATACCTTTTGTGGACCATAACTAGCAGCTGCTGCCTTGTAGCGTGATATTGTCTTATCAAAAGGCTAAAGAAAGAAAACCTTGAGAATAAGTTACCCAGTCCCTGAGGTTGGGGGCTGTGCAGTGTGCCAGCTCATTACTCACATGAAAAAATTAAAATGCTAAAAAACATAACATGCCCCAGAAAGAGAGGAATCTTTGATGACTAACTTGCAAAGAGAAAAGGAAAATGATATTTGGATGCTGGAATGCGCAGGGTGTCTCCACAAAATTGAATACATTACCAAACAGAACTTGACAGGTTCAAAATAGATGTTGCCATGCTCTCTGAGACCTAGAGGAAAGGCAAAGGAGAAGAACTTGGTAGTTATGTAGGTAAGTGGAGTAGGGTGTCCAAAGTGGTAAGAGACAAAGCAGGAGTCTCCATTATGATAAAGTAAATATGGAAAAAGAGAATCACAAGTTGTAAATTTATTAATGAACGTATTGTTACGCTGGAACTGACTCTGTTTGCTGTGGAAGTTGTAATTATTGTGTACCGACAAATGATACGAGAGACCAGGAGAAATATGCTTTTTGGACAATCCTTATCGAGACTACAGCAAAAAACCCAAGGAGGAAGCAACTAATTCTCATGAGAGATACGAATAGAAGAGTAGGAATTAGAGAATCATGTACAATAGTGTGCAGACATGGAGAGATGAATATAATGACAATGGAGAACGACTGATTGAAATTTGTGAAAAGTTTGTCCAAAAATTGCCAACACATTTTTAAATACAAGGATATTCATAAATATACTTGGCAAGAGAATACTAGAAAACTTCATTGTATAATAGATTATGTTATCATTAGACAGACAAGTAGTTTCAATGCAGCAGATGTTAGATCTTATAGAGGAGTCCAGTGTGGATCAGACCATTAACTAGTAAACATGAAGAGTCTTTGGCCATGGAAGAATGCAAAGAACGATACTAACAACACTAAAATGAGTTGTGCCGAGAAAGCTCAAAATCTACACTTCAATGTAACGTCTCTGTTAGATTCGTTTCATATTATTTAACTTGTATTTCGTGCAGTCATGCACAGTTATTTGTAACTTAGTTTTGTACTTCGTCTTTGCCCCCATCATTGGTACCTAATTACATTAAAGTATTAATATTCCAGTAAGCATCTAATCCTATGTACATTACCTACATTTTCTGGTCCCAAATTTCCATTCTCTCTTTATCATCTGTATGAATGAGTGAGTGAGTGTGTATGTTGAATTTGTCATATATGTGGTAGTAGTACAGCATCTGGCTATCTGCTGCGGTAGCAACAATGTAGTCAATGTAGCTTTCTCAGTCAAGGCAAAGAGATATGCACCCTTTTGGTAGTCATTCGACAGTAGCCAAGTTGGTGGTGGGAAAGAACCCTCAGGTCCCTTCCAGCTATATGGAAGAAGTTCACTGCAGGGAGAGTGTGCTATCAGGACTCTGGACTGTGTATAATAATTAAAAACAAGCTGAAAATAAATTTTCAAATGCAGGTAGAACAATTATTTGCTTGACAGCTGTTAGACTATGCATAGATCATATTTTCACATTATGACAGATTTTAGAGAAACATAAAGAAAAATTAAAAAATACATGGGATTGATTTTCATACTTTCAGAAAAAAGCATGTAATACTGTTCGAAGAAAACTGCTTTGGAGTGCGTTACATAAGGCCAACATAAAGGGTCCTTCAATTAAAATAATTCAAGAAATATGTAAATATAACATGTGAATTGAAACTTGATAATACTGATTCACAGATATTTAGAACAAGCAAAGGTCTGTTACAAGGCTCCCCCATGTCACCAACATTATGTGAGATCTATATAGACATTAATCTTAAGACATGATCTCATAAATGCAATGGGGTGGGGCTAGAAATTAAAGATGGAGTTTATTTAGATCACCTATTATTTGCTGATCATCAACTAGTTACAGTATAAGACGGGGAGGATGAAAATTACATATTCTGACACTCCACTCCTTTTCATTTTTGTCAGGCATCAGCAAAAACACCCTGTGAGTGCATTAGTGTCTCTAGAATCAGTGATTGGGGTCAAGAGTGAATCCTTATTCTAGGACAGAGCACATTGGTGTTTAGCTGTACACAGTTTGTTTAATTTCAGAATTATTGTCAAAGAAGTACATGAATTTACATAGGTTGCGACATGACAGTTGTCAAGATAACGCATTACGTGCTGTTTAACCGAGATACCACTGAACACAACAATATTAAATTTAAATAGAAAGTTCTCTACAATTGAAGTTGGCCAATATTACGACAAATCATCCGATTCCGGTTCTAAGTTCGGTACTATTTAGGATGACAATGAAGTCTACGGAGCATGGTTAGTTTTTGTGACAAGATGAGCAAAAGATTACTCAAGCTTACTCGAGTTCACAGTGGACGCAAGCTGGAGAATCAACGTGTTTATGCATTTGCTAATGGCATTTACCTTAGCTGCGATGAACTGGCGGCTGTAGGGCTGCTCTCGCCATCTGAAAATCCTATAAAAAAGCTAAACTGCAGAAACAGTCCTATGTTTCTCGTTAAGCAAGAAAACATGCACAGTCTCCTAGTCTGGAAATATGGTGATATACACGTACATAGATAGAGCAGCATGTATATTACAATCCCCTCTCAGTTACCGCAAGAACAATTAAATACGTGGCTGTTTCGTTTCTCCGCTGTTGGAGCTCAACGACTCTTCAGCTAATTTCTAGCTGAATGTCAGACAGTGTCCACACAAAATTCCTCTTTTGGCGTCATACAGAGTGTGATGTGCCCTGTTCTACACTTGACATTGGTTCAGAGGAGAGTCCCCAAAGTTTTCGGTCTTGTGTCTTTTGTAGCAAACTCTTCCCCACCTGTGTCCTTTCGTGTTTCACGTCACAGCTTTTTCAGACAAATGGGAGCGTTCCCTTCAGCTTGTGGAAACTACCTCTGCCAATCGCAAAGGGCCTACCTTCAAACTGCGTCGAAATTTCGCTCCTTTCTACTCCTTCCGAGTTTATTACAGCCAATCAGAAATTTTGTACCCGCTACCGACGCCTAAAAGTTACATGCATACATCACGAGCGCATCATGGGCATTTCACGTGATCAAGTGTGTTGCTGGTTTGTTTGTATCCTTCTGGAAATTCCCCAGCCCAGTTTTCTAAAGAATATCTCTGTTGCAGGCAGCACTAGCCTGCTACCTGCTCTCCTTGATGTATCAGCAGGCACGTTCATTGTTCCTTTCGCCATGTGTCACCATCTCCCTTTTAAAAGCATTCCGTTGTACTCGTACCATGATGGCGCAATGCGTCTGCTCCCAAACTAAAACGTTTCCATCACCAGCTTTTTTCACATTTTGCTCATTGACATGCACGATTTGGGTTCGGTCTGTTAATACCATTGAATCGAGTGACATCCCTTTACATTACATACTTTACATTTTAATAGGCAAATCTGCTCATTATCACCAAAGTATGTCAGGTGACATACTCATCTACTTTTTATGACATTTAAAATCTCTCATGTAAGGTGCGAAATTGACATTCATTCCATCTACCACCTTACATTATGTAATCAGTTAGCAGTGGTATACAGAAACTGGGGATTAAAGATTAATTAATCAGAAAACAGCATACTGCAGTAATGATCCAGATGATTTATACATAGCAGGAAAAAGAATTAAGAAGATCAGTACTTTGTTATTTGGGATCCATTTTAGAGATGGATAGAAAATCAGAGATGGAAATTAATAAAAGAATTAGCATTGTAAGGAATGTCATTGGAATGTTTAATTCAGTCTTATGGAACAGAAATGTAATAAATTGAACCAAAATAATCATGTATAAATCAATACTAGAGAGCATAATTATGTATTGACTGAAGACAAGATGGAATATCAAAAATGATCCTGCAATAGAAACCAGAAGAAAGGAGGACAGCCTACGATCACCTGGTTCCAAAATGCTCTATTAACAATGAAAACACTTGGTACAGAAGAAGAAGATACACAAGATGTTAACACTTGGAGGGACATCCTGAGGATATAAATTAAGATCTTGTTGTAACAGATGGTGATCTGTAGGGGGAAAATGGCGCGAAAATGACTCAGGCTGCGCTGGGCTGCTGGGGAGAATAAGGAAGCAGTGCACTCTATTTATTTTTGAACATTTTATTTATCGCACTCATACAAAGAGACATCCTTGAGGCCATCTCACACAGTCCAGAAACCTATAAACAACTTCTAAATAACGCTCTCCAGACACGCAAACAACTCATAATTTTCCCAAATAATTTCATTACACACTTGCAGACTCCTCCGAACTAATGCAGCACAGGGATGTGCAGACATGCTCAATACTCGTAAACTGTTCAAATAACACGTAGCACAGCCTAAAGGACCGCTCTCAAAATACTGCAATAAACATGCACAAGCACCCTCGGCCAATCCCTGTCCAGTAGAGCACACAGACAACCCAAACGAAGGGGCGCGGCTGTCAGCTGTCAAACCATGCACAGGCCCCCGCTCAGGTCCCACAAGCATGAGGCGGCCACATCCCTTTTCATACTTGACACAAGAGAAATTCCTATCGCAATACGTATTCACCTAGACACATGTCTTGGCGCGACCGGCCAGGGACGCGCGTGCTGTCACAGTCGCGACCTGCCACCGAACATAGGTGAAAGTTGGCTGGCCATACTTTCGTGTATACACTCACGCTTATACTGACGTCACTGAATTCCTAGATGCGCTCACACGAGACACCTCCGAGCAGCACATGTCTTTACCGCCAATGTCAGAATAGCACAGGGTGCACTGCTCCTAGCGCGACATGAGACATCCACTGAACCATACTTAACTACTCAGCGTGGCTCTCGCCTCGCCGCGAAACGTCTCCATGGCTACTCGCCATCTAAAACGTTCTCAGTGTTATTCTTACGTCACATGGCTTTGTAAAGAAAAGTAAGCCAAGAAGACCTCTCGGGAATTGTATAGTGTCGCAGAAATAGTTAACGCACGCTTTCTACGTGTCTCAGCTTGTTTGCACGAAAATCCATACCCTAACAGAACATGTTTAAGAAAATAACATACAATTCACTCGTCCCAGCACACCTAACGTGATACCCTTGCTGCACTCAACATACGCAAACGTCCTTAACGCTATGTAGAGGGTCCTGTATCCCAGCACAAACGATATCAATCAACTGAGCATTATGATTCGCTCTTATCGAATTTACCCATACTGCCTATATCGAAGCACTGTCAACATTTTTTTCCTTCTGCAGACAGAGTTTCAGGGGTTATTTTGCACAGATCGCCATATTGCACTGACAATTAAATCATACAATCTACCATACATATCGTCAAATATGGAAAGACTCTTACTATAGGACACATAGTCATCCTCTCTATAGTCAGGCCATAACATAAGCCATAATAACTTTACATTGCAATATATACGCATTACACACATCGTAAGCCACATAAACTTTACAATACAATATATACACATTTCAACACACATGCAATTATATTTTATATCTGTACAGCACCCGAAAAAATTATACTATGCCTACACTCACACAGGCCATATGTTACCATCCACAGCAGGTCACGACTGTGACGGCGTGCATCCCTGGCCGGTCGCGCTAGGACATGTGCCTAGGTGAACATGTATTGCGATAGGAATTTCTCTTGTGTCAAGTATGAAAAGTGATGTGGCCACGTCATGCTTGCAGGACGTGAGCAGCGGCCTGTGCGTCGTTTGACAGCTGACGGCCGCACCCCTTCGTTGGGGTTGTCTGTGCGCTCTACTGGACAGGGTTTGGCGGAGGATGCTTGCATGTGTTGATTGCATTTTGGGAGTGGGCATGTAGGCAGTGCTATGCGTTATTAGGACAGTTTACAAGCTTGTCTATACATCCCCGTGCTGCATTCGTTAGGAGAAGTCTGCAAGTGTGTAATGGAATTATTTGGGAAAATTGCGTGTCTGGAAAGCGTTATTTAGAAGTTGTTTACAGGTCTGTGGACTGTGTGAGATGGCCCGAAGGATGTCTTTTGTATGAGTGTGGTAAATAAAATGTTCAAAAACAAATAGAGTGCACTGCTTCCTTATTCTCCCCACCAGCCCAGCGCAGCCTGCGTCATTTTCGCGCCATTTTCCCCAGTACAGATCACCATCTTGGGTTCTATGACGTAGAATCACATGACTAATGCAGTAGCCAATAGAAGTGCAGCATTCTAGGGGTGGGGGGTGGGGTGCTACATGATGAATGAATGAGCATTGCACTCTTATTGGGAAAATGTGAAAATTATCATTTGATAACTGAGTATGGAGATAGTACATTAATTTATGGAATATAATGAAAATTGAATTGGAATTAAGTACTTAGGTAATTGATAGGTTAGATGCGTGATGTGGGTGTCACATGTGTTCAGTTACATTCGTTAGGGTATTTGCAGATGACTATCTGTGGTACAGATATGAAGGTGCAGGCTGGAGGTTGTGACGTCAGCAGTCACATGCTCGCAGGCCGCAGATGCGAGAGAGATAGAACAGACAATCTTGGGTTACGTAATGGGACTGTGCAGTAGTTGTGTGTCCTAGAGCACATGGTGAAGAAAATGTATGTAGCCATCTTGAATAATGGTACTTGCTTCATGACCCGACATCATGGTAGCGCCCTATGGTGGCGACGATGTGAACTAAGGCAGTTGGGCTCTGGACCTCTTGGTGGACACACTGGGTGGCGCCATCTTGGATAACGGTATTTGCGTCACCACCTGACGACCTGCTAAGTCAGTTGGAGTCCAGACCCAGTGGCAAACACACCTGCTTGAAATTGGTTAAAAATAAAGAAAAGTGCTTTTTTACAACGAATCCTTAGGTGGAGGAATCGACTAAGGTTAGTACAAGTGTCTTTTCTTTCACGCCACCAGCGAAACCACAAGTGACCTATGTTCCCACCAAAATTGAAACCTTCGTAGGAGGAAATGGCGGTCGGGTGACTTACGTTAGTGGAGGTAGGCCAAATGACCTATCTTTTCGCGATTTTCTTTGCTTAGTAGAGATAAGTGTGGTGTGGTGCATTATACTGTTGGAATTTGAACTTTGCACCATTTTTCTGGGGGAGGAGGAAATGACACTTACCTGCCAAAATTCAAACTTCCCACCAAAATCAGCCATCTTGAATGACGACACAGTCGCCATCTTGGATGACGTCTTCGCCGCCATCTTGGATAACGGTACTTTGGGGTTGTACATACTTTGTTCCAATACTCATGACGTATTTAGAAAAGATGCCTTATGAGGCAGAAGGCAGTGTCCATGAAAAGTCATTGTAAACAGCACTCAGAGGTTTTGTAGGTAATGTCAGATGGAGTTCTGTCTTACTAAGCAAGTTTTATTCCACCCAGGGTCGTTGCTTTGTAACTCCTTCGCGTCCTTACAATGCCTAGAAAATGGTGCTTATACTGTGAATCTTTCATCAGCGTAATTTTGACTTCGGGGTTTGTTCTACCAGGTCTTCAAAGTCGGGTAATCCCTGAGGTAATCTTGATAAGGCGTATGCAATAATACCGCCACTTCCTTTTAAGTAAATAATCTCAAAGTCATATGACTGAAGAAACATTGTCCAAGGGGCAAGACGATTGTGTAACACTTTACGTGGCAGTAAGAAACTCAAGTCTCGGTGATCACAGTAAACCTTGAAATGTCTCTCAAACAAATAATAGTTAAATTTTTTAAAAGTCCAGAGAATAGCCAAGGTCTCTAGTTCAGTTTCAGTGTATCTTTATTTGCTCTCGGCTAAGGCCCAACTGGTGAAGCTGATTATCCTTACTTCATCTTTTCCTTCATTGGGTATAAACTGAAAGAGGCATGCCTCCAGCCCAGGACATGAGGCATCAGAGGTAAGGCAAAAGTCTTTCGACATGTCATAATGATAGAATATGTTGGAGTGTGCCAACGCATTCTTTATAGCCTCAAAGTCTTCCTTCCAACGCTCCATCCAGTTCCACGGACTATTCTTCTTATCTAATAAGGCATTATTATTTATTAATTGATGTGGCACAAATCGCCAAAAAAAGAGAACATAACGCTATAAAGGCTTTCAGTTGTCGTTTGTTGTTTGGATATGGGGAGTTCTTAATAGCATCCAATTTCTCAGACTCGGATATTGTACCCTCAAATGAAATTACATTATCTAAAAATTGGATTTTGTTTTGCACAAATTTAGATTTTGATAAATTTGCAGTAATTTCAACACATAAAAATTTCTGCAATACTTTTTCTAACAATTCAGTGTGCTATTTCGAGGTAGGACTGCAATTAGGATGTCATCCATGTACACAGTTATTTTATCCAATAATTTTGCCCAAGCACTGTGTCATGTGCGACTGTGAAGACTTCTGAATTAACATTCAATCCAAAGGGCAACACATGGTATTGGTAACATCTTCCAGCACAGATAAACGCAATATATTTTCTCGAATCTTCCGAGAGCAAAATCTGCCAGTATGAAGATCATGTATCAATGCTAGGTAAATATCTATCACCGAAAAAACATCTATAGTTCTTCTTCCACGTTTTCAGGAGAAGTTCATACCGGAACAATTATGCGGTTAACATCCCTTGCGTTGAGTACGGGGCAGACTTCCCCATCGGGATTGGCCGCAGCAAGAAGCGAACTACCATAGGGTGAGGAAGAAGACTCGATGACCACCACTCCAACGTACTCCGTATTTCTTGAATGACAACATCTAGCTTAGACCACAGAATTGGACAGGGGCTTTTACAAAAAGTTTCAT
Source organism: Schistocerca nitens (assembly GCF_023898315.1). Taxonomy (NCBI): domain Eukaryota; kingdom Metazoa; phylum Arthropoda; class Insecta; order Orthoptera; family Acrididae; genus Schistocerca; species Schistocerca nitens. The sequence goes on from NC_064614.1 coordinate 433,247,213, forward strand.
ACCTCAGTGCTGTATTCATAAGTTTTAATACGCCTGGGTTCTTCTAAAGTACTTTCACAGTAAATCTTTCAACTGCTTCTACTGCTGGACAGACTTTAAGACTTTGCCTAGAACTAATTTTTCATCACAAAATTCGAAGTACTCTGACGAAACGAATCATCAACCAGTAATTGTTTCGTTTTGACAAGCTGTAATCGAATGTTTTGACAATACTTACGGCGAAAAGAAATTTTGATTAAATCCACAGCGACCTCCTTCTCATCAACACGGAGATAGCATTTACCATTATTACCAAGCAGGGACCCTTTCCTTTCCATGCAATCACAGAGTGTCGTAAAATATGAAAACTAATTAAATATTTACTGCCAGTTTTGCTTGTTTGCTAAGGATCAGTTTCAGCGCAAATTTTACTGCCTCAGTAACTGTTCATTATTGTATTGCATAATCGAGTCTTAACAAATTTGTGGTTTTGAGTATTAAGTTCACTCACTTAAGGTAACGTAAAAGTTCATTGGCAAAACTAATAACTAAAGATACAGCAAATATTAAGAGTGTGCAATTTCACTTATTCTGTATTTACTTGATCGAGTTAATTCTGTTGGCTTGGTAAGTAACTTGTTGCTCTTATGTTAATAGTAAATTAAGTTGCTCATTCGCTTGAATTAAATTCAATTCAGCTGTTCGATAATTAAAAATAAATTGCTTGCTTTTTCCAAATTTTGCATTACGTTCTGCTGGGATTTGTAGCCGCCCACCGTCGATCTGCTGTCGTCGACTTATCTGAGATAATATATTGATGTTGTTATCTACTGCATACGTCCGACTTTTCTTTATATCTACACATCACATGTAGCAGCCACAAATATCGTCACTGTAACGGCGACTAAATTTCGGGTTTCCATAATAATAATTAATGTTGACTTTTTGCACAGTCGATCACCCTTCATTTGTTGCTGCGTTACCGAAGACAACAGTTAAAAACGTCTTTGGATGTTAGTTATTATTTCAACTTACTATTTCCGACGTTACTACTTACCCCCACTGTTTCTGATTCTGTATTATTTCTGTCCGATTGAAAATGAAATGTTAAATAGCTTTTAAGTCACAATTTACGCTTCGTAATATTTCATAATCGAACCTTCTGTCATTCAGAGATATAGCTTTCAGCTTGCCTATGATTTTCGTTGACTAATACACACGCTATTATGGAAATCAGTTTAGTTTTTTATTAACAACATTTAATAATAATTAAATGACCGTGAATGATTGCGTTTTGTGTATAGAGAAAAGGAGGCTTGACCCTACAACTACTCTCAGCAGTTACGGCAACTTATAGTTCGTCACTTAATGATATTACAGCAAGGACTATGGGCCATTGCTATACTTAGATACAGTCATTCAAACTTAATACCATTTTACATTCACAAAGCTAAGTGTCCAATTCCGTTCTTATATTCAATTTAACGTTCCTTCGTGTAGTCCACGGATCCTATTATCGGTTACTCTGCATGAAACAAAGTTTAATACTGGGCACTACTTTTTCTTGGGCACACAATTCCTCAGATATTCTTAGTCCGCAACCTTATGGGAAAGATCTACCTAGATCTCAGTATAAGTTTCAACTTAAGTCAGTCCCGTATGAATTAACTATAGTCACTTTTCTTGCAGTTTAACAGAATTGGCCTGATCCCTTCCACAGCATATCACACGGAAATGCCAGCTATAACGCACGTCGCAGCTACGTAGACGTAGACGAGTGCAGAAAACAAGACAAGAGAACTAAAAATACCCATGCATGGTTTATATAGTAGAATTCAGAAACAAAAGTAGCCGCGTTGAACCCTTTTTGATTCCCCTGAGGCGCTACTTTGCTGCGGGCTTTATTCAGACGAGAGATTGTTGTGGTCTTCAGTCCTGAGACTGGTTTGATGCAGCTTTCCATGCTACTCTATCCTGTGCAAGCTTCTTCATCTCCCAGTACCTACTGCAGCCTACATCCTTCTGAATCTGTTTAGTGTATTCATCTCTTGGTCGCCCTCTTCGATTTTTACCCTCCACGCTGCCCTCCAGTACCAAATTGGTGATCCCTCGATGTCTCAGAACATGTCCTACCAACCGATCCCTTCTTCTAGTCAAGTTGTGCCACAATCTCCTCTTCTCCCCAATTCTATTCAATACCTCCTCATTAGTTATTTGATCTACCCATCTAATCTTCAGTATTCTTCTGTAGTACCACATTTCGAAAGCTTCTATTCTTTTCTTGTCTAAACTATTTATCGTCCACGTTTCACTTCCATACATGGCTACACTCCATACAAATACTTTCAGAAACGACTTCCTGACATTTAAATCTATACTCGATGTTAACAAATTTCTCATCAGAAACGCTTTCCTTGCCATTGCCAGTCTACTTCGACATCATCAGTTACTTTGCTCCCGAAATAGCAAAACTCCTTTACTACTTTAGTGTCTCATTTCATAATCTAATTCCCTCAGCATCACCCGATTTAATGAGACTACATTCCATTATCCTTGTTTTGCTTTTGTTGATGTTTATCTTATATCCTCCTTTCAACATACTGTCCATTCCGTTCAGCTGCTCTTCCAGGTCCTTTTCTGTCTCTGACAGAATTACAATGCCATCGGCGAACCTAAAAGTTTTTATTTCTTCTCCGTGGGTTTTAATTCCTACTCCGAAATTTTCTGTTGTTTCCTTTACTGCTTGCGCAATATTCAGATTGAATAACATCGGGGAGAGGCTACAACTCTGTCTCACTCCCTTCCCAACCACTGCTTCCCTTTCATGCCCCTCTCTTATAACTGCCATCTGGTTTCTGTACAAATTGTAAATAGCCTTTCGCTCGACTCATCTTTTCGAGCCGCCTCTTGAATAGGCTAGCGACTCGACAGATTGTTGTTAGCGTTGTCTGTATGCCGACTTCAGTTCTTTGTTCGTTACGTCAGCGGCTCCACGAGACTGTTTCAACTCATGTACCAACCTCCTCTTATGACTTGCGGAATACGTTAGTTCAACTGATTATTTGCTGATATGTCTCTTCTTAGAATTATTAATCAGCTGTAGACGATATATCTTGATCATTGGTGCATCTGATTTCTTCTTGCTGATTGACGAAATACTTATTGACATCTTCTTGTCTTCCATTGCTTTTAATGCATCATGGCTTTCTTAAGTGGGGTTTTATTTTGCAAATGATGTCCCCTGTAGGTTCCTTCTTGACATTATCGTCAATCTTGACATAAGCAGCTTTAGACAAGGTTGTCATTATTGCAATCTTCTTAACGTCTTGCTTCCTAGCTGCGTGCAGTTTCGTCCAACAGGATACTGGTACAGCATCTTGAATCTCGTTTCATTTAGAAGTTCTCTGCTGCGGCTTAATGTGCTCTCGTCCCACCAGAGAATTCAGGAAGCGAAAACACGTCATCTCGACCAGCAGATAGTTGTGGCAGCCTCAGCATGTTATCTCACCCCGTAAGATGTTGCAGCCAGCGTCGGCTGACTCTCGAAGTTGGTGGTTCTGCAGAACTCCCCAGTCTCGTAGATAGTGTGGATATGGAACATAAAATTTGTGCATACATACGGTAGCAACAATTGCATCGCTTCAAGACAAAAGAATGATAATTAGTCACATTTAAAATAGTTATCTCCTTAGGCGCTTCACGAAATAAACTTAATCACAGTCATTTTTCACCAAATCACTCACGACCCTGTCTTTAACACATATTCTAGATATCGTCATGTATTAAATACAGAAGCACATTGGGTTCATTTTATAGTAACACTCACATTAATTACATTTAATATTGTGCAACTAGCTACGTGACAGATTCCGTCCTTTCAGTTCTACCCACGTACAATCGCAACACATGATCAGTCAACGTCTCCCATCACGAGCTCAGATTCTGTCCTTTCAGTTCTAAACACGTAATGACATGACGCTTAACTAACTACTTCCTGCGCGTCACGAGCCCAGATTCTGTATTTTTCAGTTCCGCACACGTGAAACGCATGATACGACTGTCCAAGTTTCTCTCTCACACGTTATGATACAGTTACTTTTATCTTTAAACACGCAGTCACACATTATCAAATCACCAAGTATAGTACGAAGATTCTGACCTCACGTCAGTTCTTGACAACAGGTCAGTCACAGTCGGTGATCATATACTGCAAAAACTCACGCAATTTGTTACACTGATTTAGGATCAACTCCCATTAAACAGAAAATAACTGCCTGTTAACTTTTACGACAATTGTACTCGGGCTGCATACTGAATTACTCCCTCAGTACTCATCGTGCTTTAACATATACTGGTCTAATGAAACTGACTTTACATCAACATTCAACTTAATGGCTCAAATGTCTCTGAGCGCTATGGGACATCTAAGGTCATCAGTCCCCTAGATTTAGAACTACTTAAACATAACTAACCTAAACACATCACACACATCCATGCCCGAGGCAGGATTCGAGCCTGCGACCGTAGCGGTCGCGCGGTTCCAGATTGAAGCGCCTAGAACCGCTCGACCACAGCGGCCGGCTTTCAACTTAATCCTAGACCATAAATTCACAAACAGTGCAAATAACCATACATAAAACATGCACTAAGATAATGAGATTTTTACTCTGCAGCGGAGTGTGCGCTGATATGAATCTTCCTGGCAGATTAATACTGTGTGCCGGACCGAGACTCGACCTCGGGACCTTTGCCTTTCGCGGGAAAGTGCTCTACCAAGTGAGCTACCCAAGCACGACTCACGCCCCGTCCTCACAGCTTTACATCTGCCAGTACCTCGTCTCCTACTTTCCAAACTTTACAGAAGCTCTCCTGCGAACCTTGCAGAACTAGCACTCCTGCAAGGTTTGCAGGAGAGCTTTTGTAAAGTTTGGTAGGTAGGAGACGAGGTACTGGCAGATGTAAAGCTGTGAGGACGGGGTGTGAGTCGTGCTTGGGTAGCTCAGTTGGTAGAGCACTTGCCCGCAAAAGTCAAAGGTCCCGAGTTCGTGTCTCGGTCCGGCACACAGTTTTAATCTGCCCATGAAGTTTCATATCAGCGCACACTCCGCTGCAGAGTAAAAATCTCATTCTGGAAACATCCCCCAGGCTGTGGCTAAGCCATGTCTCCGCAATATCCTTTCCTTTGGGAGTGCTGGTTCTGCAAGGTTCGCAGGAGAGCTTCTGTAAAGTTTGGAACGTAGGAGACGAGGTACTGGCAGATGTAATGCTGTGAGGACGGCGCGTGAGTCGAGCTTGGGTAGCTCAGTTGGTAGAGCACTTTCCCGCGAAAGGCAAAGGTCCCGAGTTCGAGTCTCGGTCCGGCACACAGTTTTAATCTGCCAGGAAGTTTCATGCACTACGATAGTTTCCTTACCTTTACACGAAATCACACAAAAAATATAACTTATCCTAAAGACAATAACTAAACTCTTCTTCCTCGTTTTCTTCTCATTCGTAGTATTTCTTCAGGCCTTTATGAGAGAACAACCCTTTGGTAAGATTATGGATATCTCTCAATACATAACTACCAAGACATGAAATCTTGATTATCTTATACGGTCTGGTATGTATATGTTGCCATTTTTTATTCATCTTCTTCACCGCAGATGACTTGGCGTTCGTTCGCAGGATGCTTTCTTGTGGAAATTTATTTCTATAGAACTACACACTGGATGGATGGATGAGGCAGTTCCTTATGTATCTTTTCAAACATGCCTACGTGTTCTATCCATCTATACTGGTTTTTCTCTATATATGTTCTAAAAAAACCTATTGAAGTCCCGGAACAGCCGGCCCCTGATTGTTTAAGGAACACACACCCTTCGCAGTGTCGAGCGTTACGCCTCGTTCTCGCATAAAATTCCATCCCCAAATACATGCGTAAATTAAATGACGAGCCAACAAGAAAGTGCTGATAAGTCATTCCCATTGCGCTACTAATTCTACCCGTACTCGGGCTTTTATGGGTACAGACTGGGTTCCTATGGCTCTAGACAAAGTACGGTTTGCTACCGGTAATACTGGCAACTTCTGTTTGCTATTCAAATATTTATAAAGACCCATATTCTTCACACTAAAAGTTGCGCCAGTGTCCAACTGGATGCTAATATTTTCATCTAAGATTTTAAATTTAACCATGGTTTCACCACTTCAACCTGGATTATCTAAGAGTTCTTCTCTAATACTCATATCATCACTATACCTCAATGCACACGCCTTTAAGATTTTATTGCCTTCCGTCTCTTCACCAGCTGCACTGGGAAAGCTGAGGGCAGCTGGTTTTAGTTCGTCACATCTGTTTGGTGGTTACCCGTTTCATCGGGTACCACCACTGGAATCCTAGAATTCTGACCATTCCATTCATAATTACTGTTAGTCGAGATATTCTAAGGCACAGACATTGGGGGCGTTGGTATGAATTGTCCGTTAGATGTAATTACATTAGTGGGAGCCCCGCCACTGAATATTCGGTCCATTACCCCACTGAACACCCCTACCTTGCGCTTGTCCTTGCTGTCCCGACTGCTCTTCGTACTTTCTTTTTCTATTAAAACCGTTTGAATTGTGTCCATTCTGATTCTGCTGATTTCTATTGCTGTATTCAGCGTTATTATTACGATTTTGTCCATTACTTCCGTAATCGTTATTAGAATTATTCTGTTTATAATTTTTTATCTCCAGACTGATTACCATTATCCTGATTGTTGTACTTACTATTCTGATTTAGATTAACATAATGACCGTTTCCATTGTCTTTCGTATTACTATTACTGTTATTGCCACTACAACAATTATTTTGTTTAGAGTTGCTACAATTAGTACAGTGAAATTCATACTCCATGCTTTTAGCGTCTTCCTGAATTACGTCCAGGGAATTAGTAACCGACAATAATGGGTCAACATCGTCATGCGGTAGGTTTATTAATTTATCGCGTAACAAATAAATAATTTTCGCTTGAGAATTTCAATAACCTCTCTGTGACTAATGGGATTATCCCAATACCGAGTTTTATTGATGTACTTTTCAAAGTATTTTCGTAAGGCCCCTTTTTTAGGATTGTAAAATTCCTGACTATAAATTTCATTCCTTAATCGATCTTGTTTGCTTTGCAACCAATAATTCGCGATGAATAATTTTCCAAATTGTATACATGTTCTGCTACTTTCAGCTGCTTCCGATGCCCATAATGGAACTTCTCCACTGGTGTTCGACAGTACAAACTGTATTTTATCTTGTTCCTTCCAAGATCGGGGAAATACCATTCTGAAACTTTTTATAAACACCATTGGGTGTATAGAATTGAATATTTGAAAATGCCTAGCTTTGAAAATACTGTTTTCACCCTTAGAGAATGAAACAGTCCCCTTGCTATCATAATATAGACCTTCAAGATCCGACTCATCGCTACTTCTACTGTTACTATGGTCGCTTTCTCGCCACTTACGCTTCCTAACGGGCGATTGATTTCTAGAATATGGTTCTTTCAAATTGGTTTTGCCTTTTAGGACTACCTTCACCTTTTGACAAACGATTAGTTACATATTCCTGTCGCATGGGCATCTCGGATAAAACTTTCTCCTTAATAAGGTTGAATTCTGCTTTTGTTCCACCTGTCTACCTCCTCGCGTCGCGGTCCATTTGGTTTATTCTGTTGCGTCACGTTGTCGATAGCATTCTGAACTTGCGTTTGAACTTCTCCCGCCTTTGCTTCTAATCATTCTGACAAATCCTCGTCTATGTTAGTTGTTTGCTTACTAAGATAGTCATCAGTAAACTCCTGCCCTGTGATTTTTAAATCTTCTACTTGTTTAGTTCTTTACCGATCCGTCCAGCTATTTTAGTCTGTTCTTTATTTATCGCCTTCACATTCCCCCTCTAATTTGGAGGCCGATGTTTGCAATGTTTTGTTCATTTCATTAGAAGATTTTACACTTAATGTTAATTTATCCCTCTCAGTAGATAAGTATTAATCCCCTTTTTTTTAGTACATGATTCTAGGTCATCAACAATCTTTAATACCCCTTTCTTAAATTCTTGGTCTTGATGATCTAGTTGTTTCTGTAATTCTAACATCTCCTCCCGAAAAGCTTTTTGCGCAGGTTCGGGTCGTTTCTCTTGTTCTCTTTCTCTAACTCGCGTCGTTTATTTTGCTCTTAAATTTCTTCTCTAAATATTTTATCTCTAAGACCACGCTGTTTATTTAGCTCTCTTTCTCTGAGTTCACGTTGTTTGTTTTACTCTAATTGTTCCCGATTTGATTTCACTAGAACTTCAAACAGCTTACCGATACTGATATGTCCAGTCGGCATATTGACCACTCTGGTAAGATTACTTTCCTCACAAGAATCTACAATTTCAAACTCGCCACTTTCGGTATGGTCATTACTCCTTACCAGACTCATATTGGACATTTCACGTTCCAACTCATCCTCAGTGATATTAACATCTAAATTTTCCACACGGTTTTCATCCTCGCTCATACATCCTCTCCCCAAAGTTCCTAGACTTGTATCTAGATTCGATCTTAAATGGTATCCCCGATTCATTGTTATCAATATTCACTCTCAGAATAACACCAAAATAATAATACACAATAAATAAAATATAACTCTAACTACTTATACAGTTTCTGTTTCACGGACTTGGCCTCATTTATCTACGCAATTAAAATAAAAAGGAAGCACAATGAGGTACTGTTCTTCCAGTAATAAAGTGTCTTCACAAATATAGGTCCGAGCGGCAGTAACACAAGTCACTTATTTACTACCTTCCGCACAGCTTCCGACGGCTTGTTGTTCCAGGAGGTAGGCGCCTCATTGTCGGCCGCACTCGCAGATGCGATCTATGCACGGGTATTTTTAGGTCTCTTGTCTTGTTTTTTGCGCTCTGAATAAGTCTACGTAGTTGCAACATGCATTTGTGTGTGATATGCTATGGAAGGAATCGGGGCACTTCTGTTAAACTGCAAGAAAAGTGACTATAGTTAATTTATACGGGACAGATTTACGTTGAATCTTATACTAAGATCTAGGTAGATCTTTGCCGTAAGGTCGCGGACTAAGAATATCTGAGGAATTGTGCGCGCGAAGGAAGTAGTGCTCAGCATAAACTGAATGTAAGAACAGAATTGGACACTTAGCTTTGTGAAAATAAAAGCGTACGAAGTTTGAATGACTGTATCGAAGTATAGTAATGGGTCGTAGTTCTTCATTAATATCTTCATATATATATATATATATACCCTATCCGAGCCTCAGGTACAGGGCGGGTCGCAGGTGGCGGATAGCGAACGATCCATTAGATATGGTGGACAGCTGCGAATAAGGGGAAACCCAAATAAGCAGTCCCGGACCGAGGCGGCAGCATCACGAGGGTGTGGGAGGGTTTTTGGCAAGGGTCACACTCATTCAAAAACCACAGAACCCGAAGACGTTGCTGTGTCATGGCGAGTAAGTGCCGCCATTACAATAAGCACCGTCAACACCCAAATCCAGGACGCGTCTGAAGTGGGAACCATCGGCATCCTGGTCAGCGTCTGTTCACACAATGTGCGGCTGGTCATAATGCTCCAGGAACTAACAATCCCTGGTTCTAAACACCCAGTGGAAACACTGGACCAACTTGATTACAAGCAAGTATGACTCGTGCAAGTAATAACAACATTACCCCAGGTGGTAACCAATCCACCCATCAACAGATGGCAACCAGGAATTCGGATTCTGGGGAACCTGGACTTACACGATTACATCAGAGAAAGTCGGAGCTCTCTGGCAAACTTCCACTTAAAACACCTACATACATTGGAACCTTTAACATAAATACATTAATCCAACCAGGAAAGCTTCTAAACCTTACAACAGAACTTGAAAAGCAAAAGATAGTAATACTAGCTTTACAGGAGACACGTTTTACAGATGAAGAAACATCAGATTATGGCAACTATCGCATCTTTAAGAGCAAGACGGATAAACGAATCGGAAGAGGAGCCCCCCATCTCGGGATGGCGTTTATCATACACAAGAGCGTGCTCAGCTCCATCAAGGAAGTTACTCCCGTAAATAATAGGATAATGACGATGCGCTTACAATGTGCCAACAAAACATACACAATGGTTAATGTTCATGCTCCCACAAACGGAGACAACAAGAAAAACCCCATAGAAACAGAAAAGTTCTGGGAAAATTTGGAGAATATAATGGCCAAGATTCCAAAAGATGATACAAAAGTTCTACTCGGCGATTTTAATGCCCAAATTGGTAGAGAGAAAATCCACCAAAAAACCGTAGGCAAATATCCTGCACATAAATTTACCAATAAAAATGGTACAAGGCTCGTCGAACTATGTAAGCAGAATAACCTGAAGATAATGTCAACATCTCTAAGAAAATGTCCAAGAAAACAAAAGACATGGAGATCTCCTATACAAGAAATTGGCGAGTTTCAAATAGATCATGTGGCGATTTCATACCCAGTAAAAAAAGAAATTTACGACGTCCAAGTACGCAGAGGAGCAAACATTGATTCAGACCATTACCTAACTAGAATTAAAATCAAGTTTACAGCACGAAGAAGTCATCAGAAGAAAACAGAAATACAGAAATATGACACCAACAAGATTAAAGAATCTAAAGTAAAAGAAGAATGGGAGAAGGAAAAGGCAAACACATGGGAAGAATTTCATTCTAAAATCACGCGAATAGCTAAGGAAACTATTCCCTTGAAAAAGATATTCAAACACCCTTGGTGGGATTCAGACTGTGAAAATGCATTGGAAAGGAGAAAAAAGGCATTTCAAGAATATAATAGTAAAAAATCACAAGAAAGTCTACATTTATTTAACGAGGTTAGAAAACAGGTTTCAAAATCTATTAGGCAAGCAAAAAGGAAGTACACAAAGGCACAACTGGATGCCATAGAAGAAAATTTCCAAAACTATAATACAAGAGACTTCTACAGAACTTTCGCAGATAAAATACGAGGATATATCCCTCAAAATTTATGTTTCAGAAAACCGGATGGTAAATTAGCCCTAACAAACCAGGAAAACTGTCAAGTATTGGCTCAATATTTTTCTAACCTACTAAATTGCCCAGAACCTAGTTTAAGGTTTCCCAAAGAAATCTGTGCCAACGCTCAACCGGATTCATTACCACCAACACAGGAAGAAATCAAATGTCACATTAAAAACTTAAAAAATAATAGAACATCTGGCGAAGATGGCATTGTTGCAGAGCTATTAAAGAACCTAGGACCAAAGACGTTGCAAGAGCTCACAAAAATAATAACAAAAATATGGGAAACAGAAAAATTACCAGAGGAGTGGAAATGTGCCCTTATTCACCCGTTACATAAAAAAGGAGACAGAACAAATGTCAATAACTACAGGGGAATCTCACTTTTACAAGTCACCTACAAAATTCTCTCAACATGCCTGCTGAAAAGAACACAAGTGCAGCTGGAATGCCAAATTGGTGATTATCAAGCAGGCTTCCGCCCCGGTCGCTCATGCATAGAACAAATATTTAATTTAAAGACAATATTAAAACACAAAGCAATTAGAAATGCCCCCATAATTTGTACATTTGTAGATTTTAAGAAAGCCTATGACTCAATTGACCGGCAATCTTTGTTTAACATTTTAGAGGAACTTGGACTTGACTCCAAAACACTAAGGCTTATCAAAGAATCACTGACAGACACTGTATCTAAAGTTAAATTCAGGGGAGAAATCTCTGAACCTTTTCTCATAAAAACTGGAGTACGTCAAGGTGACGGGCTATCTCCACTTTTGTTTAATATAGTCCTGGATAAAGTCATTAAGGAATGGGAAAAAGAATTAAAAAATCAATCCTACTGGAAACCAATCCATCTTGGTAGAACCAAAGACAACGTGGAGATATCTTGTTTAGCATTCGCGGACGACTTGGCCATACTTGCAGATGATGAAGAAATCGCCACCAAACAAATAGAGATCCTTAAGGAATGCGCGGATAAAGTAGGCTTACAAATTTCGTTTCAAAAGACAGAATTTTTCTGTACGAAATTCCATATACACAGTTTGAACACAAAATATGGAAAAATAAATAGAGTAAAACATTTTAAATACCTAGGTGAAATTTTGGAGCCAACCGGAGGAGAGAAAGTTGCACAGAAGATCAGACAACAGAAAATGAAGAGAGCATATGGTATGACACATGAAATATACAATAAAAAATGCATCTCCTCGAACACAAAAATCAGACACTACTGCGCAGTAATTAAGCCAGCAGCACTATATGCTAGTGAAACGCTCACACTCCACACAAAATGTGATTTAGAAAAAATACTAAAAGAAGAACGCAAAATTATGAGAAAGATTTTAGGTCCAAAATTAACAGAAGAAGGATACCGGATACAATCAAGAAGAACCACAGAAACTATATCAAACCTGGCAGCAGATATAAGAAGGCGAAGATTAAAATTTTATGGACATGTCACTAGACTTCCCCCCACACGACTCACCAACAGAATTCTCACTTACATAGAAAAAGTCAAATCAACAACACCTTGGATTAGCCAAGTAAAATTAGATTTACAAAAAGCAAATATTGAACTTAAAGATGTCAAAGACAGAAAAACTTTTAGAAATAAGGTGGAAAAGTGGAATGTATTGTCGGAGAAGGAAGCACTAAAGAGACCAGGAACAAAATGGACAGAAGAAAGAAAAAGAAAACATGGAGAACGAATGAAAGAAGTATGGAAGAAACGACGTCAGAAAGCTTTGCGTGATCCTTCTGGGTCCATTCGCGATAAGTAAATATATATATATATATATATATATATATATATATATATATATATATATATATATATATATATATATATATATGGGAGAGGTGATCCATAACATCGGAAATTGTTAATAGCATTGAAAAATTTTAATTAAAATGATTGATTTATAAGTTCTCATCAGAATGACGCCCGCAGAAAATTAGCGCCTCAGGAAAATCCGGGTGTTCAATACTGCTACTGTTGTTTCTACATTCTGATATATATATATATATATATGTTGTTTCTAAATTCTGATATATATATATATATATATATATCAACCCTATCTGGTACGGATCCCACACTGGCGAGCAGTATTCAAGCAGTGGGCGATCAAGTGTACTGTAACCTACAGTGTTATCAGCAGTTTACCCTTTTACATTATTTAATTGCTTTCCCACTTTATCAGTTCGATCGGTTAATTTAACTTGAACCTCTTGTTGCAAGCTGTGCAGATCCAGAGTCTACGTTTCTCTCAGCAAACAAAGTTCGCTTTTGACAGCTTGCACTACTGTGCCCTGTTAAACACATACATCAGTGACAATTCTACTTCGAATTTTTGAGTTATTTTATTATCTTTTTCTTTCAGAAATTCCTCCAATTTTCTACACACCACACTTCTTGTTTCACTGTAAGTTTCAGGCTATTTTGCTCTAATCGCAAAGTGACAAAACTTTCGGACGAATCTTTTACCTTTTCAGGAACGCCCTTAACAGTTCCTTCAAACCTGATATTTCGGTATTTATGTGATCCAGATGGGCTCTTAACACTTCCGTTACGTGGTTTGCCCCTTCTGCTATTTGGTTTGATTCTGAAGTTATTCGTTGACATGCTCCACTTGTTGTTTCAAAGCAGAAAAATCATTAGACACAGTGTCTTCCATATGATTAATAGAAATAAGGTAGTATTCATGGTTTCTTATTTTTGATTCATGCTTTCTAATTTTTGCAACATCAGTGCAAGAGGATCCTGCGCTGAAGTAACCGATTTAGTTGTGACGGCTGATGTTACATTATCTACAACGACAATGGGGCCAGAAATCATTGCATCTGGATCAATTGCTCGATTAATATTCATAGTATTAACTTCAGCAATAGACCTAGTGGTCATGGTACTGGATTCAGAACATGCGCCCTTTTCAGCTGGCGACGTAATACTACTAGCTGCAGCTGTGTTTACATCAGCTGACACGCCTTTAACCATCTGAATATTTTCATTCGCTGTAATAGTTTGAGCCAATTTCAGCGACTACTGGTGAGTTAACACCATAGCAAGGGATAGTTACTTTCTAAAACCTTATCACTTTTATGTAATACATCTCGTTAATGTACTTGATAAAATGCATCTTTGGTAACATATGCCGACCCCACTGGTCAATAGGGCGCGCTGAACTACGCGGATAGGGCATCTTGCGAAATTTCTACAGACTGTAGTTTTAATTACAAAAAATTCAAAAAATCTAACTAAATGCAAAAGAAAAAGTCTCAACGACCAGGAAATTTATTTCTACTGAAACAGGTCTACTGAATTTAAAAGCACTGAGTGAAACTGTTTTGTTACTTGGTGGCTTCCCATAGACTGTCGAAAGACCAAGTCAAGACATCGAAAATATGTTATTAACTTGGATGGAAACAAACGAAACTTCAAAACTGTCTGAAGGGCTGAGGTTTGCGCAAGCAATGAACAATAGGGCTTATTATGTAGGGATCTTCTCCATATGTACCATGGACCTTGACATTGGTGGGGAGGCTTGCGTGCCTCAACGATATAGATAGCCGTACCGTAGGTGCAACCACAACGGAGGGGTATCTGTTGAGAGGCCAGACAAACGTGTGGTTCCTGAAGAGGGGCAGCAGCCTTTTCAGTAGTTGCAGGGACAACAGTCTGGATCATTGACTGATCTGGCCTTGTAACGCTAACCAAAACGGCCTTGCTGTTGTGGTACTGCGAACAGCTGAAAGCAAGGGGAAACTACAGCCATAATTTTTCCCGAGGGCATGCAGCTTTACTCTATGAGTAATTGATGATGGCATCATCTTGGGTAAAATATTCCGGAGGTAAAATAGTCCCCCATTCGGATCCCCGGGCGGGGACTACTCAAGAGGACGTTGTTATCAGGAGAAAGAAAACTGGCGTTCTGCGGATCGGTCAGGTCAGAAAATATAAAAAAGGAAATGAATAGGTTAAAGTTAGATATAGTGCGAATTAGTGAAGTTCGGTGGCAGGAGGAACAAGACTTTTGGTCAGGTGAATACAGGGTTATAAATACAAAATCAAATAGGGGTGTTGCAGGAGTAGGTTTAATAATGAATGAAAAATAGGAGTGCGGGTAAGCTACTATAAACAGCATAGTGAACGCATTATTGTGGCCAAGATAGACACGAAACCCACGCCTACTACAGCAGTACAAGTTTATATGCCAACTAGCTCTGCAGATGATGAAGAAATTGATGAAATGTATGATGAGATAAAAGAAATTATTCAGGTAGTGAAGGGAGACGAAAATTTAATAGTCATGGGTGACTGGAATTCCACAGTAGGAAAAGGAAGAGAAGGAAATGTAGTAGGGGAATATGGATTAGGGCTAAGAAATGAAAGAGGAAGCCGCTGGTAGAATTTTGCACAGAGCATAACTTAATCGTAGCTAACACTTGGTTCAAGAATCATGAAAGAAGGTTGTATACATGGAAGAACCCTGGAGATACTAAAAGGTTTCAGATAGATTATATAATGGTAAGACAGAGATTTAGGAACCAGGTTTTAAATTGTAAGACATTTCCAGGGGCAGATGTGGACTCTGACCACAATCTATTGGTTATGAACTGTAGATTAAAACTGAAGAAACTGCAAAAAGGTGGGAATTTAAAGAGATAGGACCTGGATAAACTGAAAGAACCAAGGTTCTGCAGAGCTTCAGGGCGAGCATAAGGGAACAACTGACAGGAATTGGGGAAAGAAACACAGTAGAAGAAGAATGGGTAGCTTTGAGGAAGGAAGCAGAGGATCAAGTAGGTAAAAAGGCGAGGGCTAATAGAAATCCTTGGGTAGCAGAAGAGATACTGAATTTAATTGATGAAAGGAGAAAATACAAAAATGCAGTAAATGAAGCAAGCAAAATGGAATACAAACGTCCCAAAAATGAGATCGACAGGAAGTGCAAAACGGCTAAGCAGGGATGGCTAGAGGACAAATGTAAGGAGGTAGAGGCTTATATCACGAGGGGTAAGATAGATACTGCCTACAGGAAAATTAAGGAAGACCTTTGAAGAAAAGAGAACCACTTGCATGAATATCAAGAGCTCAGATGGAAACCCAGTTCTAAGCAAAGAAGGGAAAGCAGAAAGGTGGAAGGAGTATATAAAGGGTATATACAAGGGCGATGTACTTGAGAACAAAATAATGGAAATGGAAGAGGATGTAGATGAAGATGAAATGGGAGATACGATACTGCGTGAAGAGTTTGACAGAGCACTGAAAGACCTGAGTCGAAACAAAGCCCCAAGAATAGACAACACTCCATCAGAACTACTGACGGCCTTGGGAGAGCCATTCCTGACAAAACTCTACCATGTGGTGAGCAAGATGTATGAGACAGGCGAAACACCCTCAGACTTCAAGAAGAATATAATAATTCCAATCCCAAAGAAAGCAGGTGTTGACACATGTGAAAATTACCGAACTATCAGTTTAATAAGTCACAGCTGGAAAATACTAACGCGAATTTTTTACAGACGAATGGAAAAACTGGTAGAAGCCGACCTCGGGGAAGATCAGTTTGGATTCCGCAGAAACTTTGGAACGCGTGAGGCAATACTGACCCTACGACTTATCTTAGATGAAAGATTAAGGAAAGGCAAACCTACGTTTCTAGCCTTTGTAGACTTAGGGAAAGCTTTTGACAGTGTTGACTGGAATACTCATTAAAATTCTGAAGGTGGCAGGGGTAAAATACAGGGAGCGAAAGGCTATTTACAATTTGTACAGAAACCAGATGGCAGTTATAAGAGTCAAGGGACATGAAAGGGAAGCAGTGGTTGGGAAGGGAGTGAGACAGCGTGGTAGCCTCTCCCCGATGCTATTCAATCTGTATATTGAGCAAGCAGTAAAGGAAACAAAAGAAAAGTTCGGAGTAGGCATTAAAATCCATGGAGAAGAAATAAAAACTTTGAGGTTCGCCGATGACATTGTAATTCTGTCAGAGACAGCAAAGGACTTGGAAGAGCAGTTGAGCGGAATGGACAGTGTCTTGAAAGGAGGGTACAAGATGAACATCAACAAAAGCAAAACGAGGATAATGGAATGTATCCGATTTAAGTCGGGTGATGCTGAGGGAATTAGATTAAGAAATGAGACACTTAAAGTAGTGAAGGAGTTTTGCTATTTGGGGAGCAAAATAACTGATGATGGTCAAAGTAGAGAGGATATAACGTGTAGACTGGCAATGGCAAGGAGAGAGTTTCTGAAGAAGAGAAATTTGTTAACATCGAGTATAGATTTAAGTGACAGGAAGTCGTTTCTGAAAGTATTTGTATGGAGTGTAGCCATGTATGGAAGTGAAACATGGAAGATAAATAGTTTAGACAAGAAGAGAATAGAGGCTTTCGAAATGTGGTGCTACAGAAGAATGCTGAAGATTAGATGGTTAGATCACATAACTAATGACGAGGTATTGAATAGAATTGGGGAGAAGAGGAGTTTGTGGCACAACTTGACTAGAAGAAGGCATCGGCTGGTAGGACATGTTCTGGGGCGTCAAGGGATCACCAATTTGGTACTGGAGGGCAGCGTGGAGGGTAAAAATCGTAGAGGGAGACCAAGAGATGAATACACTAAGCAGATTCAGAAGGAGGTAGGCTGTAGTAGGTACTGGGAGATGAAGAATCTTGGACAGGATAGAGTAGCATGGAGAACTGCATCAAACCAGTCCCAGGACTGAAGACCACAACAACAACAACATGTAGGGATCAGATGTTCACGATATGAAGCCTGTTAGGGGCCAACCGCCACTTCCGTATTGAGAACGGTATACCTTTGCCTCACGCAGGTCGCATTAGGTACTATCGATACGCGCGATGCGCCAGAGTAATCTGTGTTGAGACTCCGAGTAAGTAAGTTGTTAACTGTTAAACGACCAGGGCGGATTTTGGCGGGACGGCCGACCGCAATTACAAGGTTTTAACGACTGTGTGCGTCACCCAATACCGTGGGCCTGACCTCCAGCAAAAACGGAAATGTCATTAATTGAGCGATTTGTTGATGTGTTTGAGTGTTCATTTGTGCACCGTGATTACGCGAAAACCGCGCCAGGCACCAACGATTTGGATTGCACTGAGGATTGTGCATTTAGTGCCACATGAAGAATATCGGAGTGTGACGATATTAATAGGCGACCTGTGAGTTAACCGTTATTACAGTATGTGATCAAAAGTATCAGGACACCTGGCTGAAAATGAGTTACATCTTCGTGGAGCCCTCCATCGGTAATTCTGGAATTCAATATGGTGTTGTCTCACCCTTAGTCTTGATGACAACTATCACTCTCGCAGGTATACGTTCAATCAGGTGCTGGAAGGTTTCCTGAGGAATGCCAGCCCATTCTTCGCGGAGTGCTGCACTGAGGAGAGGTATTTATGTCAGTCAGTGAGACTTAGCACGAAGTCGGCATTCCAAAACATCCCAAAGATGTTCTATAGGATTCACGTCATGACTCTGTGCAGGCCAGTCCATTACAGGGATGTTACTGTCGTGCAACCACTCCGTCACAAGCCATGCATTATGAACAGGTGCTCGATCGTGTTGAAAGATGCAAGCGCCATCCCCAAATCGTTCTTCAACAGTGGGAAGCAAGAAGGCGCTTAAAAATCAGTGTAGGCCTGTGGTGTGATAGTGCCACGCAAAACAAGGGGTGCAAGCTCCCTTCATGAAAAACACGACCACGTCATAACACCACCACCTCCGAATATTACTGTTAACTTCACCGGGCATTCGCCATACCCACACTCTGCCATCGGATCGCCACATTGCGTACCGTGATTCATCACTCCACACAACGTTTTTCAGCTGTTCAATCGTCCAATGTTTACACTCCTTACACCAAGCCAGGCGTCTTTTGGCATTTACCGGCGTTATGTGTGGCTTACGAGCAGCCGCTCGACCATGAAATCCAAGTTTTCTCACCTTCCATCTAACTGTCATATTACTTGCAGTGGGTCCTGATGCAGTTTGCAATTCCTGTGTGATAGTGTGGATAGATGTCTGTCTATCACACATTACGACCCTCTTCAACTGTCGGCGGTCTATGTCAGTGAACTGACGAGGTCGGCCTGTACCCTTTTGTGCTGTACGTGTCCCTTCACGTTTCCACTTCACTATCACACCGGAAACAGTGGACCTAGGGATGTTTAGGAGTGTGGAACTGTCACATACAGATGTATGACACAAGTTCGAAGCCCGTGAGTTCTGCAGAGCGCCCCATTCTCCTCTTTCACGATGTCTAATAACTACTGAGGTAGCTGATATGGAGTATGTGGCAGTAGGTGGCAGCACAATGCACCTAATATGAAAAACTGTTGTTTTTGGGGTTGTCCGGATACTTTTGATCACATAGGGTATTTTGTCAGACGAAGGGAATAACAAAAAAATGGTTCAAATGGCTCTGAGCACTATGGGACTCAACTGCTTTGGTCATAAGTCCCCTAGAACTTAGAACTACTTAAACCTAACTAACCTAAGGACAGCACACAACACCCAGCCATCACGAGACAGAGAAAATCCCTGACCCCGCCGGGAATCGAACCCGGGCGTGGGAAGCGAGAACGCTACCGCACGACCACGAGATGCGGGCTGAAGGGAGTAACTGCCTCAGTCTTGCATCTACATCTACATCACACTTAAGTGCCTGGCAGAGGGTTCATCGAATCATTTTCCTGTGATGTGTGGTGCTAACATAGTAGGGTTTTGACTGTGTTCTGGACGGAAAACCCCGCTGAGATGAACCGAAATGAAAATAGTTTTGTTACAATATGATTCAGTAGATACCCAGGGTTTTATAGTTCATCAATTGCAGTGGAGAGGAGTTTCGTTATATCTATATGTGATGATATTGTTCCAACAGATTTCAATTTTGAGTGGTGTCATTAGGATAGTTTGTAATTTAGATGTAACCTGTTTTGTAGAGGCAGTTTATAACTGGAGTCGGAGGATTTACCACTGAATTTGTAAATTTCATTGTACTTGTATTAATGTTTATTCTGGAATGAGATTTTCACTCTGCAGCGGAGTGTGCGCTGATATGAAACTTCCTGGCAGATTAAAACTGTGTGCCCGACCGAGACTCGAACTCGGGACCTTTGCCTTTCGCGGGCAAGTGCTCTACCATCTGAGCTACCGAAGCACGACTCACGCCCGGTACTCACAGCTTTACTTCTGCCAGTATCTCGTCTCCTACCTTCCAAACTTCTGTTAAGTTTGGAAGGTAGGAGACGAGATACTGGCAGAAGTAAAGCTGTGAGTACCGGGCGTGAGTCGTGCTTCGGTAGCTCAGATGGTAGAGCACTTGCCCGCGAAAGGCAAAGGTCCCGAGTTCGAGTCACGGTCGGGCACACAGTTTTAATCTGCCAGGAAGTTTCAATGTTTATTCTCTTTATATCACTGTGAACTCTGTCTATGTTCTTTTGCACCTCCGGTTTCAAAGAAGTCCTATTTTACGGGGGGGGGGGGGGGGGTGTAAGGGGTCAACCGTCCCTTCCGTATTGAGAACGTTGTACCTTCGCCTCACGCAGGTCGCAGTAGGTACTATTGATAGTCGAGCGCCCGGTGCGCCAGAGTAGTCTGTGTTGAGACTCCGAATAAGTAAGTTGTTGACGAGCAGGGCGGATTTCGGCGGGACGGCCCATTGTACACTCCTGGAAATTGAAATAAGAACACCGTGAATTCATTGTCCCAGGAAGGGGAAACTTTATTGACACATTCCTGGGGTCAGATACATCACATGATCACACTGACAGAACCACAGGCACATAGACACAGGCAACAGAGCATGCACAATGTCGGCACTAGTACAGTGTATATCCACCTTTCGCAGCAATGCAGGCTGCTATTCTCCCATGGAGACGATCGTAGAGATGCTGGATGTAGTCCTGTGGAACGGCTTGCCATGCCATTTCCACCTGGCGCCTCAGTTGGACCAACGTTCGTGCCGGACGTGCAGACCGCGTGAGACGACGCTTCATCCAGTCCCAGACATGCTCAATGGGAGACAGATCCGGAGATCTTGCTGGCCAGGGTAGTTGACTTACACCTTCTAGAGCACGTTGGGTGGCACGGGATACATGCGGACGTGCATTGTCCTGTTGGAACAGCAAGTTCCCTTGCCGGTCTAGGAATGGTAGAACGATGGGTTCGATGACGGTTTGGATGTACCGTGCACTATTCAGTGTCCCCTCGACGATCACCAGTGGTGTACGGCCAGTGTAGGAGATCGCTCCCCACACCATGATGCCGGGTGTTGGCCCTGTGTGCCTCGGTCGTATGCAGTCCTGATTGTGGCGCTCACCTGCACGGCGCCAAACACGCATACGACCATCATTGGCACCAAGGCAGAAGCGACTCTCATCGCTGAAGACGACACGTCTCCATTCGTCCCTCCATTCACGCCTGTCGCGACACCACTGGAGGCGGGCTGCACGATGTTGGGGCGTGAGCGGAAGACGGCCTAACGGTGTGCGGGACCGTAGCCCAGCTTCATGGAGACGGTTGCGAATGGTCCTCGCCGATACCCCAGGAGCAACAGTGTCCCTAATTTGCTGGGAAGTGGCGGTGCGGTCCCCTACGGCACTGCGTAGGATCCTACGGTCTTGGCGTGCATCCGTGCGTCGCTGCGGTCCGGTCCCAGGTCGACGGGCACGTGCACCTTCCGCCGACCACTGGCGACAACATCGATGTACTGTGGAGACCTCACGCCCCACGTGTTGAGCAATTCGGCGGTACGTCCACCCGGCCTCCCGCATGCCCACTATACGCCCTCGCTCAAAGTCCGTCAACTGCACATACGGTTCACGTCCACGCTGTCGCGGCATGCTACCAGTGTTAAAGACTGCGATGGAGCTCCGTATGCCACGGCAAACTGGCTGACACTGACGGCGGCGGTGCACAAATGCTGCGCAGCTAGCGCCATTCGACGGCCAACACCGCGGTTCCTGGTGTGTCCGCTGTGCCGTGCGTGTGATCGTTGCTTGTACAGCCCTCTCGCAGTGTCCGGAGCAAGTATGGTGGGTCTGACACACCGGTGTCAGTGTGTTCTTTTTTCCATTTCCAGGAGTGTATATACAAGTGTTTAATGGCTGTTTGCGTCACCCAACGCCGTGGGCCTGACCTCCAGCAAATACGGAAATGGCATTAATTGAGTGATTTGTCGATGTGTTTAAGTGTTCATTTGTGCACCGTGATTACACGACAACCACGCCGGGCACCAACGATTTTGATTGCACTGAGGATTGTGCATTCAGTGCTACGTGAAGAATATTGGCATGTGACGATTTTAATATGCGACCTGTGATTAGTTAACCGTTATTATTTTGTCAGACGAAGGGAGTAACTACCTCAGTCGTGACGTTTAGACAATATATATAGAACCATAACAACAAAGTATTTACTGATTATTGCTACCTGACATCCTAATTAGCTTTGTTGGATTTGAAAAGAAACAACTCCGGTGCAAATATTAACGATCAGCCTTTATCAGTTGCACACTGTCAAACTATTCTAAACTGTTAGGCTATAGCCCACTAGTCAATAACAGTGGGTTAATAAGGGAGTGTTTTAAGCCCTGTTTGGGGTTCCTATGAAAATGGGCATTGTTCCACGTGATTTAATGAAAAATATAAACACCGAAGAAGACTTGCAAACAATGTTAAACACTACTTCCACTGACTCACAGGAAATTGAAAATGATGGCCAAGGAATTGATGCCAGTGAATCAAGTACTGAAACAGAAGGAACGGAGGTAGAAAATGCGGCAGCAGCAGGTGAGGAAGCACCAGAGACACAGGATTTGATGGCAGTTAACAACGAGACACCAGCACCAACTAATGGTTGTGACAAAATGATGACTACTTCCAACAGTGTTGATAAAGTGAAACGGATACGAGAAGCTGCCAAAGAAGGTCTTCAATTGCAGGCAAAGAAAATGAAAGCAACCCCATGTAACAAAATTCCAAAACCTTCAGTTGGACAGAATGTCAGAATTAAAGTACCAGATGTAAACACGGCAAAAATTGATGCAAAATCTGTAATAGCAGTAGTGATAAATATTCAGGACGACGAATTTTATCATGTTGGTACCAAAACTGGTAAACTGAAGTCATTGTACACCAGGAACCAATTTACATTGTGCAAGGAAAATTTTATCAACGTCAAAGAAGTAGCAACAGAAAAAGAAACAGTCTAAGGGAAGTGGTTGCCAAACAGTCTTTTCTTGGAGGACAAGGGCTCAAAACGTGCAATTGCTTAAAAAAGGTGTTCAACTAAAAAATGCTTGTGTAAATCGTCTTCCATATTATGTAATTCGAAATGTCACAATAGTCAGCCTTGTTCTAACAAAAATCAAAGTTCACAAGGTAACATTTTTACGACGTTTTTCATTAATATGGAATATTGCACATTATAATCACATTGGAATGCAAGAATGGATAAAATTCATAAATTTACAATAAATACGAACTATTTCAATAAATTGCTAAGCTGATTTTTTAATTAATATGGTTTAACCAGCTGGTATGGGTACGTCCTAAAATTTACCAATATCTCTTGGCAAAAGTTCAAAGTCAATGCATAAAATAAGAAATTTCGGACTTTTACCACACCGTAGGTTTCATGAGTTAATTCTACGATTTACCAATTACCTTAGTTTTAAAGTAACATACAGCACAAAATTCAAGTCCTGTTATGGTCGGCTGTATAACTCTCCCTTTCAGACCGAGAGGAAGAGTTGTATTGGCAAAAGAACAAATATTGTTAATTACTGCGATTTGGAGATTGAGATATGTAGAACCATTGTCGGCTGCCGGAATAACAGGTTCCCGCTGGCCGTTGTAGCCAAGAGGTTCTATGCGCTTCAATCTGGAACCGCGCGACTGCTACGGTCGCAGCTTCGAATCCTGCCTCGGGCTTGGATGTGTGTGATGTCCTTAGATTAGTTAGGTTTAAGTAGTTCTAACTTCTAGGGGACTGATGACCTCAGATGTTAAGTCCCATAGTGCTCAGAGCCATTTGAACCATTTTAAAAGGTTCTTAATTTCTAATTCGCGACCGCATGATTGATAATTATTGCAGGCACGTCAATTTGATCACGTTAAGATATCGGACTTCGAAGAGAATTAATAACTGCAGGCTCTGAAAAAGTTTTCTACTGTTAGTACCGATTTGCCTGAGATGTAAAAAATAGCTTCTAATTGTTTATTGGCAAGCCTTTATTCCAGAACGCGTTACAAGTACTTACAAAAATTCAGCTCCAGGTCCGTCAGCTACGAAAATGGTAATTATTATTGTCTGAAAAAAAGAAAATTGCACAATTTCATGTTAACACAGTTATTATTAACGATAGTTACAAATGCTTACATAGGCAATGGCCAAGGGAGGAGAGGGAGAAGTGTCTGTTTCTAGAGAACAAGTCAGAGAGAGTCTCTGAAAAACAAGTGATGAACAACTTAGAAACTTTCTCAAATAGCCTTTTGTTAATTTAATCACAATCACTGACATACACTAAGTGCATACAGTACAAAATACAAATCAGTTTATGTACCCTTTCAAGAAGTAATAATCTGGGAAATTGATGGGTTTATTTTTATGGTTTATCCGATACTGTAGGTCTAGGCCAGGGATCTTATGACCCGCCATTGATCTGATAGTGCCTCATTCTCTCACCGCTCGTTCTTATAATTTTGTTTTACTCGTCTTTGATCTCTCCTGGACAGGAGAGGGCGGACTCTAGCAAACATAGTTCTTTTGAGCCACGCCAGTCTAACTGGTATTGGGCAGGGGGATCCCAATACGGAATAATAACTTGTCTTTCATGATTTAAGTAATGAAAACTACATCAGTTAGATGAGTAGTACAACGCATTTAGAGCATTTATTTTCATTTTCAAGTGCCTTTGTGCGTTTGTTTACATGGATACGTTTGGTGATGTTTACCTGTGTAATTTTCTGTCTCTCTTGCGTCTGTTTGAAGGTAAGCTACAATCGGAAAAGTGAACAAAATGAATCTTTGAGTGTTTGTAAATGGTAATGTTAGGAATGGTATTTTTCTTTGTCTACTAATAGTTATTATTCCTCCCGCATTATACAGAATAACACACAAAACATGCTACAAAGATATTACGACAGTATGGCTTCACAAGAGTTTGTACACAGTCAGAGTTGTTAATGTTTTGGGTTACATAATCTACTTATATGAGGCTGTAGATTATACACCAAAGACACAAATAACATTATAAATTTGTTTAATATTGTAGACAAGAAAATAAATTTCACAGTAGAATGCCATGGAAAGAGTAGCATTAATTTTCTGGATTGTGCGTAGAAAACGAAAATAAGAGGCGCAGTTTCAAAATATACAGAAAAAAAGATAACCTCCAGCAACACAATCCCTACCACATTGTGTCACCCTAATGTACACAAGAAAGCTGCATTCAAAACGATGATACACACAGCACACAAAATTCCAGTGAACAAAGAGGACAGAGAGAAAGAATTAAACATCGTTAAGAAAACTGCAGGTGCCAATGACTTACGCAGCTCAGTGATAGTATGCAAAGTCAAATAACAAAAAAGATAGATATTCCTGGATCTTTAGAAGAAACCAATGATGCAATCAAACGTACGTCTAACATACCTTACATTGATAACATTTCTCTAGAAATAACAAACCTACTTACGATACATAAAGTGAAGATATGTATCTCCACAAATAACAACAAATAACATACTTTAAAAAATAAGAAAAAGATAAATTCTAAGACTCACGAATATACAAAATAACATGTCAAACTTGCTCAAGCTACTACATAGGGCAAACTGGCAGGAATTTTCAAATTAGATACATTGAACGCATCAACTGTTACACACACAATCGGTTTACAAAATCAGCAATAGCAACACACACAAGAAACACTGGACACTCATTCGAAATCATAGAAGACGATCTTAAGATATTCCACCACTTCCAAAAATCTCATTCAATGGATTTAATGGGGGAACTTGAAATTTTTGTACACCAAAAAAAAAGCAGGGAAAAAAATTCTCAATAACAAGGTAGATAGTGGATCAGTTATTTTCTTCAGATGTTTCTTCTGCATGTGCTAACTGTAAAAATTTTCATAAATATGTACATTTCCTCATTAGGAGAAAAAATGTACTCAATAATTTAGTAATCAATAGTGGTAAAAATATATTTTACAATTTACAACCTTGTATAGGCACCTACATACATAATGTAGTCCAAAACACTGTAACAACTCTGACTGTGTACAAACTCTTTGCGAGGCCATATTGTCGTAATATCTCAGTAGCATGTTTTGCAAACATTGTAAGTGATGATATGCGTGTGTGCGACATTTGGTATAGTGAAGGAGGTACAATACATGTAAGTCGACAAACAAAAATACCATATCTAACATTAGCGTTTAAAAACACTCAAAGATGTGTTATGCCCGATTTTCCGATTACAGTCCGCCTTCAAAAAGAGGCAAGAGAGGCAGCAAATTATACATGTAGACATCACTAAAAACACATTCATGTAAACAAATTCCCTTGAAAATGATAATAAATTTTATAAACGCATTGTTCTAAGCATCAAAAATATACGTAACTGGAGTAGTTTCAATTGTTCAAATCATGCGTGACACAGTTGTAGGCTTTTCTGAAACATCTAATATGATGAACGAAATTAAGTTAATGTGCACTTGCGACTGCAGGGAACGACATGTTTCTGTACAAATATATTGCTGTAATTAAATTTGTTAAATAAAATAAATATTTGTCTGGTCTCAGGAAACCTCTTCTCCTTATCCTACTGAGCCCAAATTCCGCAAGTTAATTTTTACATGCAATGGAACTGAACCGAGGGCTAGTATAAAAAATGTATCAAAAAGTTTTAAAAAAGGTACCAAACAAGAGTAGTAAAGCTGCGAAGACAGCCTGAATTTCCACGTTAGTCAAGGCACCACAAATTTCTATATGATTCGACGTAAGGAATTTATGTTCTGTCGTACTTATTCATTGATGCGTAAAGAAAGGAACGTCGCGGAGCATTGGAAGTCGAAAGAATTACGGGAATAATTGACGAAACACTCGAATTACCGCGCTTTAAAGAGCCACCGACTTCGAACTGAGTGCTTCTGGGCCGTCTCTCGTAACAATCGCTTTGATTTATCGAATGTGCTGAAGCACAGGATTTATTGGATTTATCGATGGTTTTTCAAAGGAACGGGCAACTAATCTCAATTATCGAAAAATTCTATTTATTGCAGTTTGTGTTAGCAAGAGTCGACTGAATGTATCCTCCTCCAGGCGCCACATTGTATTCGTGTAAAATCAGTGTGTTAGTTGAATGAACTCCAGAAAATGACTGTTACTTTTGTGGATTCAGGAAATCTCGCTGTAATTATTATTTTCACTTGATATACCAACGTTACAGTAATACAGTCTTCAGACATTTAGGTTCGTTACGACCGAATTAGCGCGTGACGACTTCCGGCCCATCAGTAAAGGATGATTTCTGTCTTATATGTAGCCGATATGATCTCTAGAGAAGTGTCTGAGATAAGATTATCTTACTGCCGACTTCCGCTGTTTGTTGACTTTTCAAAATTATCGGTTTTACTGATTGTATTCTATCGTAGCCTCGAGCAGGCTACTTATCTGGAACGTGTTCGTGGAGAAGTTCAAGGAAATCTCCCTTTGCGATCGCTATTTACTTGTTTTCGTGGACTCTGCAAAGCAGCAGCTTAACTCTATGGCGTGGAACAGTGTATTAGTGTGCTTTCCCAGACTGAAGATCTCTTTCTCTGTCTGATCAGCAACGTCGTTGATATCTATACTTCGCTAAAAGGCACTCAAGAAAACACGGTTCCGTGTAATAGGTCCAAGGAAGTTCGTTTCGATTACTGCTTGATGACAGACACAATATAAGACTCTATGTAAGACATACTAATGAACGTGAAATCTGAAACAACAGATGTGTTTCAGCAACAAACATGTATGCTTGGCTGGTTAATATGGTTATTCTCTCGTTTATCTGCTCTGCATATGAGTGGAGCAAACAAGTCTGTTTACCACAAAGATAAAGGCTAAGTATACTCAACTTGCTTCTGAAACAATGTGTTCGCGGAATATGGAAAACATTTTTTTCTTTTTATCTTGTGTTCTTTCTGAATAGTGGACATTCATGTACTGCGAACTTAATATTCCATTTTTAGTAATATGTATAACGCTGTTGATCTTTTTGTGTATTTATTGGTCTTGGATCAAGATAGGCTTTCTTGAATCTATTGCACATCGTTTAACACGAGCGTAACAAAAGCTTACGCTTTTTCTGAAACAAAATACCTCTGTCAAAGCTTCCTTTTCTTTGAATATCGGCTACAAATTACTTATCAGCGAAATGAAACATAGCATTCACCATTGGCTACTATATCGGTAGTTCACCCACAGTATCGTTGGACAGCTTAGGATGGCTGCAACTACACACAGAGTATTGCATGCATCTATGGCGCAAGTAGTGTGATGTGGCGGTTAGCGCCGCTGACTGGCGTGCTGTGGATCAGCGGCTCAAATTCGAACAGCAACAGTTATTTTTTATTTCGTATTTATCATTTGTGGAAGGTATTTGAAATATTGTGTTTGTATATCTGGAATATCACTGGTTGTATAAATACTAGCATTATGGAGTATTCGATGTTTATACAAACAGAGAACAGTTTTGTTTTGCATGTAAGTTGGCCTCAGTAATGAACGTATTGTCTGTACAAAGTGTTGAGCTTCACTGTTGACCCTGCCTGCGGATGTGAACTTAATTCCGGTTTAGCCGTGACAATATTAGAAGAACAACGTCTTCCGACTTCTAATGGTTAATAACAAGAGATTGCAGACGCTAAGATAAATTGCATTCATAATATGCACTTCATACTCTACCAACATATGCTAATACGCAGTGCGGTGACGCACTGACAGTCTTGCTGTTGAATTAACTGTGTTGTCTAATGATGTTGTGTTTGAGTGTTGTGATGGAACATGACTAGTGACACAGAAACACGTACCCAGAAAGGAGCAGGTCAGATGCCCCCACTCCCCCTCCCCTCCCGAATAAGCAAAAGAAATGTACCCCACAGACCAATCTCTCATGTTGCCCTGCCACACTGACAGACGTAGTCCCTTCAGTGGCAGTCTGAAGAAAGTCACAACATGTGACTTTTGTTGAGTCGTAGCGGGTGTACCCGCAGCCCTTCGCCGAGAAATCTCAAAAGGTTTATGCCCTTTGCCGATATTCTCCCTACAGATAGATGAATTTTCTAGATGGCTCTTGGTTCTAAAAGCTTTAATTATTGCGTCGCAGCTTCACTTCGCAATGCTTTTTCCCGCGTTACCTGCCAATGTCAAAAACTCGCCCGGGTTCCCGGGTTCGATTCCCGGCGGGGTCAGGGATTTTCTCTGCCTCGTGATGGCTGGGTGTTGTGTGCTGTCCTTAGGTTAGTTAGGTTTAAGTAGTTCTAAGCTCTAGGGGACTGATGACCATAGATGTTAAGTCCCATAGTGCTCAGAGCCATTTTGAATGTCAAAAACTATTAAACAAAAGTATTTACTAAGTATTTACACGTGTCTGAACGTTATCTGCGTGACAGCAAAATGTATTGTCCTCAATATGGAAGTAAATAGGAATATAAAAAAGGGAGGAAGGTTTATCTGTTTAGCAAGAGTAATAGAAGGCAGATTTCAGACTACCTAACAGATCAAAACGAAAATTGCTGTTCCGACACTGACAATGTTGAGTGTTTATGGAGAAAGTTCAAGGCAATCTTAAAATGCGTTTTAGACAGGTACGTGCCGAGTAAAACTGTGAGGGACGGGAAAAACCCACCGTGTTTCAACAACAGAGTTAGGAAACTACTGCGAAAGCAAAAAGAGCTTCACTGCAAGTTTAAACGCAGCCAAAACCTCTTAGACAAACAGAAGCTAAACGATGTCAAAGTTAGCGTAAGGAGGGCTATGCGTGAAGCGTTCAGTGAATCGAAAGTAAAATTCTATGCACCGACTTGATAGAAAATCCTAAGGAGTTCTGGTCTTACGTTAAATCAGTAAGAGGCTCGAAACAGCATATGCAGACACTCTGGGATGATGATGACATTGAAACAGAGACAGAGTAATGGGAAAGAACTTGCCCCCTTCTAAAAGCCGTGTACCGCAAGTCTCCAGAGGAACGGAAGGTTCCAAATGATTGGAAAAGAGCACAGGTAGTTCCAGTCTTCAAGAAGGGTCGTCGAGTAGATGCGCAAAACTATAGACCTATATCTCTGACATCGATCTGTTGTAGAATTTTGGAACACGTTCTTTGCTCGCGTTTCATGTCATTTCTGGAAACCCAGAATCTACTCTGTGGTAATCAACATGGATTCCGGAAACAGCGATCGTGTGAGACCCAACTCGCTTTATTTGTTCATGAGACCCAGAAAATATTAGATACAGGCTCCCAGGTATATGCAATTTTCCTTGACTTCCGGAAGGCGTTCGATACATTTCCGCACTGTCGCCTGATAAACAATGTAAGAGCCTACGGAATATCAGACCAGCTGTGTGTCTGGATTGAAGAGTTTTCAGCAAACAGAACACAGCATATTGTTCTCAATGGAGAGACGTCTACAGACGTTAAAGTAACCTCTGGTGTGCCAAAGGGGAGTGTTATGGAACCATTGCTTTTCACAATATATATAAATGACCTAGTAGATAGTGTCAGAAGTTCCATGCGGCTTTTCGCGGATGATGGTGTAGTATACAGAGAAGTTGCAGCATTAGAAAATTGCAGCGAAATGCAGGAAGATCTGCAGCGGATAGGCACTTGGTGCAGGGAGTGGCAACTGACCCTTAACATAGACAAATGTAATGTATTGCCAATACAGAGAAAGAAGGATCCTTTATTGTATGATTATATGATAGCAGAACAAACACTGGTAGTAGCTACTTCTGTAAAATATCTGGAAGTATGCGTGCGGAACGATTTGAAGTGTAATGATCATATAAAATTAATTGTTGGTAAGGCGGGTGCCAGGTTGAGGTTCATTGGGAGAGTCCTTAGAAAATGTAGTCCATCAACAAAGGAGGTGGCTTACAAAACACTCGTTCGACCTATACTTGAGTATTGCTCATCAGTGTGGGATCCGTACCAGGTCGGGTTGACAGAGGAGATAGAGAATATCCAAAGAAGAGCGGCGCGTTTCGTCACAGGGTTATTTGGTAAGCGTGATAGCGTTACGGAGATGTTTAGCAAACTCAAGTGGCAAACTCTGCAAGAGAGGCGCTCTGCATCGCGGTGTAGCGTGTAGCTTGCTGTCCAGGTTTCGAGAGGGTGCGTTTCTGGATGAGGAGATCACGAATGTAAAATTAGAGAGATTCGAGCGCGCACGGAGGCTTTCGGCAGTCGTTCTTCCCGCGAACCATACGCGACTGGAACAGGAATGGGAGGTGTTGACAGTGGCACGTATAGTGCCCTCCGCCACACACCGTTGGGTGGCTTGCGGAGTATAAATGTAGATGTAGATGTCATCACAGAGTTAAATTTATTGTAGGTGGCAGGTATCTATTACAAAATGATAGTATTAGTATGTCTGGTGGTTAATAAACATATTTACTCAATAGTTCTTAGTTTTATTTTATGACTAGCTAGCAAACTCAGCACTGCTCGGGTATTGATTTCGCCAATTTTCTAATAGAAATCAAAACAAAAATATACTGTGTTTGTAGTGTAACATAGAAAAAATTTCTTTTCCATGTATTTGTGAAAACATGTTTGAAATTATGAAACAGTCGAACAAATAAATACGCAGAATGTACAAATATGTAAGTACAGCTGCTTCGCCTGCCTACAGTGCAATTTTTTAATAGTCTTTATGGCAACGTCTCTTCATAGCCCTATAGAGGGCTATCGTTTCCGCTTACAGCCGTTTGCGCTTCCCAGTTGAGAGCTGTCAAAAGCGCTGAAAAGTGTCAGTGATTTTCTTAAGTTAACTCGACTGTAGTCTTAGTTGCAAAAAATAAATATATTAAAACTTTATGCATGACGAGATATTTTTTCACGCATTTCGGCATTTATGACGTATCTTTTGAACTATGTGTCGTGCAATGATATACTTATGTAAGTACATTCAGCGGCATATGTGAAATACGTTGCAAATAGAGTTGGTAGCAAAGAGGTAAGAAATTTCAACGCCACGCATCATGCAACCGCTTTTCTCGCGCCTGTGTTTATGATGGTCTTGTCTCCTGAACTATGTATGGTTCAAATGGTTCAAATGGCTCTGAGCACTATGGGACTCAACTGCTGTGGTCATTAGTCCCCTAGAACTTAGAACTGCTTAAACCTAACTAACCTAAGGACATCACACACATCCATGCCCGAGGCAGGATTCGAACCTGCGGCCGTAGCAGTCGCACGGTTCCGGACTGCGCGCCTAGAACCGCGAGACCACCGCGGCCGGCAACTATGTATGGCACCATGATATTATTTTGTAGCTGCCTTTTAGCGGCATGTGTGTACACTGTCTGCGAAATTTATTGCGATTAGAGTTATTAGCACAGAGATAATAAATTTAAACGTCATGCGTGACGCGGCAGTTTTGTCACTCATCTCATCGTTTATGACAACATACCACCTGAACTATAATAGGCAGATGGTTCTTATCCCCACAGCGATTGTTGTATGACGGTAAGGGTTGTGTGTACAAAGTTTGGTTGAAATCAGTCCTGTGGTTTAGGATGAGATATAGAACATACTCACATGCACACACAAATACATACATCCATTTTTATAATGTGATTGGATTATGCTTCTTTTCCTCCATCCTTCACTCTTCCACGAAAGTTAATATGAAGGAGATATTCGTGTAGCTCACAAGCTGTGTGGTGTTGCTGGTCATCGTAGTCATCACCTAAACCTTCTAGGAAAGAGAACTCACAATTCTCGTATTAGTAAACTCCACTCGAAATTGAAAGGCGCCAATCTTTTGCTTATTCTTCTTCGGCCAGTTTCCACATCCATATCTTACAGCTGAAGGATAGAACAGGCTAACCTTATGGGCAGCCAACTGGTCAACCTTGTCATTGCACAGCAGTCCTACATGAATTGAGGCTCACAGAAAGAAATTCCAGTGTCTCTTCTTTCATTTTTCAGTTATTCTTGAGTTATTTCTAGTATCTGGATATTGATTTTGCTGTCCAATTTCGGATTTTCAATGGTTAATCTGATAATACAAATAGTTTCTGGAGTTTTGAATGACAATCAAATCTGAAAGGTTCTCAGATCACCATCGCTTCTGCAGTAAAAACTGAACATTATGGGGGGCAGGTGAAACAGTTTGGAATGTTTCGAATTGGGAACAAGAAACGCAGCTATCTCCGCTTGTTAATGACATGCACTAAAGCACTTCAGTAAGAGCCGCCTGCCAGTTGTCCATTTGTGTCAAAGCATTTACCAGAACCCGGGAAGGTGGCCCAGCGATTTATATTAACAAAATGGATACGTTTTGTTTCCTTTTTAATTATACGTAGCTTGTAATGGGAAGTTAATAATTGTTTCAGAATTAAAATATAGGTGTAGTCTAAACTGATATAATGTTACCAGAATGAGATTTTCACTCTGCAGCAGAGTGTGCACTGATATGAAACTTCCTGGCAGATTAAAACTGTGTGCGCCGACCGAGACTCGAACTCGGGACCTTTGCCTTTCGCGGGCAAGTGCTCTACCATCTGAGCTACCGAAGCACGACTCACGGCCGGCCCTCACAGCTGTACTTCTGCCAGTATGTTGTGTTGTGTGAAGATAAAAGCAATTGTAACGTACGGTACTCTACTTACGTTCCTATAGCAGGTGCACCCTTTATTTGTTACTAATTGCAAGTGACGCATTGGAGAAACGTAACTAATATTAATTAGTTTCACAAAATGGGACTAAACTAATTGCAACACTACGTAAATGGCACCCAACGACCGCCCTTAACAAAGTGCTCACAACATACGCAGTGCACACCGCGAGGTTAACGACATTCTTCATCCTATAATACCTGTGCTGAGAAACACATTCTTCTATGCGAGAGAAAATAGAATGAAGACTCCCGTTCCAGTGAGCATATGAAACTTATTAAGGAAGGTATAACTGAAGGCCTTTACGTTGACGGACAGGAAAATGTTTTATCATGAATATCTGACCGAACGCTCGAAAACGGATATGCCATAGATGTGGAATAATTGATTAAAGTATCATTCGTACACAATATTGAGTCTTTTTAGTAGCGAAAAAAAAACATTTACACAGATGAAAAATGGTGTGAGTACATTATATCTGTTGGGTATATATAACATTAATTGAGTTTTCAAGTGGTGATCTCAACACCGTATCCCGAGAGACGTGGAGCTGCAACTTGGTGCCATCTTTCACACTGCGAGAAAATCGAATCGTTAGCACTGTAACGTACGAGTCAAATCAGGGCGCAGTGCTGTATTTAGGGCACGAGTTGAAGTCAGGCGGTGCAGCATTTCGCCACATCAACAGCTTCCTCAGTAGCGATCCAGATCTCCGAAAATTGACACGCCTACACGAAGTTTCGATAGCATTAAAGTACATCTACATCTACATCCATACTCCGCAAGCCACCTGACGGTGTGTGGCGGAGGGTACTTTGAGTACCTCTATCGGTTCTCCCTTCTATTCCAGTCCCGTAATGTTCGTGGAAAGAAAGATTGTCGGTGTGCCTCTGTGTGGGCTATAATCTCTCTGATTTTATCCTCATGGTCTCTTCGTGAGATATACGTAGGAGGGAGCAATATACTGCTTGACTCCTCGGTGAAGGTATGTTCTCGAAACTTCAACAAAAGCCCGTACCGAGCTACTGAGCGTCTCTCCTGCAGAGTCTCCCACTGGAGTTTATCTATCATCTCCATAACGCTTTCGCGATTACTAAATGATCCTGTAACGAAGCCCGCTGCTCTCCGTTGGATCTTCTCTATCTCTTCTATCAACCCTATCAGGTACGGATCCAACACTGGTGAGCAATATTCAAGCAGTGGGCGAACAAGTGTACTACAACCTACTTCCTTTGTTTTCGGATTGCATTTTCTTAGGATTCTTCCAATGAATCTCAGTCTGGCATCTGCTTTACCGACGATCAACTTTATATGATCATTCCATTTTAAATCACTCCTAATGCGTATTCCCAGATAATTTATGGAATTAACTGCTTCCAGTTGCTGACTTGCTATATTGTATCTAAATGATGAAGGATCTTTCTTTCTATGTATTCGCAGCACATTACACTTGTCTACATTGAGATTCAATTCCCATTCCCTGCACCATGCGTCCATTCGTTGCAGATACTCCTGCATTTCAGTACAATTTTCCATTGTTACAACCTCTCGATATACCACAGCATCATCCGCAAAAAGCCTCAGTGAACTTCCGATGTCATCCACAAGGTCATTTATGTATATTGTGAATAGCAACGGTCCTACGACACTCCCCTGCGGCACACCTGAAATCACTCTTACTTCGGAAGACTTCTCTCCATCGAGAATGACATGCTGCGTTCTGTTATCTAGGAACGCTTCAATCCAATCACGCGATTGGTCTGATAGTCCATATGCTCTTATTTTGTTCATTAAACGTCTGTGGGGAACTGTATCGAACGCCTTGCGGAAGTCAAGAAACACGGCATCTATCTGGGAACCCGTGTCTATGTCCCTCTGAGTCTCGTGGACGAAGAGCGTGAACTGGGTTTCACACGATCGTCTTTTTCAAAACCGATGCTGATTCCTACAGAGTAGATTTCTAGTCTCCAGAAAAGTCATTATACTCGAACATAATACGTGTTCCAAAATTGAGGCAGTACGCGACTTTTGCATTGACAGGGTCCATTTTGCTGCATATACATCCCCAGACAGGCTGAGCAGGTCATCTGCACAGCCAAGCCAAGTGCCGGTCTCTGCTGCTGGGTTTTGGAAACTCTCCTTACGCAGCTGTCATCAACGTACTGGTGTTGCGAACCAACGCCTTCTGCCAGAGAGTCGTTGCTTCGCCATCAGAGCACCTACACTTCGCCGTCATCTCCACATGACTACCTGCCAGCAGTCCACTGACTATGACTGGGTGTTGTGTGATTCCTTAGGTTAGTTAGGTTTAAGTAGTTCTAAGTTCTAGGGGACTAATGACCACAGATATTAAATCCCATAGTGCTCAGAGCAATTTGAACCATTTAGTCCACCGACTGCCTCGTAATCCGAGATACGAACTGTGAGCTTCCCAGTCGCATGTTAATGTGATCTGCCGATGCCATCCTCTGCTCTCCAACCAGTGGTCCACGTTTCGACCTTTGGCAACACCACCAACCACCACTGATGCTGCGTGTGGGCTTGCTCCACCTGCAGCCACAGGAGCTGAGGCGCTTCTACGTGACTCTGTATTGAGAAACAGCTGTTACCAATGTGGTAGCAGAGCCGTGCAAATGAGAAGTGCTGATAGAGCACATGTAGTCCAGCCCATCCTGGTCTGAGGTTCATCGCCTGGCGCCTGACGCCCGCCACCCGCTGGCAGATAGTTTCTGCACCTGTTCACTAGAGAATCAGTAATTGTTTCGTCAACCACTGGCTGCCTACATATTCTGCAAGTCTTCTCCACCTCTCTGAGATAACTTATCGTCCGCAACAATCTAAGTCATTACAAGTGGTATCAGAAGAGCTCTTGGAAGTTGAAATGATCGACTGATAAGCGGCGGCAAGGACGATGACAGCGACAATTTAGCAGTGGCGTACAGAAAAAGTGTGTAAGTAAATGCTGACTTTAAGTTTTTTCTGCTTGGCCTTGTATCGTTGTTCTCTGTCTTTTTTTCATTTTGGGGTATATAGTACATTTCTGAGAGTGATGGATGAGAAGATGACAGTAAGTGAACGGTATCAACTTAGGAATCGATTTAGCACTTGCTGGGTAAGTTGGCTTAAATGTTAGCTGCTAATGTACCGGGTGATCAAAAGGTCAGTATAAATTTGAAAACTTAATAAACCACGAAATAATGCATGCTTGGAATGGCATGGGGTTTTATTAGAACCAAAAAGAAAAAACAAAGTATTGCTACACGCGTGAAAGATCTCTTGCGCGCGTCGTTTGGTGATGATCGTGTGCTCAGCCGCAACTTTCGTCATGATTGGCCTCCCAGGTCCCCAGACCTCAGTCCGTCCGATTATTGGCTTTGGGGTTACCTGAAGTCGCAAGTGTATCGTGATCGACCGACATCTCTAGGGATGCTGAAAGACAACATCCGACGCCAATGCCTCACCATAACTCCAGACATGCTTTAGAGTGCTGTTCACAACATTATTCCATTATTCCTCGACTACAGCTATTGTTGAGGAATGATGGTGGACATATTGAGCATTTCCTGTAAAGAACATCATCTCTGCTCTGTCTTACTTTGTTATGCTAATTATTCCTATTCTGATCAGATGAAGCGGCATCTGTCGGACATTTTTTGAACGTTTGTATTTGTTTGGTTCTAATGACACCCCACGTCATTCCAAGCGTGTGTGTCAATTTGTACCTCCCTATCTACATTATTCCGTGATTTATTCAGTTTTCAAATTTATACTGACTTTTTGATCACCCGGTAGATTTACATACGGAGCTAGAAAGGCTAAGAGAGGAGAGAAGGGGGCCAAATCCTAACACATCACCACGTGTCCTACAGTCGAATCGGCATAGGCTGATCCTTGACAGCTGGCTGCCCAGTTGCCAGCTTCCAACTACGAAGCGCCAACTGCTGCAGGCGAAAACAATAGCCATGTATACAGCTCCAGCAACGCTGAGGCGTGGCTACAGAGACGCTTACAAAATCGTCTATCGTGACTGGTTGTAGTAGGCCCATGAAGGTGCTGCACCTGGCCCACTACAACTGTCACTGATCTTCTTACAGCTACTCTGCTATAATGCCAGCTCTGCGTCATTAGTAACTCCATTTTAGGGTAAATCTGGGGAAAATATTTTTTTCTGTTGTAAAATTAGAGAATGTCACCGTATAACTTAAAGACAGGGAGAATCATGGGAAAGTTTATGGATTGTATTAGGAAATAAATATTTGTATATAATAATTAATGGATTATGAGTTCACCAATAGCGCCATTTTGCAAAGGGCAGTGAAGAGGCCGTTAGATCGTCGTTGTGGGGTTTTGCCTGCTGAGGTGCGCATGTAGATGCTTAAAACTTTAAATGAGGCTGTAGCAACTGCCAAATTTTAGGTCAGGACTGACACAGTGACCAAGCCAAGGCAGAAGAAAGTAATTTTTAATGTTGAGATCGAACAATGAAGCACAAAAAAAAAAAAAAAAAAAAACTGGTGCAGGTATGTTTATTCAAATAGAGAGATATGTAAACAGGCAGAATACGACGCTTCGGACGGCAGCGCCTATATAAGACAAGTGTCTGGCGCAGTTGTCACATCGGTTACTGCTGTTACAGTGGAAGGTTACCAAGATTTAAGTTACTTTGAACATGGTGTTATAGTTGGCAGATGAGCGATGGGACTCTGCATCTCCGAGGTAGCGATGAAGTGGGGATTCTCCCGCACGACCATTTCATGAGTGTACCATGAATATCAGGAATCCAGTAAAATATCATATCTCCGACATCTCTGCGGCCGGAAAAAGATTTTCCAAGAACGGGACCACCAACGACGGCCGAAGTCAACCGTTCAACTTGCAACCCTTCCACAAATTGCTGCAGATTTCAATGTTGGGCCATCAACAAGTGTCAGCGTGTGAATCATTCAACGAAACATCGTGGGTATGGCATTCCGGAGCCTAAGGCCCACTCGTTACCCTTCATGATTGCACGACACAAAGCTTTATGCCTCACCAGGGTCCGTCAACATCGACATTGCATTGTTGATGACTGGTAACATATTGCCTGGTCGGACGACTCTCGTTTCAAATTCTATCGAGCGGATGGACGCGTACCAATACGGACACCACCTTATGAATCCATGGACACTGCGTGTCAGCAGAGGACTGTTCAAGCTGATGGAGGCTCTGCAATGGTGTGGGGCGTGTGCAGTTGGACTAATATGAGACCCCTGATACATGTAGATATGCCTCTGACAGGTGACACGTATTTAAGCATCCTGTCCGATCACCTGCATGGCTTCCATTCTGAGGTGCAACAGCTGGTAAGATAGGTAGAATCGTGAACAGCAAGGAATCAGATCAGTCTACTGGCCAATCAGGAAAACTGAAGAAATGTCGCGACCTGTTAAATATCATCTTGGCGAGAGAGTGCTAGAAATTTATAATATTCCTTACGAGTGTGGCAAAAGCCATATGGACCAGTCTGTATGGACTACTGTCGAGCGCTACGTCGAGCATGAGCGTAGTGTTAACTATAGCTATAAAAAAAATAAAAAAGACAGCTGTAGCACAGCCTCTTAAAGAAACACAAGATTTTGTATGAACAATGAAAATACGTGCTCCCACACTGATCTATTGGGTCTCTCTGATCAGGGAAGCAGTTGGCATTAGACTATGTGAAAACAAAGGGTATACATTTAGCAGTGCATGGAAGTGAGCAATTAATAAAAAAAAAAGGGCACAGAGTAAAACTTCTCAAAGTATATTGCTGTTGCGGTTGATGCAAGGGATGGCAATGTAAGCAATGCTGTATAGAGAGTGCAAACAAAATCTATGGACGTAGAGAGCGCCACCTCAACAAACACCATTTCTGTGTTGACATTGCTATGTCCCCTTAGAAAAATTAATGAATTACTTTGCTGGTAAACCCCTTACGTTATTTGACTTTCAAACAGCTGAGCAGAACTGAACATACTCAGACATTTCGATCTTTACCTATTCTGATCAACACTAAACTGACAGCCAATATTTTTAGCGCAACGCAATCTGACTTTCAATAATCCCTACAAGAGAATGGCCCTGACTAACATTAACCTATACGTTTCAAAAATCACTTACCTCACAAAAATCTTTGTTACTCGAACTACTGCAATACAGCGAGCGCCACTACTGCCAGCTAAATAAAAGATTCAAACTACTGAAGGCACTAACTACTGATAGGTATAGTTAGCAAATGAAAGATTTTGATAGAGAACAAACAATGTATTTACCTTAATAGTGTTCAAAAGTCATAATATATATAGCAGTTCATGACATCCAGTCTTATAAATTTACTGTCTGTGATGGACACACGTCCAGAACATCCGCCTTCAAAACTCCGCCATCTCTCTCCCCACATCCACCACTGCTGGCGGCTCACCTCCACCTGTGCAACGCTACGCGCTGTTCACAGCCAACTGCCCAACACCACATTAGCGACTATTACAACAATGCTA
The DNA here is from genome assembly GCF_023898315.1 of Schistocerca nitens. Classification (NCBI taxonomy): domain Eukaryota; kingdom Metazoa; phylum Arthropoda; class Insecta; order Orthoptera; family Acrididae; genus Schistocerca; species Schistocerca nitens. The sequence goes on from NC_064614.1 coordinate 433,287,682, forward strand.
ACCAGCCACAGCCTTCACACAGCACAGTCAGTGATTTTGACATAGAGCGCTACGTGGCGTTACCAACATAAAAACCTAAACAGCCTACTTACATAGCCCCCATGCTCCCCACAAAAAATTTTACAAATTGTTTTGGGCAGTAGCCAATACAGATTTGAAAAAAATTTTCATAATTACAATAACAAAGAAATCAAATGCACACACTTATCGATACAATGTTGGTCAAAAGCTAGGATTTTCTCACAGCCCATAAAGACAGTCCTGATCATTCATCACAGTAAAATTGCAGTGTTTTTCTCAAAGTTTGAGCAGTAAAAGAAAATGCACATGGAAGTAGTGGAGTTCCGTGCTGTCTTGAAGAAGTAGTGTTGTCCTTCCAACGGAAAGACAGAGCTGCCTCTTGACATGCAGACAGGTAATGGGCCACAACAGAGCAAACCCACAGCAGAGTCAGTCGAAGTTTTGAAGAATTTGGGTAGGTAGGTCATCAAAGAGCAGGCCCACTGTAGTCCTGGTAGAGAATATGGTATTTGTGGGCCATCAAAGGTGCAGACCCACTGCAGTCCTTGTAGAAATAATGGTATTGGTGGGTCATCAAAGGTGCAGACCCACTGCAGTCCTTGTAGAGATGGCCAGCAGCCATCTGTTGCGACTGTGCAGGTGCCCAATCACCATCGAAGAGTCTTGCGGACAATATAGCAAGTCCATAACCACCACTTGTGCACTCACAAAGTTTTTGGAATTGTCCTTAGAACCAGCAATGCTATTAACCAGTTCCTTGCTTAATTATTAACACACATGCAAGCACTAACAGTCCAAACTTCTCACATACTGTGTATATATTATGACCAACAGAAACATGTGCACTGAAATGAAACTTAATTTGAAGAACGGGTGTCTATACAATTATAAATTTACAACATAAGAATACAATTACAAAGGTACAAAATACATCATTAAAGAACATAATAGTACAGATAACATTTGTAGTAACACAGGCTTTACAAAAGAATAGAAATAAACATATACATCAGTGTTACAGGAATTATGACGTAAGTAAATATATAAAATAATGAGAATAGTTTTCGAAACATTAATTTCACATATGAGCATTGAAACAGAACAGAATCAATAATGTCTATAAACATCTTTACAAAGAAAATAACATATTATTAATGCAAATTATATTTGAAGATAACAGTATTCCTCATCATAGTGAATGTAGCTTAGTACTACAAAAATTCAACAACATAAATCTTACTGGCTAAACACATAAAGACAGGAAGAACACAAATACACAAGGTACAGAGACACATAGTGGAATCACACAAAAGGACAGGACAGGGTTTGTTTTCAGTGTGACATTTGGTATGGCAGTCCAACCCAATACTTCATTTCATAAATGTTTCCTCTTATTTCACTTTTTTTTATACCTTGTCAACTCATTTCTTCCAATTCATCACAACTCATTCTCTTATATAGTCTACCCCCTCTTAAGTTAACTTAAATCTACTGATCTCAGATGTTAAACTAAGAGATGAGGCAATGCAGCAGCAAAAAACAATTAACAAAAAATGCAAATTGGCAAAGCAAGCAGCAATAAATATAAATTAGCAAAGCAAATGCAACGTTATCACTAATATGAGCCAATGTGCAGCAAAAAGAAAAACAAATCAGTAGTAAAACTGGCTTAATACAACGTAAAATACAGTAGAACTATGCCTGGCAAACAACAGCAGCAAATGCTACAACTTATAAAAATGACAAAGCTCAAGCAGAAAAAAATATTACAGTAAAAATGGCTATGTTTAATACCTGTGTCACACCTTAACACTAGAGTGATGCATCACGATAACTTACTCTAGCAGACAAGTTACCAAATCGTAAAAAAATTATTTATGCAATTCCTGTGAAGGGAAATGTCTATCATAAAATTATTATTTACTGGATCCGTAGGCATAAAATATCTGTATTAGTACATCTATTAAATTTTATTTTAACCAATGCTGCAGTGCAGCTAGAAACTAGATATTAAACGAAATGAGGAAATATATATAGCCTATATAGAGCAAAGCATGAAACGTCATTCGCTAGGCAAATGGCGTCTCCAAAGACAGTAAAAAAATCTCTCAACTAGAAAGACAGTAGATGTAAAAATGTTTCTCATCATTTCATTAGACATTTTAGTAAATATCATACATTAAGAGCTCCACAATGTAATCATATGTTTTCAAGTTTGAGCGTGTCGTATTTGCGATGCTTTCTACAAAGGAATGTCAATAGTGAGGTTAATGGCCTCTTTTTTCTCCACCTAATGGTTTTTTCTCGAGGCAGGTGGCACAGCTGGGTGCCCACAACACATTACGTCAAGGTCACTTAGCTTTCTTACCAAAATATTTACGACAGCAGTTTGCACTACAGTGATAGTCTTATACAAAAAATTTCACAGGTCGAGAATTTGCATTACAAATGTGTAGAAACAAAATCCTATAAATATAACAGTGGCAAAAAAATTTTCGTCGGCACTGTGAAACATTCACGGATGTACACACATTTCATAACTCTTAAAGTATGATTCTTGGTTTCCAACATCCGTTTTCACAAATCTGAGTCCCTAACCACTACTCCCCCCCCATGAAACATGGACCTCGCCGTTGGTGGGGAGGCTTGCGTGCCTCAGCAATACAGATAGCCGTACCGTAGGTGCAACCACAACAGAGGGGTATCTGTTGAGAGGCCAGACAAACGTGTGGTTCCTGAAGAGGGGCAGCAGCCTTTTCAGTAGTTGCAAGGGCAACAGTCTGGATGATTGACTGATCTGGCCTTGTAACAATAACCAAAACGGCCTTGCTGTGCTGGTACTGCGAATGGCTGAAAGCAAGGGGAAACTACAGCCATAATTTTTCCTGAGGGCATGCAGCTTTACTGTAGTATGGAGAGCTGCATCAAACCAGTCTCATGACTGAAGACCACAACAACAACAACAACCACTACTCATTATTCCTTACCTTATTACACATATACATATTCGTTGACACTTCTTCAATATTTAATCATAATAAATTCCTCACATAGCATCAGATTATTGATCATAAACGTACCTCAACAGCATAATACACAGTCATCATAATAATAACATCATAAAAACTCAGGCAAATCTCAAAAACGTCGTAGATTTCTGCAATAATTTCAAAACCTAAAAAAAATTCTGTGTTTTTCAATAGTGTCATCTACCTCAAATGTACTTTAAAAATCATGATCCCATACCAAATACGACATTCGAAGCTCTCATAGTATCACAATGGTTCCGAAAAAATATGAACAGTTCACAAAGTACAGACAAAATACAATTTCGTAAGTGTGAAATTATCCAACTGTGTAATTACGTAAACATGTGTCACTGACATAGTAAAAAAAGATGTTTGTTTCTCTGTTAAATAATCAGATAGCTGTGTAATTCTGTGTTAGAGAAATATGGTACCGATGTGTAAAGTTGTATAAGCAAATACCATATTAGCTAGGGCTCCTTGTGCTTCCCAAACACATGGTACACCAAGTAGGCGTGTACCCCCTGAGGATTAATGTAATTATACCTTCAGGTGTTACAGATTACAGCAATCGAATGAAATGTATCACGGAAAACCTTCGTATCATTGTTATTCAAAAATCTTTAAAAATAATGTTTTAAGTACAAAATCAATCATTCAAATACGTGTACTGTAGCGCTAAACTGTGGGTCTTGTTGTAAGACAATCTCTGTCATTACTTAAGGGTAAAAAATATGCCAAGTGTCGTAATTATCGTCGTCCGTAAGCAAAGTTATGTAGAAGTCAATGTACTTACCTCACAATAAACAAAGTGAATTGCTATGCGTATAGATATCGTAGTTGTTATGCTTATTGTCGTGATGAAGAAAGTACTGTACTGTAACGTATTGTTGTGCTATGGAAAAGGCTGTCTCATTGTAGCTATACCACAAAGTTACTACTAAAACATGTCTTATTTTCCAGAATAATACAGAAAAACTGTGCAGTTATAAAACAGATACACCGCCAAAGCAACAATGTAAATTGTGTCACATATTAGTAGTGTCGTGATATAATCGTGTAGCTATCAAAGAAACCAAATGCTAATTCATCTTTAATCTCACAGAAAGTACTTCAAATAAAGAATGTCGTTTCAAGTAAACCAAAATGTTGCATTAAAATCTCATTAGCAGTATATGTTCTAAGTATGTAAGCCTTATAGTCATTACGTAATTGTGCAACTAACAAGCAAGAATGTACACACATAATAACACTGTGTCGTCTGTTCACTATAACAATGCATTCGTTATTTCTTTTTAAATAAGTTCTCTTCATTCTTGACTGGATAGTTAATTTTAAAACATAGTTGCATGTTAACAGTTTCTAAGTGTGACAAAGCATACTAGTAATGTAAAGTGAAAAATTTTATAGCAAAGACTAATTTAAAAAGCGGATTATCTCTCAATAAACGGTTTTACATGTGAAATGTGGTGCAATCCTTTACTCTTCCTAGTACGCAGAGTTTCAACTTGAACGCAATTATCATGCAGTATACGTCGGTAAGGAATGCTAAAATTTTTCTCAAGGTTAACGTCTATGTTATTTTACCCTGAGCCAGCCGGCGCACGTGGCTGCCTGCGTTACGAGTCATAGTTTGTCTCTTTGTTGGCGCGCGTCGTTATTGGGATTTGGAGATCTAACTTCTACAAATTCACCTTGTCGAGAGGGCCCTGCCCTGTTTGAATCCCGCCAGTTCTGATGAAATTCAGGTCTGTCGTTTTGTCGGTAGTTTACATAGTTCATTTTTGTCGGTCATGTGGTGAAGAATTTCTCCTGGAATCGTAATTGCACGGTGGACCGTTGCATCTGAAGTTATTCTGTCTCCCTTGATAATAATTATGTTGGTTCCCATATTGTCTGTTTCTCTGATTGTCTCTGTGATACTCATTACCGTGGAGAGGTGATCTTTCCCTGTAATTCTTACTAATCTGCCAACGGTTGTCATACGGATGGTGTCTGTTTTGGTCACGATTTACGTTGTAAGAATAGCCTTGTCGTGTCCAGTTATTATTTCTTTCATCGCAGAATTGTGACGGATGTGACATGTAATTGTTGTGTTCCTGTTTCCGCGTCCCGCGATTGTCAGTGTCAATTTTCAATTCTTGTAAGAGTCCCTGAAAAGCTTCAGTGTCGTCTTTGCAACGTCCTGCCAAAACAACATGTCTTAAATGTTCAGGCAATTTGATTAAGCAAATGCGGATGAGTTCTGAGGGGCTGTATGGGTTTGACAAGTACTGATTCTTGTGCAACATGTCTTCAAAATACACTCCTGGAAATGGAAAAAAGAACACATTGACACCGGTGTGTCAGACCCACCATACTTGCTCCGGACACTGCGAGAGGGCTGTACAAGCAATGATCACACGCACGGCACAGCGGACACACCAGGAACCGCGGTGTTAGCCGTCGAATGGCGCTAGCTGCGCAGCATTTGTGCACCGCCGCCGTCAGTGTCAGCCAGTTTGCCGTGGCATACGGAGGGGACACTGAATAGTGCACGGTACATCCAAACCGTCATCGAACCCATCGTTCTACCATTCCTAGACCGGCAAGGGAACTTGCTGTTCCAACAGGACAATGCACGTCCGCATGTATCCCGTGCCACCCAACGTGCTCTAGAAGGTGTAAGTCAACTACCCTGGCCAGCAAGATCTCCGGATCTGTCCCCCATTGAGCATGTTTGGGACTGGATGAAGCGTCGTCTCACGCGGTCTGCACGTCCAGCACGAACGCTGGTCCAACTGAGGCGCCAGGTGGAAATGGCATGGCAAGCCGTTCCACAGGACTACATCCAGCATCTCTACGATCGTCTCCATGGGAGAATAGCAGCCTGCATTGCTGCGAAAGGTGGATATACACTGTACTAGTGCCGACATTGTGCATGCTCTGTTGCCTGTGTCTATGTGCCTGTGGTTCTGTCAGTGTGATCATGTGATGTATCTGACCCCAGGAATGTGTCAATAAAGTTTCCCCTTCCTGGGACAATGAATTCACGGTGTTCTTATTTCAATTTCCAGGAGTGTATTTCACAAGACTGGAAAATTCAGATTGTTCGAAATGTTTCATCATTATGATACTATGTTTTACTCGGTCTTGAGTAGCTTGAGACCAATATGCAGAGAGGAAGGCATGATAAAATTCTCCTTGAGTGTGACAATCGTGAATGACCGATCGCATTCTTACAGCTGGTTCATTCTCTAAGTAGCCACACATAAATTCTAATCTGTGCTCTAATGACCAGTTTGGAGGAAAACAATGAGAGAATTCATGAAGCCATGCTTGTGGATGAATGTCGTTGCCAGAATTCTTGAATGTTTTGAATTTACGTGTAGTAATGAACAGCTTATAGTCAAAATCATCATGTCGGCGATTCGCACATCGGTCATTGTTACTTCTTTTCGGCGGTTCCATCTCAAAATTCGGTGTACCTTGCCAATTTCTTTCATAATTTCCGAAGTGCCCTGTGTTATTATTTTGTGGCTGTTGCGTATTTCTATGTCCCTCTTCCCTTATTGGAGCGCGAGTGTCCTCTGAAATATGTAATTCTTGTATTACCTGTGTCAACTGATCTTGTACTTCCCGGATTTCTCTTTTGTACTGCGTATTGATTTGATTTTGATTTTGTTTGAATTTTCTAATTTGTTCATACTCTTCTGTGTCAGTGAAGGCTTCGGGTCTTGTGTCATTCAGATCATCATTTACCTTTGTAGATAAGTTAGTGAACTGATCCGAAAGTTCGGCTACTTTCTCCGATAGTGAACTGATTTCCTCAGTCTGTTTTTCTGAACCATGTTTCAGAGTGTCCATTTGTGTTGAAATCGTATCTACTGTGTCCTTTAAGTTTTCCTGAGTTTTTGCAAGTTGCGTAACGGAATCGGTAGATGCAACTGAGTCAATCTTAGCTTGCAAGGTGTGATTTTCATGAACAATAGTTTGCAGTTCTTTTATAGCTGCTTCGTGATTCTGTAAAGCATATTCATGACGCCAAAAAATAGGTTGAAAATGCTCACAAATTTGTGTTTTTACGTCATTACAGACTTTTTGACATTTCGATTCAATGTTATGTAACTCAGTAGTTAAATCTTCACGTGTTTGTTCAAGCGTGGTGTCTAACTTTTGAAGATTTTGTTCCATTGTGTCTAACTTTTGAAGCTTTTGCTGTGTTTGTCTCTGATTTTGTTCCACTGTGTCTAACTTTTGAAGATTTTGTCCCATTTGTTTCTGATTTTGTTCAAGCGTTGTGTCTAACTTTTGTGGCCTTTGTCCCATTTGTTGCATTAACTGTAATAACAATGCACTTGTGTCTGAAACATGCTCCTCAGTGCTATTCGGCAGTGCATTTGAACCGGCAATATTCGCATTTTGAAAAGCGGAAAATGTGTCTTGACTTATTTGAGAAAACAGTGAGGACGCAAAACCTAAATCTACAGTATTTGCAAGATTGTGCCCTGTCATTTCGGATTCCTGAGGCGAGCTGTTGCCGACCGATCGACCGATAATGCTTCCCTGTTCACTAATTGTTTCACTGTCTACACCATTATATGCAGCTCGCTCCATTTCCCTATGCACAATTACCAAATTACTACTTTGAACGTTAGTTAATTCATTACACGGTGGCGCTGACACACTGCTTTTCTCTTCACTGTCATTTCTTAGTTTACTTTGGAGCCTAGTATTACGTTTTTCACACGCCATTATTGTCACAATATTTCACACGATAACACAGAAACGCACACTTTGAAGAGCAAAATAAGAAAACACATTAACATAGCACTGAAAATAATATCTCGTTAATTGCAAGCGCAGCTGCGAAATACTGGGTGCAAATCTACATGCATGCCACAACTGTTTTACTGTACAAGAATGAAAAACTACAACTACAAAGGAAATTCTCTCTAGAATTACGCGCTAGCAATAAACAATAGCTACACTAATTACACAAACTATAAGAAAAAATCAGAAGATTCCAGTGAGGTATCCTCGGCTAAGGGTCGACATATGAAATGTCCCCTTAGAAAAATTAATGAATTACTGTGCTGGTAAACCCCTTACGTTATTTGATTTTCAAACAGCTGAGCAGAACTGAACATACTCAGACATTTCGCTGTTTACCTATTCTGATCAACACTAAACTGACAGCCAATACTTTTAGCGCAACGCAATCTGACTTTCAATAATCCCTACAAGAGAATGGCCCTAACTAACATTAACCTATACGTTTCACAAATCACTTACCTCACAAAAATCTTTGTTACTCGAACTATTGCAATACAGCGAGCGCCACTACTGCCAGCTAAATAAAAGATTCAAACTACTGAAGGCACTAACTACTGATAGGTATAGTAAGCAAATGAAAGATTTTGATAGAGAACAAACAATGTATTTACCTTAATAGTGTTCAAAAGTCATAATATATATAGCAGTTCATGACATCCAGTCTTATAAAGTTACTGTCTCTGATGGACACACGTCCAGATCATCCGCCTTCAAAACTCCGCCATCTCTCTCCTCACATCCACAACTGCGCAACGCTACGCGCTGCTCACAGCCAACTGCCCAACACTACAATAGCGACTATTACAACAATGCTAATCAGCCACAGCCTTCACACAGCACAGTCAGTGATTTTCACATAGAACGCTACGTGGCGTTACCAACATAAAAACCTAAACAGCCTAGTTACAACATCATATGTCATCCAGTATAAAATAGAAGCCTCGCCAGTTTCACGTACCAACTCATCAAATTCCCACCTCTCCTTAATCACTTTCAACACGTCCACGAATTCAACTCCAATAATCCTCTCGGTTCCCCTCTACGTTCCAATCCTCATATCCTGCTGCACCTTTACCACCACATCCTGCCAACCCTGCACTTACCTCCATTTGCTTTCCCAACGAAATTTCAACCATCTCCCCTTACCAGATCGTGAACTCTGCCCTGACATTTATGCCTCCTACCAGCCATAGGCCACCCTATCCAATCCATCTTATCAGTGTTACCTCTCCCTCCTCTGCCCACATTTCCTTACCCCCTTTTTTCCCCATCTGCCTTTCTTTCCCTATCGCCTTTTTCCAGCAACTATTAGTGTCATCAACTCCCCCTCTATTCCACCCCCTCTTGTGTCCCAACAACCACTCCTACCCCATCGCTGCTACACAACAGTCTTCTTTCCCATTCCGACCCTCCTTACCGGACAAACTTTCTTCCCTTCACAAACTGAATCCCTATCCCATGGCAGGTGCTTCCCAGTTTATAGTGGTAGGAAAGTGATTCTTTTAAATATCAGTGTTTCAGCAACATGTCTTAAACGTTTTAATGTACTCTTATTGTGTTTCATTTTACCTTTTATTATTACTGTTCCTTACTACTAGTGCAAGAAGGCATCTATCATACTTATGACAACTTCCATTTTATTTTTCACATCTAAAAAGTTTTAAATTCAATGCAAATGTCTCCACTGTGTGTTTTTTGTTTTTCGTCTCATTTACTTTTATATTGTAAATTGGCAGGAGGGCGGGTGCTTGTACCGCTGACAGCCCACCACCTGCCTACATGCGGCGAGGGGATACGAGTTAAAAAAAAAATAACTGTTTCACGTCAGTCACAGTTAGCCCCTGACGTCAATAATACGGGCCATCATCTAAATTTTATCTGAATCTGACATGGCAAGTAAACTGAGAACTTGTTATGCACTGGATATTGGAGATATGGATAACAGAAACTGTAATAATCAGGCAGGGCAGGAAATTTATTACCGAACAAGTAAAGCTATTGTGTCGGCTTTTACAGGTAGGAGAAGTTATGAACTAGCGCACTATATCTGCAAGTAAATGGGAGGGCAGAGAGGACGCACAGAAAACGGAAAAATGCTAAGCTTTTATCTAAGTAGTTATCATAGTGACTGGGACACTACTATTGCACATAGTAGTAATTCAAAAATACGTGAGACTCTTGGCTTAACAACATACAAAGTTGTTTATGAGCAAAGGATACAATTCCCACCACCTACAGATGTATCTTCCGTTTGAAATTTTGCTACGATGTTGAAGAGCCCATGTTGCCAGGTTCAGAAGATGAACACAATAGCCCTGGAGCGGCAAGAGGATGTGCAAAAAAGAAAAGGAAAGCTACCCAAGTAGCGAACCTCGTTGGGCAATTGGTAATACTAACTAATCACTAAGAACTAAAAGTTAAACAAAGAAATCTGTGAAGTGGTAGCAACGGCCTTAGCGAGTAACTGAAATTCAGACCACGGTCGTAACTGTGGGATGAGTCCGTCCATTTAAGCGCTACTGCAGTTTCTGACAGCTCCTTCGAAGGAGAGGAAAGAAGGGTATAAGGTCAAGCAGAAGGAACAGGATATACACCGGCGGTTATTCTAACGTATCCATACAGTTTGAAGCCACAAGGTTTCCTCGTACCCCAAGACACAATCCAAATCCTACCCAGGACCAAACCACAGAGTACAATGGATGTTTATCACTTCCAGGATAAAGAGTATCGGAAAATGGGAATTGTAAAAATGAGAGGCATCGCCGTAGTGATGGTCTTGGGTCTGCTGTGCAGGTAAGAATCCAACAGACCTTATGTTTCGTGTGTGAGCAGAGGCCCACCAGACACTTCCTGGGATGGCAACGGTGCTCGTTTCCTAAGGCTATTGAGTAATAAAAAACTGTTTTTAACGTGGTATATCCGTCGGCGCCAGGGGAGCGTGGCAACCTTTTCCCACAATGACAGCGTGGGCAGAACTGTAAAGAACTGACTCCTGCAGGAATCCCATATTCTGGGAAACACTAGGCAAGGACAGTTTAGAGATAATGTATTTTATTCCTGTCTTTGATCACAATATGAAGTCCTTCGACGATGACCGTTTTCAGTCTGTAATGACCATCTTCAGATCTACAATATAAAAAATATACAACTAGTGGTCAATTTATTTATCAAAACAATACAGTGTTTCATATCACGATATACTTTCATATAAACTGGGAATGTACAGATAAAATAAGGTAAAGCGTACGTGTTTTCCACCATGTCCTAATGTGATAAAGCCTTAATAGCGTCGTCAAAACATATAAATACACTCAGCAAAGCATCATCACGTAGAACTAAAATATGGTGTAAAATAGGCCACATCGTGCACACAGTCATTTTGCAACTGGCGTTACTGTACAAAACATACCGAAATATGTTTGCCTATATGCTTCATAGATGTCGATACTTTGTGCTTAGATGTATTCTTTATTTACGTAAGAACAATAATATGATGAAAATACGGTAGGTAAAATACATGTAGCAGACTTTTAAATTTTGATAACTATTATAGAAACAAATTGTGATAAAACAAAAGACGAATACAGTTAAATATACAAAAATATTTAAAGGAAATATATAAAGATAATAGGTCTGACACTATGAAAGCTAAAATGTCTATATGACAAAATAATTGTGTGGAACAAAAGACAGATCAATGATCAGCACCCTCTGTTGGCTCGGGCGCCAGGATGTTACATAGACGCGCAGCGATCGTAAGAACTCATCCGCTAGAGGGCTTTTCGTATATCGTGATATGTCTTCCAAAGAAAAGGTCTACACAACATAGTAACAGTCAATAAATAAGATTATATAGTCTGACCATACAATCCATGAATAGGTAGGATATAATCAATTACCGGATTAGAACATTCCCAGTTTGTATGAGAGTATATCGTCATATGAAATACTGTATTGTTTTGATACATAGACTGCCCACTAGTTGTATATTTTTATATTGTAGATCTGAAGATGGTCATTACTGACTGAAACCGGTTATCGTCGAAGGACTTTATATTGCGATCGAAGACTGGAATAAAAAACATTTGACAGTACCTGGATCACTGTTCACATTCGCGACCACGTCGCAGCTTGTGAGTTTAGAGATAAGTTGTAAGAGGTGGAATGAGAAGACGCCGTCCGGCATCTTGGAGCTTAGGAGTGTAGCACCAGCAGCCCTCAAGCTAAACGAGGTCGCTGATTTTTGCTGAGAAATTGTAAGAGCAGCTACTGTTGGTTAACATAAATAAATTGTTCAGTGGCAGAACGCAGCTCGCCCGTTCGCATGTGGAGGAGGCTTCACTGGCTGCAGTGTGAAATAGGACAGACAGTGAGAGACGCTTCTTGATTCTGAGGTCCACCACTAATAGTCCCCACTATAGGATAATCATGTTAAAATTGGGGGTGGGAAGGATACTGCTGACTTATTAGAACGTATCTGATTGGTCATCGGTAGAACCACCATATTTGGCTATCAAAATCATGCACAAGGCTTACACAATGACAGTAAAAATTCATTTCTTGCTGCGAATAGTCTGAAGAGCACTTCCATTCGAAACTTGACAGGGGACACTTCATCCGAGACACGGATTTCGACTCTGGGCTCCGAGGTATAGAAGGCTTTGATGCAGTGAGTAACAGAAGTATTCTCAAACCGAGTCGTAGGACACACGCAAAGACTGCAGGTCAACGTTAGAAATTCCACATTTTTCTTTCGAGTACACTGATAAGCAATCGCAGGCCCAACAAGCACGCAATTAAGGCAGCTGGTGCATGTGTGATTCTTTCTGTTGTTCTTTCCTTCCTTCTTGATTAACAACTGGCAGTCACTGCGCGGCATCTGTGAAGTTAAGTGTTTCCACAAATGCATGCTGATTCTAACTTGTTCTGTGACCTACATTAACCTCTAGCGTCCATAGGTATCGTATGTGATACCTCTAGTCTAAAATTTTTTACTCGTTTTTCGACCGCTTTAGCGAGAGCGCCTGCCGGTATCACAGTATACTTTCAGCACATTCTGTTCGTCATTTGTTCAAACTTTTTCACGCCATCAACAGGTGGCAGCAGCAGCTGGAAAGTGAGTGTTGCGAAGGCATGCACCATGTCGGGAATAAAAAAGATAAATATTCTTACCTTTTGCAATTTCACACATTTAGAAGCATATATATATTCGCAAATGGTTCAATTATCCTGTAAATAAATATCTCTAGCGAGCTCTGTAAATAAATATCTCTACCGAGAAACTACTTATCATGAACAATATGTTCTACTTAATTGTAGGCTTCATCCCTGATACCTCAGGACTATTAATCTCCTGTCATTGTTTACTTGGTTATAGTGGCGTGTGTGTTTGTTTCTTCATTTTTTGCTAAATGTTCTTTTGTTTGCTGTCGTTATCCTGTATTAAATTACGTGTTTCCCTTACATGTACATATATTGGGCATTTATCGTATTACTTTAATGAAAATAATGAACCCAGTAATCCCATTTTACCCAGCTGCAGGGCTAACTGATGAAGAAATAGCGGAACTTTTGGCAGTGGAAGTTCCAAACATTTCTGAATTTGATCTGTCTGTAGAAGAAGATGAGCTTGATATAGCTCCAGATTACAAACTGCAGCAGCTGATGAGTCATCATCCGAATCAGATGACGATGGGGTATCTTTGAGAGAGATCCAACACAGAGGTGCAAAATGGAGACACACGACAAAGTAGGTAGTTGCTAGGTCCAAATTTGTATGGCATATTTAACGTATAGTTTGCAAAGATTTTCAATATTTCATGCAATATATTGAGCAAACATTGTTTGATGATATGGCTTATTATATAAATTTACGTCATGTTACAGTAACAGGAAGGTCAATGGACTGTAGTGGAGTAGAATTAAGAAGGTTTTGGGGGGTTAGTATGCTGATTGCATTACTGGGGTTCCCTAGATTGAGAATTTGTTGGGAAAGGCGAACACCTTATCCACTGATTGCAGATACAATTAGCAGGGACAGGTTTTACCTGATAAGAAATAATCTGAAACTGGTTAATGACAATGCAGTATTAGAGGAAACCAAACGAAGTGACAGTTATTAGAAGATATGACCACTCCTTGACAGACTAATAAATGCATTTCGAAATCATCCCCAACGAACTCATGCATGTATAGATGAGCAGATGAGACCGTTTTCAGGTCATGTAAGACCAAGACAGTATGTTAGGGGTAAACCCCACCCAGTTGGCTTGAAAAACTTTGTGCTAGCTACATCCAATGGTATACCACTTGACTTTTTGCTGCACCAAGGAAATGGTAAAGATATCAGGTCTGGAATAATTCCAGTACCTGACAACCTTGATATTGGAAGGCGTGTTGTTCTAAAGCTTTCAGATTCCTTGCCACCTGGGTCACTAATACTTCACATCTGTCGCCTTACTAGATAGTCTCCTAACTCATAGGCCAATCTTAGCAACTGGGACTGTCATGGCTAATTGGCTTCCAAAAGCTGTACATTTCAAGAGAGATTTAGATTTGAAAAAGAAGGGCAGGGGTTCTTTTGATCAGGTTGTAAGGAGTGATGAAAAAAATAGCTGCAATAAACCTATTGTTTATGTATATGATCCCACTTCTGGTCGTCAATGTTAATATATACGGGCAGGGAAGAGGGGAGAAGGTTGTTACATACGCCTCGTGACCACAGTGTGCAGAAGATCGAGCGGTTAGGATTTAAGAGTGAGCATCCAGGGCTGCCGTTAAATGACAAAACAGGAAATTAGGTACCAGTACAATGAAGAGGATATATTTAAATGTACGGTGTACAAGGGGCGTGCCTAAGGTCGGAAGTTACCAGGTTTAGGCCAATCTAGGAGGTAGAACAATTAATTGAAATGTACAACGGACGGGGAAGCGGTTCAAGTTAACTTACGTTGGTGGCCGGTCGTGAAAAGCAGAGCCAGAGGCTCTGCCTTTCAAAAAGACGTCTGTTCTGCTCGAGGTCTCGATTACAAGAGAGAGAGGCAACTGTGTTCCGCACTGCAGAACACTCCAGCGTCCACACGCGTGACCTGTATCCCGTGCACGCTATTGGCTAAAACAAATGGCGTGAATTCGCTAGCAGTTTCAGCAGAGATCTCAGTGCGTCTCTTGTCAGCAGCTTTAACTGGACAGAACTGCCTCGGGTTTTGAAAGACAGGCAACTTGTGTCACGTAGGCACAGCGTAAGTTGCTCTAGGAGTAAACATGTAAAGGTTTCACTGGGTCTTTGAAATAATTTTTTTAAACCAATTCCCTAAAATATTCCTTGACTGGCTGCCACCATGTACACTATTTACGTTGCATCTTTTGCTTTTGGTGTTCATCCCACTGTCAAAATTCAACGTTAGTCAAAGAAAGATAAGGTTTATTTCCAAACTCCTAGGCCAAATGCAGTTACTAAATATAACAAATACACTCCTGGAAATGGAAAAAAGAACACATTGACACCGGTGTGTCAGACCCACCATACTTGCTCCGGACACTGCGAGAGGGCTGTACAAGCAATGATCACACGCACGGCACAGCGGACACACCAGGAACCGCGGTGTTGGCCGTCGAATGGCGCTAGCTGCGCAGCATTTGTGCACCGCCGCCGTCAGTGTCAGCCAGTTTGCCGTGGCATACGGAGCTCCATCGCAGTCTTTAACACTGGTAGCATGCCGCGACAGCGTGGACGTGAACCGTATGTGCAGTTGACGGACTTTGAGCGAGGGCGTATAGTGGGCATGCGGGAGGCCGGGTGGACGTACCGCCGAATTGCTCAACACGTGGGGCGTGAGGTCTCCACAGTACATCGATGTTGTCGCCAGTGGTCGGCGGAAGGTGCACGTGCCCGTCGACCTGGGACCGGACCGCAGCGACGCACGGATGCACGCCAAGACCGTAGGATCCTACGCAGTGCCGTAGGGGACCGCACCGCCACTTCCCAGCAAATTAGGGACACTGTTGCTCCTGGGGTATCGGCGAGGACCATTCGCAATCGTCTCCATGAAGCTGGGCTACGGTCCCGCACACCGTTAGGCCGTCTTCCGCTCACGCCCCAACATCGTGCAGCCCGCCTCCAGTGGTGTCGCGACAGGCGTGAATGGAGGGACGAATGGAGACGTGTCGTCTTCAGCGATGAGAGTCGCTTCTGCCTTGGTGCCAATGATGGTCGTATACGTGTTTGGCGCCGTGCAGGTGAGCGCCACAATCAGGACTGCATACGACCGAGGCACACAGGGCCAACACCCGACATCATGGTGTGGGGAGCGATCTCCTACACTGGCCGTACACCACTGGTGATCGTCGAGGGGACACTGAATAGTGCACGGTACATCCAAACCGTCATCGAACCCATCGTTCTACCATTCCTAGACCGGCAAGGGAACTTGCTGTTCCAACAGGACAATGCACGTCCGCATGTATCCCGTGCCACGCAACGTGCTCTAGAAGGTGTAAGTCAACTACCCTGGCCAGCAAGATCTCCGGATCTGTCTCCCATTGAGCATGTTTGGGACTGGATGAAGCGTCGTCTCACGCGGTCTGCACGTCCAGCACGAACGCTGGTCCAGCTGAGGCGCCAGGTGGAAATGGCATGGCAAGCCGTTCCACAGGACTACACCCAGCATCTCTACGATCGTCTCCATGGGAGAATAGCAGCCTGCATTGCTGCGAAAGGTGGATATACACTGTACTAGTGCCGACATTGTGCATGCTCTGTTGCCTGTGTCTATGTGCCTGTGGTTCTGTCAGTGTGATCATGTGATGTATCTGACCCCAGGAATGTGTCAATAAAGTTTCCCCTTCCTGGGACAATGAATTCACGGTGTTCTTATTTCAATTTCCAGGAGTGTATATGGGTGGTGTGGATCTCCTGGATAGGGTAGTGGGAAAATACCCAATGAGAAGCAGAACTAACAAATTGACAACACGCGTGACCAACCACTTCATAGATTTTGCTGTTGCAGTAGCTTGGCTAGAATATAGGGCAAGCAACGCAAAGTAATAAATTTATGAGAAAATACATCATGCAGTATCAAGCTTTCAAGATTGATGCTGCACAAAATCTTATTTTCTGTGGTGTACTAGAAAATGAGCAAAGATCAGACTCAAGCAATGATCATGATGATTACCATATTTTGACATTCAGGGTATCAAATGCTAAGCACATGCCTCAGATGATGAACAACATACAGAAAAATAGATCAAAATGCAAGTTAGAGGGTTTAGAGGTCTAACCTTTGTACGATGTAGCACATGTCAAATGTTCCTCTGCTTTACATCTGAAAGAAATTGTTTTGATCGTATTCACAAGAAGTGAATTTGAACTTACGTTACGTTTCTCACACAAAAAAGGATTATTTTATATATTAATAATAATTTTATTGTAACACTCATATGTATTACTTTGTATTAACATAGACTGCAGGTATCACTTATGATACGATCTGAAAAATATATGTAAAAATGAAAATAAAATTTTTCTCTGTAATAAGTTTCCTTTAATTAACGTCTATGGTCACAAACTTTTTGTTAACAGATTATCGGTTTCGGTCTTTAATGACCATCATCAGATCTGTTTCATAAAAACAAAGTCCTAATGTACTGCAGCCATAGTGGCATCGTCAAATGTTAAATGCGGAATCAGCACCAGCATCGTCAAATACATATAAATAACATCACATGCGCGTCATGTTGCCAGTCGTACTTTTTCTCTGTATTTTTTACTTATTTGTGACCTTATCACTTGTGAATATCAGTTTATTATAATAAATAGAGCTTTATAGTGGCCATTTGTTTCACTCAATAGTCTCATGAACTTCCTATTTCTACCATCTTTGCGTGCTACAGCATCCATTTTCACGTACATTAGGGCCACTGCTGTTTAATTAATTACATTAATTAAGTTATCAGTTGCATAATACTCATTATAAAATCAACATGATCCTATGGCAAGCGATTTGTTTATCAATACAGTCACCCCATTACAGGTCACTCTGACATCCGCAATGGTATGTCGATTGCTCAGCCAAAACATCACAGTATGCACGATCATCCTGGATGAATGATGTTTTAAACACTCAATTTAGCGCAACTTTCCTCGGTCCCTTCCATTGCCTCACCAGACTTTTCAACGAGTGACTGACTTTGATTTTACATACGACCGGAATATTCTCAGGTTCTCGGCAAGATGGGAACTGTTGTAATAGTATGATTATTTGCGAATCGATCTTTTTATAGATGAACGAATTTCTACAAACTTCTGCCTGTAGACATCTCCACGTTCCTTTGTGAACCGAGAGTGAAACAGTCTTTGTTTTGTCAGCATTCTCCGAATTTTGCTATTATAGCATGGTGCGTCTTATCCGTTCGTAATCCACTTACCCCGCGCATATTTTTCCAGAGCGCGGTTTACAATTAGTTTAAACTGCGCTCATAATTCACCTATGTCCGTCGTACTGAAACTAAATTATGTCCATTCATTGTCTAACGTAGGAGGCTAACGACTGCTTATCTGCCCTTTCCAGCATAAAAAGTCTCATAGCTGCTACTGACATAGTTTGTAACCTCCCCGTGAGAATTTTAAAAGTCAATAATAGTGAAATTGTAACCTCCTAGCAAGAAAATTTGAATGTCAATGATTATAAAAAAAATGTGCCAAATGTTGTCTTCCCACAAAACTGAATAATAAAAATGAGCCAAGCGTAACCTCCTTGCAAAATTAAAGAATCGCAATGGCCCAAATGTAAACTCCCCACAAAATTAACGTTAAGATGATTGCTCATTAAACCCACAATAATATTAATTCAATAATGAACCATGAACTGAATGTAACATCTGAACACAAATAATTAACCTGATAAATTTTATAAGGGCAGCTGCGCTGACCTTCGGCCCTATGAAATAATTAAACCGGATAAACTCTTACCTCAGTAACACTGCATCTACACTCCTGGAAATGGAAAAAAGAACACATTGACACCGGTGTGTCAGACCCACCATACTTGCTCCGGACACTGCGAGAGGGCTGTACAAGCAATGATCACACGCACGGCACAGCGGACACACCAGGAACCGCGGTGTTGGCCGTCGAATGGCGCTAGCTGCGCAGCATTTGTGCACCGCCGCCGTCAGTGTCAGCCAGTTTGCCGTGGCATACGGAGCTCCATCGCAGTCTTTAACACTGGTAGCATGCCGCGACAGCGTGGACGTGAACCGTATGTGCAGTTGACGGACTTTGAGCGAGGGCGTATAGTGGGCATGAGGGAGGCCGGGTGGACGTACCGCCGAATTGCTCAACACGTGGGGAGTGAGGTCTCCACAGTACATCGATGTTGTCGCCAGTGGTCGGCGGAAGGTGCACGTGCCCATCGACCTGGGACCGGACCGCAGCGACGCACGGATGCACGCCAAGACCGTAGGATCCTACGCAGTGCCGTAGGGGACCGCACCGCCACTTCCCAGCAAATTAGGGACACTGTTGCTCCTGGGGTATCGGCGAGGACCATTCGCAACCGCCTCCATGAAGCTGGGCTACGGTCCCGCACACCGTTAGGCCGTCTTCCGCTCACGCCCCAACATCGTGCAGCCCGCCTCCAGTGGTGTCGCGACAGGCGTGAATGGAGGGACGAATGGAGACGTGTCGTCTTCAGCGATGAGAGTCGCTTCTGCCTTGGTGCCAATGATGGTCGTATGCGTGTTTGGCGCCGTGCAGGTGAGCGCCACAATCAGGACTGCATACGACCGAGGCACACAGGGCCAACACCCGGCATCATGGTGTGGGGAGCGATCTCCTACACTGGCCGTACACCACTGGTGATCGTCGAGGGGACACTGAATAGTGCACGGTACATCCAAACCGTCATCGAACCCATCGTTCTACCATTCCTAGACCGGCAAGGGAACTTGCTGTTCCAACAGGACAATGCACGTCCGCATGTATCCCGTGCCACCCAACGTGCTCTAGAAGGTGTAAGTCAACTACCCTGGCCAGCAAGATCTCCGGATCTGTCCCCCATTGAGCATGTTTGGGACTGGATGAAGCGTCGTCTCACGCGGTCTGCACGTCCAGCACGAACGCTGGTCCAACTGAGGCGCCAGGTGGAAATGGCATGGCAAGCCGTTCCACAGGACTACATCCAGCATCTCTACGATCGTCTCCATGGGAGAATAGCAGCCTGCATTGCTGCGAAAGGTGGATATACACTGTACTAGTGCCGACATTGTGCATGCTCTGTTGCCTGTGTCTATGTGCCTGTGGTTCTGTCAGTGTGATCATGTGATGTATCTGACCCCAGGAATGTGTCAATAAAGTGTCCCCTTCCTGGGACAATGAATTCACGGTGTTCTTATTTCAATTTCCAGGAGTGTATATCTGCTCTTATTTTTCGGCACAGCTCTGTGCAATGCTGGCGTATATTTAATTTTGATTCTTGGAGGAAATGCATAGGAAATATTCTTTAAATTGAAATGAATGCTTTTTCTTCAAAAGAGTGGAAAAATTCTTTAAATTGAAATGATTACTTTTCTTTAAAAGATTTACTTTATAGAAAAATTATTATTGGGGCATTTTTTGAACAAATTAATTACAATTAACATACGTTATTAGCTGAGCGCAATGCTGCTTCATTACCTTCTACAATAATACACATCGTCCACCACAATCCTGACCAGATTCGGAAGAACAGCACGCCGTCGACGCATGCCGACGCCCGCTCAGTACAACCGTCCACTCGCTACAACTACTGCCGACTGACTACTACTGCAGACTGCAACTACTCTCCAACTGACTACTCTCTCTGCCCACTCGCCACACACTACTGAACTCTCGCGCGGTCAAGCGCAGACTAGCCACGATAAATAACTCTCTGGTCAGAGATTCTGTCATGCCTCGCCATCGCTGGTAATGAATACATATGAAACGTAGGCGTTTCATAACCCTCCACAGGGGGGGCAAAAATTTGGCAGCGATGGTGAGTCATTTGGACTTGCCATGAGCAACAAATTTTTTCTTAACTAATTAACTTTACAATTACAGAATATATACAGATATATATAGGTGTAGAACATGAAGTAAATATAGTGCACATGCACTGAGTACAGAACATATCAGGCAAAGACAAAATATATACAATGAGTACAAAACATATTCACAAATGGCAAAAGTGCTCACGCACGGTAGTACAGAACCTATCAGCAAATCACAAAAAATGTATATGCAATGAGTAGAAAACATGTTAACAAAATGACAAAAGTGCACATGCGCTGTAGTTCAGAACATATCGGCAAATCACAAAATGTATAGGCCATGAATACAAATCATGATAACAAAAAGATTTTTAATATGTTACAAGAATTAGGATAGGAAAGGGAAGGATTGCGTCATGGTTGTAGCACTTTAGGTTGCACGCAGCTGCACTGAAAGTCCATATCTTTCTACAGAAGCACAACACCAAGTGAGGCAATCTAAAGTTCTTTTCCCAGAAGTATTAATCAGTGTAGCCAAGACACTGAAATGCCGTAGTAATATTCCATGTTATCCTTTTGGTAGTACATTAGGTACACCAAACAGTGGGACCATAATAGCATCTCATCGCTCATTGTGGTGGACAGCATGTCGTGTCAACACCACGTTCTTGTCCGTTACAGCGACGTAGAATTAGTGCAAAAACCAAATATAGTACTCCATGATCATGAGGATACACAGGACAAACGGATATTGCAGTAATTCCAGGTAATTAGGTTAGAAGGTGAAGGACATTAAGTCACATACTAGTCTTCATTGAGAATTACACTAGTAATAGGTGGCACTCATTGCCCAGTCATTGAACATTGAACATTGAACGTAGTATTACAGAATAATGTTCATGAGTAACTTTACAGAGAACATTGGCACTCATTGCCTAATTACAAACCATCAGAAGTCATTTACAGAGAACATTGGCATTCATTGCCTAATTACAAACCATCAGAAGTCATTTACAGAGAACATTGGCATTCATTGCTTAATTACAAACCATCAGAAGTCATCATTGAAAATGAGTTAATAAATGGCATAATTAATCTAATTATAGTAAACATTGTCCTCATAGTTCATCTTATTACATTAATCAATGGCATTCATTTGCTAGTTACAAAGCATTTTTTTGTGCTAGCAATGCATTGCGTTGGGTTCGATAATTAATAACAATATTTGCTTTTAAGTTATTGCTGCAAATGAAGATGTGTAACGTCATTCGTCATGAGTCAGCTGTATCAAGATTATGAAACAAGTAGAGTATATGTAATCACATTCATAAATGACATGGGTTTAATGAACAACTGCTTATAGCATATTAATTTCATAAATTATTTCTCCTGCAAAATATACAAAAATGGATTATTAAACTGAAAGAAGAAACGCATTTTATGCTGAAAAGTAGTGAACTTCGAATTAACAGGTAGTGAAATGTGTATAAAATGTGTTCCCTTCCAATGTGTTCCTTTCCAAAACCTTCAGTCATCATACTATGCAATACAACACATACTGTCAAAACGAACTGCAACAAATACTTAAATAACTACAGAGCATAAATACATAAACTTCAACATCATCCTCATTTGTAAAGAAAAAACTTCATTATGCATCACTTCATTATCATAACTCCATTATTATCATCACCTGTAAAGAAAAACTTCATTATTCATAGCTGCATACTCTTGATAATTATTCATTACCATTCATTATCATCTGCAAAAAAAATCACTTCATTATTCATTACACAACTATTCCTTATTTCTAGCATATTTCCTCACTAAAACTAAGATGTGAAGTTCTGTCTGACAGCCTTCATCAATCGCTTCGTCTTCTGAAAGAAAAAAATAGTTAAGACTGCTATTCCACGATGTGTATAGTATATTCTTGTTAATGCTTGTTAATCCTGATCCATTTACTCTTCCTCATAAGGTTTTTGCATCTTCTTTCATTTATTCCGTAGGTGAAATTCCATTTCTGTTTAATTTATTTCCTTTACACGTTATTTCTTTCTGAAAATGATGAACAAAGATTAATGTCTTGCATTTAAATCATATACCCATTAAATAAAAACTGGTTTATAGTGATATAATTAAGCATACAGCATAGCATGACAGAAAACGTATTAAGCCAAAAAATATAGACAGTGTTCAGATGCAAAAATGTACACAGAATATCATAATGCAGCAGCAAAAAATGTAAAAATAGTCACGATGTTGAGATATCGTAGGGCAAAAATGTCAAAGTCAACTGGTGTTTGCTATATCTTAACTATTTCATAATGCATACAAACAAAACATGAAAACAATCGTACATACATAAAAAAATGTTGACAAGAAATGTGACCTTCTTTGTGTTCAGCTCGTATGTTGTGTAGTTAATAGAGGCGAGAATTAAAGACTTTAATGGTGAGAGAATTTAATAAAATTAATATGTCATTAGATAAAATTGCATAATTATTCATAAGATACGTAAGTTTATCTGGAAAAAGGTGCACAATCTGATGTGTAACGACAAGAAGAGCGACCTGCTAACCTTTTCTTGCCGGGCACTTGCCAAGAAAAAGTACGATAATCATCAGTAAGTATTCACATGAATATAATTGTATAAGTGGTCATAAAAATTATGAAATGGCACTACAGCATGTTAAATCATAAAGTATCTTCATTCAATAAGAAGTTTAATATTCGATATGTGGTGGTTTGCTTTCGATTTTATGGTTCTCAAAGTTTCGACGTGTACAACATTGGGGTGAGGAATGCTACGAATCCGATATGGACCTGCGTATAGAAGTTCAAATTTACTGCACGTACCTTTTATTTTGTTGGATAAATAGTGTGTACGTACTAATATCTTCTGTCCAATGTGAAAGTCACGGCGTGTACAAACCTGTTTTTGCTGTCTTCTCCGGCGCTCTGCGGCACGTTTGATGTTGTTCAGCGCAATGTCAATTATTTCATGGTGTCGTAGTCGACGAGATGTAGGAAATGTTACTAATTCTTTAATTTTGTTGGGTGGTTCAACATTTTTCAGTATAACAGACGGAGATAGCATAGTAGTTTCATTCGGTATGGAATTCATTACATCTTGGAATGAGAGTATGTGTGTGTCCCAATCAATATGTTTTTTACGGCAGTAAATTCTACACAGTTTACCAATTTCTTTCATTATTCGTTCACAAGGGTTAGAAGAAGCATGGTACCTGGATATATACAGTATATCGGAGAAATGTTTCTAGCTCGTAACATACGTGTCCCAGTGTAATGGTTTCTAATGGTAACATTTTTCCTATCTTGCCAAAGGTGTTTAATCTCTTTCCATACGTTGTCTTTATTCTGCTCTTGTGCTATGTCTTGTAATGACGACGAAATGAAATTTTCAAATGCAACTTGTTGAATGTACATGACGCTGAAATTTGCTTTGCAGAAGTTGGTTGCGATGACTTGCTGATTGTTGCCGAGAGAACGAGATAGTGCGTCTGCTACAACATTTTGTGTGCCGGGAATGTGAACAATTGTAAAATTAAATTCCTGTAGATAAAGTTTCCATCTGCTTAATCTGTCGTGAGTAAATTTAGCCGAAAGTAAAAATTGTATTGCTCTATGGTCTGTGTAAACGGTGGTGTGTCTTCCATAAAGAAAATGCCTAAATCTGGTAAAAGCCCAAACAACACATAATGTTTCAAGTTCTGTAACAGAATAATTTCGCTCAGCAGGTGATAGAATGCGACTTGCAAATGTTATGTTTTTAATTACAGTACAGCTATCTTCTTCAATTTCCAGAAAAATATGTACGCCTAAAGCGGTGTTAGAACTGTCGGTGGCAATGGAAAAGTTTCTGGTAAGATCTGGGTGCGATAAAAGTGGTGCATTCAACAAAGCATGTTTCAGGTTCATAAATTCAGAATGTGCTTGCTTATCCCAGGACCAAATAGTGTTTTTACCTGTCAATTGACATAATCTAGGGGTGTCTAAAGCAGAGTAATGAATAAATTTACGAAAAAAGTTAATTAAACCCAAAAAGCTGCGTAGTTGTTTTTTGTCGTAGGAACAGTAATGTCACGTAAAGCTTGAAGTTTTTCCGGGTCAGGCGCAATGCCCTCTGCTGAAATTACATGTACAAGAAATTTTATAGAAGTTTTACCAAAGTGCGATTTACTGAGATTAACTGTGAGTCCTTGTGCACGAAAAGTTTGCAACAGTTGTTCAAGAATCAGATTGTGTTCAGACCAGTTAGCTTCTGCAATAAGAATGTCGTCTACGTACGTTGTAATTCTGTCTTTAAGTTCTGTCGGAAGTATTGTATTCAAACCGCGAATAAAAGCTGCAGAAGAAATAGTTAAACCGAATGGTAATTTAGAAAATTGATAACAGTCACCAAAACAGAGAAATGCTGTGTACTTTCTGCAGTTCGGTTGGAGCTGAATTTGCCAAAATCCCGATTTCAGATCTAATGTAGAATAAATAGCAGTACCGTGAAATTTCTGTAGTAATTCCTCTAGTGTCTGTGGTCGATCTGTTTCATTAATAATTATGCCACTGATGTGACGCGAATCAACTACGAGGCGAAGTGAACCATCTTTTTTCTTAACAATATGGAGCGGGTTTATGTACGGACGAACTGCCGGTTCAATAATTCCTTGCTCGAGCATATCTTGCAGTTCTTTCTTAACTTGTTCTCTATGAATATACGGAATGGGATAATGCTTGGCTTTAAATGTGTCGTGCTGTTTAACTTGAAATTCATACATAAAACCGGACATAGTACCAGGAATGTTGTCGAAAACTGGAGCTTGCTGTAAAAGAATTTTGTGTAGTTGCGTGCGTTCGTCGTCTGTATTTGCACTGCTCTGTTTAACTTTATCAGAAATCATCTGCATAACGTCGTAGTGAGCTTCGTCTGGAGTATTATATTTATGTACGTACGTATCTGTGAACAATGTCGAATTACAGTCTATGTTACGTGATACGGAAATGACCTCTGTGCGATTAATTGTTTGTTCTTCCGCAGATAAAGAGTGCTGAAATTCTAAAGCCAATTGCACATATTCATCCTTCAACATTAAATAGGAATTTTGAAAATCAATAACTGCGTCGTGTTGTACCAGAAAATTAGTACCTAAAATAACGTCTGTTGTCAATAAAGGAACAATCCAAAAATTTGAGTGAAATGTGTGACCTGCATTGCAAAATGATAAATGTGTCTGTAATTTAACGTCTACTCCTTTACTCGATACTGCTCCTTTCACTTTCGTTTTGCCTAATGGTAATGTAGGATAGGTATTCTCTTTGTTACACTCGTTGAAATTTTCTTCATTTATAACTGACATAGGTGATCCAGAATCGGTTACTGCTGAAAATTTCGATGAACCAATTTTAATTTCGATAACAGGGTGTGAAATAGTTTTCTGAACAACTGGTCTTTCCTGCAAAAGTAAGTGTCTGATGTCGTCAAAAGTAATAACATTTTCGTGAACAACATTCTGCGTGTCTAAAGTAGTGCTTGTGTTACTGGAAGATGCGACCTGTACAGTATCTAGTCAAATTCTATCTGACGTATTATTACACTCCTGGAAATTGAAATAAGAACACCGTGAATTCATTGTCCCAGGAAGGGGACACTTTATTGACACATTCCTGGGGTCAGATACATCACATGATCACACTGACAGAACCACAGGCACATAGACACAGGCAACAGAGCATGCACAATGTCGGCACTAGTACAGTGTATATCCACCTTTCGCAGCAATGCAGGCTGCTATTCTCCCATGGAGACGATCGTAGAGATGCTGGATGTAGTCCTGTGGAATGGCTTGCCATGCCATTTCCACCTGGCGCCTCAGTTGGACCAGCGTTCGTGCTGGACGTGCAGGCCGCGTGAGACGACGCTTCATCCAGTCCCAAACATGCTCAATGGGGGACAGATCCGGAGATCTTGCTGGCCAGGGTAGTTGACTTACACCTTCTAGAGCACGTTGGGTGGCACGGGATACATGCGGACGTGCATTGTCCTGTTGGAACAGCAAGTTCCCTTGCCGGTCTAGGAATGGTAGAACGATGGGTTCGATGACGGTTTGGATGTACCGTGCACTATTCAGTGTCCCCTCGACGATCACCAGTGGTGTACGGCCAGTGTAGGAGATCGCTCCCCACACCATGATGCCGGGTGTTGGCCCTGTGTGCCTCGGTCGTATGCAGTCCTGATTGTGGCGCTCACCTGCACGGCGCCAAACACGCATACGACCATCATTGGCACCAAGGCAGAAGCGACTCTCATCTCTGAAGACGACACTCTCCATTCGTTCCTCCATTCACGCCTGTCGCGACACCACTGGAGGCGGGCTGCACGATGTTGGGGCGTGAGCGGAAGACGGCCTAACGGTGTGCGGGACCGTAGCCCAGCTTCATGGAGACGGTTGCGAATGGTCCTCGCCGATACCCCAGGAGCAACAGTGTCCCTAATTTGCTGGGAAGTGGCGGTGCGGTCCCCTACGGCACTGCGTAGGATCCTACGGTCTTGGCGTGCATCCGTGCGTCGCTGCGGTCCGGTCCCAGGTCGACGGGCACGTGCACCTTCCGCCGACCACTGGCGATAACATCGATGTACTGTGGAGACCTCACGCCCCACGTGTTGAGCAATTCGGCGGTACGTCCACCCGGCCTCCCGCATGCCCACTATACGCCCTCGCTCAAAGTCCGTCAACTGCACATACGGTTCACGTCCACGCTGTCGCGGCATGCTACCAGTGTTAAAGACTGCGATGGAGCTCCGTATGCCACGGCAAACTGGCTGACACTGACGGCGGCGGTGCACAAATGCTGCGCAGCTAGCGCCATTCGACGGCCAACACCGCGGTTCCTGGTGTGTCCGCTGTGCCGTGCGTGTGATCATTGCTTGTACAGCCCTCTCGCAGTGTCCGGAGCAAGTATGGTGGGTCTGACACACCGGTGTCAATGTGTTCTTTTTTCCATTTCCAGGAGTGTATTATCAGGAGGATTCTGTGGCATTTCGACTATTTGAACTGTTCTGTTATTTCTTCCAGACGTATTATGCTCTGGATGATACCTACTGTCTGGTTCATTCATGAGAATATGTTGTTGCTGATCATTTTGCTGCTGGTAAGACCGACTGTTATTAAACGTATGTTGATAATTGTGCTCATTGTTTTTACGTCTGTCGTGATAGTCATTTCTATACGATGCATTGCGATAGGAATTGAAGTACTGAGTTTTCTGCACGTAGTTATTTCCTTGCTGGCGTGCATTACTATTTGTTGTAGCTGGGACTATACTTGCACGCGGCGAAACATTAAAGCTTGGTTGACCTTGTGCATTACATTGTTGGTTAGGTATGCTAACCGGCTGACTTTCATGCTGTTGCGGTGAAAAACGTCTATTGTTACCAAAATGCGTTCGATGTTGCTGATAATTTTGACGATTGCTGAAAATGCTATACATACTGATGATTACAATTTTATCTGTTATTAAAATTACGGCGGCAGTTGTTATTTCGGGAGTGTCTAAAGAGAACTGTCACTTTCGGTAAAATTTGTCATATCGGGTTTTCTTGACTCATTCTTAATCCTAGATAGGGCGATAGTTGAAGAGCTGTTTTGATAGATATAAAGGATAGTAGAAGGGAAGTCAGCAGTGCAGAAAACTAAAGATGAAACAGCACTACTACAGCTCGGGGCCCTGTGCACGCTACGGCACATACTCATTAAAGCGTAATGAATCCCCTGAGGTCAATTATGCGCTGCAAATACATTTTAGCTTTTGCGTTACAGGCAATGCCGGTGAAAATTCAAAAATAAATTGCTGTATCAATGCTAATTGTAGTTTCTGCATTACACGAAATGTTGGTAAAAGTTCAAGAGCAAATTGTCGTATCCAGTTCAATGCGTGTACCTGTGCTCTGTCATTATTAAATTTCTTAGATTTTCTTACACATACAAATTGCTTATAATCAACGTTCTTGTCACTGAATTTGAGAACACGTTCAGGTTTGTGTGAGAATCTGTTTGTCTGTGTCATTTCGGATTTCAAGTTGCGTAGCTTTTCGGATTTTAACTCGCGTAGTCTCTGTAAATTGCTTAAGTTATACTGGCTGTGTGAGTGTGAGAAATGTTCGGAATTCGCCGTATGCTGTGACGTGTTATTAACTGAAATATTTTTTATCTCTGTAACCTCTTGCTGTAAACTTGACAATTTTCTACGTAATGTGTTATTAGACGAATCTATCTCATTGATTGTCTGCTGTAAATTTTGGAATTCAAGTGTTTGGTTAAACAAAATCGGCGAAGTGTCGTCTGATTTGCTGTCATTATTACTTTCAATAACGTCAATACGACTGGCCAATTCGTCATATTTTTCAGTCAGTATTTTTACCTGATCATCGGTTTTAGTGTCAGAAGCATTAATTTGCCTTTGTATTTTACGTGTGGTTTCGCTCAATTTTTTAACGTCAGCTTTGATGACCTCAGAATCCTGTGTTAGTTCTAATTGTTCGAGTCTGTCTGTCACTGTCTGAAAGTCTGCTGTGTGTGTGTCCGTTTTTGATTTTAGATCGGAAATTTCATCACGCAATTCTGTCCTCAACTGCTTGATGCTATTAATTTCGTCGGATACTATAGCAATATTGTTGTCTACGTATGTTTTTGCTTTCGCGAACAATTTACGTTTATCTTCTTGTCTCTGTGCGGTGATTGTTTCCATGACTTGTCGTTTTACTTTATTCTGTTCCTGTATAAATTTACGGAAACGCGTATTACTGTTTTGTAGGTGTTGATTAAAACGTTCGTCAATTTGATTGTTCTGTTGTTCGAATTTCTCGTCTACTTTTGCATCCAGTGTGCGCGAAAGTTCTGCTGTCATTAATTTAAACTCGTCGCGTAACTGTGTTGCTTTTTCAGAGCATTGTTTACCGACTGCACTAATTTCGTCTCTAAGTGATTCTGTTGCAGCAGTTTGCATATCCCTTAATTCTTGAGCAACTGATCTAATTTCTTCGCTACTTTTCCTAGCACTAGTCTCAATTTCCTCACGTAATTGTTCCTTAGTATCATGACACTGCGCGGCAACGGCTCTAATCTGTTCACTAAGCTGTCTGGAATTGTTGTCTAATTTTTCACTAAGGTTGTCTTGTTTTTCATTCTGTTGTTTGGAATTTTTGTCTAGTTTTTCATTAAGTTGTTTATTCGTTTGTAGCAACAATGCCACAATTTGATCCGACCCAAAATTAGCAACTCTATTCACGATGCTGTTTAATGGCGTATCTGCAATTGTCACGTTTTGTGTATCCATTTGCATATTCTGTGATTCTAGAAAATGTTTGCTGATCGTATGTGCACTATCGGTCACTACCTCGGAATTAAATAAATCTGTCGTACGCTGATTATACTGTTCATTTTCATTAAAAAAATCTGTCCGTTCGTCACGTAAATCCTGCAAACCGGGTGTGTTAAACTGGGCAGAGCTCATTGCAACAGAACGCCCCGCGTCATCAATTGTCGTCAAATTAACAGAGGACACAATTGAATTCGTGTGATCATCACTAGTATCAAAATCAACATTAGTGGTCGGTACACATTGATGTCCGCAAATGGGGAACTGTCATTATTACACTGCGTGTCGCAAGTACTATCGGTCAAGTTGTTTAAGTCGGTTATTTCACTCATTATACCTCGCGATGTACTATTAACAGTTTTTCGCGGCATTTTACACAAATCACAATTATTCAATAATGAAACAAAGACAATGCAAAAATCCAACAACACTATTACAACAAAGAGCAACAAATTGCCGATGATCTGTGGAAGAAAGTGACAAAGTTAGTAAAAGCGTTGCGCCAAATGCTAATTATATTTAAGTAAATAAGAGCAGATATCTGACTTCTTATCAGAAGATTCACAAAGAAATACAATCCTGGTCCGGATGTCGCCAAGTATAACCTCCATGTGAGAATTTTAAAAGTCAATAATAGTGAAATTGTAACCTCCTAGCAAGAAAATTTGAATGTCAATGATTATAAAAAAATGTGCCAAATGTTGTCTTCCCACAAAACTGAATAATAAAAATGAGCCAAGCGTAACCTCCTTGCAAAATTAAAGAATCGCAATGGCCCAAATGTAAACTCCCCACAAAATTAACGTTAAGATGATTGCTCATTAAACCCACAATAATATTAATTAAATAATGAACCATGAACTGAATGTAACATCTCAACACAAATAATTAACCTGATAAATTTTATAAGGGCAGCTGCGCTGACCTTCGGCCCTGTGAAATAATTAAACCTGATAAATTCTTACCTCAGTAACACTGCATCTATATCTGCTCTTATTTTTCGGCACAGCTCTGTGCAATGCTGGCGTATATTTAATTTTGATTCTTGGAGGAAATGCGTAGGAAATATTCTTTAAATTGAAATGAATGCTTTTTCTTCAAAAGAGTGGAAAAATTCTTTAAATTGAAATGATTACTTTTCTTTAAAAGATTTACTTTATAGAAAAATTATTATTGGGGCATTTTTTGAACAAATTAATTACAATTAACGTACGTTATTAGCTAAGCGCAATGCTGCTTCATTACCTTCTACAATAATACACATCGTCCACCACAATCCTGACCAGATTCGGAAGAACAGCACGCCGTCGACGCATGCCGACGCCCGCTCAGTACAACCGTCCACTCGCTACACCTACTGCCGACTGACTACTACTACTGCAGACTCGCTACACGCAACTGCACCAGACTGCTACTACTCTCCAACTGTCTACTCTCTCTGCCCACTCGCCACACACTACTGAACTCTCGCGCGGTCAAGCGCAGACTAGCCACGATAAATAACTCTCTGGTCAGAGATTCTGTCATGCTTCGCAATCGCTGGTAATGGATACATATGAAACGTACGCGTTTCAAGTTATTAACTTTTGTATCAATAGTCATTATGGTGACACCATGATCACTAATCCCTGACTATTGCGACGGTGCCAATAAAATCAGGCCTATCTGTAGCTACAAGGTCTAAAATATTACAATTGCATGCAGATTGATGAACTAATTGCGCAGAAGAGTTTTCGGAAAAGAGTGTTAAGAACTACTTCACAGTACTGTCCGTGCATACACTGAGCGAAATGGCCCAGTAGAAACCGGCACGGTAGCTCAATGTGTTCTGCCAGAGGGTTAGCTGTCCTCTGTAGTAAAAAAATTGAGTGAATGGATCAACAATGAACTACAATGGGTGTCATGGGACGTCCGCCCCCAGCAAATTCAATGAGCAATAACGAACAAAATGAGATAAAAAAAAGTGGTTAGGAATTGCTGGAAGGATGGTTCCTTTGACAGGGCAAGGCCAGTTTCCTATCCTACCATTCTCTAACCAGACCCTGCGCTCCGTCTCTGATGATTTCGTTGTCGACGGTATGGTAAATTAATTTTCCTTCCTCTTTTCTGTGCATCCCATCTACAAAGAATCTATAGGAGTACCAGTCTATACTCGGTAGATTAAAGTCGCTTCCAACTAATAGTACATGCCCGAGATATTTCTGCACTACTGAGACTAGACTTTCCTTGAATGATTCTACAACTCTTACTGCGCAATCTCTTCGCCGCTGAAAATATCCGGTAATTAACTTGAATTCACGTAAGTCGGTTATTCACATCCTTATAACATGGTAGCCAGACTCAGTTACGACCTCTATAAACACAATGTTTTTGTCGGCTGTAATAAACATTCTCCTATGGCGTCTAACATGTCTTTTCAGTGTTATGTTCCATGCTTCACTAAATATTTTGGAACTTTCTGCTTCGGATCTCATCCAATACTCTGTGCCTAATGTGATTTGAAAGCAACAGCAACTAGGTATACGGATCAGGTGTGCCGCATCTGCATACTGCGTACCCCAGAAAATTGATAGAGTGATTTTCAACATAAATCCTTAAGAATGAATTAGAAGTGAATCAGGAACTTTACC
Source organism: Schistocerca nitens (assembly GCF_023898315.1). Lineage (NCBI taxonomy): Eukaryota > Metazoa > Arthropoda > Insecta > Orthoptera > Acrididae > Schistocerca > Schistocerca nitens. The sequence goes on from NC_064614.1 coordinate 433,320,575, forward strand.
TACCCAGTTTGACGTGGAGCAGATAACTGGATTGTGAGCAACACATCTTGCATATGTACACCGCAGAGTGCTTCCACCCTACTGCCTCTCGGAGCCATAACCATTCACAAATGCGCCTAAGCTAATAAGGAAGCGTTAGCAAATATTTTGTCTGTAACAAAAGTTACAAACAAAGTTGTTCGCCATGGTTTGATCTATCACCTCTATACATTTGATACAATAACGTTGAAGCGTACTGTATATGCAGGCTGTTAGGGGTATAAGTACAGATATTTCTATAGACGACTGAGGACGACGTACTGGACAACATTACATCAGCATTTACTTTATTTGCAGATTAATAATTATAGCTGATGGGGTAGTATGTTTTTAGGTTGGCTGGTACCTCTAAGTACATGTGGCAAGAGGAAGCCATTAATTTAACAAGTCAGGTGTTGATGGGTGGATGCATAGACTCAAACCGGTTCGAGTATACTGACAGTCGTAGTACACTTAGCGATGAAATTACGACCGTGCAGAAAACATCAGGTAGTAATTTATGTCATGAGTTTGCGGAAAGATTGTTAGATACAGAGAAAAAACAATTAACATGTTGAAGTGGGTACATATTAACATACGAATGATCACAAAATCTGCACTTATACCCCTAACACAGGGTCAAAGTCATTGCATAAAACATATAGTGATAATTGATCATAACATGAGGAACAACTTCTGTTAGAGACAAGATGTTCGCTGCCGCTTCCCAACGACGCTGGGCGTCTTTTATGATACGTGATGTTCCTGTATGTTGTCTAATATTATTTCACACTTTCCAACGGCTTGAAGGAAACGTTTATTAAACGTAATTCAAATTATTTGTAATCTCTTACTAGTTTCATTTAAAATCTATCATACGACTAGGATTAGGCAACAGAAAAAGCATCTATGTTAGCGACTATCCCAGAAATCGGGACGCAGGTTCTCTGTCTATCGGCTTCCAGGAGCAACAAAATTTGATTTCAAATATTTTGCGTAATTATTGACCGAATTTGAAAATTCTGTGCATTTCTCTTGAGACAGCATAAATCACGGCGTGCAAATATCCTTCTTCCAGTATTTGAGAACGATAGAATTTAGCGATTTCCAATAAACTTTGTACTTTATTACTAACCTTTGCGAAACTTTTTCTCCCTGACACCCCCACAAAATGATGAGAGGAAAAAAGCTTAGCTCTTACTACATTTTTGCTGTTCATGTAGTAAAATTTCAGCATCAAACATGACTTTTTGATGTATTAGTTCTTTACTGCTAACTCCAAAATTATATATAAATTATATGCTTCAGGACATATACAGCCATAAGTTAAGTCATTACCAATACTTCTCCTTTTTAAAAAATTGTAAAGGGCCAAAAACAACCTCAACAAAGACTTCATGGGGTTAACATTAGTAGAGAAAGGAGGCAGATACACAAGGTACGCATGTATTCAACAACTTACTAGAGTATACTAAATGTGTTGTAAGAAATTTGGTAGAGTTTAAGATTCAACTAAAAATCCTCTTGAGCAACTCCTTTTAGGATATCTTAACTGAAACTCTTAAAATTAATATGTTAGCTTATTTTATGATCAAGTATCTCTGATAAAGCTTCTAAGAAGCGGTCATGGTTTCACTGTAAGTCAGTATAAGACTGTAATACCTTTATAATTTTATCGTCACTCCAATTTTAAAGTTTAGAAGCTGTAACTTCAAATTGGTCTCACTTAGTTGAGCCACCATTAAACCCCAGATTCTTTAAAGAATCGAACTCCCATGTATAAAACAGCTTGAATGGTCTGATTACTTTACAAACGAGTAAATGTATTCAGAATTTGATGCAAGTCACGTAAGCTAGAAAAAATTTAGGTAAGGACTGAAATTATGCTAAAACTACCCCCCTTCTTGAAACTCTTACAGCATTTACCAGCACTTCTCCTGGTACACAGTCTGACTAATTTCCACACAAAAACATGTCTGCCATTCTTTGAGTCTGCTTCATCTTTAGTGGAGTCACAGCTCCAACCACAGCCTCATTTCTTGATTCCTTTTGGCCACAATGGCCTAAATTTCCTTTTCATCAGTCTTCTTGCGTGTCCTTGCATCTTGTTCAGTTACTATTTTTTCATTTCATTCCTGTGTTAATCCGTATACATAGGGCGTTTTGATAAAGGGACAGCAGGCAGCTTTTCGTTTCCTTAGTGACCTGTGTCCATCAAGTTTCGGCAATAGGAAAATTTCCTGAAAAGTTATTTGGAAGAATTTCACTTGTAGCTGTAGCTGTTCATTTCAGTGATCTGTTGCAGTCGTTTCTAGGAACTTCGCTCAGAATTTCCCGCTTATTCATTGTCTGCTTGCTCAGTCGTCACTAATGTGAGAGAGTCAGCTTCAGTAAAAAACATTGGGATTGTGTGGCGCAACCCAGTTGCCGATATTCATTGGTGTACATCATCTGAAATGTGTCACACAAAATATTGCTGTCGTTTCGAAAACGTATTCATCCAGATGTCAAGAGCTTGGTCATGACAGACACTAAACGGAAACATAACCTCAACATCTGAAGGATGGAGCTGGTGTGTCCTGGGTAGTGGGTAGCACAAAACTGTAGTGCAGCTATCTCCTGCTGCCTTAGGTCCTTCTTGTCTAATCTCCATCTCCGTCTATACACTGCAAACAACTGTAGAGCGCATGGTGGATGGTACTTCCCGTTGTACCAAGTATTAGGGCCGCTTCCCGTTCCACTCGTGTAGGACACAAGAAAAGAGTGGTTGTTTTAATACCTCTGTACGCGCTGTAACTACTGTAATACTGTGTTTGCGATGCCTTTGGAGCGATACGTAGATAGTTATAATATAATTTTAGATTCATCGCTTAAAGTTGTTTCTTGATACTTCGGAAGCAGGCTTTCACGGGACAGTTTGAGTTGTGTTCAGACGTCTGGCAGATCAGGCATTCCAGCACCTTCGCTACACACTCCTGTGGTTCAAATAAGCCTGTGACTACTCTTGCTGGTCTTCCTTGTTTATCTTCAATATCCACTGTTATTCCTATCTGATATGAGTCCGCCGGCTGGAGTGGCCGAGCGGTTCTAGGCCCTACAGTCTGGAACCGCGTGACCGCTACGGTCGCAGGTTCGAATCCTGCCTCGGGCATGGATGTGTGTGATGTCCTTAGGTTAGTTAGGTTTAATTAGTTCTAAGTTCTAGGGGACTGATGACCTCAGCAGTTAAGTCCCATAGTGCTCGGAACCATTTGAACCATTTGTTTGATATGAGTCCCACATACGCCTGCGATATTCTAGTATGCGTCACACGAGTGTTTTCAAAACAATCTACTTCGTCTACTAGTTGGATTTTCCTAGTATCCTACCAATGCAGCAGTCTACATCCGGTCTACCTTCGACATAGCCTATATGGTCATTCCGTTTCACGTTCCCACACATTATTACACCGAGGTTTTTTATGAGTCGGCTGATCCCAACTGAGACCCGTTGACACTTAGGTCAGAGGATATTACGTATTTCCCTTTGTGAAGGGTACACTTTTACATTTATGAACTTCTAAAACAAGCTGTAAATTTTTGCAGTTTGAAATCTTATCAAGATGTGATTGAATATTTATGCAGCTTTTTTCAAACAGTGCTTCAGTATAGATAACTCTATCGTGGGGAAGATGTGTGATACATACGGGGTGTCTACACCGAAATTCCCTATTTTGTGAGGCAATTTAAAAATAGTAAATCTTTGTTTCAGGTCCGATTTGTCCGTTGGGTGCAATAGGACTTAAAGTCGCTGCCTAAAATTTTTCAACATCTGGCGCACTTTCATTTTTAGATTGTTGTCAGTAGAAGCGAAACCGGCGTCAGTTCAGAAGAAGACACAAACAGTGCTTTGGTACGCGGAGTTTAAATCCACTGTATGGTGCAAAGGCAGTTTGTGGCGTTTAGAGGAAAGCGGTACCAGACGCCAAGAGCATAAAAGCATGGCACGGTCGGTTTCTGGAAATTTGCAGCATTGCAGAGGGGCATGGAGGATGTCGTAGGGTCTCTGAAGAATAAGTTGAGAATATCCGCCAAACATTCCAACGAAGTTCACGAAAATCAGTTCGTAAAGCTTCACGAGAACTTCAGATACCTCGTGCAACTGTTCATAAAGTCCTCAGAAAGCGGTTGCATCTCTGTTCATACAAGGTGCAGATACAGCAGGCCATAAAGCCTGACGACGAGAAGCGACGATTCGAATTTGCGTGTAAAATGCTTAAAAAACTGTTCAAATGGCTCTGAGCACTATGGGACTTGACATCTGAGGTCATCAGTCCCATAGAACTTAGAACTACACTACTGGCCATTAAAATTGCTACACCACGAAGATGACGTGCTACAGACGCGAAATTTAACCGACAGGAAGAAGATGCTGTGATATGCAAATGATTAGCTTTCAGAGCATTCACAAAAGGTTGGTGCCGGTGGCGACACCTACAACGTGCTGACATGAGGGAAGTTTCCAACCGACTTCTCATACACAAACAGCAGTTGACCGGCGTTGCCTGGTGAAACCTTGTTGTGATGCCTTGTGTAACGAGGAGAAATGCGTACCATCACGTTTCCGACTTTGATAAAGGACGGATTGTAACCTATCGCGATTGCAGTTTATCGTATCGCGACATTGCTGCTCGCTTGGTCGAGATCCAATGACTGTTAGCAGAATATGGAATCGGTGGGTTCAGGAGGGTAATACGGAACGCCGAGCTGGATCCCAACGACCTCGTATCACTAGCAGTCGAGATGAAAGGCATCTTATCCGCAGGGCTGTAACGGATCGTGCAGCCACGTCTCGATCACTGTGTCAACAGATGGGGATGTTTGCAAGACAACAAACATCTTCAGGAACAGCTCGACGACGTTTGCAGCAGCATGGACTATCAGCTCGGAGACCATGGCTGCGGTTACCCTTGACGCTGCATCACACATAGGAGCACCTGCGGTGGTGTACTCAACGATGAACCTGGGTGCACGAATGGCAAAACGTCATTTTTTCAGATGAATCCAGGTTCTGTTTACAGCATCATGATGGTCGCATCCGTGTTTGGCGACATCGCGGTGAACGCACATTGGAAGCGTGTATTCGTCATCGCCATACTGGCGTATCACCCGACGTGATGGGATGGGGTGCCATTGGTTACACGTCTCTGTCACCTCTTGTTCGCATTGACAGCACTTTGAACAGTGGACGTTACATTTCAGATGTGTTACGCCCGGTGGCTCTACCCTTCATTCGCTCCCTGCGAAACCCTACATTTCAGCAGGATAATGCACGACCGCATGTTGCAGGTCCTGGACAAGGCTTTCTGGATACAAAAAATCTCTCACCAACTGAAAATGTCTGGTCAATGGTGGCCGAGCAACTGGCCCGTCACAATACGCCAGTCACTACTCTTGATGAACTGTGGTATCGTGTTGAAGGTGCATGGGCAGCTGTATCTGTATACGCCATCCAAGCTCTGTTTGACACAATGCCCAGGCGTATCAAAGCCGTTATTACGGCCAGGGGTGGTTGTTCTGGGTACTGATTTCTCAGGATCTATGCACGCAAATTGCATGAAAATCTAATCAAATGTCATTTCTAGTATAATATATTTGTCCAATGAATACCCGTTTATCATCTGCATTTCTTCTTGGTGTAGCAATTTTAATGGCCAGTAGTGTACTTAAACCTAACTAACCAAAGGACATCATACACATCCACGCCCGAGGCAGGACTCGAACCTGCGACCGTAGCAGTCGCGCGGTTCCGGACTGAAGCGCCTAGAACCGTTATGCCACAACGACCGGCTGTGAAATGCTTAACCGAATCGTGTGGAATCCTTTGTTTTTGTCAAGTGTAATGTTTTCTGACGAGGCCACATTCCATGCCTCTAGAATTGTGAACAACCGTAACGTTCGAATTTGGGGGTCGCAGAATTCACACGGTGTCAGGGAAAAGATACGAGGTAGCCCGAAAGTGAATGTTTGGTGTGGCTTCATGTGTGACAAGATAATTTGACCATTCTTCTTTGCTGAATAAACTGTCACAGGAACGACGTACCGAGACATGCTGGAGATCTTTGTCCTTCCCCAGGCTGAAGACTTGCAACCAAACCTTTGGTTTCAGCAAGATGGTGCTCAACCACACTGGCCGCTGGATGTTCAGAAAGTTCTAAATGCAACATTTCCAGGCCACTGAACTGGACGAGGTGCACTCATGAATTGGCCTCCAAGTTCTCCTGATATCACACCGTTGAATTTTTTTCTATGGAGATACTTCAAGGACAGCGTGTGCGGCTCTGCAGTGCGGGACATTCAAGACCTCCGTACTCTGATTGTGGAAGTAACTGACACGATTCTTTCGTACATGTTGCACTGGAACTGGATGGAAATTGAAAAAAGACTCGACATTCTTCGTGTCACCGCAGGAGCTCACGTGGAAGCGTTTTGATTTGTTACTGTAATTTTCTTTCAAAACTTAGCTTCACTTACAACCTATTTTTATGAAAAAAAATTGTTTAATTTAGTTTTGTGTATGTAACACATTTAAAACAGCGAATTTCGGTGAGACACACTGTATACTTGTACCGTGATGGACACGGCACCGTTCCAGTAGTGCGAGCATGGACTTGAATTCCCTGGCGGCAATGTCGAGCGTCACCGCTAGACCCGAGCTTATTCTGGACCCTATAGAGCCGCCATTGTCCCTGCACTGCCAGAGGCGGAAGGACACTACCCGCATCACGGAATTTGGGCCACACTTGGACGGCACAGCAACTGACTGGCGTGTCGTGACTGCAGCTGGGCGAGGGCAGCAGTTCTGCCTGGCGGTCGACTTGTAAATGTTAGTGAATGTGGTGACACAGCTTGTCGGGTGTTATCACCAGTTGTTTAGTCAGGAACAATGCTCCTTTTGAGAGTATGCTAATGGTAATAATGTTAGGTTACTGTCTAAGACCGTAGAGTTTTTCTATAAGTTTAGTAAACAGAGACTTTAGTCATCATTAATATATTCTCCTTCACTATTTACAATAGTCTGCCAACGCTGGGGTAGCTTTTCTGTTTTGTGACGGTAGAAATCATGTGGTTTCGAGGCGAAGAACACATCGAGCCCTGTTCACAGCGCATTTTCATCCGGAATGGAAGTTCCTTCAAGTTTGTTCGACAGGGAGCAGGAAAGGTGAAAATCTTAGGACGCAAGGTCAGGTAAAGAACTTAGGAGCGGAATGACTTCCCAACCCAGCTCCTGTGTAGTGTTTCTTTTGCAAATCTAGGAAAATACGGGCGGGCATTATTGTGGAGTAGCATCACTTAACACAGTCTTCCTGGTCGTTGGATTGCGTCGGCAAGACGTCTCATCTGTTGACAATAAGCGTCAGCAGTGATGGTTACACGACGGGGAAGCAATTCGTAGTACACCACACCCTCGCTGTTCCACCAGGTGCATAACATTCTCTTTTGTGGATGCACGCAGGTCTTTGTACGGGGAGCTGCTGCTGTTTTGGGCTCAACCACATAAAGACACCACTTCCAGTCACCAGTAACGATACAGGATACGAGTGGTCGACACAGGTCACGGGCCAATAGACGACGACCAAGCAGAGATGCACGTGTGGCCACCAGCTGATTTTTTGTTATTTTGGCTCAGAGCATGCGGTACCCATACGATTTTTTAACCTTACCCATTGCATGCAAATGTCGCACCATGGCGGAATGAAGACAGTTCATCATATTTACTGTTCTCTAGTACACTGACGTGGATCATTATGGATTAAATGGTCTACAGCAAACCCCCGAAGATCTTCCCAAACGTGGATAGTCACTAATGTCAAAACGATCCTGCTTAAAACGAGAAACCATTTTTTGCACTGGTCTGCTCAAGGGCGCTATCCCCATACACGCTGAAAATGTTTCTGGGTGCCTCCACTGATGTCGCTCCTCTACTGAACAGAAACAGAAAAATACGTCGAAATGTTCCGATTTCTCCAATTGTCATTCCATTTTTTAGCGTCTACAGCTCCACTCACTGGCTCCAAATGACAAAAAATCCGAGGTCCGACTGCGATTCGATGCCACGACCTCTTGGTTTCCAGTCAAGTACTAAAGTAAAAAAATAAAAAACAAAAAAATAAAAAGTGAAACGAAAATCAAATCTACCTCTTCTTGGCACCGTCACTTTTTCCCTACCACAAGAAATGAACTACCCCTCTTCATGCGTTGCCCCTAAGTATTCTCAAAAATTCTCCCAAGGCGACTGGATCCACGGTTTTATAATTATCTTTATTATTATTATTTTTAAATTTTTTTTATTTATTTAAATACTTTTGTTACATGATAATAATTAGTAAATGTGTACAAATGAAAATCCTATAAAACAGAATGGTATAAAAGTCTTATTCAAAGGATGAACTAAAATAACGTTGTGTATTATTCGTGTAACTTCAGCTGAAAAGAAATCTTTCTTCAAGGGATGATCTAATTGGAGTTTTCTTGTTCTCAGCCACCGGCGTTTTCTATCTCTAACGACTCAGTCTAAAACATCTGCAACAGACTGTTGCTGCTTTGCTAATGCCTTAATGAATGCAGCTTTCCATGAGTCAGCCAACATCTTCCCCTGCTCACTGCTTACAATTCAGGTCATTCTGTCTTCGATGTGACGCTGCACAGAAAGACACACTGAACCTGGCACACCACAACTAGAAAGGAGAGGGGGGTTACGAAAACACTGCTTAAATAATTTGCAAAGAGCGTACGTTCAAGAGCGTTTAGCAGGTACCACCAATAATCGAGCTCCACACTTTCTCCCCTTCGCCGAAGACGTAGTCGATGTTCGCTCCCTTAAACCATGTAAGCGCATGACATTTATCGAGGGGAAAGTAACAGTCATCTGGACACAGAAGGGTTTGAGGTTTAGTCACGTCAGCTGTGACGCAGTGGTAACAAGCTAAGATCTACTATATCTCTGGCCAAACGCTGGACGACGACACAAACGTGAAGCGATGTTCATCGGTGTCCAGGAAGCAACAATCAGGGCAAAGTGGGAGGTCCGATAAGCCGATAGCGTGGAGCTGGTGTCTCGTCGCATACATTTTGTTGGTGACTTGATACCACGTGACACGCACAGTGGTTGACAGGAAGTGGTGATGTGTGGTTTTCCACACTCAGGGCCGATTGACAACCGGGTACTTAGTTTCTATCATGTTATGCGGAACTGCCCACAGAAGGTCGGTGTAAAAATCTTTTGCCTTCGGCAGGTGCGTTGCGGGGATCCGAGAGGGCTACCGACACCGACAGGACGTGGGAGACAGACAGACCCATGAGGGAGGCGTGTTTATTGGTCCATTGGTTCCACGTATTCCTCATATAAAGGGCACTTGCCTCTGCCCGGACTTTAACCAGTCCCAGCCATCCATCCTGCAGAGGGAGGGTGAGAGTATCACAATGTACTTTAAACACCAGTCCTGTGGATAGGAAATAGCCGAAACCCGCCTGAAGTCGGTAGGATGAGGACCAGTGTCACGTTATTGAGTTTTGAGGCCACATTGCAGATATTCCACACGTTGCAGCTGGTTCAAATCTTGGAGCAGGTTGTGGTGCACCATCACGCATACGCTCTGTAGTAATTGTCGATATTTGCAGCGGCCTCTCCGCGCACGTCCTTTGTAAACATGACTCCCAAATATCTCAATTCGGTAACCGGCGAGAGGGGGGCGACAGCACCCGGCCCGACTCCGCGCCTTATACAGGGTGTTATAAAAAGGTACGGCCAAACTTTCAGGAAACATAACTCACACACAAAGAAAAAAAATATGTTATGTGGACATGTGTCCGGAAACGCTTACTTTCCATGTTAGAGCTCATTTTATTACTTCTCTTCAAATCACTTTAATCATGGAATGGAAATACACAGCAACAGAACGTACCAGCGTGACTTCAAACACTTTGTTACAGGAAATGTTCAAAATGTCCTCCGTTAGCGAGGATACATGCATCCACCCTTCGTCGCATGGAATCCCTGATGCGCTTATGCAGCCCTGGAGAACGGCGTATTGTATCACAGCCGTCCACAATACGAGCACGAAGAGTCTCTACATTTGGTACCGGGGTTGCGTAGACAAGAGCTTTCAAATGCCCCCATAAATGAAAGTCAAGAGGGTTGCGGTCAGGAGAGCGTGGAGGCCATGGAATTGGTCCGCCTCTACCAATCCATCGGTCACCGAATCTGTTGTTGAGAAGCGTACGAACACTTCGACTGAAATGTGCAGGAGCTCCATCGTGCATGAACCACATGTTGTATCGTACTTGTAAAGGCACATGTTCTAGTAGCACAGGTAGAGTATCCCGTATGAAATCATGATAACGTGCTCCATTGAGCGTAGGTGGAAGAACATGGGGCCCAATCAAGACATCACCAACAATGCCAGCCCAAACGTTCACAGAAAATCTGTGTTGGTGACGTGATTGCACAATTGCGTGCGGATTCTCATCAGCCCACACATGTTGATTGTGAAAATTTACAATTCGATCACGTTGGAATGAAGCCTCATCCGTAAAGAGAACATTTGCACTGAAATGAGGATTGACACATTGTTGGATGAACCATTCGCAGAAGTGTACCCGTGGAGGCCAATCAGCTGCTGATAGTGCCTGCACACGCTGTACATGGTACGGAAACAAGTGGTTCTCCCGTAGCACTCTCCATACAGTGACGTGGTCAGCGTTACCTTGTACAGCAGCAACTTTTCTGACGCTGACATTAGGGTTATCGTCAACCGCACGAAGAATTGCCTCGTCCATTGCAGGTGTCCTCGTCGTTCTAGGTCTTCCCCAGTCGCGAGTCATAGGCTGGAAGTTCCGTGCTCCCTAAGACGCCGATCAGTTGCTTCGAACGTCTTCCTGTCGGGACACCTTCGTTCTGGAAATCTGTCTCGATACAAAAGTCCCGCGCCACGGCTATTGCCCCGTGCTAATCCATACTCAAATGGGCATCTGCCAACTCCGCATTTGTAAACATTGCACTGAGTGCAAAACCACGTTCGTGATGAACACTAACCTGTTGATGCTACGTACTGATGTGCTTGATGCTAGTACTGTAGAGCAATGAGTCACATGTCAACACAAGCACCGAAGTCAACATTACATTCCTTCAATTGGGCCAACTGGCGGTGAATCGAGGAAGTACAGTACATACTGACGAAACTAAAATGAGCTCTAACATGGAAATTAAGCGTTTCCGGACACATGTCCACATAACATCTTTTCTTTATTTGTGTGTGAGGAATGTTTCCTGAAAGTTTGGCCGTACCTTTTTGTAACACCCTGTATATAGCACTGCCAACTTGATAATGTTTAGAAGGCTGCTTGCAGCCAGTCCATATTGCTCGAACCAGTTTAATATGCTGCGGACTTCATCGGTGGAACGAACCAGCAGTGGCAGGTCGTCGGCGCACGCTCTTCAGGGAAAATTGATGTCCTGCAGGGCGATGCCAGATAGCCTATGGTTGAGACCCCAGAAGGAGTGGCTTTAGCGCAATTGTGTAAAGGTAGGTTGAAAGGGGCACCTTTTTTGTAGAGACCTCCTGACGGGTATTGGGGCCACTATCCATCTGTCGATCTGGACCTGAGACCTGGCTGGTGCCAGAAGGCACTACAGGGTGTCAATGAGCCTCAGAAATCCCATACAATCCATCGCCTGTAGGAGGAAGTTATGGTGCACATTCGAAGGCCCGATTGAAATCGATGGAGACAATCGCCACTCTCAGGCGGCACGCTGAGGCGATAGCTTTTAATTCACAGCAGATGTTGGCATCGCACCTCAGCGACATCTGTGTACTGGGTCTAGGATCATTGGCAAAGTCTTCTTAATGCAGCCTGCCAATAGCCTGGCGACCACCTTGTAGTTGGCGCCTAACATTGTAAGTGGCTGATAGTCATTCAAAGATTGCCCTGCCGCTGGCTTGTGTACGAGTATGACAAGTCCTTTGACTGATGTAGGCAGTGCAGTCTGCGAACAAGAGTTCTCAGAACACTGTAACCCATTGGGGCATCATGATTTCACGGTAAAACTCTATTGGTGATCCACTGGGCCTGGAGACTTACTGACCGCACATTTATCCAAGGTGTCCCCCACCTCCTCAGGTGAGACTTCATCTATTAATGCTGTCGCTGTTACTGTGTCGATAGCGCGTGTCACATATTGTAATGCTTCCGCAGTGACCTCATCACCTAATGTTCTTTCCTGGTAAAAATGACGAAATGATCCTCCATGACTTTTACCGTGGTTGCTTGAGTTGTACGGGAACGACTGTCTCGCATCATAAGGCGTTTGGTTAACTGTCAGCGGTGTTGGCGCAAGTCCGCCACAATGTAGTGCTTGATGGGCACTTCTGTGGCCCTTTGGTAGTGTCCTCACGAGCGGAGTACAGCACCTTCTAATCGGCGCTTCGGAAGCGGTAGTGTGTGAGCCTTGATTTGGAGTCATTCTCGTCATCTGCCTGGTAGTGGGGTTAGAGCGGTGAGGTCCCTGAGCACCACGTAATAAAAGTTCAGGGTCTGACAGTGCCATTCAGATGTGTCCTTGCCAAATTGCATAAGTGTCTTGTGGATTGCGCAGGAGCCACCACGCCAATGTCGAGTGGTATCTGGAGTGATGTTGTTCACCGTTGGCCCATGTTGTGGCAGCTTGCCAAAGGCATTCCGTGTCGTGGAGGGTGTTACATCTTCCAAAGTGCCAGACATGTTGAGGATGGAAATACAACACGCAAATATAAAAGTGTGATCAGACAAGGCCAGAGGCCATCATTCAGTGGCCACTACCCCCTGTGTAATACCTTGTGACACATATACGCGATCCAGTCGGCTCGCCGAACTACTGGTAAGATGCGTGTGGACAGAGCTTCTTTTTTATCTTTACCCACGAGTCGCACAAGTGAAGATCGTGAATCACCGTACCAACTTGTGGACAAGGCATGTAGAGTGGGATTTGATCCTTGGGATGAAGGATGCAATTAAAATCGCCAACGAAGAAGCTGTGTTCACACCGTCCTAGGAAAAGGGGGACGACATCAGCGGAGCAGAAAAGGCCCAGTCACAACATCTGGTGATGCCCGACGGTTCATGAACATTAATGAATCGGGTATTGCGTGCTGCGACCATTAATCCTCGAGTAGAGGGAAGATGTCAGTAACTTCGATACTGTCACACACTAAAATCGTCACTCCAGTATCTGTGGGACATCAGGTGCCACATACGTTGCATAACCATAAAATTTCGGAAGTGCGCTCGTTCGCACTTATTGCATGAATGCAAAGTCGACTCCTGTGGTGTGTATTCTCTCAGGACTTGGATTTGGGCAAGGGAGCTAACCAAGTTTGTATTCATCATGGCCAAACAGTAAGCCTGGCGGTACGTTGGTTGGGCAGGGTTATCCATGTGACGGTGGAGAGAAGCAGACGTCGCGAGTGACGTCACACCCCGCCGATGCGGCCCTTCTGGTGCCGTTCAGAACTCAGTGGGCCCCAGATCAGGATCCCGCCCAGTCTCGACGTCCTCGGCCCACGATGTTGGCGCGGAAATCTGTTTACGTTCCATAATGTTGTAGTGGCTGATAGGAAAGCACCGAGCAGTTTCGCAGTCTGCCCTGGAACCTTCCTGCTGACCACAGTTTGCCCCAGAAGGTTGGCAGACGGACTCTATCTGCACCACCGTCTGCATGGGAGAGTCAGTAGATTATCGTGTCGTTCTTATGGTCGGCGTCTTACAGGATCAGTTCTTCCTTCTGCGAGTGAGAGCTGCTATGTTCCGACACGGTCTTGTAGCATCGCTTTCGGCATTCCAGTGAACGCTGCTTTCGTGCGTGGCCTTCCTTGTCGGACAATAGCATTGACTCACACTTCGCTAGCACAAAGGCTTCTGTTGATACGGTAAGTGTATCGATTGCCATCTTCCTGTCAATGGTGCCTACAGTGTTCAATGGTACTGATGGCATTGTATGGAGTTCTCCCGATGGCTACATTGACTGATTGGCCAGGCATTGGCCCATGGACTGTTGTTTCGGTACTGAAACGTCGGTCTGTTGTGTATGGACAGATGGGGAAATCGTGAGTGCCGCCACTTAAGTTTGGTAAGTGGATGCTGACAGCGTTGGTAGCCGGGGTCTTGACCGCTTCCTCTAGAAAGTGCTCGACACAGAGTGCTTTTGGGCTAGCAAAGTCGTTTCTAAAAGCGAATTTCTGTGTTGATTTTCGGTACTGATTCGGCATGATGCTGTCGCCCCACGGCCTCACGTTAGTGTCGGCCGGAAGAAGTGAGCATGCTTGCGCTACAGGCGAAAACACACATCATCTCTGCTCTGCTTGGGTCCTAAAGCCGGACTGACCGCTAGACCACAAGGCGCGACTTATTTCGAGAAATGTTGAAGGCAGTTGAGTCATCTCAGTTGGTACACTGATGTACTATTATTTGTTATCTGAACTGTGTTCCAACGTCAAATGTTAATACTGGGAAGAGGATCTATATTGTATGAGGAATCATATCTCGAAGAATGGAATTTCTATTGAATCTCGTTAATATGACTTTTGACTCAGTCATGTCATTAAATATCTGAGTGTAGCGTTGCGATGTTATATCAAACAGAACGAGGATGTGAGGATTGTGGTAGGGAAGGTGAATGGTCGATTCCACTTTATTGGGAGAATTTTAAGAAAGTGTGGTCCATCTGTAAAGGAGACGGCATATAGGACGCTAATGAGACCTACTCTTGAGTACTGCTCGAGTGTTTGGGATCCACACCAGGTTGGATTGAAAGAAGACATCGAAGCAATTCAGAGGCGAGCTGCTAGATTTGTTACTGGTAGATTCGATCAGCATGCAAGTGTTACGGATGAGTTCAAGTAGGAATCCCTGGAAGGAAGAAGACGTTCATTTCGAAGAACACTACTGAGAAAGTTTACAGAACAAGCATTTGAAGCTGACTGCAGAACGATCCTGCTGCCGCCAACATATATTTCGCGTAGGGTCCACGATGATAACATACGAGAAATTAGGGCTCATTCCGAGGCATAAAGATAGTCGTTTTTCTCGTTCTATCTGCGAGTGGAACAGGAAAGGAAACGATTAGTTGTGGTAGTGAGTACCCTCGCACACCGTACGGTGGCTTTCGGAGTATGTATGTAGATGTAGATATACACTCCTGGAAATGGAAAAAAGAACACATTGACACCGGTGTGTCAGACCCACCATACTTGCTCCGGACACTGCGAGAGGGCTGTACAAGCAATGATCACACGCACGGCACAGCGGACACACCAGGAACCGCGGTGTTGGCCGTCGAATGGCGCTAGCTGCGCAGCATTTGTGCACCGCCGCCGTCAGTGTCAGCCAGTTTGCCGTGGCATACGGAGCTCCATCGCAGTCTTTAACACTGGTAGCATGCCGCGACAGCGTGGACGTGAACCGTATGTGCAGTTGACGGACTTTGAGCGAGGGCGTATAGTGGGCATGCGGGAGGCCGGGTGGACGTACCGCCGAATTGCTCAACACGTGGGGCGTGAGGTCTCCACAGTACATCGATGTTGTCGCCAGTGGTCGGCGGAAGGTGCACGTGCCCGTCGACCTGGGACCGGACCGCAGCGACGCACGGATGCACGCCAAGACCGTAGGATCCTACGCAGTGCCGTAGGGGACCGCACCGCCACTTCCCAGCAAATTAGGGACACTGTTGCTCCTGGGGTATCGGCGAGGACCATTCGCAACCGTCTCCATGAAGCTGGGCTACGGTCCCGCACACCGTTAGGCCGTCTTCCGCTCACGCCCCAACATCGTGCAGCCCGCCTCCAGTGGTGTCGCGACAGGCGTGAATGGAGGGACGAATGGAGACGTGTCGTCATCAGCGATGAGAGTCGCTTCTGCCTTGGTGCCAATGATGGTCGTATGCGTGTTTGGCGCCGTGCAGGTGAGCGCCACAATCAGGACTGCATACGACCGAGGCACACAGGGCCAACACCCGGCATCATGGTGTGGGGAGCGATCTCCTACACTGGTCGTACACCACTGGTGATCGTCGAGGGGACACTGAATAGTGCACGGTACATCCAAACCGTCATCGAACCCATCGTTCTACCATTCCTAGACCGGCAAGGGAACTTGCTGTTCCAACAGGACAATGCACGTCCGCATGTATCCCGTGCCACCCAACGTGCTCTAGAAGGTGTAAGTCAACTACCCTGGCCAGTAAGATCTCCGGATCTGTCCCCCATTGAGCATGTTTGGGACTGGATGAAGCGTCGTCTCACGCGGTCTGCACGTCCAGCACGAACGCTGGTCCAACTGAGGCGCCAGGTGGAAATGGCATGGCAAGCCGTTCCACAGGACTACATCCAGCATCTCTACGATCGTCTCCATGGGAGAATAGCAGCCTGCATTGCTGCGAAAGGTGAATATACACTGTACTAGTGCCGACATTGTGCATGCTCTGTTGCCTGTGTCTATGTGCCTGTGGTTCTGTCAGTGTGATCATGTGATGTATCTGACCCCAGGAATGTCTCAATAAAGTTTCCCCTTCCTGGGACAATGAATTCACGGTGTTCTTATTTCAATTTCCAGGAGTGTAGATTAATCACGCACATAAATATTATACAATGAGTTTTATACTGTGAACTTATTGTGCTGTCCAACAACTTTGTCTGTGATGAGAATTTTCTGTTTATTATCTTTGAAGTGTACTTTATTCATGCTTACGAGCCTGGAAGGTCGACATTACACTGTGCAGTGGTTTTCAATAAATATTATGAGACCAAGTGAACGTAATGAGCCAGTCCTATCACTCCACTACCGGTCCATAACACTTAATTCTGTATGTCAAGTTATTAATATATAATATGAACTGCTATAGTCCCAACACACTTCCCCCGGACACATCTGAAATCGACGATTCTCCATCCAAGATAACATGAAGTGTTGTCTGTACCAATAAATCCTCAATCTAGTAACAAAATTTCTTTTGATACCACATATAGTTGTACTTTTGTTAGTACGTGTTGGTGTGGTGCTGGGTCAAATACTTTTCTAAAAATCAAGAAATATTGCCTCTACCTGACGGCCCCAATCCATGGCTTTTAGTTTCCAAAATATGCATTTGTACAGAATTTTAGGGTTTGAAATGTTAATGTAATTTTACACAACAGTTATAATTTTGTCAGTATGATGGTGTTGACTCTACTATGATATAATGGTGATGACAGTGCTGCACGAAAATGATCATATCACTAAAGAGATAAAATGATAACTGCTACAGTGGGATCCTGTGGGACCACAATAACAAGTTATTGAGTGAGGAGATGGAGGAGGGAGAATACGTAAGGATGGTTGAGTTGGAGCGTTGTTGACTACGACAGGAAGGTATGTTGTAGCTCAGGACGGATTATATAGTTGCACAGTGAAAGTTGGTTGGTGTTGGATAAAGTAGCAAGGTACCGTATTGGTGATTAATGGCTAGGGTATTGGGTGAAGGGATTGGATTTTCCGATTAATGTTTGGCTCTGAAGATGCTCCAAGGAGATCGGAAAGTTTCGGAAATGGACGAGTTAGTGTAAGATGCGGATTTGGGGAAGTTAGGCTGATGCGGAAGGCTAGGTGGAATGTGTGGTGTCACCGCCAGACACCACACTTGCTAGGTGGTAGCTTATATCGGCCGCGGTCCATTAGTACATGTCGGACCCGCGTGTCGCCACTGTCAGGATCGCAGACCGAGCGCCACCACAAGGCAGGTCTCGAGATACGCACTAGCACTCGCCCCAGTTGTACGACGACTTTGCTAGCGACTACACTGACGAAGCCTTTCTCTCATTTGCCGAGAGACAGTTAGAATAGCCTTCAGCTAAGTCCATGGCTACGACCTAGCAAGGCGCCGTTAGTTACTTCATGAATCTAAAGAGTCTCACTTGTATCATCAAGAATGCTGTATACCAAAGGACGATATAAAAGTTAAGTGTTCTAGTAGCTACGTTCTTTTCTTTATCACATTCATCACGTATCCTGTTCCAGACTTCGCGCCAGTCGGCGTGTGTGTACGTGTGCCCTTTCGGCTACCCGTCTCTGTGGACTGGCTGCCTTATTTGTGGAATTTAGGAGGGCGGATATCCAGATAACATTGGAATGCGTTAGGATGGGACGGATGACGGATTTATAGGTGAGGATAATAGCAAAAGTGTGGGCTATTACTAGTTCTGATGCGGATCCAAAAGGGAGGATTGTGGAGATAAAGGCCATAACCCCCCCCCGGAAACATTTTAGTGAAACTATTTACCATTTATACGAGTTGTACATACATCAGTTTCAAATTTTTTTCCTTATGAGGGTTTAACACTATGGTAAAAAAATCGCAACACCAAGAAGGAGTTGTGCGACATAAACGAAAGTTGGTGCATTTGTTTCTACATCTGAAAGAGGATGTCTATTCAGTCACATAAGAGTGGCGCTAGTAGCACCACTATGAGAATTCAAATCACGTTTGCTTTAAATATACTCTGTAACGATCGTGACCATTAGTTGCCTTTGAGATCGGTCGTCGAGAGTGGATGTCAGTCAAGGATAGTTACTATTAAAATCAGTCTGGCTCACAAATTTATTTATTCTGGTAACCGGTTTCGACCACGCCTGTGGTCATCTTCAGACCAAAATGCTGTATGAGCAGAAGCCTCCTTCTGGTGGTAAATCACAGTGATTGATAATGTTGTCTTTGTCGCCTTAAAGGCATCCTTGACTAATTACTTTTGAATACATCGTGGGCGCAGACAATGATCAATGTTATTACTAATAGTTACCATTAAAATCAGTCTTGATCACAAATTTATTTATTCTGGTAACCGGTTTCGACTACGCCTGTGGTCATCTTCAGACCAAAATGCTGTATGAGCAGAAGCCTCCTTCTGGTGGTAAATCACAGTGATTTACCACCAGAAGGAGGCTCCTGCTCATACAGCATTTTGGTCTGAAGATGACCACAGGCGTGGTCGAAACCGGTTACCAGAATAAATAAATTTGTGATCAAGACTGATTTTAATGGTAACTATTAGTAATAACATTGATCATTGTCTGCTCCCACGATGTATTCAAAAGTAATTAGTCAAGGATGCCTTTAAGGCGACAAAGACAACATTATCAACATAATAACGAGGTGTGCATTCCATTTTAGTATTCTGTGAACAGGTAGTCCTAAATACTTTAAGGTATATTGAGATTTGATGCCGTGTACCAGTTTCTCTAAATGTTTGTACAGGTATTCTACCTCTTCATTAGAATGAGAGCTTATTAGGGCATAGATCTGAATGATTTACAACGAATATTTTTTTATCTTTGTAACAAGTTTTGTTAGTGATACACCGACTTAGAATACAGCTGTGGGGGGGATAGAGTTACCGTCTTGTAAACGAAATTTTTTAAAATTAAATATTTCGTCTTCAGGTCACACAAATGGTATCATTACCGGTCTCTCTTGATTATTAAATCATCAGTGATACTGACTTCCTAAGAAGTCAAAACCTATAATCATACCACTTACGTGACATATTTAAATTAAAAATTTCTTGTCATTCTGAGATTGCTTCGACAACTGCATAACTATATTTCATTTTATTTTTTATATGAGACTATTCGTTTAAAAATGTTAGATGGCTGTTGTGCATTCCAAGGGACAAGTTACATAATAGTTGACCTCTTTCTATCCCTAAACATCAGTGTCATTGTTTTTTTCTGTGAGCTCCGGTATTCTTCGAGACATATGAGTAGATTAGGCAACAACTACTATTGCGGTGATTACTTTTCTGTATCTTTTCCTAAGCCAGATTTTACATTTGTCTGATACTGCTCCTGCTCTTCACGCTATCCATGACAAATTACAAATCCTGATAAGATGTTATCGACAGCGTAACAATTGCCGGAAGTCCACTTGAAATTATCGCGATATCTAGAAACACGTGATGTGAAACCCTTACTCTTAGCTGGCTCTCTCCCCACCCTCAGATTACCATCGAAAAACATGCAACTCACAAGCTACAAAAGAGCGCATTGTGCAGGGACTCTCGCAAACAAGCCATCAGCGATCATTAGAGGAGTCAGACACAAGTAAGTAAATACTGCTTCCACCGCGGTAATTACTCCATCATAATGTCGCTGAAACGAAGCACTTTTACGTTTCGTGAAGTTCACAGTTTTACATCTCTGTACATTAAAAGCTCGTTGCTAGTCTTTCGCCGGCCGCTGTGGACGAGCGGTTCTAGGCGCTTCAGTCCGAAACCGCGCTGCTGCTACGGTCGCAGGTTCGAATCCTGCCTCGGGCATGGATGTGTGTGATGTCCTTAGGTTAGTTAGGTTTAAGTAGTTGTAAGTCTAGGGGACTGATGACCTCAGATGTTAAGTTCAAATGGTGCAAATGGCTCTGAGCACTATGGGACTCAACTGCTGAGGTCATTAGTCCCCTAGAACTTAGAACTAGTTAAACCTAACTAACCTAAGGACATCACAAACATCCATGCCCGAGGCAGGATTCGAACCTGCGACCATAGCGGTCTTGCGGTTCCAGACTGCAGCGCCTTTAACCGCACGGCCACTTCGGCCGGCAGATGTTAAGTCCCATAGTGCTTAGAGCCATTTGAACCATTTTGAGCTAGTCTTTCCCGCAGACAGATAGTTTTGAACGACCTAGTCCATATCACTACGCCTTCCGTCGGATATAAGTTCCTCATGCATAACCCCATCACCTGGGGAAACTCTGAAATTTCAACTACTACTATTGAGTTGGTCATTAGCGTGTAACATCGCTAATAATCATATCTGATCGAGGACCCTGATATTATTTCTATGCCTGTAGATGGCTGTCAGTCCGAGGATAGAGTCCTACGTTGTGACTGGCAACAAATTTTCAGTTCTAGCTGAATGTGCAGTTCATTAGATATGGATTTGAAACAGCTTATAGCATCCTGCCAAAAGTAGGAATGAGTGATACTGGCTAGATATGGCAGCTCCATAGATACGTTCTGACGCTTTTTTGTGGAGGAATGTGACTGTTGTGATTTTCTGATGACTGGGAATATTTCTCTGCTGAGGCGATCTACAGTACATTATGGTCGAAAACAGAGCGGGCTATGTGCACCGCCTGACAGGGATTCGGTCGGGTCCTGTCGCCTTGCTGTGTTTTAACGATTTCAGTCGTCTTTCAGCATCGTTAGTACTGTCTGCTGTCAGTCAGCCTTACAGCGGTAAGGCAGTTGAACGGAGAGGACATTCGTTGCTTCTTCCTTTGTGAACTATAAGAAAAAAAATTCAACTTTACAACTTTCGTTTACCATTAACTACTGTCGTCTGTGTCAACATTAATATGTGTGTCACTGGCAGCCTTCACGTATGACTAAACTGATTAGTGTTTTGGGAGAGGTTCTGCATTAACAAATGGTTCAAATGGCTCTGACCTCTATGGGACTTAACTTCTGAGGTCATCAGTCCCCTAGAACTTAGAACTACTTAAACCTAACTAACCTAAGGACATCACACACATCCATGCCCGAGGCAGGATTCGAACCTGCGACCGTAGCGGTCGCGCGGTTCCAGACTGTAGCGCCTAGAACCGCTCGGCCACTCCGGCCGGCCCTGCTTAACAGCGGGCACCGTTTCTTAATAAGCTTTCCAACATTGAACGTCTACCAAGTGGGTTCTCTACAATCACTATTCTACTAAGTCAAAGAAAATGGCGCATGGCATACACAGACTATGGAATGGTTACTGTAATATATAAAACGGGGGATTCTGTGATTTAACCCCGAGAGAAAACCTGTGTTACCATGGCACCACAAGAACGTGGCTATTAGTTCAGAAGTAAAAGTGTTTTTCAACGCCGACCCGTTTTTAATCATTTAATTTGTTTAACATTTCTCAAGTGAATCAGAGTGCTCCATAGCTGGTGAATAAGTTGGTTACATCAAAAATGTGTACTGGATGCTATTCAATTTTTGCACTGGTTAAGTAGCCTTGTGAACAAATTTATTGTCTTCATGAAAGTTACTGCATTTCACCCAAGCATCTTCTCGAGTACATTTTACCCGGCTGGTCCAAGAAACTTGCATGGCATCGTTAGCTACTGTTTGCCCATTGCAGCATAAATGAAAAACTACAGCCATATTTTTCTAAAATGCAAAAGATTATCCTGCAATGGGCAAATAGTAGCTAACGATGCCGATACGTACGGGGTTGTAGTATATTCCTAGAATGATCATTTAAAGCCGTTTCTTGAAACTTTGTTAATAGACTGTCTCGAGATATTTTACGTCTATCGTCCATAGTCTTCCAGTTCGGTTCCTTCAGTATCTCTGTGACACACTCTCACGTATTAAACAAACCTGTGACCATTCGTACTGCCGTTCTATGTATGCGTTCAGTATCTCCTCTTAGTCCTATTTGATACGGGTCCTACACACTTCAGCAGTATTCTAGAACCGGTCTCACGAGTGGTCTGTAAGCAATCTCCTTTGTAGTCTAATTGCACTTCCCCGATATTCTACCAATAAACGGAAGTCTACTACTTGCTTTATCTACGACTGAACCTATGTGATCATTGCATTTCATATTCCTGCAAAGTGTTACACCCAGATTTGTGTATGAGTTGGCTGATTCCAACAGTGGATCATTCTTACTATAGTCACAAGATACTACTTTTTTTGTTTTTGTTTTGCGAAGTGCAAAATTTTACGTTCCTGAACATTTACAGCAAGCTGCCACTCTCTGTACCACGTTGAAATCTTACCAAGATTTGACTGAATATTTGTGCAGCTTCTTTAAGATAATACTTCATTATAGATAACTGCATCATCTGCAAAAAGCTTGATTTTACTATTAATATTCTCTTCAAAGTCATTAATATACAACATGAACAATAAGGTTAACAACACACTTCAATAGGGCACACCCGAAGTTACATCTACATCTGATGAAGACTCTCCATCCAAGATAACATGCTGTGTCCTTCCTGCCAAAAAGTACTGAATCCAATCACAAATTTCACTTGATACCCCATAGGAGCCTACTTTTGACAATAAACGTAGGTGTGGTATTGGCTCGAATGCTTATCGGAAATCGATAAATGCTGGATCTGCCTCTTTGGTTTGATCCAAAACTTTCAGTATGTTATGAGAGAAAAGTGCGAGTTGGGTTTCACATGATCGACGTTTTCGAAATCCGAGCTGGTTGGCACTGAAAAGGTAATTCTGTTCAAGATATCTCATCGTGTTTCAGCTCAGAATATGTTCTAAGATTCTACAACAAATCTATGTCAAGAATATTGGACGGTAGTTTTGTGGATCACATCTACTATTCCTCTTGTAGACGGTTGTGACCTGTGCCTTTTTCCAAGAGCTGGGCACGGTTTTTTGTTCGAGGGATCTACAACAGAGTGTAGTTAGAAGAGGAAGTCGCACATTCTACGGTTTATTGGGAGAATTCTGGAAAACTGTGGTTCATCTATGAAGGAGACCACCTACAGAACGTTTGTACAGCCCATTCACGAATATTGTTCAAATGTTTAGGATCTCCACCAGGTCGGAATAAAGATACTCATTCAAGCACTTCAGAGGTACTGCTAGATTTCTTTGATTTTCGATCACTACGAGAGTATTATAGAAATGTTCCGAAAGTATATACGGAAATTCTCGTAGAAGACAACTACCTTTTCACGAAATGCTCATCAGGAAATGTAGAGAACCTGCATCTGCAACGGAATGCGGAATGATTCTACTGCCTGCAACGTTCGTATCTCGTAAGGATCGTAAGAGGGAAACAAGGGATATTAGGGCTGCTACAGAAACATGCAGGCATCGTTTCTTCCTCGCTACATTTACAAGTGGAATAGGAAAGCAAATGACTGGCAATAGTAAAAACTACCCTCCGTCATGCACTGTTCAGCGGCTTGCGGGATATGTAGGTTCGTCTGACTTAAGCTGACCTTTTGTTAACTCTTGAAAGTGAAGGAACATGTTCCTAGTAACTATGCCCACCTGTGGAAGAATTTCGTTGGTTATTTACCGATGAAAAATATAATTTTTTCAACTTATCGTAATTTTATTATTGTATACCATTTTGAATTAAAATTAACAACACTCTTTTAAAATCGCCAAGTAAGTAACAACTTTCCCCAGATCAAACTGACTTTGTATTCGTTACTTTACAGCCTTCTTCTTTTCCTTGTTCTTCTTCTTCATTACACGTACTAGGCAAATTGCCTGTTACAGTACTCCATCTCTTTTATGATCTTCGTATATTCTTCTCCCAGTGCTTTTATAATTGAGAGCCTGTACCGAGAATCTTCCCCCACTCATATGGTCTATGTGTTCCACACGTATTCTATTTTTCTTAGTTTTTCGTTTACGTTATACATCCTTAAATCTTGCCTTATATCACTTCTTTCTCGATCTTCCCTTGTACATCGTTCCACTCTTCTTAGAAATCTAATTTATTGAGTCTGTATTTTACTTTCTTGATTTCTTTTTGATCCCTGTGCTTCACTTCCATAAGCAAGGATTGGTACTGTTACTGTTTTACAAAAATTCAGATGGATTTTTTTTTCCTGGTATTATTTTGCAAATATTTTACGATGGTTCCACATATGGAAGTAAATTTATTAAATTTTAGGTCCACGTCATGGTCATATTCGTACATGATGTCGCATTCTAGATATTCAAAATGTTTTACTTGGTCCTCGATTTTCTTGTTCAAGACTATTTAAGATCTCATTGGTTGCCTGCCCTGAAATGCCATCACTTTCGTTTTATCTGTCGACAATGTTAGGTTGTAATCTGAGGTTATATTCTGCAACTTACAGACTCCCATCTGATGGTCATCTTCACTGTCTATAATCACAGTTAGGTCATCTTCATATGAAATTACATTTACTCTAATGACACGCTCTAAAATAACTCCATTTATGTTCGGTATTTTCCGTTCGCTGATAACTTAATGTATATGTATATTGAAGAGTATTGGAAAAATACAGCATCCTTGTCGTACCCCTTTGTCTGTGGTCATTGGCTTTATTATTATATTTCCCATATCTATAACAATTTCGGTGTTTGTGTACAGACTCTTAATAGCATTTATGAGTTGAGACGGATGAACTCATTCAAAAATGATATTCCGCAGCATTTCTCTAGTCACATTATCGAATGATTTCTCAAAATCCGCAAAAGCAAGATGGGTTTCCTTATTGAACTCTCGCCTGTTTTCTGTTACTTGTTGCAGTGTAAAAACATTGTGATTAGTTGATCGTCCTTTTCTAAAACCTGGTTGTTCTTCAGTTATTAGATTTTCCATGACTTTTTAGGTCTTGCATTCAGGATTTCGTCATACAATTTATAAGCTGAATCCAGGAGGCTTTTATCTCGAAAGTTACTATATTTTATAGCCCTTTCTAAAGATAGACATTACTTTGGCTCTTTGCCAGTCTTCTGGTACCTTCTTATTTCTGCAACATTGATTAAATATGTGAAGAAGGCTTAGGTGTAGGAATAACCCTTCACATTTCCACAGTTCCATGCTAATACCATCTACACCAGTGGCTTTCAAATTTTTTTGGTAGCTTTTAGAGCTTCTGTTTCTCACATATCAATATCGTGCAAGCCTTTTGTTTCGCTTAGTACAGGTAAAGTTTGAATTAAAGTATCATCACATCGCCCGCCCGGCTACCAGCGCGGTCCAACGTGCTGCTTCCCGAGCGGGAAGGCGTGCCGCTCCCCGGCACGAATCCGCCGGCGGATTAGTGTCGAAGTCCGGGGTGCCGGCGAGCCTGTGTATGGTTTTTAAGGCGGTTTTACATCTGCCTCAGTTACACTATGTCGGCGATTGCTGCGCAAACATCATCTACACGTACGCGTACGCCATAATTACTCTACCACGCGAACGTTTGGGGTTACACTCCTCTGGTATGAGACGTTCCTGGGGGAGGGGAGGGGGGGGGGGGCTCCACTGGGGGCCGAACCGCGCAATAACCCTGGGTTTGGTGTGGGACGGCGTTGGGTGCGTGAACTGCTGTGGCCTGTTGTGGGGTTGTGAACCACTGAGGCGGGACGAAGCCTATCCGTCATTTCTAGGTCCCCAGTTTAAATACACAATCATTACATCACAACGTTTTATAGTGAGCTATCCAAGTATACTACCTTTTCCCTGTCTGTTGAGTGAATTCATCACTTTATATGTGATAATTTGTCTGCCACATATATCTTGTTCTCTATTGCTAATAAAGCGTTACCATGATTTTGCGTGCGCTTTCCCAGTTATGTTCCAAATTCTTGTTTCCGACATTGAGTCTAACCTCGGAAACAGAACGTTGCAGCCCATAGTACAAAACAAAAATTCTGATGATATCAAAGCAATGTTTGTGTCATGCCGAGAAATGTCTCGTTTCTATCGTTACTGAACGGCAAAGCAGAGCTTTATTAGTCGTTCATCTTACTGTCAAACGAAATCAGACACACACCATCTATACCATTAAAACGTAATTTCCCCTAAAACATACACGTTCGCAGAAGATCTCAAGAGGTCATATTTTATCCTCTAATTCTTTTTATTTACTCAGTGAATGAAAAAATAGCTTTCTCAGTCCGGCAGTTTTTAGGAAATCTCATCCATGTTTGGCTAAGTACTCCACTTTGCACCCGTTGATGAGAAACCACGAATACATCACCTTTTCAAAAATTTATGAAAATGATGCAAGAAGAGAGATCAGCTAAAAGATAACTGCTATCTGTATAATCACTCGTTGTGTATAGTAGCATAACATTAACATAAGCACGCTGGACAAAAACATTTGTCATTTATAGGCGGCATCACGCTAATATCGTCAAACACCGCCTTTAGATCGGATAATGCCCTCAATTTGGCAAGGAAGAGAATCTAATAATTTCTTAAGGTGTGCCATATCCAGCTGAAGCTACTCATTGATGGTTGGATTCGGTAGGGCTGCCAGATTTGGGGGATGCTGATTACTGCGTTTCACCCGCTGGTCCAAATAGTCCCAGAAATTTTCTATGCCATTAAGACAGGGTAATTTAGCGGGCCAGTCGAAATTCTATATGGTGCCCGAGTCTTCATCAAACTGGGAATGTGTGTGTGTGTGTGGAGCTCTGTGAACACGACTGTCGTCTGGGAAGACATGATCATCCATAGCATATTCGTCCCGAAGAGATAGAAGAAAGCCGAGAATGTTGAAATGAACGCCCTGGTACATGTTCATGGTAACCTGAATGGGTGCGAACATATCATGATACGAAAAACACCCTCAAAACATCACAGAACCACTTCCAGCGGTAACTACACCTTCCGTACGCTACACCTTTCAACATCCTTCATTAGGTCGTCGCTGAGCTCGACACCTTACATTATTTGAAAAGACTCATTCGACGACACTGCGCGCC
This sequence comes from Schistocerca nitens, assembly GCF_023898315.1. Taxonomy (NCBI): domain Eukaryota; kingdom Metazoa; phylum Arthropoda; class Insecta; order Orthoptera; family Acrididae; genus Schistocerca; species Schistocerca nitens. Next base: position 433,348,062 of record NC_064614.1, read on the forward strand.
GCCGTTAAACTACTCTGCAATTTATGTATTCTTCAGTCCACTGAGGACATTCGTCCTTATATGCTTCCATCAGTAATGATCTTTGTGGAGATATACGCCAAATCTCCTTTGCAATATTCGCTCGGAAACTGGTTGAGACGGACCTACATTCACTGACAATAGCAGTCCGTGTTTGTTTTGAAACCGATTGGCAAGACATGGCACTCGTCTCGGGTGCCTGCCGATTAGAATCGACAGCTAACGAAAGAACAAGCATGAGAACAGAAAACCAAAAAATCTAGCCGTGAGTATACGCCGATTTTTCATAATTTAAATAGAAGTGCGCGCTCTGGCCTATGACGATATAGAGCAAAAGCGTATTCAGGCAAGATATACGAAGAAAAAACACTAAAGTGTCTGTAGTACAACGGCGAAACGCGTCTGGAAAGTAAATAAAAATATACGGCAGTAATAAAAACACATTTAATTTTGTAAAACTAAAGTTTCTATTAGTAATACCTTTAACCAGGAGACCTGCGCAAAACTTCTACACTTTTATGGTTTTATACAATGGTAGTATCTGGAATAAGTGTGTTCATTGCGATATGTGTAACTGTGGGAAGGAAGAGAAAAAACTTTAAATATGAACCGAAATATGTGAAATAAAAATCATGAATTTATGATACATCCTTGGCCACTTACTTTCATACGTTATTGCTTGTAATTTCTAAGTTTCGACAGTAATACTTACATTTGCTGTTTTTGAAGAGATGTTTAATGAGAAATACGAACATAAAATACAACGAAATAGATAAATGTGTAGGTAAGAACGTGGTGTTCACTTCTTATGTGTTATATTACTCAGGCCACAATAACCTGTTATTGGATTTTGTGATTGTAATTGCACTTTGCATTTTATGTAATTACTTTAGGCCGTAGTAGCAATAGGTAAAACACAATTCGAAGAGACAATGACACGTATTTTTATCGTTTTTTATTCGTTTAGAAAAGTTAATTCACACGACGGGCAGAGATAATGGACTACGACCGTCGTCACGGTTATTATCTGGGACAGCGCTGTATATAAATTATCCAGTTAATAAGAACATACAGTGTGTTCGAAATTCTCGGTACTTACTTCTAGGACTTGTAGAGAGGAGTGAGTACGTAATGTTTTACATAGGAACCCATATCCGGAAACGTTCCTTTTCCGTTCTACGACGGTTTCAGTTCAGATGTGTCACACGTCCAAGCCTGCTGAGGGAAAGAGAAAATTCTGAGTTGCTTGTTCCGGTGTGAAATAGGGTAGTGACGTGGACTACTTCTTGCGGAGTCGTATGCTGCACTAGAAACTGCAGACACGCCAGGTGGGATAGAGGGTGTATACCAGAACAAGCTTCGTAGATACAATGTCTGTAACAAGGTTGGTCATCGCCACATCTGTTGTAATGCATCAGTACTGTTCTGAACGTGGATTGTGGATTATCATACAGAGAAATCGCTAGTCGTGTTGGACGAAACCAAACAACTGTAATGCGGATATGTGACCGTTGGATGCAGGAGGGTACGACGGACCGACGTGGTCGATCGCATTCACCTCGGTGCACCACTGCACGTGCTGATAGGCAAATTGTGCGCATGGCAATGACGGATCGCTCAGTGACATCCCGAACCATAGCACAGCACATTGCGTCTGTAACGCATCATCCAGTGTCTGCGCGTACCATTCGACGCCGTTTACAGCAGAGTGGTCTGTCCGAAAGACGTCCATTGCTTCGTCTACCATTGACGCAGAACCACAAACGTCTCCGTCGCCAATGGTGTGATGACAGACAGATGTGGACGGCAGAATGAAATGACGTTGTCTTTACTGACGAGGCACGCTTCTGTCTGCAGCACCACGATGGTCGGATTCGAGTATGGAGACACCGTGGAGAGAGGATGCTGGACAGCTGCATTATGCACCGCCACACTGGTCTTGCACCGGGTATTATGGTATGGGGCGGTATTGGATATTACTCTCGCACGCCTCTAGTACGTATTGCCGGCACTTTAAATAGCCGGCGCTACATATCCGAGGTGCTGGAGCCAGTTGTCCTTCCTTACCTTCAGGGCTCGGCCACAGCCATATTTCAACAGGATAATGCGCGACCACACGTGGCACGCATTGTCCAAAGGTTCTTCGTCAATAACCAGATTGAATTGCTTCCCTGGCCGGCTCGCTCTCCGGATCTTTCGCCGATAGAAAACATGTGGTCCATGGTTGCTCAACGAGTAACCCAGATTACATCCCCAGCTGCCACACCAGATGATCTTTGGCAACGTGTGGAAGCTGCTTGGGCTGCTGTACCCCAGGAACACATCCAACGTCTCTTTGACTCAATGCCGAGACGTGTGGCAGCGGTGATCTCCAACAATGGAGGCTACTCTGGCTACTGATTCTGGCAGGAACCACATGTCACAGACGTCTGTAAACGTAATCATTTGATACTTGGTCAACATGTTATCTACAAAATAAATTTTGTTGTGCTACCTCTTGTCTTTCTTGGTGTTCCGTTTACGGTGGCCAGCAGTGTATTATGTGCTCACTCCCCTCTACAAGTCCCAAAAGTTTGTAACGGGAAATTCCGAACTCCCTGTATGGTTATGAAGGTGGGCATCCATGATGCCCTTTTGCCTAATATAGTTTAAAAGTCTCTTTTATGTTAAAATTTTTCACAAATACTGTTTTAGCGCCAAACCGGTATGTAACATCAAAAGACGGTTAAATAACCTTTCTAACGATGCCTCAGTCGTCCCTTTACAATAAATATGTGTCGAGAAAAACGGTTGTTAACTTGAGAAATAGTATGTACACTGAGGAGTCAAAGAAGCTGGTACAACCACCTAATATCGTGTAGGGTCCCAACGAGCACACGCAGAAGCGCCGCGAAATGACGTGGCATGGACTGGACTAATGTCTGAAGTTGTGCTGGAGGGAACTGACACCATGAATCCTGCGGGGCTGCCCATAAATCTGTAAGAGTACGAGGGGGTGGAGATTTCTTCTGGAACAGATCGTTGCAAGGCATCCCAGATATGCTCCATAATGTTCACGTCTGGGGAATTTTGTGGCCAGAGGAAGCGTTAAAACTCAGAAAAGTGTTCCTGGAGCCACTCTGTAGCAATTCTGGACGTGTGGGGTGTCCGTCGGAATGCACAATGGACATGAATGGATGCAGGTGATCATACACGATGCTTACGTACGTGTCCCCTGTCAGAGTCGTGTCTAGACGCATCAGGGGTCCTATATCACTCCAACCTGCACACGCCCCCTACCATTACAGAACCTCCACCAACTTGAATAGTCCCCTGCTGACCCGCAGGGTCCATGGATTCGTGAGGTTGTCCATCCGCTCAATACAATTTGAAACGAGTCTCGTTCGATCAGCTAACATGTTTCCAGTCATCAACATTCCAACGTTGGCTCCGAAAGCCCATATCGATGATGTTTCGTTGAATGGTTCGCAAGCTGTCATTTGTTGATGGCCCAGCATTGAAATTTGACTGATTCTTTTCAGTCGTCCTTGGTCCCGTTCTTGTAGGACCTCTTTCCGACCTCAGCGATGTCGAAGATTTGATGCTTTACCGGATTCCTGATATTCACGGTACACTCGTGAAATGGTCGTGCGGGAAAATCCCCACTTCATCGCTACCTCGGATATGCTGTGCCCCATCACGCGTGCGCCTACTATAACACCACATTCAAACTCACTTAAATCTTGATAACCTGCCATTGTAGCAGTATTAATCGATCTAACAACTGCGCCAGACACTTGTCTTATATAGGCGTTGCCGACCGCACCGCCGTATTCTGCTTGTTTACATATCTCTCTATTCGAATACGCATGCCTGTACCTGTTTCTTTGGCGCTTCAGTGTATGATCCCTTTAGACAATTATTATTATTATTATTATTCACGTGTGGGCCCAATACGACCACGTGAGGTACAATCAATCATTGTCCTTTTGATGGGTGGCCTTTGTTTGTGTCCAAATTTGTTTCATTCTGTCAGAATGAAGTCTCTTTCTTTCATCAGACCACGGTATTCAAATCAGTTTTCTAATATTCCTCTGATCAACTTTCGAATCAAATATCTTTTGTCTGAATGCTTTTCTATTTGTAACGTCTGCCTGAGTTATACCGACTACTGTAAGATCCTCTTTAATCGCAGCGATCCATTTAATTGGTTCAGTTTTTGGATTACTTGTGTTTTCATAGAATCCTACTATTTATTTTGTCAACCTAGTGGACGCCGTTCTTTTAGTATTCCCATAAAATTTAAGTCTTTGTTTTCTCATGTCACCATGTATGTTTGTGTATTCTTCTATTTCCTTATAACTTCTCAGTCTATAAGTTCCTCCATCAATAATTTTGGGGCATAATATTTTCCTAACAATCTTTCTTTCTTTCGAATTTCTTCAATATCCCCCTTTCAATTTAAGATCAAAATTGCTGCTCCATAAAGACATTCAGGTTTGATTACAGTGCTGTGTGTCTAAATTTACTGAATTTAGAAAGTGATTCTTTATTATAAATATTTTGTGTTAATCTGAATACAGTTACCAATTTTTGTCAGCGAACTTCGTTTGCAGCTTCTTCCAGACCGTTTTCTTGTATGATCTCCCACAATTATTTAAATTGAGGACCCCTTGTTATTGTTACTCATTTCGTGTTCAAAATCTTTGGTGCTTGCCTGTTACTTGTCATATATTCCGTTTTTTCGAATGATATTTGTAGTCCTACTTTTTTCGCAACTTCTTTAAGAATTTAAATTTGTTTATGACCTGTGGTAATATCCCTAGCTAAAACTGCCAGATCATCTGCAAACCCGAGGCAATCTACTCTAATATCACTTCTGCCTAACTTGATTGATTGATCTACATTTTGACTCGATTTTTGCTCTCGCTACTCTGTAATTACGTTGTCCAAAACATAGTTAAACAGTAATTGGAAGAGTCCATCACCCTGTATAACATCAGTCTTAATATTAAGTACTTCCGAAATTTTTCCCATGAATTTAACTTTAGAGCTAGTGTCGTTTAACGTTTCCTTAATCAGTGTTACAGTTTTATTATCTAGTCCTTGTTTCTTTAAAATTTAGAAAAGAGATTCACGACCAGTTCAGTCGTAGGCCTTTTAAAAATCCACAAATGTACATACAATGTTGTTACTAGAAATCCTTTGCTGCGTAAGGATTAGTTTTAAATTAAGAATTTGCTCCGGATCGGATCTGTTTGGTCTAAAGCCTGCTTGTATTCACCAATTTTAGATTCTAACTGTCCTTGGGCTCGATCAAGTAAACATTGCGACAGAATTTTGTATGTGACCAAGAGAAGAGAGACTCCTTGGTAATTATTAATATCGGTTTTATCCCTTTTTTACGCAATGGATGAATTAGGACAGTTTTCCAGTCTTCAGGTATTTTCTCAGTTTGCCAGATATGTCCTATTAGTTGAGTGATATTTTTTATAGTGTTAGTACCAACCGATTTTAGTCGTTCTGCAGTTATACCGTCTTTTCCGGATGCTTTATTGTTTTTAAGTCTCTTAATTTGTTTCGTTATTTCCATTTCGTCAGGTTCTTTAGAGTTAAGGTTGATGTTATTAGTCTGATGTGGTTGGAATTTATTCGCTGCTTCTGGACAGTTTAATAGTTTTTCAAAATAATAAGCAAGTACTTTACAATTTTCCTGGTTGTTTAGAGCCAAACTGCCATTTTCAATTTTGAGGTAAAGACTTTGAGGCTGGTAACCGGTTAGTTTTGTTTTGAATATTTTATAGAAGTTTCCTGTATTGTTATTTTGGAAGTCTTTTTATATTTCTAAAAATTAGGCATTTTTGTAGCTTCTTTTAGTCTGTCAGATTAATTTAGATGTTTCTTTTCTTACAGTTAGAAAGTGTTGTACATAGTTTCAGTTTTGTTACTACTCCAATTTTTGAATGCCTCATGCTTAGACTTAACTGCTGCTTCACAATCCCAGTTCCAACAAGGGTGTTTTTGTTTCTTTCGAAGCGGAATTAAATTTTGTGCGTTTATGATGAACTTTTCTTTTGGGCATTGCCAATTTTTTTTGTCAAATTTGCTTGTTAGAGTTCGGGTTATTTAAGTAGTGTCAAATTTTGGCGTAACGTTTTGTATTTTGATAAGCTTTTGAGGTTGAAGTTTTACCTTTATTCGCGTTAAATAATGGTGAGAATCAATATTAACCTCTTTCCTAAGTTGGACATTTAAAATTTCTTTGTATTTAGCGTATGAAATTGCTATATGGTCGATGTGAAATTCCCCAATGAATGTATTGGTGCCCGCTTAATCTTTTGTTTGGAATGGTTCATTTTAAAATGTGTAGACATTATTTCAAGGTTACAATTTTTGCACGTTTCAACAAGTCTTTGACCATTTTGGTTTCCCCATTTGCGCGCAGGAAATCCTCTCACCGTTGTCTTACAGTTTTTTCTTTACGTAATTGAGCATTAAAACAACCTTTAAAATTTTAACATGGTTTGAGGGAATTTTCGAGATGGTGCTTTCTGAAGTTTCCCAATCTTCCTTAACTTCTTCAGATTTTTAACGGTTATGTTCATTGACTGCCATATGGCCATTAATTAAAGTGTATGCTTAAGTTTCGCACTTAAGAGAAAGTGTCAATAGTTTAGCATTAATGGGTTTTACCTCCATTATTGAATTTAAAATATTTTTTGGTGACTGGGAAAGTAAATTCCAGATGTGGTGTGGTATTAAGTATTCTTTTATCAGTTTTACTTTTAAAAAGACGATTATTGCCGAAATCCATGTTGCTATTGTTTATCATTCGTGTTTCTTGAAGTCCAAAAATTAGACTCTTCTGTTCTTTTAATGTATCTCTCAGTTAGGAAATTTATTTGGTTGCAAAAGTGTTTGTATGTTAAGTGTTGCAAAAATTGTAGTTGTTTTGGTTTTAAGTTGGTCAGGGAACTCCGACTTCCTCTGTTAAATAACACTGCATTTTAACCTGGCCGCCTCAGAATCCGGAAGACCAGTTGCGCCAGTAATACTGGCGGTGGATTGACCACCTGGGGTAACATTGCGATTTTGTCAGGATTGTGGATTGGTGTTCCACTGGGGTGATTGTAGCGGGGAAGCTGTTATAGTGCCAGATGAAGCCAGCCAATGGAGTTGTAGATTATGTAGCCGTGACAAGAAAATCTTGGAACAAGGAAAAAAGATTTGTGCCCTTCAGGCTGAATTAGAAATGGCGTGCTTCGAATTAGACAGGTTGAAGAGGGAAAGAGACAATGTGAGCTGGGAACAGGTAACAAATCGTAGTCAGAAGGAGAAAACCCCAGAAATCACTTTTGAGATTCCAGTGAGCAATCAGTTTGATTTGTTACCTGAAGCAGAACAGCCTCAAACAGTTTTTGAGCAAAGTGGGGTGCAGCAGACTCGTAGTAACAATTGTAATGCTAGATCGACAGTAAAGTCAAGCTGAAAGAAAAGAGTCCTGCTATTAGGTAGCAGTCATTGGAGAGGTGTAGGCCAGTTGCTACAGGATAGGATAGGAGTCTAGTACCAAGTCACAAGCATTGTGAAACCTAGTGCTAAGCTTAGCCAGGTTACAGAAACCATAGGGGCTTTGTGCAAATATTTTGATGGTGTGGACTATGTTCTTATAGTAGAAGGAGCAGGAAACAGCCAGGCTAGCAATTCGGACTACAGTATTAGGTGTGACATGGATGTAATAGGAGCAGCAACAGCTCACACTCGTGTGGGGTTTGTGGATGTTTTGCAGCGCCATGACCAACCCTGGGTCAATACAGCTGTCAACCGTGTTAACAGAGAGCTGGGGAGGGGGGAGGGGGAGGTTACTGTTGGCAGAAACTAAATCTCCTATCTGTGCTGTGCCTGTTGATGCAATTGGGAGGTGGGGTTACACTAGACATGGCCTGCATCTGAATAGGAGGGGGAAGGATAGGTTAGTTGATCTTCTTGCAGAAAATGTAAGGGGGACCACATACACACAAGACAAAATACCTGTGATTACTGGAGTCAGAGGGACACATTTTTTTTAGGTTAGAGTCAGGTTACAGACAGAGAGTATTGAAAGAGATTAAAATAGAACAGTGCCACAATGACTGTAGCAGTATCCAAAGAAATAAAACTTGTGTGTTTTATCAGAACATTAGAAGATTGAAAAATAAGATAGATGAGCTTCTTTTATGTCTAGAAAATGGGGTAAATTCTGAAGGTATGGATGTTTTGTGTCTCTCTGAACACCATGTAACCGCAGGGATGGAGAAGTTAAATTTAAGGGATTATAGATTATCATCTTTTCTTCTAGAGTCAACATGGAAAAAGGAGGAGTTGCTACTTTTATAAAAACTGGATACAAAGTCAAAAATATTGAAACAAATAGTTTTTGTGTAGATTAGATCCCTGAAGCATGTGCTTCTCAGTTGCTACGGCAATATACTCCTATAGTAATTGTAACAATCTACAGATCCCCTCAAGGTAACGTTCAGCTATTCATGAAAAATCTAGAGGCATTATTGAGCTACCTGTCAGATAAAAAGAAGCAGTTAATGGTTTGTGGTGATTTTATTGTAGATTTCTTAAAAGATACGGATAGGAAAAATGAGCTAGAATCTTTATTTGGTTGTT